>NC_044323.1:48626845-49876845 GCF_007399415.2 Gopherus evgoodei
GACAGCAGCAAATACATGCATGGTTAATTTAGATGCTTGTTGCCATTTTCTAGTATTTGAGTCAATAAAAATGTAAGTTCAGGAAGTTGGTTGAATTTTTCCAAGATTGTATCAATCCTGTTTCACATTCGCGCTCAGGAACTGCAATGTTGGATCGAACTGGAAAGGACTGCAGCATTGTTTTGCTAGCTCACTAAAACATTCTGTCTGGAAGTTTAGCTGTCTGGCTTACGTGTTCCTCTTGGAGCCTAATGTGTGATGCATCTTCACTAAAAAGATAAATACTATTAAACGGAAAAGGACTTTGCATGATGACTTCAAAAATCAGATCAGTAAAGCAATATTTACTTGGTCTACTTTAGCAGTTTAACATTTTTGTGAGAATGTATTTTTTATTATTGTAACTTATTTAACATTGAGGAGGGCAACTAAAGTAAGCATAATTTATTGAGACTGATATTGGAAGTATTAATGAACTTTAGAACAGTAGAATTCTTTACCTAAAGACTGTATTATCATGTGCACTTAGGACTACATTTTTAAAGGTATTTAGGGGCCTACCTTCCATTGATTTCACCTAATTACCATTACAAATCCGGGCCCTTGATCCCAATCTTGCATATGATTATACTCAGGAATAGTCTCATTGACTTCTTTGGATGCCTCACCTTTGTAAAATTAAGCATGTGTGTAAACATTTGCAGGATCAGGGCCTTGTGTTGTCTTGAAAAATATCAAATATACTAACATAGGGCCAAAATTTGCAGCTTTTACTCAGACAAAACATTCATTGATGTCAGTTAGCGCTTTACTCAGGAAAGGACGGGAGAAATGGGCTTTAAAATGCAGCAATTATTTCCAACTGATTCTAAAGAGGGAGATGATAAATTTGTCCTGAAAACATGTCATTGCTTTACAACTGCAGAAGTAAACCACAGAGTTCTTTTGCGAGGGCCCCAGGCTGCAGTCCTTAATCACACACAATTCACATTGACTCTAGTAGGAATTATACAGGAGTCAGGCCCACAGATTTGGGCCCCAAGACACTGTCTTTGCACTGCAAAGTATTCTGTTTGTGCATACCCACTTGACCCTTTCATTTCATTTATTTTCCAGCTCGCTGTTCCACATAATGACGAATGGACCCGTTTTGCTCGGACACTGGTTGAAATCCGTGCCAACAGAGCGGACAGCGAAGAGGAAGGGACTGTAGAATTGTCTGCCTAGAGAAAAGGAGGTTTCCACTGTTTGTCTAGCTCAGCATCTATCCCCTGTTGAATATGCCAGTTTTTGGTGTCAAATCAGTATCGCTGTGGCTTTTGATGCCAGTGTCCCTGCCAGCATTGTTTAGAGAGCTCCATGTTAATCACACTGTGCTTTACACAAGGCTGAGAATCTCCAGAGCTGTTCCATACTTTATATTTCTGTCTGAAACATAAGAAAGAAAAGACAAATCAAACCTTTATGGGTTTAGCTGTTGCCTTTTAACTACTTAGTAGCTGTATTTAATAGCTAGAAACCATGGTTAAACTTGTGCTCACATGCACTTCTGGCATAGTCCTATTAAATCCATATGAAGCCAGATATGATTATGTGCAGATGTGGTGTGCTTCATGATATGGGACTGAGCCAAAGACTTTAGATGTGGTGTTTCACATGGTGACTTACATTATGAATGGATGTACTATACAAAAGTTGCTGCTTCTTATTTATTGCGGTGTGCTGCATGGAACATATTTATTTGAAAGCATTAAAATAAACGAGCCTAAAGCATGTGCATAATGAGAGCACTGCATTGTCTCTGTGCTGCTGTAGAGGCTACATTACCTTTCAAATATTAAAGATGTAAAATCTATTAATATTTGTTTGAGTGGATGGAATGATTTTTTTTAAATGCCTATTATTTCTAGGCACTTTAACAATATTTCACGTACAGCTGCTTGTTGATACTTGTCATGGTAACACTAACAGGCTGACAAAGAATTGTGGTTCCTTGAGTATGACACCAATATTGCCAATAAACTTATTCTGGAGCAACGTAGTTAATCCTTTTTGGCCAGCAGTACTCAGCATGTTAATCGCGGGACACTGGCTAGGCACTGGGAACATATGACTTCCAAGAATTGCAGAATGCTCATACAACTGCTATGGCAGGGATCGGCAACCTTTGGCACACGGCTCGCCAGGCCAAAGCCCCCTGGCAGGCCAGGCCATTTTGTTTACCTGCCGCGTCTGCAGGGTTCAGCCGATCACAGCTCCCATTGGGAAGTGGCGCGGGCTGAGGGATGTGCTGGCTACCGCTTTCCACCGCCCCCGTTGGCCTGGGACAGCAAACTGCAGCCAGTGGGAGCTGTGATTGGCCGAACCTGCGGACACAGAAGGTAAACAAAATGGCCCAGCCCGCCAGGGGGCTTACCCTGGCGAGCTGTGTGGCAAAGGTTGCCGATCCCTGTGCTATGTAAACAGAACCCTTAGGCTTTTGTTAATGCATTTACATGCATCAGGTCCTGCTACAAATTTTCATGAGAGTCATTTGTCGCCTTCTAAATCAGTGCTTCTCAACCAGGGGCTCAAGGCTCTCTGGGGGGGCCACAAGCAGGCTTCAGGGGGTCCACCGAGCAGAGCCAGCATTAGACTCACTGGGACCCAGAGCAGAAAGCTGAAGCCCCACCACCTGGGTTTGAAGCCCAAGGCCCTGAGCTCCATCACTCAGGGTTGAAGTCGAAGCCTGAGCAACATAGCTTTGTGGGGGCCCCCTGTTGCATGGGGCTCCAGGCAGTTGCCCTATTTGCTACCTCCTAATGCCGGCCCTGGCTTTTATATGCAGAAAAAAAAGTTGTTGGGGCAGACCTGGGCCTTGGAGTTTTTATAATATGTTGAGGGAGGCCTTAAAAAGAAAAAGGTTGAGAACCTCTGTTCCAGATGTTGTTTTTCCATGTATATCTGTGCATAGTTACAACGTTGCTCTCTAACAGTATGAACAGCTCTCTGCTGCATGCACAAAGAGTGTAAGGTAGAGAGCTTCTACATGTACTGCCCCCTTGTGCAAGGGTGGGGAGAGGGCTGCAGGCAGCATTTTCCTTTCACCTCTGTGCAAGTAGCATGGCAGGATGCAACAACAGCATTCCAAAAAGCACTAGGATGCAGACTTGGCTAATGCATCAGCCCACGCATCTTGGCCCAAAGCATCAGACATGAAGGCTAATTCCATGGTGAGTCAAACTAGGGCAAGTCTGGACATGGCTGTGAAGAACAGAGTTAGCGGATACGCTGCTGCCCGCAACTTTGCAGTCAGCATAAACCAGGATCGATTGCATCATGCAGCTAGTCTTAGACCCTGCGCCCACCAAACATGTGTTTAGCATTGTATCAGCCAACTGTGCTTCACAGCCAGGCTCAACCACAGGACCATTTGGAATGTGGACCAGCCCTAGGAGTGTCTACACTGGTGTAATTTACACACAAGGTAGCACGTGTGAAAAATCAGGACTGGGGGAGGGGTTAACAGTTGCCTGTATAAGACAAAGCCCCTAATATCGGGGCATCTGGTCACCCTACTAACATACTGAGGTGGCGAGAAGACTTCCTTACACTCACTCACGTCTAAGCTGCCTGCAGCCTGCATGGTGGAAGACCTCTCTAGTCCCATTAGTAGGGCCCTACGAAAGTCAAGATCAAGTTTGCTCAATTTCACAGTAATAGGTTTTAAAAAAAATCAATGTAATTATTTCAGCCAGTTAAAGCTGAAAGTTCAGTGTTGTAATTGTAGGGATCCTGACCCAAAAAGGAGTTTGGGGTGGGGGCGAGGGGGTTTGCAAAGTTATTGTAGGAGGGAGATTGTGCTAGTCTACGCTTACTTCTGCGTTGCTGCTGGTGGCGGTGCTACCTTCAGAGCTGGGCTTCTGGCCAGCAGACGCCACTCTCCAACTGCCCAGCTCTGAAGGCAGCGTAGAAGTCAGGGTGGCAATACCACAATCCTCCAAAATGCCCTCGTGACGCCCCCCCTTGGAACTTCCTTTGTGGTCAAGACCCCCAATTTGACTGGTCTCCCCCATGAAATCTGTATAGTATAAGGTAAATGCACACTAAAGACCAGATTTCACAGCCCATGACATGTTTTTCATGGTTGTGAATTTGGTAGGGCCCTACCTATTAGATGGCTAGTACACATGCAGCTATCTGCAGTACTTGCTAACCAAACAGACAAACTGGTCCTGCCCACCGGAGCAGCAGACAGCACTTCAGAGTTTGACATCTTCACTCCCCCCCATTCCAATCTATGGAATCATGCCCTGAGTGGCAGACATCCTTTTGCAGAAGATGCACTAGACATCAAATGTAATTGCGCTGGTAAGTCAGAAAGAGAACATCTAAATGGTGCCCCTTGCATGCCCAACTGAGTACACAGAATTGGAAAACACGGGTGAGGTCTATTGGGCTTCCAACTGAAAGCCCAATAAATCCAGCATTCTAGACACTGTGTTGCCTTTAACTCTCCTACCAGTGAGCTCAGGTTTAGGGGGAGGAGAGGTGTTTTTCTAAATATGTTGTTCCATTATTTCCCATCATAACTGAAAAAACTCCCTCATACACTGTGGAAGTTATTAAGACTAGCCAGTTCTTGCAGCGCATTGTAAACTGCTGGCAAATTTGCCTCTACTTTTTCCATATTACCTTTCAGTTTTGAAACCTAAGGGGAAAATGCTGCATGTTTCACCTTCCAACCTCTCGCTCCTTTATGGCTTTAATAGCTTGTAAAACAGTTTTCAGAGAAAACTCAGAAGACTTCAGGATTCACTGCTGTGCACGCAGGACAATGCCCACTTGGCACAGAACACCGCTGCTCCCAGCCCCCTGGCGGCAGGCCTAGATCACAGAGAAGATGCTGGTGATGGTTTTTCCAAGAGTGATCTCTTCGTTCTTTGAGGACACCCGGGTGAAAAAGGAGGCTCAGCACTGGACCTCTTCTGTTTGACGCTCCTGGCACAAGGTCAGGGTAGAATATAAATAAGGTTGAGACTAAAATATTGCAGCTCAGTCTAGGAAGAATAGGGTTCTGCTATGGAGTAAAGCAACTGTTTGTGCTTTCACACCACCTCTCATGGACAGGCCTGCTGCATGGGGTTCTTTCCTGGCTATCCATGATTAAAGCTTCGAGTCGGTCACAGAAGTCACAGATTTAATGACTTTCCATGACCTCAGTGACATTGGGGCCCCACAGCAGTCCAGCTGCTGCAGCAGCAGACCCCCTCTCCCCAAGCCCTGCACAGCTCACCAGAGGGTGGCAGGGGACCCTGCAGTTCCCAGTCACTGTAGGTTGCATGGGACCCCCCACCAGCTCCCACCTCTACAGGGTGACGGGGGATCCCTGCCAGCTCCCGGCCGTGGTCAGGGGTCCCTTCCAGCTCCCAGCCACTGGGCAGCTTCTTGGCGTTGCATGCAGTGGGGCAGGGTACTGGACCCTCCTCCCTCCCCATTTTGTCAGGGATGTTTTTAGTAAAAGTCAGGGACAGGTCATGGCTTCCGTGAATTTTTGTTTATTGCCCGTGACCTGTCCGTGACTTCTACTAAAAATATCCATGACAAAATCTTAGCCTTAATCCATGGTTGAAAGCCTTCTGACAGCTC
Source organism: Gopherus evgoodei (assembly GCF_007399415.2). Taxonomy (NCBI): domain Eukaryota; kingdom Metazoa; phylum Chordata; order Testudines; family Testudinidae; genus Gopherus; species Gopherus evgoodei. The sequence continues at coordinate 48,632,474 of NC_044323.1, forward strand.
ATACAATCATGTCCGAACAAGTATCTCCTTTTCACTAGCTTCCTAAATGTGCCTGTATGTCCCCAGAGTGTTCCCATGTTTGCTCAGGATCCCACTAAAACACAAAACTCCACTCTTGTTTCATAAAAATGAAGTCACCCCTTCCACTTCCAACATGCACCTTCCACCAACAGCCATCCTTAGACGAGTAAAACGAATGTTTTTGGATCACTGCATGGTTGGCATTTGAACAGCAGTTAGGCAATACAGTACAGACTAAGTCGGATTTCATTTGTAATCTTTCCTTTTCCCTCTACATTTGTACAGCCCTGAACACACGCCTACTGGTCAAGAATGAGCAAGAAAATAGCATCTATATGCAAGGGCTGCAAAACATTGTTAGTGGGTCCATTTCTTCTAGGCATTACAATGGAAACAAGCCTGGAGAGCACAGCAGCCTTTTAGATTGCTCCAGAGAGGACACTGAAAACGTAAGGATAGCATGGAAAAAAGAACACAGATGATTGTTAGAGAAGCAGATGCTTGGCATATTGAGTCTGGCACCATTGGGAGAGTGGGGGTTGTGACAAAAGGAGGGCAGACTTACGAAGAGATTTCGAGGCGGGGGGGGGGGGGGAAGAGGCTTGAGTTTGGTGTGTTGAGGAAGGAGCCAGTGAAGGTATTTAGGACTTCAAAAGGTATTTAAGCACTTAACTCCCATTGATTCCAATACCTAAATACCTTTGAGGATCTGGGCCTTACTTTCTGATCCTGCACTCACCGAAGCCAACGGCAAAGCTTCTTTTTTTATTTCAGAGATGCAGGATCAAGACCTTAATGAGGAAGAGATCTTGATAAGGGCAGTTTCAGCAGAGCAGAAGCCAGAGATGAGGGAATCCATTGTGGAGTTGGAGGAAAGGAATTCAAGGCAATAGCTGTAAACGATAATAGGATTTACTTCCAAAACGCAGCCTCCTCTGGGGCAAAATGGAGTAGCTGTTTAAAAGTGCACAATGCTCAGTAGGAATATGAAGAGGACTGCCATATCCAGTTGAAGCTGCCAAGGTAACAATTAGCTAAGCTGGAATTTGGCTAGGACATACTGTTTAACGCTCCTATTCTTAACAAAATGCACAAGGAGATTTTAATGATTTCAAGTGACCAGCCCCTCTGCTTCAAGGCTCATCCAGAACATGTAAATAATATAATGGCAGCTGGGCAAAGTGCTCAGCAGATCAGACTAAATAGCGTGTCATTGGTTTGAAGGCACTTTTGGCAGCTCCAGGTACAATGTGAAAGGCTTGAAAATTTAGTCTTTAATTTAGCCTCTGAGATGTAGGCTCAATGTATTCATCTAAAGCTCTTATTTAAATGAGGATAATCAAGGCCAATGCTAAGACTTTGTCACAATATTTTTAGCAAAGTCATGGGCTGGGCAATAAAGAAAAATTCACAGAAGCCCGTGACCTGCCCCCGACTTTTACTAAAAATATCCATGACAAAATGGGAGAGCCCCTGCCCCCATGGCTCTTGAGCACCAGGGTTCCCTTCCCCCCACGGCTCTGAGCTGCACAGTTCCCCCTCCTGCCCGCAGCAGTGAGGAGCCCTCCGGCTGCGAGGACCTGTGGGGTATACCTGCTGGCCGGAGTTGGGGGGAGCTGCTGGGGGCCCGTCACCTGTGGACAGCAGGAATCTCTCAACCCACCCCAGCAGCTGGGAGCTGTAGGGTATCCCCACTGTCTGCAGCAGCTCAGCACTCGCGGCCCCCACCATCTCAGGTGGTGGGGCTACCCTGCAGCTCCTGCCAGCCGCTGGCAAGGGCTGGACTCTATAGCTCCTAGCTGTGTGCAGGCTGAAGTCATTGAAGTCACAGATTTCCTGACTTCCATGACCTCCATGACAAAATCGTAGCCTTAGTCAGGACAGAGTAGGTGGTGGCAGAGGCTGATATTTCAGTGTCTAGATGGGCACGTTATAAACACTTCAGGGGGTTTTTCAGGGGATGCAGCAGTGTTTCCCTTGCACATTCCAGGGCAAGGACTCCAGGTCTGTTTTCAAAGTGAGTCTTTATTTTGGATGCCCAACTTGAGACACCTCACAGGGTTCTGATTTTCACAGGAGCGGCGCTCAGCACTCTTTGAAAATCAGGCTCCTACAAGGTGCCTTAAGGTAGGTACCCCCAAAATTACTCTGCTGGAAATTTAGTTCCTTGTTGTAACTGTGAACGAATGTCACAAATTATTCATGTTACCTGTGCTGGGGAAACAGCATTTGTAGAGTTAGGGGCACTCTGTGACAGGTGGATGTTCTTTGGCATGAGAACTGCTATTCCTACTGCTGCTGTGTTTTGAGCAATCTTTGGTAAAATGTTAGACAAAGAAAATATTTAGCTGTATGAGCGTCTGATAATCTTCATCAGTTCAGAGCAAGATTGTCTGATAACCTTAGCATCTGACTGAGAAGCAAGGGACTAGGGACACTGCCATCACCAAAACCGCATGCAGTCACGGCAGATGGAGTGAGATGGTTTGCACAGTTACAGATGTCTGTCAATAGGCTTAAAAGTGTCATTTTCTGTCAAGATCCTAAGCAGGGGTAATTCTCTGGTAATACAACTGTGTTATAATCTACTGTGTTATGCACACAACGAATCCCCATCACTTGGTTTGGGGGAGGAAAGAGAAAAAAAATCAGACAATTCTTTAACACATAACCAAAGCAGCTGGGATGAACTTTGCGAGCTGCTGAATTGCTTCCTAATGCTAGGAGGAATAGGGCATATAATGGCAAAAAGCCACTAATGTGCATCTTAAAATATCTCCTCTTGCTGAACAGTAACATGTAAAAGCCTTTGCCAAACAACTTCATCAGAGGCTGCCATTATTCACATGCCGCCTTTTGGATAATAAATAGGAATACAGTGCATCTTGTGTAGTTACAAATGCAAGATGCTCACATGCTTTTCACTGGGTATTTGCTGCATTTCAAAATCACCAGAGAATTAGAAAATCAAGTGTCTGAAGGTTTAGATCTTCTAAACCATTAAATAATGTATGGATAATCATTACATTTAAATATTGTTTTCTAGTCTAAGCAATGCTAATAAATATTTCAACAAAAAAACCTGAAGCTTGAAATGCACGGTAACTGTTTCAATGAGAGGTGGCAGATTTCTCCCCCTAACAGTCAGTTGCTGGAATTAGTCAGCGTTGAAGAGCTAAGGAGGTAGGAACACACCAGAAGTGATGTCATATGCAAGGTACATGAAGACAAAAAGGCCATCTATCCCTAAGAAAGCTGTAGAGTGGTTTAATGGTTTTCATATTTTTAGCTTTAGGAAAATTTGCCTAAGTTATTTTTGAAGCTTGTGGCATGTTTTCTCACAAAAAAAAGATGGCTGCAAATTGTAAATATTAAGCTATCAAACTCAAAAACTCCCGTCACCTGGCCAAAAATATATATGCCCTAGCTATGGTGTAAGGAGATAGCAAGGCTATGGATTTAACACTTCAGAAACACCCCACCCATGCTAATATATGGAGGCTTACCAATTCTTGAACAAACTTTTACAACAGATTACTCAACAGAACTGCAAGATGCAAATAAACTGAGGTTACATCTCACCTTACCCCTCCCACACTGCATAACTTATCTATAACCAGAAGAGTGCAAACATCTGAAAGCTTTTTTTTTTTTTAAAGATAAAGCAAAGAGCAACATCTTACAAGATCTGAGCCAGTAAGCTCTTCAGCATAAGGAGCATACCACCTGTCTCCATACAGTACCTAAGGCAAGAATGTGTCATACAGCCTCACACATGTTGATTCTGACCAGAGTCTTTGGATACTACCACAACATTCATGTGTTGTTTTTTTTTGTTCGTTTTTTTTAAATCCCCCCACCATCTGTAAGAGCAGTTAGGGGCAGAGGGATATTTTGTATGTGGCTTTATTAAGAATTTTTGGTTGAAACTGTGATAGCTCAATATCTACACTACCAACAAAGAAGTAAATCAGGGAGGGGATTGACACCATCACACATCAGTCTAGTTTGCTATTACCTGATGCTATCAGAGCCATTTGTGGGGGTTCAGGGCCTTACATGGTACATGTAGTATCGTGCAGTACATCTGAGGTGGAAGCAGGTAGTTAAGAACTATTGCCCCATGGACTGAGAAAGCAGCCAGCAGTGGAACATGTTCCCAGAAGCTCTGCGGCAGAGGGCATTAGTAACCAGAGGACTTGGTTTACATTTTGTTTTCTAAACCCCAGGCAGTGCTTTTTCCTTTTAAGTTAAGCGTCAAAACCTGTATCGGTTTTATTATAATCATTTAAAAAATGACTGAACCTTCCTTTATTTGAGCATGTGTACTTGTCAGCACAGGGACAAGGGGAGTTCCAGTTTGGCTCCAGCAGCACACAGGTCAAATCCTTCCCAGTGAGGCTTCCAATGCTTGTCCTAAGTAAGCTGCTGCTGCTAAATGATTTTAAGCACTTGGGGGGGGGGAGTCTTCCTCCAAGGGAAATGCTGCATGCTATGTATACAAAAGAAGTCCGTCCTTAGCTGCTTGAGTCTCCGCATTTCCTCTCATCAGCAGCTAAGACAGACAAGAAAGTGCACATTTTTAGGCAAAGGTTTAGAAAAAGATATACGAATAGCACTAAAACCAAATGGCTTGAAGTTCTGAAGCGCTGATCATTGGCAGCTGCCATTATAAGTATATTCTTTGGTTTTTGTTTTTTTTAATAAAACAGTACTTTGGGAGTGATGGGGGAATGGAGTTTATTTTTAACAGAGGGGGACTGGAACTCAGTGTGCTGCTCCCATCACCTGTCTCTCACATACAGAGCTCATGAAATATCTGCAGAGTTCAGTAATGACACCTGGAAAAAGCGGTGTGCATGGCTGTCAGGGTTCCCAAAACGGAATTACAATCAAATTATATTTGTGTTTATTAATTTTTAAATGTATGGATATTCCAGGCTGCTCCTGCTGCTCTGCTTCCCTGATTACTTTGGAACGTAAACACGGCCAATTAAAGCAGTTTTCTGTAACAAGCCATATATAACGCAACTAATAGATCCATTTCCATTTGGCATTTGGACAAGTTACAGTGTAACCAATATGATGTCATATACCTAATAATGTAATACTTTTACAAAGTACAGAACTTTAATATTCCCATAAACTCAAAGTTCACATTTAATAGAAATGAAAATATTTAGCAAGGATTACCGCCCTGTAAGGACCTAAATCTTGTGACACCTTTTAGGAGCAATGCTGGGGACCACTTCAACCTGCACTGGCTACACGGGCAGATTGTTTAATAGTTACTTAAGCAACACAGAGAGAGCTTCAAAGTAATGAAAGTTTGCTCCAATTCAAACTTTTAGCTAAAGAAAAGTTTCTTCTTGAGCCACAGTCCCATCAAAGGGGCTCTCCTCTTCACACTTGTTATGCCTCAGGTGGACAAAGGTAACTGCATTCCTAACCCAACCTGTAAATGCCTGTGCATAATGAATTAAGTTAGCCTTGAAACAGAGTATAAAATTGAAAGACACACATTAAATTTGCTGTGCAACTTGCATAACAGACATTTGTCTCGCTGTTTGAAAGGTTTATTTCCATCTTCATAAATACACAATCCTCTAAACATTGTGCAAAGCACACACCCCGCCTCCCCCAATAAAATCTTGGATTCTAGAATATTTTAATCTCCTTATTCAACTCAATGAAGTAAATAATCTAGAAACAAATAATTTCCAATTACAAGACAGTGGTTAAGGCAGGTACCATGTGCATGGATTTTTCTATTGCATTTATTTAAACAAGCAGCATTTACTAAGTGCATCGTACAAACACGAATCCAGATATCAGCATGTCCAAGATAGGCACCTAGTCTTGTAATTTCATTGTACGTGTAATAAAATGCCAAAAGTACTTCCATAAAGTGCAAAGACTATGGACAATAACACTTCCTTCCTTCCTGACATTTTGATACCAGTAACAGAATACCATGACTCAACGTTTATAAATGTGGTTTCCATTACAAAAACATGTTCCACATAAAAGCTTCATAATACAATCCAGAAAGTCAGCTTGTGCGTGTACATATTTAAAAAGTTGAAGCCATAGTGGCAGACTCAGGTACTGTGTATATATATATATGTATATTTGAATTCTACAAACACACACTAAGCTTATAACCAATTTACATGTATGGTCAAAATCATTCTGCTTGAGCACCATGATCTCTATTGACTATATTTCAGTGACAATGTAGGATATCCAATATGCAGCCACTTTGGCATAATAATCCTCATTTGAATGTTACCTGCCAGATGATCGCATTCATAACTCCCACCCCTGACCCTCCCCCACAAACAAAATCTAATATTAGTGCCTTCCAAACACAAAGCACATGTCAGATGTGGACAATACATTCATGGTCCTGAACCCAAAGAATAACTAGTAAGAATTTCACAGTGATCTGGTTAAGGAAGCACAAAGACCAATGATTACATTTAAGAAAACTGCCTTAAAACTGAAATGACACTTAACTGATATATGATGAAAAGCTAAAGGAATGAAATATTAGACTGTCAGAAAAGTGGCTCTTTCACCACTAATAAAACTCTACAGCAGTAACATGACATCTTAGGTTCCAATGGCTCCAGCAGCCTGTGAGGTAGGTGGTGATGACCTAAATCGAGGTAGGTATAGTCCAAATTTATTTTCAATCCCTGCAAATGTGGCAACTGCCAATTTATAACCTCCAACATGGTCAGGATTAGGAGCAGGTAGTGTGATCCTGGATTTAGGAACTGGTTCTGATCCAGCTGGTTTTCTGCAAAATAGAAGTAAAATTTCTGTAAAAATGCTGACACCAAAATCTCTCTACAAATTGTAAATCAAGTATCTTAAGGTCAAAAATCCCACAGCCACCAGGCAAAAACATCCCTGCTATAAAGTAATGAGAATCACACTAATATTTTAGAAAGATCCCAACAGCTTTCATGCTAATCATCACAGAGTTGTCAAACCTAGATGAAATTGTACAGCGTGCTACTCGATGAGACTGTAGTAAACTGTGGTCATACCCCATCCCCAGCTCTTACACTCTGCATCACTCATCCAGGAACCAGTAGAGTTTGAACAGCTACAGATGAAAGCATGACTGTGGTAAGGGGTAGGCATACCCGTTAGCTTTCATCTGGCTGGTGTGGATAACAAAAGTAGTGAAAACACGATGGCAGAGGCTTCAGCGTGGGCTAGTCACCCCAGCATATACCTACAGGGACCCTGGGTACATTCTTACCTGTGCTAGGTATATTATGCCTTCCTGTGTTACAATTGCATCTTCATCTGTAGTATAGATACCCTAAGACAGCACTAATAGTACACACACAGCAGTGCTTGGGGAAGGGGGATATTTTATGCATGGTTTTACTAACCATGATTTTTTTTGTTAACAGTCTCAGTATCTCCACTGTAAAACCAAAGAACTGCAAATTCAGCTACACACTTCTCAGAGAACTGATGCCAACAAAACCCACTCTTGCTTCCTCGAGATCTCCCTGATGCCATCATAACCCACTCAGGTGCGTTTAAAAACCTTATCCTGCTAACACTGCCTAAATGCAGTTGCAGTAGACACAACAGAGTCAATACCTTGTGATGGAAATATCAGATCTGTGTGCTGCAACAAGCAAAAGTGATGCATGAGTAAAAGGAGGCAGAACTGAGGCTCCACCAACAACTGAGCAATCATTGCATTCTTCAGCTGCTCCAGCAAAACCTACAGCCCTTTTAACAATAATACTCCCTGCCAGGCCACATGCAGAACTCCTCCCCAACAGCAATGACTAAGTAGTAGTGCATTGTTGCCTAGTAGTTATCACAGGAAAGAGTCAGGAATCCCAAGTTCTATTTCCCCAATCTGCCATTTATCGTCTCAGGGTCTCATTTTACACTGACATATCCAAAATATCCTCTCAGGGTCTGTTATGGTACTAAAATGAGGCCCAGCTTGCTGTGAAATGGGTACAGAAACACTTGTTCAAATCCCACAGAAGCTTAATTAATTTGGTGAGGTGAAGCCTTTTATCTCATGATCTTGAAGTTCTCTCTGTAACTGCAAAGCATTAATAACTAAGGTCCCAATCCTGCAGCTGACTCTGCAGAGTCACAGGGGTTCACTTCCACAGAGCCAGCTGCAGCAGCAGGGCCCAAACGATACGTTCACACAGTATACTTACACTCCCCCAAAGTCAATGTAAAGCCATCTCTGCAGCAGCTCGTAAGTCACCAAAGTTACACCAAACTGAGGAGAGGATCGAAACACACGAGCTTGAAAGAAAAACAAAACAAGCATGAGCAACAAAAATCAAGTTAAAAACACAACTGGTTCCCGGTCATCAAACAAGTGGCATCTAAGTTGTTTTACATACCACCCGCTCCTTTCCACAAAGCTTTTGGGCCTTCCTCTCGCAGTATCTTTCCAAAGCAGTCTATGACACCACTGTAAGTGGTTTGCCCTGCCCGGGCTGCCACTTGTAATCGAGTCTTGATAACATCAGCAGGGGTCACTAGAGAGGCCGCAGGCATACCTAAAAATGAAGCAGGGGGAAAAAAAGAGACAGGTATGGGTAAGTTGTTACACATACTAGATGCTTCCTGCATGGGGAGGTTACTGTGCCTTTCATTCTTACCTCAGAAAACTCAGGCCACAAATAGTTGCTTTTAATGAGGAAGAACAACCAATAGGGGTAGCCACTGTGAAAAGTACTTCACTCATATAAGGCTCTGGTTAGATGAACAGCCCCACCAAATCTTTATTTGAAGTCAGGCGGCGCATACAGAAATTTTCAGCACAAACCATAGACTTACATAGTTAATAAGTTAACAGTTTTTGGAGATGATGTCAATCTTTCCCTTTCACGCCCCTTTGTGGTTTCTGACATTCCCATCACACAATGTGCTGGAAAAAGCATGTTCACACACACCTTAAACAACCTCCTGCAGAATGTGACTGGGAACTACATAATGTTGTGCACAATCAGCAAGATGCACAAGCTAAGGTTTAAAGGGTTCATTTTTCTAATTAGGAAACTCACATTTCTTTACTGCAGGGCAATGTCTGATATCCTCAATTGAATATTTGGAGGAAAATTAAAATTTAGCCTGGAAGATAATCAACTGAGAGTAACAAATACTGAAGAACAGCAGGCAATATTTCTAAAGTCATTCTAGGAAATCAGGGCTGCTCGTGTTGAGATTTAAAAAAAAAAAAGGCAGTGAGACTGTGCTCAGAAGACACTGTCTCTTATGGTTTTATTACTTTTCCATTCTGCATATGTTCCAAACCAACTTGGTCAGACACAGATGCATAAATCTCCTTTTCTTTTTTTTTTTCAGGCTTAATAATTCTGTAACAATTTTTGTCCAAACCAGCATGGTCTGGCGCAAAGCACCATCTCACTCTTCTAAGAGACTGCTTTGAAAGTCGTGTGTAAGTGTGCGCATATCACTAAAATAGGAACTGCTCCTCCACTCCTGAACCCAGAAAAGAAGAAAGCACGTGAGCATGCGCATACACACACAGTTTCACATTTGCAAATTTGGCAGGCAAAGGCTAAAACATAGTTGAAGTTTCACCTGAACTAAATTCCAGAAATGCCGATTTACTCCCCACACTTACCATTACTGACCACAGGATATATTTACGTCTTCAACTTAAAGATGGACCTTTGTCCTTTAGAGAGCAACCAATGGTTTCAAGGAAAACCAAAAGACACACAGTACTTAGAAAAAATACTGCTTACTCTACGTTAATTATCATCTCTCATCACCTGTTATTTATTACTAGGGGACATTTGTGTTTAAAAACAAACTTACAATTGAAATTAGACAAATTACACAGCAGACAATAAATGAAGAGGGATAAGAGGGGAAAGGATGAGGAGGTTCATAGGAAAAATAAGCAGAAAGAACGAATTAACTTGTGATCATTTGACATTATTATAATCTCCGCATCAAATGTTGTATCAAAGAGACTGGGGCATTAGGTGAAGAAAGAGCAACAGGAGAAGATCAAACTAAGGAAAACAGGTTTTGATTTTATACATGTCCTAACAACAAACAAGGGGAAAAGAAATATTGATAACATGGGTCACATCTTGAGAAACATTCATGCAAAAGATACATGTGCACATTTCAATACCCCTAGTTTTCTGTGCAAATACCAGAAGGTATATGTGCAAGATGGGTATTTTCCACAACTAATGTGAGTTGAAGCACACCCTGAGGCTCACACTTCTGAAAACATAATGCAGTGCTACTGATGCAGAACTAGCTCAAACTATAGTGGATCAGATTCTCAGCTAAAGTAAACCAACCTACCTCTGCAGAAGTCAAAAGAGTTAGATTGATTTACAGCAGCTGAGGATATGACCCAACATTTTAGAGATGTTTTTCTATGACATGCCCATGACTCTTTAGTGGGAGCACCAATCTTCCAGTTCACCAGTTCATCAATCCCTTATTCTGATCTTTAGGGTTACTAGCTTGCCTCTAATAAAAGAAATATTTTGCTTCCATAAAAATAGGGCACTCATGTCCCTGCACTATACCACATGATGAGCATCATGCCTCTAATACTGTGCAGGAATCTGCTTATATACTGAAAATACTGGATAAAATTCCCATAATAGCTGATTTCCTAGCACATATCAGCAACATATCGGACTGCTTCTGTGGCTGAACTTCAAAGCGACAGTTATCTCAGTCTGCAATCACCTGACAATGGCTAGAAAGAGAAAAATGTTAACATCTAAGAAATGGGTTGGCTTAAAAATACCAGCTTATATTTCAGGTCTGTAGATAGACTCCAAAAGTTCAAAAATTGTTTTGTTTCATTAAAATGGGTTAGAATTAACATGAGTTTAAATCCATCTTCTTTCAACAATTTCTGTGAGGGTTTTTTGTAAGCACCAGCCATTTGATTAGAGATGTTTTAACTGGTGCCAGCTCAATTCCTATGTGCTACAAGGCACTGCACAGAGAGCGACTAGAAAGAAGTGAAGGCGTATGATTCAGCACGACTATCTGGTTTTTTGAGTTAAGCCTGGGTCATAATCCACCTGAAGATGTCCAGAAGTTCTAGGCTGCCCAAAGTCTGCACACAAACACACAACAAAAAGCTGCCCACCTGTCTCCAAGAAGAGGGGAGTTTAAAAAAAAACCCCAAAAGTAACCACATTCTGAGCAGTTCAACTACCTGCGCTGGATTTATTTCTCTCCATCTTTCTCCTGCTCCACTAGCCCTTTACTTACCATTGGAGAATGTGCTGCTAACAGAGGAGATGTCTCAGGGGCTCTCAAACTGGAGGTCATGAGGTTATTACATGGGGGGGGGGGTCACGAGCTGTCAGTCTCTACCCCAAACCCTGCTTTGCCTCCAGCATTTATAATGGTGTTAAATATATCAAAAAGTGTTTTTAATTTATAAGGTCGCACTCAGAGGCTTGCTATGAGAAATGGGTCACCAGTACAAAAGTTTGAGAACCACTGGTCTAGGTCTAGTAGTCTACGAGCCATTAATACGGGGGGAGTGGAAGGAGAGAATTCCTTTTCCTTATAGATGTATACACATTTCCCTCAGCAGATCCTCCGCATCCTTTGCCTGTGATTTGGAGTCTGCTGAGCTTTAGGATATAGAATGTGGGAGGAGGAGGAATTTTAGGCTGATGAGCCCCTCTCAGTTAGGCAGATGCTAAATTAAGACTGCAGTGACCTTTTAAAATCCTCACAGCCCTAGAAGCTCAGCAGCAGCAGCCACAGAGGCAAATTTGGGCTGGAAAATGCATCCTTATATTACATATTCTAGCCCTTTAGTGCAGACACCCTTAGAGACGAAACGCATCAGTAGAAAGACATGCTGCACACAGAACACCTGCCAGCAGTGCAGCAGATTCCCAAGATGAGTCCCAACATTCAGTCTCAGTCCGCAAAAATGAATTAAAAGAGCCCTGAGGATCAACAATTTGGGATGCACAAGAAAAAACCCCCAGCAACTGCCTTTTCTGACCAGATTTCCCATGTGGCAGGTGAGAAAAATGTGGATTTGTGATTCCATACAATCCCCCCTCCCCCTAACCTTTTAACCACAATGCAGCAGGGTAGAAATAGGCATATATTATCTGTCTTTTCATAGCATGCAAAACAGAGGCAGGCTTCTTCCAGCACCATTACATTTCTATTATCTATCATCATAACTGGTGTTCAGTTTTTGGATAGACTTTTATTTATTATTTCGCTTATGCTGCCTTAAGTATATGCTGATTCAAAGAAACTCTGGATCAAAATCACCAGAAATGTATTTTTTTTTAATAAAAACAGATTAAATAGAAAAAATATACAAAAACACAAAGCCAAGATGCTGTGTGGGATACTGTGGTCAATGACTTACTTTTACCATGCTGTCAGAATCTCCTAGTGGCCTGCTTAGATGTTTGTATCATTAGCATGCATTTGGATTCCATTCCAAAATGATATTCAAGTTTCTTTTGATCACAAAGAAGTAGAGAATGAAATGAATATTTTCATGAACCACTTTTACAATAACAACTTGCCCAATCAACCAATCAAAAACGGACAACAGCATAACAGCTTGACTAAGCAAGATGTCACACTACATTAATATTTCAAGACTAAAATCTTGCTCTCTTTTCACTGCTACAAATGGTAATACAAATGCTATCATTAGGTCCAAAATACAGAGTGCCTTCATATTAGCGCCAGCTCATCTGGATCAGTTATATGTTCTGCAATCTAATATCTAAATGTTAACACCTTGGTACAGAACAATTATTTTTTGCCTTTACAATATCTCATTAATAAACACATTTCTAAAGCATCTATCAGTGATATCTAGGTGCAACAGTATGCCATACGCAAAGGAATTCAGGTACTTACCAGCTATTGATCCAGCCATGAGCAAACTTCCAGGGCTAACTTGTCCATCTTCATTTGCAAATGCAGTTTTCAAGTGAGCATAACATGGAAAGTAAATGGCAGAGAAGGGGATATCGCGTAGAAAACATGCCTTCGCACCCTGTGTGAAACAAAATTGAGTGATCAGAGAAAGATCACAATGAGACCAAGAATGGAGATGAGAAACTTGAGCAACATTCCAGTTTTTCCCCTCTACTGCAAAAAAAAAATACAGAAAAAAACAATTTTTTTCAAAATTGTGAGAAATAATGACGTGTATTTCACTCCATACAAAAGTTTGTATATTAGGTATTGGTTCAATAAATGGTATTACTTTTCACTTGTTCTCCCTCTCTCCTTAATACTGCAGTTAGTAGCCATTAATAGAAAAAATGCCATCTCGCTTGGGTAAACTCTGATAACTTCTTTAGAGAACAAAAAGTAATTGAAATGTTTGCTATCCAGCTTTGCATGAGATTCAGGATGAGTTTGATACAAGTCCTAAGTCCCAGGTTGGGTCTTCACCACAGAACTTCCCCTTTACAATAATTACCCCATAGAAATAAGTGCAGCCCAACCTATTTAAAGATAATAAACCACAGGTCGACAACTTTTCGGAAGTGGTGTGCCAAGTTTTCATTTATTCACTCTACTTTGAAGTTTCGCGTGCCAGTAATACATTTTAACGTTTTTAGCAGATCTCTAATATATAAATTTTTATATGTATTGTTGTATGTAAAATAAATAAGATTTTTGAAATGTTTAAGAAGCTTCATTTAAAATGCAGAACCCCCCGGACCAGTGGCCAGGCAGTGTGAGTGTCACTGAAAATCAGCTCACGTGCCATAGCTTGCCTACCCCTGCAATAGACTATGTAACTGCTGAACAAAACCAAAACATATTGTGATGGAGAGATTAATGAGACATGCTCTCATTTACAAAAGAGTGATAATGTGCCCATAATCACAATTCTTACACAAAACATGCTTTTTACATTTGCGGGAAAATACAAGGACTATATTAATTGTAAATTTAAAAAAAAAAAAAAGATCTTCAGCACTGGCTGATAAAATAATTTGCCTTACTATCCATATCCCTAATTGATGTGAAAACCCAATGGAATTTAAGATCTGAAATATTGTTTGCTACATTCTCTGAAATAATCATTTTGTTTAAAAGAGGAGAAGAAAGCAAGGAAAGTTTTGGGGCATTAGCAGACAACCAGAGTTCTTCAGAAGAATGAAAGTAAAAGAGTCAGACAAGATGGGAAAGGGTGTATAGCTTCTGCAGATGGTCAATGAAAATTAGGCACATGTCAATGCCCATGTTGCAACTGCAATAAGAAATTGCATACGAACTTCAGTACAGAGATCCAGCAAAGAGTTTGAAAACACCAAGGTTCTTATTTGAAGGAATATGTTACGACAAACAGCTAATGTATTTGGAAAGAGGGGAAGAACAGGAAGAGAAAAGTAGAGGTAGAAGATTTTTCACATCTTTGGCTAGGACCCCTGTGTATCCCACCCTGGGCTCTCTACCCTTCCAGATTCAGGGTAGACCGTTTTTTTTGTTCAGCCACAACCCTTCCAACAGGTGCCAAGCTGCTCTTCTAGCCTGCTGGGATTATTTAGAGTCTTATACTAAAGCCATTATTAAGGTATTACTTCTCACACCAGTTTTACAAGTGGTAACTTCAATAGAGTTACTTCAGATATTTACGTTAGGAAGACTGACAGGCAAATCAAGACGAAAGTCAGAAGTCAACCTATGCCTAACGGAATAAATAGTCTCTGATCTGCACTTACCTCATGAAATCTAATGATATGCCTGAACATATTAGATGAGTTTTTCTGTGCTGGAATATTGTATAACACTGATTACTTGTTAGAAGTATATGCTGTTTAGCAGACAAATATACAGACACACCAAGGTATCAGAATAACTGAAAGGAGAAAAAAATTGAATTAGGGAAAGTATAGTCTGATGTACAGGAAGTGTATTGGCAAAATCAGTTCCTGGAAAAGAGAGGAGGTTTCCCGGCAATACGGTGTGGGTGTAGTGGTCAGAGAAAATTGGAACAATGACTAATGCAAGTTGGAACACCACTGCTAGTGAGATGCTGACTAGTGCCAGCAGACATCCTACACAGTGAGCACTGGATAGGGCTGGATTCTCAAGAGTTCCTGGTAACCCATGTGTTTTGTTTAGGATGTTCAAAGATATTTAGTGTACATCACTATCTGCATGAGAATTCCTGTTATATGCTGAAGCAGAAGACTGTTTTATGGTATCTTTAATCTTCACATAGAATTTCCACACTCCCTTTTAAACAAATTACATGCGAACAGACAACATTCTGCAACAACCAAGTGTGCGCTCTGGTTACATTTATCTCACAGGTAACATTCAGCTAGTGATAATTTGCAGTATGAACATTGTTTCCCTAAAGCTTTATTTTTAAACATTCTTTTCCCAAGGCAAATCTCCATATTGCATTTGCCTCAGGAATTTATTGCTCTTATTTTCTTTGCAGTGCTATCATTAAACAGCCTGCATGTTTTCCTCTGTGTTTCCTTCATACTCTGACATATCTCCACATAATTAAAATAACTCATGGAAATTAATATGCTACAACTACAAGCAACTCTTCACTCACTCTGAACTATATTTCCCCCCTAGTTGTAGCACTCTCTTAGACAGAAATAGCATATTTTTAATACCCCCAATATTATGCATTCAGGTACACAGAGAGAAAGTCTGTCAACTAAGTTGGCTTAAGTGTAAACAAAGTTGGATCAAAACTTGGATCCACTTTAATAATAACCCACTTTGGCTCAGTTCCAATATCTCAACAGTCTAAAGTTTCCTCTCATCATTCTGTTTAAAGTCTGGGAAAGCATGTTTAAAAGCAGGCCTCATTTAACTTCAAGTTAATCATCCGCAACCAGCCTAGGCCAATTAGGAAGGCTTAGGGAGATTGGCCACAGTATCTTGAAATGCTAAAGAAACATTTATTTTACTTCTCACACCTTTTTGATGTGGACAACGTGCTGAAAGCCAAAGAGTTTTAATCAGTCCTCAGCAAGTTGTTAGGATCATCCGCCTAAGTTTATTCTGGCAACCAGGGCGCAGACCCTGCCAGGCATGAAATTGTTGGGAGATCCTACACACCGCGACATGCGCCTCCCTAATGCAACTGCCAGTTGGCTCCCATCTTCAATCTCTTTAATGACTTTAAAGCTCTTAATCTTGGATACTATCTCGCTGAACAAACCAATAGAGAAAAAGCATCCCTGGTTTTCCCAGGATTCTGATAAACAAATCCAAGTCAGAGCTGGGGCAGTTCTTTAGCATGCTAATTCCTGCTTATTCCAGCCCTACCTGCAAATAAGGCTCTAAATAAACTATTTCTACTACAAGGGGAGGGTAATTATACTCACAAAGGCACCTCTGTGTCGGGTTGGGCACAAGGAGCCAGCAGGTCTGGGAGACGCAGGCTTAACCTAGTCTCCTGCAGTGAATGCACATTGTCTAGTGCAGGGGGGAAAATGCCAGACTGGGGGGACCTAGAAGTATTCAAGACAACAGTGGTGCACCTTGTCTGAGAGGGTTATTTAATGCTTTTGGCACCTGTACTTACAGCCACCCCCTCTTTTTCTACCTTGCAGGTTTAGAATTTATTTGGCATGTATAATTGTTATTTTGATCCTATAGCTACGAACAATAGGCAGCATGTCACTTCTTGATCCCTTAGCATTCTTCTTCATTTTTACTAGCAACTTAACCCTTCAGATTCAAAACTGTAACAGCCCCTAAGTAGCACTTCTTTGGTTAAGAGTCAGCTGGCTACCATCCATGTTATAGAATTAGACATAGCAATTTTGGGGGGCTGTCATTTCCTTCATTTTAAAATCATACTGGATTAAACCAATGTATATATTTAAACCAATAAACACAACTGTATGCATTTAGCTATTTAAGTTAGAGGGGGAAAAGTACCAATCTCGAATGCTTTGCTAAGTCCCAGACAAAGGTTATCAGCATTACTCAGTGGGTTGGATTTTTTCCTTTTTCTTTTTTGTTATTTTTAATACAACTGTTCAAACTGCATGTATTCATACATGAGAACTAGTATGGGTGACAATGAGCACTCTACGTAAACACCCTTTAACTTTTATAAATATTCCTGCTTAATATGTTTATAAAGCTCTTGTCAACACACAATTTGTGTATTTGTGATACTTCTGCTGTTTTCAAAAATCTATACACGTTAGCTGAGATCAAGCTTCCTGTCTCAACTCCCCAAGAATCAATCCATAATATGGCAAGAATTAAGCAGTGCAGAGTTTTGGAAGTTTGTGTATTAAATTCTAGCACTTAAAGTGCAAACCTTTGCAGGCAATATCTATTTTCTGATAAGAATCTCACTTAAATATATTCTAATATTTGCTATTTAAAATGGAATCATAACATTTATTTTTCATCAATCAATATTATAATAATGCAAAGTTATTTGTTACATCTTTAGGTAACAAGATACCCAACAAAATACTATCCAAAGTAATCGTGTAAGAATATGTAGTAGCTACATCCTGATATATTGCATTACAATGCAATGAAAAGATTATTTTATTAAATGTTTTGTGTTAAATAAGTTTGAGTATTATACAGTAATTTTATTTATTTTTTAATATGCCTACAGAAATTAGCAGAATACTCCATGGACCTCAGTTTGACCTTATTCATAGCACAGAGAACTATTACAGTGAAAGACAGACTGTAAACCTTGCTGAATCTTGTAAGATGACTCCAGAACTCTTTACTGTGAGATGTATAAGTTCTATTATACTACCACTAAAATAAACCAGAAATTAAAGACAGACTGTTAAAGACACTAACCCAACAAAATCAACTTTTCCCTTTCTTCCGGAAATACAAATAGCATATTATGGGTTAGAATAAGTAAGTATTCTGTCTGCTTTGGGTACGCTTTGGTGTCGGCAAGCTACTTTCTCACAATAACTGCCATCCACAGAACACCCTCCTCCGATAGCTTTAGAAGAATTTGAAAGACAACTGAGGAAACAAACTGGCTCAATATAAGGGGCACAATATTTACCTCCCCAAAGGAGCAGGTGGTATGAACGGTAAGATATTCTAGAATAATTACTCTAAAACGTGACACAAGTAGTTCAAAAGTTCATATAAAAAGAAAAATATTCGCCTAGTAGCTTTAAATAAGTAAGAAGTGTCAACCCAACCTTTTTCAAATGATGAAATTTTCTGACCAGTTACAGATTGTACACCACAGGTTTCTTATTGGTGAAACAAAACAAAACAGAACAAAACAAAAAAACACCTGACTTCTTTTACACTTCTTATCACAAGGATGTATTTGTAAAAACAAACAAACAAAAAAAAAACTAGACAGAGAATGTCAATTATCTGATCATGTCACTAAACATCCAATCAGAATGTAGTATTTTTTTTCTCAAAAATTGCTTTTGGTTTACAATTATACAGTAGGACAACAAAGGCTTCATATTCCTCTTTTATCTCATCCATATTTAGTTCTGCCCAGGCGATTCTCATTAACTGTGCAGGTAAATACTAGAATAGCAGAAAAGCTGGCAATGTAGGGTCAAAAAACTATTTCAGGGTTGGAAATGAACACAAAAATACATGGAATTTGGCCAAAGAATGGGGGCTCTTTTCATGTTGTGCATGAAGACAGGATCAGCATGTATGATTCTCTGGTTCCTAGCTAAAATTTCAAATCATGAAAACATATTTTTCCATAATACACAGGGTAATTTAACTTGCCTAGTTTAGTACTTGGGCTTCTTAGCAAAATCTTCTCTATATTTAAGAACCATGATGGAGATATTAAATTTCTAAGGTATAAGAAGAAATTGATGTGATGTGCTAATGTTGTTGCTTTCTAGTTCCCAGTTCTATTCTCAGTTGAATATTATGCATTTGTCGAGAATTCACTGTATGCTTAAGTGATACAGTCAGACAACAAACACTTCCTACTGAGCCAAATCATGATGTCATTGTTCAGTCACTACTTAAGCAAAATTCTAATAAGGAGACTTCTTCCTGCATGACGGATATGTAAAGTATAGGGTCCTCTGTAAATAGGCCAGCTTTGACATGCACACATTTTTTCTGATTAAAGAAAGAATCAATGCAAATCTTTCAGATTCTTCCTTGCTGTCCAGAAATCAATACAGTACCAAAACAGCATGAGAGGAACTGAAAAGCTGGCATGCAGCAGACTGGTGGACCATTCTTTAAGAAGAAATTTTCAAATTCCCAATATAAAAGCTAGCCTCGTACAGACAAGTAATACTTTAGGTCTATTACTGTACTTACAGATGGCCTAACTGACTGATAAGTACTATGCCTGTTCTCATCCATCATAGTTGAAAAGATTAGTTACGGTATCCATTCCCCTTTTTGAAAAAATTAGCATTTTGCAAACGTTAAACAGTTTCAGCGTAGTTGTATGATCCTCTGGTAGCATCTTGCTTTCCATGGGCCAATCCCTCTGCCATATAATGCAATGGGAGTGGGAGGAAACCCATTTTCCCCACCCCCAAAAGAACAATTGGAAGGAAACTCTGGAAGTGGAAACTCACAGAGAATCCTGTCTCTCTCTGCAGGAAAAATCCACAAAAGGACAATGGTACTTTTACTGCTACAATGTCTCATACTAACCCACTTTAACCTTGTCTAAACTATCATTTTTCTTCAAATTTCCCAGATGCACTACCACTGGCCCTAGGGACAGGAGAGTTCAGAAAGCAGGAGTAAATTAACACTGAAGAAGTTATTCTGATGCCACATGACGCATAGCAGTGGGAAACTATTCAGCTGAGAATGAGTGTCTCCTCCCCACTCAAGAGCACTCAGGACGGGCTCTTGTAGGGTCAAATGGAAAGAGGAGCAGTGTCATGGTGTTGCCACTCCCCCTTTCAAGCCCACTCAGATCCATGCCTATAGTAGCATTTAGCCCTGAGCAACATTACTACCAGCTTGACAGTCTGATGTACAGAATTTAGGGTTGCTAGATGTGAGATGGCAATATTTATCAACCGTAGGTGAGCCAGATTCAGTTCTTCATCAACTTCATTGAGGATGGATGGAGATTTATCTCTGTTAAGAGGTGGGGGATGGGGAAAAGAAACCTAAAGAGATACTGCCATATACAAAGAAGTCAGAGCTCAATAGGGCAAATAGCAAAAGGGTAGTTCTACATTCCATCATGGCTAGAACCGGAGTGGATGCTCCTTGAAAGGCTTAACTAAAGCCTCTAAAAAAGAGATGTCTGGCACCTAAGATCCCCGAGGGACAAAGTCTGCTCACTCTGTCAGAAAGATGGCTTCTAATGTTTATATCTAGATGATAAATTCATCGGTCCTAAACAGCATCCATCCACCAGAATTAGTTGCTAAATAGACTGAGTATTTATATGAACTCCAGACAAACCTCTGTCAGACTGTTAAAGTACTCTACAATTTAAAAACACAAGGTCAAGCCATCATCCAAGAAAAATGTTTCTCATGTTTCTACAATCCTGAGAGTGGGGTGGGGTCTGATTTATACCTACTAAAGGAAGGAAATTCACAGTTTGGGATAGAGTTTTTAATAATAGAACTATCTTTGCAAGGACACTGAGCATAAAACAAACAAGTTCAAAATATGGAAGATCTGTCTTACCCCCATTAGAGTAATTATTATAAAGATAAACAGATATTTTACCAAGGTACTAACATTTTATTAGTTAGCACTGGAGGTCCGTATTTCCTCAGATATTTAAAAAAAAATTTAGAGCACTTAATATTACCTAGATGTTCAACTTGTGTATTAACTTAATTTAATAAAATAGTTTGCTAACTGAACTAGATAGCTTTAAAAAAGAATAGTGTCTTTCAGTTCAAGTCACTGGTTAAAATTCACTCCAGATTGGTAAATACTTTGGGGCTGTAGTTTCTGATGACTGATTGGTGCTTTATGTGAAGTGAGTTACTGATCTCACTCCAGTTTCATCTGTGCTGTCTGTTTACGAAAAAGAAAATTCAGAAGATGACTACATTCACCCCTAAGTCTCTCCAGGTCGGGGTGAGGCAGACTGGTGCAGGAGTTTGGAGTAGCTTTACTTCATTGTGTATATGTTCCATGAACAACTGTTATTTTGACAGCCAGGACTGTCGAGTTTTCATAGGCACTGAATTCCACAAATGTATAAAAGGACAAAATCAGAGACAAAAAATAGGCTTCTGTGGCTTTCACAGTGTGGATAAAGCTTGTCTCTCAAGTGAATACTTAACACAGTAATGGCATAATCTGTGATTAAAATTGGCACACATTCAGAAGCAAAACTACATTTGGAAATTATCATTATAAGCCGTTAACAAAAAGTTCTGTGTCTCGCAAACAAATATTTCCAAAGTTTCTACACTAAGTGACAATGACCTGTGACGATAATGCTATTTAAAATAAAAAGAATACAACCAATTGAATTCAACAACTAGCACCAGCTGTTCAGAAAAGTTATTTATAAACACTAATCAAGTAATTTGGCATTCTTTCTAATCATAATTCTAATTCATTTAGACTAGAATACATAAAGTTCACTACCTGTCCTCTAAGCCTGTATAGCCTTAGGGACGTGGAATGCTTACTACAGCCACGGTTTCAGTTGTAATGCTGGCCCTGAGCAACATCCTGATGTCATTTATTGGGAGTCTATACAATAGGATCAGCTAGAGTGAGATGGCCAAAAAATTAGCAAGTCAATTTAGAGGGAAAAACCATTTCCCATTAAGTCCTATTCAGACATCTGCATTGCTCTCCAGGCCAAAACACACATAAATATGCCAATTCCTCCATTGTGATGTTAACAGAACAATTTAAGAACTGTATAACTACAAATGGAAATGATGCGTAAATATGGTGACACTTCTTTTTTTTCAGTACTCAGATGATGTTCATGCTGTCTTTTGTTTCAGTTTAAAACTGCATCACTACAAAAAATACAGACAAATATTGCCTTACGCCATCAAACATTGGACCAAGGATGTATAGTAGGAAGGTGGTCAATCCTGCTTCTGTACACAGTAGACTGTGGAATGGAAAAAACAGTTTGAGAACTACTAGAATATAGCCATTACTTTCTGTCCTGTGGTTAAACTTGTTAAGACATGACTTATAATGTTATGGACAACGAGATGTCCTATCCTTCTATGCTTCTCTACAAAAAGCTCCAATCTGGCTGCCCTTATTTGCACAAACTGAGGAGAACTAGACTACTCACTTGAGTGTAGATTGCTCACATGGGTAATGGCTACAGTGTGGGGCTCTCTGTGCCCACTCATAAAAAACAAACAATCCCATCCCTATCCTTTCTACTAACTGGTCCATTAACCTGGCAGGGAAAACCTTCCAGAGAACTATGGGGTTTGCCGTTATGCCAGACTCTTTGGTTCCTGTTGTCTGTATTTCTAAACTAGTTTTATATGGCACTTAAACGCTTATCACTAAAATGAATTATAACATCTGGATAAGCTGGTAAGTGAAACGCAGCAGCAGATCAAATCCAAAACTCCAAAAAAAAAAGTGAGTCTCTGTTTTAATATCTCAAAAGTGGATTTAAAATTAAGTCATTTACACTCTGGAAAACCATTAATTTTTATTACAGCTTAGGTAGGACATTAGGTTAGATCCTTAGACGCATGAAGTAAACCAGTGCATTCTAGTCAAAGGAGCTATACCAATTTAAGCTAGCAGATGATCTGGCCAGATAGTTTTGAATAATTCTACATTCACAATGTTTCAATAATTCTAAATGCACAACATTAGATAAAGACATATTATTGTGTGTAATTATGGTTGGAATGCATATATCTTTCCACAGCCTTCCCGTTTAGGTATATGCAGGGAACACTAGAGGGCCACAACATTCCATGCTTTTTATTGCCATATCTCTACCCCTACCCCTGTGTGTGGGTGCATGTGGGGAGGAGAGAAATCTAGGACTATGCCTACAAGCAAACATTATGGCTACAGTATTTCGTATGATCCTTTTGTTTAGTAAAGGATAAGGATATAGCTATCTCATGCAGCAGTAAAGAATCAAAGATGTGTCCTGTACTAATCATATTTGCACATCAACCTTCCTAAGCATGATGGAATTAATCTACTAAAATTAATGTCTCTTATTTACAGAAGCTTTTAGTATTGAATTTCAATTCACATTTAATAAAAAGTTACCTTGTAGAGGCCAAAAAAGCCTAGGTCCCGTAATACAGTGAGGGCACTAACTCGTGGACCAGTGGTAATTTCGCCAGCCACCTGCAATCGGATCTTGACAATTTCTAGTGGATTTGTGAAGATCACTTGAGAACCTCCAGCCTGAAAGTAAAAGGGGAAGGGGAAGGATGAACATGTGAACACATTAAACTATGAGCAGCGAAGATCTTGCAACATTCAAGAGAAAGAAGTTTCATTCCTGGTACAGTCAGCTAAGCCATTACAAATTATGGATTTTTAGCAGTAATTAGTTAATGCATTACAATCCACAAGGTAAAACATCTACCCTCACTCAGCGTGGAGGATGAGGGAATGGAGAAGGAGAGAGATAGGTTAGTAACATTACAGTACATCACACTGGCTCAGTTGTACTACAGTACAGATATTAGCTCAGTTGCTGTTAGAAGAAAAATTCAGAAACATCAATTTTCACAATACCAACAAGCCAAGAACGTTGTAAAGCAAGTAATAAAATGAAAGGAAGAATTGATAACTAAGTAAAGAAACTGAGATCTGCCTGCCAGTACTTAAACATGCTACTGAAGAGCAGAGTCTGGCAGGATCTCTCTCTCACAATTTTGGCACTGGTTCAGATAACATATGAATTTAAAGCAGTGAATTTCCTATGCTTTTTAGAATTTACGGACCTCCAAAATTTGAATATCATCATCAAAAGTCATTTTAGTCCGTTTTCAGAAATCTGCACACAATCATCTGTACACAGGATCATTATTTTGTTACAAAATCTTAGTTATTTTGCAGCACTGCAAGAAGTTTATTAAACAAAAATCTCTATTTATAAACTGGGTTTATATATATAATTTTTTAAATCTCACAAATGGATTTAAACTACCTGTAACGGTCTTTAAAATCGACACATATTTTAGGGTCTTAACTACTGCAGCATGAAGCCTTTTCACTTCGACTATATAGACAGATCTTGTTAAAGATTTATTCCTGCATCAAAATTACAGAGAAGTATTACATTAAATTAAGTAGAAGCAGTATTATTCATTCAAACCCCAATCCAAAGTTCTGCAGACAGTTTTTCCAACACACATCAATTTGCTTAGTTATACAGCAAAAGTATTGTATCCTGCTCGAGTACCAGGTATGCTACCATATTTGCAGGAAAGGCAAAAACAAATGCAAAAGGATTTTAGAATGAAATAGCAAAATCTAAGTAACCATAAATAAAAAAGAAGCATATCTGAAGCACTATGGGCACCTGTTTGGGGGGAAGAAAGGAGAGGTTGCGTTTTTTTAATATTAATAATGGCACACATTAACCATCTTCCAACAAAACGTGTGCTGTTATGCTATTTAACTAATACACCAGAGAAACAGCAAATGGCATACACAAATATTCTTGCCTACCATTTAGACTGCACTTATTTTGTGTGGTTACAAATTAAAGTTTTTATATAACCTCCAAAATATCCCAAATGTTTCCTATTTTGACCATAAAAAGCATGCTCTTGTGCAGCTCAATTGGTTTTGACTTTCAAATTGGCATAATTTAGCTGCTTCTACCAAACCAGAATACTGGTACGCATAAAACTGCTATTCCTGTTGACAACAGAAAGTCTTCAGCATGCACACTGACCTCAATTCTGTACTTTATTAAGATACACTCTTCAAGCAAAATATTAGTGATAAAACAGCCAGTCTGCTGCTATCACGGTTTCCTCCCCATCCACATATCTCCCAAAAAAATCAGGAATCAAAATGATTGGAAAGCCTTTATGGCGACTCATTTTTACATAAGCATCACTTCATGAGGCACATACTAAGTATTCCTACGTACAATTAGACATTTTTCATTTTGAGGAGGAGAAAAATCCTACATGTAATGTGTTATGTTCATTTGTGAATATACATCAAAGATCTCTGAAAAACATTATTTTAAGTCTAACCCCTTTTCTCTTCACCGTTTGATTTCCAGAGTTACTATAAGTCAGTGCTCCTGCTTTACACAAATCTTCAGCCCTTGAAACAATCTTATGTAATGTAATTTTTCCATACTTTATTTTTAAATATATTTGTTCTTCTAGAATAAAGATTTTCAAAAAAAGAGGTAAAGTATTTGTTGTTGCACAGTATCCAATAACTAAAATTCAGACTGTTCCCAATCCTTTGACGAATAATCAAATAAACTTTGTTTCACATACATGAACAGATTTACATTAGTGCAAAATAAACTATTTTTTCTCCACACCTGATTTCCTAGCAGTTCACTATGTACTGATTGAATTTACACACATTTCTTTTATTTTCTCTAACAGGAAACCAAATATCAAAATCCAAAAGATAACGACAAAATGGAAGTTCAATTCATAAAACTGAACAGGGATGAGGAAAACTCACTAAAATGTATTGAGCAATTTACAAATCCATAAAAAAATGCTTAAAAGTGTAAATCTGAATGCCAGAGTAAAGATGCAGATTCAGTTTTGAGGAACAATGAAATATATGTATAAAGCAGATGTGTCTTTCTGAGGCTGTGTCTTGCAGTTCAAGTCTCAGAGTTCCATGACCACTTATACACAGAATTAAGTGTTAGTGACTCTGGGCACTTACTCTTCCTTTGTATCAATTTTCAATCTGCAAAATGGGGATTCTCCCACTTAGTTTCCTCACACTGGAAGGTTTAATTTGCTCACATTTGTGAAGCGCTTAAGGCATGTCTACACGGCAATTAAACATCTACAGCTGGTCCATTTTAGCCACTGTAGATGTTTGGGCTTGGGCTGGAGCCTGAGCTCTGGGACTTCATGAGAGGGGAAGGCCCCACAGCCCAGGCTCGAGCCTGAGCCCAAATGTCCACACTGCAATTTTACAGCCCCCCAGCCTGAGGCTCACAAGTCCGAGTTAGCTGACACAGACCAGTCGCAGGTGTTTAAACTGCAGTGTGTACACACCCTCTGAGGTCTGCAGATGGAAGGTGATATTAGAAGAGCAAAGTATTACTGAGAACCCAAAAGCCAAATGGTGATTACTTGTTTAGCCTATCCACATGACAGGTTTTAAGAAAAAGGCAAACTATTCTATAGAAACAGCTTCAAGTGGCAAGTCCAAGAAAATCTCTCTAATAGTATTAACTAGAATCCCCAAAATATCTTACAACTTTTGTCATTTGCTGGGCTTACCTTGCATACTGATTTGACCAAAGATTTAGCAGCTTACCCTGCTGCAAAAGCCCAAACCGTCAGCAGTTCACAGTTATGAGCCAGCCTGTACTTGACTAAAAGGTTCAAGATGTGTATGTGTACATTTTTTCCACCACACATCTTCTTCACCAGCTAAAATTCTAAGGCTGTATCAACACCAGCGAGCACTGATACAGCTCCAGTGGCAGCACTACCATACACTGGATGTGGTGTTCACCTAGCCTTCAATGTTGGTATCTGCTCTAGCCGAATGTCATTGGTGGGAAATTTTAGGAGGAAAGGGCTAATGTGTAGAAGGCCAGAATACTTCCTAACTAAACCATTCACCATATGTTTAGCATTGATGGACTTTTCTACAGTATGAAAGCCTCACAAATATTAAAGGCCATTTCCTTACAACACACCTGTCATAAACAGATAGCTAAGGGTTAATGTCTCTTTCACCTGAAGCACCTGACCAGAGGACCAATCAGGAAACAGGATTTTTTTTCAACTCTGGGTGGAGGGAAGTTTGTGTCTCAGTCTTTGTCTGTCTGCCTGCTTTTCTCTCAGCTTTGAGAAGTGATTTCTGTTTTCTAATCTTCTGTTTCCAAGTTGTAAGGACAAAGAGATCAAATAGTGAGTTATATGATTTCTTTTCTTTGGTATTTACATGTCTATAGTTGCTGGAGTGCTTTGATTTGTATTCTTTTTGAATAAGGCTGTTTATTCAATATTCTTTTAAGCAATTGACCCTGTATTTGTCACCTTAATACAGAGAGACCATTTTTATGTATTTTTCTTTCTTTTTATATAAAGCTTTCTTTTTGAGACCTGTTGGAGTTTTTCTTTACTGGGAAACTTCAGGGAAATTGAGTCTGTACTCACCAGGGAATTGGTGGGAGGAAGAAGTCAGAGGGAGATCTCTGTGTGTTAGATTTATTCGCCTGACTTTGCATACCCTCTGGGTGAGGGGGGAAAGAGAGATTAACTCTCGGTAATTCTGTTCTCCAGGACTGGAAAACGGGGAGGGGGGAGTCCCTCTGTTTAAATTCACAGAGTTTGTGTCTGTGTATCTCTCCAGGAGCACCTAGAGGGGGGAAGGGAAAAAGGATTATTTCCCTTTGTTGTGAGACTCAAGGGATTTGGGTCTTGGAGTCCCCAGGGAAGGTTTTTGTGGGGACCAGAGTGCCCCAAAACACTAATTTTTTGGGTGGTGGCAGCCGTACCAGGTCCAAGCTGGTAACTAAGCTTGGAGGTTTTCATGCTAACCCCCATATTTTGGACGCTAAGGTCCAAATCTGGGACTAGGTTATGACAACACCTATCAGGTAAGTATCATTATCCTGATTTTACTAACAGGGAATTTGAAACAGAGATTAAGTTTGACAGTATAGACTAGCCCTATGCTAAAGTGCTGCTGCGGAAGCGCTCTAACGTGCCTTGTGTGGTCACGGTGCCCAGCGCGTTAAAAAAACCCACTTCAATGAAGGGCATAGCTCCCAGCACTGGAGCACTGTTTACACTGGCACTTTACAGCGTTGCAACTTGCTGTGCTCATGGGGGGTGTTTTTTCACATCCCTGAGCGAGAGTTGCAGCACTGTTAATTGCCAGCGTAGACGAGCCCTAACAGCACGTCCAGACTACCCACCGTATCGGCGGGTTAAAATCGATTGCTCGGGGATCGATATATCGCGTCTAATCTAGACGCGATATATCGATCCCCAAGCGCACTTATATCGATACCGGAAATCCATCAACCCCAACGGAGTTCCGGAATCGACAGGGAGAGCCGCGAACATCGATCCTGCGCGGTGCGGACGGGTGAGTAATCTGATCTTAGATATTCGACTTCAGCTACGTTATTCACGTAGCTGAAGTTGCGTATCTAAGATTGATTTCCCCCCCGTAGCGTGGACCAGCCCTAAGACACTCAAAGTCACAAATTAAGCCTGTGGCAGAGCCAGGAAGAGAACCCATTCCAGTAGCTGAAATCACAAGTGTATCCTCAGTTGCTAGTATTGTCTATTTATGGAACTCACAGACAAAAACCTCATGCAAAACATTTTCCTGTCATTTTACCTTGTAAAAATTGTCAGGGGCTTTAAATCCATTTTTTGTAATCTTTGCAGTAGAAAGTTATTTTAATATTGCTGGAGCCTGCACCAAAAAAGGCAGACTTTGTAAACAATGTGCTTAGTCTGAAACTATTAAAGAATAAAAAGCTATTACATTCAAAATACTCAAGCTTAATTGTCTCCCCTCTATGACCACTATACAACATGATCCCTTCTGGGTAAATTTTATTAAGAGTTTAATATACATTTTACCTTTTAACTATAGCCTAATAATCCCCATTTTTTCTTCATTTAGAATGAAATATTTACACATTTCGGGATTTCTGAATTTCTTTCCACTTCATCTAAACAATTATTTTAAAGTACAAATGCTTTAGTTAAAGTTAAACACATTCCTTTTCACAGATCCTAACACTCTTAGGTTAAAAATTTCTTCTCAACTAATGAAGAAAAGCCTGCCATAGGCTGAGTTATAATTGTGTCAATACAAACCGTGGATGGGCTCAATCTCGCTGCATCCAATTACTGGGTTGAAATTCTCCTCCTTTCAAAGTCATTTTAAATCTCATTCACTAACCCATAAGGATGCTACTATAACATATATCAGCACAAAAATCAAACCTGCCATTTATGTCCTATTTCAGATACACAAGAAGAAAATCTGCAGCCACAGTAGTAGCATCATCCTTAGGGGAATTTGACCAATGTGTGGGAATTCATCCTAAAAGTGCTGTATAGAAAACCTTTGCAGGTCCTGCAAACTACACTATACTGCAACGATCCAACAGCTGACGTAAAGACAATTTATTTTTAAAGCATCACTTAAACTTACAACATGAGTGGTTTTTAATGATAATACACTAATGTTTATACTCTCTATTTGATGGAAGGCATGAGACTAAAAGTTGAATATTTCCATTATCCAAGAATTATACATAACACACAACTATACAAACCACGATGACTATAAAATGATTAATGAGCCTTCATATATGGACAAAATATATAAAAAGTGCACTTTTAAAAAAACGTAAGTTAATGTTTTCTTCTTTACAGTTCCCATAAGTGACAATACTCTGATCTTAGAGTTTATAATTTTATCAGACCACCTCTCGATGGCACTGTAGCCTTGTACAGTAGTCTAGATGCATCATACCCCTTCTTCTAATTTCGCTCTGCTTTCCTGGGTGGAAAAGGACAAGTGGAAAAAGTCTAAGTATTTTTCTTTTGTTAACAAGAAAATGAGGTTCCACCTCATGTGAAAAAATATTAATTTAATACACACCATTTTAATTATATGTCAGTGTAACAAGTAACCTGTCTATTTTATACTTGACTACTTAGGTCAAAAGTCACCTAGCTGTGCTAAAAGTATTTTACATAATAAAAGTAGGATTTCACCACCACCACATTAAAAAGAATGGGAACTTCATATCTTAGTGTAACTGGAGGTTTTTGCGTCTATGGACTAAATGAGACCCATCTTCACAAGTGGAAATTGCTAGGAACTCATTGAAAAGATCAAGTGTAAATTCAAGCCTAACCTTCAGGAAGCAAGTTCTATGGATCTGTACATGGTGTGAATTTAGATGACCCCTTGCCCAAATGAAGCTGCAGACTTCTCCTTCCACAGACTTTTTCAATAATTGTGAAATGTAATTTTAACTGCTCTGACCTCCATCTTCTCCAACCCATGATCTCTTTTACACTCTACTCTCAGCAAAGGATATTTGGAGATTGCTTACACTTTACAGCTGGCTGGATATCTATTGTCACTTTGTCCTCCTTCAAGTGCCTCCTCAAAACTCACCTCTTCCATAATACATGCAGGAAGTACAACCTGGTGATGGCTAAGCTTGTGGAGAGTTGTGATCACTACTACAGACTGGCTAACAATTGTGCATATCACATTATAGCTATTTGTTAGCCCCTTCCTCAACCCCCCCTACCCTGGACTGCTCATGTGTTCCATACTCATGTCTTGGTTTTAGACATAAAGCACTTTGGAGCAGGAACTATCCTTGTGGCATTCACTATGACAATACAAAGGTTAAATCACTCTGGATCAAAATATTATTTTGTAATTAGTGTGGCCAATCAGGGGCTCTACGCTGGTAGCGATAAGAAAAATGTCCACATTTCTCAATAGTTATTGCACAGTGTCGCCTACGGTACAGTAGTAATTTCCTATTATAAGGATAGAGAAATAATGCAGTAAATGAGAATCAGTACTGCCTTTTTTTAATGGCAACCACTGTTTTTTATATATATCTAAACACACACACACACACACACACACACACACACACACACACACACACAGAGTATATATAAAAACTATCCCATCCCCACCTTGGAATAAAATCCCATCAAGGTGTAACTTTCTCCCAATCACTCCTAATCTTTGAAATGGAACTACTAAGACTTTAATAATTTGCCTGATAGGCTGTTCAGAAAACCCCTTGTGTCCTTGACCCTCACAAGCTGCATGTTACTGTGTATACCTCTCCTCCCACACTTTTTTGGTTTTGTTTAGTGGCACCTGTGGGGCACTGTACAAACACATAGCAAACAAGAGCCCTTCCCTGAGGAAGATAAGAATCTAAACAGACAAGATACACAAAGAGTGAGAGAAAGGAAGTAGCATTATCCTCATTTCATATATGGGCAACTGAGATTAAGTGATTTGCCCGCGGTAACAGACAGAATCAGACACTGAACCTGAGATGTACCGAGTCCCAGTCCAGGGTCTTAAACAACCTTAGTCTCTTCAAAAGTCCTGTTTTACAAATACCAAAAAATCAAAAGAGTATTGCTATACATGCTTTTTTACTGGGCATCTCCTTTCCTATCTACTGGGTTCTAGAGTGGTCAGCTCTGTCTCAGATTACTGAAAGGCAGGCTTGAAAAAATATTCCAATCAGCTAGGAGGCAACATAGACTTCAAGACATGTTTTCGTAGGGGCACTTGAGGGAAGGCACTTTGGTGAGAACAGAGCTTGTTCAAAAATTTCAGACAAAAAGTTTATTCTTTGAAAAGTGTCTTTTTTAAAAAAATGGAAAATTTAATTATTTTTTTAAAAATTCCACTAATTTTTCACATTTTACTCAAAATATTTCATTTACTGAAAACCAGGATTTTTCAGCGAACTGATTATTGAAAATCCAGGGACTCAGTAGATGAACTTGATAAGCACTTTGATAAAGTTTTGGCTAAAAATAGTTAATGGGGAAGGGGGAGAGGATCCATTTCAAATAATGAAAAATGGAAGTTGCTTCACATTTTTTCATAAAGTTCTTTTTTTATTTTTCAACCAGCTCTAGGGGAGATACCCAGACCAGTCAGCTCTTGACTTGACTTGTTTGTCCCTTCACAGTTCCTGAGTAGGGTGGTCCACTTATCTCCTGACTGGCAGGAAGGTGGGGGAGCTCTACTCATTCATCAACTACTGCTCACCCTCTTCCTGTTTGTGCTATCTATAGAAAGGCGTGGATAGCATTCTCCAACATGTACATTTGCCACTGAAAATGTGTAGCACACCTGTGATCACTACCACTTGGCTCACTCTGCTTATGACCGGACATTGATAAACTCAGCAAAGGAGCTAGACTCATACTGACAAGTAGCATTTTCCCAGTGTGCCTCTCCTTTGAGGGGTAGTTATTCTAGCTCTGGTTAAAGGTTTTTAGTTTGGATAGTCTAAACGGCCAAGTTCCCATGCTGCAATCTCAAACACTTAAAGCTTCTTCAATATCCATATGTAGCAAAAACTGGGGAACAAGCTCTCTCAGACATTCACATTAAAACATTCCATAAATGGAATTGCAATCAGTCTAATCAAACATAGTAAAGTAGATTCCTGCTTGAATATTTCTGTAACAAATAGACACAAGTTATTGAGATTTCTTCACCCTCATTTTTTAACAACATAGCTGAACAGAAAATGATGGTTTATTTACAAAGCTCTGACCAGTTTTGCAACGGAAAAACAGTAGATTTTCTATTTTCCACTTTACAGGTAAAACTGTTCTTCAGAAGCCTCGCCAAGAAATCAAAGTGGAGCCAACTTGATTGGTGTCATAAAAGCAATTAAGTTACAGCCCTGTCAAATATGTTAACATCTGGCTCTGCCTGCTGTACTTTTGTCTATTTTGACTACTAGTGGTATCATTTAATGATTTACAGACCTTCCATGCCTTAAGGCATGGTAGCTGTATTAAAACTGTAATCCATTATTTCTTGGTACTGTCACATTATAAGTATCTTCCCATTTCTACTAGATAACTGGATCTGAAGTCCTGATTTGGATTTAAAATTTTAGTTTTTTGGACCTGTACTGGTTAACACTAAAAACTTCAGCTTCCTTTAAAAGGAGGATTGGAAAGTGCAGTGCAGTTAAAGGTAATTTAAAACAAATTATATTTTTGAGGCTATAAAATATCTTGTCAATACAATAAACTTTCACAATACAGTAGTAAAATCATGTTTTAAATATTTAAAATGTGCAGAACATTAAGCACATTCAATGAAAAAATGGGATTTTATAGTCCAAAAGGATTATATGCTTTAGGCTTTGAAAAAACTAATGAAAACCATGCTGCCCCTCTCCCGAATTGTTTTATGATCTGTACAAATTCTATTGGAAAAAATCAGCCTCTCTGATTTGTCCCAGGGAATATGCCTTGGAAAATATACATTAAATGAACAAACCTAAAATAAGAGTATATATACTGCAGAGAAATCATCACTTGGAATAGGTATTTTGTGTGTGTATATGAACATGCCCTACAGACTTTAAGAAAAGCCATTTTAAACAGATGGGGTGGGTGAAAGATTCAGTGAACTAGTAGGAGAAAATCCAAAACTACAAGGAAAGGCAGCTTGGAATTCCTCATCTGGT
Source organism: Gopherus evgoodei (assembly GCF_007399415.2). Taxonomy (NCBI): domain Eukaryota; kingdom Metazoa; phylum Chordata; order Testudines; family Testudinidae; genus Gopherus; species Gopherus evgoodei. The sequence continues at coordinate 48,665,892 of NC_044323.1, forward strand.
CTGGAGAGTGGAAGGATAAATATACACCACAGACTCTCCCTCCCTAATAAGACGACTTTCTGCTACAACGACCTGGATAGAATATTATGTTACTTTATCTGCCACCACTCTTCAACACAACACCTAAAACTAAGGTTGGATGAACAATTAATTGGAAACAATTCAAATGTAACAGTTTTAAAGCACATCTGGCTTTACCAAATAGTATCTCTCAAATTAAATTTGAGTCTGAATCTAGATATATGCACAAGAGGTTAATGTTTTATATATAGTTAAAATTTATTCATACACAATAAGTCAGAGAAGAAGGCCATACTCTTAAAAGCTAAATTAAAGTTAAGGGACTTTTAAGCAAGTTAATAAATAGGCAGTTTAATTTCAATTGGCAATGAAAATAAAAGTTGGATCTTCCCCAGTTCCTCCTTAAACCAGAAAAGTGAATCTTGGGTTTTTATATGCATGTGCAACTCCTACTGACACTAATGGAAGTTATATGCATGTATTGATGGGAGAATAGACCTCTTAGAGTTAATCTGTTAAGAGTTCAAAAAAGTGTACTCAGTTTCCTTTCAAAGTTAATATCAGCAATCATAAAGAACACCATTATTTCTCTAACAACCTTAATACACTGTACCAGAACTTTTAGCATTAAGAAGAATGAGACTGTTCTGTTTTCTCTCTGACATGCACATTTTTTTTCCTGGCATATAGCTCTGAGTTTCTTTTTATCCATAACCTAGATTTCTCAGCCAAATATAATAAATTTATCAGTTTTAAGTTTCTGCACACGGAAAACAGAAATGGCACCTCCAGTTTCCTTTAGCCTACAATCTTGTAAGAGTTTCTGGATTCTTGCAGGCAAGACATCTAAAGAAGGTTTTGGTAGTTGCAATCCTCCAGCTCTGTGCCTTGATTACAATATGCCAGAGAGAGAGAACAACTTACAGGACACCACTGGCCTCATCTTTATTATCTTCAAAAACAAAAGCAATGTTGTAAGTAAAAGTATTAAGAATTTGCAGTGGGATTGATTATTTGTCACAACTTCCATGGAATGTTAGTGCATTTACCTTTTATAAATTATTGCTGACAAGAATTTTGCACACTTTCTAGTTAAATAAACCCTAAAATCCTGTAACATCTAATTTTTATGTTCCATGGGAGAGCTGAGATTATCCATGCAGGTCCAGTATGTCTCAGTTTTATTATTATAAACATAAAACCTCTAAAAATATATATCTAAATCTATCTTAACAACTTAAATAAAAACAAGTCTGTACGGGAGCTGTAATCGTACTGTGGTACGTGATTTAAAATCAGCTAATAGTGAGGAGACAGATGCAGTGTAGGGAAAGACTGTGTACTTTAGGGAAGAACAAAATTTTGCTTTGTAGTGCTTCTTACAAAGTATCAGGCTACTGATTTATACGGGTGTTTTTGTATCAGTAAATGCAAGTAGTTTAGAGATTTTGTATAGGTATTTATTTTAAGTCATACTGCTTATTTTTCCTTCTCCTGCTAACAATCCAGTGACCAACTGTTTGTATTTTTTAATATATATTTTATTTTCAGTACTTGAATGTCTGTCCCTACTTCCAGAGTTAAGACAAGTTACTCATTTTGCCATCACTCCATTGACAAAAAAAACTAATATTTATGCAAGCAAGCAGAATATTCATCTCAATGTTTTATGACACAGACATCTTCTTAAAAAAAGTCAGTCTTACTTTAAATCACAATGCAACTGGAGTTTTTACTCTGTGATTACTCTCTGATCCAAATGAGACAATGAGTCGTGTTACTGTATCAAAAAAATTACTTAATGTCTTAACCAGTAACAGCCCTAAGTGGCTATGTGCAATATGAATAATCATTTTTCAAAATAAAATTGGCTTTCTACATTTTGTTGGTCCCTCTTTCCCTTTCAGGCAATACTGTGGTATATCATTAAACCAGGATGGCCTCAAACGCCAGTAGCTTTCACTGGAACAGTTACCAATGTGAAATAACTTTAAAGTTCGGAAGAAAAATGTTCTCTTCTGGAAGCTTTAAGATTATTACTACTACAAAAGGTGCTCAGCCTCTGTCACCCTGCACCTAGCCATACACTCGTCTTCTTATCAGGGTCTCCTTGCAGGTAGCCACAATATTAGGACAATTTTGTGTAACATGTTTTTGCATTTTTAAAGTTGAGGAAATTAACCTATATTTTCTGCATAGGTCTTTAACAGATTTGAATTCTAGCCCCACGGTATCATTGGACACTTTACTACATCTTGGAAATGAAGATGTGTAGAATTATAATAGTGTAAGGGACTATAAAGGATACTCAAAACCCACGAATGAAGATAGGAGTACCAAACAGGTAGGGATCACATCTCTTCATGGCTGTCAAGCACCAGGCAAATTACTGCATTAAATATATATTAATAAATTATAATAAATAATAGCAGCAGTTTGACCTTATAATAGTAGAATTTCTTATAAGTAAGGAAGCAGAATTTAGCACTTCTGATTCAATAGAGTGATTTACACTTCAACTCTCCATAAACCACTGTATCAAAATAATCTATAAAGGTTACAGTTTTCTTTTAATTGTGTTCTAGGAATTTTTTTTTTATTTTCTTTTAATTTTAGATAAACTACCACTTTCATCTTCACATAATAAAAGCGATGAAACAGGCTGTTAGCTGAACTAAATACCATGAGGTCATGAAGCAAGGATCTTTCTGCATTTTTTTGCAGGGGAGAAAACAGTTTACAAAACAGAAAAAGGCTTGTTCAATGAAACAAGCAGCTTTGGTGACAAGTGCAAAAGTCAGCCATGTGTACTAATTCTCAGTAATTATGATGCAAGGTGAGCTCCCCAGGGACTTAAAAGTCAACGCCTAGCAATGGTTGGGCGAACAGCGGAGTGGAACCGCTCATGTGATACTGAACCCTTGAAAGCCCTTTGTATTCCTAAAGAGACAAATACATCTACAGAGCTGGTTGGTCCTCCCACTGTGCTCAGAACTGGAATCAAAAATAAAATACCCACGTTTATAACATGAAAAAGTGTAGACATTCCTGCTTAATCAAATAGTCCAGACTTAGGAGATCAGAGAAGGTGACCAATATTTTTAAATGTAAATTTATCACCCATTTGTAGTTGAGATCTGAGCATGGCGAGCGGAAAGCTGATCCGACAGCTTCCCCCTTCAAAATTCATCTTAATTGGCTGCCCTCCTTTAGGAGCAATTCTGATATTCTTGGAATCCTGTAAACTTCTGTAGGATAATGATTAACAATAAGCCATAACAGAGTCTTGACATACTATACACCACTCTCTTCTTGCCTCCCACATGGGGGATTATCAATGTTTTAAGTAGATGTAAAAGACAAGAGTGGACTTTCCCAAAGAACTGACTCTGCTCCCACTGAAGCGAATAACTAGGCATCACTTCTCAAGGCAATCTGTGCTGTAAGTTTGAAGTGGATGCACAAATAACAAAAAATGAGACCACCTGCAGGAAGACAATACAAGTCACAACCTATCTACTTGGAACTAAGCTGTACCCTTAAGTGAAACACTTCAATTAAAGAAAACTCAAGGCACTCTGTCACCACATCTCTTACCAGAACTTTATGAAGAATCTCAATTAACTTTATATTTCAAATACCAACTGGGATAATCCAACATTTACAGTATATTTAAAATAAGTCCCAAGCAATCTTCCTCTTAAAGCAGATCCTTAGTTTACAATGAACTCCTGAAAAAGGCTTGCTGCAGCAGTCTCATAAATGATAGGTTACAGTGAAAGAACTAGTGTTATCTGCACTACATAAAAAAATTCAGATCTGCCAATAAAACAAATCTAGGTTAATTTACTGCATTTTCATGTTGAAAAGATGCATTGAATTCTATATGACATATGCACACAACTAAAAATTTTCTAAATGGGACGGGCAAACATTTTTGTATCCATAAGTACTTTATTGCATTTTCCCTTCAGTTAGTGTGTGCTTTTATTTGGGTCTTTACAAGCCCACATTCTTTTTTTTTTTTTTTTTTTTTTTGAATGCTCCTAAAGTTACAGAACAAGGGGATCCTACCTGGCAGTCTACGACAGGTCAGTGATCAAACAGAAGCAGTAGTCAGACAGCAGCCAAATCCTGCTTCATCCCATGAGAATTACAGAAAGCCAGGACTTCTCAGTCTGTACTACAACTTCACCCTGAGGCTCAGATAATCATAACGTGCTCTTTGCAAGCACATACAGCATGAATCCCTGCACTACTGATGTTAGGATAGAATTATTTGTTTTTAAGTTGTTCAACATAATTTTCAGCACAGATAGAAACTGCTTTAAAATGTGACCTCATTTGTCTTATGACAGCAGAAACTAAGTTAGACTGAAAATATACCAGCACTGCTCTGCCCCAATGATCAAAGCCAGTTTAAATAAACAGTGTTCTTTATCTTTAAAGTGCACTAGTCTTTGAACAAGAGTTCATTTTACTTATTTATATTCGCTTGAACAAAATCAATACACCAGATAAAGTGAGATATAGTATGACTCGATAGAACTAAACTAAAGTGTAAACTATGCAGAATGAGATACAGATTATTCACTAATACACTATTCTGTGCAAGGAAAACAGTCTTCTAAACTATGCTGGGTTTTAAATACAGCCTACATTCAGGAATGCATTATTTAGTAGTTAACATTACACAGCCTACGTCTCCTATGAACACAAGAAAGCATGAGTAGTTTTTGCCATTTACAAAGCCAGTATCACTGCAAAAAGTGAAAATCAGTGGGCGCAATATAACATCAGGAAAAAAGTGACACCGCACAGTGCCAAAATGAAATAATGCAATGATTATTAACTTCTGGAAAGGTTTGCGTGAATCCTATTTAGGCCATAAGCTGCAGCCAATGTGCCTTTTATTAAGGAAACAATTCTAAAACATGAAGAATTATACAAATTAGTTAGAAAGCAAGAAGTATAGAAATGTTTACCCTTCCACATCAAGAACTGGACTATCTAGGAAAGAACTGAGTTGCTCTAGTAGATTCTTTCCTTGTACTGGATCTGTGGTTAAACAGAAACCTTAGTCCACAAAATGTAATCTTATATAGTATATTTTAATCTCTCCCAAACGTAGGAAATGTAAAGAAGATACTTACACAACCGCCAGCAAGAATTTCTGCTGCCAGTGGGACAGAACGATCTTTGCTCATAAATTTGTCTCTCACAAAATCATTAACCTTAAAAACAAGGATTTATGAAGGCTGATAAATAAGGAGTGAGAAGCACATAGTAATTACAAATTTTGTGCAATTAAAAATGCAAATAAATCCAGATGTTACATCTATCAAGATGCCAAACAGTTACAGATATTAAATAAAATCTTATGTACTATATGAAATATTGTAAAGCTGGCTGTAGTACTGTTCTTTCAAATAAACACATTATTTTAAAGATACATGAAATAATCATAAGTTTCCATAAGAGTCTCCAAAATGGTAACTGAAAGCTGATTTAAAATTGGATTTCAAGATGCAATACATTTTATAGCAATGTTAGTTTAATGAAAAAGAAACATTATCACTGGCTTTTGTGTATAAACAATGCATTATGATTAGGTTATAATGAGAAATTCTTTAATGCCTTCAAAATATTCAGAAAATCTAAAATTACATGAGCTAAAGAGCAAGTAATGTACATAATAGGAATACATGCAAACAGGTTCCTTTCATATCAGAGTTCCATTGTGTGCCAGCATTCTTTTATATTAATTTAGGTATTAAACACAACTGCTGCGGTGGGGGGAGGGCCGGGATCTTGTTACTTTGTAAGAAGAAACAAAATCAAGGCCTGGGCTACTTCAAAACAAACAGTAGAGTAAAACTAGTGGGTTAGGGAGACTGTACATTTTGAATCAAGCCCCCAAATGATAGGTTTAAATCAGCCCCTTTTCAGAAATACAAGTATGCTGCTTATACACCACTTGCAGTGCCCATGGTTGAGATCTGAGCAATTGCCATACCCTTTGGAAGAAAAACCTCATCTAACAAAAACCATGGAATATATTCTAACACACTAAAGCACAAAAACCCTACGTCTCCACATTGGAAATTCAGACATACAAATCATGGCTAAAGCGAGAACCCTCACTTTCAGACTTACAGTAAGTTTTATGGCCTTCTCTGGGGCTACTCCCAATAATTGTGGTAAAAGACCTGTAAACACACAAAGAGAGCTTAAATGTACTAAATAGCTTAGTATTAGCTAAACAAATCAACGGCTATATGCAAAGATCACCACACAGAAACTAGGGCAATTTTTTAGGCAATTTTCTCCTATTACATGTAATGAGTACTTAAACATTCCATTTCAAGAACAAACTTCTTACTGCCACATGAAGTCAAAGCAACCTCCTATCCATATATTAGTTACTCTGCACTTAAACTAATATTAGTGATTTAAGAAATGTATATACCAAGACAGATTTAACCAAAATAATACTGTATTCTGATCTACACATCAAAATGTGTTCTGTTATTTCTTCAGACAAAAGTTAAGGTAGTTCTGCAGTGTGAAACAAGTTATCTGCATTTCAAAACCAAGAGAATAAAGCATTTTGCTAGCATGAAACAATAGCATTAGGTGGAATGACCTAAAGGGATATGAAAGAAAGTAATGCAAAACAGCCAAACATGTACAACTGCATTCTTAAGCCAAGCACTTTGTCTAGAGCACTAATTCTCCAAAGCTTAGACACTGAGCTGCACTATACAGTTGGAACTGAGAGTCTCTGGTCAGCACAGCTTTGTTGAATTAAAGTGAACCATCTATTTTTGTAAAAGTACAGCTGAAATGATCTAAAGAAGACACAGAACCTTACAGAAGGGATGAGGGGACAGAATGTTCCCTCAAGTGCAGCATTGTGCACAGTGAAAAGGGGGTGTGATTTACGGCACTATTTACATATGTGAGAACTAACCCTTTGAGCAAGAGGTGCAGAAGCAGGCCTTAAGTATTTCAATAATGTACACAGTACTTTGGGGAAAATGACACTAAATCTAACATTTGCAATTCTTATATTTGGGTGAAGAGGATACAACTATAGTTCTATGTCTAAGGAGCCTGCTTCCCAAAGGGCTTTTTTGCCACCAAACTGGATATTTGCATGACAAAGAGGATGAAAAATACATTAGTCTGACTCACAGATTTTTTTTCTGTCTTGCTCCAACCCTCCAGCATTTCTGGTTGCTATTGACATTTGCTGAGAACAGTATCATTTGGCTTGTTGTTTCAGAAACAGTCAAACTATATTCTGCTTTTCAAGAAATAGTGTGAATTTTTTTTATTAATTATGTGCATCATTACAAGCACACACACGTACATTTCTCCACCCAAAACAATTATGTTAAAACAGCATTACAATTACATTGCTAAACCGTCAAACAAAAGAAAATTCCACTGGGTTCAACTGCACGTACAGCTGGCCAAAAAAGGGTAAAATTTTGCAAAGGAAAACTGTCCATATTTAGCTGAAGAATTTTAAATTTTGAAAAGTTTCAATTAGTTTTAGTTGCATGTGTAACCTTAACTCTGTGTTCCATGCAAATACACTCTGATAATGTGTGATCATGTCATTAATGACTACTTTTTCCACAAGACCCCCGTCTCATTCAGCCAGTTGTGCGCAATGAATGAGGCAGGGACACATACTGAATAAGACTGAATTCTAACAATCTGTGCGTTATTTTGAACCTAATTCTATTTGCAATCATCACTTTATAAATCTAAAGTAAATCTGAATTTACATCAGCGTAACAGAGTATATCTGGGCCTTTCCTGGATATAAGAGACAGTGCATGCACACTTCACACACTCCACCTCAAGCCCAATGAAATCAACAGAAAATCTTCCATGGACTTTGACAGACGTGCAGTGACAAAATATTGGGAGACCGTTAATTTAAAGAAATTGTATATATATTCAGTGTCCATTTTTTGGAAGCCTTATAATTAGGCCAAATCGAACTGATTTTCACTGGACAGATTTGGGAATGGTCATTTTGTCACATTTTTTCTACCCCATTTGTTCAACATAGTAAAGGTACTCAAAAAAGTAGCAAAAATGTGTTTATCTCGGCAAAAGTCATTTCTTCCCATCTGCCTTCTTCTGCACTCAAAAAACCCAACTGAATTGTTTTTACTAAAGCTTTCCACGACAATTTACCTCATAGAGGAAGTTTCAACTCAAAGTGAAAATTATAAAGCATCTTAAAAAACATAAAACAAAAAAACCCTTCATAGTATGAAAAGACATAGTAAATTTTAATTAGACGTGTTGCTGTGTGTGCCACCTATAAAATATTATATATATAAAATACAGAGAAATGCTACTTAATAGAGTTTCCCCATACAATCTATGCACATCTTATCCTCACATTACACTAAGGCTCTTAAAGAAGGCAAAGATGGATACGGTAAAAATGTAGTATTGCAAATTAAATTCAGAGCTTATGGAATCAGAGGAACAATTTTCAAATCAGTATATATCAAATCAGCACCATTAACTGTTTCTGCTTCATTTCTGCAGTGGAGGAGACAGGCCTTATTAATCAAAAATATATTATAGATTTGTATGGATGATCAGATCTTGGTTTCACACCATGCTTTATTTTTATTTTTTTTTTAGTATCAGGTAACTACACCACACAAACAAGTGAGTAGGTGGGAAGAGCTGTTGCTCAATCTATTTAAAATGCTTGAAACCCCTGACACACAATGCAGAGTTGGTAATTGAACACTGCAAACTTTCCTGTTACAGGATTTACACAAGAAAACAGACAATATGAGAATAATACCACTCCATAAATTGGTACCCAACTGCAAGTTTCCAGAAAAATGAAGTTTCTATCTTAGCGATCCCATTTCATTAGTAGTATGAGACACATGTAAATTTATACAGTGACTAAAAGGAGTGATTAAAGACTACAGATTATGAGTTGGGGGGGGGGCGTATCGTGGCACTGCAGGTGCCATCTTCGGAATAAAGAGAAAAATAAAGTCCATATCATTTCCACACTGGCATGTTAGAAAGTTACAAAAAGTATGTACCGGTATTTATACTGTGCTCGTTGATAATGGGTATCTAGGTGTCTTCCAAGTGACACCATCCCAATTATCAGTAGGACTAAATTCTCTTCAAAGAAAATTTAATGCTCTCTTTACATCCACAAGATGGTGTAATTTATCCTTATCTGAGATTAGTGGTTTAAGACATGGTATTTCTGCTCTTTTAAAAATTGGAGTGGAAATAAGAAAAGAAAAGAAAAGAAAAAGAAAAGAAAAAGAGAGGAAAAGAAAAGAAAAGAACAAACATCTGTTCACTCCAGTGAACGGAAAAATGTGATGTGTTTAAAAAATATCCCGAGTAAGGTCTGGAAGACCTGCTCACTTGTCTGACACTGCGATGCGCAGAGTGTTGAATGCCCAACTTTCTCAGTTCTGAATAATTGCACTGTTAACAGAGTTCTTTCCATTGCTAACAAACATGTTACGATAAAGAGCCTCAGTTATTGAACAGTGGCACATATGTGCTACTTTAACTTTAAATACTTAAATTCCTCAGACAATAGCATGAAATGACATGGGAAGTTATTTTTGTCAAAGTAACCACAGTGCTATATACCAGGTGAATGTACTCATCTGTAAATTCGTCCTTCAAATTCTCGTCACCCCCTTCAGCATCCAAACCTAACTGGAACCTCTTTAACCTCCCCTCTGCTGCCAAACTTTCCCAGTGTCCTTTTGTCATACACCTGGCAATCCGGTAGCAGCCTAACAACCACTGCAAGTAGCTAGAGGGAGTTCCAAATTCTTTAATAAATTCCATCTATATTCATCTTTAAAAAGGGAAGTTACACCAGAGCGAACTTCAAACAAAGCATTTGTACAAAATGCAGTTTACTCTGCCAGCAAATTGCCTCTACAATGACTGTGTTGTTCAAAATAATCCAGTTTCTCCTCCTGTTTATCCTGAAATGAGATCATAATCCCGTGTTTAGGGCATTAACACTGTCAAACAATTGCAAATTCACTGATTCAGAATCTACTTCAAGATAAAAGGGAAGATGGGCTGTGGTGGAGGAAGCTCATAAACCCAATATTACTTGCCCAGAAACTGCCAAAAGGAGCAAGACAGTACAATGTACAAACACCACAATGAGCAAAAGGAGTTTATGCAGGACATGTGTGATTTCCCCAATTTGAAATTCCTCTGTGTTAGAGCAGTTTATAAAATTCTTCAGAAGACGATATAATGGAATTCTCATTGCATCCTGATGGCGTCAATTTGCTATTTTGGAAACACAGATAAAGCAGCTGTACACTAGGAAATTAAATTATGTTTTTCATCTAATAGTTGGGCATTTTCTAAGGTTTTGGTTGCTAGAAACCTCTAGCAAGAAGAAAATCTCTGACAGCACTCTACTAAATTACTAGATTTGCTCAAAAATCATGCAGGATACATTAAATATCCTTTGCGTTTAATCTACATAATCTGTATTTTATAGAGGAATTAGTCAACCAACATCCAATAATTCAAAGCACACGTTACAGCAGTGGTGCCCAAATTTTTCCTGTCACGCTTCCCCCTGCAACTCCCCCCCCCAAGTAGTGGAATCTGTCCGTGCCCCCCATTCATTACTGCACAGCCAAGGATTCCTCAGCATAGGAGTGAGGGCAGAACTAGGGATGGGGGAGTAGCTGGAGCCAAAGGCAGAGCTGGCCTGCGGATGGAGAGGGAATGAGGGCAGAGCTGGCCCGCAGGTGAGGAGGGAATGAGGGTGGGGCGGAACTGTGGCTGGGGATGGAGCTGCAACTGAATGGCACGCCCCCCCGACCCCTCCCCCCACCATGGATGTTGTCTCGGGCCCTGCCGGACACCCCTCCCCGAACGTTTCTCCACACCCATTAGGGGGGCACACCTCAGCGAGCACTGCATTACAGGAAGAGTGTGTAGCAACACCTATTATTAAGGTTGAGACAAGGCAGGTTTTTATTGGTATTTACTGGACCAACTTCTGTTGGAAGAAGGTACAAGCTTTCACACTACACAGAGCTCTTCCTCAAGTCTACACCGCCACTGCAAACTATTATTACAGTTGCCTAACACTTTGTATTATAACTCTCTGTTTTCAGTTGCTCATAACTTTGTCAAACTGTAATCTGTTGGACTAAAATTTTCTATGCTTTATGTCTGCCTCAGGTTGAATTTCTTACGGGAAGTCTGACCAAAAATAAGAGTTGTTTTCAGAAATGATATTCAGTCACTACAGTATCTAGTATGCTAGTATCTAGTACTCTAAAGAAATATCCAAAATCAGCTTCAATCCAGGCTTGTATGAGAATCTTCACTGATCTATGGGTATGGCTACATTTGGCATTTCAAAGCGCTGCCGCGGCAGCGCTTTGAAGTGTGAGTGTAGTCAGAGCGGCAGCACTGGGATAGAGCTCTCCCAGCGCTGCACGTAAACCACATCCCTTATGGGTGTAGCGTGCAGCGCTGGAAGCCACACTCCCAGCGCTGCTGCCCTGATTACACTGACGCTTTACAGCGCTGTATCTTGCAGCGCTCGGGGGGGTGTTTTTTCACACTCAAGTTGCAGCGCTGTAAAGTGTGAGTGTAGCCAAGGCCCATGTGTCAGAGGAGCATAAACTACCGCTGGTAGTGTACTTAATATGTCTGATGCCAGAAGAAGAGGAATTTATTTTACCTGTGTGCCCCTACTGGAAAAACTGCAGCCACGTGTATCAGTTTATGATTATCTGTAACTACCTATCCATCACCTAAAGTAATACTGTTGATTTTTTGCTTTTTGTGTCAATACTTGAACCCAGCAGTCTGTTGGGTTCTGAGTTGGAGCAATGGCTAGCAAGATAACAGGGGCTGATATACATAAAAGATGACAAACTGCATTCCTTGGACAACTGGTGATTAGTGAAGCACATGCTGATGGTCCAAGAAGAGCTGGCTATTCACATAGTATTGTCTTTCCTTCCTGTCTTCAGCCAGAAGATACAGAACAGACGGGAGGGTGAAATAAAATGAAAAGCAGAAGTAGATGGTTTGATTAACTTTTGTCAAAAATTACAAGACACCCATCATACTAAAGACTGCTAAAGGGACAAAAAACGCTTTTCTAATACTAAGTTTTACCTGTAAGCAATTGCTGTAGTTGCCACAGCAATGCTATACAATTGCAGATGGAAGGGGAGGTGGTCCATGACATTGTGAATGAACGGAAGAAGAGGCACCCAAGACAATTTCTCTATTAAGATGTGCTTTGTACTATGAAAAAGTTCGCAGACCCCTGACCTAGAAGAGAGTTCTGACTTATTAGGAGCAACAAATCTGATCAAAGACATTTAGACTACACAAGTATAAACCAGGCCCAGAATATTAATTTTTTCCTTTTTTATTCAAACCCTAACAACAACAGGGACTGAGGAATTCAGGTTGGCAGAAAACTTTTTTTGGTATATTACTATTATATATAACATTTGGAAACTGACCTCTGTACAGTCCAAAGAAGCCTTCATAACGCAGCACTTTTTTAAAGCAATCAAAGCTATTTTTGTACATAAGTTCTCCCACAAATGACCCAGTAGAGCGCTGGTTTTGCATTCGAGTTTTCACCAGGTCAATTGGATACACTGCAGTTGCTCCAACAGCTGCAAACAAAATTTGGTGTGTGAAAAAGTGTTATTTTGAATACAATGTTGTTGTTGTTAAAACAACAACAGTAATAGACACATTCTATGCTTATATCTCAATAATCACTTGTGTCTTTTTCATCTACAATATAAGCTGGTTCCATAAAGAGGTGTCACAGTCTATTTTAATTAAAAGTTCATCATCATAGCCCTTCCTCATCATTAGCCTGCCTCTTATGAAACCAGTCTGGTGACAAGCCAGGCAGAAAAACCACCTGTAAATCTCTGATCACTTGTAGGTACAAAAGAAATTATACAACGGGTTCCCCCACTCTCATTCTCTCTCATAGTTATGGCTCAAAAAGAAAGATAGGCAAGGCTTTGTCTTCCTACACTTAAACGGGAGAAAAAGACAGACAGACAGACAGTCAAAGATGCAAATTCTTGCACTTATTCATGACTAACCTCCAGCAACTGAACCCAGGGCAAATCTATAGGCCGATTCTGCTATTTGGATGAGAACAGGGCGAGAAACATCACCTGGAGCTTTCTGCAAGGGTAGGAATTGGGGAGGGGTGGGGAAAATGAGAAGAGTAAAAAAGAAAAAACTAGATTACCATTTCACTACAGTGAATCTTATAACCAGATAGATATGTGGATAGTAGATATGTGTAGAGTGAAGTCAATGTCAGATACCACTGGGATTACCTAGCAGTATGTTAGAAAAAAACTTAAAAAATAATTGAAAATTGCAGTTCCATTTTCTGCGTTATTGCAAAAATGTAACCTGTTATGACTGGAATGGAAAAGACAAGAGCACTGGGCATTCCCAACACAATTAGATATCCCCAAAGTCAAACAGTAACCAAAATGCTTTATAAATAAAGCACTGGCAGACAAATCACCATTTTCTACACATGGAAACAATTCTACTTTGAAATTCCTGCGTGTGTTAGTATTCAAACACTGATTGGATTTACATTTAAAAAATGTTCCACGGTCAGAATTGCTTTCTAGTAGCAGAAAGGAATTCAGACACAGTGGTAATCCTTACACTCTCCTTTCCCACCATTATCTTCTCTAACAAGATTGGTGGATGCTCTAGGGAATAGGACAATATGGAAGTTTTAATTTCACTACTGAAATTGTCAATTTTTTCTTATTTTATTATTTTATCAGCTTTTTTTAATGCACTGTTATATAGTTTAGTGATCTACAGCAAATAGCTTTAATTGCCTAAAAATAAATTAAATGTACCACAGTTTACTGCCAGTTAACTGAAATTCTTTCACTCCAAGCATCAAATAGAATCAGTGGTTCTCAACCTTTCCTGACTATTGTACCCCTTGTAGGAGTCTGATTTGTCTTGTGTACCCCCAAGTTTCACCAACTATTTGCTTACAAAATCAGACAAAGATACAAAACTGTCACAGCACACTATTACTGAAAAATTGCTTATGTTCTCATTTTGACCATATAATAAATTATAAAATAAATCAATTGGAATATAAATACTGCACTTACATTTCAGTGTATAGTATACAGAGCAATATAAACAAGTCATTGTCTGAATGAAATTTTAGTTTTCATTGACTTTGCGAGTGCTTTTTTGCAGCTTGCTGTAAAACTAGGCAAATCTCTAGATGAGTTTATGTACCCCTGGAAGACCACTAAGTACCCTCTCAGCGTACATGTACCCCTGGTTGAGAACCACTGAAGTAGATGACAGTAAAATAAAAAGTTGGATGGGGGAAGTGAAGAGGTACAACTGACAACCAGAAAGGGGGCTGATTTAAAACAGGCTTCTTGGGCATTTCCTATCTTCTTAAAAACAGAATAACGCAGAACAAAAACCACCTGAACAGACATCTGACCCCTATGCAGAAAATTTGAGAGAATGCATGAGGCAGATGTTTCCATCACTGCAGTTTTAGCTGTTCTACTGCTACCTACTGTAGCTTACACTAATTAATACATAGTACAACATAATCACTTCTGAGCTCCCGTGCAAGACTTTTAGGAAGAGATGGTTGGCTTTTGGGAGTCAGCTAATTAGAATTCATCATAGCACACTCAATACTTAGCCATCGCTCAAAAAAACCCGGATACTGCATTTAAGTAGTAGGGGGCGCACACACACGCGCACATACACACACACACGGAGGCCTGGCTGAAGGCCTGTTAGTCCTAAAAATGTAGCCTGCATCAATTCATTGTGGTCAAACTGGCGTCTCTGCACAGACCCAAAGCTCAGAACAAAAAAAATTTAGTCTCGCAAGATACAAAGCTTGGTTTGCCTTAAAATATGTTTTTCTAAGACTATCTACACCCAAGACTGCGTCAGTTTTAAGAAAGCTGGAAAGACTCACAAAAACGTGATTACAAACTAAAATACAAGATGCCTATGAGATTAAAAAAAGGAGTTCCCAAGTTTATTTTTTGCCTCACATAATGACAAAAGATCATTTTCTGCTAAACCATAGTACAGCCCCACGTCTTACATTTTTTCCCCATATAACTTATGAATCCTTCCACAAAGCAGAGAGTCTTAGTTTTTAAACTATGGCCCACTAAATGAAATTAGGTCTCAATTCAATATTTGCAGAATGTAAAGCAAAGCAGACAATGTGCTGAAGACTTCAACACATCTCTCTCTTTAGAACAAGGACTGCTGTTTTCATTCAGCACGCTGGATGTCAGAACTGACATCTATACTGAAATCAGAAAGTCGTCTTTCCTCATTAAAAACTACTTTGAGAGAGAGAGAGAGAGAGAGAGAGAGAGAGAGAGAGAATGAATCAGGGAGGGTTAAACTTCTTTAGTAAATGAGCATACATCTTCTTTCTGTAAGTGGTTAGATGACATTTTTACACTTTTGTTTTATCCTTACAATAAAATCTATCACACTTTGTCTCCTTAAACGGCAAGAATAAAAAACTAGCAACTGTTTTGGGGAGAAGGAGGAGGAGAGAGAAGGGATGTTTAAAGTGAAGATTCCAACAATACCCCCTGTTCTTTATGTTATGAAGTGCAAAAGAAACAAAACATGGCTAACTCAGACAACAAGAGAGGAGCTGGGCATTGGGAGGGAGGAAGGAATAAAAGGATGGTATAAGCATTATTACAGTTTCTTTTCTTACCTGTCTCTGAGCCTCAGCCAGATTGTAGGGCAGTGTTCCCTCTTCCAGAGGAGCAATTCTTTCAATGTCAGCTAGTGTCATGCGTCTGTGGGGATCAAGCAAACATTAAACTGAAATTTACATTAAACAGAGGGTTTTCAAACAACTATAAGTTACCTTTACTTCTAGGCACTGTGCTAGAATATCACTTCCCACTGTTTTAAAAAAAAGAGCAGAAAGAGAGATCATTTCTACTTACCCTCGTGGCTCATATAAATCTGCTAACTGAAACAAGATGTCAACTTCCATTGGTGTAACCTGACCAAATTTCTGAGCTGCCAGAACAAACTCCTCTACAACAGAATAAAAATAAATGAGAGAGGAAAACTAATCAAACCAAAACAGAACACCCCAAGCATCCCAGAGTCACCATTCATTTTAGTATTAAACCAAGATACTGCAAAAAGTTCTCTCACCACAAAGTAAATGTATGTTTTAAATACTACATCCAGCATGGAAATAAGAGTAGCTTTCTGGTTTTCAAAGTCAGTGCTATCAGCAGGATTTAAGATATATGACATACGGTATCAATCAGTTGTGGGTCAGAGGGGAAAAAACAACAACAAATCCAAACACCCCATGAACAAAGACGTGGAACTTTTCATGCATATGTCCCAGTAGGCCACATTAATGAAGTTCTGGTGTTGCAGAGGGAATTCTCTATAAAAGTGATTAGATAGAGCAGATAACATCTTGTTCCAAGCTTGTAGATCAGCTCACTATGCCGCCAGTACAAGTTTATGGAATTCTTCAACTAACCTTGAAGGTCAGTTTTAATAGACTGCCAATTTGGCAGAAGTCCTAGGAAGTTTTTGTAGACTTTGAATATCTTTACATTCTCTCCTCACCCAGCTCCCTTCCCCTACAGCCATCTTCAGTTTCCTAGGACTTTCTCCTTGGCGGTAACAAAATGGAAAACCCGGAGGGTGGACTCAACAGGAGCGTGAATGGTTGAACAATACACCGCAAAAAGCTGAAAACAAAGGCATAAGTTTGTGTGTTTGTTTGATTTAAAAGCATATGGATGAGTGTCCTCCCCCAAGCCAATACTTCATGAAAAGCTTCCTGACTGCAGAATCAGAACATTTCTACTAACCTTTAGTCACTTCCACATCTTTTCTATTCCCAGCCAGAGTACTGTAGATCTTCTTAATGAGCTCCATGTTGTTAAGAAGAGAATTAAATCCATTAAAATAGGAAAAGCTGACCTGATGGGAAGTGGTACCTCCAGCAGCCTGGAACAGAGAGAGTAAAAAAAGGGAAGGAGAGGAGCTATTTTAAATGCTTTGCAACACTTTAGGATCAAGAAAATCTTTGAATAAAGCTTCAAAACAACATTCGTTTATAACAATGACAGTAGCAAGGGATTTTTTTTAAATGCAAAATAAATAGCCATATGAAAAAGTCTTATGTTACTGAAACTAATCATAACCAGAATGTAAGACTCACCCCACCCCTAGAAGCCTAAACAAATACATATGCAGGATTACAACAACATGACCAGCAGTAATTTACAGAGTTCAAGTTTCAATACTGTTTCAGTTGGACATATTTTATAAGCTAGTTTATTTCTTCTATTATAGATGCACAGAAAAACTTTATCAAAAAACATTTTAAAAATGGTTAACCCAAACATTTCAATTCACACTGTGTTAAACACAGTAAGTGCAATCAATACAACACAATTTAAGTACAGCATTCATAACCTAGCACATTTCTGACCACTGAAAACGTGACATGACATTGGAGGGAAGATACACATGAAAGCCACTGTTAGGCTGGATATGCAGAGGCAACTCTCTCTACATGGCCCTGAAGAGACCTCACACACAATAGTAGATTCATATCTAGGCACTACCACAAAGATATAGGCCAAATGTGTCCAAAATTAAGATATTCAGCGGAAGGCTGGAATCACTGACCAAAGGAAGGGATGGAAAGTGTGAAGTGTGATGCATTTAAAATCTGAATGGAAAAGTATTTGGGGGAAAATATATCACAGGGAATAAACCTGAACTGCCACAGAATAAACTGGATGAACAAACAGAAGTCTGATCTAATTTCTATTCATTCTATAATATGGTTTGAAAAGCTCTTTCAATAGTTTCTAGTGACAATTACCAGCCTTCACTGATCCAGATACTATACATAATGGTGAGCTATTAGTGGAACTTTAAACTAACAAAACAAACATTTCAAGAATGATTGCTCAGACAGGGGGCAATGGCCTTTTAGAATAGAGTACAATTTGCCATGATAGAACAATACTTTAGTATGACACACCCCAAGGTTTTCAACCACTCAATTTGCTTGGGCTTTTGTGTGAGGAATTGATAGTAGGATCTATGAAGAGATACAGCCTGAGATGAGAGTCTAAGTTTGTGTACGTTGACAATTATGTATCGAGTGATGGTCACAGGTTTCAAACAGAATAATAAATTTGGGGAAGGGACTGTCTCTGTGTATGCACAATGAGGCCCGGATCTCTAAGGGTATGTCTACATTACCCGCCGGATTGGCAGGCAGCGATTGATCCAGCGGGGATTGATTTATCACGTCTAGTCTAGACACAATAAATCCACCCCCAAGCGCTCTCCTGTTGATTCCTGTACTCCATCTTGGCGAGAGGCGCAGGAAGAGTCGACGAAGGAGTGGCAGCAGTTGACTCACTGCAGTGAAGACACCACAGTAAGTCGATCTAAGTACATCAACTTCAGCTACGTTATTCACACAGCTGAAGTTGCTTAACTTGGATCAATTCCCCCCACCACCCCTCAAAGTGTAGACCAGGCCTATGACAGTACAAGTAAGGAATGCACACTTACCGCTACTAGACATTCTTCTACAAATGGTGTCAACATGTGTGGCCGGATAGTGACCATAATGTCCCTGAAGTCAATGGCAGTAACTCTTCCAGCTTGAGCATTGTCTCGCTGCACAAATGCCTGTTTTGCATGTTCCAACTGTATCTCCTGAACATGCATTAAAACAAAGTTATATTTTGCTTTAGCTATATTTCCTGAACATGTACGTTAAAGTTAAAATCCATAGCATACCAGATGCTCTATAAAAGAGAGTTATATGTCATCCTGCACTCACATAGGGACAGAGTTCTGCATATATTATTGTTCAACCTTCTTTACGCACAACAAATAAGGTCTCCACTAATATTTTCTACATCTCAAAAACAAGACCAGGGCTCCTTTTCCCTCTCTGGGCTTGTCTATGCAGGGAAGAGCCAAGAATAGCTAGTGGAATAGCTAAAGGGGAAATAACTATTCTGCACTAACTTCCTGTGCAGACACACTTAGCATGGAACAAGTGTCCACACAAGAGTGACTGCAGAATTGGGGCTTTAAATTCACACCTTAGCTTATTTCTCACTAGCTTCCCTTTACGTTCTGCAATTCATTTAACAGAGAAATGTGAGCAAGAGTTTCAAAAAAAAACAGTACATGTGTGCTTCCATTCATGTATTTCAGTGTAACCAAAGGTATCACATCCGAGAACACTGATCAGTTGACTGTAAGAGTCACAGTAGGTAAATCAAATCTCTGTAAAATTATATTTATTTTCAGCTCCCACAAATGATCTCTGCAAAGAGGAGAATGTGAGTATTTCTTCATAATGCATCTTTATTTATTTATTTTTAAACTGAGGGTAGCTTATCTGTCAAATGCTGTAGTGGAAAAAGTTTTGTATAATCAAACTAGAAGCCTAGTTTACAATGCTTTGCATAACCACACCTTTGTTATTATTTCCACTGCTACTAAACCACGATCACCTTTCAAGATATCAGCATTAATAGTAGATGGATATCAATCATTTGATTTACCTGATAGCAACACTCAATGTTTTCACAGTTTGTGATTCAAATGTACTCGGGAAGTGGGGGGAGAGATACATGACAAGTAATCACTCCAAAAATTACAAAATTACATCTTCTCCTACAGTCATGTACACAGGAGCGGCGTCAGGGATTTTAGTACCCTAGGCAGGGGCCCTTCTGCGCTCCCGGTCAGTGGCAATTCGGCGGCGGGAGGGTCCTTCTGCGCTCCCAGTCAGCGGCAATTCAGCGGCGGGGGAGGGTCCTTCCGCGCTCCCAGTCTTCGGGGCACTTCAGCGGCTGGTCCCAGAGTGAGTGAAGGACCTGCCACAGAATTGCTGCCGAAGACCCCCTCCCAAATCCTGGCGCACTAGGCAACTGCCTAGGTCGCCTAAATGGAAGAGCCAGCCCTGCATCTACAACCCATTCCTAGCAGCAGGCAGATTTTTTTCCCTCCATTCAGTGTAAAACTGGAGGTTTTTATGACTAAGCTACCTACACCAACAAAATCCAAACTTAGCATAGGACAGGTTACAGACTGGGACAATGTCAAAGATTTTCAGATGGTTTTGTAGTAAGTCTTAAACATAGTGACAGTGAAGACACAAACAGGTAAACTTACCTGTTTAGGATTAATCCCTTTTAATAGGAAGAGGAAAAAAATGCAGACATTCTAGCAGTTACTACAATGTTATCGCTTCCAGCTTCAAATCTTATTAAAATGTCTTTTCCCTGGAAGAATATTGCTTATTTCTAAGCCACATCTTAAATGAACTAGTGTGGAGTGTTTTCCTAGATACTAAACTTGTCTTGACATGGGACAGATGCACTTTGCTATCATCTCCATTACTCACATTTTTTAAAAAGATTCTAAAAAGTCAAGTTAAACTGAGACCTTGTACTAATCAAGATTCACTATTATTCTGCTTTTAATGGTGCAATGAAGCAATTCAGTAATAAGGAGAGAAATCAGTATTTGTCTCATAGGCAACGCCCGCATTCAGTGGGATAAAGAATAGGAAACAAACGGCAAATACAAGATTTGTGCCACCTTCCAAATCAACTTCTTAAATCCTGGCCTCACGGGCTTCTTTAACAATTTTAATTTAATTTCTAATCAACATCTTGAGAATTTGTAGCTTGTCTCCAAGTTATGATGAAGCAAGATAATATGTTAGGCAGAAAAATGAGCACTGCTAAACGTTTCAGTACTCTAATTCACCCACTAAATTATTCAGAAATTTCTGGTTCTAATGAGAAATGCTTATGGAGGTTACAATATTTTAGCCATAAAATTTAAGTTACAATTCCAGGTCAGTTAAATTTCCTTTACGCTACAGCCCCCTGTGGGGAGGCAGAGAAGGAGATGCTATAATTCAGCAACAACATTCACTCTGGCCATGTCCGTTCTCGCTTCAGCCTGGCTGTGACTGTAATTTCATTTATTATAACAAATGTTGAAGCAAGCAGTTTGGGAAGGCTTTAGGTGGGAAGAGTGCAAGAAAAAGTTTGTCATCTTGAGGCAGGCAGCAACTTGGGAGCTCAGATGATGAACTGGACATAAAAATTCTTGTACCCCTGTTGATCACCACTGAAGACGTGAACATGCTCATTTTTTTGTATCCACTGCAGTAACACAATGAACCAGTGGGTCATATGAACCATGACACACACACCCCCTACACACGCAAGCACACATCCAATTTGTGAGTAGTTGCTCAACAAATCCATCCTGATCTGACGATGGGGATGATAAATTCTGCTTTTTAATCAAGCTGAGAAGTGTTTCACATCTTTCATCCTAAGACTGCTTAGTTAAGCAATATATGGGTGAAAAGCAGCTATATAAGAAAAACAAACTTAATTGCTTCTCAATGCAAAATACTTACCCACTGAACCCTCCCTAGATTAAAGTTTCTGTAATCCCTACACATACCTTAAAAAACAAGTTTATCCCTTGATGATAGGAGCCTGAATTTCAACAAGCTACAATAACAGTTTATGCAAAATTAATTTGCACGGTCGCAGGCACCAGAGTTCTAATGAAAGGATTTCCCACCTACAATTTCACCTCAGCTTTCCCATACAGCTCAATAAAAACAAAGTTCATTTTCCAGTTATGTGGAGATTTATGTTCAGGTATGACTGATATTTCCAACTGACTTGCATTCATTAGCTGCAACACAATCCTTTCCACTGTAGCAGATTGTGAGGTCCCATTTACAGGTATTATCATCTCATCAACTAGCATGCCAGAACTGACCAAAACCCTAGCTAATGCTTAAATGTGTTTGACAGACCTATGCATTAGCCAACACAAAATCTGATCGATCAACTGATTTTAAACTCTGGGGCTGGGTTTGAGATTGTTGTTCCTGAAGCAGATAACAGTATTTAAGTCTTGTCCAACTCATGAGGGACTGTATCTCACAGAGGGAGCTCTTTGTTTAGAGCAGTGAAACTCAGACTGAGGCTCGTGAGCCGCAAGTGGCTCTTTAATGTTTCTCCTGTGGCTTTGCAGCACATTATATTAAAACACTGCGTGATTTAATTATTACCAATGTATATTATTAACCAGTCAGGATGCCTTTACTTTGTTATTAACCAACCGTAGAATACTTGGTCAATCATTCTGCTGTGAAACTTATATAAATAACCCAGGGTTGTGAGTTCAGTCCTTGAGGGGGTCACTTAGGGATCTGGGGCAAAATCAGTACTTGGTCCTGCTAGTGAAGGCAAGGGGTGGACTCGATGACCTTCAGGTTCCCTTCCAGTTCTAGGAGATGGGTATAATCTCCATTATTAAATTAAATTAAAATAGTAAATGAAACAATGAATTCACACTATTATGGCTCTTTCTGATCGTGAACTGGCTCCTGAACCACTGAGGTCTGAGCATCACTTGTTTACAGCACGAATAGATCTCAATTCCTTGTGCATATAAAATAAAGCTTATTGATTAAATGTTCGTCTAGCTTTCTTGTGTCAGAAATGAGGATTAATTAAACTGCACTAACAGAATATGAATACGGAAAAAGTCTGTTCTCCACAGGAATGGGAGTGGGGGGGATGACAAGAAATATGAACTACTTTTAATCTTACATTATTTCACTAAAAACCGGCAAGCAGTGCTTTATTTACAAAACAGTAGCTGCAGTACATAAAGGAACCCATCTGGTCCAAGTTAAGGGTAACATAAAAAGCATTTACACATCAGGAATGCCAAGAAGTAACTTAGCATCCGCTGTGGTATCCTGCTGCCTAAGGTCCAAGGTCTAGACGTTAGACCAAGAAGACTGACTCACATACAGAGAGAAGGTCAGGAGGAAAAGCTCAGTACCAAAGGTTAGGAAATTCAAAGCAAAATTTCTACACGTGAAAAGTAACTCAAATTTGTGCCAAGAATAGTTTCTGCCAGAGCTTCAGCATTTACAATACAAGGCCACAATCGTGTAAGGCAAAGGATAGTAATGACATCATATCTATACGAATTGGGTAACGAGATATACCAATTTACTAAAATTGCTGCGGTGTCACAATTATGTTGAAATTGAGGACACTGTTTCAGTAAACTCCCAGGACTTCTGGTCACCTGGAGCCTCCAACAAATACGACGGCAACTTAACCAGCTACCTCACCTTCACCTCGGATGCCTCTCAGCTGTCCAGTGCACAACCAAAGGGAAATCTTTGCCCTGCTGCACATCTGAACTGCTGCTTGAGTCGTGAAGAGCAAGATCATTGGGCTGCCCACAACTCAGGTCGAAGGAGAAGGGGGAAGGACAAAATACATCTTTACAGGTCAAGAAGGTGCTAAACTGGAGGTGGAAAGAAAGGAATATGAGCAGACAACAGAGTAAGAAAAACAGAGAAAAAAATCCAGGAGGAGGACAGAATATTCATGTGAGAGGAGCAAATCAGTGTAGGACATGAGGCTGAAGACAACAGGGATTTTTTTTAAAAAAGGGTGGAGCTCAAACGGGAAAATAAAAATAAACCATAACACAGGAATAGGACGAGAGAAAATGGCAGATTTGGAGGTGTGGTCTGGAGTTTAAGGTGTGGGCACCTTCACTATACTGTGATTAAGATGAAATACAATTAAGTATTAAACACCCATTAAAAGTTTGGTTTTTGGACTGCAGGTGAGAGACAGCAATGGTCTTGACTAAAGAGCACCAGTAATAAGCCAAGCAATGGAAACACATGGGGTTATAATTTACTATGATAAAACAGATACCGACCTTTTTGTAACAGTTCTTCGAGATGTGTTGCTCATGTCCATTCCATTTTAGGTGTATGCATGCCCACAACAATCACAGTTGTTGGAGATTTCTGCCTTAGCGGTATCCGTAGGGCCAGCTGTGACGCCCTCTGGAGTGGCACGCTCATGCGGCAGTATATCAGGAGCCACTGGCCCTACACCCTCTCAGTTCCTTCTTGCTGGCAACTCCAACAGAGGAGTAGGAAGGTGGCTAATGGAGTGGACATAAGCAACATATCCCAAAGAACAACAGTTATAAAAGGTAGTAACAGTTTTTTCGTCTTCAAGGGCTTGTCATGTTGATTCCATTTTAGGTGATTCACAAGTAGTATCTGTGGAGGTGGGCTTAGCAGCCTGCAGTACTGCCCTACCAAAGCCAGCATTGTCCCGGACCTGCTGGGTAAGCACTTAGTGGGATGTAAACATGTGGATGTCCTGGATAGGCACTTGGGACAGACAGGTTGCAAAAGAGGCCTGCACCTTTGTAGACTGGGCAGTGACGATCACTGGGGGCGGCACCTTTGTTTGATCATAGCAGAAGCACATGCAGGCAGTGATCCAGGAAGAAATCCTTTGAGCGGATACAGGGTGACCTTTCATCCTGTCAGCCATGGCCCACAAACAATTGTGTCAACTTACGGAATGGTCCTGTCGATGCAGAAAGTCAGAGCCCTCCTGACATCCAGGGCATGTAGCCTGCGCTCTTCCTCTGGCTTCAGAAAGAAGACCGGTAAGTAAATGACCTGGCTCAAATGAAACTGAAAGACTATCTTGGGAAGGAAAGGTAAGTGCGGTCTTAGCTGGATCTTGTCCTTGCAGAACGTAAGAATGGCCATACTAGGTCAGACCAAAGGTCTATCTAGCCCAGTATCCTGTCTTCAAACAGTGGCCAATGACAGGTGCTCCAGAGGGAATGAACAGAACAGGTAATCATCAAGTGATCCATCCCCTGTCACCCATTCCCAGCTTCTGTCGAACAGAAGGCAGTTCCGAGGTGAGTGCCCAAATCTTGGATATCTGACGAGCCAATGTCACCACCACCAGGAATGCACCTTCCAGGAGAGGGCAAGCAGACAGCAGGAAGTCAGAGGCTCGAAGGGGGATCCATGAGCCACGACAGTACCAGATTCAAGTCCCACGGAGAGATGGGATTCCTGACGTGTGGGTAAAGGTGCTCCAGGCCCTTAACGAATCTGACCGTGATATCCTGAGCAAAAACCAGCCTGCCCTTGATCGGCAGGTGGAAAGCTGAGATGGCCACTAGATGGACCTTGACTGATGAGAGAGACAAGCCCCGGAGCTTGAGATGCAGGAGTTAATCTAGAATGAGCTGCAACGAAGCTCACTTGAGACGGACATCATTACCTGTAATTCAGCAGCTGAAACGTTTCCATTTGGCCAGTTAGGTCGCTTTGGTGGAGGATTTCCTACTTCTCAACAGGACTCGCTGAACCTTGGCCAAGCACTGCGGCTCCTGTGCATTTAGCCACGCACAATCAAGCCTTCAGATGTAGCACCGCCAGGTTCAGGTGCAGAAGATCTCCGTGGTTCTGGGACCACAGGTGTGACCTGAACGGCAGCTGGAATAGAGTTGCCAACAAGAGGTCCAGCAAAGTACTGAACCAGTGTGGGCGTTGCCAAGCTGGTATTATAAGGATGACCTTTGACTTGTCCTGTTTGATCTTCACGAGGAAACTGGGAAGCAATGGCACCGGAGGAAAGGCGGACATCAGAGCCCCCGACCACGAGAGCAGAAAGGCATCCAACAGGGATCCTCTGTCCATGCCCTGAATCGAGCAGAAAATGCAATATTTTCTGTTCTACCTGGACTCAAACAGATCCATCTCGGGAGTTCCCCACCTGTGAAGGATGGAACTGAGTATCTCCGGATGAAGGGACCATTCATGCTGAGACTAGAATATTCTGCTGAGGCAATCTGCCAATGCGTTCTTGCTCCCTGGAAGGTGAGCGGCTATGAGATGGATGTTGCGCTGCGGACAGAAGTCCCAGAGCCAGAGGGCTTCCTGGCAGATGACGTGGCTCCGCCCTGCCTGTTGATATAGAAGACTGTAGCCGTGTTGTGCATCAGGACCTGAATCATCATTTCTTGTATAAGAGGTAGAAAGGATTGGCAGGCTAGGCAAACTGTCCCGAGTTCCCTGACATTGATATGCAGGGAACAATCATGACTGGATCAAGTACTGAGATTGCCTAAGTGGGCTCTCCATCCCAGGTCCGAAGTGTTGAAGACAAGGATCAGTGACGAGGCCAGGGTCGCGACGGAAACTCCTTCCAGCACCAATGCGGGATTCTGCCACCAGATGAGACACAACAGTATGCTGTCGGGAATGCTGACCCACCTGGTCCATGCTGTGCTGGTTGGGGGCACAGACTGACGCCAACCATGCCTGTAGGGGCCTGAGGTGGAGTCGTGCGTGCCGGACCATGTACATGCATGCTGTCATGTGACCCAACAGTCTCAGGCACATGAGGGCAGTGGTGAGCGGGTGGGCTCACAGGTCCGAGATGAGGTTCCCCGTGGCTTGGAACTAAGTCTTGGGCAACAAAGCTCTGGCTTGAGTGAAGATGAAAACTACCCCGATAACCCTAACTCCAGTGCAATGCATAGAATTTGACTTTTTCTCGTTTATTATCAGCCCCAGGTCACGGCAGGTGGAACAGACCAGACTGAGATGCCTTCGCACCTAATCTTATTAACATCAAGATACGGGTAAATTTGGACTCCCCAATGTCGCAGTTAAGCGGCCACTGATGCGATACGCTTTGTAGACACTCTCGGGGCCGACAAGAGACCAAAGGGCATCACTGTGAACTGAAAGTGGAGCTGGCCCAACATAAAATGGAGGAAGCGCTGGTGCCCCGGGAAGATGGAAAAACAGAAGTATGTGTCCTTTAAATCGAGGGCAGTGTACCAATCTCCTGGATCCAGGGAGTGAATGATGGAAGCCAGGGAGACCATGGGAAACTTCAACTTCCTGAGAGACTTTTTGAGGCAGTGCAGTTCTAGGATAGGTCGGAGGCACACTTTTGCCTTCGGAATTAGGAAATAGCGGGAGTAGACTCCTCTTCCTTCCATGTTCCGAGGAACCTCTTCCATTGCCCCCAGGCACAGGCTTTCAACCTCCTGAACGAGGAGGTACTTGTGAGAAGGGTCCCTGAAGAGGGAAGGGAAAGAGGGCTGGGAGGGTTGGGCAGCTATAAATTGCAGGGTATAGCCCAAAGAAACCATATCGAGCACTCAGCAGTCCTATGTGATACGAGACCAGGCCAACAAGAAAGGGTGGAGGCAGTTGAGAAAGAAGGGGGTTGGATCGGTGAATTGGCTGGGTTGTCATCCTTGGGCGTACTCTCAAAATGGCTGCTTCCGGCCTCCCTGATTTCTGGGAGGGTCTGTACCGCCATGCGGGAAGACGACGGATAGCACCTCTTAGGCCCCTTCTCCTTGTCCTTCCTCCTGTAAAGCCCGGGACCTGGACTGCGGCGGCGAAGGAGAGAGCCAAGGATGGAACTGCTTCCTGGAATGCTGAAGGGCTCGGGAGTCCTTAAACCCCTGGAGCCTTGAGTCGGTAAGCTTGGAAAAGAGCCCTGTACCCTCAAAAGAGAGGTCCTGGATTGTGGCCTGACTCTCCGGGGACAGTCCAAAGGTCTGCAATCACGAGCTGTGCCTCATGGCAACCGCTGATGTGACCACCCTGGCCACCAAGTCCATAGCATCCTAGGCCGTCTGGAGGACTTCTCTGGCCACTGCCATGCCTTTGCTCACTAACAGAGTGAACTCTTGGGCACGATCGTGTGGGAGGGCCTCTGTGAACTTATTAAGGGAGTCCCACAGGTTGAAATAATAACATCCCAGTAGGGCCTGGTGATTAGACACCCTGAACTGTAAACTGGCTGTTGAGTAAACTTTCCTGCCGAACAAGTCCATTCTTTTGGCGTCCCTATTTTTTGGTGTCCCGCTAACCTAGCCCTATCTGTCCCCCTCATTTAGTGTGGATACGATCAGTGATGAGGGGGATGAGTGTACAAATACTCAAAGCCCTTTGCAGGGACATAATATTTCTTTTCCGCCTTCTTGGAAGTCAGCAGAATAGAGCAGGGGGATTGTCACAATGATTTGGCTATCTTGAGGATCCCTGGAAGGATGGGCAATGCGACCCGTGCTGGGGTGACTGAGATGACACTGAAGAGGTCGTTACCCTCCTCAGCAACTTCCTCAATCTGCAGGCCAAAGTTTTCAGCCCTCATATAAGAATGGCCTGTTGCTCCTTAAAGTCATCTGGGGGATTGCTAGGGTGGGATGGCCTGGGTACCACCTCATCCATGGACGACTATGACACCTGTGGGATTGTGTAGTCCTCTTTGTCAAGGAAGGACTCTGTTGGTGTTGGAGTGTGATGCGCTGCCTCAGCCTCCATCTTAGTACCGTGTTCAGATGGTGGTGCCACAGCCAGCTTGTCCAATGAGACAAGGGAGGGCTGGGAGTATTGGATTGGCATCACTGGCACCCACAATGGGTTCCAGTACTGTCACTGGGGGGGCCCCACAGTCCCTGACACATCGGCACTATGGCCAGTGCCGCTCCAGTTTCCCACGTTGGTGGAGGGAGTCTCCCCTTCTTGGCAACAGGCTGAAGTTGCAGTTTAACCTGACCACTGCCCCTCCGACGACCATGGAGAAGCCATTGAGGACTGGGTCTGTTTGCTGATCCTGGTGGGCGACCGCTAGGATGACAGTGAGTAGTGCCGCCTGCCCAAGGAATGGTACCAGGGTGAACAATATCCTGAGCAACCCCTCCAGGGCAGCAACCAACATCAAGAAGATGTCCTGTGAGAGAGAGACTAGCACCTTGACGACCTGTGGCTGGATATTTGCCGGTACCGGTGGTATGGTACCTTGAATCCGGAGTCCCACGATGACAGGTGGGGATCTCGTCAGGGACCTAGGACTCCTGGCCAGAGAGCTGGGATCGGTGCCAGGGTCCGAGGTCACGGCGATGGAGACTGTGCCTGCAGTCCAGCAACCAGGAGTGTTCCGCCAGTCCATGCTGAACCCTGGTAGGCTTGCCCTTCAGAGCCAGGGATGGAGCCGCTTTGCTTTCCTGGCGTGGCACTTGCTTTGCTTTTTAGCCACCAGGACTGCTTTGGGTACTAAAGGCCCCACAATAGGCTGGGAGCACCTGCCACTGCCTGGGGTGGGGGGGGGGGGGGGAGGTCCCTGGCCGGGGTGGGGGGGTCTGACTTCAGCGGTAACCCCATGAAGCCATGAAGCAGACGCATGGCCTAACACAAGTCCTTTGCCTGTGGCCCCTCTCTCCTTCAGTGCAGAGGGACTCTGCTTCTTCTGCCGCTTTCTTGGCACTGGCGAGGGGGAGTGGTGCTGGGCCAAGTCCGGCACCAGCGGTGCACTGCGCCCCAAAGCCAATGTACTCGGTGTCAGTTCCACAGTAGATGGCTCCAACGCAGGGTGAACAGCGGCCTCCATCAGAAAGGACCTAAGCCGGTATCTTCCTCCTTCTGGGCCCGAAGGCACACGTTTTTGCAGGTGCAACACCTGTCCTTTCTGTGGTTTTCTCCCAGACATTTGAGACAACTATTGTGCGGATCACTGATCAGCACTGGCCTGCTGCATGCTGAACACGACTTGAAGCCGGAACTCTAACTAACTAACTTAACACTAGAACTAACTACTATGAACTATATACAACGAGTAGAATGAGGTCTATGAAGAAACCACTACTGCTATTGCGATGCAAGACAAGGCGCTCCAACCAGCTGTCACGGGTGGTGAGAGGGCATAGGGTTGGCAGGACCTGATATACCACCTCAAGAGTGTGCCACTCCAGAGGGCACCATAGCTGGCCCTGTGGATTCCACTAAGGCAGAAATCTCCGACAACTGTGCACGTGGGCACACACACACCTAAAATGGAATCAACGTGAGCAAGCACTTGAAGAAGAATCTAATAAATTTTAGAGTTTTCAAAAGGTGCCTGTTTCCAGTGCTGTCAAAACAACTACTCTACCCAAACAGAGGTCTACTGTAAAGACAGGTCAGACAAGCTTTTCAGCCCCATCACAAAGCAGTGCTTGGACTCTGCAGCAGAAGGAAGCCCCTTGCCCTCCTCATCAGAGCAGCAAGGCACCATTAACTTTCCATGCCCATCCAGTCCATGACGTCTACCAAGTGCCAATGTGACTGTCAGTCATTACAGAGACAAGATGGGTGAGAAAATACCTTTTATTGGACCAAGTTCAGAAGTTTGTCCAGTGAAAGATATTACCTCACACACCTTGTCTTTCTAATATTGTGGGACCAACACCGCTACAACTACACTGCAAACAACGTCAATCATTATGGCATTTTTGTGATGTAGACACCTGTAGGAACCGTGAGTCTTTTCACACAGGCTATCAAAGCTTTTCAATTCAAAAGGCACTTGATCACTATAGAACCAACGTAGAGTTGTACTGATGACCCAGGGGGAGGGTGCACCCAATTACCAATCCAGGCACCTTCTTTTAGAATTTAAGTTTTTCTTCACACCTCCAAACAAGCAGCTAAACTAAGCAGGATTATCAGATACAGAATCAGGATGTTACAGTTTACCAAAGTCAGCATACATGTCTAGCCTAGGTATTTAGCAATAATAGTAATTATTAAAACCAAGAGAATATGATTGTATTTATGATCTCCCACATCCTCTTCAGGCAAAGAGTTAATTAGGCTCTGTTTCGCAAAGTCAATTTGAAACATTTGTCTCAATAGCATTATCTTAATTATTCCTCATCAAAATGATACCACCTCCTACTGTGAAATAACTTCCCTGCATAAACAGAAAAATAAAAAAATACAACCTTGCGGTCTTGAAGTAGGCTCCTATTTTAAAAATATTGTGTAAAATCTTTACTGGCACTCAGTATGTTCAAAATGGATTCAAACAAGGCACCCATGCATCTCATTTTATTTATGGAAAGCATTATCATATTTTCAAAATCATTAACTGATTTTTCATTTGTATGATATTTTGCTTTGTGCAGCAATACACTAAAAACCATAGACATGAAATGATTCCCTCCAGAGGAGATAGCTTTTATTTATTCTCTACGAAGCACAGGCAAAAATAAATAGAATTTTCTATCTGATGCACTATTTGGTTATTAAATGGTATCAAACAAACAGTGTGTATAAGAAGTCTGCAGCAGAAGGAATATCATTACTGTATTTTACCACTAAAATCATATAAATTTGGTAACTATAGAATTATAATAATCAAATGAAGCATTCCTTAATATCAATTTTGGCAAGTGAGTTCAAAATGCACAATATTTGGTACAAACATCTACTACTATTTAACATATTGGATTCTCCTAGTGAAAGATCTCCCACAGTTTTTAAATGTCTTGAAGTCTGGGTATTCCCCGCTCGTATCTCAAAGATGAGCTTGAAACAGTGGGCCACACCCATCAAAAATACTCATGCTACATTCAAGTGCCAAAAAAGTTACTACTACCTAGATTCAGCCATTTTACCACAAGCAGATTATCTCTGCCAATGCATAATGTTCTAAAATCCAGCTTTCTAACAGTAAGAGCAGCCTAAATACACCATTGTTGGCTATGTTGCCAATATGGTGTTCATTAAATAACTGTTTGTGATTCTTGCACATTTCTTATTATTCATTGTGACAGACAGGCAATTACCTCTAATATCTTTGGGAGATCTCACTGTATTAAGGTTATGTATCATTGTGGGGCAGTATGCATTTCCACGGGGAGGGTGACTGATTAAGTAAATTCACTCAGCTTATAACACCTCCAGAGAAATACCACCATCTGGAGGCTCACATATACCAGTTCAAACTGGATTCTTCAGAGACTAACAGACAAAGAAAGGACTTTTGGATAAACAGCTTGAATTTAAACTGACTCACGGCCATCCTTCTGATCCATCAAACCAGCAGGACATTCTGTCCAACCGAGGGACATGAATCTAGGACTTTTGCCTACTGAACAGCCATAAGACTGATGGATGGCCTCTGGTAAGTGTTTATGGTGTGTAGGAACTCTTCTTTTTTTTTAAATATGTTTAAAATGGAATGCTTTCATTTTAAGAATAAATATGCTTGCCTATAAAGGGCTGTGTGGTATCTTATAACTGCTGGTAATTACATTGTTATAAGCCTTTGAAGAGAAAGCAAAGCTCAGACACTGACCTGTGCAGGCAGTCTGGCATGCTGGCAGTCTCACTGTGTAAGCAGGGAATTATGCAGCCTGAAAAAATCCCCATCAGAAGCGGGAGAGTGAGTGTCTCTACCCAAGAGAGTGACGGCTAAGGAGCCAGGAGCCTAGAGTGGGTGCCCTCAAGGGAGTACAGAGAGGGAATACAGATGCAGTTACCCTGAACTGTGAAACTCATGACAAACTTTATTGCATTAAACCCACCAGTAAGAACTGGGTAAACTCCGCATACGTTAGACGTCTTTTTCGATCTTTTCCAAAATGCAGCTGAACAAATTCTGAATTCCAGTTAAATGGAATGTGCTGATGAATTGTGGTCTGGCCAAACACTTGTTTAACATCCTCTAGAAAAAGAGAAAAAAAAAAAAGATCTGATTAAAAAATAAGGAATCACACATAGAACAGTAGTACTGATTTTTTCTGTCTAATAAGAAAACATTTTTCACATAGGAGATTATCCTCTAAAATGTATCAACAAGCTTGGATTTTACTGATTAACCAAATCATAAGTTTAGAAAAAACTATCCATTCTCACAAAGAAAACTCAGTTTTCAAGTACAACGCCTCACGAAACAAGATCCCAAAGAATCTTTTTTAATTATTAAGTTACATACTGACCAAATATGTTTAAAAGAGAACCAAGTAGACACTTCATTGTTTCAAAGTGGTCTCTGTCAAGGAAAGATTAAGATTAACTGAAATTCTACGTAGAAGATGACAAAACTTAACCTGTTTTCAAAGAACAACGAATTTTTGGATCAGTCTACACTTCACACTTCATAAAAGTAGTATTATTCAAAGTCTTCTACATTCAAAGAAACATAGCTACAAAAATACCAATATTTCAAGGTCCATTTTAATAAGTCAGCTAGTCATATACACCAGAAAATATATGTATAAAAACAAACCTTAACTTTTAAAATTTCTGGTTTCCTATTAAAAAAAATGTTAATCTGACCAGTAAGTGCTTGCTTAGGACCTGATCCTGCAAACTCAGACTACTAGATGCATTCCTTACCACTATGATTTCTAATAAACGGATTTCATATACAATTGAAGGAATTTTTTAAGATGGTGTAAGGTATCATTAATTGATTTATAGGCATAGGAATGATGAATACCAATCGGAATATTACAACATAAGGGCAGTGGATTGCTGGAATCTAATTAAGTACATCTTCTAGCTAATGAGCACAAGAATAGGTATGAAAAGTTATACATCTTTTAGATGTAATGATGCGACAAGCTCCTTGGACTTGATTGTGACTCTAAGGGATCAAAAGATTCCATCTTGAATTTACAGTCCTACAAGAATTTGTCATCACTTGAGGTCTAGAACTTGACAGATTACCCATGATCTTTGATACTAAAGTAGAGGAAACAGAATCCTCTACCTCACTCCTCCTGAGCAACCAAGTCGATGACCTTGATGTCCAGCAGATAACTTACGGTGTCTGCTATTGAGTCCTTTTCCAGGAGGAAGAAGGGGAAAAAGGAGAAGGGAGCCACTGAGGAGTTGGAGAAAGATATGAAAACCAATGTGAACAATTTTTTAAAAACTATGATGGAAGGACCTATTGGTCTGAAATGGCTTCCTACTATATTCCCTAACACAGAGACTGCTTAAACACACTCAAGCCCAATTAATTCCTCATGCCAACTGATCTAAAAAACACATTTTCTCATAACAATTCTAGATTCCTGTCAGAATTATCTTCAATCCGCACTCAGAAAGGTCCATTCCCAGTGCTCCCTCCCTCCCCTTGATCTTACCTGGCTCTGAAGACATTAACAAAGACCTTAGTAGTGGCAGAAGCAGCAATCCATCAAGAAATAATCATTATCGTATCTCTCTTTTACATAGCACTTTTCATCCATTACACTGCAAAGTCCAGGTGATACCCTACATGGAGAACTATCTTGGTGAGAGGGCTGTCAGCCATTTGACAGGCAATATCCAAGTGATTAGCGTCTCTCCCATTTGGGATTTGGGATTAGCATGGAAAAAAGCTCTCCTCTCTGACCACCTCTCAATGTCTCTCACCTGGAAGCAGAGCTGATTTCTCAGTTTGCTGGCAGTTTCAAAAAAATCGAAAACAAATATTGTCTCAGGTCGAACCAAATTTGACATTTGAAAATTCTGAAAAAAAGTCCATTTCAGGTCAAATAAAATGTTTCATCCAATCCAAAACATTGTTTCCAGGTATTTTTAAAGGATGGAGTCACAAAATGGCTAGAGGAAAAGATGATAGAGGTAGACTTGGAGGCAGTGATGTCAACTCCTTATAAGCTATAGCCCAGTGGTTAGGGGACTCACCTGTCATATGGGAGACCCAGATCCAATTTCCCGCCTCTGCCTGGTGTGGGGCAGGGACTTAAACTTGGGTCTACCACTTTGGAGGAGAATGCCTTAACCACTGGGCTATGGGATACTCTGGTGTAGGTTTCTCTCAGTATCTCCTGCTGAAGCTGTTCCACTGTGTATAAAGAGTTAAACAGTCCTTTGGGCAGAGAGAGAAGGGGAGAAAGAGAATGACTCTGTAGCCAGGTGATCAATGAACTCACTTGAGACGTGGAAGACCCAAATTCATGTTCCTCATCCAATAAACATTTAAAATGCATTTACAACTTAAAAAAAAATCCTCTCCAAATCTGTCTGGGAGCCTTCTTCACCACAGCAGAGAAGAAGATTCATCTGAATCAAGGGTACATAGCAAAGATATTTTCCAAGGCAGCAGCTCTTCAGATACTCTAACCATCTAGAGTCACATTTTTAAAGGCATTTGGGTGTCTACTGGGATTTTCAAAACCACCTAGACACCTAACGCCCATTGTAGTCAATTAGTTTAAGGTATCTAGAGGCTTCTGAAAAATCACAACAGGAACCTGCATCTGACAAAATAGGTATTCACCCACGAAAACTTATGCTCTAATATGTCTGCTAGTCTATAAGGTGCCACAGGACTCTGTCATTTTTTACAGATCCAAACTAACACGGCTACCTCTCTGATAACAGGCACCTTATTACCTTTAAAAATCTGAGCCTTGAAGTCCTCCATCATCTGGGACTGTCGACAGTGGTACTAAAACCGGTTCTGTTTGAGAGAGACTCCACTGTAGACTATTACTTCTTCCCTCAGTGGGATTATTAGTTTCATCTTTTATCAGACTTAATTTGTGAAGATCTGGAAGACAGGATGGTGGAGGGAGAACTAAAAAATTCCCCACAGGATGGATTGATTTAAATCAAAGCAATTTAAAATCACTAATTTTAATCATGATTTAAATCAACAAACAGGAAACCTTAATTTAAACCACCAGTTTTAATGGTGTTTTGCATTTGTATTTTTAATGATTTCCTAATGAAAGGCTGATTCTCATTGGCTGATAACTATTAAAACACGTTGAATTACAACTAAATATAATCTTTACACTAAATTTGATGCTTCTTTTTGTTAATCATGAGGATATGCTGTATTGATAGCATTTATTTAAACAATTATATAGCTTAATTTACTCTTATTCATTCTCAAATTTTACACATTTTATTATGTTAGAAAACGGTGAACTATGCATGTCTTATTTACTAGATGATATTTTACCTCTAATTTGTGTGAAGCTCCATTTGAAGAGAAACTAAATTCTACTAAAAATGCCCTAAAACAGACTTTTTTAAAAATAAAACTTCCTTAAAGGTGTTGGATACATAAGAAAAAAACCTCATGATCAAAACATGCTTTTATATTTAAAACTAAATGATTTATTAAACAATGGTAGAGTATATCTGTAGTTCGCAGATCTCATCCTCTCACACTTAGTTTTTAATTCATAGACTGGAAGAGGAAAACAAGCCTTCCAGATTTTTCAGCTTCCAATTGGTTTCTTAACCTTAACGAACTAGTCATTGAACTGAACTATCAGCATAAACTGAAATGAAAAAAAAATTCTCTCTGCACCTGCAGAAAAGCCTACTACAGTCAAAACCTGACTTAGCTCTTCAACAAACCAGATGTCCCCATTTTACAGGGACAATCCGATATTTGGGGCTCTATCTTATACACCTATTCATCCCCAACCCCCATCCCAATTTTTCACACTTGCCATTTAGTCACTCTGGTTCCAGGTGCCTAGCCAATGACAAGTTCAGTGGTTTGATTTTCTTTAAAACACGGCAGCAAAAAATGTACTGTTTAACTTATTTTTATTTAATTGAAATGGCTTACAAAGATTGTAGTCCGCTTAGGCCTTAACATAGGCTGTCAATTTCAAATTTAATTTTAAATAGGTTATAAAAAAAAACCTGTACTGAATTTAGAATTTTTTTTTAAATATTTTTTTTAATTAAGAAAATCAAATTTTGTCCACCCTGTTTTCCCATCAGCTGACCCTAGTTAACCTGGCATTATCCCAACAGTCATTGAGAACTAAACATCCAGAGGCTGCTTTCAAAGTCTACAAAATAGAGCGAAGAAAATTTTTCTCAATAAATTTGGGACAAATGTCTCACCCTAGACAGCACTGTTCTCCTCTTTCTCAGAGCCCCTCCCCAACTCTGCCCGCACCCCACAGCAGGCTTGTATTTTGGGTTGTCAGCTAGCACGTCCAAGCACAAAATTCCACTCTCGGGGAAAACAGATGGGTTCACAGGGAGGTCTCATCCCTTTTCCAGTGCACTGTATTAGGACTATATCCCACTGAAACAGAAATTGCCCCCTGCAGCCCTTCTGTGGAGATTTTAGAGAGTTTCTGTTGAGGCATTTTGAGCCCAGACTATTTTTTTTTTAAAACATCCCCAATATCTTCAATCAGGCAAGCTGAGGAAACAGCTGCCGCCTCCTGTTAAGAACCACTTCCAAAAGGATACAGATGTTCTCAAACCAGTCCTGTGGTTTACTCCCAAATCAGCCTCCCTTTTGTAGCAATTAGGAAAAAGCTTGGTAATATCCTATTTTCTTACCCACCTCTCCTTCCTCCGGCATGAAATTAGCACTGTTTGCATGTCATGAGAGCCCTGAAATCTGTTTACAAAGAACATATCCAGTCAAACTCTCAGGCTATGTCTTCACTTTGAAAAAGATGTGTTCCTACCTGGTGTAATAGCTTACATAAAGTAACTAATACGAGGTAAGATCTCGTGATGACAAGCCAGTTTGTAACTTTCACACTTGTTAGCAGGTTGTGGTAAAGACTATAGGCTGCCTAGGGTTTACTTTAGTAGCTTACACAAATGTTTGCAGATAACTGCCTTGCCTTCACTACGATTTTACCTCATGTGTTAGCTAACTAAAAGTAAGAATACACCTTTTTTTCCCCCCAATGAAGATGCATCCTCAAACTCCTTCTCTGTGGTAAATAGAACAACCTCAACTCAAGAAAATGACAAAAAGAAGGGTAAGAAAGAATGGTTATTTCAAGTCTGAAAGTATGCTTCCTAATGATTTGTATTGCACCTTAACATTAAGGTGCTGGGCAAATTACAAACACCTAGATAATCTATAACAAAGGAACTGAAATGCGTTATCAAAAGTATTGGTAAGAAAACAGTATCAAAATTAAGATATATTTATCCTAGTATTTTTGTCCTATTACTTACTTGCATTCACAGGCATATGTATGTATATACCTCTACCACCCCAGGAATTCAGATAAATACAAATATTTCTCCAAACAGCCAAAACAGCTGAAGGAGAAGAGGTAAATATGATTTCTTACTACAGTTTAGTCAGATTTGAGGTGCTGCCTCAAACAAACGTCAATATTTGTTTAGCTGTTTAGTACAATAGGCAGAGAGCTTCAATACTTAAGAGCATTTCAAAACGATGACGTAAACTGACGTCAGTGTGTTTTCGAAACTAACACTGCGTGATTTTCTGACATTGTGCATGTTGGATTATATGGTGCATTTAGCTGACTGGAAGATTGCCTACTGTGCTTTTATTGACTACTTGATGGTATGAGACATGGTATCTCCCCCTCTTTGCCCAAGACTTTTTACACATACCGTATACTCTCTTCTCATCACTATTCATGGTTCACAAACTCCTATAATGTTCAGTGGACTGGATATTAAATTTTTTCTTTTCCCCTCACTACACTCATCACTCACTCACCTAGAAAAACTTCACTGATTCGCGTCATTTGTAGTCTTATTGTCTGATTCAGATACTAAAACCGTTCATGCTCCATGAACAAATTTACAATGGTTTGGCCTTTGATTTAACTGTCAAAAGATACTAGAACATTTACTACAATTCACTCCAAGCTGTTCCTCAGTTCAAACTGAACTCTTCCCTTATCTTCTAAATCCAGCATTACAACAGAAGGTGGTCACTTTTAAAATTTAATATTTTACTTCAAAGCTTAGGGCAGCACTGCAGCACTCTGCAAAGTAAACCAAAGCAGATGATACAAAGCAGACAAAATACAAATAAACGTGAATTAAAAGAGCACATTTATGCTCTCTTGGTAACTTCAGAAAAGTCTTTTTATAAATTTCAATAAACTTTTAAAGAGTTTGTCAGGTCAAATTTCACCCTAAATCTGGATTTTACGTAAATATTTTACAAAAGAAAAAAATTCAAAAATTCCAGCAGAAGCAGGGATTTTTGTTTTGTTTTTAATTTTAAAAAGAAAGCATTCACCCTGCAATGTCAGGAATAGTAATATTTCAGCATTGTGCTATTGCACAAAAACCTGGAAAAGTTAGTAAAAACTAACTGACCAATTAGCACATTTCTATTGTCCAAACAGAGAGCTGTTAATCAATCAAAAAGCATAAAAAGCGGCAAGGAGGACATTCTAAGCTTTCAATTTTAGTAATCCATGGTGTTATTTGTAACAGATTAATTTATTTTACTAAACTTTGGATTTTAACCTGAAAATGTCTAAGTGTGTCAAGTAGAACCTAAAATATCAAACTTATCTGACGAGAAACTATAGTATTATAAAAAAAAACAACTTTTATATTTACACTATCATAATTTTTCTGCATACTTCTCTATCATTTTATTTAGTTAATAGCACTCAACTAAGCCCACAGAAATGTACTTTTAAAGGACCAAAATATTAAGCCAACCTTTTCTCAAACAAATTGACTTTGCTGAAATCTATAGCAGATATGAAACCTAGATACATACTATAAACATTAAAATAATTTATTTGCATTTGTTTACCATGAACACTAGCTATAATTGCAGAACATTAATAAACT
The DNA here is from genome assembly GCF_007399415.2 of Gopherus evgoodei. Lineage (NCBI taxonomy): Eukaryota > Metazoa > Chordata > Testudines > Testudinidae > Gopherus > Gopherus evgoodei. Next base: position 48,705,349 of record NC_044323.1, read on the forward strand.
GCATTGTAGAATGATCATGCAGTTTGTTCACATACTAAAAAGCCTTAATTTAAGAATTATCTATTTCAGAGCTTAGAAAGAATGAGTTCATAATTAATAATATAGATTTGGGTGTACTAAATTAACACTCAAATGTCAGCTCCTGTCTTCTGAAGAGCTACACTATTTCTAATGTTTGGAAAAAATTACTTGCACATGCCATAAAGTTAGAACTTATCATTAAAAATTCTACAGGCTATGATTCCTGAACATCCACTGTACTAAATGTGAAAGACTTCTCAAATCAATCATTTTTTCACTCAGGCCTAAATTTACCATTTTGTTTTTCATTTGGACAAATATTATACAACTATATTGTTCCAGCAAAGTAGTCACTTTGGGCTGGGGTGTCTTATATGTGTATTATGCCCTTAAAAGAAATCTTGAATTGACAGAAAGGAATGACATTCCATCCTGATGGTGTGTAATAAGTTATGTGAAAAGCATGGCTAACTTAGAAAAGTCAGATGCCTGCAAGTCACCAGGGCCTGATGAAATGCATCCTAGAATACACAAGTAGCTAATAGAGGAGGTATCTGAGCCTCTAGCTATTATCTTTGGAAAATCATGGGAGACAGGAGAGATTCCAGAAGACTGAAAAAGGGCAAATATAGTGCCCATCTATAAAAAGTGAAATAAAAACAACCCAGAGAACTATAGACCAGTTAGTTTAACTTCTGTGCCAGGGAAGATAATGGAACAAATAATTAAGGAAATCATCTGCAAACACTTGGAAGGTGGTAACATGATAGGGAATAGCCAGCATGGATTTGTAAAGAACAAATCATGTCAAACCAATCTGATAGCTTTCTTTGATAGGATAACGAGTCTTGTGGATAAGGGAGAAGCGGTGGATACCTAGACTTCAGAAAGGCATTTGATATGGTCTCTCATGATATTCTTATCAATAAACTAGGCAAATACAATTTAGATGGGGCTACTATAAGGTGGGTACATAACTGACTGGATATCCGTGCTCAGAGAGTAGATATTAATGGTTCCCAATCCTGCTGGAAAGGTATAACAAGTGGGGTTCCGCAGGGGTCTGTTTTGGGATCGGCTCTGTTCAATATCTTCATCAACGACTTAGATATTGGCATAGAAAGTATGCTTATTAAGTTTGCAGATGATACCAAACTGGGAGGGATTGCAACTGCTTTGGAGGATAGAGTCATAATTCAAAATGATCTGGACAAATTGGAGAAATGGTCTGAGGTAAACCGGATGAAGTTTAATAAAGACAAATGTGAAGTGCTCCACTTAGGAGGGAGAAATCAATTTCACACATACAGAATTGGAAGAGACTGTCTAGAAAGGAGTATGGCAGAAAGGGATCCAGGGGTGATAGTGGGCCACAGGCTAAATAGCATCACACTGTTGACTCATGTTGCAAAAAAAGCAAACATGATTCTAGAATGCATTAACAGGTGTGTTGTGAGCAAGACACAAGAAGTCATTCTTCTGCTCTACTCTGCGCTAGTTAGGCCTCAACTGGAATATTGTGTCCAGTTCTTGGCACCGCATTTCAAGAAAGATGTGGAGAAACTGGAAAGGGTCCAGAGAAGAGCAACAAGAATGATTAAAGGTCTAGCGAACACGACCTATGAAAAGCAACAAGGAGTCCTGTGGCATCTTATAGACCAACAGATGTATTGGAGCATAAGTTTTCATGGGTGAATACTCACTTCATCAGACCCACATAATGGAAATTTCTAGAGGCAGGTATAAATATGCAGGCCAGAATCAGTCTGGAGATAACGCGGTTAGTTCAGTCAGGGTGGATGAAGCCCTCTTCTAGCAGTTGAGTGTGAACACCAAGGGAGGAGAAACTGCTTTTGTAGTTGGCTAGCCATTCACAGTTGGTTAGCCAACTACAAAAGCAGTTTCTCCTCCCTTGGTGTTCACCCACGAAAGCTTATGTTCCAATACATCTGTTAGTCTATAAGGTGCCACAGGAATCTTTGTTGCTTTTTATAGATCCAGACTAACATGGCTACCCTTCTGATACATGACCTATGAAGGAAGGCTGAAAGAACTGGGTTTGTTTAGTTTGGAAAAGAGGAGACTGAGAAGGGACATGTTAGCAGTTTTCGGGTATCTAAAAGGGTGTCATAAGAAGGAGAGAGAAAACTTCTTCATCTTAGCCTCTAAGGATCGAACAAGAAGCAGTGGGCTTAAACTGCAGCAAGGGAGGTTTAGGATGGACATTAGGAAAAAGTTCTTAAATGTCAGGGTGGTTAAACACTGGAATAAACTGCCTAGGGAGATTGTGGAATCTCCATCTCTGGAGATATTTAAGAGTAGGTTAGATAAATGTCTATCAGGGATGGTCTAGACAGTATTTGGTCCTGACATGAGGGCAGGGGACTGGACTCTATGATCTCTCGAGGTCCCTTCCAGCCCTACGATCTATGAATCTTCTGCTAAGCAGAGAACACAAGACAAACTGGAGAACTCAAAGGTAAATGACATAATGGAGATAAGTGGATGCAGTTTCACACTATGCACCAATATCAACATTGTCTCTTCAACTCCTTTTGACAAGGACCTTTTTACATTAACCACAGTTAAGGGTCTAAAGAGAAAAGTAGCAGTGTTATAGCTGGAGCTTAGATTCATATAGTCAAGGTTATTTTTGAGAAAATGAGTACAAATAAATTATAAAAAAATGTAATTGCCTAACTCCTCACGCTAATGCTGAGTGTAGGTAAGCCTTCTTTCTGTGTAAGGAACATTTAAAATAGTAAAGGATACTTTTACACTGAATTATATCTATTTAACCACAGCTAAGCATTTCAAACTCTTCTGATCATATACGTGGAAACAAACAGCTGTAAATTAATTTACCTTGGTCATGTCACCATCCATGTATTCTTTAAAGTCACCTGGGCTAGATTCTGGATGACCTCATCATATTGGTGAGCAATTACTCATAAGAGCAGTTCCACTGATGTAAATGGAACTACTCGTACTACTGTTCTCCAACACAGTACAGGATACACAATCTAGCCCTCAGGCAATGTGGGACCCTAAAGTTAGTAAGGCTCTTTCCACTGACTGTAACAGGCTTTGGATCAGATCATCATTGACCATTTTGAAACTGGTCTAGATGATGCCTAAAATAAAGTTATTGTAAAACGGCTTGAGATATACATGAGAGAGACAGCGAGCATGCACAAGTGCAAAAGATCATCAGGTATATGTATGGTCTTTGGACATTATGCTTTTTTAAACTGGGAGTAGCACTGAAAGCTTAATTAATAGCTTTGTTTTATAGAAAAGTATTTTAGTATATACTACTAGAAACTTAAAATAAGCAGTTACTAGGGCTATGTGCCGCTGTAAGGTGTCTCGTGTAGGCACTGTAAGCCGACAGAAGAGAGCTCTCCCATTGGCATAATTAAACAACCCCCAATGAGTGGCAGTAGTTATGTCAGCAGGAGAGAATATCCTGCTAACATAGCGCTCTCCACACTGGTGCTTTTGTTGGTGACATTTATGTCAGTCAGGTGTGTGGTTTTTTCACACCCCTGACAGACAAAAATTTTACCAACAAAAGTGCTAGTATAAACATGGCCTACACATTCAAATCTTTTCCCCTAACCATACAGACTGGATAAATGTATTGTAGAAGAATGCACTGTGGTCTATCAAATGTTTATATAGGTATTAGGTTGGCATCATGAGTTTCCATTTTTGAGAGTTTGTGTCCATGTCAAGTTTGCTCAGTTCAGAAGTCGAATGTTGCTTTCCTATAACCAGCCCTACAAAGAACTGAATTGTCTGTATATGATCTACCTGGAGTAAGAGGCAGTGTGCTGTTTCGACTCCCAGAGCCACAATCTCCCTCTGAGGGACACAAGGTGGATGAGGTAGTATCTTTTATTAGGCCAATTTCTGTTAGAAAGAGACAAGCTTCCTAGCTACACAGAGCTCTTCTTCAAGATGAAGTAGCCCTTTAACACCTCTGCAGTCATAAGGCAAAAAAGGGAGTTTAGTAGCTTACAGATTGTAGTAATAAGCCATAAATCTAGTGATTTTTAGCATCCAGCAAAGTTATGAATTTAAGCCTGCAGGCTCATCTTCTCAATGTGTTGTGCAGGTTTCCTCTGAGGCAGAGGACTGAGAAAGTCACATATGGCATGATGGTTTTGTGAAAGTGTTTGCCCATGGGTGATGTGGTGTTTTTGTCTTTTATCAGTTTTCTGTGTGAGTTCATTTGAGAACATAGAGACTGTCTGATTTCACCCACACAGTTGCTATTGTGGCATTCAATGTACTGGATGAGCTACCACTACATATTGTAATAGGCATGTATAGCACTCGTAGATCCTGAAATATGCCTTGTGGGGGATACTGATCATCATAACATTGGAGATAGGTCTTAAGGTTTTGCATCTATTGTTATGGCAGGTTCTGGTGCCAGTTTGAGTTGATGGATCCTGATCTGTGGGGAGCTTCCTTCTGATGATGGGGATCTCATCTTGAAAGAGCTCTTTCCCAAATTCACTCTTCCAGCCTTCAAATAATCCCGCAACTTCGTTGGGCTCTCCACAACCAGAACACACCTTCCCCTACTAAGGCTGGAAGCAGCAGTATAGTGCATGAATGCTGGGGAGTGCCTCTGTCATAAACAGATAAGTAAGAGTTAATAGAACAGAAGTACTTCATATCTCTTTTGCCTGTAAAGGGTTAACAAGATCTGTGAGCCTGGCTGTCACCTGACCAGAGGACCAATCAGGGGACAGGATACTTTCGAATCTTGAGGGAGGGAAGTTTGTGTGTGTGCTTTTAGAATTTGGTTGTTGTTCTCTCTGGGTTCTGAGAGTGACCAGATGTGCAACCAAGTTTCTCTCCAATCTCCCTGATACAGTCTCTTATATGTCCAGAATAGTGAGTACTAGGTGATAAGGCAAGTTAAGCTTATGTTTGTTTTCTTTATTTGCAAATGTGTATTTGGTTGGAAGGAGTTCAAATTTATATTTTGCTGAAAGGATTTTAATTTGTACTTGAATATTTAGGCTGGGAGGGTATTCCCAGTGTCTATAGCTGAAAGACCCTGTACATATTCCATCTTAAATTTACAAAGATAATTTTTATTGTTTTTTCTTTCTTTAATTAAAAGCTTTTCTTGTTTAAGAACCTAATTTTTTTTATTCTGGATTCACCAGGGAATTGGAGGGCACACAACTGAAGACAATGCGGGGGGGGGGGGTTTTGCCAAATGTGACTGGAAGGAGATTTTGGTCCACAAAACAGATAATTGCACTTACTTGAGCTATTATCTCCACTCTACACACAAAGTTGTACCAGTTTAACTAAAGATGTCCCCCTGTGAGGGGGCACAATCTCTCTTTAAACCTGACTTATGTTAATTTAAATTTGCACCCATACAATGGGGCTGACCTACACACAATCTTGCACCAAAGTAATTGAATTGGTATTAATTCATCCCTTTTGTCATTTTGGTGCAAGTCTAGGTTTGGGAGCTTATCCTATTTTATTTTGCTGAAGTCTGATCAAAATAGGACAGTTACTCCAAAGCAATGGTATCTGTCACACAAACTTGACCAGAAATAACAGAGGATGGTAATTTAAACTAATTTAGTTATTTTGGGGCAAGTCTGCCTGTAGACCAACCCTGATTTCTAAATGCAAACTGAAGAGATATACTGGTAGGCTACGTTTGAACTGCATCTACACAGGAGTCTGCACCAGTTTAAGTTAAACCAGTGCCATTTACATGCAGCTAAAACTTTAATGTCAGATTCAGTTTATGGATTACCATGGGGTAAAAAAAGGCATTATCTAGTAGTATCTCTATTGATAACAGCATCTCTATTGCTTGTGATAATATGCAACAAGGAAAAAAAATCTGAAAGCAAAAACTAGGCTCTAACTTATACCCCCAGGCGAGCAAGCCAGCCTGGATTCAAAGCATATATAAACACAAGTTAAAGGGTTTTGTGTAGAGAAAGTAGATAGGGCTGGGCTAAAACCCACAGAACAGCCTGGGTTAAACTCTGCAGTGAAGGCATACCCTCAGAGTCCAGGCTGAGTCAACAGCATGCCTTGATTGGTGCAAACTAATTTTGTGGAGGTGGTCCAGGAACACAAACTTGTTTCAGAATTCACAGAATCATTTCCTAACAGCTAGTTAATACAAAACACTAACTAAAGTGACAAAATGCATACTTCTAGCTCAGAGACATTATTCCGAAGCAGTCCTAGTTGTTATATTTCTCTCTGACGCAGATTTGTGAGCTCTATTTCTTTAGCAGCTGTTTTGTTTAGATGGATGTTATAAAAATTGCTTTCTTGCAAAAGCATTAACATACATTCCCCTCCCCACTTAAATCCTTCAATTTCAAATGCACTACAAAACATACTCCCACAACAGTGCTGCATTAGTATAAAACTATTTTAGTTCAATTAAAATGTCTATCTATCCCAAAACCTACCTAAACTGCAATTTTCACTTTGAGCACTTCCAACATGTTCTCAGTTTTGTTTTCTTTTATCAGCTTATTAAATCTGGTCCTGCATTCCAACTGTTGGAAAAAAATAGTCATTAACTGCTAGGTAACAGCAGATTTTCCAATTTAAAAAGTAAGAAGATACACACACACTGTGTGTAAATATATTTTGCTATCTGAAACTACATATTAAAATTCATAATAGCAAAAAATTTCACTGCTCCAAGAGTCTGTTACAGCATTTAACTTTCAATATGAAACCCAGTACAACTTTAAAAAGTATGGAACAAAATTAAAGGCTAAAACATGCACTGTTGTTGCTACCATACAGATGTGTACAGGTGGGGGGGGGGAGGTTCTGGTTCTTCCCAAAAGTGCCCTACAGTATAAGTATAAAGGAGGGCTAACTTTCAGCTCACAGTTAACCAAAGAGTGATCTTATACGGTTGTGATTTACTCTCAAATTGGCTTCATGCCACCTTCCCCACACTTTTTTTTTTTAAGTTGCGTGAAGTAGCAGCACAATATTTTAGCCATTTGAGCATGTAGTATTCTCAAATTATCCCACCAACTGGAAGTGCTCTGTTATCTCTAAGCTTTCAAAATTGGAGCCATTGTAGTCAATTGCACAAATCCACATTTAGTCTTTCATAAAAAGTGGATTTTTGACCCACTGAACTGGAAAGGCTTCTGTGTGGTTTTACTGATCTTTGACAACATACCCCACAACACAGACATGCCAGTCTGATGTTGGTGTGCATCTGCATTCAATTGCTCAACACTTATTGTTCATAAGTGGGAACTGATTTTCCATTGTTTGCAACCTGATCATTTAAAAAATTGTAACAGTTATAGTAAATCAAAAGGTGAATGATTTGGTAATGGATTGTGAAACCTTTCACCTCTAGATAATACGTTAACCTTTGGATTACACTGATGGAAAGCAAAAGTCATTACTTTGGATGGCTGCTAGGTAGCCTATGTAAAAGGAATTGTTAGGCTTAACCCAATTCTAGGCAGAGGTGTCTGTATCATGACAGCAGTACCATACTGCCAGCATTCTTGCTGCCTGCAGTGTTGTTGTAGCCATGTTGGATATCAGAGAGACACGGTGAGTGAGGTAATATCTTTTATTGGACTATCTTCTGTTGGTTAGAGAGACAAGCTTTCAATCTTAGGGTATGTCTACACAGCCAATGTTAAAGCCCTCCCACGGCAGTGCTTTAACATTGGCTGTGTAGTTGCAGGTCCAGTGCTGGAAGAGAGGTCTCCCGGTGCTGTAATAAAACCACCTCTGTCATAGGAATAGCTCCCAGTGTTAGGAGCATAGCTCCCAGCGCTGTAGCACTATCTACACTGCCACTTTACAGCGCTGAAACTTTCATTGCTCAGGGGGATGGTTTTTCACAAGGCCTTACATGGAGTGTCTTCGGGTCTGTGTAAGCTCATCTCTCTCACCAACAGAAGTTGGCCCAATAAAAGATTTATTAGAGTATATTTAAATAAAGATGATATAAAGAGTTTGAAGCGTCAGCATTGGTCATTGTGGGCAACATACAGGGTATCAGGGGACGCTGGTATTTGGGAATTGGTTAGCACATAACATAGACAGTCTGTAAGGTTCCCAATGCGGGTTGTACGGTGGGTGGGATCAATAAGCAGTAAGGAAGCAGTGAGGGTACATCGCCCATACAGTGGGTTACACGCAGTCATGAGTATAAGTAAGCGGGCCGGGTAATGGGGACAGGATGACCCTCGCATGGTGGAATCCAGTTTGGTGGGTTTAGGGCTCAGGGGATATGGTTCAGTAGGGGGGGTTTATAGGCCTCCTCCCCCCCGTGGGTGCACAAAGCCACACCGGCTCACTCCTGGTATTGGCGGTGGCTGGTGATGTGCTCTGTGTAAATGTCCCTAGACCACCGGATAGCGTCCGAGACCATCAAACATCTCATGAGCCGTGCATAGCGACGGCCTACCCCACAGGCCCTAAGTACTCGTTCATTACAGGGGTCCCAGGCACCCAGCACCCCGACGATCAGAGCGTCTGTGTAAACCTCATAGCCCTTTGCCCACAGAGTGTCAGTCAAGGGGGCATATTTTTCAAGTTTACGGGCTCGGGCTTCGCGGAAGGCCGGGATCCTGTTCTCGAACGGGATCGTCACGTCAACGAGGATGATCTTTTTCCGTTCCTCATCCGTGATGACTATGTCCGGGCGCAGCTGGCTGTCGGTGTTGGGGATGGTGCGGTTGACTGCGATCTCACCCAGGTGTGGGGCAATGGCCTTCACCAGCCGGTCCTGGACGGTGTTGTGGCGCAGCTGCCAGGCTCTGGCGTGGGGTTTGCAGCTGCACAGGACGTGGGGCAAGGTCTCCAGGGTGTACCCGCACTTCCTGCAGCGCTTGTCTCTGTTCCCGTGGTGGACGGCTCCGTTGAGCGTGACGCAGTTCAGGCGGGCATGGTGTATAAACCGCCAGTCAGCGAAACGGGTGAAGCTGCCAGCAGGGAGAAAGTGGTTGCTGGAGTCCCACTTGCTGGTCACCTCAAAGGCCTTGCCCTGGTCAGGTTTTTTCCTCAGGGTGTCCATGTACAGAGCGTGGACAGCAGCCTTCAGTGACTTCTCCAGCACGCCTCTGGCTCCGGGGCTGATGATGGTGTTGCCCTCCGTCTCGATCCGCGGCACTACTACCACACCCACCTTGTCTTTCTAGCATTCTTGCTAGCAGTCTCAGCAAAGGAGCAAAATGGCACCTGAGCCTAGAGTCTTGTATTAAAGATGGCCCCTTTCAGTCAGACTCAGTGGCATGGAGAAGCCATGGTTCTGCAGCATCTGTTTGGTTTTCTTTTTTGTTAGGTGTTATACAGCCAGGACTTCTGACACTATTGCTATTAATCCAGGACAGCAGCATTACATGGACTTTGGAGAACAAAAACTGAAAGCCCAATTCTAATGTTAGAGTAACAGCACACCAGGTTTTTATTTTAGAAAAGAGAATAATAGCCATTAGACAGAAGAATAAGAAATCAGTTAAAGATTCATACAGCTTAAGAACAGCTGCACAATTTATTTTGAAGTTAAATTCCAGTCACGCAAAATTAGAAAAAATTATCACAGGAATCCAAGTTTGTGTCTCAGTGATTTCAAGATTAAACAGATAAATGCAAGCTATGACTTCCGCTTCTCTCCTCAATTCTGTTCATATTTTCATCCTCCAACCATTCCTCACCCTGTTTGTGTCTTCTGTCTGCTCTAGACAGGGCAATGTCTTTGTTACATGTCTGTACCTCCCTAGTACAGCGGGGCTCTGACCTTTGAGTGAGGTTCCTAGATGCTACAGTAATACAAATAATTTATTGGTTTAATAAAAACAGCATCTTTTTATAGCCATCACTCCTGTGAAATCTAGCTGGGATCTCTTATATCTCCCTCCACAATAAAGATTCTGGATGCCAAATTATGCCTTGATTACACTTGTGCAAACCTTGTGTCTCTGTTGAGTTTGTACAGGCCTACCTATCAGTAATTTAAACAATTCTATGTTGATACACATGAAGAAACAGAATCCAACTTGCCCTAAACCAAGATGATAAGAATGATTGTGAACAGAGAGTAAATCGGTTAAGTAGGAAGATGACTTTTTTTATTTTCCACAGTAGAACTCTTTATATTCATTTATAAACAAAAAATTATGCCAAACCTCCAGTCACTAGGCAATTTTAACTCTGGTAGTGCTAGCAGGCATGACTATACTTCCAAAAGGCTCAATAAAACACAAACATGAAAAGGGTTCTTATTATATTTAAATTGACAGCTTTAACTTGTGTCTAAAACGTGTTTTGTTTAACTTCACATGCATTCATAAAAAAAAAATATGCCTGCTTACAGAACACTCTCAAACCCAAACCAAAACTTACCACATTTACGGTATTGTTGAGAAACTAAATATCTACGAAATTAATGTCAAGGTCGCAAGCAAAAATTTTACATTTTGGAGATAAATATATGAGCAGTCTAACTTCTATGCATTATTAATGACACCAGTCATAAATTGTGCAGAATCCTATATCAAACAATAAGAGGACTATTGGTCATTATAAAATTGCAGAGATCAGAATTGCTCCACTAGGGTAGGTCTACACTGCAGACTCCTTATGGCAGCATGTAGAGTACATTACTGCACTCCCTCCTAACAGGGGTATTAACAGCAGTGCAGACTCTGAGGCACTGCTTAGACAAGTAAAGACATGCCTGAACCCTTTTAGTATTTACCATACAGGTCTCTCTACATACCCAAGCAGTATTTCCCCCAGTCTACACTGCTATTTTTAGCAACGTAGCATCCTACTTCCTCCTCACTTCCAGAGCCTATCCCCACTGCCTCCTCTCTGTCACAGCCTTTCACTGCTGCATATAGCTATACATCAGTGCTGAGACAGCCTGCTTTTCACTGCAATATGTAGCTAGATATATGCTACATGTCACCAGGATGGCATGCAGTGTAGAGGTGCCTTTAGAGAATCAAAGTAAGATTTTGCACTTGTAGCAATGCTATACAGCCCATAATATCTAGATGAAAGTAGAAAGAATGTTACATTATATAGGCATAAGCAAACAAAGCAGTTAAGGACAGTAATTCCTCACCAATTTGAGCTAATGACTTGGATATCCATCACATATTACTGAATATTCAAGTCAGTGAGTAAGTGAACAAACCATAAAAAGTCAGTTCTTTATTTTGATTATTCTAGAGGCCCCGATCAGAACTGGGGCACCATTGTACAAGGTGATATACAAACAGGTGAAAGTACAGTCCCTGCAAGAACAGCTTACCGTCATAATAAAGATATAAGCATATTGTGGAACATATCTTAAAACCAATGAAATCCTGATCATACCAGCACTAACTACAGCACCCTGCTGTTAAAGCTTTGGTCATTCAGGGGTTCTGTAAGGATTCTTAGTATAATGACAAAGTATCAAAACAGCACCATACAAAAGGTACTCTGAATCGGTACACAATAGTTGCAGAAATAGTTAAATATATGTGAAGAGTTGTGTACAATGAGAATGCTTATGTGTACACAAGCCCTAGGGCAGATAAATGTGCAGAAGTGCTGTTTGGTAACCTGTATAAAAAATTAACATGTTCCTTGCACTGCCATAATTAATAACAGAAGATGTGTCCCACTATAAATACAGACTATACATATATATTGACTGCACCTTGAGACAAAGGCTTGGAATGAGTTATTCAATTCTGCAGTTACATACACCTAACAATTTCAGGTTCTTCCCCCCAATTTCCCCGCCTCTAGTTCTGAGAGGAAAGGGGTTTTATTTTTAAACCGATACTGTGCAACTATCTTACAATCAACTCAATTTTTCCACAAAACATCTTAATATCCATTTGAAATCTCCATCAAATTGAAACATATAGGACTTGGTTTTTTTTACACTATAAAAAGAATTTTACTGTATCCATGATCACTAATACCATAAACTGTTTATCAGCAGAGCTGTATGGGAACTAGAATTTCTGTTTCACAGGAAATTTTGTAGTTTTGAAACAAAATCAGAATGAAATCAAGAATTTAATATTGTTTTGGATCAACTGAAATGCTTCAATTTTTACCTTAATTTTTTATAATGTAAAATCAAACACATTTCAAAACAAAAAGTTGTCTCAAGACAAAAAATCGACACATTCATTTCTGAAAATGTTGAAACCAAATGTGTTTTGTTTTTTTCTGAAATTGATGCATTCTTGTAAAAAGGCTTGATTTCAACAACCTGGCATTTTCTGATAGAAAAACTGGAAAATTTGCAGGAAAATTTTCAAGCAGTTCTATTTATCAAACTTTAATTCTGTCACCTGTTTATTTCTATTTTATACATAAATGCACTAGTAATACCTATAACAAATTTAAGATCTCTCAGTGTAGCTGACTATTCCAAAGCTCTGACTTTAGGCATAATAACTTTATTATAGTTAGCCTACTTGGATAAAATAATACAAATGCTTTATCTGAAGGGAAACTATAGTATTATAAAAAAAACAACAATATATTGACACTATCATAATTCTTCTGCATATTGCTCTATCATTTTATTTAGTTAATAGCATTCAACTAAGCCCACAGAAATGTACACTCTTTGCATCCTTGTTTTCTAGCGTTACTGATTTTAACTGTTGGTCTTAAAGCAGGGATTGACTCTACATCATGGGTAAAGAACACTGTGCATGCAGTCTCCCCTACATTTCAGCACAGCTCCTTTGAGTGAGGATTTCATCTTTTGAGCGTTTACAAGCAAACCATCCAATTTATCAAATTTTGTTTGACAAGTAGCAAGCAATAAGCAAAATCCTGGTCACACTGAAGCAATGGTAAAACTCTCAGTGATTTCAAATCAGGTAAGAATTTCACCCAAGATGCTAAATATTTTTTCCCAAGATGTATTAAAAAGCTTCATATACACAAGATAATTTAACTTCACTGGAATATTCTATTAGATGCCCCCACCCCTTGGCATTTGTTTATATCAAGGGTGCCCAATCTATGGTCTACCAGAAGATTTCATAACATCTGCAGCCTGTTTCAACACAACATACTAACAGCTGATTCATTAGCATTTTGTCGTCATGTTTACATCATTTTAGCTTACACAAGTGTGTCAACAGACAATACTGTACATAAAAACACCCTATCTAAATACATATGAAACAAGCTGAACTTACAATATAAATAAATACAGGTGACCTTAAATCTTATTAAAATATACAGAATCTGTTTGGCCCCCATCATATGTGGTCCTCCTGTGTAATAAGGTTGGGCATCACTGTTTTATTTGAATAGGCCCATAAAAATCAATGAGATTTAATTTTTACATAGTGTTTAGTACATTTTAACATAATATGCTTTGGCTTTATCATCGCATGAAGGCAGATATATAGTCTCTAGATTGAAGAGATACTGATTTCATTCTAATATCTGTCATGTTGTATATGAAATTATGATTAAAAATATTAATTCTACTACATGGCTTAAGATACAATTGCAATAAAATCTTGCTTCATAGAAAAATGTTTTTCAGTGCTTATATGGCTTTTTTGAAGTCTAAAACTTTCAGAAGCCTATACTGAAACTCATGAAGACCATTCCTGCACTTTAGAGAGGGGACAGAAGATCTAGTCTAGTAATTAAAGCCTGGACTTAGGAAAACAGCAACTTCTAAACCAATGGTTCTCAATCTATTTACCACTGTGGGCCAAACATGCAGCTCTGTGTGTGTTATGTGGGTCACATCCACACAATGTACATACTACCTGTATGGCCCCGAGGATGCCACATGGGCCACAGCTGTGTGCTGATTGGGCCACAAGTGCCCCCAGGTTGAGAACCACTGTTCTAAACTCTACACCCAGCTTTGCCACTGACTGGATGTGCGGACTTGGGCAAATCACATACCATCTTTTTATCGGTTTCCCCAAGTGCAAAATGTTTGTAACTGTTACCTGCCTTCTCACAGATGTTACAAGGACTGATGTTTGATAAGGACAATACAAGTTATAAGTTTTGTTATAACAACACACAAGGCTCTTTCATTCACCCATTCGTAATCAAACACGGAGGTTATCAAATGGACTTAATTTTTAAATTTTGACATTTTTACCCGAACTTCTAAATGTCAAAAAAAAAAAAAAAAACTAATAGTATAGAATTTCAAAGAGCTCTGACTCCTTAATGAGGCATTAAAATACTGTAATACAACAAAAAAGCAACACTGCTAAGTCTCTTAAACCCCTGGACTTACATTATCAGCTTTTATGTGCCTGTCAACACTCAACAGTAAGCAGCAATGGTTTGCTCTTTGCCTCAAATTTAAAAGCCAACTAAACGTCCTTCCACTTTCCTGCTGAGAGTTTTAACTCCTTGCAAACTGCTGAAGCTTTGACACATCAGCAGCAGATAAATCTACAAAGTATGCAATGGCCAGATACAGTCTCAATCATCCAAGAGCCAAAAAATGTTACTTCCCATTCCACAACTGCAGCCTCTAGAAATGACAAATTAAAAACAATACCTTTTCGTATCATACTGCATGCAAGCAAACTCTTCTTCTTTAAAACCAATTATACTTGGTTACCTCTGTCAGAGAGACCTATTTAAGTTACATTATTATTATCAACTTAAAGGCCTTTTGTTTTCAGTTTTTACTGATTTTTACTGAAAAGTTTCAAGACTTTATAAAAACTATTGTTTGGTTTTTACTATTTTCACCCAAATTTTTGACCATTCAAATTCACAAAAATACAGATTATTTTAAGAAATGCAATATATTACATTAGAGAGATGTTTATTTTAATGATAAGTTAGTATAAGTGTGAGGCTGTCTGTTAAAAAGTAAGACAATATAATGGAAGATACATGTGTACAGGCCTGAGTATGTGAGTGTATGTACATTAATGTACAGTCCATTAAAAAAAAACAGCAGTAAACTGTTATTACCTTCAATACTTTTTCTTTTCTCTATTAGTTGCTTTATTTCTTTACTCCCATACCCCAATATTAACCTCTATATTTACCTAGAAAACTGTCCAGTTAATTTTGTGTCTTGAACTTTCACCCATTTTAAAAATTTTTATACTAAAAACACTAACATTTCCTGGGAATTTATCAGACACAATAAAAGCTGAACATGAAGGCCCTTTTATATACTTAAAAATTGAAGCGTAAAGAAAAAATGTTGCAAGCAGTTACACAATTTTCAATTATATGCCTAAAGAAATTTTATCTGATGGCTAAAAAACTTTTATTTTTCCAATGATACATTAAGGTTTTTTATTTGTTCGTTTGTTTGTTTTTTAATACTTTGCATTGCTACAGCACCCAGAAAAATCCCAGAACAGTGTACCAATATCCAGGCATATAACATTGAGACTAAACAAGCAATTGAAAAGCAAGTACAAACTTTATCAGTTTCAAGATCAATGTGTCTGTGAAAATGCCAGAGTTGGGTGACATGCATGGGGTATTCTATTTAGCAGAAAACACAATTACCATTGGAAAACCCTAAATTATACTGACTATAAATTAGAATATTCATAGTTTCCCTACGAGATATCCAAACAATAACTCATCTAGATCTGGTGAGATTACTTTTCAGCGGTATAGATTAACTGTAATTTCCTAGCAACATCAAACTAACTACCAGTCATTGAGATACTATATTTATCAGCAATCCTGTAGAGATCAATTCCTTCTGCTCCCCTACAACTGAACAATACACAAACAATATACAAACACATTGTTCAAAACCTCCAATGCTGACTCAAGGGATTGATCTTGCTCCCATTCAAATCAACCAATGTAAAAAACTCGTAATTAACGTTAATGGTGCAAGATCCAACCACTGAGTGGCAAAGTTATAATACAGCAGCGAAATAAACAAACTTTTAAAGATCAACACTTTACTAATTTAAAAAAAAAAAACTCTCACTTTCTCCTTACATCTTTGCGATGAAAACCAGAAATTAAATTTCTTTCCTTACCTGAAGGTCTTATATCCAGTGCTGTGCATGCAGCATTCACTTCACCCTCCCACATCTCACGATTTGTTTTAGAGGAGAACATCCCAAAGCGTTATGTATCCTCTCCTCTTCTAAATGTTAATTTCAGAGCCTTCCAACCTTGAGAGAGTCCTTTTAAGAATTGCCAGAAGACAAAGTTTGGCATATAGCGGGGGTGGGCAAAATTTTTGGACTGAGGGCCACATCTGGATATGGAAATTGTATGGCAGGCCGTGAATGCTCATGAATTTGGGGGTTCGGGTGCAGGAGGGGGTGAGGGCTCCAGCTGGGGTTACAGGCTCTGAGGTGGGGCCAGAAATGAGGAGTTCAGGGTGCGGGAGGGGGCTCCAGGCTGGGACAAGGGGTTGGGGAGCAGTGGGTGTGAGGGCTCCAGCTGAAGATGTAGACTCTGGTGTGGGGCCAGTAATGAGAGGTCTGGGGTGCAGAAGTGTGTTCCTGGCTGGGACCAAGGGGTTCAGAGGGCAGGAGGGTGATCAGGGCGAGGGCAAGGGGTTGTGGATGCGGGAGGGGGGCCAAGAGTGCAGGCTCTGGCGACACGTACATCAAGCAACTCCCAAAGCAGTGCCATGTCCCCCCTCCAGCTCCTACACAGAGGCGCAGCACCAGCCAGGCGGCTCTGCACATTGCCCTGTCCACAGGTGCCACCCTTGCAGCTCCCATTGGCTGTGATTCCCAGCCAATGGGAGCTGCAGAGTCGGCACTTGGGGCGGGGGCAGTGTGCACTGGAGTGGGGACATGCTGTGGCTTCCGGAAGCCACACAGAGCCAAAGCACACACAGAGTGGGGCAAGACCTCTACCTCACTCCCCAGCAGGAGCTCGAGGGCCAGTTTAAAAAGGTCTGAAGTACTGGATGCAACCCGCGGGCTGCAGTTTGCCCACCTCTGGCATAGAGGCATCTTCATACAAAAGGCATGTCAGTAGTGAAAAATTTCAAGCTGATCAATCCTTGAGTTTGAAATTGACCCATCCCTTTGCAAGCTCTTTTCTTACCATGAGCCATTAAGTCTCTTATCATGAGTTCAATACTTTCCCTTGGAGTTGGAGAATCTACAACCTACAATAACGCACATCATTGAGAAATACAACAGGTCAATATTTTTAACTTTTAAACAAGAATCCTACAGTTACATTTCCACATTTTATGCAAAGCTTGGGCTTTGTTCTATTCAACATACCCTCTGATTCATTAAAAAAAAGTTATCAGATAACTACTTTCTATTTATTTGAATGGAAGCACTTTTATCTTTTGAAATTCCATACTGTACAGACTCATATGCTGTGTAAAAACTAAACATAAACCCTAAGGAAACGTCTGTAGTCAGGATAAATAAACCAATAAGAATTCAGTGTTAAAAAGTGGAACTAAACTGATTCAGCATCTGAGTGTAGAGGAAAGAATTTTAGTTTCGAGATCATTCACTAATGTTACAAGCACATGGAGCTCTGAAAGAGGCAACAACCTGTAGGATCACAGGCATTCAATAAGCCTTTGTTTCAAAAAAATCAAAGAACTAATCGATTTCACTATAGACAGAGATATTCTGTAATATATGTCTAAAGTGGAAAACGCATGATCAAATCTCTCTCTCTCTCTCTCTCTCAACACATACACACAGATTACATATTAGGCATAAAATATTTCCTTCACTGAGATTAAAGATAGTAGAACTTTTATTATTCATTTGATGTATTTCAACATTTTTAGTGCCCATTCTAAGCTCTGAGCACTCTGCAGCTGCTAAAACAAGTAATATTTCACACAGAAAACTAGATGTCTAATAAACTTAGACAACCAAAACACCTATAAACCAAAACATATCTATGGTTTGGCTCCACTGACTACAAGATCGAATGTGGCTTTTTAAAAAACATTTGCCTCAACAACGGCAATAGCAGATCTTCCCATTTTAAATGGAAAGGGAAGGATGGATGCATCTGTGGGTAAATATTAATATAAAACAAAGGGTGCTTGCACTAAGGGTGTCACCATGCACTTAGTTCAGAAGAGACAAAGAACCACTGGCATTCACCAGATTGTCCTTTTGTCTCAAATTGTTTACTCACTGATACTACTAAGAACAAAGACATATTGATAATTGAGTGTATATGGTAACATAAAACTCTGTAAGTAGCAATTTTTAAAAAACAAAATAGAAAAATTTTCTGAAGTGCAGCCCACTAAGATTCTTCACAGCTGCTATTTGTGTATTTTTCTTCCAAACAGAATGGTAACATCCATCTAGGCAGGTGGCAATTAGTTCTACAGATGTCAAAAGCTGTCTATATGGTTGCTAAAAGTAAATAACTCCAGTGACCATAGTGTAATGTGACACGTGTTTCTTATGGAGTTGTGAGTGTAAACCCCTCCCTTCCAAAGAACAGACCAGATTTTCAGTGGGGGTAGTATCAGGTTTATTACAGAAAAATCTCACCAGTGAAATTTTTAAAAATTAAAACAAAGGAAACCAACTTGAAATCAAGCTAATTTAAACAAAAAAAACTATTCAAAGTAACTTTGAGCCATGCATCTCCTCAAGTCCTCCTGCAGTTGTTTTTTCTTTGTGTGGTTTTACAATCATTGTGCACCCCCCAACTCCCACCCCGGTGCTATGTGAAAGATCCACATAAGCGAAAGAAGAAAGTGACTGACTCTACAGAGGAAACAGTGGAAAGGATTGTACACAAAGTGAAGACAAGTGCACAACGTAAACTGAAAAAAACACAACAAATGTCTTTGTTCTAATAGTTTTCAGTTACAAACACCGTAGGTGTTTCATATAACGATACCTGATAAAATATTTTCAGGAAAAGTCTGAATTTAAGTTGACCATGTCCCTTTAACTCTGTATATTTCAAAGCTAGAAAATAAGTCTTACCAAAAGTAACTTCTCCTTCGCCTGTTTTGTCAAACAGTTGAAAGGCCACCATGAACAATGCATCTGGAGCGCACAGGACTGATTCAAATGCCACAAATTCTTGAAAGGATATAAGCCTGCGAATAAGACAAATAAAAAGGTGTGAAACAAATTACACATAGGAAATACAACTACAATTTAAATACGAACTATGCAAGGCTAAACACAACTAAAGTGTTGACTGAAGAATGGTACAAGATATTCTCAATGCTACATGTTGCAAAATTTATTAGTAGGAGATGCTGTTACAACATGCTGTTACACCAGTCGATAGAAATAACGCTGGTGAGAGAACAAAATCCTTTTTCACTAGCAATTCACAGCACAGTGTAACATTACCAAACTAACCAGGTGCTTTTGAAAATCCCACCAAAGCAACGCAAGAGCATGGGTCCCTTTAACTTTTCAAAAGCTCACCCTTTAAGACCTCAGTGCTGTCAATCATTTCAAAGGGGAATAAGCAAAATGTGTTATCTGTATGCTAGTAACATAGTCACTAGTGTACTAGTCACCCACTGCAGCCCTTGTGTTTTGCACATAATGCCACAATTCTTCAAATAGTAGCCTGGGTCACCTATCAAACCACAGGTAAGTGCCAAGAGAGCTGTTTATACAAGTTCACTAGTATAGTCAGGTTCTACAGTGTATTCAAAGTGCTGAGATGCAAGCAGAAGTATCTTTCCTCCACTCAATTCATACGCAGTAATAAAGAATTAGGTGTATGAAAATCTCCTATTCTTCCTCTGGCATATCTGACAAGAGTCTGGTGGGTTCAGATTTCTCTGAGTTGTACCTGATGGACAAAATGGGGGCTCAACATCTTCTTGAGACTGTGGGAGATGCAATTTCTTCAAACTTCCTTGAAAGCACCCATTGTCAGAGAAAAGCTAATGAATCAAATGGGAGACGGATAGCTCAGTGGTCTGAGCATTGGCCTGCTAAACCCAGAGTTGTGAGTTCAATCCATGCAGGGGCCACTTAGGGATCTGGGGCAAAAATCTGTCTGGGGATTGGTCCTGCTTTGACCAGAGGGTGGGACTATATGACTGCCTGAGGTCCCTTCCAACCCTGATATTCTATGATCCATTGATTTGATCCAGTATGGCAATATTTACTCTTAAAACTTAACCAAGAGTTTAATTCTTCAAACCCAAAGTAATAAAGAGGTGTATTACTCTTGTATTTATTGTTTACACTCTAAGCAAAATACATAGAACTTAAATTATTACCCATTATTATTTGTTAGGTGTTGACAAGACAAAATGAAAATAGCTCCTGTCCCAAGAGCAAACAACCTAAGCAGGATGGACAGAGTAGACCGAATGCAGTAAAAGCACAGAAGAAGGAATATTAGATTTTTCTTTAATCATTACTTATATTGCAGTTGACTCACTTCTTGATGACATTGCAAAAGAAGCAATTCTTTAAAGGGGATTTCCATGAGAGAAAGCAGCATCTTGGGGATGAGAGTAGGCAGGGCATTTCATGCCTCGGGGAAGGCATGAAAAAGAGTTGAAAATGATTGTAAAAGAAAACCAGACAAACAGGTTTGAGGCTGGCATCAATGGTGCAAGCAGGGTTGGAGTAGATCTGTTTAGAAAACTCACTACCCATACTAGAAAGAAAAATATCCATGAATTCTACAGAAAACCTCAGCTTGAAGCAGTAATGCTGGAATTTGGCAACTGACATGGAGCTACTTTACATCCTTAAATAGTGAAACAAGCCCATTATTATTCCATACAGAAGGCAGTGAAGATAACAGCCAAACATCATGTTGGACTGGTTTATATATATAAAGCATGCAATTCTACTAAGGGTATGGCAGTTACAGAACCTGACAAACCATAAGGAAATAGCACATTGTGTGCAATTTCTGTGTACCAGACTAGGATTAATAAAATTCCAGGCATTAAAGCAGGAGTTGGCAACCTTTCAGAAACGGTGTGCCGAGTTTTCATTTATTCACTCTAATTTAAGATTTCAGGTGTCAGTAATACATTTTAACTTTCTATAAGTCTATAATATATAACTAAACTATTGTTGTATGTAAAGTAAATAAGGTTTTTAAAATGTTTAAGAAGCTTCATTTTAAAATTAAATTAAATGCAAAGCCCCCCGGACCAGTGGCCAGGACCCATGCAGTGAATGTGCCACTGAAAATCAGCTAGTGTGACGTTTATGGCACACGTGCCATAGGTTGCCTACCCCTGCATTGAAGGATGCAGCAGGAGTTGTTTTGTTTGTTTGTTTGTAATCTGGAACACACTGTCAGTACTTTCAAGTAATAAAAAACCCTAATAAGTCTGAGATAGATTATTAAAATAACCTACATGCATTTTTAAAAAACAATTATACATGGTTATGGGAAGATTTAAAGTATACCAATGTGATGTTCTAGCTAGCTATTACAGAAGAGACATTAATATCTGCTGTGCCAGCTGAATTCAAATTAACCCAATTTTTATATGTTAATTAAACCAGCTATTTTCTTCTTATTGTATTTTTGCTCCTTAAGCAGACTAGCCTACTAGTGATTCCCAACAGATCTACTCTAACAACAATGACGTATTCATTTAGTTCTATTATGACCATACAATACAGTAAATGAGCAGTAATTTTTTCAGTCAATTACACGTGGTTCTTAATGCTTAAAGATGCTGAAATAATGCGTACTACATAGCCATATGCTTAAAGCTCTATACTGCACAAGGCCAGTTGCCTGGGTAACACATTTTCTTTCTGGTTTAGCATAACCCTTCACTGAATATCATTAGGTGTCATTAAACAGCAGATATTAACATGAACTTCAATACACTACTTAAGTTATTTTACCTGCATAAATAGGTATTCATTTATAACATGAAAATCCACATAGAGAAAATCCTAATAGTCCAGTACTAAAATGCTTACAAATTGTAAGTCAAGCATGCAGATATCTTATTTAACTGGTTAAAATCTGTCTCCAAACACACTACCCCTATTAACACTGGCAATTCTGTTTGTACAACTTATTCAGGAAAGAATGAAATCCTGAATATTAACACTCATACACAGTAGTTACAAACTAAATCCACCCACTAGGTTTGGTTCATCAAGACCACTATTTACTGCCTCCCTATCTACCTATTTATCCAAGATTTTATATTGGTGGTCATAGCGTAGAATCAGAGTCCCAAGCAGCTGTAACGCTTTCTGTCAGAAAAGTCCACATGCAATCATGGAAAGGAAAAGCCATTACCTACTGTAATAATACATACAAATGCAATGATGAAGAGGTTTCTTAAGTAATCAATGCATATGTTTTACTGTATCAGCAATTTAAGTATGATAACATAATGAGAAACAAATTGAAGCTACATCTATTATTTTATGCTCCAACCTAAGTAAACTAAGTACAGTGTAAATTGGTGCATTAGAGATAAATTTATATCCAAAAATAATGGGAAATGTTGGAATTTCCAAGTGCTATTTTTGAATGGTTTGTCCTTTCTAAAAATAAAGCACATAGTATTTCTCAGTGAAGTGTGTTAGTTACTGCAGTCCAAAATAACTGAGATAAAAGTAAATACTTATTTTGTTAGACAGGCATTTAAAGTACAACAGCAGACAAAAATACATTTGTTAAAGAAGGCAGGATGAAGAACTCCTGGACTGCTGTATCAGTGACATCCCTTGGTACATACCAAGATATTGTTGGAAAAGACTTTTAATCCAATCCAAGCAAGTCCAATTATTTTATACATTAAGAGGAGGAGGGATCAGTTGGAAGAACTCTTTCACAGGATCCCCTTGCATAGACACATTGTTCTGATGTAAGGACATGACTTTCTCCCCATGAAAAAGGGAGGATCCACAATAGGCCATGGCTGTCGTCGTGGAAAGCTTGGATCTTTGTCGCACCAGCGGTACCCTTTGTGGTAACCCTCAACTCCTTTATTCCTGGGCTGTGCAGCTCCATAACAAGAAGTCTGTCCATAGTTGAACTAAGGAGATCCATGAAAAAGACAATACAGTCTTAGGCTGCACTCTCTTTTCCAACTAAATTCTGGGGGAAGCAGGGGACAACATGCATCCCCCAGAATCCTGTCCATTTCTTCTGTCCAGTCCACCCAGTCTCCATTCCTACACCAGTTCCAAGATGCAGAGCACAAGCCACAGGATCCAGAGTTGAAGGGACAGCACCAAAGTTACCTGAGCCTTCCCATCTGCACAAAAAAAGGAGGGGAAAAAAATGTGTGAAGCTCTGTGCACAGATCTCAGGGTTGCAGGTGGAGGGGCACGCTAAGAACCTCCCCAACTCTGGGGTAAAAAGTCCTTAGCAACCAAGATGTTTCTGCTACTGAGTCAGGAGCTGCTTCACGGTCCTGCTTGTCTATCTGTCTTAGCATCCACCATGGCAGTACTGAAGCTTCTCTCGGTAAGAGTGACTGCACTTGGTCATCCTGAGGGCCAGATGCGCCTTAAGACTGGAGTGAGACCTGGAGGCAATGGAATGGCTGCCACCATATTTCTAGAACACATTTATGCAAGTACGCACCACCTCTGCACTTGCATATTTCACAGCAATTAAAAAATACACCAAAATGAATTCACAATTCCTCCTGCAAGGTACATTCCCTGTAGATGGCCTGTGTTATACAGGAGGTCAGAGTAAATGCTTGATGGTCCATTCTGGTCTTGGAATCTATGAACATTCATCAGCCATCCAAATGCCTGAGCAAGCAGGAGCAGCCTGGCATTCTTCCCTCAAGCTTGCAAATCTGGGCTTTGAAAGAATGCCAGGATGGACTGAATTTCAGAAGAGAAGACCACCTGTTGCCAGTCCTAGAGAACTTCACTACAAGAACCAAAAGCAAGAGTGAGCCAAGTAAAACATGACTGCTTCAGGTTGGAGATCACAGGGAATTTTAATCATCATCAGAATGATGCATGAATGCCTGGGTACATGTGGCAGAACAATCCTGTAACAGGGAGCTACAAGGAGGTATCAAATTCTTTTCATTTTCTGAGCCTCCTCCATTCTTTCAAAGAGTGGTACGACAACTAAGACTAGAAAATTCAAGAGATTCTCCAAAGATACGCAAAGGGCATGAAAATCTTCAGTGACTGGCTGTTGCTAACAGATGCAGAGAGAAGCTCCATCCACTCTAGATTAGTAGCCACTGAAACACGAGCACAAATACCCACACTAAAATTAATGCAAAACTCCAGTAGCGAAAGGGCAATATAACACTGGATTGTTAAATCCCAATTTGTTGATGATTTAACAGAGGCTATAGCTGTAATTTTGCTATCTGTGACACCAGCCTCCACTAAGGTAGGATAATGGTTACGTATTATACTCACAATCTTCTTGTTACAAAATTGCTCTGAAGCTCCACAATGTAGAAAAAGCAGCGTTAAAACACCAAACGAAGAGTGGTGGAAGCCTGGAAAGGGTTTATCATTTCCAGTTATAATCCATTTAAAGCCATCCTCACCACATTATAGTTATGTAACCTTTTAAAGAATTCCCTTCCCAGAGATAGCAATCATCACGTTAACTTGTCTGCAAGGTCCATAGTGCCTAACCACAGGAGGTTTGCGAGGGTAAATCGGGCGGGAGAAAGGGCACAAAAATGAACATGAAAGCACTTGGTTGTATGTGCTCTTGCTGTAAAGAGTATGCATTTTCTATTCATGCTTCATTTTTGTATTTTACTCCCTGCTACATACATTATTCTTCATTTTTTTAAACCCACAACTATGGACTTAAGGACTTTAAGTTCTTTTAACGACACTGTAAGGCAGAGTTTGAAAAATCTATTCACCTGGGGTGAGGCAGCAACCTGCCTGGGCAAGTATCAACAGCAGAAGCTATGATTGCATTACAAAACAAAAAAGGGGGGAGGGCTAACCTTGATTGTTGGCAAATTCAACCTTCTAAATGTGAATCATGTGTAAGCTGCATAAATGCTGTCTTCCCAAGTCTGCCAACAGGCTGCTCCAAACCCTTGATTGCTGCTCAAGAGATCTGCTCAGCAGCAGCAAAAACAGATCAGAGCTTTGTAAGTTTTCACTAGTATTATTCAGAACCATGTAGAGAAACAGCAAAGGTGTCTCTTGCCTTGGTCAGACCACCTCTCTCTCGCTCCCCCCCCCACTCCCCTCCTCCTCTACCCCCCCCCCTTTATTTTATTTGGTCACCATAATAAAGGGGAAAAGGAAAAGAAAAGAGGAGTGACAAAAGCAAGAGAGGTTTATTAAATTTTATGAAATAATTTAGTAAATATAAAGGTGATTAGCAATATGAAAATTGAGTACAGTACATAGTATAGCACAACTGTTTCATTCTTTTAACTGCAGAGATTCAGATAGTGTTTTTCACTCCAGCTGTAGACTTGTTGCTTGGGCTGATACATTCTAGGTAAATTTTTGAAAGTGCTCTCAGCTTGTTACACTGTGGTGGATATTGAAGGCTTGCTTGTCTCTATGAATTGGGAGTTTTAGGTCAGATACATGAGCAGTTTCTCGAAGTGCTATACAATACAGATGAATGAGTAGTGGTGAGATAAGATTCTCTTAAAAGAAGAGTTTATATACTTTCTAAACTCATTAAATTAGAATGAAAAACAGAAGACATACCCATCCTTGGTCTGATCCACCACACCTCCCAGGAGCTGCACAGTGTTTGGATTGGGCACCCCAGGTCCTATTATTCCCAGGTATCGTGTGATAAAGTCATTAGGAGACATAAAAAATTCTCCATTTTTTTCAACACTTGCATACTGTAAAACAAAAAAAAGAATACTTGTCTCAGATGAATTCTTCTCTAAACAATTGATATTTTTGGCATTTCAGCAGCTTCCATTGGCTCAAGTCAAGATTGGGGCCACTGTGTTGCACAAGTTTCAGTGGTAGCCGTGTTAGTCTGTATCAGCAAAAAAAAACAATGAGTCCCTGTGGCATATTAGAGACTAACAAATTTATCTGGGCATATGATGAAGTGGGTTCTAGCTCACGACAGTTTATGCCTAAATAAATTTGTTAGTCTCTAAGATGTCACAAGGATGCCTCCTTATTGTATGTTCACATATACATACTAACAAACAATTCCTGCCTCAGAAGAGTTTACAATCTACATTAAAACAAGATGCAACAAGTGAGTGTAACAAACAACTGAAGGGGTAGGGAAGATAGAAGAGAGTAACAGACACAGGAATACATTAGTCAAAAGCACAATAAGCAGGTTTCAACTTAAAATATAAAAAAACCCAGCAATACTAACAATATCAGCAATTCTTATGCATTTAGCTTAGAAATAGTATATAATTCTGCAATAAGGTCTTGATTCAGGAAGACACTTGTGAAGCATGTTTAAATTGACTTCCATTGGACTTAAGTATGTGCTTTAATGATCTTCCTAAATAAGGATGATATCCTGAATAAAGGCTTAAGTGTTTTGCCTAACAGGGAGATAGTATATGGTATTCTAGGCCCAAGGAGATGCAAATGGCTCTTCTTTATTTTTTATTTTATTCCTTAATTTGCAAAAGCTACAAAGTACATTAAGAGTGTACCATAGGTACAAAACAAGGTTTAAAAAGATGCAAATGATTGGTATGTACGAGAAAAAAAACAACAAAGTGACCTTGTACAGTGTCCAAGGGTATGCATAAATCTTAGATCATTATTTCATTTCTACCTTCCCAGGCACAGAAATATGCATTAGTTACTAATATCTCACCATTTTGGCATATAAACTTTGGACTACTGAGTGTACTAAAACAATTCTGTCCCCAAAGAGCATTTGCAGACAAATGGAAAGAAAGGCAGTAAAATCAGTAATACTCAGGCAAAGCCTGCACCTATGGTGCTTCCCTTGCAGCCATCTTCCACAAATAAATCCTCCTCAGTGTGTAACAGAACATGACAAGAAGTCTTTAGCCTGATCCTTGTCATAAAAGCATATCCGTAAGTAGTTTGAGTTTATCAGGAAACAAACTCAAAAAGTCAGATACTGTACTGTGAATATTCTTCCTTTTTCAGTGAGTCATTTTACTAGCATAACAAACAGTGTTTATTCTCTTATTTAAGATTTTGCCTTTTGTTTTTAAAATCTCATTCATGGTTTATTCATGTAAAAGTTGTAAGTCTTAATGAAATAATGACTGTTCTGGAGAAAACTGAATCAACAGCAGGAATACTTAAATAGGATTTATGCAGAAAGATTGGAAATATAAATAAGAGGATCAAAATCAGTAAGGGCCTGATTTTTCCACAGCTATTTATGTGGCGTTATATCTTAGGCTTTGCCTACAGAGAGAAATTGACCAGCATGGCTATTTCAGTATAACTTATCTATTTTAGTATAACACCCCTGTGAGGACACTATTCTGGAATAAATTATTTTGTTCCAGAATAATGAACAGCCCCACCCCTCCACCCACACACACACACCCACCCACACACCCACCCACCCACCCACACACCCACCCACCCACCCACACACACCCACACCCACACCCACACACTGCCTGTGATGAATGGAAAAGAACAAGAAAAGCAATAATAAACATACCCTAATTGTACTGGCCTACCTCCTCCCACCCCTCCACAAAAAAGTCACCTGGCATTACTGTATTTATCATCTTCCTGTGTAAGTTTGACAACAGTATACTTCCTTTCCCTGTGCAATGCTGAACTAAACCCAGAGTCTCCAAAAGAAAAAAATATATATAAAAAGAAATCATACGAAAAACAGACTAATTTACTTACATCAGCACACATATACTGGTTAGCATTGTGGGATTTATATTTCAATAGATACTTATTTTTAAAGCAAGCTCACTAGCAGAGATGCTGGAAGGAATTTCCAATTGTATAAGAACTAGCGGATGCATTGATTTCAGTGTAATCACTTGCGAGAAAACAATCCTTAAGAATCCCAGACTCAAAAACTTTTAACACAACTGTTATTGAGAAACAAATCAGCCAGCCAGTCTATGCTTCTATATTTCATTTTTTCTTCCAGGCTGACCCCCCTGCTAGGACACTCAATAACAGAAAACAGTACAGGGTTTCAGTGTCCCCCCGTTTCTTGTCACTGTGATTTACTCACATATTTGAAATCCTATCACGTATTCTGCACTACATATAGAAAACGACCTTGAAAAATGTCAACTTGCTCATTTTGACTAAAGTCTAATCTCTTAGGGGTTATGGTAGAACAGCTACAAAAAGTAGAGTTACTCTTGGAAATCATCATAACAAAAGAAAAAAACATCAATTCTATTGGTTTTGGAACAGAGGCACGAAAAAAATATGGTCCTTCACAATCATCTCTTTTCTCCACTTTGGCAATTATACCCACAGAGAATTCGATCTAATACAATAGTACTTAATAGCTTTTCGGTTACTTACTTCCATACATTTCAGATTGTAAAGTATTAACCAGTTCAGCCACATTTTTAGGACAGAGTTACAAACATTTTACTGGAACTTTTTAAAATTAAAAATGGCAAAATGGATTATCAGCAACTAAGGATTTAGGCTGGGTTATATGAAACATTTAATCACATAGCTATATTTATTTCTACATTGTATGTAATATTATAGTATGTTATTTTGGCAAAGTTTTTTTAACTCAAGTGTAATATGGGAAAATTGCTGTTAAATTATATTCATAAATATAGATCCATCAATCTTGAGAGACAGCTGGATTGGTCCCACAAATTACATTCACATGAGGTACTTTAATTAAACATTTGTGGCCATAATTTGTCCTTAATACAGTATAACAGTGTGATGTACCCACTCTCTCCCATCTCAGTGACTGGTGTAGCGCTTTCTGCATTATTGTGAGCAAAATATTCACATCATTTTTCACTCATGA
The DNA here is from genome assembly GCF_007399415.2 of Gopherus evgoodei. Lineage (NCBI taxonomy): Eukaryota > Metazoa > Chordata > Testudines > Testudinidae > Gopherus > Gopherus evgoodei. The sequence continues at coordinate 48,734,245 of NC_044323.1, forward strand.
GACCACTGAACTATCTAATTTACTTTCCAGTCTAATGGAGGAGTAGAAAGGTGGGAGGTGGTGAGATAATTTGCATACTGTGCATGCTTCTCTGTGGCCTCTCAGATTCGTGGCCTCGAACAGCTGAAGGCAACCAACATGATGAAGTTACTCTTCAGAGGCAGAGTTAGGAATAATGCTTGTGAACATGCAACAGAAGAATTTCACATTGTTCTGAGAAAACCTGAGCCTAATATTTTCCAGAAGGGAGAGTCTTCTCTCTGTGGACCACATTTCTTCTCTCCACTCTTTACTCCACTCTTTACTCCTGCGCAATGCAGAATTTTGCAGAAATTAACATTGTGTGTGCAGAATTTCCTTTCCCCCACAGAAACGGGCTGCAGTGCTGCTAGCTGCCACTAGGGGCAAAGCCCAATTTGCACATAGAAGACACTGCTGAGGGGAGAGGGAGGGAGCTAGAGAGTTCCTGGCAGCTGCAGTTCTCATCATGCCCTGAGGGAAGGAGAGAGTGATGCACAGGAAACTCCATGCAAGTCTGGGACCAAGCATCAGGCAGTTTCTCCCTCTGAATCTCTGGGGGATAGGAAAGGAGTGCAGGCATCTGGGCGGTGGAGGGGGGACAGCTGGGCTCTGGGGTGGGGGGGGAGGGGAGATTGTGGGTGTCTGGCCCCTGGGCTGGGCTCTGGGAGTGGAAAGGCAGAGAAACAGGACCTGGATTGTCATAGAAGTTTCTTTAACTCTCTACTCCTGGGGGAATGTTTGTGTGTGTCTGTATTGTTACAGACATACTTGCTGACAGGTATTTTGAAATAAATTACCAAAATAATTGAAACTATTATGATTATGTAGTGTTATTGTGACAAATAAAATTTACGGAATTTTAAAATATTGTGCGCAGAATATTTAATTTTTTGGCACAGAATGCCCACAGGAGTAACTCTTGCAATAAAAGTCATTGGAATCCTTCTGGCCTGGCTCCTCTGTTTGTTCTTGCTCCTCCAAGGAGCACAAGAACACCTCCCATAAGGCCAGTTGTCCTGACAGATACCAGTTCTGAGACAGTATTTTATGGCTCAATTTTCGTAACTGAATGTCTAGCTTCAGGTGCATAAGTACACAGATGGGCAACTGTATCCCCTCATTCTCCCCCCAGTTATAATTCACAAGAGTCTACAATGAGCTCATGAAGGTCATGGGGTTGGGTAAAATTTAGTATGGTATTAGATCTTTGTCTTTTAACACCTTTGCAAAAGAAGGTAAGATTCAAGAAATTACCCCATCATACCATCTCCACCACTCTGACCATCTAAACTGATCGGAAGGGAAACTTTCCTACACATCCATATCCTCCCTGCTCATTACACAGTCTTACTTTTCTCCATAGGGAAGCACTATCTATATACTGCTATATCCACTGTACTATTAAGCCCTTAGGGCATTTTTTGTTAAAAAAACAAAAAAAAAACAAAAAAAAAAACAACTTACTGTGGTGATCACAGCCTAAGACCATAATCCAGCAAAACACTTCAGCACAGACTTAACTTTAAGCATATGCGAAGTCAGAGTGAAATCAATGAGACTGGTCTCGTGCTCAGATGCTTTCCTGATCAGGGACTAAAGGAAAAAGGTAGCAGTGTATTTCACAGACTCCTTTTTCAGAGCCCCTTTTTACTAGGAAGCAATCAGAGGTGTTGCATAAAGTCTGCTGCAACACAGTTTAGTGATCAGTTTTCCAAGCTTTGCATATATTTGTTCTTTTACAACAATCTTGTTATGTTCCAATAGTCACTTTGGATCAGCTGCTAGAACTTCTCATAATTAACTATTTCGTTCTCTACCTTTAAGTTAGGCTTAGATAGAGCCACATTTTAAAAGACAGGCCTGTATCTCCAGCAGTTCAAACTCCAGGTCAGGTTCCAGAGGCAGCTTCTTTTACTGGCCCAGGGAAGCTTGTCCCCCACTCTGGGCCAGGGTGGGTGGGTAAAAACCATGCCTCCCAGACCCCCGCTGGGGAAAGAGGAGAAGGTGGAAACAACACCCATGGCTTACAGGAAAGCAGCACAGACCCCTGTGCTGCTCCTGCTCCGCCAGCCAGAGGGGGCTCACAGCTTTGCTTGTGAGTCTGAGCATCTTCACTTCCTAGCTGTAAGTGGGTGCCCCGCGTGTGGGGATATGGGTGGGGACAGGCAGCCCAGATGCACCTACCTTTAAGATGCAATACAGGCACAGTACAGTACTTGCTTTCTTTTCCCCCATCTCTGATGCTGCCTGATAGTTACTTCCAGTTTCACATGGTGTACCTTTAACAGGTCAGTCTGTAACTCTGGTGTTCGTATCTTTGAGGTTCTACTACATTTGCACACTTTTAAGCACCATCACCTATATACATAAAAGTGATGATGCTTCAGAACTATAGGCACATGAAAGCAGATGCACAATGAAGCCTCCTTGCAAATTTGATCCTTAATAAGACTTCTGCAAATAAAGTCCTAAGCCTGAGATGGTGGGTATGGAGATATACCAGAATGAAATGCTGTTCGTTTTGGGATTATAAACTAGGAAACGTCCATTTTCAGTTAAATCTCACTGCGTAAGGGTGAGGAAAAAAGGGATTTTTCTAAGATTCCAAGTGCCATTTCTGAAATTTTGGAGGGGAAGAAGATAATGCCTTATGGCCTCCACTGCTCCTGCAAATATTTCCATGGCAGCCCAGCAGGGGAAGAAGAAATAACATGAAACTGACAAGTATTGCAATCACTACATATGCTGATCCTGCCTGCACCTCTGTCATAGTATCTTTCCCAACTCTGGACCTTAGCGTCCAGGATATGGGTACTAGCCTAAAGTCCTCTAAGCTTAATTACCAGCTTATATTCTGTAGCGCTGCCACCAATCAGGAATTCCAGGGGCTGATACCCTCTGGTCCCCCCAAAATCTTCCCTGGGGACCCCCAAGACCCAGGTTCCTTGAGTCTCACAACAAAGGGGAATGAACCATTTCCCTTCCCCCTCCTTTCTTCCCCGGAAAGAGATACAGAGATAAACGCAGAGAGCAGGTTTTTCTTCCCTCCTCCCTTTCCTTTCTCCCACCAATTCCCTGGTGAGTGCAGACTCCCTTCCCTGGAGTCTTACAAAAGATAACCAAAAAAATCAACTGGATTCTAAAAAAAGAGGAAAACTTTAATAAAGAAGGAAAAACATAAAAATTGTCTCTGTAATCAAGATGGTAAATATAGAGGGTTTTTATAGCTATTAGACAATAGAAAGAAGCTTTCTCCAGCAGAAACACAATTTAAGCTACTTCCAGCAAGTACACATCTGCAAATAAAGAAAAACAAGTTAAAAGACTATAACTGCCTTTTTACTTACTCATTATTCTGAATAGATAAGAGACTGTAGCAGGGAGACTGGCAGAAACCTGGTTGCACCTCTAGTCCCGTCCAGGACCCAGAGAGAACAACCCACAAACCCAAAACCCACAAAACAAAGGCTTCCCTCCACCTAGATTTGAAAGTATCTTGTCTCCTGATTGTCCTCTGGTCAGGTGTTTGGGTCCCTGTTTGTTAACCCTTTACAGGTAAAAGAGACACTAACCCTTAACTATCTGTTTATGACAACCTCTAGGGAAGCAGATGCACAAGTGCAACGGAATGGAGGGTAGAAGACAGGTTACCCAGTGGTCTAACGGCTACACGTCTTCAACATTATTACCATGTGTAGGAACAGTACTGAAACTCCCTCCTCTTTTTCTGAACACTCTCTTTCCAAGATACTACTAATATTTTCCTAAGCCAATACAATAATCACTCAAGAATGTATCTGACTTCTTGGTGAGCATTGTTCAATTTTGATAGTTGTATTTAAGTCTAACATGGTAATAATACGGTGAATGATTAATGGTTGAAAAAGCTATCAAGAGTTGAATGCTACAATAAAGGAGCAAAAGATATGAAAATTTTAGTCTGAAAGGGTAAAAATATTTACTCTATACATACCTTCAAAAATATTGTTTTCAACTCAGCTGGATCAGCTCTCTTGGTTAGAGCCACCTACAAGTAAATATATTTATATTAATATGCATATTTTATACAAACGATGTAAAAATGTCATTTAAAAGGAAAAATTCAAACAATAGAATTAATGATGATAATAAATGTTTGTCTTAGGTAAATCAGCGACTGATTTAGTTGGTCATGTTTACTCACTTAACGTTTACACTAAGTTATTCAACATTTTTGCTGTAAATGTTTCTTTTATGCATTCTTCAATTCTTAAACCTGCAGGATGCATATCTGCCAAAGAACCAACTCCCTCCAAAGGGCTAAACTGCTGTACCTAAGCATTTATACCATCCATGCTCATCACATAGCTTTGCACTTACCGCACCTATCATCTCAGGATCCCAAAGTGCTTTATAAGACATATATTATCCCCACTTTACACTGATGAATTAAAAAACTTATTCAAGGAAACACAGCAAGTAATGGAAAGCCCAGGATTTGAACTCACATCTTCTGTCTTAATCTTCTACTATAATCTTGCTGGAATTTCTACCTCCTAGTCCCATTATTTGAAAAGATATGGTTTTGTAGCATAGACTTTGTGACACCACACCAAATCTTGTGCTTAAGATTTCACTGCAGAAAAGGCAGCTAGCTTACGAAAAAGAAAGCTCGAATTCCCATGAACTGTCATCTGTAGCAGCAAAATAAATTACTTGCAAAGCTTTTTAAAAGTTTATGAACACTCAGTATGGAAATAGAAATTTGAGACAATCCCCATTCTCCTTTTGTAGCTAGCTGGTGGCATCTGTTGTCTTTCCATCTCTCTCTCTCACTCTTTCTTTGGAGGTGAATGAATGTAGCCCCTCAATGTGTGCATTCCAGATTTTTTGCTGCCCCTCCACAAATTTTTAACCAAAATAAGTACCATCATAATAAGCATAATCTGAGGGTCAAATCAGCACATAACCTTCATCTATAACCTGTAAAGGCTACTCAAAGCACTCAGTTAACTTGGGTTTTCAGAAGGTTTTTGGATTAGGTCTGTCAAACTATTAAAAATAATTAATTGCGAGAATAGTCACGATTAATCGCAGTTTTAATTGCACTGTTAAACAATAACAGAATACCATTTATTTAAATATTTTTGGATGTTGGAAGGGGGAGTGTATGTGTGAGAGACAGAGTGTGAGTTGTAGAGGGCGTGCTGACACACTCCCTCTTTAAGCAGAGCACTCACCAGCCTGAACGCTTGCTGAGAAATCAGCAGCCGCGGGCAGCTCCCACTCTGATCCAGAGGCAGCAGCACAGACAGACTCCCTGTCCCCAACCCCAGCTCCGCAGAGACCAGATATAGGGGCAGACGGATTGGGACACACCATCACCCTCCCTCCCCCTGCTCTGCACAGCAAACAGAAGGCTTCCAGTCCTGAGCCACTTGGTCAGGGGTGGCTCGAAGACAAGGAGAATGCGCATAGGAGCAGCGGTGGCTGCAGAGGGCAGCAGAGCACCAGGGGTGTCCCCACTCCGGAGCACAGCGCTCTGGTCGATGGCCCAGCCCACCCATCCCTAAGGCTGGCCCTGCTCCTGAGCCAGCAGCAGACAGCCCGCATTCCCTGACCCCAGCTCAGTGGCAACCGGGTACAGAGATGGGGGATGGGGACACCCTGACATTAACCTCCCCCACACACATACACACACCTGCCCTCACTGCACCACAGTCCGAAGCAGCTTGGCTGGGGTGGCTGCATGGGGGCGGGGAACAGAAGGCAGGAGCAGCAGTGGTGTAGGACAGCAGGATGAGGGGCACGCTGCCCCAGAGGCACACAACAGTGCCCACTTGAGCACGATACTCTGGCTTGTGATTATCGCTCGTTAAAAAATAACACGTTAACACATGCGATTAACTCAAAATAAATTAACTGCAATTAACTGACAGCCCTATTTTGGATAGATCCATCCATTATGGGTCACAGGAAAACACAAGTGGGGGATATCAAGTGAACTCCTGTCAAGTTAAAAACTGGTTATCTATTTGGAAACATCATAAGTTATTGCTCTTCAGCATAAACCTAAATAGAAATATAGGCAATGTTTAACTGAACAGACCAGGTCTCCAGCTTGTCTGATATCTTCATCCTGCGCGTGGGTTCTATTAGTGTACTGAAGAGGAATGGGCCAGGGCGGGGCAGGAACCCTATGCTAGATGGTGAAAAAAGTGAAAACTTACCAAAAACTTATCAAAAACCGATTTTTTTGGTAAAAACTTTGTGTATTTTTTCAAAATGTAGAGCAACTCTAGTGATTATTTTACATCCTTTGGCAAATTAACCAACAGGATAAAAACAACAAGTGCTACCTACTCTAACCATAGACCCTATTTTTATTATGGAACCTAAACAAAGACTCCACAGTTGGGGCTTACATTTGTCTTTACACTGACACAGAGATCTACCAGCATGGAGGCCCTTGCAGAATCAATATCTACAATTTTAACTATTTAATTACACAGTAGAACCTCAGAGTTACAGATACCTCAGGAATGGAGGCTATCCGTAATTCTGAAATGGTGCGTAATTCTGAACAAGACGTTAGGGACGTCAGTGAAGGAGTTGAGGCTGCAGCTGCTGATGGGGGTCAGAGCTCAGGACAGGGGGTGGTCGGGGCTTCTGACCCTAAGGGCTACCAGGGCTCCCGGCTGGGAGGGCTCAGGGTGTCTGCCCCTTCGGAACACTAGGGCTCAAGGCTTTAGACCTGGGAGGAGTGCTGGGCCTTGGGGCTTCAGCCCCATGGCTCCATTCCCGGTTTCAAGGGGGAAGAGATGCCATAGCTCGGGGCTTAGCTGTGGGGGGAGCACCAGCACTAAAACTGGCATGCCTCTTATAGCTAAAGCCCCGATCCCCAGCATGCAACCCTGCCCCTCGCTGAGGTCGGGAACAGAGCTGCACCGCTGATGCTCCGATCTCCGGTACTGACCTCGCCCCCTACTGAAATCAGGAGTGGAACCAAAGCCCTGAGCCCCTAAACCACCCATGGGGCTGAAGCCAGGAACAGAGATGTGGGGCTAAAGCCCCAAGCCCCAGCACTGCCCCCAGCCTAAAGCCCTGAGCCCCAGTGCTCCTGAGAGTCAGAAGCCCTGAGCCCCGCCTCTGCCCAGACACATGCACCCTGCAGCTGCAGCCCCAATCCACCAGTGGCTGAAGCCCCAATGCAGCACAGTATTTGCCCCCACACACACTTTTTTTTGTCTATGCTGCTGCCTGATTGAGGACTTCTGGTTTCACAGGTGTCTGGTAGACTGGTAAGTCCGTAACACTGGTGTTCGTAAACCCAATTTTGACTCTCTCTCTCACCGTGTCCCAAAACCTGCTTAAAACATCCTTTCTGATTAAAATTTCTATGGCCTTGTGTGTCTCATATTTTGTGACCCACTATTTTCTCCAATAAACTTGCTTTTATTTAAAGACAAACTGAAGTGGATTCAGTGACTTAGTGCAGCAAATGCTGTCAGCCCTGGGAAGGAAAACAAAACTGACCTCTGACTTCAAGGCGTAGAATCAGGAAGAGTTCACAGGCTTAACACTTAGGGCCTAACCCAAAAGCTCAATAGTGAGAGAGAGAGTTTCGCCATAGAGAATGGGCTTTGATCAGACCCTCGTTCAAAAGATACCTCTGCAAAAGTCATGAGGAGGAAGCTGGCATGTACACAAATATAAGATCTGAAGAGTGCTAGGACCTACTTAGGGCTGGTCCACACTACGGGGGAAAATCGATCTTAGATACGCAACTTCAGCTACATGAATAAAGTAGCTGAAGTCGAATATCTAAGATCGGATTACTCACCCGTCCTCACCGCGCGGGATCGATGTTCGCGGCTCTCCCTGTCGATTCCGCAACTCCGTTGGGGTTGATGGAGTTCCGGAATCGATATAAGCGCGCTCGGAGATCGATATATCGCGTCTCATCTAGACGCGATATATCGATCCCCGAGCAATCGATTTTAACCCGCCGATACAGCGGGTAGTCTGGACGTAGCCTTAGAATAGGCTTTAACCAGATATCTCCCATCACACTGAAAGTTGCACAACTTGATCTATTAGCAAGCCCTGTAAGTTTACTTACTGTAAACTAGCTTTGTGGGGTGTTAACAACATTTGGTAGCTCTTCTTCCAGGGCTATGTGCAAAATTGTTGGGTGGAGAGTCTGAAAACATGCATAATCCAAGCGTCATCTTTTATGGTTATTTACTTGAGAGCCTATGGTCAAGGCCCTGTCCGCTCGACAGCAAGCTAAATATAAAATCTATAGGAAGGTCCCTGGATTTCTGCAGCACTCCCGTGTTGAATTCTGCAGCACAAGCAAATTAAAAAACCTACTGACTATAAAATAAATATAATCAGTACAACATTGCATTCATCATTAATTTTGTCATTACATTAAGTTTTACACTGCCTCCATGTTGTCAATTTGTGGTAAAAATATACCTGTAGAAACTGTTGAGTAAAATGAGGGAGGAGATAAGAATTGGCAGTTTTGATAGCTACACAGCGGTGGCTCATACAGGTTCAATTCCAATGCCATTAACAACATTGAGAAAGCTAGCACAAATGGCTCTCCAGCTGCAGCAGCCATTTTCAGTTTTGTATTGATAACTGAAGGAGGCACCTGGAGTTCATGAGCCATCTACCGTGTTCAGTGAGGCTGATGCCAGTGGAGTTGAACCAATGTTAGCAACACTGGGAATATTTACAGTTATTTATTCCCTAATCCAGAGAAGGCTCAAGAGACAAACATACAGGCCTCGCTCACACCAATAAAGTGACCGGTTGCAAATCACGGTTGTCCCTTGTGAAAAGGTTCTTGATCAAACTTTCTGCAATCATGCTGAAAATTGTTGCATTCCAGATTTGCCAGTGTGACAGCTAATATGTTGTCTGACACTGGAGATTGAACCAGACACCGCCAGACATAAAACATGAGCTGAACTAAAGAGACAAGACTCCCAAGGTGGCAGCTGTAACAACTCTCATCCTCTGTTGATGACCACAGAGGGGAACCTATAACCCACATTCGCCAGTAGGTTACAGTAGTAGTTAAACAGTTTTTTTTAAACCAGTTGAGGGTAGACTAGGGAAGTCTGCTGCCTAAAACCACTCTCAGCCAACAGGTAGTTTGCCTAGCATAGACTGACCACAGACACTACTTGTGCTGCTTCCACTCTGGTACAATTCAATGTCGTATTGACTGATGCTAACAGAAATTGCCTTATAAGAAATCTTTTGTTACTCACAAATTGTATCTATTCTATCTATCTTTTCTCCCATGGGGGAAAAAACCAAACACTAAATTGATAGGCAAAGTGTCCATCTCATCACATGAACAGACATCTGAAAAGACCTATCAGTGGGATAATGTTTGTTATTGCCCTATACACAAAATAGCTTTATAAAAGCCGGACACCTTTTTTTATGACACATTTAGTGGATAAAGCTTTCCAACATCTATTTTTAAAAACTTGGAGACACTGAACATAGGCTCTGAGTAACAAGCAAAGATACAGAATATTCATGAAAGTGGGTGACATACTAGACGAGAGTCTATGGATAAAAAAATTTAAGCCAGTGGGCCACTGTCTCCAAAGTGCTTTAGGCATTTTTGAAAAATTTATCCAATTTTTTTTTATATTTGTGTATTATATTACATTGTTTTAGTTAACTGTACAACAGATTATAGAAGCACTAGCTGGCCCCTGGCACACCAGGGGTTAAACAACAAATTCCTCTTTCTCTCCACTAGCAAAGGCATTCAGGATAAGGGTTACAGAAAGGACTGTTGGAGAAACAGGAGCAGGATATGTGGGGAAACTGAGGTTCTCCCCAATCGGGCTCAGAGGACTGACTAGATCCTTGGGTTGGGAAAAGGTGTGTTTGTTACTCATTTTGCTTACGTTCCCTTGTCGTTGTATGTATTTATGAAGATTCTCTTCTGCTAACTCCTTGTAGCTGTGATTTGCTTCTGCTGATGCTCAGTTGTCCCATCAGTTTTTTTTTAACATATACTTTTAATACGTCATTTCAGCAGTGACAATATGCCAAGTCCTGGACCAACACACAAAATGAAGACAGTCCTTGCCTCGAGAAGCTTATGATTTAAGAGATACATAGAGACAGGAAGCATTAAAAATCAAAAAGGAGAGAATGCATTGGACTTTGGAGGGTTTTAAAATAATTAACTACTAATTTATTTATTGTACTTAATATTCAAGGAGCAAGTCTTTAGAAGGTATTTGAAAGAGGAGAAAGTGGTGGATAGGGAGTGAATCCCACAAATAGGACAGGATGGAAAAAGAATAGACATGAAAGAGGGAGACAGATTGCAGCAGGAAACATGATAAGAAGTAATGTCCAAGCATACAGAGCCTTGATGGTAAATATAAAAAGTTTGAACTTGATGTGGTGGGGAAGTGGAGCCACTGAAGGGATTCCAGAGTAATGGTGATATGGTCAGTAATGGATGAAGAAGATACTTTTAGTGGGCCTATTTTGGAAGGGCTGGAGGGGTAACGTGAGTTTTAGGTCGGAAGAGACGTAATTACCCAGAAAGGAGATGATCAGGGCATCAACAAGTGTTTTAGTCTCTCCCAAACAGGATAGGATAAGCTTTCAATAGACTGTGGAAGGAGAAACAGCAAGATTTGGGGAAGTGAAGAGAGGGGTCAAATATGATCCCTCCATCCCACATTCTATACTTGCTCTTTTTATCCTCCCAGAGTCCAGTTCTGGTGCTCACACTTTTTTGGAAAGTGGAAAAAGTGAAGAGCGATCAGAGAAAACCTACAGAAATGATCTGAGGTCTAGAAAACATGCCTTACAATGAGAGACTTGAGGAGCTCCATCTAGTTAGCTCAAAGAGAAGGTTGGGAGGCAATTTGACCATGATCTATAAGTACCTACAAAGGGAGAAGATTTCTGATACTAGAGGCCTCTTTAATCTAGCTCACAAAGATCTAGTATAACAAGAGCCAATGGCTGGAATTTGAAGTTAGAACCATCCAGAATGGAAATAAGATCCATATTTTAACACTTAGAATAATTAATCATTAGAACAGATTTCAAGGGAATGTAGCGAACTCTCCATCACTTAAAGGCTTTAAATCAAGACTGCAGGTCTTTCTAAAATACATTCTCTAGTTCCACCACAAATTATTGCTCCTGATGCAAGAATCACTTGGTGAAAGTCTGTGGCCTGTGTTATGAAGGAGGTTCATATGAAAAAGACATTAAAATACCTTATAAATTATAAATACACACACACACACACACACACCCCCTAGAGGAGAGGGACACAGCCCTTCTGCTAAACTAAACCCCAGAGATTAGAGACTGGAATGCTTGAAACCATTTTAGAATGTGGTTTTAGGGAGAGTTTGCATTCACACAATTCTTTTATACTGATTAAAGATTATCCTAAAACCATGTTCTAACCAGCACTGGAATCAAGGATATAAAACAGATGTGGTACAACCAACTTGCTTATGTAGATGAGAATTCACTTTTCCTATGTATCTGGAACTATGTTAGCTAAACCAGATTAGATTGTTCTCCTTACTAGCAGCTCTCCTTGAAAAATTTAGTTCCATTATGCATTGCATCATGAGTTCTGTATCAAGGTTCTCTCAGTGCATTCTGCCTCCAAGGTCAGTTGCAGTTAATAATAATAAGTGGAGATATACTATCTCATAGAACTGGAAGGGACCCTGAAAGGTCATTGAGTCCAGCCCCCTGCCTTCACTAGCAGGACCAAGTACTGATTTTTGCAACAGATCCCTAAGTGGCTCCTTCAAGAATTGAACTTATAACCCTGGTTTGGCAGGCCAATGCTCCAACCACTGAGCTATCCCTCCCCCCCATTTAGCCTCAGAATGCAAATAACTGCAAGTAGCCATATCTGAGACAGCATTTGTAGTCTTTCTACACAGTCAGAGTCTAAGTTAAGGACCTTTTATTACAGCAAAAGATAGAAACCAACCAATCTATGCAATAGTTCTTGCATTCCTAAACCAGACTCTAGAAAATTCTGTCCAGTTTAAAAAAGAAATGGTAATAAGATTATCAACTAATACTCCCCAAAAGGCAGAGGAAGCACACAGAGTTACAGCACAGTGATTAAACTAGAAAGTGTACTGAGCTCACCCCAACTTTGGTGACTAATGGGGACCAATAAAATCTAAGGTGCTACTTTCTCCTATCATCAAGTTGTCACAACTACAAATCAGTAGACCTCTCCCGAACTGCAGGTATCAAGCACCAAGGTAAGTGGAAGTCTTCACTTCTCCCCGGTCCTTCACAGATCTACATGAATGGGCATTTACATGTTACTTCTGATCCTATTTTTAGAGCCCTGAAATCTGTGGATATCCATTTTATATCTGCAGACCATGTTTATGGGTCACAGATCGGATGTGGATATAAATTCTGTATCTGTGCAAGGCGATACCTATTTTCAATGTCCCAAAGTATACGGAGCAGGCTAGTTCATAAGATCTGTTCTTGCTCAAAAGGTTCAATATTCACAAGAAATGCCTGACAGGCCATAGTTTAGCTTGTAAGCAAATGCAGTATGTGTAAACACACATGTAGCTATCCAGCCAAATATATGTAAATACACTTTAATTGGGAAAAACTGTGTAATTTTGAATGTTTACTAACATATTATTTGTCCACTGTTCTGAATTACATATGTAGTTGAGGAGGAATGGTGTATTTGTCCCAAGTAAAAACCTACAGAAGTTAACTTCTATAACAATGCGTCTAGATATTATTCAACCATGTTTAAAAAAAAAAAAAAAAACACACCCTCAGCTACTAAATGCTAACATTTTTTTCCCATTATTTTCCTTAGTCAGAAGCCTGGAAAACAAAGAGGGGATGAGCTGCAGCCATGTGGTAAGGAAGGAAGGTGTCTGAATATGTATCTTCACTCAGCAGCATTGCATCTGCTGGGAGGGGGGAAAAGTTATAATGAAACCAATACTATGTCACTCTACAATCAAAGGAAGTGTTGATAGTTGCAAGCAGAAGCAATCCAGATCAGGGCCAGCAGTTGCTGGACAGGGGCACAACAATGTATTTTAACATACTAACATGCTCCTGACATCTCAGATCCCCCAATGCACACAGGTCTGAAGTTTTCTGTTCTGAGCATGCACATTCACTATTTTTTCCCCCATAACTAGTTTTCTGAAGCCAGATGCCTGCTGATGATATATCCCAATGAAAGTGAGTGAATCAGAGCTCACCAATTCAAGACTGGGAAAGATTGGATAACTTGATAGCATATGATCATCACATCCTCCATAAAAATATTTGTATTTAAATAACGTCCAATATAATGCGAGCTGCCAGCCAAGGCAGTCAAAACTGAAAAACTTTCAGTCCATAGGTATTTAATGTAAAGTAATGTTTCTGCCTCCTATTCACCACAAAATAGCAAAATAAATGGCACAGGCATCCACATCGATTACACTGGCATTCCTAGTACTTGCAGAAATGGAGGTTTACCCTCACCTCATCCATGTAAAGGTGCTGAAATTCATTTTGGTGGCTTACACAGCCCACTATATAACTCACTCCCTTTTGCTTGCCATGTGTTCTACAGCACACAACACACAGCAATACTTCTGAGGATATGATTAATATCACTGATTTAAGAGATCTCTCCTTCAGTCTTCCACAAGCACACTTTCATGTCACCAGCTGACTTCCTGAAATTACAGCCAAAGCACCGTTTGTGCCTATCAAAGAAACTGGGCTACAGTTTTGCTACCCAAGGAAGCAAAGAGGAAGCAGTATCCCAGTGTAACAGTTGCCTGCTAATTCCTCTTCTATGGAGAGAATAGGAAAACAAGTGCCCCATTCTGCCTGAATACATACAAGAAGTTGTTGAAAACTGTAGCATCGTGCATTTTGCCTGGTCTGCTGATGTTAACAAGAAGCTAGTATTTTCTCCAGTAGAACACAGTATTACTGGATGGGCATATAACAGGCGAACATGCTCTGTCAAAAGCTCCACTTCACACAGGAAAGCATCATTCATGTTCAAATCCTCCCGTTACAACAGGAAACATTGTTAATGGCAGAACACCTAATAGCAGGATTTTATTACATAGCACGCTTCCAATTTTATCTAAGCCGGTGACTTCCTCCACAAAGCAACAGAAAGTCTCTTGCCTACAAGGGGTGCAGCGTGCAGCTTTCCATTGGCAGCCTGCTGCTGTGGGGTCAGAATTCAGCTACAGGCTCAGCTGCTATCCTCATTTGGAAACCAAACCATTATAAAATAATAATCATCATAAGTCAAGGTCAATGTACTGTACATACTTCCGCTAGTGAGCAGAACAGATTCTATTCCAAATGTAAAATAATGACAAGTCAGACATACATTGTCCTCTACTTTCTGAGCTCACACCGTATCAGCAATTTTCAGCAGTTTTACTAATTTGACAAGGAACTGTGGTACCTGAACACAGACTCCAAGAATACCACGCAACGTGGGAACCACTCAAAACCCTTGCGCAGCAACAATGCAACACTACGTGATAGCCATGCAGAAATGCTGCCGTACATATCTGCCTACATTTGTAGTGAAACTTGTAACCAAAATGGCCGTAATGCAGGTTGGCCAGAAACAACACTGTAGAATCAAAGACTGTTCAAAGTATATAAAGTGTTTCTATGACAAATTGTTAACACTTTTCCAAACTCCACTATACGGGAGAACTAAGTTGCAATACTGGGACTCAATAACCTAGCAACAAGATCTGTAGGCATCTCCTCATATAGGAGCAGCCATGTGGAATGAGGACCCTGGGGTGGGTAGAAATATAGGACAAGAGGTAAATATGTTTACAAGGATTTACAATTAAAAATGAGCCACTCTAAGTTTACCAACAAATCACTCTGATCATAACATTAAAATTCAAGCACTCAGATACCATAATGATAGGCATGCAATACCTATACTGCAGATAGAAAGGTCATCTACATCAAACTGTCGTGAGAATAACTGTCATAATTCTTTATATGTGACATCATAGTCGTGAATAAGCAGGGGAAGTAAATGGGCTAGAGAGAAAATTCCTATACATTATGTCTCAACTAATAACTGTGTGACAGGAATTACGTAGGAATAACTGACAGGTGATGTATTTTGTTTCACTGTTATGTTTTCTTTTTTGATTGAGCACAAAAGTTCACTTTTAAAGATCCTATTTATAATCATATGTGTCTATTCAAGTCTATTCAAAATGCTACACACTTCAGTAGCTCAGAATTGGGGAGGGTGCGTGAGTGGGCATGAATCCATATGTATGCACGAATCCATTTCTATGATCTTAGAAAGAACAAAAGACAACTGCACAATGGAAGCAGACAACATTACACACAAGTAACAATGTTATTGTGCATTATAAATAGTAGGAATAAAAGAAAATCCTTAATCTTGGAGTCAGAAACCTTTCCTTAGTGCTGACAGAAGAACAGTGGTATCCCAATAGAGGGCCCAGAAACATATAAAAAAAGTAGAGACTTGAATATGGATTTTTATAACTATTTCAGCACCATCACTTTAAAATCCTTGAAGACGACATTTCCAGTGGACAGAGGTTCACTTGCATATGCAGTTAGAAAAGGTGGGTATTTAGAGGTCTAAAACAGTAGTTTTCAAACTGTAGGTCTTGATCCATTACTGGGTCGCGGAATGTAAGGCACTGGGTTGCGGTGGCTCTGGTCAGCACCACCGACTGGGCCATTAAAAGTCCAGTCGGTGGTGCTGCCCGGCTAAGACAGGGGAGTCCCAACATGTTCTGACATCGCGCTGCGCCCTGGACGTGGCCAGCAGCAGGTCCGGTTCCTAGGCAGGAGGCCATGGGGCTCCACACACTGCCCCCGCCCCAAGCACGGGCTCCACACTCGGAGGGGGGGGGAAGGGGAAGAAGGTACCTGCGCGCCTCTGCCTAGGAACCAGACCTACTGCTGGCCGCTTCCAGGGCGCAGCACAGTTCATGGTGCCAGGACAGGCAGGAAGCTCGCCGTAGCACCCTGCTGCACCGCTGACCGGGAGCCGCCCGAAATAAGCCCAAACCCCAATCCCCTGCCCCAGCCCTGAGTCCCCTCAAACCCAGAGCCCCCTTGTGTACCCCAAGCCCCTCATCCCCAGCCCCACCCCAGCTCTCTGCCCCAGCCCTGAGCCCCTCTTACATCCCAAACTCCTCATCCCCAGCTCTGTTGGGTCAAGGTCATCAACAATTTTCCTCAAAAAAAGGTTGCCAGAAAATAAGTTTTAAAACCACTAAAGAACACATTTTCACCTGCAATCACAGCAACGCCATGCTGAAAGGTAGCTGTGCAAGTGTGCTCTTTTGCATGTGGATTGTGGGGCTCATGGGACTTAATCTGAGCCCAAGTGTAAATTTCAGCAGCAAGTTTAAACTGTTTCCCCACCACTCAGGGACCAAGACAACTAAAACCTAACAGGGTGGGGCAAGGTGGGGTGTTAAATTTTCTTTTTAATAGTTCAGACCTCAGGTACTAATACTAGGTGTATTCTTAATGCTTAAATAATATCAGATTGGCATGTGTGTGACTAGTGTGTACATGACCTTCACATCATGGCGGGGGGGGGGTAGGGGGAGGGCAGGCGAGAAAGTCTGAGCTATTAGGGAGAGTGCTTGGAAATAGCTTGCAGTCTCAAGCAAAAAAATAAAATAAACCGGCAGGGACTTCAGAGAATGCACCAAGGGGAGTTACCGATGTATTAAGGGACATGGTCCAATCCTGGTCAGGTACGGGTTATAGAGCTCCTCTGGGCATAATAAAGCTGGTGCTCCTGTGAGGCGTGTTGCACCTGGAGAGGGACGACTCCTTAAAATGAAGGCTCCAAGCTTAGTACAGGGTGACAGAGCTTCCTAGCCCCACAGAGCAGAGACAGCTTACCCAGACAACTGCTGAAGAGTCTCTGCTACCTGGACCCTCATTTGAGCCCAAGGTGCTCAGCCTGGGCCTCTCATACACTCAGGGGGTTAGGAACCCAGCCCTTCCAGAGCCTA
The DNA here is from genome assembly GCF_007399415.2 of Gopherus evgoodei. Taxonomy (NCBI): domain Eukaryota; kingdom Metazoa; phylum Chordata; order Testudines; family Testudinidae; genus Gopherus; species Gopherus evgoodei. The sequence continues at coordinate 48,751,350 of NC_044323.1, forward strand.
TTTACCTGTTGCCTTGCGAGGAACAGTAGGGTGAGCCTGGACTGTTCTGTGGGTTGCAGGAGTATTTTGTTTGCCTTTTTTCGCCTGGGACTGCAGTCAGGTCTTGAAGCGGGGGAGCTGCCTCCCTAAGACTTATAGCCAGGAGACTACATCCTGCACTCCAAACCAATGCTACAGCAACTCCTACAGCCGAAGAGGGATGGTGGGGATGAGGGAGGTGCCCAGCCTCAACCTTCAGAGTACAACCTGTGACACTGACTAAGTGGCAACAATCTCTGAGCTGACTGGATTCAAGACCAGTGACGATCAAAGCTACGGAAGAGTAAATTATAACTTTCCAGACTCCGCAGAAAATCTAAAAGACTTGGCAACAGTAGTTATGGAATTTTCACTCAGGAAAGCTTTGGAAAACAAAATTTAAAAAACATCTATTTAGAAACAATTCTGTTTATACCTCTTTCTCTCCTCTGCAGGTTGAGGTTTTTTATATATATTTGCATAAAACACAACCTCTTTGTTAAAACAGTAATTTACTTTTAATGCTCGGTTCTCAATATTTTTATGACATCACCTCGTTCCTACGGAAATTGTGATAAACTGAGCATTTTTATTTAAAATGGAGAATAAAGCAGGAGAAGAATAATCCTTTAGAACTTGTTTTCATGCTAATATCTTTAGTAGTTAAGAATGAGGAAAGCAGAAATAACCATTTTTATTTGTTGAGAACAGTTATTTCCATTTTTATTTGCTGTGGAGGCACCGCAGCTCAACATAAAACCTCAAGTATTGGTTTAGTGGACAATGAATGGCTTGAGATCCTAGAGAAACTCTAGTGCGTTTGGGTTTGTTTGTTTGTTTGCTTTTCTTTTAAATCTCATGAAACAAAAGTTCTACTATTTCCTTCCTTGGACACCTAGACATCACAGTTGGAAGGTCAAAGAAGTTCTGATCTGTGCATCTACCATCCCATACTAGCATACCGATGCTAGCCAGTCAAAATACTCCCTTTTTGATATCTATTTTTAAAAATGCAATAAAACTCCTCTAAAAGCTTCCTTCTAACAATTTCATCCAGCTCTTTGATGTACTAAATATATCAGATGATCAGACAAGCACCTGTGGTTCAAGATTTCCACAGACTATAGAATTTCAATGACAAAACTGTCTTTTTTCCTGCATCTAACTTTCATTGGTGACAGCCTCACACGGAGTACTTTGCACTCCAGACTTGTGGAGATGTAAGGAAACTGAGGCTCTACACCAGGGGTCGGCAACCTTTCAGAAGCAGTGTGCCGAGTCTTCATTTATTCACTCTAACTTAAGGTTTCACGTGCCAGTCATACATTTTAATGTTTTTTAGGTTTCTCTCTCTAAGTCTATACATTATATAACTAGTGTTGTACTGTAAAATAAACAAGGTTTTCAAAATGCTTAAGAAGCTTCATTTAAAATGAAATTAAAATGTTGAACTTATGCAGTCGGCCCGCTCAGCCCGCTGTTGGTCTGGGGTTCTGTCCACCTTGGCCAGCAGCGGGCTGAGTGAGGCCTTTGGCCGGGACCCCGGCTGGCAACGATCCGGCAGCCAGAACCCCAGACCAGCAGTGGGCTGTGTGGGGCCAGCGGCTGGGACCCCAGACCGGCAGTGGACTGAGCAGCTCAGCCCACTGCCGCTCAGGGGTTCCATCCTCCAGCTCCTGCCAGCCGGGATCCTGGCTGCCAGATCTGCTCAGCTCGCAGACAGTCTGGGGTCCCGGCCCTCCTCACATACAGTGAGTACCTACCTTCTCCCTGGTTCTGGCCATTCTCCTCCTCTCTCTGCACTGAGCACAGGGCTGGGGGTGAAGGGTCTGGCCAGCAGCTAGAATGGGGGAGGGGGCTCAGGGTTGGGGCAGGAGGTTTGGGTGTGGGGCACTTACCTGGGCAGCTCCCATTTGATGTGAGTGGTGCAGGGGGGAAATGTGGGAGTGGGGGTGCAGGAGCTCCCTTTTGGTGCTCAGGGTAGGGGTGGGGATGTGGTGGGTGCAAGAGGGGTGGGGGGGCTGGGGGTGTGCGGGGGTGCAAGAGTCAGGACAGAGGGCTGGAGTCAGGGCCAGGGGGCTGGGTATGTGTGGGGGGGGTGCAGGTGTCAGGGCGGGGGGGCTGGGTATGTGGGGGAGGGTGCCAGAGTCATGGCTAGGGTTGTGGGAGCGGGGGGTGAAGGAGTCAAGCAGAGGGCTGGATATGTATGAAAGAGGTACAAGGCTCAGAGCAGGAGTCTGCGGGGGTGTGGGGCTCAGGGCAGAGGGCTGGGTGACTGCTCCCCTAAGAACTCCCAGCCCCCCTGCTCCTTGTCCCCTGACTACCCCCTCCTGGGACACTTTCCCCCAACCGCCCCCCAGGACCCACCCCCATCTAAGCCTCCCTGTTCCTTGTCCCCTGACTGCTCCGACCCTTATCCACACCCCCGTCCCCAGCCAGACCCCCGGGATTCCCATGCCTATCCAACCACTCCCCTCCAGGACCCCCAACTCATACAACACCCCCAGCTCCTTTTCCCCGACCACCCGCTCGAGACCCCTCCTCCCTAACTTCCCCTCCCCAGGACCCTCCTTGCTCCCAGTCCCCTGACTGCCCTGACCCCTATTCACACTCCGCCCCTGACAGACCCCAGGACTCCCATGCCCCATCCAACCCCATCTGCTCCCTGAGTGCCCCCTCCAGAGACCCCCCCACCCCTAACCACCACCTCCCAGAATCCCACCCACCCCCATACAACCCACCCTGCTCCTTGTCCCCTGACTGCCCCCACTCCTTATCCAACCCCCCCAGCCCTGGACCCCTTACCATGAGGCTCCACACAGAGCCAGATACGCTGCCCCGCACACAGCCCCACTCCTCAGAGCGCTGCATGCACGGCAGCAGGGCTCCGGGGAGGGGAGAAGGCAGGGGAGGGGCCGGTAGCTTGCTGCGCTCGGCCCAGCGCTCCGGCCCAGGAGCGCAGACCCCACGGCTTGCTGCGCTGGGAGAGTGGAGCCATTTGCCCACCCCGTGCGCACGGCTATGCTTCTGCTCCCTGCCCCAGCGGCGGGAGCAGAGGGCAGAGAAGAGCGGGCCGGTTGGGTAGGATTTTTAATGGCATGCTGGAGTCCTGGCAGGCCCCAGCGTGCCATTCAAAATCGGCTCGCATGCTGTCTTTGGCACATGTGCCATAGGTTGCCAACCCCATACCTACACGCATGCTTTATAAAATAGAAAGATTAGAGGGCAAAAAGCACACTTTTCAGCATTTTTTTGTGTTTTCTCCTCATTCTCATTTTCAATAGATTATTAGTTTTTTCCCACACAAGAAAAAAAAATAGCTAATTTAATATTTGTTTTCCTAATCTGTCCACCACACATTGAATAGGAAAATATTAAACCCACACTTCATTAGATTTAGTCAGACAAATGCTTTCATGCTTGTTGAATTAACCTTTCTTCCACATTTAATTATACATTATTGTCCAAAGCATGAGTACCCAGCTAATAAACCCCTACAGAGGAATGCAAACAGAGCTCAGGAGGTCATGATCACCCACATTTTCTTTATGGCTAGATAGAAAGTGCACCCCAGAACATCATCTGTTGAAATATAAGGTCATCATCTGTATGGAAAAGGCTGAGAATAATCACTCTATAGCATCCACTTTGTTGATAAACAATCCACATACTTTGACTAAGACGTGTAAGTAGCAAACATGGACTGAAAAAGTTTAATGTTCCCATATTTTTCTTATTTTGAGATAACACTTGAGCAGCATCAACGTGGGACCAATTCATTATCTTCATAAAGCAGCTTCCATCTAGATTGACAACACACAACGGAAGGCTGAATTATAAAAATAAATTGACAGAAAGGAGGGAGACTGACTTGAGGATGATGACAAAAAAAATACTTATTTTAACGGAAATGAGAAAATATTGTTCACTTAGATATGTAAAGATTTAACTAATCTGATTCTAGTCCCCAGCCCATCACACAGTCTGAATCAACCAAAATATTCTTATATGTGAGAATCTTTTTCTAATGGGTTTTCACACACAGTGTCACATCTGAAAGCTCCTACTGCATGAGATGTGTTAAAATAAGTTATAAATTTAATACCTGCTAACTACAGAATTAAAGCCTAAAATAATTAAAAAGCATGGTCCAAAGGTCTCAGCAATGACATAACCAGGAAAGTGCATAAATGGGTCACATTTCTTAGAGAGAATAAAAACAGTGACAATAATAATAAATGGCCTGCAGCTGTGTTTAGAAGTATGCCTCTAGGGTATGCTATATGCTGCCATACATTTGTGTACAGAACTCTAAACTGAGGTAACACATGGATTTTAGACCCTTGGGGTCATAATTATTTTGATGGGCAGGCTAGTTTAAAAGGCTTATGATGAAGTATGTGTCATACTTTTTTTTTTTTTTTTTAAACAAACATACCATTCCAAAATGAACCCACTGCACCAAAGCTATTACACTTTGATTAAATATTCATTAAGGGCTCAAACTAGTGGTCGCTTTTTCCTTCTTCTATACATTGACTTTTTACTTTGATGCTTTAATACTGTAGTAGCAGCTGGCAACCTCACACCACAACTTCCCCCAGGGGAAGAGTATTTACTAGCCCACCCACTAAGCATTCTTTTATTGGCTACCAAGGAATATGCATGCCTTGTAGAGAAAACCAGCTCTGCTCGTTGAATTGGCTGGAAAGTTGGAGCAGCACCAGCAGCTAAGAAAAGTCACGCAGGCTCCTCCTCCTCTATACCAGATGATGAACACTTAGCGCAGGATTATCCTTAATACAGTCTGTCTTAATAGTGTCTGCCCCCAGCCAAATGTTCAAAGCTCCTTCAGATGAGTAAACATCATGAAGAAAAAAGTAGAGAAAGTCTCACAAGCTTGAATAGCAAACACTGAGAAGCTGGCAAATGTTGGAGTATCTGGGAAAATTTTCAGTGGAAGTCTCACCTGAGAAAACAAGGATAGACATTGACTACTGTCAGAAACACACTATGATCTTTATCTGCTCTTGTATATTGATTACAATATGTCACTTTTACACTTTATATGTCACTTTTACCCACTCCATCAGATATTACCAGCCATCACTGGAAAGAGTAAATAAAGTAATATGAATATAGAAGTTTGAGAAATTAGTCATAAAGTTGTGGCAAATAGGAAGAAAGTAGGAAGAATTTGGGGGAACAGAAGAGCTCCATTGTTAGCATGGGTAAATATCTGCATCAACTGCAGTGGGAAAAAGGCAGGCATTTTCAGATTAGATATGACCCAAGTGTTTGAAGGTGGGGCCATTTCAGCAATTCTCTCTCCTAAATTGAGTGCTGTAAGTCAGATCCTCAGCTCCCACCCCAGATGAGCTCAGGTGCACTTGTGCATCTGTCACCATGTAAAGTCCACAAAATGCATTTATCAGCTATATACCTAACACATTCTAAATGGGCATTTACAAAGTTAGAATGTGTTCAACCAAGAGATACCATTTTAGGGCCAAACTCAGAAGTGATGTGAATAGTGATAAATATATAACCCCTACATAAGAAATACATAAAATACTTAATAATCAAAATGTGTGTGGCCCCTACTTTCCCTCTGCCTAACCTTCTTAAACCCTCCTATTGGTTGCCCTCCAGCTATAAGCCCAGTTTTCCACCCTATCAGACTGTATGGTACATCAACTTACATTCACCTATGCTGGCTAACTGATATGCAACCTGCACCATAATTGAGGTCATCCCTGAAATAAATATGAATCCAATCAATCTATTCCTGAAAACACACAAGAACCCAGAGAGAATAAATGCTCCACATGAGTGTACCCTTTTACTAAAGTTTCCTATTGTGACAAAATGAAACAATAAATGTGAAAAATCCAAAGTAATATTCAAACATGAGTTTCAAATTCTAATTCAGACTTTGACTCTACTTCATTGTCAAGTACAATCCCACAACTACTTTAAGTTTTCACCTTCTCATTCAACAATTAATTCCCTAGAACAATCTTTGTTTCAGTTGTCAGTTTATCGCTACCCAAAGTCACTTTCTATTTATAAAAGTGTCTAAAAACTGTGGTCACCTAGACATGTGACAGTATTTTCCCTATTGGATGAAGGTTGCTGTTTTTGATTGCTTGTCTTGATTATTAAACACACGATACAGCTATAATAAAGCATCTATAATTTTTGCTTTCTGGTAGCAACAATCGGCCCCAATAATTATGAAAATAGCCTCTAAATGCCTATGTGTCTTGCTAACCACATGTCCTACAAATTAACTAATGGGAATTTTCTTAAACTAGATTTTAAACTAATAATGTATTAATATTTGTGCCCTGAACAGAAGCAGTATAGGCAAGTTCTGAATGTATAATTCATATGTTAACCTCAATAAAACCAATCAAGAATTCATAAGTTAAAAAAAAATTACTTTTATAAATCGGCTCAACAACTTACCTCAAATCTGACATCTGACCTAATAGGTCAGTTTAATTCTGTTTTGCTTGGAAATAAAGATAACCTGGTCATAAGGAATTAAAGATCCTTCAAGGCTTACTTTCCTAGCCACATCCCCACCTTACCATTTGTCACCAGTACTTCATATCCTGTCTAAAATTTAGACTGAAAGCTACTTGGGGCAGGAGCAGGATATTTGTTTATCGTCTGTAAAGCATCTAGGACACATGTGCATGTTAGCAAAAAAGTATATTCTATACTTGTGAATAAAAGAGGTCCCTGCCTAGGACTTTGATATAGCCAGTGTGCAGTAACACAGTCAGTATCTCTTCCATGCTTCTGCCTTGTTCTGCAGAATATAAGCTTTCCCATTTTTAAAAGCAGTGCATCTCTAGTCATTATGGTGGCTGACATAGCCTCAAAACCATTACCAATTTTTCTGTGATCTGTCCTATTCATCTCAATGTGGGCTAAATCAAATGCCCAGGAAAATACACCTCCACCCTGATATAACGCGGTCCTCGGGAGCCAAAAATCCCTACCGTGTTATACGTGAAACCCCGTTATGCCAGGGTGGCGGCAACCGGGATCCAGCGGTGATTTAAAGAGCCCAGGGCTTCAGCTGTGGGGAGTCCCAGGCCCTTTAAATTGCTGGCCGAGCCCCACTGCTGGAGCCCCAGGGTTGCTGCCCTATTTGCGAACCCGTGTTATATCAGGTTGCGTTATATCGGGGTAGAGGTGTATCAACAATATTAACTCACTTCTCATCAAAACATCCAACAGAGGAGAGACACCCCCATATTATGAGGCTCTGCAAAATCTTCTGAGAGTGATAGATCATTCTGACACCACCAGTGAGAAAATCTGGGAGAAAATGGCAACTTTTTCCCCCACCTCCAATTGAGGAGCCAAGCACGAGAGGACTGTGGGATACGTGAACTCCCTTCAAGGGTGCACCAGGCTCAAAGAGTTCAGCAGGACTTATGAGTACCACTGAGGGAAAATCAAGCCAGAGGAGCTGAGAGTGCATACACAGTGATACTTTGAACATCTGCACAATTTACTGAGAGTAGCATCTTATGTGGATGGAGCTTATTTTGTGAGAAAAACACCGCTCCCTTCAAATCTGAACTCTATTCTTGCTCTTTACACTTTTTAAAGTGTAGAAAAGTGACTAAAAATTGCATTGTGGGGAGATGCCAATGACTTCCCCTGCAAATATACTGAGTTTAAAAATACAGATGTTATTCGAATTGCACACTGTGCTCTTTTCTCTTTGCACATTACCAATAATAAAAGAGCTAAATCCAAATTAGGCTGTCAGTGACATGGGGGCAAGCCCATTGCCATCAACGGGGAGCTGATTAGAAATCAGTATGCTCTGTTGATGATGCTCAGGAAGAAACAGAATCTCTCTCTCTCAGCTGCACTGGCTTCGCACGATCAACAAGGAAAAAATAAGAGTAAAAAGCTTATTTTTATACCCAAAGTCATCAGATAAACATTCAAGCTATACAGGCAGCAGATGTATTGAGAAAGAATGTGTTATTATACTGAGCAGAACCAGACTTCAATACAAGCAAGGCAATGATACGCTGCAGCAATGCAGCGTGTTACAGTGAAAATTCAGATGATTGAGTAAATCTTTGCATATGACATCTGAGTATCAAAACTCAGACTGCATTTAAACAGCAATCACACTGCATTTAAAATGCAATTGACACGAGTTACTAAAGTAGAAACAATGAATAAATTACCAGCCTAAAGTAATCATCTAGCCTGAAACTGCCATAGCTGAGAACCCATGGAAGCTCTGATTCTCCCAGACCTTGCTTCCTATTTCAAAGGAGGAGAGATTTCCTTCAGTTGTGGCTGAAAGTTTTTGCCCTTACATGGCTACCTGAGACCTCCCTCTCATAGAGATGAACAACAAAACTCTTCCGGACTCTAATATTATATACAGCAATACAGACCAGCAATCAAGCAGTTTGCAAACACCTAAAAGATAATAAGGTGATTAACAGTCAATATGGACTGTCAATAACAAATTATTTCAAACCAACCTAATAGCTTTCTTTGACAGGGTAACAACCCTTGTGGATGGGGGAGGGAAGTGGTGGATGTGGTATATCTTGACTTCGGTAAGGCCTCGGATACTGACTCGCATGACCTTCTCATAAACCAGGGATTGGCAACCTTTGGCACACGGCCCCCCAGGGTAACCACCCTAGTGGGGCGGGCCTATTTGTTTACCTGACGCATCCACAGGTTCGGCCAATTTTGGCTCCCACTGGCCGTGGTTCACCGCTCCAGGCCAACAGGGGTTGTTGGGAAGCAACGCGGGCCAAGGGATGTGCTGGCAGCCGCTTCCCACCACCCCCATTGGCCTGGAGTGGCGGACCACGGCCAGTGGGAGCCGCGATCAGCCCAAACTGCAGACACAGCAGGTAAACAAACCAGCCCGCCCCACCAGGGTGCTTACCCTGGGAGGCCGCGTGCAAAAGGTTGCCGATCCCTGTCATAAACAAACTAGGGAAATACAACCTAGATGGAGCTACTATAAGATGGGTACAAAACTGGTTAGAAAACTGTTCTCAGAAAGTAGTTATCAGTGGCTCTCCATCAAGCTGGAAGGGCATACTGAATGGGGTCCCGCAGGGATCAGTTCTGCGTCTGATCTTGTTCTATATCTTCTTCAATGATTTGGATAATGGCATAGAGAGTACACTTATAAAGTTTGTGGCTGATACCTTGCAGGGAGGGGTTGCAAGAGCTTTGAAGGATGAGATTAAAATTCAGAATAAATCTAGCCAAACTGGAGAAATGGTCTGAAGTAAATAGGATGAAATTCAATTAGGACAAATGCAAAGTATTCCACTTAGGAAGGAACAATCCGTTGCACACATACAAAATGGGAAATGACTGCCTAGGAAGGAGTACTGCGGAAAGGGATCTGGGGGTCATAGTAGATAAAAAGCTAAGTATTTGTCAGTAAAACACTATTGCAAGAAAAGCAAACATTCTGGGATGTATTAGCAGGAGTGTTGTAAGCAAGACACTAGAAGGCATTATTCAGCTCTGCGCTGATTAGGCCTCAACTGGAGTATTATGCCTACTTCTGGATGCCATTTTTCAGGAAAGATGTGGACAAATTGGAGAAAGTCCAGAAAAGAGCCACAAAAATGATTAAAAGTCTAGAAAACATGACCTATGAGGGAAGATTGAAAAAATTGGGTTTGTTTAGTCTGGAGAAGAGAAGACTGATAGGGGACATAACAGCTTTCAAGGACATCAAAAGCTGTTACAAGTAGGAGGGAGAAAAATTATTCTCTTTAACCTCTGAGGATAGGACAAGAAGCAATGGGCTTAAAATTGCAGCAAGGAGAGATTTAGGTTGGACATTAGGAAAAACTTCCTAACTGTCAGGGTGGTTAAACATTGGAATAAATTGCCTAGGGAGGCTGTGGAATCTCCATTATTGGAGGTTTTTAAGAGCAGATTACACAAACACTTTTCAGGGATGGTCCAGATAATATTTAGGCCTTCCGTGAGCGCCACGGACTGGACTAGAAGACCTCTCGAGGTCCGTTCCAGTCCTATGAGTCTATCATTCTACTGTGGCACCCTCCCTTCCCCAGCTCATGTTTGGTGGTGTAGGATGCTACTCCACCTAATTTTGTTTCTAAAACACACACACACACAAAAAGCCCTAAACAAACAATTTGTTCCAGCAATTCAGCCCTGGAGCTACCCTTGCAGGGGAGCTACTCAAGGGATGTTATTACAGCCCAAAGTATCAACTGGTAAGACGGAGAGGAAGGAAAGAGAAATGAAGCTGTTCATTTACATACCCTCCAAACATCCAAGCAGATTATGTGTGCTCATCTTTTCCTTATTGACTATACTGACCTCCTCTAACAGCTCAGCCAGGAGCACAGCCAGCATAAATGGTCTTCTGAGGCTTATGCATCCGAGACCACCATGTACATAGAGAGCTGAAGAGAGCGCACAGTCATGTAATAATGTGGTACATTTCATTCGATCTACTATGAAGTTACAACTTCTGTTATTGTCCCCAAAGCCAAACATACTAACCCCAATCCCAATTCTATTAATTTGGGTCAGTATATCTGTTTTTGATTTCTAAATATTTTAATGCATCTGATTCAATAGTATCATGATAAAAAATCCTATTACATATCAAATGAAATCTATATGAAAAGCTACCAAGCTAAATATAAAAAATGTCTGTTGATAACCATATCATATTCATGGTTCTACTCTCTTGCCACTATTATTTCTCTCCTTTACTTTCCCCATGCTAACGCCACAACAACAACAACAACAAAATCCGCAGGGTATTAGATTTCCCCCAATTGACTGACATTTATGGACTTAGGTAGCAATCTTCTCTGTGTGGTTTCAATCTATGTTGCACTAAAATTGATTAGCACTGTTAGACAAGTGTGCAGCAGATTGCTAGGTTAATCAAAGTAAACCTAACCATACGCTCACATGAAATGAAAGATTCCTTCTATTGCAAAAGTCAGTTCACATTTCAACATATAAATAAATCAATCACTAACATGTCAAAAATACAGCACCAAATTATTTGTCACGATAGTTTTATGTTATGTTGGAAGTTCTGTGAAAAATTCAGTCCAAATTCTTGCTTCCGAGCTTAGGTTCAAGTCTCCAGATTATACTGGAGAGAGGGGGGAAACCAACTCAACAGTTTAGCATAGAAATGAAGAGGATCAACAGTTCCAAGTGGAAAAGGAAAAAACATTTCTCGTTCGTCCAATCCAATCCATTTTAGAAACAAATCAGCAAATCAGGTATCATCTGATTACTAGTCTGAATTTAAGAAATTGAAGGGACATCATTCAGGTTAGTAGTCACAACATTTAATTTACTTCTGTTTATTTTAAAAGTTTATATAGTTCTCTAAGTGTGTGTTTGTATGCACCCCCCATTCTCAAACACTTTCTTTCTAAAGAGAAAAAAAAATGCCAGCAGCCCACTCCTTATGAGCAATTTTATCCTACCACACACACACTAGTTTTTGTGTAGGCTGGAGTAACATTTTTGGTAAAGAACGTGATTTCAGTCATATACTTCTACATTTTACAACATTGTAACTAGTATGAAATTATTTCAAAATGTTACAGAAAATGCATTGGCAGTGTTCGTTTAAGTACTTTAACAAAGCTTCAGTTTAAATTGTTTTATTACAATGCAATTCAAGATAAAGTACTCATCAGGGCAGATTCATCTCCCTGCAAATGATTGAGATGTACAGATACTTTCCAGAACAGACCTGCGTCAGAAAAATGTATCTTTACTTTTTTTTATTGACTGCAGGCATCTCCCTCCTCTATCACTAGCTCTGAAGACTAACCAGTAACCCCCAGACAACATGGCATTACTATATAATAGTTATAGTATGGCCCAGAGGTCATAGGTTTGGTGCTGTACACATATGCACTAGAATTTTGAACGCACACTCAGCATTGTAAACCCATTCAATAGTCACACAAGCAGCAACTGAACAGATAAAACCAACATTTAATTCAAAATAAAGGACAAAATGTATATCATCGTCCAGTAACTACAAAGTCACACATCTCCTTGGACAACATGGATAAATAAAATAGATGTGCGCCTGAATACTTGTCAGAAGACACATTTTTAGCATTCAGGGATGTAAGCTTCTCTACATTAAAGATGTTCTTCCTGATCCTATGTATTGTATTTTCAGTATATAAAAAACGAGCTCCTCTAACTTCCAAGGATGGAAAGCTGCACAGAAAAAGGAATTTGTATTTCTTAATATAATAGGTGCTAGATAAGTCTTCAACAAAATTTGACATGACTGAGGTAAACAAAACTGCAGGTTCTAATAGCAGGTTTCCAAAGAGTAGTACAGGAAGTGAGGCTACACACTAGTGTGGTCTTATGGGGACTCTGTCAAAATGAAAATAAGTGAATTACAAAAGTTACTTAAAAGCCATTTCAGTTACTATCCATGCCCCTCAGTATCCCCTGCTAATATCTATAGGTTTACATCTTCCTATTTTTAAAAAATATACTTTTGTCTTCTCATTGCTGTGTAAAAATACTACAGGGGGCGCGGGGAAAGGACTTATAGCAGTAGGGATATATTACCAACCACCTGACCAGGATGGTGATAGTGATTGTGAAATGCTCAGAGAGAGACTATTAGAAAAAAAGCTCAATAATAATGGGGAATTTCAACCATCCCCATATTGAGTGGGTACATGTCACCTCAGGACACGACGCAGAGAGAAAGTTTTTTGACATCTTAAATAACTGCTTGTTGGAGCAGCTAGTCCTGGAACACACAAGCAGAGGGGCAATTCTTGCTTTAGTCCTAAGTGGCGCACAGGATCTGGTCCAAGAGGTGAATACAGCTGGACCTCTTATTAATAGTGACCATTATATAATTAAATTTAACATACCTGTGGCGCAGAAAACACCACAGCAGCCCAACACGGTAGCATTTAATTTCAGAAAGGAGAACTACACAAAAATGAGGAAGTTAGTTAAACAGAAATTAAAAGGTATAGCACCAAAAGTGAAATCCCTTTAAGCTGCATGGAAACTTTTTAAAAACACCATAATAGAGGCTCAACTTAAATGTATACCCAAATTAAAAAACAGAGAACCAAAAAAGTGCCACTGTGGCTAAACAACAAAGTAACAGAAGCAAAAAGGCATCCTTTAAAAAGTGGAAGTTAAATCCTAGTGAAGAAAACAGAAAGGAGCATAAACTCTGGCAAATGAAGTGTAAAAATATAATTAGGAAGGCCAAAAAAGAATTTGAAGAACAGCTAGCCAAAGAATCAAGAAGTAATAGCTAAAAAAAGAAAGGTGTAAGTACATCAGAAGTAGGAAGCCTGCTAAACAACCAGTGGGGCCACTGGATGATCAAGATGCTAAATGAGCACTCCAGGATGATAAAGCCATTGTGGAGAATCTAAATGAATTCTTTGCATCAGTCTTCATGGCTGAGGATGTGAGGGAGATTTCCAAACTTGAGCCATTCTTTTTAGGACAGATCTGAGAAACTGTCCCAGATTGAGGTGTCATTAGAGGAGGTTTTGGAACAAATTGATAAACTACCATCTGGTCTCGGTGACTTATTACTGTTTATTCACCCAAGAGTTCTGAAGGAACTTCAATGTGAAATTGCAGAACTACTAACTGTAGTCTGTAACCTATCATTTAAATCAAGTTTCTGTACCAAATGACTAGGATAGCTAATGTGATACCAATTTTTTAAAAGGGCTCCAGAGGTGATCCTGGCAATTACAGGCCAGTAAGCCTGACTTCAGTACCAGGCAAACTGATTGAAACTATAGCAGAAAAACAAAATTGTCAGACATATAGAGGAACATAATGCATTGGGGAAGAGTCAACATGGTTTTTGTAAAGGGAAATTGTGCCTCACTACTCTACTAGAATTTCTCTGAGGGAATCAACAAGCATGTCGAAAAGGAAGATCAAGTGGATATAGTGTACTTAGATTTTTCGAAAGCCTTTGACAAGGTCCCTCATGAAAGGCTCTTAAGCAAAGTAAGCAGTCATGGGATAAGAATAGGGTGAGCAGACATCCTGTTTTAAAAGGGACAGTCCTGTATTTAAGCCTTCTTCCAAGTGTCCTGACTTTTTGTTAAACATGGGCAAATTGTCCCATATTTTCTATGATCACAACACAGAGCCGGCAGTGGGGGACGGCAGGTGGCAATGCCCCCCTCCTCTCACTCGCCCTAGCGTGCATCCATGCCAGAGTCTCCGTTGCTGCCTCCTTCAGTGGCAGCAGCATTGGCGGCGGCGGTAGCAGCGTCAAGAGATGGGCAGCGAGAACATGCCCAGGAGTAGCCCTGGCTCCATTGTTGCTGCTGCTGCTCCTGCCCCGCTGTCCAAGGATCACCTCCGCCGCAGTCAACTCCTGCCTTACAAGGGTGAGTGGCCGGGGCAGGGCGTGCCCCCACTCCTCCTCCATGGACCTGCTGTGCCCCCAGTCCAGCACCTGGGGTAGCCCATATGGATGGGGGGCCCTGCTCATCCCTGGCAGGACGATCCCTGCTCCCCTGCATGGAGGGGCTCTGCTGGCCCCCTGGCTAGGGTAGCAGGCTGCAAGCTGCGTTTCACCTCGCTTTCGACCCCCCCACACACATAGGACCCCTACTGAGGCATGACGGAACTTGATGGGGGAAGTGGCAATGCCAGCCCTGCACTGGAGGGAGGGTCAGGGAGAGTGGCTCGGGCAGCCCTGCATGCAGGTATGCAGGGGGAGAATATGGACCACCAGCCAATGGTGGGCATGTGGCGGGGGGGGTTGGATCACCAGCCCTGCACATGGGTGGCAGGGGAGCTGAGAGGACCAGACCCGTGCACTAAGAAGGGGGGGGGGGGCGGCTCGGATCAGCTCTGCACCCAGGCAGGAAGGGGGCTGTGGGGGGAATCGCAGGCAGGCAGCAGCGGGGGGGGGGGCTCATGGGACTAACCCTGCAAACGGGCACGAGGCAAGGAGTTCAGACAGGATGGGGGGGGGTCACAAGTGGGGTGTCTTGTGCCGGCACGGGGTGCCATTGGGGAGGAGGACCTCAAGCTGGCCCCGCATAGGTGGGAGAGCTCAGGTTGGCTGAAGCATGTGTAGTGGCAAGGGTGGTCTCTGGCACCCTCATGCATGGAGAGGCTAGGGAACCTCAGGGAGGGTTTAGGCTGGCCCTGCACAGCAGAAGTGGGGGATGAATGGTGTTTCGGGCCAGCCCATGGGTGTCCTGTTTTCCCTTTGGGAAAATATGGTCACCCTAGATAAGAGGGAAGGTCCTCTCATGGATCAGTAACTGGTTAAAAGATAGGAAACAAAGGGTAGGAATAAATGGTCAGTTTTCAGAACGGAGAGACGTAAATAGTGGTGTCCCCCAGGGGTCTGTACTGGGACCAGTCCTATTCAACGCATTCATAAATGATCTGAGAGAAAGAGTTAATATTGAGATGGCAAAATTTGCAGATGATACAAAACTACTCAAGAGAGTTATGTCTCAGGCAGGCTGCGAAGAGCTACAGAAGGATCTCACAAAACTGGGTGACTGGGCAACAAAATGACAGATTAAAATCAATGTTGATAAATGCAAAATAATGCACATTGGAAAAAAATAATCCCAGCTATACATATAAAATGATGTGGTCTAAATTAGCCGTTACCACTCAAGAAAGAGATCTTGGAGTTATAGCGGATAATTCTTTGAAAACCTCCACTCAATGTGCAGCGGCAGTCAAAACAGCAAACAGAATATTGGGAACCATTAAGAAAGGGATATATAATAAGATAGAAAATATAATATTGCCTCTATATAAATCCATGGCATACCCACATCTTGAATACTGTTTGCAGATGTGGTTGTCCCATCTCAAAAAAAAAAAAAAAAGAATTGGACAAAATTCAGACAAGGGCAACAAAAATGATTAGGGGTATGGAACGGCTTCTGTCTGAGGAGAGATTAAAAAGACAGACTTTTCATCTTGGAAAAGAGATGACTAAGGGGGGATATGATAGAGATCTATAAAAACAAGACTGGTGCGGAGAAAGTAAATAAGGAAATATTATTTACTCCTTCTCATAAAACAAGAACTGGGGTCACCAAATGAAATTAATAGTCAGCAGGTTTAAAAACCAACAAAAGTAAGTATTTCTACACACAACGCACAGTCAACCTGTGGAGCTCCTTGGCCTTCACAACATCCTCTGGCAAAACTATAACAGAGTTCAACAAAGAACTAGATAAATTCATGGCGGATAGGTCCATCAGTGGTTTTTAGCCAGGATGGGCAGGGATGATGTCCCTAACCTCTGTTTGCCAGAAGCTGGGAATGAGCGACAGGGAATGGATCACTTGATGATTACCTGTTCTGTTCATACACTCTGGGGCACCTGGCATTGGCCACAGTCGGAAGACAGGACACTGGGCTAGATGGACCTTTGGTGTGACCCAGTATGGCCGTTCTTATAATTTATGGCATGTCTATACTACAATCTTAAGTCGGCATAGGTTAGGTCGATTTACAGCCACCTCAATATTTACAGCGGTGGCTTATGTCCACACTACTCTCCTTCTGTCGGTGGTGCCTTATGTCAATCTAACTGTGTAGTGTAGACCAGGACTTAGACATTAATCCTGTAATGAGTTCCATGCAAGAGGATCCATTGCTGAATAGTGCCTTAGAAGGCGTTTCACATGAGTAGCCCATGGCTTCAATGGGACTACTTTTGTGAGTAAGCATTATACCCAGCTGTACGTGTTCACAGGATTAGGCCCCAAACTTACTACACAAAGGAAAATCACTTGACACGAAGTGCTGTCAAATGCACAGAGTGGAAAATATGAAATTATGGGAAAAAATTGGGTTTGTTTTTCAACCTATTTCAGTTAGTCATCTCTGATGTTAGTTCTAACAATGATAAAGTAAGAAATTGTCAAAATTGTGACTTAAATTGACAGTATCCCTTTATCAGATACTTAATGGTCTCATGAAAAGTCAGGATGTAAATAACTGAAAAGTAGCAAGAAGCAAACTTTTTCTTTAGTCTATATTACATTTTTAAAGAGATACAGAGAGCAGTTACAGGCATAGGTCCTGATCCAACAAGTGACTGCACATAATCACACTGCTGCATCTGTGCAAAACCCCACTGATTTCAGTGGGCTCGATGCAACCACAGTAGCATTCTCACTTACAGTCACTTGAAGGATCAGGGCCTTAGGTCCTAAACCCGCATGGAACCCCGCTGAATCCACCCAGCAGGTACTGCCTACAGGATTAGGAGCCTTGTTTTTACATCTGCTGTGCAGAAAATACTCAAATTGTTTTATAAAGCATATGGAAGGAGCACCTGAAAAGAAATAATTTGAATTAAATGATGCCAAAATGAATTTGAGGAACTCAGCTCCTGGAAGGTCTCTTAATATATTAATCTGTGAAAAATAAGGGAACTGCAGAGCTTAGCTTTCATATTTTAATTTCATATTTAGGGTTTGTTTGTTTTTTAATGGCAGGTATTGTTATATCAGCTTCAATAGCAAGCAGTCTGAAAATACAGTACAAATAAAACTAGCTTAGAAGACATATCAGAAGTCTACACCAGATTTGTTTTTTTTTTGTTACAATATATTAATGTAACTTGGATAAGACTCTCAAAGACTGTTAACTTTATTTAAATTCACATCAGTTAACAGTGTAAGATATGTTATCTCATTACATCTGAGGTCAGTTATCAATTAATTCTGACAGGCCCCAAATCTGCAAAGATTTATTCATGTGCATAACTTTCGTGGGAGGATGCACGTGCTTAAACACTTGACAGAATAAGTTAGTTTAGTGAAACATCTGTTTGAGCTACACTTTTGTTTATCATATGTTAAACAACAAACATCAAGTAAACATACACATAAACTGTATGCACATTTAGCACAAGGCATACACGAGAGCAGAGTATTAGAGAAGGCGAGATAACTAACGTGATAGTTAAGGCTCTTTTTCCTGCAACAACAGGACAGGTCTCAATGCAGATGCAGTAATCAATTATAACTTGAAGCCTAAATCACATGTTTTTCCATTCTAAATCCCAGTTTTTAGATGCTTTCTGAAACATTCACTTTTGCATTAAAATTATTCAGACTTGGTCTCTGCTCAAGTGTGATTCGTACAAAAAACATTCAAACATAGTTTAGCTGTTTTGGAGTGCAAAATAAGAAAAATACACCTTTCCCATTATAGATGTAAGGTTGAAAGATTTTGAGGAACAGCAGCAGTGCCAAAATGACAGGTTGATAAAAAGTTAAAATGTGGCATGGAAACAGCTCTCATTGAGAAATGCCTTAGAACTTCCTAATTAAATTGGTTTTAATTTGACAGGGTCGTGTGTCCTTCGAAATAAAAAGAAGTCACTTTATTAATAGTACTGTGCATGTTCACTTTGTAGCAATGTTTGGAGCAACGGAAGGTTGAACTCACTGAATACAGGTGACTAATTTAACTGTGCTTTAAAAAAGATAGGAAGGTGTGTGATGGGGAGTTCTCTGGCTAAATTGTTCCACATTATGCAACTTCTTCTCCAGGAAATTCCACCCAAAAAGAAAATGCTAAGGTTACACAATACTCAGAAGGTAAGAAATAATGTATAACACCATATAAGCCCTGTGCATGAACTACAATAAAGACTTTACATAACCACCTCATTCTCTGAGGATTGTGCAATGTAACTACAAATCTACCCCGCTATAACACGGTTGTGAGGAGCCAAAAATCCCTACCGCGTTATAGCTGAAACTCTGTTATATTGGGGTAGCGGCGGTGGGGCTCCGGCAGTGATTTAAAGAGTTCCGGGCTCCAGCCGCTGCAGGGAGCCCAGGCCCTTTAAATCACCAGCGAGCCCTGCTGCCGCAGCCCCAGGGTAGCAGCAGCAGGGCTCCAGCAGGATTTAAAGGACCCAGGGCTCCCCGCAGCAGCCAGAGCCCCAAACCCTTTAAAGCACCGCCAGAGCTCCGCTGCTACCACGCTATACATGAACCGGTGTTATATCGGGTCGCGTTATAGCGGGGGTAGAGGTGTATTATGCTAATTTAGCTATAAACTTTAGGATACTATATATTCCAGCAAATGTTCACTATTACCTTATCCTTTTTTACATCTCTAGTGCAAAAACATGTTTGTGTGTTGTTTTTTTATTAAAACACTTTCATGGACTCAGATTACATACAGTAATATACAATAAAGAATGTTAAAATGTATAAAAATTGTGTCACACTATGTAATATAAACTATATAGTAGTACACATTTAAGGTTGCACATGCAACCTCATACTTTGTCATTTCTTAATATCTGAGTGTTTAACTATGCAGCCTTAGCAGTCTTTCAACATGTGTTTTATTTTTGGATGGACTGAGTTTTTAAAGGCTTCTTACAATGTCAGCGTTTGAGACCAAGCAAATGAGGAACAATTAAGTTAGATTCCAGGGGATTCATAAGTCTGAGGAGCTACAATAAAAAAAAAAAATTGAAGAAAAGCAGTCATGCAGGACACTGGCAAAGAAAAGGACTTTGTAGAAAAAGTTGTTCAACTCACCAGTCCATTGTTTGGCTGAGGTTAAAAAGACAAACATTACTAAGATGCATCAGTGAGGAATCAGAACACAAACCAAGGCCAGACCCTACAAACACATGACTTTAGTCTCAAGGAGTGTATGTGATAAAGTTGCTCATGCATGTGCTTGAAGGACTGGAGCGCGGGTGTTACTGTAAATAGTACAGAGTATTGCGTAGAGATATGCCACTGACTTTGATAGAACTGGGAATCCATCCTATTTGTTTAACTCTGGCAACTTCAACCTACGAAGCTGAAAACTTCAAAGTCTCACAATGCAGCTTAAATATTAAACTAGAGCTGGCAAGTGATTAAAAAAATTAATCGTGATTAATCATGCTGTTAAACAGTAATAGAATACTATTTATTTAAATATCTTTGGATGTTTTCTATATTTTCATATATATTGATTTCAATTACAATACAGAATACAAAATATATAGTGATCACTTTATTTTTTATTACAAATATTTGCACTGTATAAAGATAAAATAAATAGTATTTTCATTTCATGTAATACCAGTAATCTTTTTATCATGAAAGTTGAACTTACAAATGTAGAATTCTGTACAAAAAGCCCCTGCATTCAAAATAGAATAAAGTAAAACTTTAGAGCCTACAAGTTCACTCAGTCCTACTTCACCCAGTCCCTCAGACAAACAAGTTTGGTTACAATTTGCAGGAGATAATGCTGCCCATTTCTTGCTTGCAATGTCACCTGAAAATGAGAACAAGCGTTCACAAGGCACTGTTATAGCCGGCGTTGCAAGATATTTACATGCCAGATGCACTGAAGATTCATGTACCTTCATGCTTCAACCACCATTCCAGAGGACATGCGTCCATGCTGATGATGGATTCTGCTCGATAACGATCCAAAGCAGAACTGACCAATGCATGTTCATTTTCATCATCTGCGTCAGATGCCACCACAGAAGGTTGATTTTCTATTTTGGTGGTTCGGGTTTTGTAGTTTCCGCATCAGAATGTTGCTCTTTTAAGTCTTCTGAAACCATGCTCCACAACTCGTCCCTCTCAGATTTTGGACAGCACTTTCAGATTCTTAAACCTTGGGTGGAGTGCTGTAGCTATTTTTAGAAAATTCACATTGGTACCTTCTCTGTGTTTTGTCAAATCTGCTGTGAAAGTGTTCTTAAAATGAACAATACGTGCTGGGTCATCATCCAAGACTGCTATAACATGAAATATATGGCAGAATGTAGGTAACACAGAACAGGAGACATACAATTCTCCCCCAAGGAGTGCAGTCACAAATTTAATTAACGCGTTTTTTAATGAGTGTCATCAGCATGGAAGCATGAAGGGTCATACAAATGTTTAGCATATCTGGCACGTAAATACCTTGCAATGCCAGCTACAAAAGTTCCATGCAAATGCCTGTTCTCACTTTCAGGTGACACTAAACAAGAAGCAGGCAGCAGTATCTCCAATAAATGTAAACAAACTTGTCTGTCTTAGAGATTGGCTGAACAAGAAGTAGGACTGAGTGGACTTGTAGGCTCTAAAGTTTTACACTGTTTTGTTTTTGAGTGCAGTTATGTAACAAAAAAAATCTACATCTGTAAGTTACACTTTCATGATAAAGAGATTGCATTACAGTACTTGTATGAGGTGAACTAAAAAGTACTATTTCTTTTGTTTTATCATTTTTACAATGCAATTATTTGTAATAAAAAATAATATAGGCACTGTACACTTTGTAATCTGTGTCGTAATAGAAATCAATATATTTGAAAATGTAGAAAAAAATCAAAAAATATTTTATAAATTTAAATTGGTATTCTTTTAACAGTGCGATTAATCACAATTAATTTTTTAATCAAGATTAAATTTTGAGTTAATCGTGTGAGTTAACTGTGATTAATTGACAGCCCTATAGTAAACTAACTCAGCAATTCATAAATTCATAAGAAGTTATTATTTCGCTTGAATCTCTCAGGAGCCACCTAATATTTCAGACATTAGCCTTTTTCAGAGGTTATCTAAAGAACGTAAACCCTGCAGGCAGGCACTATGCCTGTCTACAATACACCATGCACATTTATGGCACCATTTAAATAACAAGAATAAATTAGGCACCTTTCAACCAAACCTGAAGTTATTTAAAATTGCACTATATATAGCCTCACCTGTTCAATAAATTTAAATATACTGGATGTTTAGATTATACTTTTCCAGTGTTTTCTCAAAGGGCTATGGTCATCTACCCCCTATGAAAACAAACTGAAAGCAAAACATATTGCTCAACAATATAACTACTCGGTTTACCTAATATGATTACTTCTATGACAAATTAGGCTATATTTAAGATGTTGCCCTAGACAGAGCGCTATGTAACCAGAAGACCTCTAGATTAAAAATCTTTCCTATGTGATGCAAAGGATACCTAGGTTAATCTTAATCTCAGCGAATAGGAGACTTTGAAAAGTCTTAAATAATACAAAGACTGGGAAGAGTGAACTTGATAAACTGGTTATAGTGGTGAGAGACAGAGACAAAGCTAGATAAAACCAACTAAAAGTCATGAATGATAAATAAAAATTCAGGGAGGATAGCTTCAACTCAGAAATCACATCACATACATTATCTTGCTCGTTAAAACAGGCAGTATGAAGTTGGAGACCAACCAGCCTAACTTTTATGAGAGCTATTGAGTAGCACACTGAACAGAGTGATTCTGTGATTAACTTTATTGAAATACATTTCTTCAGCAGGTCGTACTTGTACAGGCCATATTTTCTTGGGGGGGGGGGTTGGGGTTTTTTGGCACTGACATTTATTTTTTTATGTTCTCTCACAGAAGTTTGGCCACTGATTTCAATGGAAGCAGGACCAGGCCCAAAAATTTTAGGAAATATTCTGACTTGGTTGCATTGGCTAGGAATATCTAGTCAATTATTCCTTCTTACATAGCAACGATAATGAACAAGAGCTGTTTATAGATAAGAAAGACTAACGAGCATCACAACACTGACCCACATATCAAATTAATGTGTCTTCATTGGAGGGACACTTATATAAGATATGGCCCAAACCTTGAGGGGAGGGACTGTTAAATAAATAAATAAAAGCACCTATGAAGAATGGCAATATTCCCATGAATTTGGTTTTTATGTCTAATAAAAACCACATAGCCACTTGCTATGGGTTTTCCAAGCCCAACCCCATACCAGTGAAAGAGAATCTGAAAGTCATAGTAAGTAGAAACTGCAACTAAATTGACTAGCTGGTGTTCATCATCCAAACAGAGTAAAGTAAAAGAAAAAGATCAGAGATTATTATGTTAAGGCCTGATGCTACCTACAGTAGGAAGTGTTTGTAGTATTTGCTGTCAAGAGTGGTCCTATTTCCTGAGATTATTCACAATAGTAAGCATTACACCATGTACTGAGAGTGTTTGCAAGTTTATACAGGGGTGCTGGAACAACTTTTATAGCATGAGTGCTGATGATGGAAACATGTATTTGGTGTTTGTTATTATTACTCCAAGCCAGCATCCCTAGTTCTAGCACCACTGCATGTACAGAATAATCATTTTCTATTTGGAGAATCTGATGTATAATTTGTAACATGGGAAAAGATCTCTTTTAAATATATGTTGTCAGGTTAAAAAAAAACACCAAACACCATCCCTTCAAATTACTCACTCTTGTGCTTAACAGACACTCATTCTGAGGCCACTATCTAAATTTGGATTAGGAAAGGAATCAGGTGACTAATCGATGAAGGCAAAAGCAAAGTCCTTTCAGGCTCCATCAGATCTGACCCTTGTCGGAGTCAGAGATCCCCGACTGCAGAAGTGCTGCAATAGGGGCAACACTGCTGCCCTATGTGTATTCCCCAGCCAAAGGTGAATGTGCAGTGGGGTACCGCAAAACCTGACGGGGCGCGCTCCCTCCCCCAGGCTGCTCCCAAGCAAGAGGATGCAGGTGGGAAGGCCCCTTAAACTCCCCTCACGCAGGAGCCAGGCACCAGCGAGGCTAAAACCAAATCCCCCAGGCACGGGGCGCAGGCCCCGCAGAGAGCCCTGGACCCAGCTCGCAACCTGCAGCGCCAGGAGCCTGCCCCTCCAACACAGCCACCCCCACCCAAGGGGGAAGCTGCAGAGGCAGGCGGGGGAGACTCAATGCAGCAAAGTTTCACCACGGGCAGGCCCCATCCGGCAGCCTCCCTCCAGCCAAGCCGGGGAGACCCACCCCAGCGAAGGGCGCAGCCCGGCAGCAGCGGCTCCCCGACTCACCTTAGCGCCATGCTTCCTCCCGCGCAGCCAGCCCCTTCCTGTCCCAACGCGGCAGGCACCGCCCCGCCTGCGCACCAGGCCGCCCGCCGCCGCCAGCTCATTGGCTGAGGCCGGGCCACGGGGCCCAGCCGGCGCGCGCGTGATCCTCAGCGCTCCTCGTGCCCGGCTTGAGCAGGGGGCGCACGTGACTCCGGGCTGCGCTGTCCAGCAGCAAGGGGCGGCGTGGGGGGAGGTGATGTGCCATTGGTTCAGGGACAGCCCGTTAAATGCACCTGGGCAGACAGCAGCATGGGGCTTTGCTGAGGAGAGTGGCAAGCCGCCCGTTGCTGCACGTGCATGCCCTGCCTGCCGGTGGGTTGTGAAAGAGCTGCATGAACAAAAGTGACTCTGTAAAATGGAAACCCAACCACTCCCCTTCTTTTTGTGGCTACAGACTAACACAAGGCAGCTACTCTGAAATCTGTAAAATGGATTCCGGGGACCAATCAGTTGCACACATAGGGCTTGTCTACATCAGAAAGTTGCAGCGCTGGTGAGGGAGTTACAGCGCTGCAACTTAGGAGGTGTACACATCTGCAGGGCACCACCAGCGCTGCAACTCCCTGTTTGCAGCGCTGGCCGTACTCCCGTTTTGTCTCGGGTGTAGAGGATCCAGCGCTGGTGATCCAGCGCTGGTAATCAAGTATAGACACTTACCAGCGCTTTTCTTGACCTCCGTGGAATAAGCAGGTATCCCAGCATACCTGAGGAAGCCTCTGGTAATCAAGCTGGTCTCCTTCCCCGGCTTGCTCTCGCGTTCCCCGAACCCCGAGCAAGCAGGTCTCCTTCCCTGAGGTTTGCTGGGTGGTTCCGGGAACGCGAGAGCAAACCGCGGCGAAGCTGGTCTCCTTTCCCGGTTTGCTCTCTCGTTCCCCGAACCCCGAGCAAGCAGGTCTCCTTCCCTGCGCTTTGCAGGGTGGATCGGGGAACGCGAGAGCAAACCGCGGCGAAGCTGGTCTCCTTCCCCGGTTTGCTCTCTAGTTCCCCGAACCCCGAGCAAGCAGGTCTCCTTCCCTGAGGTTTGCTGGGTGGTTCCGGGAACGCGAGAGCAAACCGCGGCGAAGCTGGTCTCCTTTCCCGGTTTGCTCTCTCGTTCCCCGAACCCCGAGCAAGCAGGTCTCCTTCCCTGCGCTTTGCAGGGTGGATCGGGGAACGCGAGAGCAAACCGCGGCGAAGCTGGTCTCCTTCCCCGGTTTGCTCTCTCGTTCCCCGAACCCCGAGCAAGCAGGTCTCCTTCCCTGAGGTTTGCTGGGTGGTTCCGGGAACGCGAGAGCAAACCGCGGCGAAGCTGGTCTCCTTTCCCGGTTTGCTCTCTCGTTCCCCGAACCCCGAGCAAGCAGGTCTCCTTCCCTGCGGTTTGCAGGGTGGTTCGGGGAACGCGAGAGCAAACCGCGGCGAAGCTGGTCTCCTTTCCCGGTTTGCTCTCGCGTTCCCCGAACCCCCCTTGAAGCTGCCCAACAGCGCTGCAGTGTGGCCACATCTAACACCACTTGCAGCGCTGGTTGCTGTAAGTGTGGCCACTCTGCAGCGCTGGCCCTATACAGCTGTACTAATACAGCTGTAACAACCAGCGCTGCAAAATTTTAGATGTAGACATGGCCATACACAATGAGAAATGACTGCCTAGGCGTAGGAAGAAGTACTGCGGGAAGGAATCTGTGGCTCATAGTAGAGAACGAGCTGAGTATGTGTCAACGGTAAATTATTGTTGCAAGAAAAGCAAACATCCTTCTGGGATGTATTAGCAGAAGTTTTTTGAGCAAGACACGAGAAGTAATTCTTCCGCTCTACTCTGCGCTGATTAAGCCTCAGCTGGAGTACTGTGTCCAGTTCTGGGCACCACATTTCAAGAATATGTGGACAAATTGGAGAAAGTCTGGAGAAGAGCAACAAAAATGATTAAAGGTCTAGAAAACATGACCTCTTAGGGAAGATTGAAAAAATTGGGTTTGTTTAGTCTGGAGAAGAAACGGCCTGAGAGGGGACATGATAACAGTTTGGTTCCTTCTTTCCGTGCAGTCAGGGCTGCTGCCGGCAGGATGGTGAATGTCCCCAAAACCTGCAGGACTTACTGCAAGAAATGTGGCAAGCACCAGCCCCACAAAGTGACCCAGTACAAGAAGGGCAAGGACTCTTTCTATGCTCAGGGAAAGAGACGATATGATCAGAAGCAGAGTGGTTATGGTGGTCAGATAAAGCCTATCTTCCCTCAGAAGGCCAAAACCACAAAGAAGATTGTGCTGAGGCTTGAGTGTGTGGAGCCCAACTGCAGGTCCAAGAGTATGCTAGCCATTAAGAGGTGTAAGCACTTAGAGCTAGGAGGAGACAAGAAGAGAAAGGGCCAGGTGATCCAGTGCTAAACTCTTGTTCATTGTTATGGAATCCATTAAAGTTTGTGGAAAGAAAAAAAAGTACATAAAAGGCTAGGACAAGAAGTGGGGGAGGGATAGCTCAGTGGTTTGAGCATTGGGCTGCTACACCCACGGTTGTGAGCTCAGTCTTTGAGGGGGCCATTTAGGGAATTGGGTTTTTTAAAAAATAACTGGGAATTTGCCCTGCTTTGAGCAGGGGGGTTGGACTAGATGATCTCCTGAGGTCCCTTCGTATCCTGATAGTCTAGTCTATGATTCTATAAATTGCAGCAAGGGAAGTTTAGATTGGACATTAGGAAGAACTTCCTGTCAGAGTGATTAAGCACTGGAATAAATTGCTTAGGGAGGTTGTGGAATCCCCATTATTGGCAATTTTTACAAGCAGGTTGGACAAACACCTGTCAGGGATGATCTGGATAATAGTTAGTCCTGCCTTGAGTTCAGGGGACTGGATTAGATGACCTCTAGTCATTGCCTCATGGCTGCAAGCTCCTGTATCTATTTGTACAGCATCTGGCACAGTGGACCCCAGATCCTATATGGGGCCACCTGTGGTTAGATAATTGTCGCAACAGACCTTTAGGTGCAATGCTAAAGTAGTAGTACTACGCATCCAGTTTGTACAGTTGACAATTAAAAAGAATCTTTCCTAAACTTAACTGCCACAGATTCATCATAGATCTGACAGTCACACTAGCACACATTAGCAGCCCCCTTGAGAGGCATTAGCAGCTACATCTAAGTGTTGGTTAGATGCTTCTAAGGGCATGAAAATTTTCACAAACCTGAATGGAGTAGCTAGATAGACCTAGTTTTAGGTGTAGATGAGGCCTGAGAAACAAGAGGAAATCATGTATTTGATCTATCAAATCATTACTTACACTGCTTGGTCAGAAGAAATAAAGACTTCAGCCAGTTTGGAAATGCAATGAAGAAAGCAAGCAAGATGCAAGGATTACTAGCTAGAGAAATGCATTATAAATTAAAGAGTGGTGTGTGACAAGTGTGTCATTGTTCCTTCTCTCAATAAATCAGGTTCTCATGTCCAAAGCTGTATGTGTGATCCACTCTTGACTACATGGTATCTGCCTTGTTTGCCTAAAGTCAGGGTGCTACTAGGGGAGATTATCAAAGGCATGATGGCAGTTAGGTACATAGGCCCCAGTTCTCAAAGATATTTAGGCACCTAACTCCCATTGAAGTCAATGTTATATTCTAAAATACCTTTGAGGATCTGGGTCAATTCCCACCTTAGTGTTTTAGCACAATGCTTTATTTTGAGATACTCTGAGACATAAAAAAATAAAATCAAACTCATTTCTATTATCTTAGGCCCTAATTTTGTAAACAAACATGCTTCACTTAAACACGAGTAATTCCAATAAAATAAATGCATAAAGTTAAGCAACATGTGAAAGCATTTGCAGGATCTGAGCCTGTTAGTTGAGATAATTAGGTTTTTTAATTATAAATAAATATCAGTTCATTTATAAACAGCATAAATGTTTTCTGATAATTGTAAACACTACTGCTAAGAGAAGAACATTCATAGAGAAACAATATACAGTCATAATTGTGTTTCAACATAAATACATAAAAGCAAGGACATTTACAGTTGAGGCTAAAAGTCCATTTTAAACTCTCCCATTGAGCCTTACTATTGCAAAAACAGACTGCAAGGAAATTTTTTCAATTCCAGATTGCTATGAAATTGTAAGTGGATCACTAGTATTAATGTCAAGAGTCAAAAGAGTTAAAGTTAAATAAACTCTTTCACTGTCCAACATAAAAACAGTGATGCAAAGTCCTTTTTTTTTCCCTACAGAGCTTTGTTTACTCAGTTGCTTGGCAAACACCCAAAAGTATTCATTCTAAAATTGAAAGTTTATTGATCAAACACAAGAAAGAACAAGAAATTAAAATAAGCATTTATACTGAAACTGAAGCTGAGTGATTATGCAAAATAAGCAATCAAAACCTATAAAGTCTCTTTTAAAAATATTAGCATCTTTTATTTTCAGATCAACCTTTCTTTGATGAAAAGGAAAGGGTTAATTTTACTTCCTAGTCTGATGAGAAACATCTCCTGCTTCTAACAAACAGACAAACGATAGAGGAGTGATAAGATAGAAAACATAGGGAATATATGGCTTTTGCCGATGTCATTGGAACACTGGACAGCTGGCCAGTCACAAATGGATGCTTTGGCTGGCAGGTCAACCACCTCACCTGTTGCTTAGATCCTGGGTCACTTTCTGGATCATCATCTGGTTGGGTCTTTTCTTCTTAGAGCAGGATTGTGATAATCTCATCTCGCTATGCTGATGCCATGCAATTGATTTTGGGGTTTGATAAAAAGCAGAGAGAGAGAGAGATTAGGAGATAGTGGGGCAGGAAGTAATACAAAAGGGAAGAGAGGCAAAACTGGATCTTATGTGCCTTTGTGATGCTGGCAATTAGGTATCTCCACTGATGGCTGAGGATTGGATGTCATGATGATATTATGATTTTCAGAATTTACTAGTGAAAAATAAAGTTCTTCGAACAAAAGCAAGGCCAGCCAGCCTTCTTCCTGGAAGAAAATCTCTCAGTCTGAATTTCTACTTCAGTCTTGTGGTCAAGGAAAATGAGATGGGAAAAAGTGGCAGCATATTTCATTCCCCTCATTATTTTGTCCACTGGTTAGGCCTAATCTCTATCAGAAAAATTTTGATCCATTAACTTCTGATCCCACTGTTTTTACCAAGTCAGATTTCAACAATCATTGATTCATATCAGCAGGTTATTTTTGTTTGGACTAATCCAGCTCCTTTGGTTCTCTTGTGCTTGTTTATAATGTTTATTTATTGAAAACAACAACATATTTTTCATGGTTAATTTCCAAATAGGCAAAAAGTATAGGTTATTGTAACATTTTATGAACATTCGCTTGCATTACATTTGAGCTTATAATAGCATTACATTTTAGATCAAAAAATCACAACACTTCTTATGGTACTTATATGTCCCTCATCACTGTAGTATCTGAGCACTTCAAACTCTTCCATGGATTTCTCCTCACAACACCTTTATGAAGTAGGGAAGTGTTATTAGCCCCACTTTACATATAGGGAACTGAGGCACAGAAAGGCCATGGGTGGGATTTTCAAAAGCACCTAAGTGAGTTAGGTGCATAACTCCCATTGGCTTTCAATGGGAATTAGGTGCCTAACTAAGACACTTTTATTTATTAGTATTAATAATGTTTATTTATTTGTATTACCATGGTGCTTAGGAGCCCTAGTCAAACAAAAAGACAGTCTCTTCCCTAAAGAGTTTACAGTCTAAGTACTGTACCTCAAAGTAGCATGCTAGAATCCCCATATTCACCCCGTCATATAATTAGGCTATATTTCATACAAAGTGTGCTATGTAAGATGTCATATGAAAAGTCATGATCTGCTGAAGCCCTTTGTTCTGTCCAAATATGTATATTGTTAGTGTGTATCAGGTTATGAGATTTTGCTCTACAGTTGTTACTGAAATATGTTGTAAGTTTGCTAGTGAAATACAAAGGAGGCAAATCACTCCCAGGAGGGTATTTAATCACCATTAATCATCAGGAGTTGTAAACAAGGGATTTACAATATTGTAAGAAAGTTAAATAAGCATCACACAATGGGAGATTGCTCAACTCTGTGAGTCAGGAAAGCCCAGTAGGACATGTCTGGGCTAGTGTTTTCTAGGCACATAGTACTCTTATTTTGTAACTATCTCTGACCTTTTATGCCTATCACTTATAATCACTTAAAATCTATTTTTCTGTAGTTAATAAATCTGTTTTATATTTTACCTAAAATACTGTGTTTTGGTTGAAATGCTTGGGAAATCTCAGCTCAATTTACAAAGGGTTGTGTAGGTCCTCTCCACATTGAGGGAGGGGCGGACTGGGTAATAAACTTACACTGGCCAAGCTTCTGTCCAGGGCAAGATGGGACAGCTCTGGGGTGCAAGGCTGGAGAGCTGGGGAGAATTGGCTGGTGCCTTTTTCTGTGTGATTCTTGAGTGGCTCTGGGACCATTCATGCAATCTATCTGGGTGTGGGGTTGTGCTGAGTGATGTCAATGCCTGGAGAGGTTTGCTGCTTGTCACTAGGAAAGCACTGTGAGAGACAGCTCAGTCTAGAGAGTTCAGGGAGCACAATGATACCCCAGTTCCAGGTTGTACCCCAGGGATCCCGGCACAAAGAGACCAGTAAAACAGGTGGATACAGACAGACTGACAGGGAAGTACTAGGAAACACTGAGACAATCTTGGTCAGTACACTAAGCAGTAATCTCGGCCCTCCAGCAGCCTCACTGTTGTTAATTGTTTTTGTAGGTATCACATGAAGGGAGAGTTTTATGGAGGGATCTGAAGGAGACCAATGAAATAAGTCTGTAGATGTTTACAAGGATTTCCCCCCAAGAGTGAGGGGCAGCATGGAAGCAAGCGCAAAGTGTTTGTTTGAAAAGTAGTGATGGAAGCTAATCACTGGCAAGTGCCAACCTTCTGATCCTGAATGAGATAGGGTATGGCTAGGTGGTGAAGGACCTTGAAAGCAAAGACAAGCTGCTTGTATCTGATGTGCTAAGGAAGAGGTAGCCAGTGGAGAAAGGCAAAGAGAAGAGTGGTCAAAAGTGACAGGCTAGGAGATGGATCTGAGCAAGGCAAGATTAAACTTGTTAGGGCCAGAGAAAAGGAGAAAATCTATGGTGGAGCAGGAAATTGAATCCAGGTTTCCTAAATCTTAGGAAAATGCCCTAACCACTTGGCCATCTTTCCTTACCACAAGGTCTGGGCTTTCTACAATACAGTAGCAGTTGTGGCCTATTTTGACCTATCCTGCAAACACCAGTAGTAGAGTACTCAATATATCCTTTTGGACATGGACCAATATTCACTTCAAGAATACCAGTGGAAGCCTGACAGAGGCTCCAAGTAGTGGCAAATCCATTATGGGGGAACTTTGCAGTGGAAAGTGGCTACATCTCCATTCTAGCTAATGGTGAAGAAGCATGATTAAGATTGATTCAGTGCCTACCCTAAGCAGCTTCTAGCAGCCAGGTTCCTGTACAATCCAGACTGCATGCCTCCCATCAAGGAGAGGATGTGCAACACCACCAGCTCCCTGGGGCTGAATCTGTCTTCCATAAATGCTGACTTCCTGCATCAGTTTTGGTGAATCTTGGCCAAGATCTTTTTGCTCACTATGATCCAGAGACTATCTCTAATAAAATCCAACAGATGATATGACTCAAACTGAGTGAGTCATTCACAAGGAATAATTCCTCCCTTTCTGCCTGCAATATATCTACATCAGACTATGATTTCCTCTAATGTATTTATTAATCAGATTATTATTTTAAATTATATGACTTAATCTGACAATTGTCATTCACAGTTTTTTAACTGTACCACAAATATTCGATATTTGAGCTGCGTTGTGCAGTTGTGATTGGTCAGATGAGATATGATATTGTTTCTGGTGCCTGACTGAATTAGCACATGTAATGAATCTTCACATGTAAACACTTGCACATGCATAACTAAAATTCAGTGTCTGAACATTTTTGCCAGTAAAAATTGGTCACTAAATATATGAAGAATATAAGAATGGCCAGACTGGGTCAGACCTATGGTCCATCTAGCTCAATATCCTGTCAGGTGCTTCAGAGGGAGTGAACAGAACAGAGCAATTATATTGGGATCCATCCCCTGTCATCCAGTCCCAGCTTCTGGCAATCAGAGGTTTAGGGAAATCTAGAGCATGGAGTTGTGTTCTTGACTATCTTGGCTAATAGCCATTGATGAACCTATCCTCCGTGAACTTGTCCAGTTCTTTTTTGAACCCAGTTATAGTCTCGGCCTTTACAACATCCCCTGGCAATGAGTTCCACAGGTTGACTGTGTGTTGTGTGAAGTATTTCCTTATGTTTATTTTATTTAGGGAAAGAGAACATAAAATTGGCACAGACATGGCCATTGTGAATTCATTTAAAAAATCCAAACAAATATTGATGGAAATGTAGTCGCATTATTTGCCCAATTCAGATTTTGACCCACATACTATACAGGAGCATATTACATCTACGGAGGGGATTGGCATTCACAAAGACGAAGGTAGTGGTTTAGAAGTTATTGTTTCGCTACAAATACATTATTGTTAAAATGGAAGAGTTGAAAATGGCCTAAACATTTTAAAATGCAATCTTAAATAAATCAGTAAACTGATCCATTGATACTGATTGTAAAAAATATAGGATTAGATCCTCTGCTGGTATAAATCAGCATGGCTGAAGGAACTATGCTTGTTTACAACAGCTAAGGATCTGGCCCATAGTATATAAGAGACATCTCACAAACAAAGGATGTTCTGTTTCTTTCATAAGTGAAAAACACTTCATAACTCTGGAGTACCATTGGCATGAATAAGTTATGAAAAATCTTCACAACCAAAAGAAACATAATCATCCTTCATGTATAACAGATTTGTTTATTCTGCAAAGATTCATTTCAGTTGATTAATTATCAGTATCTGCTGATGGTGGAGGTAACAAGCCACCTCTGATGAGAGAATTATTGGCGTACATGCTCAGAATATTTATCACCTAACACATTGTATATGCTTAGAATATTTATCATACTATACACTACTATTATTTAAAAAATTTCCAACTAGATACAAAATATAAATTGCACTCCAGATACATAAAATAGGTATATTTTTTCCAGGATTTTTTTTTGGAGAGGGATTTTTAAAAAAATAAATCAATAGAAAATGAATAAGATGCAGTCATGTGTTTGTATGTCAAATCTTTTGCAAGTGCTAAGCTTTGCTGCTCTCTGTGTTAAATCATTGTTATTCTGAACTAGTAAAAGATTTGCATAAGTGCAAATGGCAGCTTCTAACAATGCCATCAGAATGATTTTAGCTGATACCAAATGGAATCTGTGCCAGCTAGTTGCTTGCTTGTTGACCATTATTCACAGATGTGTCAGGAAAATGGCGGTTCAGCTAGAAGGAAATCAGTCCCCCCACTCCTCAATTTCATTTATCACTTAAACAAAATTATACTATGTGAACTGAAATCAAATACAAATGAAAGATTAAATTTTCTCCATTCTAAAATATTTATGCAAAGAAATAAATCTTGTAATAAAAAGTACACTAATCACTATAGAATAAAGGGGAAAAGAAAACCTAGGCATCTCTTAAGTATTTAGCATTCAGATTTCAGTTTTTCAACATAGCATGTACATTTACACTTTCCAAAGTGACTTTATTCATCAATATGAACAGTATTTAAAATTATAGAGGTGTTTATTCACAGTCAGGCCATATAGAAATAATCAACAAATATCTTCACCAAGACCATTCCCATTACTAAACAAGGTCACCATTTTTTTTAACCAGACTTTATGTAAAAGATTTACCATCATTCTTATTTTATATATAGATATATATGCCTAATATTTTCAGAGCATAATATAGAAGCTGTGCTGCCTAATGGCAAAAGTTCTGCATGACCTGCTAACAACTTCTTCCTCCTAGTTCTGAAAATATGAACATTTTCTTGCATTGAAACTGTTTTATTTCATTTTCCAGACAACTGACATTTTTCCCCTCTCCTCACAGGTTGGATTTGATGTAAATCAAATTGATTTAAATCACTAGTCAGGAAGACTTGAATTAATCATGGATTTCTACATAAAAGTGCATTCTTGTTGATTGTTATAACCTTAATACATATTCTTCACAACTCAGAGATAGATGTAGGTTTCATTTTTAGAAGGTACACACCATACATGTTTAAAGTGATTTATTTTGAAAACTTTTCAGATTAGTTTTACAGCTATATCAGAAAATGAATGATTGTTTGGTTATTTCATTTACCAAAGGTAATTGAAGCAGATATTTATGAAGTCATTGGGAGGTGAACTATCTCTAATTCAACAGGTTAATCATTAATATTTGGAGGATTTTCTTGCCATTCTGTATTAGGAGGAGAACATCACCAGACAGACATTTAAATTATTTTATTTAATTAAAACAAAAGTGTTATGTATTCTGGATTTTTTTCTTCAACAGCAAACATATAATATTTTAACAAAACAAGCATCTGAATTTTTGAATTTAGTTAACCATTCAAGTTTTTTAAAATCAGGTTTGTTTTTGTTAAAATTGTTTTTAACTAAAATAGTTAAATAAAAATTGAAAAAAAAATCCACTATGTCAGCCAGGTCAATATGAGAAACTTAAAATATTGGCTTCTTCAGCTAACTCCATCGTCTTCACCTTCAGTTTCCTTTTAGTTCATAATATGGAAAAGAAAAACAAGCTTTCCTGCTTTTTTCAGGTCCCAAACGATTTCTCAGTTTGGAATGAATTAGTCCAAAGGAAGAAAATATTCTTTCTACACCGACAGAAGAAACTAATGCTGTTAAAAGTGAGATTATCACTTCAACAGTCTCTAAATCCAAGTGCTTAAGTGACTTCCACCAGTTCACTGGTGTGACTTTCTTTAAAACTTCATCAACAAACATATATTTCTTGAATGGTTCATCCTCAGCTGTGAAGTTTATTATAGTTGGCATTATGGAGGGATGATTGCTGGATGTTCATGTCATAGCCAACTCCTCTTCTTTGGCTGTTAAGGTTTGACCCTGGTACCAAGTACTGAGAATATTTGCAAGAAAATGGGCTGTAGACAGTGCTTGTCCCGTTCTTTTTTTAATGCCTGTTGTTTAACTCTGTCAGTGCATATTTCTCTTTTTAAGATCTCACTCGGTTCCTTCCACCTTTCAACAGCATCATCAATAAAACAAGCTATCTCCCTGCCTTTTGTTCAAGGCTACAGAAATAGACTTCAGGGTACTCAACATGTGTTCAAGATTTTTCTTAAGCCGAATGTTGAGAACTTTGGCTGTGACAGTGTCATCTATTTTTTCATGATTTTGTTCACAAACTGTCATCAGATTAGACCAGTTCTTGATATAGTGCTCAAAACAGTCCACTGAGTTCCATCACACATCTTGTGGGAGAGTTAGCTTGGTTTCTCCCACCTTTTTCAGAGCAGTTGCTGCAAAGTATTTGCAATTTCAACAACATTAGCTTTTATTTCTGGAACACTGAAGTCTTTGGCTAGTGGGTGCATCAAATGAGCACTGCAACCATATGTTATTAGCTTGGGACTCTTTTCACTATCTTCTAAATTTCTTCTCATCTTGGATACATTTGCAGCATGGTCTGTGACCAAGCTGCATACTAGACATTTGAATTTTTTATAACAGTTTGTTATAGCTTTTATTGCTACTTCTTGTAAGTATTCTGCTGTATGTGCATTTCCTGATGTATCAATTGTTTCTGTAAGGAAGACATTCCCTTCTTCTGTTGTCACACAAGCACATACAATAGTATCATTGCGGACGTTGCTCCAGTCAACAAGACTCAGGTTAACAATTTCACCTTCTAGACCTTCGGCATACTGCTCAATTTCTCTTCATACACTTTACCTAGCAATTTGCCTGCGGCATCTGCTCTATTGGGTAGACTGTATCCTGGTATTAATGACTGAACCATGTTAATGAAGTGTGTGTTCTCAATTATACAGAAGGAGAGTTTGTTGCGTAACAACCAGGCATGTTCCTTTCATCATCTTCAACGCAGTTTTCCTCCTGAGAAGGAACACGTCTCATGATGTTGTTTCATTCGGGAAACCAGGCCTTGCATTTCTTTGTTGCACTGTTTGCATTTTGCACGCATGCCTGCCTTGCCCACAGGTAGAGGAACTTCATTAAAATATTCCCAAACTGGGTGTCTTTTATGGCCTGCTGCATTTATATGTTTTCCCTTTTAGTGAGAGAATGGTATGGTAGATCTCAAATCAATGAAGGCTACACTCAGAAAGACCTCAAGACTTCTGGAATACTCTGCTCAGTTTCACTTTTGTTTCTACTGCCTGTCCCTCCCTTCTCACATTTATCTCCAGACTTCTACTTGTCCAGATCTATTCCGCTGCCCAAAATCTTCTATTCATTGAACTTTTTGAAACTTTGCACTTTTAGAGAGAAGTAAGGGATTGACTCTGTGCACACAAATTTGCAGAGGGACAATAGGGTTGAGGTCTGTTATTTCTCACCTCTGTATAGTATTTATTTATTTAAACACATATATGCTGTTACAAGCATATTATCTCTGGAGACAAAAATCAACAGTTTGAGAACTGCAAAACTGAGCTCTCTGATGGTATCTTCTAGACTGAGCACTGAGTCCCATTGGGTAGATAGAAAGATTAACCTAAATAATCTGTACAGAAGATCCTGGAACCCCATAAGATTGGGTCCCTACTCCATGAACTACTGGAACTCATTTACAAAACTTTTCTTAACCATTACATGAATATATTGTCTCATACTATAGAATTAGAATTTATAATACCTATTCCATGATGAGATATCTTTGAGCTATAATGTATCTTACTTAAAATGATCTTTAGATAGGTTTTTTCCTCAAAAAGCATTATCAAAAAAATCTGATTCAAATTAAAAAAAGCAATTTTTTAAAATTTTTTTAAAAAAAATCATTGATTTTTATCCACCCTGTCTCCTCATGATATTAAAGTTATTATTATTTATTAATTTTCATTAGCACCCACTTCTACATGTTAGGTTTTTTTCTCCAGTGCTCAGGAGGAATGGTTCATGCTCCAGAAATCTCACACTCTAAGGCAGTGATACTCAGACTGAGGCTTGGGAGCCGCAAGTGGCTTTTTAATGTGTTTCCTGTGGCTCTTTGCAGCATGTGATATTAAAAAAATGTGTGATTTAATTATTAATCAACCTATGTTATTAACCAGACAGGATACTTTTACTATGCTATTAACAAACTGTAGTTGATGAAGTAATAATACTTGGTCAGTCATTATCTGTGAGAATAATATATATATGTATAAATGAAATATTTCCCATCATACTGTTTAAATATGAATATATAGTACTATAGTAAACAAAACAATGAATTCACACAACTGTGGTTCTTTTGGGTAATACTAATAGTTAATTTAGGTCCTAAATAACTGATGTCTGAGTATCTCTGCTCTAAGGGCTTGATCCAGTAACCATTTGAAGTCAGAGTATTT
This sequence comes from Gopherus evgoodei, assembly GCF_007399415.2. Classification (NCBI taxonomy): domain Eukaryota; kingdom Metazoa; phylum Chordata; order Testudines; family Testudinidae; genus Gopherus; species Gopherus evgoodei. Next base: position 48,788,845 of record NC_044323.1, read on the forward strand.
CCATTGACTTCAATAAGGTTTGGATCAAGCTCTATGGATACTATCTACTCAGTATTTATGTCTTTTTCCATTGTCACTGTCTCCGAACATCTGATAGTTGTTCTGGTAGATAAAGACGATCTGGATAAAAATAAAGTTTAAAAAGGTTTTAAGAGGTTACAAAATCTCATTAAAATTTGAAAGATGGGGGTTGCAGATATTCTACTTAATAGGAGAATTTAACAGAGAATTTTATCAAAAAGTCCAAACCATTCTAAGACCTCAGTGGCAGGGGCTTCATTTGCAGTTGTCCCCCAAGTCTTTTCATAGGTCTATATTCTCCATTATGGTTTCCACTTTTTGCTACCCTGGCAATTTTGAAATATATAATATATAATCATATATAATGTCACCAGGCCTCAGTTGGTCACAGCTGAGAATGCCAGATTCAGGTCAAACTGTTGAGAAATAGGGCGGACTCACCCCAAACTGGAGGTTATTCTATCAGAAGATTATATCAAACCAGTAACAAAAGTAAATTTCTGTCTCACCACACTGGTTTACAAGAAATCAGAAAGGCAGTCTTCTTCGGCATCCCAGCCTTTCACTACCCAGACACTGGACTCTATCATGAGTGGTTATTTAACACCATCTTAATCAAACAAAGGGTTCTTCTGATCCCAAGAAATGAGCCACATAGCCAGGCCAATATATAACTCAGATCTTAATAAATAATCATGCTGCTGCCAATCCTTTAGTAACTAAAATCTAAAGTTTTATTTATAAGAGAAAAGAAGGAGAGAGTTAATAATGGTTAATAGATCATGTACAACAAATAATTGCAATGTCCTTATATCAAGTTTGTAGCAGTGATGTTATCGACTGCTGGCTGTAAAGTCTCTGGTAACTTCCAAAAGATTGGAAGGTCCTCAGTCCATAATTCAAATATGCTCCTTTTAATTGTAAGGCCACAGTATAGAGAATCAGAGCAGGAAAGAGGCAACATGGAGATGAATCAAGGGTCTTTTATACTCTCTCCCATGTGCTTGGAATTTTACTGTCCCAAAACAAAGCTCACAAATTACTGGCACAAGATGGAATCCAGGGTCACATGAACAAGTCACATCCCCTTACATGGCTTGCTGACCCACAGGGGCAGCCATTGGCCACTTGGAGGTGAGGCATCTGCAGGAAAAGCTTTTTGGGTGGAATGAGTTTCTCCTACGGCCCATTGTGAGAGTTAAGTGTCTTTGATGAGCCATCAACTTGAATAATCGATTCACAAGGTGCTGGCTAGACTGCATGTAAATTACCTTGTGGGTATTACCCCAAGAACAAACACAATGGTGATATAGGCATATAGCCAATATTCATAACTTCAGATACAAAAATGCTACATGTATATAAACACGATAATCATCTCTAGCAAATCATAACTTTTCCATTGACACCTTACATGATATAATTGTTACAAGTTTTGTTGCAATTGTCTAGCAGTAGTAATACTAATGATAAACATGGTCACACTTCAGTCATACAGCATCATAAATGTACTACACCTGTACTCGATATAACGCTGCCCAATATAACATGAATTTGGATATAACATGGTAAAGCAGCACTCCGGGGGGAGCAGGGCTGCGCACTCCGGTGGATCAAAGCTAGTTCGATACAACATGGTTTCACCTATAAAGTAGTAAGATTTTTTGGCTCCCAAGGACAGCGTTATATTGGGGTAGAGGTGTATATATTGACAACTACCCCTCACCCCCAGAATTTTTCTGAAATGATGCACCTGATCAATGAAACCAAGGATCCTGGCATGGGAACATTTTATACAACTTTCCAGTATGTCACTTTTTACAGAGACTAATGCATTGTGTCTACTTCCTGTCCAAGATCTAGTGCTTTTACAATAAAATTTCCACAAAATATTTCATCTCTCTCTCCACCCTGGTGTATTCGTTTAGACGGAATACATGGGCCAAAGGTGTTAACATAATTCAGTCACTGTCCAACATTAAAAAGTGTCAAACAAAGTTCGGGGGTTGGTATACAGAGACCTCCAGCTCCTTAGTAATATGGCAAAAAGTAGTTTTGGCCTTTTATTAAAGATGAGGAAAAGAAGAAAAAACAGCTAAAACATTTGAAATGTACAGTATGAAGTAAAGCATTCGTTTTTACAACATCCCTTGTTCCGTTTTCCTTTAGCCAGAGAGAGTTTTTAGAAGAACCCCCTTGTCTGACTGTCTGTTAGATGGTATCAATGGTAGTAATAACTGCTCTTTTGGGGAAAAGCGAGGTGTGTTGAGATGGGTGGAGCTGCTGCTGTTTTAGGGTGTAGTCCAATCCCATTTCATCCCAAGTGGTGTTTGGTATTCAGCTGGAGCTTGTAGAGAAGGCAGTGTTATCTGTATTCCTTTCTCTGGCTAAAGGAGTTAGGATGAAGAAGGTCCAGTGTCCCAGGAAATGGTGGGGGTGGCAGCCATGATGCTGAAGGTCGCTCCAGTAGCTTCTGTTTGTTCTTCTTTTTGTACCTTTTCCCATCAACTTTTGTGGCTATGAATTACTGTGACATCTTATGAATGTACATTCACTTTTTACAAATAAACTTACAATTAGGGTAAATGTGTAGGCCCAGTTATCAAAACAACCTCCATTCCCCTCTGTGTTTTATTTCAAAACAGCAGTTTTAGAAGAAACTACATCCAATTTAGACTAAGGAATCAATATCTAGACTACAGTGTCTGTGTAGCACCCAAAGTGATTTCTAAGGATTTCTGTCCAGTTGGCGATCAATCCCTTCACTCCCATTTAACTTTCCAGCAGTAAGTGATGAACATGAAAGAGAGTAACAGAGAATATCCTCTTCATTTCAATAGCCCCCTTGAGGCATCCATAGTTCTGAATTTATCTAGTCCATCTCCCTCATTGCCTTTCCATCTTCTATTAAGGGATATATCTGAAACTAAGAGCACCCTTTTCCATAATGCCCCAAACCAAAGTACAGCAATACTTCGGAATAATAAAAAGCAAACCAAGGAACTATTTATAAGATTCCCATTTAATAGATTTTAATATTAACATTTATTATTTCTATAAGGGAACTGCCCTTAGCCCCCCTCTCTGCTAGGCATTGTATGAACATATAACAAAGAGACAGCCTTACTCCCTAAGAGGTTATTTTAAGAGTAGAAGGGACCTCTATGTCATCTAATCCAATTTCCTGCACTAGAATTTCATAGTCTGGTCTTTCATGAAGGATTTTTTTACTTTTAGGGAGATTATTCAGAATAGAAAAATATTGGGAAAGGTCACTAGTTAATTGATAGGGATGTCAATATCATATCACATAGTATACAAGAACATCACAGAAAGCAGAGGGGATTTTAACCACTCTGCTGTGCAACATCACAGGCCAGGAGTAGGTCTCTCCTCATGTCAGAAGTCAGCCCTATGTGCGGGGAACAGGCAGTAGCAGGAATGAAGAGCAGAGCAGCAGCAGTGAAAAGCAGTAGAACTTGGTGGAAACTGACCCACGCCCCACTCTATCCCTCAAACAATCCACATTTTGCTTTCTCTGTGTCACACGAATAGCAAGCTAAAATGACACCGAGCATGATTCTGCAGCCATTCTGCTTGCAGATTTCCCACAAAAGTCAACGGGAGACCCGAGTGCAAAGCTGCTGTAGAAATGGATCCTTACTTTCCAGTCAATTTGGAGATACTATATTATGCTGCTAAAACTTGCTGAAGGTAGTGAAACATCATGAAGCTGCTGGAGCTACTCCTAACTGTTGGATGCCCAATTTCATTTTAATCCCATTATTTTATCGTGTTTATTCAGTGACTTTTCAGAGATTCATAGATTCATAGACTCTAGGACTGGAAGGGACCTCGAGAGGTCATCGAGTCCAGTCCCCTGCCCTCATGGCAGGACCAAATACTGTCTAGACCATCCCTAATAGACATTTATCTAACCTACTCTTAAATATCTCCAGAGATGGAGATTCCACAACTTCCCTAGGCAATCGATTCCAGTGTTTAACTACCCTGAAAGTTAGGAACTTTTTCCTAATGTCCAACCTAAATCTCCCTTGCTGCAGTTTAAGCCCATTGCTTCTTATTCTATCATTGGAGGCTAAGGTGAACAAGTTTTCTCCCTCCTCCTGATGAAACCTTTTAGATACCTGAAAACTGCTATCATGTCCCCTCTCAGTCTTCTCTTTTCCAAACTAAACAAACCCAATTCCTTCAGCCTTCCTTCATAGGTCATGTTCTCAAGACCTTTAATCATTCTTGTTGCTCTTCTCTGGACCCTCTCCAATTTCTCCACATCTTTCTTGAAATGCGTTGCCCAGAACTGGACACAATACTCCAGTTGAGGCCTAACCAGCGCAGAGTAAAGCGGAAGAATGACTTCTCGTGTCTTGTTTACAACATACCTGTTAATGCATCCCAGAATCACATTTGCTTTTTTTGCAACAGTATCACACTGTTGACTCATATTAAGCTTGTAGTCCACTATGACCCCTAGATCTCTTTCTGCCATACTCCTTCCTAGACAGTCTCTTCCCATTCTGTATGTGTGAAACTGATTGTTCCTTCCTAAGTGGAGCACTTTGCATTTATCTTTATTGAACTTCATCCTGTTTACCTCAGACCATTTCTCCAATTTGTCCAGATCATTTTGAATTTTGACCCTGTCCTCCAAAGCAGTTGCAATCCCTCCCAGTTTGGTATCATCTGCAAACTTAATAAGCGTACTTTCTATGCCAACATCTAAATCGTTGATGAAGATATTGAACAGAGCCGGTCCCAAAACAGACCCCTGCGGAACCCCACTTGTTATACCTTTCCAGCAGGATTGGGAGCCATTAACAACTACTCTCTGAGTACGGTTATCCAGCCAGTTATGCACCCACCTTATAGTAGCCCCATCTAAATTGTACTTTCCTAGCTTATCTATAAGAATATCATGCGAGACCGTATCAAATGCCTTACTAAAGTCTAGGTATATCACATCCACCGCTTCTCCCTTATCCACAAGGCTCGTTATCCTATCAAAGAATAACGTGTCAGATTAGTTTGACACAATTTGTTCTTTCAAATCCATGCTGGCTATTCCCTATCACCTTACCACCTTCCAAGTGTTTGCAGATGATTTCTTTAATTACTTGCTCCATTATCTTCCCTGGCACAGAAGTTAAACTAACTGGTCTGTAGTTTCCTGGGTTGTTTTTATTTCCCTTTTTATAGATGGGCACTATATTTGCCCCCTTCCAGTCTTCTGGAATCTCCCCCGTCTCCCATGATTTCCCAAAGATAATAGCTAGAGGCTCAGATACCTCCTCTATTAACTCCTTGAGTATTCTAGGATGCATTTCATCAGGCCCTGGTGACTTGCAGGCATCTAACTTTTCTAAGTGATTTTTTACTTGCTCTTTTTTTATTTTATCTTCTAAACCTACCCTTTTCCCATTAGCATTCACTATATTAGACATTCCTTCAGACTTCTCAGTGAAGACCGAAACAAAGAAGTCATTAAGAATCTCTGCCATTTCCAAGTCTCCCGTTACTGTTTCCCCCTCCTCACTGAGCAGTGGGCCTACCCTGTCCTTGGTCTTCCTCTTGCTTCTAATGTATTGATAAAAAGTCTTCTTGTTTCCCTTTATTCCCATAGCTAGTTTGAGCTTTTATTTTGTAGTTCTCTGACATCAGAACACCATTGCAAACAGCAGTTAGTATCAGACTATTAAAAAGCCTTCCTGCATAGCACAATAACTTTATATTAGTCATTTGGTATAATAAAAATAATATCACTGTAACTGAATTTTGTCATAGGATCAATGTCTTCTTCCTTGATACTACAGCTTTGCCTCTGCATGTATGTCTTTCAGCTTTGCCTCTGCATGTATGTAGCAGCACAACAGTATTATCCTGTGATAACATTCAGTTGACATTGTCTATTAAAGAGATCTGGTGCTAGAAGAGAGATTATAAATTTGTTACTGTGGTTTTCCATTTATTATAAGTATGTTTAATTAAAATAATTTTGCCTTATGATAGAGTTCAGCAGCCCTACTTGCTTTCTAACATGAGCAGTGTCTTGGAGGTTGTACAGGAAAGCCTACAAAGGGAGTCACTTTATATCTGAAAGAGGGAAGGGAGCTGGGAAGGTAGAATTTTGCATCTATTTAACATGGCTAGCGTGTAACCCAGGTCAGGGTCCATTCGTTTGCACATCATTTTTCTTTCTGTTATTGTATCCAAATTACCTTAAAACCTCAAGAATATTGGGGAGGAAAACATACTTATTGGAAGACTACCTTTTCCATTATGAAGCCAACAGATCCAATTTGCCACATTAGCAAACCCCTCATAGCTGTGATCACCATATTACTGTGGGCTCAATTTTCAAGAGTCACATCCTCAGCCTCCATTTGTGCACATGCAACTGTGCACATGCCAGATACTTGTACACATGTTATTTGTGCACTTGTGCTGACAAATGACAAAACACATTCATGTTTGAGTTGCCCTTGTATAAGGCCTTTTCTGCATGTAAACTCTGTCACTTGTGTGCACAAATAATGATACGCACTCACAGGCCTTGCATCCTGGGTACGAGTGGAAGCCTCACTTTGAAAATGTGGTCCTTTACATCCAGGGCTGGCTTTATGACCCGCAGGGCTCAATTAGAATACTCGGTGGCGGGGTGTCCGCTCCGGGTTTTCTGTGGCACTGAAGGACCCCCCTGCCGCTGAAGAACCCTGGATCAGACCCCCCGCCACTGAAATGCTGCCGAAGACCCCCGGACCGGGGCCCCCTTAGGCACGGGGCCCTCTTTGGCGCAGGGCCCAATTCCGGGGAATCGGGTGAATCGGCTGAAAGCCAGCCCTGTTTACGTCTGATCCTTTGATTAATGGCACGAATTGTTAGAAATTCCTTTTCATCAGCACTTTAAAGGTAGATTTTTTTCCTGCAAGATATAATATATTTAGCAATTTGTTCTTTTCCTGAATGCGATTTCAGACAGATCCTCAGCTCATGTAATTCACCATCAATGAATCTATGCCAATTTACACTAGGTGAGGATCTGGCCTTATGTATGTATTATCTAGGCTGCCTACTAGTGATTCATCTACTGGAAAACAGAGACTTGTAATTTAAGCCTATTATGTTCCCTCCACAAAACAAAAACATTTTTAGAGTGTCTTTTGAGATACATTTTTTATAGCTAGGAGAACTGTTATTGTCTAGATAATAACATTTTAAAATAGATTTACCTAATTTCTTGATATACATAATTTATACCTTTATTACTGAATCATTCCTCCTTCTAAAATATGTATAAATTATATTCTGGGGAAAAGTTTTTCATTCATTACTAATTTCCAGCATGTGCGATTCATGACAAAATATTATGTTGGCTTCTCAGCATCTTCTTCCTGTTCGTCAGCTTCACTTGGCTGAGGCTGCATCTTCACTAGGAAAAATGGTGTGTTCTTACCACATATTAGCTAACGTGGTAACTAACAGGCGGCAAAATCCTAGTGAAGACATATAAGTTTACAGTGTTCATGTGTATTAGCAGTTTTAGGTTATCACAGCCCTGGCTGAGTTCCCCCATTGTGAACAGTCACCAGTCTTCTCTAATGGGACCCAATGTTTGGATCCCATATGCTGCTGTGCTGCTAAGCCCCCAAGGGTCTGAGTAATGACTGGTCACTGGGTCACTCAGGCATGCTCCACAGGGGCAAATCCTGAGTCTGACACCCATCTTGGCAGTGAGGCCCCATGGTCAACCGCTTAAACCCAAGAACCAGTCCCTCAGCCCACACAAGCTCCTCAGTTGCCTATGCATGCTTCTGCCCCAGAGTACAACCCCATGGGCACCCTGGATTATTGTTAATTACATGACAGTTAAAGTAAGGGACACACAGGCTTTGTAAAAAGGAACCTCGAAATTCTCACACACTTTTCTCTTAGCTATCAGGCAGATCTAGGCAAAAAACAACCAAAACCAAAATCTATATTCAATTCCCACTCCCCTTAAAGTCTTCATCACTCCTGAGAGTTCCTGGGGTTTTGGTCAGTGTCATGGGAGGCTGGCAAGCCCCTCCTGCCCCACTCCTCCAGCATGTCTTCCTTTTCTTGCCAGAAAGCACATCTTCTTTTTAAAACAGTCTGAAAGTTCTTCTCAGGGGATCATCTAGTAGAAAAACTGCAGTTCTTCCAGTCGATAATGGAGTATTGTGTTCAGTTTTGGGCACCATACTTTAAGAAAGATGTGGACAAATTGCAGACAGTCTAAAGGAAAGCAACAAAAGTGATAAAAAGTTTAGAAAATCTGACCTATGAGGAAAAGTTTTAAAAAATGGGTAAGTTTAGTGTTGAGAAAAGATGACTGATGAGGAACCTGATGTCTTCAAATATATTGCAGATGACACTAAATTGGGAGGAGTGGTAGATACGCTGGAGGGTAAGGATAGGATACAGAGGGGCTTAGACAAATTAGTGAATTGGACCAAAAGAAATCTGATGAAATTCAACAAGGACAAATGGAGAGTCCTGCACTTAGGACGGAAGAATCCCATGAACTGCTACAGACTAGGGACCAAATGGCTGGGCAGCAGTTCTGCAGAAAAGGACCTACGGGTTACAGTGGACGAGAAGCTGGATATGAGTCAACAGTGTGCCCTTGTTGCCAAGAAGGCTAATGGCATTTTGGGCTGTATAAGTAGGGGCATTGCCAGCCAATCGAGGGACGTGATCACTCCTTTCTATTCGACACTGGTGAGGCCTCATCTGGAGTACTGTGTCCAGTTTTGGGCCCCACACTACAAGAAGGATGTGGAAAAATTGGAAAGAGTCCAGTGGAGGGCAACAAAAATGATTAGGGGGCTGGAGCACATGATTTATGAGGAGAGGCTGAGGGAACTGGGATTGTTTAGTCTCCAGAAGAGAAGAATGGGGGTAGGGGTGGGGATTTGATAGCTGCTTTCAGTTACCTGAAAGGGGGTTCCAGAGATGATGGATTTAGACTGTTCTCAGTGGTACCTGATGACAGAACAAGGAGTAATGGTCTCAAGTTGCAGTGGGGGAGGTTTAGGCTGGATATTAGGAAAAACTTTTTCACTAGGAGGGTGGTGAAGCACTGGAATGAGTTACCTAGGGAGGTGGTGAAATCTCCTTTCTTAGAGGTTTTTAAGGTCAGGCTTGACAAAGCCCTTGCTGGGATGATTTAGTTGGGATTGATCCTGCTTTGAGCAGGGGGTTGGACTAGATGACCTCCTGAGGTCCCTTCCAACCCTGATATTCTATGATTCTATGAGTCTATGTTTAAGGGATGTTATAAAGTAGGACAAGAAGTAATTGGCTTAATCTGCAGCAAGGGAGATTTAGGTTGGATATTAGGAAAACTTTCTCACTATAAGGTTGCTAAATTCTGGAATAGGCTTCTAAGGGAGGGTGTGCAGGTTGGACAAACATCTGTCAGGGATGGCATAGGAATACTTAGTCCTGGCTTAGCATGGGGGGGAAGGACTGGATGACCTCTCAAGGTCCCTTCCAGCCCTATATTTCTATGATTCTGTCTTTTCAGGCTGTGGGGGAGAGAATATAATGACAGTACAAATGAACTGTAGGCAGGAGAAGGTGCTGATAAGCTCACAGAAAGACAACTTGCATCTTGCCAACTGCTATTTTGTGGAACTGGCTTGGTCTGTTTACAAAAAAAGATAGAACTATCACATCCTTGGATTTAGGTCTGTTTGTACTGCATTTCAGTCTGTCTGTACTGCTGGGTTGTAGATTATTCTTCCCTTTTGGATTATTGTTTATTTAGCACTGTAAGCATGCATGGCACCTTACCTGCACTGTACAACATTAGGAGGTAAGGTTCCTGCCCTGGAGAATTTATACAAATTGGACAGGTAGCACAACTGAACTGTAGACATTTGCTGACAGCAATGAGAACATCAGGAATCTGTCACAGACCAAATTCCTGCTCTGCAGCTGGCTTTTTCATAGCTCAGTAAGTCCCTGAATCTGGATGCTCCCCATTTTGCCATGCTGAACATACTGAGTACAGTCATCTCCTGACTATAAACTTGGCAGCTTTCTTATTTGGTGGGCTATTCCATTTCCTTCAAGCTTAAAAAATAATAATTCAACACCTCAGAGGGTTGTTTCCTTGAAAGACATATCCTATCTGCCCTCAGTCTACACAACAAAGTGATTTATCCTGTAAATAAACTTCCCTCAAACTAGTCAAGTTATGACTAGGTAAGCCCATCCCTACCAGGAATAGAGACAGAAAAAGAAACAGTGAGAGGAGTGACTATGGCTAGCCAATTGTAGATAAAGACATTTATGCTGAACAAAAGGAGAATATCCTCACTTGCGACCATCTCTAATAAGCCTGCAGATCAGTATAGTATGCACAAAGACTTGGTCCCTGTTTTCATCACTCAATATGGAAAAAATTCCCTGGTCTAATTGCACAGTGTGAAAAAATATTTTCTAATTACTAATTTTTGCACAAGCCTACCCCTACAATGGCTGTTCTCTTTCCCCTCAGCATATGCTGAAAAAATAGAATAAAAGGTGTCTTTTCCTTTGCTATAGCTCAAACCCCTCACCTACATCCTGGTACTATTTCTAAGTAGAACATATGCTGCATCAAGACCGTGCTAGCAGTAGGATTGAGGAGGATGAGGAAGGGGATATTTAAGAGGTGATTATTATTAAATCCAAATGAAGTAAATGTCATTGGCAGCTGGGGTATGGTATTTTCTTATATGTAGCCATGATTAATCATCCCTAATTCCCATATGACGTCTGGGTCCAAGATGGATCAAAAGAGGTGAGTCCATTTACTTTATGCCAGAATACTTAACATCTACACAATGTAAACCAAATTCAATCAATTTGGGAAACCCCAGAGTGAATTACAAGGACAACCATGATCACACAGTCTCTCAGTAGGTTAGTTCTCGAAGACAAAACTTTATTGTTATTATTTATTTCATGCTGCACACAAACAGTGTGTTCTGTTCTGGTACAGACCAAAGAGATCAGATGGTGTCTGCTCCAAGAAGCTTACAATCTAAATAAAATTTAGCTTGTCAAGGTGAAACTCTCCAACGGTCTAAAACAGGTGATTTAAGTTTAATTTTTTTTTAAGTTTGTCTGTCTCTGGAACAAGCATTGGAAAAATGGGAAGAAGTAGATTATGGAATGAACATCTGATTGTGGTTCTATAGTTTCATGCTATGAAGAGTGAAAATACCATCATGCAGCTTTAGGTTTGTTGTCTCTCAATAACTTCCAGATCTAATTTGCACAGCTAACAGAGATGATTTTTTTTTCTGACTGCCAGCCCTGCAAACTCAGTCCGTATTCCGAAAGTCAAGCTGTGGTGTTTTTCTAGCTCGTGTAATAAGGATACAGCAATGAGTACAAAAACCGTATTATTGCTTCTATTGAAATCAGTGGCAAAAGTGCCTTTGCCCTAAATGGGAATATGATTTGGCTCACGTTTCATGATTTTGTAAGTGGGTGATATATGAACCAGAAAAGAATCGAGCCCATTTTCTCCTGTATAGTTTTGCTGTACTAACAGGGGATTAAAAAATAGTAAAAATATAGGACCATATTGTGATACCCTCATGTAAGTGCAGGCAGGGAGCACAAGAAGCAACAGCAAAATAAGTCTGGTGCACGGAGGTGCATGCAATCTTCAGCATCCCTGTGTATTGTTCAGTGTTCACCTCCCATGCTCACTGCAGAGGTCAGTTGTGTCAACCCCCCTCTAAGTGTGTCTGTGAGCCTGTTTGAGGAACTGGTGAGGTGGTCTGGACAGCAGTGTCGTCAGTATGCAGATGACGCTTTGCTGTCAATCACTATTTCAGCAGACTTGAATATCACAATTGATCAGCTTTTCAAGTCACTAGTTGAAACAAGGGCCTGGGTAAGAGCTAGCTTCCTGAAAACCCAACCTGCATAAGAGTATATAGGATACACTGACTGAAAAATATTCAACTTTTATTACTCAGGTCTGAAGAGAGTCTTTCTTAGATCCTCAGTTGCTTCTGGAGGCCTAGATGACAAAAGTGCTTTTTTTTTTTTTCAAACTGCAGTTGGTATTTTCTTTTGTGTGTGGGTCTCATCACACTTTTTATTGCTATTATCTCCTCCGTATTGGACTAGTCATTGAGCTCTAGATGGGGCTGCACCTGAAGACCAATCAGAACCTTCAACAGAATGCAGCTACCCGCTTAATGGTTGCTCCTTGCATGTAGCAGTAGCCCATTTCTCCTGTGCTACCAAGTTTGAACGGACTTGCAGTGAGTTTCTAGGTGTCTATCAAGATGTTGATCTTGATCGTTAAAGCCCTTCATTGTTAGGTTATACATAAAGACATTCTCGCTCCTCGTGCTTTATCATTGTCGCTGGGATGCCCAAGCTGACGGTCCATAGATGTGTTTGAACAGAAGCTGACTGTTGGGTATTCTCAGAGGAGGGCCTTCAGCTTTAGAATATACTCACTCTTTGGTCTGGAGAAGCTGAGTTTGTTGCTCTTTGGCACATAGTGCAAAGCCTACCTGTTTCCCCAGGCTTTCTCAGACAAGAGCTGAGGGTGTGGGGTGAGTGGCTGGAAAGGGGGAAGTGATCAGTTTCTGTGAAAGTGTCTAATATTTACATTGGATCAACATGAAGTCTTTGTGTTTTTAAAGGTGGAATTGGGCAAGCACTGAGCACTTTGGACAGATGTATTTTATACACTGAAATAATAATCAGATTTTTGGAGTTCATTATTAGCGAATGTTGGAATATTATCAATGGAGGTAAAGACATTACTTGAGAGAGTAGTGTAGACACAAGGTGATTCTCCATACTTAATCTACTAGTGGGTAGTTAATCTGGTTAGGGGAATTTTGAATACTCACACCAGTAAATATTTCAATATTTGAGCTTTCCATTTTCCCCTCCCAGATCTGCTATCACTGAAATGGAAGACACTTCACTGACACTGATTTTGAAAACCTTCTGTATAAATCATTAACATGAAACATTTACTTTAAACTCAGCTTCATGGTCAAATGTAGATAATATTGGGAATTTGTTAATCATTACTGTCAGCTACTTGTTGTGCAGTACTCAGAAACACCCTTTAATATTAGCCCATTATCATGGAGTTTTCACAAAAAGAGTTCAGTGCAACTAGCTTCCTTCACATAATTAAGCCACATCTAACTTCTGTTACATTTTAAACAAACATCTGACATGCACACTCAGATGCATTTGGTAACCCTTTTAGCACCACCTACGAGCCATCTTAAATTCTTTTACTAGGAAAGGATCATCTCACTAAGGGAAAGGGACAAGGGAAGCACAAAGAAAACTGGGCCTGATTCTCCACTTGCTTACACCAGTGTAACTCCATTGACTTGAGTGGAATTACTCCCGATTCACAGGTGTAAGGGAGAGGAGAAGCCTAACCAATTTCCAGGCCATACTGTGGGCCAGATTCTCAGCTAATGTAAGTCAGCAATAGCCCTGTTTAAAGCAATGGAGCTACATTGATTTACACCAGCTAAGGATTTGGCTGTATATCTTTAGCCATGTTTAAATATAGTGATTAATTGTTTATAATCAGAATAAATTTAAACATACTTTTACTCTGCATTAGAAAGCTAGAGCAAGTAGCAAGGAACTTAGCATGAACAGAATACACCAGTCACTTCATAGTCTCTCTCACTTGGAGCACGTTATATCTGTGCTCCATAGTTCATATTGGCTTTCAAGTGTATTTCCAGGTGTAGTGCAAGATGAACCTATCGATTCATAAAGTCCATTATGATTTAAGCTTTCCTTTCTCCTCATGTTTCATCTCAACAGTCAAGATCACTTGCAGTGACTCAGGTAACCTCTGGATTGAAATGACTTTTGAATGTGAGAAACGATATTCTCCATGATAGGCCCTTGAATTGGGAACTCACTATTAGAGCTGGTCAGGAATTTTCTGATGAAACAGAAATAATTTGGTTTTGACAAACTTCTGTCAAACAAAAACAGGTGTCCTGGCTGGTTTCTTGCCAGCTCACTTGGAAGCCTGGGCTCCTGAGCAGTCTGCGAAGGTCTGTGGTTCTGGAACCGCCCTGCCATGTGGATTGCTCTGGGACTAGGGACCCAGGGCTTCCAGGCTCCCTGCCATAGAGCTGGGAATCTGAAAGTCCTAGGAGCTTGAGCTCCAGCAAGGGCTCTCAGGGCCTAGGCTCCCAGCTCTGGACACCTTGATATTCTCCTGGAGTTGGAGGCAGCCAGCTGCTCCATTTTGTTTAGGAAAAATCAAATGGACGGGTTGCAATTTTTGCAAAAAATATTTTTGTTTTGGAATTTCCTGTCTGTGGGAAATTTCAAAAATTCCAATTTTCATTCCAGTGCAAAACAAAAAAGAAATGTCACACTCTCCCACAGAAATGGAAATTCTGAGTTTTGACCAACTCTACTCACAATCTCCATTAGTCCAATAGAATCTAGGTTTATTGAATGTCAGGGCATACTGCAAGGACTCTCTATTTACATAGGCCTTTCCTTGATGGTGGCCTAGTGGAGTTTGAAGTTATGTGTGTGTTTGTGTGTATGTGTGTGTGTGTGTGTGTGTATATATATAAATAACCTGGGACATTTTTATCAGTTAATTTAATGAATAAAAATCAATTAAAAATAAAATAAGCTCCCAATAATAGAAATTGCAATACCATAGCAAAAATCTGCAGCTTACACTAAGCACTAAGACACATAGATGCAAACAAAGGAAACAGTTTATTATGCTGTGAAATATAGATCTTGGGAGGATCAAATCACTAGGAAGAAGTTGGGGAAAACTCTGGAAAAAGAAAGAAACCTCTTTAATTTGCTGTGTCACAAAGGAGAACTATTTAAAAACTCTCAATTAATAGTAAGTTTGTGGAGATCCTGTGGTCAAATCAGACACCTTATTTAGTATTGGCTGCTGCTGCCATCTCGCTATACATTTAGGTCACAGATTAGGGTCCAAATTAGGGTGACCAGATAGCAAGTGTGAAAATTTGGGACAGGGGTAGGGTAATAGATGCCTATATAAGAAAAAGCCCTGAATATTGGGACTGTCCCTATAAAATTGGAACATCTAGTCACCCTAGTCCAAATGGAAGAAATCACTAATGACCAAATTGTTTCATTTAGTCAGTGTCCATATGGCATGGACCCCAACGTACCATAGGCAGCTTGGGGCGGGATAGTGTCTCTTTTAAGACTGCTAAATTGAAATAAACAAAAAATATTGAAAGGCTAGTTGGATATCTGCGCATGACTTCCCTCTCCGGGTTTCCTGAACTACATCTCTAATAGAATATTATTAAGGTTGCAAAGTCAAGCACTCAAAAGTTAGGAAATGTCAGACTTAAAATTGTGTAGGTAACCTTAGTTTGCCCTCCTTGTGTGTATGGATTATGATACAATCTATAATTACAAGATCACAGGCTATTTTTCACACAGGACACCTGCCTCCTTCAGCGCACATGATGGACAGTGTTCAATTAATGAGCAGCTATTAAATATTTTCTTTTATCTGCATTAATCTTGTGACCCCAGGCCTTATTTACTGCACAGCACTCAAACTCTGCTCCAAATATGGAATTAATTTTCTTATGGTCTTTTCTATGGTTTTCATCACTATAGTATCTGAGGGTATGTCTACACTGCAATAAAATCCCCGCAGCCCTGGGTCTCAGAGCCTGGGTCAGCTGACTTGGGCTCATGGGGCTTGGGCTGAAGGGCTGAAAACTGCACAGTAAAATTTCTGTGTAGATATTTGGGCTTGGGCTGGAGCCTGGGCTCTGAGAGACCACGACGAGGTGGGTCTCAGAGCCCGGGCTCCATCCCCCCTGAGTCCAAACGTCTAGGCTGTGAATTTTAGTCCTGCAGCCCAAGCCCCATGAGCCCAAGTCAGTTGATCTCGGCCATCCATGGCCACGCTGAGAGTCTTTTATTGCAGTGTAGACATATACTCAGTGCTTTACAAACATTAATTCATTCACCATCACACCACCCTGTGAACCTTATTTTTTTGGCATTTGTTAACTTCTGAGCAGCCTTAATAATGTTTTTAAAATGTAGTTTTGTAAATCAATAAACTGAAAAAAACCCCAGAATTTCTATTATGTTACTGGGACCAGGCCTGGTGTGGGTCACAGCTGAGAATGCAAAATTCAGGACAGACTGATAAAAACAGGGAAGTCACACCCCAAAACTGGTGGTTATTCTAACATTAGAGTTCACCAAACCAGTAACAAAAGTGAGCTCCTGTATCTCTACACTGGTTAACAAGAAGCCAAAACACAGTCGCTCTAGGCATTCCAGCCCCTGGCTTACCATGCAGACAACTGGATTTTATGATGAGAGGTTACTGAAAACCAGATTTGTCAGACATAAGGTTCTTCCAGTCCAAAGGATCAGCCACTCCCCCACATCAACCTATATATTTTAGATCTTACCAAATACCATGCTGTAGCCAATAACTAAAGGTTTATTAATAAAAAATAAGAGAGTTTTAAAATGGCTAAAGGAATCATATACATTACAAGTGGTTTTATAGTCTGTAAATCAGGTTCATAGCTGTGATGGTAAGTCTGCCAGCTTTCAAAAAGGCTCTTTGGATTGGGGGTCTCAGTCCTTTGTTCAGAGCTTCCTTCTGTTAGAAAATCACAATCCAGAGGTGAGGAGCAGTTATGAAGGCAGAAGTGATGTCACAGTTTCCTTTTATACTTTCAGCCCAAGCGCATGGGAAGTTTCTGGCAAAAGATAGAGGTTTAGATTACATGTCCTTACATGTGATACATTCGCCTCTTACATCCTTGGGGCAACCATTGCCTCAGTGCTCTCTGAAATGTCTTCAGGAGGGGCTCATTGGGTGAGCTGAGTCTCTACAATCGCCCATTATCACATGGATGGCCCAACATAGGGATGGCTAGTCTGGATGGTAAATTTGCTTTGTAAATGTTGGGAAGAAGAAAAAAAGAAAAAAACATATTTGAGATACAAACATATAGTCCATATTCATAACTTCGATACCACAATGATACATGTATTTAAACAGGATAATTATGCTTAACAGACTATAACTTTTCCATTGATACCTTACAGGACATACTTTGTACAAGATTTACTGCAACTTTGTGACAGTGGTAGCAACAGTAATATAAATGGTCACCTTCCTTTTTATATAACATCACACTTGCATTATAGTGACACTCACATTTGTCATCAGTGATTTTAGAACGTTTAGATCCACTGCAAAGAGTTTTGCCATTTGAGCTAATGAAGTAACTGGAAGCAGTAGTAGGTTGTCAACCTCAGTGTGGACCATCCACTAGCGGGGATGAGACACACACTTTGCCAATGAATTTCACATATATTTGTTGACATAAGAGGAATGTTGAGACTTGGGTTCCATTCCATTCCAGTGTTCTGAGCCTGATGAGCCATCTGAGGTAATTACTTCTGAATCCTGGGGTCAAGTCAATCCACAAGCAAGGCCTAACCAGATGACCGTAAAGCAGGCATATAGATTCCTAATGAAAGCAGACACTCCAGTCTGCTCAGTGTTGCTACCTTGTTGGGGTACTCCCAGCTGCCTGGTAGTTTTGACAGACTGTTTCTGCCATGGCTGGTCACCTGACCACAGGTGCTGGCTTCCTCCAGGCCTCAGATGCCCAACCCCCCGCTCTGCCGCAGACCCTACTCCAACCCACCCCTTCTCCCAAGCTCCCACCCTGACTCACCCCTTCCTGCCCAGTTGTGCTCCCTCTCTCAAGCGTGCCCCATCCCCGTTCCTCCCTCTCCCTCTCCAGCATCTCCTGCACACAGTGGAACAGCTGATTGCGGTGGTGGAAGGCACTGTGAGGGAGGCAGGGAGCTGATCAGTGGGACTGCTGGCACTGGGGTGGGTAAGAGGGAGCTGGCTGCCAGTGTGTGCTGAGCACCCACTAATTTTTTTGTGTCGCGGCCTGATATCCAGGTTCTGGATGTGACATCTTCTTCCCCATCCTCTCTAACCTGTCACTGTCCTTTCTCCCCATCCTGGGTTCCTGTCCTACTCCCAGGCTCTTACTCTACCCTGTTCCAGTCTCTACCGCTTCTGGGCTCCACATTCTTGCCCAGCCCCTCACTAGCCTCCATTTCATCATCCCAATGACTCCTAGCCACATTTTCTTGTTTTAAGTAGTCCCATCTTCCCAGTTCCTCACGCAATCTCACCCCACCCCCACCCACCCACAAGCTGCCAGTCCCTCCCTGCCCCTATTTCCTCCTCTGGTTCTTAGTCCCTGTCTCCTTGCCCAGCCAGTCCCAGTTTCCCATCCCCAATCTCCCAGTCTCTTCCCCTTCCACCAACTCCTCATTCCAATCTAGCAGACGTTTTGGAGCATGAGCTTTCGTGGGTGAACACCCACTTCCTCAGATGCAGATGTATTCACCCACGAAAGCTCATGCTCCAAAACGTCTGTTAGTCTATAAGGCACCACAGGATTCTTTGCTGCTTTTACAGATCCAGACTAACACGGCTACCCCTCTGATACTTGATTCCAATCTAGTCTCACAATCACCCTCTTCACCATGGGGTCTGGCTCTTGTCCCTTCTGTAGTTTAATCAGGCTGTTTCCTCTCCCTTTTCTCTTCACTGCCTCGTGCCAGTAGAGGGAGTCTTTAGAGCCCCAGGGAGACAGTCTCCCAGTTTTCAGTTCTGGTGCCTAGTGCCACAGCATCCCACAGCAGCAGGTAAAATCCTGGACAGCCTCTGCATTACTGCCCTGGAGCATAGTCAATGCACACGAGATATTTGAAGAATTTAGCTGCCAGATACCAAGAAGTCTCTACTGAGCATGTTCAAACTGTGATTTTTCAAAGGCTTACAACATGGCCAGATTAGGTTTTGTACATTATTTGTATAAATCCAATTATCTTGTTATTTGATGTGTCATTAAATAGTTTTCTTTTAGCTTTGGGACTCATAATAGATGAAATATGTAATATTGTAAATTAAACCATTTAATATGTAAATCAAAACCACAGCAAAAGCAGAAGAGTGAGTGACATCAGTTGTGATTCTTGCACTGTGAGACTCAGTTTGCTTTGAACAAATGAATAAAATGAAAAGAATAGCCAAGGGAAACTGGAATATTTTGGCCGGAATTTAAACCATCTACTATATAAAGTCTTCTGAAAAGCAGAAGACTGCATAAAATGTTTTCAGTGGGCAGCTTAGCAGAACTCCTTTTGACAGACACAGAACAGAAATTGCGTTGCCTGCAATGAGGATGACACTGTTCTTTATGGAGTGAAAGAAAACCAGACCTGATTAGAGTATTTACTTTGGCAAGATGGAAACAAAGTTTGTAAAGCAAAATAGTTTTCAGACATATATCATACATCTAACCTCAGAAGATAAAAAGCAACCCAATAGGAACATGAGTGCAGATTTGTACAGGATTTTTCTAATTGCTTGGCTGGCTGGCTGTTCTCATGACACACACATGCTAGGAGGAGTGAAGGACAGAGTTTGTAAATATCCCCTTTATTCCAGACAAAAATCATACTCCGTTTAAAATAAAACAAATGTAACTGTATTTTTCCTAGTTCAGTATTTCTGACAGCCCGAGTGTAAGCATGACTATAAATAAAAATACAAAAGAAACACATTCTTTGAGAAAAACAAAACAAAAATTAAATACAAACAAAACCATTTGAATAAAAATTTCAAGGCAAAAATGGTGACACTGGATTTAAAAATATATATTGTATAGTGGATTAATCAGTAGATATTATGTAATGTTGATATAGGAATGTTCTGCAGAAATGTTTTATGTCTTTTCATTCTTTATTAGAATATTTGATCTTGAACTAGATGGCGCTATCCTGGAGTCATACTTTACCCTATCAGAAGTCTATAGAAGATAACGGGACTCCTCTTAGAATAAGGCAGTATTCAGTGTAAGAGTGTCAGAATCTGGTCATTTTTTAGTCAGACCTTGTTACTGAAGCATCAGCCAAGAAAAGAACATCACATGACTAGGCCTCACACCTGGCTTCTAGCAGTGACTATGGCTTTGTTGAGCTGCAGAGTACTTTTGCAATTCTCTTTACTATAAGTCACATGCATGATTGTTTTTTCTGATGCCTGAGGGAAATTCTCAGTGCAGCCTATGGTATTCATGCTGGATTAGCTGGAAGATGAGGGAACAGTTCCTGAATAGATGTATAGCCAAAACCCATCTTAAATCCACTGTTTTCAGGAAGAGCATATATAGTCAAGAATAAAGGAAATCCTGAGGACAGAGGAAGGGTTAATTGTAGGTTAATCATTTGTAAATTCTATAATGCTCACTTCTCAGGAAACAAAGCTAAACACTGTTTTAAATTTACGCTGAAGTTGTCCGTCAATAGCAGTGAATCACAATCCTTGAGAAGCCAAACAAATACATAATTCATTCACAGACAGGCACGACAATTACATAGATATACTTGCGTTCATAAGAAAGGAAGATTATTTTCAATAGGGTTCACTTTTCAAAATGTCCTTTTTTTTCTCCAGTTGTTTGTTTAAAAATTTCAATGGTCTCCAAATAAAGCAGACTGAAATGTTATGGAAATTCTAAATTTCCTCTGAAATTTTCCCCATAAAAAGTTTTAACCATTTTGCACAACAACTTTTCACCATTTTTCAACCACCTCAAACTGTAAGTTTTCATCAATGTTTTCCAAGTGTCATCATTTCTATGCCTCCAGTGAATATACTGTACAGAATAGGCTACAGAAAGGGAAACGGGTCTTTAACTTATCATCTCTCTGGTTTCACATCTTTCAAAAAGCCATTGGGTTTCCAACTCTTGAATCTTCCCATTCTGATCTTCAACAATTCAGTTTTATACTCCTGGTCACTATTTATTATTTGTTCTACAGTGGTGCCTTGAGGTCACAGCTGAGACTGGGCCCTCTTTGTACTAAGAACTGTACAAACACATAGTAATACATAGGGGGAGATTTTCAAAGGCAGAAGACTTTACATATAGTTAGAGGGTAGAGCCATATTGGGAGAACAGGGGTGCTTGTACTGTTGTTGCCTGTGCTCTCTCTTCCGTTATGTATCCATAACACATTCAGCCTTTAGAGCGGTCAGCCAGGCACCTTCCACAATAAATTACGGTAGTAGATACTGTATTATTAGCCATATTCTGTAACAAGAACCAGACACGATGTGCCCTTTTGGGCTCAGTCCTCCATGTTCTTCAGTATCTTCCCTTTCTGTTGACTTCACTGGAAACTGAGTGCACCCTGCACTTTGCAAAAGGTGCTCAGCACTTGAAAATGGCAAACAAGTGCTAGTTTCTGATCCTGCAAGGTTTTAATGGGTGAAATCCTGGCCTTATAAAAGTGAATGATAAAACTGACCAGAAAGGGGATTTCCCCCATGTGTGGAATTCCCATTGACTTCAATAAGAATTGGCTGGTGATTGGACACTAGATGGGGAGGGTTCTGAGTTACTTTAGTGAATTCTTTTCGAGGTGTCTGGCTGGAGGTTTTGTCCACATGGTCAGGCTCTAACACAGTGGTGGGCAACTTGCGGCCCGCAAGACAATTTGTTTACACTGACCATCCACAGGTTCACCGTTCCCAGCCAATGGTAGCTGTAGGAAGTGCCACGGGCTGCAGGGACATTCTATAAACAAACTGTCTTGTAGCCCACCGCAGATTATCCTGATCTGCAGGTTGCCCACTACTGCTCTAACGGATTGCTATATTTGAAGTTGAGAAGGAATTTTCTCCTGAGTCACATTGGCAGAGACCCTGGAGGATTTTCATCTTCCTTTGCAGCAAGGGGCGTGGGTCACTTGCAGGTTTAAAATAGTGTAAATGGTGGATTCTCTATAATTTTAAGTCTTTAAATCGTGATCTGAGGACTTCAGTAACTCAGCCAGAGGTTATGAGTCTATTACAGGATTGAGTGGGTGAGGTTTTGTGGCCTGCAATGTACAGGAGATCAGACTAGATGATCATGATGGTCCTTTCTGGCCTTAGAGTCTATAAGGTAATGGATGGCTTGCAGGACTGGACTTCTACACTTTGCTGTAGTCAAGTGTCAGATCTTTCTTAAAATCCATGGAGGAAGGAATCGGAAAGAAACAGGAATTCCATAGAGGAGCCTAAAGAACCTTTTTCTATAAGTTAGCAAAAAGTGCATTGTGAATGTTTTTTACTTTGGTCATCAGGAGCAAAATGGTTCATTTCTTACATTTACCATTTTTATATGTTCACACAGTTCTCCTCATTAATATTGCCGTACCCAAAAGACCAGAGGCTCTCTGTGCTAGGTGCTGTTCAACTCGTCGAAAGAGTCTCTGCCCCAAACATTTTACAATACAGAGTCCTGCTCATGTGGTCAGATATGCGTGGGCAGATCCTTCCACCTGTGCAGAGCCCCACTGAAGCCAACGGGGCTCTGTGTAAGTGCAAAGATCCACCCATGTCAGTCCAAATAAAGACTATGGGCCTGATTTCCTACTGCACATTATTATTCCATCCAAATTAAGAATTTTCTTGCATTTCTTTTTTCCTTTTTCATTCATCACTTTAATTTTAGTGCTAATTGTTACCCAAAGTGTTCAGAAACCTTTACAATATGACATAAATATAAGAAAAATGATACACAAAACTATTTGAATTCAGAGGATAGAGGATCATAACTATGTGATTCTATGATTTTTCTTTCCTGATGTTTTTCAGAATGTGCTATAAAAATAAAAATTTACCACTGTCTCCTGGCATGCAGTAACATGGTACTGGCTTTCTTTATTTTTCTTTTCCGGCCAATTTCAAAGTGACTATTTTGAAAAAAATCAAAGTATTTTTATTTATTCTCCTCTAGATCACTTTGTCCAGAGAGACTGTCCAACATCAACAAAAAAGAGACACAGCAAGTTAGCGTGTCTCTTTGTTTCCTCTTTGAAAAAGACAATATTATGCATCTTTGCTACCTCTGATTGAATGACAGGCGTCAGCAAGCCAACATTATTTTGGAGTAACTCTCTAAAGTCCAGTTCAAGTTTATACAAGATAATTTATGTTTAACAAAAGAATCTTATAGTGAAGCAAATAGAACTCCTGTATTGCTCTAAATATAGCTGAAAACAGAAATTAGTGGAGTGCCTATTTTTATCAGCACTAGCATTTGAAAAAAAACCCTGATTGTCATTTGATGGTGGACTAAATATGCCATTCTAGTGATAAAGTGAAGAAACTTTCAATGTCCTTTCAGCATGAAGTATAGCCAGAGATGAGACACTGTTCTGAATTTATATTAATTACAATAACAAAAGTAAACTAGACATAATACCATGCCTGCCAGTAAAGACATGCTACAGCATAAAGGACATACTTTGTCATGTACAGATATGATAGTCTTTTACATACAAACATGAGGCCCCATCCTAAAAACCCTTATTTAGAGGAGTAGCCTTTACTCACATGAGTGCAGTCAGTGGACTATTATTATTGATTATTTGTAATGAGTGGTATCTGGAAGCTCCAATCAGGGATTAAGGTTCCATTGTGCTAGGCACCTAACGCACCCATCCAAAAATCATGATCCCTGACCCAAAGAACTTACAATCTAAGCAATTCTAAATTTGTTCTCATGGATTAGGCTACACATTTTGAATAATAAATATTATTAGTCTTAATCTTAGTATATGATAATCCTTTAGGCTTTGGGCATACATTACTTGTATTTCCCAGTCACTGCCTGCCACCTTTACATTTCTTGGTGAGAGATTGCTTTCATCCCTGAGGTCACCATCCCCAATATTTCTGTTATACTAATAATCCAAAGGCTGATTATTACCATGGACATCACTACTCACTCCGGATAGGTACCATTTGTGAATTCATACTATTCCCATTCCAAGCATGAGTTAAGTTTATTTGCCATTAATGTGCTGTTTATTTGAATCCCAGTGATTACCTAATTCCTGTGGATACTGCTGTCTGTCAGCGCTGCTGAAAACTGATTACTATTCAAGAGCCTGTCATACTGTAGAATATTTTTGTAAAACCAAACGGGTTCACTTCAGACACACAAGACCTAGGAATTCAAATGGCCAACCCCAGTCTCCAAGAACCAAACAAACCACACAGCTGAGCTCAGATATGGAAAACCCTGCAAACCAAACAACCCACCCAGTACACACAGCAAGTCCAAAAATCTCCCAGAACAGAGCCAAGACAGCCAGCTGAGAGTCACTATAACTAAACAAGACAGCAAGCAGGCAACCAGGATCTGCTTAAGCCAGCAAGAAGTGAACAACGTTTTAATTAAAACTACATATGGTTTAACATAGTAATGATCTCATCTGAACTATTTGCAGTGCAAAATACAGTAGAGTCCATTTTAAAGAATATCAGCTAAAGAAATAGACCTGTTAATGGAATGTGTGTTTCATGTACTGCACCTAATATCTACACAGAAATATAACCTTTTAAATGAGTGTAGTTGACAAAGGGCTAATGCTGAAGACAGTGTATGGTATAACTCAGAAAATATTGGTGAGTAAACATGTCTTTGGGTGCCACACATCACAGACACATATCTGAGCCACCAGGAAGAACATCAACTCCAGTTTGCAATCCATGGTTTGGTCTGATTATGGCACCAGCAGGTCACAGCAGAAATTAATTCTCTAATTGCTATCCCAGTCTGGAAAGTCAAGCTTCAACTTTATCTCCTGTATTCAGGTCCATGTAGTGATGCCACAAAGTCTCACAGACAAATCAGAAGGCAAGGGTTTACCATAGCCTGAGGGGTCTGCATGGAGACAGGAGGGCAGAGGGGTGTGTGTGTGTGTGTATGTATGTGTGTGCACGTGCGCATGCTCATGGAGGTGGAAGGATCAGGCAAGAAGTGGGGATCGAGTTAGATTAAGCACTGCCTGCTATAAAGAGCCTCAAACTGTCTTGATTCAATTATTTAAAAACAACACGAATGTAATTAAATTGAGTAAAGTAAGTTTTAGGGCAGTGGTTCCCAAACTTTAACAACCTATAAAACCCTTTCACTAAAAAATCAAATCTCGTGAACCTCCTCCTAAAAATGAATATTTCCAGGGATTTTCTCCCTTACCTGAGTATAAATTAGAAAAGCAGTGATCTTGGAAATATAAAATTGTTTTTTAGGACATGCTGATTACACACTATGTATTATTAATTATTATTTATCATGACAGTATTTTTATTACATTATGAAAATGGTAACACTCTTCCAAGATCTCACTTTCATAGCTTGTATCTCTTTGAATAAGCCTGTTATAAGACAAGGTTCCTATGTTTCATCAAGAAGTATCATATGTGAAACAGCATGAAGGTATTTAAGAAGCCAACCCAGAGTTCCTCCTACACAAGCATTCAGGTCTTGAGCAGTCCAGGCAAACACCTCATGTTACAACAAAGCTTAAACTTGTTCTTGATAATAATTTTAAAAACACTACTGGCTGCCTATTTAATTTTAAAAACAGCAAAAAATATCCACCTCCCTTTTCATTTCTTATAAGGAGTCTTGAAGTTTAAATCTCCTCAGTGTGATAAGCTTGCTTAGATCTGGTTAGCTCTTAGAATTCCAGGGGCTCCTGGCTGCTGGCCCAGTGCTGCCTGGGGTCCCTAGGGACAGCTCTGTCCACCGTTAGAGAATTTTTTCCCAAGAACCCCCTGTAACATTTTGCAACCCCCAGGGGTTCACGAACCCCAGTTTGGGAACCATTGTTTTAGGGTGAATAATAGGAGTCATTTCCAAGCATTAATGTTCATTAGATTGTGGAATATAATTTCCAAAGAGGAATGGTGAAAGATTGATCTGCTGCTCAGTCATTTAAAAATAGTTTGGACAAAGCACTCAAGAACAGCCAGGGAACAATTTTGCACTTGCAGAATGATGGACTAAATGATCTAACTGGTCTCTCCCATCTGTAATGTCTATGATTCTACAATTAATGAGAATGGGTATCATAATCAACAAAAGATGTTACATATTCCTCATAAAATGTAAATCACCAAAACAAACAAAGCCTTTTAAAAATCAAATTCAGAAGTCTTCTGGTTTTAAGACCTTGTTTGTGGCTACCCAGATCAAAGAGGTCAGCATCTCTCTAACTTTCACATGGTGTGCTCAAAAGTTAGAATCCTTAGCTTCCTGCAGATCAGTCTCTGGAGACTGCATGTCAGTGTGAGATATTTTTCCCAAGTGTAAGCAGGGGGATAGTTCCGCTATTGTGGGGAACTTTCCTGGCTTCTGCACTACCCTGGTGAAGTGGGCTAGCAGAAGGATCTGAGTCCTCGCTCCCACTTGCTTTACCCAGAGGCCTCCCTGCCCTCAAGGACTCCCCTTCCACTCTCCTGGCTGGCAGCATCCTTGTAACCCCAACAAGATTCCTGGGGGGCTCAACCCCCTGCCCTGCTGTGGTTGCCTGGGACAGGGGCTAGGGTGTCCCCCCTTGACCCACTGATCATTTCACGCAATTTAAAGCAAATACAAGTTGTTTAATTAACAATTAATTTAAAAGAAGAATAAGGAAAAATGGAACAGGTTAAAGGAAAACACATCACCCTGATCTGTGGCAGGGAACATTACAAACAGTGTCTCTGGACACCAGGGCACTTCACAGTCTGTTCCTTGTATGTCCCAGGTCTCCTTCTCAGGCCTGGCTGTGCTGCAGAGATGCCATGGGCTGGACACTTGCAATGGTGGTGGCCACACACCTCTGGGCTTTGGGCGGTGGGACCCTTCTTCCCTAAGTCAGCCCCCCGTCAGGTTAAGATCCTCCTCCCAATCTTGTCTGCAAGGACTCTTAGCTGGGGGTGTCTTTTTGCACTAGGCCCTTTGCCCAGGGTTCTCCCTTGACCGGCCCCAGTTGCTCACCACACCTGGCTCTGTGGCAGCAGCTCTGCTCCCAGCACAGGATCTGCTCTCCCTGGGCCGTGTCTCTGCCTCCGTGGCTGCAGCTCTGCTCCCAGCACAGGATCTGCTCTCCCTGGGCTGTGTCTCTGGCTCCATGGCTGCAGCTCTGCTCCCAGCACAGGATCTGCTCTCCCTGGGCCGTGTCTCTGGCTCTGTGGCTCCAGCTCTGCTCCCAGCACAGGATCTGCTCTCCCTGGGCCGTGTCTCTGCTTCCGTGGCTGCAGCTCTGCTCCCAGCACAGGATCTGCTTTCTCCCTGGGCTGTGTCTCTGTCTCTGTGGCGGCAGTTCTGCTCCCAGCACAGTATTTGCTCTCCCTGGGCTGTGTCTCTGGCTCTGTGGTGGCAGTTCTGCTCCCAGCACAGTATTTGCTCTCCCTGGGCTGTGTCTCTGGCTCTGTGGCTGCTTTTCTGGCCCCTCTGGATCTGGCACAGCTCTGCTCTCCAGCTCAGGTTAGGCCCCTGCTTTCTCCTTAGCTCGGCCCCACTCTGACGCAGGCAATTCCAGCTCACACAGAGGACGGGATCCCTCTGGCCTCCTGACTCCCTGATTAGCCTGCGCACCCTGTCAATCAGGCTCAGAGGCTTAGGCTGACCTGGAGCTAGCCAACGTAAACACCCCAAATGAATGTTTATAAGGGGGCAACAGTCCACTTACACAAGTATAATCATTTTCTAACAACTACAATGCATATCTTCTCCCAATGGCCAAAATGCAAATCTCTTTGTAAATAACCATCATGCAAACAAATATGCTACTCTTTGGGATGCCATAAGGAGCCTGAGGTCTGAAGCCTTTTGCACTTGTGATGGTACAAGCTAGTTTGTTATGCTGTTTGCAATTGCTGGATAAATATTCTGTTGAAAACTTGTGAAAAAGAAAGTTCCTGACTACATCACTGGGATCCAGAAAAGACTCAGATTATAAGGACAATTCCCATTGTTTCATGCAAGTACTAACACTAACATCATATGAATAAAGGCAGAAATAAAGCCTTTAGAAAAACTAACAAGAGTTGTTTTCTGCTGATGGATTTTCAAATGTAGCTCAATCTTAAACTGAATGGAATTAGCAAACCACTAACCTAGGTTAAGCATTTATATGCCCCCTGGTTTACTATAATATCTGGGCAACTCACAATCCTCAACACCTCTGGGAGGTAGAGATATGCTGTTAGCCTCATTTGCAGATGAAGAACTGTGGCATAGAAAGACCAAGAGTAAAAATGTCGAATGTGCCGAAGGAACCTAAGTCCCATTTTTCCAAATAAATGTATTCACGCAGGAGCTTAAGATTAATCAGAAGTAAGTGGGACTTAGGTTCCTATGTGCTTAGTCACTTTTGAAAATTTTACCCTAAGTGAATTACCCAAGATCACATAAGGAACCTATGACAGAGCAGAGCATTAAATCTGGGTCTTCTAAGTGCCAGGCTAGGGCCCTACCCACTAAACTATCTTTCGCCTGAAATGTGCCTATTGTACATAATAATGACATTTTGTCACACAGCTTCAACAGAAATGTTATTTTAGATATCAGAACAGATATGTTTATATTGAGATTGTCCTCAGAATGGGTGATCTGGGAAGCTACCTGGGCTTAGAAAAGATACGGGAAACCACTGGATTAAGAGGTAAATATTTATACCTAATAATTTTGGGGGGACTTGAGGAGGGGCAATGATAAAATCACCCAGAGTATTTAGGGCTTGTTCTACTCCCAGAGACATCACTGTCAAAACATTCATGGACTTCCCTGATAGCAGGATTAGTGGAGTTGGATTTTCTTATAGAAAAGGGTGAGACTCTTTTTCACTAAGGAGGATGAAAGTTGAGAATGAAGGAGGCTGGAACTGGACAGGGATGTTAGCAGGGATGAAGATTTACAGGATGCAAATGATAAGGGAGAGATAGAGGAACAATGTTCCTCTTGCCCCCAGTGATGAGTATGGCTGAGCACAGAGAATGAATAGTCACTTGTCTTAATTACAAAACATGAAGCACATCTCTAAAATGTCTTCTTTCGTGTGCTCCTTTTAACTGAAACTAAATTACTGCATGTGGTGTTTAGATGTTGCTTGGGATTATTAGAACAGGGAGCACTGGCTCTTGGGAGTCTAAAAGGACAGGAAACAGGAAGGATGGGGGAGGAGTTGAAGCTTGTTAGTACAACATTTTGGTGACAAGGATGGATCTTTTGCCTCTGAACCCACCTGCACCCTTTCTGCAAAGCCCAGGTGAGCCTCCAATTGCTTTTACTGCTTGGATCCATATGTTTGAGACTTATCTGCTTGCAATCAGTGCTAACGAGATTTCTGAAGTAGGAAAGCATGCTCTTCTAATCCACTGCCTTGGAGCAGAAGGGCAGCGTATATTTTACACTTTTCCCCTTGCAGATGATAAATATGAGACTGCACTCACTGCATTAAAGAACTTTTTTGTGCCAAAAGTGAACGTAGTAGCTAATCGCTACAGGTTTCGCCAGCGTGAGCAGAAACCAGGGGAGACTATAATGCAGTATATTGCTTCCCTGAGGAGTCTGATTGTAACTTGTGACTTTGGGAATATGGCAGATGAGATGATTAGAGACCAACTCATTGAGAAAACAACCATGCTTCATGTGAGAGAACGCTTACTTCTAGAACCACAACTTACACTAGAAAAAGCAATAACCATTGCTACTCAGATTGAGTCAGCTACCCCTGAAGCCAAAATAATGAGCAGGGATACAGGAGGCACAGTCCAGGCTGTCAGGGCCGGATCCAGGCACCAGCTGAGCAAACTCGTGCTTGGAGCGGCAGATTCTATGGGGCGACGTACCGCCCAAACCTACGGCGGCATGGCTGATTTTTTTTTGTTTGCTGCTCCGGCTGCCCTGTAGGAGGCGGCGGTGGCACGGAGGAGTTGAGCGGAGCCCTCCCGGCAGGCGGCGCAGCGGTCGGGGCCGCGTGGGAGTGCCCCGCTGAAGCGCTGGCCGCCCCCCTTCTCTCTCTCTCCCCCGCTCCCTCCCCTTCCCCCCCCCATTAGACCGGGCGCGCACTCTGCAGCACAGGGAGTCCCCTGGCTCCGGCTGCCCTGTAGGGTTTTTTGTTTTGTTTTGGTTTTCCCCTGCTTTCCCAGCCGCGCCATTGTTTCTGCCCCCGCCCCTCTGCTTTGCTGCTCTAGCCGCACCGTTTTTGTGTTGTTCCCCCCCAGCTTTGCCACTCCAGCCAGCCATGCTGTGTCCCCTCCCCGGCTTTGCCGCTCCAGCCGCACGTGCTCGCCCCCCCCCCAGCAAAAAAGCCCGAGCCGGCCCTGCAGGCTGTGACTCCTTTGCAGAAAAGTTCACTATCGCTGCAGACAAACAATTGCAGGAGGAAAACTAATGAAAAGCCACTGAATCAGCAAATTCAAAATACAGTAAAAGCATGCTTTCACTGTGGATCCCCACGACACCTTGCAAGCTACACCGGATGCCCAGCAAAAGTAGCTCATGCAATCATTGCAAAAAGATTGGGCATTTTGCTAAAGTACGTCGCAGTAGCCAGTTCAATCAACAGGTGCATGCAGTTACAATACCAGATGTTACTGTGCTAAGTGTGGACAAAATCACTACTGCACATATTCCAGAACAGATAAAGTGCACTGTAAACGTTTCCACCATACCTTCCGGCAAATCACACTCTATTCACCTAATGTTGGACACAGGCTCAGCAGTATCTATACTACCTGATTCCATCTATTTGCATTACTTTAAATATGTGCCTCTTTCTGAATCCAAACTTCAGTTAGTGTGTTATTTGAAAAACCATATTCCAGTACATGGCTGCCTGCCAGCAATAGTTACTTTTGGTGATTGGTGTGTAACTGCAGAGTTCTACATTGTCCACAAGGGCACTCTATCCTTGGCAGAGATTTATTGGCTGCTTTAAGTCTCAGGGTAAACGAATTGATCTTCCTCAGCAAAGCACTCTTACGGTACACACACCAGTTTCAGCTGGGACCCAGCACCAGGTTGAGGAGAAACTCGGCTATGCTTATGGGTTTCTGCATAAAGTTAAAATGCAGAATAATGTGATGCCTGTGTAACCCTTCTTCCCCTCTGAATTGGCAGCAACAAGGGCCAGGTTCAGTATCCAGGGGTTCCATTTCAATAACACAATGCATAACCGGCTCGAGCACCCACCCAGTGACCTGGGACACTTACATACCAGACCCCCCTGGGCGCCTCTAGGAGGCAATACTTCCCCTCTCACAAGCACGGAGTCTGAGTGTAGCAAAATCCTTTTAATAAAGGAAGGAAATAACGTAGCATCCCATTGGAGAAACACCACAAAAAGGATTATAACACAAACTATAAGCAAAAACCCACCTCCAAGTACTTTTGGCAATGTCCTTTCCCCCTTAGGGTCTTAAGCCCAATCACCCCAAAGACCAACAACCCGAAAGTCTCTGGTCAGTGCCACCCCAGAATTCAAAAGTTTATCTGCAGAGTTTTACCCCCACAACCTGGGTGGAAATGGCGGGGGGGAAAGTCCACACAAGGTGTTAAGGGGCACCTTACGTGGGCCAGCGCCAACTGCTCTGCCTCTCCATGGAGTTCTGCTGCAGCCTTCACCACGACCAGCTCCACTATACCAGCTGTGACGCTCCTCCAAATGTCCCTGCAAACCACTTCACTCCGCTCACTGTTCCATGGGCTGCTCCAACATGCTGCAAACTGCTCCGCTTTGCCAGCCGCTTAATTATAGGTCTTCAGGCTTCCCCACTAGTTAACACAGCACTCAGTGATTTCAGCTCTTAGTAGGGAAGCCCTGGTGCTGGTGCACCATTGGCCGAACATGAATTCAGCTTAACCGTCTCTAGATGGTCTCCTAATGGAATACAAAATTAGCTCTACTCTTTTACAGTGGAGAGAGGACGCTGTGCAATTGGTGTTCCAGGCCCTCAAAAGGGGCCCATACCATCTGGCACACACACCAATCCTCAACCTCTCTCAAGTCACTGGGTTTTGGAACCCATGTCCCTTGTCTAGCAAGTGTCACTTAATTGATATTGAGACTTCTCTGTCATAAAGCAGTCTCATAGTTCCTCATTCACATAATCAGGTGGCAACACTTTATTTATCCTGCCCCAATAACAAAGAAATTTGGGATCCCAGAGCTGTCAAAATAACCATCCCAGGCTGCCTTGGGCTATGCTGGGTGTGCCCATGCAAATATCTGAGATTTCACACTTCCTGAAATTCTTTCCACACTTCCCATAATTCACCACCAGATGTCAGGGTAGAGCTCATCCTGACTTTGCTTACACCAGTGTAGCCAGAAATTACCTCACTTACCATTTTCAGTCAGGGAAGCTGTTTCAGAGGAACTTAGAAAACTTGTTCAAAAGGACATAATCTCTTCCATAAACTCCTCGGAATTGGTTTCACCTATAGTAGTGATTTAGAAGAAGAGTGGAGGCATTCACTTTTGTGTGGACTTAAGGGAGCCAAATAAAGCTATTGTGATTGACAGCCATCCTCTTCCTTACATAGAAGAAGTATTTGCAGAACTCTGTGGAGCAAAGATGTTTTCTACTCTTGATTTGCAGAGTGCATACCACCAGGTTATGTTGCATGAAGATAGCAGAGACCTCACAGCATTTATTACACATGAGGGACTATTTCATTTTAAACGTGTTCCATACGGTCTCGCATCAGCCCCAAGTGCCTTCCAAAAAATGATGTAATTGATTCTAAAAAATCAACATGGAGTTCAGTGCTATTTGGATTTTATCGTGTTTGGAAATACTACTGAGGAGCATGACAATAACCTGCAGTCTGTACTTAGCTGCATCAGCAAAGCAGGCCTCAAGCTCAATAGGTCCAAATGCAAATTTAAGACAAACTGAACTCTCCTTTCTGGGGCATACAATTTCACAGGCTGGACTAAAACCTGATCCAGATCATACCCTGGCAATTTCAAATGCTCCTCCTCCAACAGATCTGCAAACCTTACGTTCCTTCTTGGGTCTTACCTCCTGGTATGCAAAATTCAATCCCAATTATGCTTCTGTCATTGAACCATTACGAGAATTACTATGGAGAAGTTCAGCCTTAGTGTGGACATCAGATGCACAAGCTAGTTTCAAAATGGTGAAAGACTTGACTGTACATAGTCAATACTTTCACTATTCAGTCCTGCATTGCGCACAATTGTAACTACTGATGCTTCTGATTATGGACTTGGGGCGAGGGTGACCAGAGGCAACAATTTTATCGGGACTGTCCTGATATTTGCTTGTTTGTCCCGCGTCCCGACCAATGTTAGGTCGGGACACTGGACAAATAAGCAAAGGCTCCGGAGCCCGGAAGGGCTCACACCCTCCCCTGCCCCGACTTTGCCCCCACCTTCCCCCATTGGATCCCTCCCCAAATCCTCGCCCCCATCCCCGCCCCCTCACTGCCCCATTGGCTCCCTCCCCAAATCCCCTCTTCTTGCCAAGCATGCCATGCCCAGGAGACGCAGGGGAGCGTGGGGCCGGGGTGAGTGTGAGTCCAGCCTGGCCCTGAGCAGACAGGACTTGGGTGCAGTATCTGGAGGGAGAGTAGGGGGGTGGCCCGCGGGGCCAGGCAGCAGCTGTTCTCCCCATCTGGGCAGCGGGACTCGGGAGCAGCCACTGCTGCAGCTCCCACTGCCACGGGGGTAGGAAGCGGCCAAGCACGTGGCACTCATCGGCTGCGGCTTTGGCACCCGGGCCCAAACCCACCGAGCCCGGGCCTGCTGCGGGAACCCAGCAGCACACACGCTGCACCCAGCTCCTGGCCAGTTGTTTCTGGGCTTGCTGCCCAGCTGGTGCAATCCCTCGGTGGAGGCATTGTCAGCCCAGCCCTGTTCATTCTCCTGAGGGACCCGAGCGGGATGGCGGGGCTGGGGCCTGCTGCCCCCACTCCGGGGCCGCCCGTGGGATTGCACCAGCTGGGCAGCCAGCCCAGACGCTACTGGCCAGGGGCTGGGCGTGCTCAGCATGTGCGCTGGGTCCCTGTAGCAGGCCCGGGCTCGGGGGGTTCATGGGTGCCAAAGCCACAGCCACCGAGCTTGGCCAGCGGCCGCTTCCTCCCCCTGTGGCAGTGGGAGCTGCAGCAGTGGCTGCTCCCGAGTCCTGCTGCCCAAGTGGGGAGAACAGCCCCCGCCTGGCCCCGTAGGCTGCCCCCTAATCTTCCTCCAGGTACTGTGCTCGAGTCCTTGCTGCTCGGGGCCAGGCCGGACTCATGCTTACCCCAGCCCCACACTCCCTTGAGTCTCCCGGGCCTCCCTCTAGCGTTTGTGGAGGGAGGAGGAATCGGGGTGGGGGATTTTTTTTTTTGCTTTGCTGCCATTTTTTTCCCCTCTGCCCCCGCCCTGCCCCCACATGTCCTAATATTTGACCTGCGTGATCTGGTCACCCTACTTGGGGCTGTCCTCATACAACTTCATGAGGACAACACTGAGAGGACTGTTGCATTTGCTTCAAGAACACTAAGTAATGCTGAGAGAAAATATTCTGCAGTCGAAAAAGAAGCACTTGCTTGTGTCTGGGCTACTGAAAAATGGAGAATTTACCTGTGGGGCCGCATGTTCAAGTTGTGCACACACCACAGCCCTTTGACAACGTTGCTCACCACAAAAGGACTGGGAAGAGCAGGATATCGTATTGCTAGATGGTCTGCAAGACTACTCTCTTTCAATTATGAACTGGAATATAAGCCTGGAAACAAAAATACAGTAGCTGATTGCCTTTCTCGCCTGCCTTTGCCTTCACCAGACGGTCCACCGGAGGATGAGGATGTAGTAGTTGCGCTTATTACAAGCACTCTTACTGCAGTTACAAGAGAACAATTTCAAGTTGCTTGTTCAGTGTGTCCAATTCAACAAAAACTATGGGAATTTCTGACAAAGAGATGGCCCAGTAACCCTAAAAACCTTGACCCAGTTTTGCTGCCTTATTTTAGAGTTTGGGATGAACTTTCTTTGCTCAGTGGCTGTGTGCTACGAGGTACACACCAGCTACTTGTGTCAGAATAATTACAGTCAAAACTCATACATCTGGCACACGATACTCATCAAGGAATTGTCAGAACCAAACAAAGACTACGGGATCTGTATTGGTGGCCAGGGATGGACTCTCAAACTGAAGCACTCATAAAATCCTGTGTCACTTGCCAAATGCACGATAAGACAGCAGTGACATTTACCCCTCCATTACAGCCTATTCCTCTTCCTGAATCTGCATGGGAAAAAGTGGCGATTGACATTATAGGACCCTTTGATACTGCTCCAATTGACTGTCGTTATGCCATCACTTTAATAGACTATTTCACTAAATGGTCTGAGGTAGCGTTTACATCGCAAATCTCTTCTGCTACAGTAATTAAGTTCCTCTCTTCAGTTTTTAGCAGGGAAGGTAACCCCAAAGAACTGGTTTCAGATAATGGTAGTCAATTTACTTCCCTGGAGTTTGAAACTTTTCTAGCAGAGAGGAACATTTTACACAGAAGGTCATCCCTATATTACCCTCAAGCCAATGTGGAAATCGAACGGTTTAACAGAAGTTTGAAAGAGAGTTTGCAAACGGCTAAACTGGAAGGGCGATTGTGGATACCCTTCACTACTGATTTCTTGCAAGCATACTGGGCTACATGACATGCCACAATGCAAAGATCACCTGCAGAGTTACTGCATGGAAAACAGATGAATACTAAACTGAACATTGCTGGATTGTTAAAGGCACGACCTGAGTCTCCAGCTGAGGATGATGTGAGAAAAACAGTTGAACAGAACCAAGCAAAGTGTAAGGCTTTCACAGACAAGCGGTGGGGTGCTAAGGAACCAAAGTTTGAGTGTGATTCCTTTGTTAGAATATGAAAACCTGAAATTTTATGCAAAATGGACCATAAATTCACAGCTCCTCTTAAAATCACAGAGAAGAAGGGACCTTACACCTATCGACTTTCTGATGGGCGGGTATGGAATGCTTCTTATCTTGCACCTACCTATGCACCAAGAGGAGATTATGCCAACACCTAGCCTGCATTGGATGACTTCACCGTAGTAGCAACACAACAAGACATTGCATTGGAACTGGGGCTTGAGAGATGGCCTGTCAGACCCAGACAACCACCTTTCTGGACTAGAGACTATGTTATGTAGTATCTACAGTGTTTCCAGTGTAATATTTCTGCCAATAGTATAGTGTCTTGTTTCCTATTTGTTCCTGTGGTTAGAACAACAATGCTTATTTTAATTGGGAGAGTTTCTTAAGAGAGGAAGTAGGTGTTCAGATGTTGGTGTTCAGTAGGTGTTCAGGTGTTCAGATGTTGCTTGTGATTATCAGAACTGGGAGCACTGGCTGTTGGGAGTCTGAAAGGACAGGAAACAGGAAGGCGGGGGGAGGAGTTGAGGAGGCAGAGTGAGAGTTACAGAGGGTGCAGCAGCAGCTTGGTAAAGAGGTTTTCACTTAAAAATAAAGTCTTGTTGAAGTTTGTTGGTACCTTGCCTGGTTGATACAACATGGCACCATATCAAATACTGTGTGATAAACAAACCAACATATATATCTGTTCAAGTTTCATGAAAAGGAATACATGGATGCTACTTAAATTCCTTTCTGGATAAGCAAAGTGGACAAGAAATCCTGGGGCAGATTCTCAGTTGATGTAAATTGTCATAGCTCTATTGAAGTCAAAGGAGGTATGACACCATACACCAGCTGAAGTTCTGCCCTCTGCTTTGAAACAATAGATTGCTCCTGAAACCAGCCATGGCAGCACCGCCAACTTAATGGCAGAAACATACAGGCCTGTAGCTTTAAACCAAAAGATGATAATCAGTTTGTGATACCCCTTCATCTGTTTAGACTATTTTAGTTTCCTCATTCAACATGAAATGTTTCCAAAGCTTGTATCTTGATGGTGTAAGTTCAATTCATGCAGAAAATGGCAAGGTAATCAAACCTGAGTTAAGTTCAGATACAAAGCCACTGTTGTGTAACGATTATGATTTTCAAAAATGTAAAAAAAAAAAAATAATAATTTTGGTAGAATAAGAAGAATAAGAAGGGAAATTAACTGAATTTTACATTCTGTACAAGAAAAGGTTTTGGTGAATACTACTTACAAATACAGCTGTATTTCTACAGCCTGTGGATTTTATATCTGTATATTTCATATAGATTTTATATCTTCCTACTCATATCCTTTTCTTTCCAATCCTACATATTAAGCCATAAACACCATTTTATTAGGGAGGAAAAAACGTACAAGACGGTTCTGTTAAGGAAACTTTTATGTGGTTGTTTACTCTCAGATCTCTGAAATGTAGCTTTTAAGTGAAGCAGAAAAGAGGGCTGTTTGACATATCCAGAAGATTTATCATTCTTCAAATACATTTTAATGAATGTGAAAGGTCTTAAACTCTCTCTTTGACTGTACTGCTTGTTACTCTCTTTGAAAGCAGGTTAATTTCTGTGAGCAGGCAGAGTCTGTGGGGACTCTGAGCCTGCTGACACAATCACAAACATACCACCACTTGAGATACTCCACTGGGGGCGAGGAGAAAGGAAAAGAAAAGGAGGTTTGATTTTATAAGGAAATCTGTTCCAATATCTAGATTTTCTTTCAGTTTTTATTTGCTTACAGCATGAGATCACAGGCCAATAGGCCTAGAGGCCAATGCAAAGGCTCTTCATTCCACGGTTCACCTGGTATAGTATTTGAAACTTCAAAAAGCTACACACTGAATACATCAAAAGATTGGTTTTTCTGTTGTTTTTTTATTATTATTTTTACAGTAAAGGTATATAATAGAGCTTTTGTGTTTTCTCCTAAAAGTTAATAAAGTGCATGCTGAACCTTTAACATAAACAAAATTACACCATTAGTTCAGCTGGGCAAATTGAGCAAATCCAGTGTTGTGACATTAAACAATCTCTTGTTCTCATCAAAGGGCAGGTGAACATTGTGGCATTTCACAGAAAGAGGAGCCTGAAAATGTCAGAGCAGTTTATGCACTTGAAAAGGCATTGTGAGGAAATATCAGCAGAAAATCAATATGTTCTTAATACACGTTTCTACTACCTGCCTGTAACGGGGTCAGCACCCGCCTCTCACGAGCGCCCCCTTTTCTCTGGGTGATATACTTGCAATCACAGTTCTTTTCACAGGGAGGCTTGCGGGGGGCGGGGGGGGGAGAAAAGGCACCCATCTCTCATGGATGGCCCCCTTTCGGTTAGGTGAGAGTAGGGTTACCAGACAGCAACTATGAAAAAACTGGATGGGGTTGGGGGATAATAGGCACCTATATAAGAAAAAGTCTCAAAAGACCAGGACTGTCCCTTTTAAAACAGGACATCTGGTCACCCTAGGTGGGAGCCTGCTTTTCTTTTTTGGTCTTACATCAGGATGGCGCCTGCCTCTCGCAAGCACCCTCTTAGCCACTGGTTCTCTAGGCTGGTCTTCAGCAGCTCAGCCCTCCGCTGAAGCCACACATGCTGTACTCCCTTCTAGGGTATACAGTTAAAGACCTTTCTCAGCCCTGGCACGGGGCCGTATCTCTAAGGCATCTTCCCCAGAGCACTGCCTTCTTCAACCACCCGGCCAGGGCCCATCTCAGTACCCTCAGCTGGTGTTCTTTTCAGCAGCCGCCCTGGGCTGAGTCTGCAACCAGACCAGCAGGGCCCATCTCAGTATCTTCACCTGGTCTGGCCAGATCCTGGGCAGAGTCCTCTGGGCTCAGCCTGCCCCGCACTGACCTTTTCATGATTCTGCTGCTACTCTATCCAGCCAGCCAGGCCCCTGGTCTTTGGCAGCCTTCTCTGGGCTCAGTTCTGTCTGGTGAGCTCTCTGCAGTGAGCTATCCTCAGTCCTGCTGTTTGTCTAGCAAGCCTGGCACCTGGTCATCCCTCATCAAGCTCCACACAGCAACTGAAGGCTCTGTTGCTGGCCTTTTATCTGGCCCTTCTGGCCCCTTATTGGTTGCTCCAGCAGCCCCTCTGTTGGCCACTCTTCTGCAGCCACTCTAGACTGCCTGGAGGACTTCTTTCTGCTGTATTCTGGGACAGGGTGATGCAGGGCTGCAAGGCTTCCAGCAGGGGGTGTCTGGACTTAGTCCACCCTGTCATACAGACAAGAACATGAGAATGGCCATACTTGGAGACCAATGGTCCACCTAGACAGTATCCTATCTTCTGATAGTATCCAGTGCCAGATGCTTCAGAGGGAATGATCAGAACAGCCCAATTGATTGAGTGAGCTAGTGCCAGTTGTCCAGCCCCAGCATCTGGCAGTCAGAGGTTTAGGAACACCCAGAGTGTTAGGTTGAGTCCCTGACCATCTTGACTAATAGACATGGATGGAGCTATCAGCCATGAACTTATCTAATTCTTTTCTGAAACCAGTTATACTATTGGCTTTTACAACATCTCCTGGCAACAAGTTTCACAGATTGACTGTGTGTTGTGTCAAGAAGTACTTCCTTATATTTGTTTTAAAGCTGATGCCTATTAATTTCATTGGGTGACCCCTGGTTCTTATGTTATGTGAAGGGGTAAATAATGCTTCCTTATTCATTTTTTCTATACCATTCATGATTCTCTTATCTCCCTTAGTCATCTCTTTTCTAAATGAACAGTCC
This sequence comes from Gopherus evgoodei, assembly GCF_007399415.2. Taxonomy (NCBI): domain Eukaryota; kingdom Metazoa; phylum Chordata; order Testudines; family Testudinidae; genus Gopherus; species Gopherus evgoodei. The sequence goes on from NC_044323.1 coordinate 48,828,502, forward strand.
TAAAATCTCTCCTCATATGGAAGCTGTTACATACCTCTCATCATTTTTTGCTACCCTTCTCTGTACTTTTTCCGATTCTAATTTATCTTTTTTGAGATGGAATGGCCAGAATTGCACACGGTATTCAAGGTGGGCATAACAGGAATTTATATAGTGCCATTATATTTTCTGTCTTATCTATCCCTTTTTTAGTGGCTCCTATCATTCTGTTAGCTTTTCTGACTGCTGTTGCACATTGAGCAGATTTTTTTAAAGAACTATCTACACTGACTCCAAGATCGCTTAAGATACTTCCCAAATTCTGTAGGTACGTTGAGGCCTGCTTTCCAACTTGTACATGCTTCTACTTGTAGAAGTCAGGCAGAGCATCCAAGAATGAAGGAGTGTATCTTATTCCATTGCCTCAGGTTCTCTTGTGACACTTTATTATCCAAACATGACATGACATGTCATCATGACATAACCAGTACATGGCTTAATTTAATAAATGTCAAGAGACTTCTCCTGAGAGACTGAAGAGAGGAAGTGCCATAGCACAGCATCTGCTACTCTTTTGAGACACTACAAGGGCTAGTGGTTGAAAATTTTGAAGATTGACGAAAGTCAGAGGTTATGTAGGCAGGTTGCCTGTGAAAAAGGACATTGAGAAATGTTAGAACTGGGGATAAAAGATGTCAGGAGCCCCTCTTTCTTAAATAGCTGGCTTTCTAGTTTGTGAAAAAAGTTCACGCAAAAACACCATGGTCCAGATTCTCAGGTACTGCTCTGCCAATGCAAAGAGCAATGCAGATGCAGACAGATCTGTCTGACTCAAAGATAAGGAAAGCCATGTGAAGAAGCTGCTTCTATAAAAAGAAGGAAAGGGAGTGAGTCACCAGCTGACTGATATTCACAAAATGTTTCTACCCTGTTTTCCGGACCTCACACAAGGTGACCCAAAGGACATGTTAAGAACAAGGGCTTTCCCCCCGCAGATTAGATTTTGTTATTCAGTCTTTACAATATGTTCTTACAGGAAGAAGATATTTGTTCTTCACCTGATATTAATACATGGTATTTTGTCATTTAAAATGGAGGGAGATAGCGCCCAGTGGTAATATGAGTGAATTGCATATTAGCTGATGGGTCTCAGTCCCAAAACCAACTCTCCAATTGAAACAGTGGCTGTAATGGGACATGGTAGATCGCTAAATTTGTTAAATTGTCAAGGGATAAGAGGCTAATTAGCATCTTCAACCACTGTGTATGGGATTCTGACAGGGGTACCCACAATATGTCCCCATTTACATGTTCTGGCATCCAAAATTACATGCACACATTTATCACCCACACTTTCCAGGTGCCAACACTCTGCAGGTGCAGGTGCCTATATTCAGATTTGAACTGTTCTAATACCCCGGTTCTAACATTCAAGCATCCTAAATGTGAGAACCGGGGATTTAAAAAGAAAAAGGAGAAAACTAGCAAAATAGGCCCTAGAGTCAAAAGTAAAGAAGTGATTAAAATCCTTTGTCATGGCTGCTGCTTAAGGAAATATTAATAGTGGCTCAGAAAGTAGATCAGAAGGAGGAAGCAGCGAGTGAGAATCATTGGGTCCAGTGGAAAACCACAATGCATAACTGGCATGTGGACCTCATTGGCATACGATATCATTGAGGCCAACAGTTCAATAAGATTAAAGAAGAGCTGAATATTTATATGGCTAACAGGAATATCCAACAATGTAATAGCAAAAAATATTTTAAAAATAAACAATAATTTTGGAAAGGATATACGCCCTTATGCCTTAGGGCAAAACCCATCTTATAACTATTGAGGATTAGGAGTACACTTTCCCTGTTGGTACGTTATCCCATAGTTGCCTACTGCAAGCTTTCTTCCACCTTGCTCTGAGACAGCTGATGTTGGTCACTGTCACAGATAACCCTGGAGTGGTCTGATCCACTACGGCAATTCTTACATTACCAATTACAAAACTCATTTGCTATGAGTTTTGTGACTGCAAATTGTAATCTTGCATGCAAGCAGGTGCTGGAATTTCACCAAAAGTGTGTGCTAATGTTTCCATCTGCAGTGTGCTCACAATTATTCATGTCCACAAGTGACAGCTGGATAAAAGCTTGATGAAAATTTCACCATAACTCTTTAAAATGGTGACTATACCGCTTTTTTCCCCCTCAGGAGAATGGAAATATGACCTTCTTTGAGTTCATTGTCAATGCCTTTTCTCCATCAAGCTATTTCCTCAGTGGTGCATCTAAACTCTGCCAGTTTAGAATTATTAACAAGGCAGGACTTTTTTTTTTTTTTTTTTTGAGAATCTAGGGTACACTATCACAACTCCAGGAAGAACTTTGTGACAAGCAATGTTCAGGAGGAAGTTGACTGCTAGTGTGGCTAACCTAACAGAAATTCAGTTGTCCTGGCCCTACTGCTGCAAACATCCCCTACTTTCCTCATGCTGTCACTAAACCACTTACCCAGTGATACCACATCATCCAGATCTACTGCCTGCTGTTTGAAAATTAATGCTATGATTTTTTCATAATATGTTGGAGGCGGATTATCCTCTGATTTTTTCTATTTTAAATCCTCCAGCACTTAAAAAAATATTCTGCAACAGTCATGAAAGCAAGAAAAATGAAACATGGACTATAGCAGTGAAATGGTTAATCAGGAAGCAGTTCTATATCGAAAAAAAAGGCCTCTTAAGTTACTATAAACTCAAGAAAGACTTTTCTCTGAAGGATGAAATTAAGTTGTTTTAGACCTTCACTTTGATTTTACCGATCTAACTAAGGAAGAAGTATTATTATTTTCATACTAGGGGTTGATCTACTGAAATTACACATTGCCGGTCTGTCACTCACAATGACAACATAGACAAGGGATCTTCTTTGATCTCTAGACAGCTGAAGTTGCAGACAGGAGTCCACAGGGAAGATAAGTTAATACTCCAGACCCCAAACCTCAGAAAATTCATGGCAATGGGAAGAAGAGATTATATGGCATACTTTGTGGATCATCTGTGACTGCCATTGATTAGCTTGCTAATAGCTATTATGATAAGAATCTGGTAAAGCTTAGAAGTCAATTACCAGCTGCACTGCTACCATTACATCACAGTTTAACTTAATTTGAAGACATTATGAAAATGAATCAGTTAGTTCTCCATATAGATTATATTGGACAGATTCTCAGCTGTTGTAAATTGACAAGTAAAGTAAAGTTTGAGTTTTCGTTTCACTGAACTCAGTGGAGAATGGAGCTATAGTAATTTACATCATTTGAGGATTTGGCCCAATGAATGCCATTTGAGATGACACATGGAATGGGGGAAGCCTGTAAAATGACAAATAAACACATTTTTCTCCAATTTTTGAACCATAAAAGGTAAATGGGGTTGTTTAAACATGAGGCAGCAAATTTACCAAAATGTTTTAAAAGGTAAGTCCATTTAAAACAGTCCATCAATCTTACTCTTTGGATAGTGATTCACACAGCAGCAGAAGTCACTTTGTGGTTCCAATTTTCTGTTCTGCTGCTATTTTCAAGCAAATAGTTGTACCAGTAGGCTTCTGAAGTGTGAATGTGAGCGTTACTGACAGCACATAAAATGAAATAATCAGTACATTGAACTCCTGATTTTTGTTTTGTTTCGTTTCTTTCTTTGTGGGAGCTTTTGAAACTATGGCTTAATTCTCAACTTAAATTTTATAACACGTGTAAGAGACAATGGAAGAAATACACAAACCAACAATTTGTTTCTATTTAGGAATGTATGATAGTCTGTTTATTCCCTTACTCCAGGAATTTCTATTTACTTAAAAACACAATTGTTATTTGTAGACATATACAAACATATGTGAGACAATAGATGTGGACACTGAGTGTCCTAAGTCACGTGCTTACTGGCCAGTTGAGCCCTTCTGGCAAGGTCACACATTCATCCATGGACTTTTAGAGGGGCACATCTGGGACCTTGTCAGAGAAAAATAAATATCCTACACCCATTATGTTAAATGATGCAAAGTTAGTGATGGAGACAAGATAATAGAAGCAGCCAGGAGGTGAAGCAGTAAAGAGAAGCAGCTGTGTAGTAGGCAGGAAGAGGGAGGATCAGGAGTAGGAAGTGACACTTTATGCCACATTCAGAGAGCCAACCTGCCCCTGTGATAGCAATTTATGAGACTATGGCCCTCTGGCCTATTTCTCTACTAATCAAATCAAATATGTGAACTCTTCGGTATCCCAAGTTTAATTATTAATAGAAACTGCATTGAGCCAAAAACTATTGCTGAAAGGGCATCAAGACTTTTGGAGGGGAGGAGAAAGGAAAGGAAGCGTATATTGCTCAGGAAAAACTTTCAGTAAACCGAATAAAAGGGTTAGAAAAAAGAGCAATGAAAATAAATTCAAAATATTAGAAGAAAGATGTATACTGCTCTGCCCTTGGTATTTTCTCTTATACTTTTAGTGATAGGACATATAGTATAAGCCAATCAAATTGATCAGCCCTTTTTTTAAAAGTAGATGAAATTTTAAATGAAAGAACCATCCTCTAATACTTATAAGCCCCACCACAGGTGTATCAGTGAGCTATTGGTGCACTTCTTGTGTGGAAGAAGACATGAGACCAAAACACTTCCAAGGTATGCATCAGTCAGTCACCTATTAATTCCACGGTTTGGCCCATTCCTACCTAGAGGGGGAGGAGGGGAATTTTCAAAGGCACAAACGAAGAGTTGGGCACCTAATTTTCAATGGGAGTGGAGCAGCTAACTGCCCTTTGAATGTCTCCCTTATAGTCGATTAGCACTAAGCTTTCCTGTGCTTGCTGCCCCTCAGCTGACACCATCTGCTGTCTTCTTCTAGAACCTTCTCTCTGGGTCTCTGTGATATCACTGATTGGTATCAATCCGTTTAGCCAGAATTTAAGCTTGTCCTGGCATAAAGAAATGTAACTAGCAGGTATTTATAGACAGCCCCATTCTTCTTGATGGTGGTTAACACACATTTTTATTGCTGGACTGGACCAGTCAATAGAATGTGTACTGTTGAAAGACACCCAGAATTGGCAGGGGCATGGAGTAGACAACCCAGCTTCTTTTCCACCTCAAATTTCTGCAAAATAAAGAGCCCTTGAGACATACTGGAGAGAACCCTTAGCAACTGGAAGCAAAATATGTTTTTGTTTTCCTCTCAAAGAGAGTCAGTGTAGAAGTTACTAAGAGAACATTCACATTTCTTCTGTGTTTTATATCGGGCTAAGGGAGGGAGGAGGGTCTATTTACTGCTTTTGTCATACAGCCAATTAGAGACTTAAAAAAAAATAAACAGTTTGAGGTGGTGTCATGATGACATGATGAATCCCGCAATTGGCTGCTGACAGGGGTCAAACAATCAAAGGCCCTGCTCTACTGCTGTCCTGTTTTTTTAGAAGCCAAAAGTGGAAATCCAGGTGGGAGGCCTGGGATTGGGACTTCCCCCTCTGAGGCCAGAGAGAACACAAACAGGCCCACTGTGAAGTAAGGTACATGATCTCTAAGAGAGGATACTGGCTGCTGTCCTCTTAGATTGCCCACTGCCAGGTAATCCACAGAGTGCCCTTGGCAGCAGCCTCAAAGGGGTTATTTTGTTGCATGCTGTTATGATGGCAAGCTGCAGGGAACAGCCTCAGGGAGCAGTGAGAAGAGGAAACAGAAAAAGCAGGAGTAAATGGTGTTATAGATTATGGAGGAGGACAGTGGGCTTTCATCACATGGCAAAAGGTATCTATTATTAAAGAAAATTGCCAGTCTTTTCTGTAATTATTAGCCTGGCATCTTAGAGCAACGGTACATAAAATTATCATTTTGTTCATGATCTTTAACAATATTATACAGCCCACAGCCAGAGCTGGGTGAGTTGTTAAAACTATTACGGTTGAGATTTTCAAAGCATTGTTCAGGATTGCTCCTGCTGAAGTCAATGGGAGATTTACCATTTACTTCAATGAGGGAAGACATCATTGACTTCAGCAGGAGCAGCATAAAGCCAGTTCTGAGTGCATCTAATGGCAATTCACTGAAACTGTGGAGGTTTCATTGGTCCAGAACGGATTTTGGGGTGGGAGTGAGAGCACCACCCACACACTCCAAAATAGCCAATAGCCTAGTGGTTAGGACACTCAGATGGGATCTGGTTTGGGGTGTGTCTCATTTGGAGTAGGGACTTGAACCCGGGTTTCTCACATGCCAGGTGAGTGTCCTAATCACCAGACAATTAACTATTCCAGGGTATGGGGTGGGATCTCTCTCTCTCTCTCACTCTGGGGTTGTGAGTGGGGAAGTATTTACTATTAAAAGCATCCAAGGAAGGTAGTTAGTGACCCCAGAAATTTTGATTAGGGGCTCAGGCCAGTGGTGCTGGTTAATTTTAAGAGGACCCCCCCCCATGCCATTTGAATCTGGTCCTTGTTCCTGCTGACAGCGCCCGGCAGAAGGGTTACAACTGAATAAATGACCAGAACTATATTAGATGAAGTACCACATGACTTCTCCTCACTAAAGCAACTGAACTTCACGTTGTGTCAGAGGGCACCTTTTTGTGGTCATCTTTTGGCACTCACAAACAAGGGGCCAAAATAATCCCTGACTTCAGTGGAATTACACTAGGGATGAGTTTGGCTCAAGAGCTTTAGCCATAAGACAACATTTTCTATTCAACATGGGTGGATCCCTTCTGTGTTAATAAACAACTTCCACGGAACGGCCTGTGGCTTAGCTGCAGGAGATAACGTAGTGCAGGACTTGTTTTGTTTTATTCTGTCATACTAGGCAGCTCTGTAAAACGTTAGATTGACACTCAAGCAATGGCTTTGATATCGGAGTGTCCTGAATTAGTCACTAGGAACATAAGAATTGCCATACTGGATCTGATCCAAGGTCCGTCTTGTCCAGTATCTGTTTCTATTAGCAGCCAGTACCAGATGCTTCAGAAGAAGGTGTGAGAACCCCACAATGGGCAGATGTGGGATAATCTGCCTCCCCTACACACACCCTAGGTCTCATCCTGCTCTCTAATAGTTACAGATTGGTTTACACCCTCAAATTTAGTATCCCTTCCAAAAATTTTGTTAGCATTAATTGCGATAACTCTGGATATTCTTGTTATCCAATCTCTTTTTGAACCTTGCTAAATTCTCAGCTACACCACCTTCCTGAGGCAATGAGTTCCACTGGCTAATTGCATGTAGTGTGAAAAAGTATTTCCTTTTCTCAGTTTTGAATTTTCCACCTTTTAATTTAAGTGTCTGTTCCCTTGTTTTTGTATTCTTCTGCTTCATCTGAAGGGGAAGGCTCCTCCACCGCCCCAGGTGAATGGGCTCCTCATCTTCAAAATTCTCACAATAAAAAGGGTGCTTGATCACTTTTATTTATTTAGGGGCTTTGAACATGCTTTGGTATTTTTAACTGGCTTGTAGAGCAGTGGGAATTTATTCTCAAACTCCACAGCAGGAAGGACAACCCCCCTACCAGGATTATGAGACTGACAATCAGTAACACTGTATAACATTCTGCTCTCAAGCATTGAGAGTCTGTCCCCCAAATTTCCCCTTTCGCTGCACCTTCCACTCACTTCACCATAGTTCTCAGAAACATTCAGCTAAAATATGAAGGCAAGAGTGCTGCTTGGAAATGAATCATGCAGCTGAAAGTATCATGCACTGAATTTATGGAAGCTGACTGTGGCTAAAAGACTGTTCTTCATAACCATAGAGTTTGCTCATTCTTTATCTAAGGAGACATCCTGAATCATTAGCTATCTCATCTATCTAGTTGTGGGAATGAGGGGGGGCAATCAACAACCTCTTGCTGTAAGGAACTTTCCTCTTATTTTACTGAGAAAATTCAAATACATGTGACAGTGTCGCATGCACTATGGGCAACACACTTGAATGGAAACACACTGTCCATTTTGTCCAATCTCACAAGATGAATATCCTCAACTCCCACTGAAATCTATAGGAAATGAGTGCCTTCAGCACTCTCCAGAAAGAGCTCAACACTTTGTAGGATCAGGCCTCTGATACAGATCTTAAAGAGTCATGAGGGACAGCTGTCTGAGGGGTAGCCATGTTAGTTTGGATCTGTAAAAAGTGACGAAGAGTCCTGTGGCACCTTATAGACTAACAGAGGTATTGGAGCATAAGCTTTCATGGGTGAATACCCACTTCGTCAGACGCATGTGCATGCGCATGTGAGGGACAGCTGTTTCTTCTCCCCAAGAGCTCTGATAATTGGATTCCTTCATGACAGCTCCTATTCAATAGCCATCTACAACCTTTGGAGGACAGTGTGAGAGGGCATGGCGAACTGATCTACTGCCCTTCTGAGTAGTTCTCAATGCATTTTTATAACCTCTGAACAGTGATCACGTATTACAGTGTCATGTGCCTTAGAAATGTTTTATACCTAAATCACAGTCAGGAGTTATGGTACCATAGGTCTGCTTAATGAAGTACCTATTTTTATTTATGAGAATCTATTGAGATTAGCAGATTTTAAAAGCTTCTTCTTGCACAGTATCCTGGTTAAACATCTACAGAGTGGAAATTTTCTTTAAAAGAAGCTTGCATCCTTCAGAAGTGATTCCCCTTGCAAGAATTCTATTTCCACCTGGAAACCTCAGGCCCAATATTTATGTGATCAAATACAGGAGGACGTGAAGTTGTGATATGATTTCTGAAAAAGTCCCCAATCATTTTGATTTGGGAGATCTTACTGTCATGTTTCTACACTGGGGTGAGACAGTTTTTTAGTCCTGATATGAAATGATTGCACAGGAAAAACTAGCTTATCTGTTACGAGAATCAAATTCAAGACTGCCCTTGAAGTTAATTGTCAGGAGGTAGCTGTGTTAGTCTGTATCCACAAAAACAACAAGGAGTCCAGTGGCACCTTGAAGACTAACAGATTTATTTGGGCATAAGCTTTCATGGGTTAAAAACCACATCTGAAAAAGTGAGGTTGTTTACCCACGAAAGCTTATGCCCAAATAAATCTGTTAGTCTTAGGGTGCCACCAGACTCCTTGTTGTTCTTGAAGTTAATGTATTTCAGGATGGTGCAATTGGGCATCATATGCCAGTAGCACACAGCCAGAAGGGGGACAGTGATGACTAAGACCTTGGACACTATCCCTGGCAGCTCGCTGGAATGGTGTTTACTTTGAAAGAAGCTTTTTGTTAGCATCCCTAACTAATAACACTATTAATACCATATATCTATTTAGTGTCTTTCATCCAGAAGAATCCCAAAATGCTTTTCAATTTGTTTATAATATATAGGGACCACTCATTCATCAACAAAATACAGATGGAATTGAGTGTGGCAGCTTCTCTTTCCAGCAGCATATGAAACAGTTTTTAGGAAGGGAAGTGAAGAGTGACTTCCATTTGGCACCAAAGAATGAATCATTTTGGGTAGGAAGAGTGCAATTACCCAGTTTCGGGATATGGCCAGGGCAATGGTAAGTTGCTGTGAGGAGACAACTAATGACAAACTAGGACTGGGAAGAAAATAATTGTTAGCTACAATACAGGTACAATGTATTGTTTTCAAAATAAGCCCAGTGACCCATTTGGTACATCGGGGAGCAAGGAGAATGCAAAGGAAACACCACAAATACTAACTTAAATACAGGACTTAAAAGTGATTCTCACTTGGATTCCTTAGAAAATCTTCTGAACGCTAAGCTCAACACCTTCCAAGTTGTTTGATATTCTAAGGAAAACCAATCTCTCTTTGCAAATAAAAACCCTCCTTTACTCTTAAGCAACCATGAATGCAGCTCCAAGGTGTAATGAGGAGACAAAAAATGAAATACTGTCTGAAAATGGTCTTCTGTTTTAAGAAAAGCAAACAACCCAAAATGACAAATGATGATAGAGGAAAACCAAAATCATGCTCTGAAGAGCTCCACAAAGTAACAGGGAAATGTGGCTGTGTGTGAAGGGAAATCAGCATATTGTATCTTCACCCTATGACAATGTAGAAGTTTTAAGCTTGAAGTTCTTAGCCTATGTGTTTGAGTCTCTAAAAGGTGTGTCTGGAGAAATGCAGTGCAGCTTTAAAACTGGCAAAACCTCTATACCGCACAACAACTTCAGTTGCTTATATGCTTCTGATCATATTGATCTGAGTTTTAAACTATGCAGCTCAAGTGTGGGCCTGTAACACCTTAATACCACGCCACACAATCATGTATTCTGCACATGATCCATGTCACAGAAAAAGACATTTTAAAAATTGATATTTTTGAAAACAATTGAAACTGGTCGGTGTCATTTCACCTGTAAAGTTAAGCTCTCTATGTACAATGTGTTCATCTGTAAACCACTCAGAGGTAGAGGGAAAACTATTAAAACATCTCTAAAAATGACCTGAAATAACTTTTGTATATATATTAGCACAAGTATTGTCCTGGGTGAAGACTCTGGTTGCTGTCAAAGTTCTTGAAAGTCAATTAGATTGAAATCTTTTTTGCACTTCCAAAATATTTTTCAGGTACCTAGAGTGTAGTGAAAATGTTATCTAAACAAAAGGAAAAATGTTAGCCTTTGCAAAGCCCATGAAGGCAAGTAAGCAGCTCATGTGGCAGTCTGACTATCAAAAAGACCCAACTTGAATATTTCTGGCATCAAGGAAGTTCAATTCATAATTTGAAATCCGTTAACAGCATCACTTCTTTTCCTAGTCAGTACAGCATAGGTGAAGAATCTAACCCAGAATACATTCCTGGAATATCTTGGAATGCAAATAAGAGGAATGAACAAGTGGCCATGGTGTTATTCGCAGCAACACAAGTACAATACCAGCAAGAGCAATGAGGCTATTTACTAATGAAACTAAGTGTGTAGATACTTTATGCCTTTTGTAATAAGCCCAGAGTGAGGAGGAACTATCAAGGTAGATCAATCCAAGAATATTCATTAGTGAATGGTATTTTGGTATTGTCATGGTATAATTCCCCAATCTAAACCTTAGAGTCCAAAAGATGGGGTACCAGCACAAATTCCTCTAAGCTTAATTACCAGCTTAGATCTGATAAGCTGCCACCACCCAAAAATATAATGTTTTGGGGCACTCTGGTCCTCCCAAAAACCTTCCCTGGGGACCCCAAGATCCAAATTCCTTGAGTCTTACAACAAAGGGGAATAAACCATTTCCCCTCCTTTCTTCCTCCCAGATCTTTCCTGCTCTGGGTACACTAGGAGATCACCGTGATTCAAACTCCTTGAATCACAACACAGAGAAATCAGGTTTTTTCTCCCCCTTCTCTCCCCCTCCCAGGCATTCCCTCCCTGGGCTATCCTGGAGAGATAGACAGATTCAAGGTCCGTGAATCTAAACAAAGAGATTCCACCTTTCCCCCCTCCCTTCTTTCTCCCTGTCTCCCACCAATTCCCTGATGAGTACAAACTCGATTTCCTTGAGCCTCAACAAGGGGAAAAAATCAAACAGGTCTTAAAAAGCAAAACTTTTAATAAAAAGAAAGAAAAAAAGTAAAAGTTGTCTCTGTAATTTAGATGGTAAAAGTTACAGGGTCTTTCAGCTTATGGACACTAGAGAGAAGCCTCCCCCCAGCAAAAATACATTTTAAAATATTTCCAGCAAAATACACATTTGCAAATACAAAAAAACAATCAAAAGACTGTAACCGCCTTTTCTACTTAATACTCACTATTCTGAATATATAAGAGACTGTAGCAGGGAGATTGGCAAGAAACCTGGTTGCACGTCTAGTCCCATCCAGGACCCAGAGAGAACAAAGCAAAACCCCAAAAAACACAAACAAAGGCTTCCCTCCACCGAGATTTGAAAGTATCTTGTCTCCTGATTGGTCTCTGTTTGTTAACCTTTTACAGGTAAAAGAGACATTAACCCTTAACTATCTGTTTATGACACGCCCCCCAAATCGCAGACAGTGGGAAACCTCACTGGCGGTGATTTCTTCCTAGAACTTTAGAATAACCAGATTAATACAACACATGCACCTTTATATATACTATTAAGCATGTAAACTACAAGACTTTCTACATTTTAAGGACAATTTTTTACTAGTGAATTATGGGAAACTTTCACGAGAGAGTGCATCAGCTACTTTGTTAGAAACTCCTGAAATGTGTTGAATTTCAAAATCAAAATCTTGGAGAGCTAAACTCCATCGAAGCAGTTTTTTGTTGTTTCCCTTGGCAGTATGAAGCCACTTTAGCGCTGCATGGTCGGTTTGTAGCTGGAACCGCTGTCCCCAAACGTATGGGCGTAACTTTTCCAGGGTGTACACAATGGCGTAGCATTCCTTTTCACTGACTGACCAGTGGCTTTCCCTCTCAGACAGTTTCTTGCTGAGAAACATGACAGGATGGAAGTTGTGATCCGGTCCTTCCTGCATGAGAACTGCTCCTATACCACGCTCAGATGCATCTGTGGTTACTAGGAATGGTTTGTCAAAGTCCAGGGCTCTTAGCACAGGGTCAGACATGAGCGTCGCCTTAAGTTGGGTAAAGGCCTTTTGACACTCATCAGTCCACTTAACTGCATTTGGCTGGGTCTTTTTGGTCAGGTCGGTCAGTGGGGCAGTGATTTGGCTGTAGTGTGGTACAAATCGCCTGTAATACCAGGCCAAGCCTAAGAAGGATTGGACCTGTTTCTTGGACTTTGGGACAGGCCACTTTTGGATAGCAACCACCTTGGCCTGTAGGGGGTTTATGGTTCCTCGACCCACCTGGTGTCCCAGGTAAGCTACTCTGTTTTGGCCTATTTGACACTTTTTGGCCTTAACAGTTAGTCCTGCCTGCCTGATGCGCTCAAAGACTTTTTCCAGGTGTTCCAGGTGTTCGGGCCAGGAGTCATAAAAAATGGCCACATCATCGAGGTAGGCAACTGCATATTTTCCCAGTCCTGCTAGTAGATCATCTACCAGCCTTTGGAAGGTGGCGGGTGCATTTCGCAGACCGAAAGGAAGCACATTAAATTCATACACCCCCGCATGGGTGATGAATTCCGGCCCCATTGGCAGGTTCATCTAGCGGTACTTGCCAGTACCCCTTGGTTAAGTCTATTGTAGATATGAACTGGGCATGTCCCAACTTCTCCAATAGCTCATCGGTGCATGGCATTGGATAGTTGTCTGGACAAGTTACCACATTTAGCTTACGGTAGTCCATGCAAAAGCGTATTTCCCCATCTGGTTTGGGTACTGGAACCACTGGAGATGCCCATTCACTGGTAGATGAGTGGATTATACCCATCTGTAGCATGTTTTGGATCTCCCGTTCTATAGCAGCTTGGGCATGAGGAGACACCCGGTGGGGTGGGGTTCTAATTGGGTGAGCACTACCTGTGTCAATGGAGTGGTATGCCCATTCAGTCCGTCCTGGGGCTGCTGAGAACAATGGGGCGAAGCTAGTGCACAGCTCCCTGATTTGTTGCTGCTGCAGACGTTCCAGGGTGGTGGAGAGGTTCACCTCTTCCACGCCACCATCACTTTCTCCTTCGTAGTAGACACCTTCAGGCCACTCAGCGTCATCTCCTCCCTGGGCTGTAAACTGGCAAACCTGTGGGTCTCTGGAATAAAAGGGCTTGAGAGAATTAACATGGTAAACTCTGGGCTTTAGGGAGGAATTGGGAAATGCTATGAGGTAGTTAACAGCTCCCAGGCACTCTTGGACCGTGAATGGCCCTTCCCATGATGCTTCCATCTTATGGGCCTGTTGCACCTTCAAGACCATAACCTGGTCTCCTACCTTGAAGGAACGCTCTCTGGTATGTCTATCATACCAGGCCTTTTGTTCGTTTTGAGCATCCTTTAGGTTTTCTTTAGCAAGGGCTAAAGAGTGTCGGAGGGTGCTTTGTAGGTTGCTTACAAAGTCCAGAATGTTAGTCCCTGGAGAAGGCGTAAACCCCTCCCATTGCTGCTTCACCAACTGTAATGGCCTCTTAACCTCGTGGCCATACACAAGTTCAAACGGTGAAAACCCTAAACTGGGATGTGGTACAGCCCTGTAGGCAAAAGCAACTGCTGCAACACTAGGTCCCAGTCATTGGAGTGTTCATTGACGAATTTACGTATCATGGCCCCCAAAGTTCCATTAAACCTTTCCACCAGGCCATTGGTTTGATGGTGGTAAGGGGTGGCAACCAAGTGATTCACCCCATGAGTTTCCCACAGTTCTTTCATGGTTCCTGCCAGGAAATTAGATCCTGAATCTGTAAGGATGTCGGAGGGCCAACCTACCCTGGCAAAAATGTTTGTTAGGGCCTGGCACACAGCTTTAGCCCTGGTGTTGCCTAGAGCTACTGCTTCCGGCCATCGGGTAGCAAAGTCCATGAAAGTCAGTATGTACTGCTTTCCTCTGGGTGTCTTTTTTGGGAAAGGACCCAGAATATCCACAGCTACTCGCTGAAATGGGACCTCAATTATGGGGAGTGGCTGGAGAGGGGCCTTGACCTGGTCTTGGGGCTTTCCCACTCTTTGGCACACCTCACAAGACCGGACATACTTGGCAACGTCCTTGCCCATCTCCTCCCAGTGGAAGGACTTCCCCAACCTGTCTTTGGTTCTGTTCACCCCAGCATGGCCACTGGGATGATCATGGGCTAAGCTTAAGAGCTTTTTCCGGTACTTAGTTGGAACCACCAACTGTTTTTGCGGATGCCATTCTTCTTGGTGTCCACCAGAAAGAGTCTCCTTGTATAAAAGTCTTTGTTCTACAACAAACCGGGATCAATTAGAAGAGATGAGAGGCGGTGGGGTGCTCTGTGCCACTGCCCAAGCTTTCTGAAGGATGTCATCTGCTTCCTGCTCAGTCTGGAACTGTTCCCTTGAGGCTGGAGACACCAGTTCTTCCTTAGACTATGGACTTGGGCTTGGTCCCTCTGGAAGCGATGTAGGTGATGTGGTTGTTTCCGTTACTGGTGAACTGCTCTCCACTGGTGCACCAGGTGGTATTTCAGGCTTTGGCTGAGCCTCTTGGGTATGGTTGTCTGCTGCTTCTGCCAGTTCAGGCTCGCTGGCGCCCTCTGGCGTTGGGGTCAAAGATGGGTTTGCAAGCACTGGCGTCAGTCTGGCAATAGTTCTGGTGCTGGTTGCTTTTCCAGTTCCTGGTTTGGGACTGGAGGCACTGTGGCTGTTTCGGTCGTTGGTATGGAATCTGGGTTCACTACCTCTGTCTGGGTCTCTACTAACACAGACGGGGCCCCTGTGGATGGCTCAGGAACAGGGGTGGGTCTGGAAGCTTGCCTGGTTTGGCTGCGTGTAACCATTCCCACCCTCTTAGCCCGCTTTACCTGGTTGGCCAAATCTTCCCCCAGTAGCATGGGGATGGAATAATTGTCATAGACTGCAAAAGTCCACATTCCTGACCAGCCTTTGTACTGGACAGGCAGTTCAGCTGTAGGCCAGTCTACAGCTTGTGACATGAAGGGGTAAATTGTCACTTGGGCCTTTGGGTTGATGAATTTGGGGTCCACCAAGGATTGGTGGATAGCTGACACTTGTGCCCCCGTGTCTCTCCACGCGATAACCTTCTTTCCGCCCATTCTCAGTTTCCCTTCGCTCCAAGGGTATTTGAGAGGCATCTGGGCCTGGGGATCTTTGGTGTGATGGTGGTGTAATGAACTGCACTCGGTTGGGGTTCTTGGGGCAGTTGGCCTTTATATGTCCCAGTTCATTACACTTAAAGCATTGTCCAGCTGACTGGTCACTGGGCCGAGGTGGGTTACTGGAGACTGGTGAGGTGGGAGAATAGGGCGTCTGTGGCTTTCCTTGGGTTGTCGGTGGGGTCTTGGGCTGCCCTCGGTTATAGGGTTTATTGCCGGTGTGCCCCCTGGGGTATTTGCTCCCCTTGACAGTAGCTTTTTTCTTTTCTGTCACTTCCATCCATTTGGCTCTAATCTCCCCCGCCTCGGTTATAGTTTTGGGTTTCCCATCTAGGATGTACCTTTCTATTTCCTCAGGAACACCCTCTAAGAACTGCTCCATTTGTATTAGGAGGTGCAGCTCATCCATATTGTTAACCTTTGTTCCTGATATCCAGGCTTCATAATTCTTTGCAATGTGGTAGGCATGTCGGGGGAATGACACATCTGGTTTCCATCTTAGGACTCTGAACCACCGACGGGCATGCTCAGGTGTTATCCCCATTCTGAATCTGGCCTTGGTTTGAAAAACTTTATAATCGTTCATGTTCTCCTTAGGCGTTTCAGCCGCCACCTCTGCTAAGGGCCCGCTGAGCAGTGGCCTCAGCTTTATCATGTACTGGTCTTCAGAGATGCTGTATTCATGGCAGGTTCTTTCAAAATTTTCTAAGAAGGCTTCAGTGTCATAACCTGCCTTGTAGGTAGGAAATTTCTTGGGATGTGGAGCAACAACTGGCGAAGGGTTGGAAGAATTGGCTGTGTCCTTCAGCTTAGCCTGTTCTAATTCCAGGGCCTGCCGGTGGGCCTCCTCTGGAGTTCTGTCCTGTCTTCTGTGGGCTGTCTCTTTGTCTTCTTGTTCTCTTTGTGAGCTGCCTCTTTGATTTTTTCTTCTCTTCGCTCGGCTCCACCTCTTTTTCTCTTATTTCTATATCTTTTTGTTTTCTTTCCATGTCTCGCTTGTGGTCCACGTCTCTGATGTTGTTTCTCTGCATCCATTCTTGCCAGTTCCTGTTTCAGGTTCCTTGGTAGTCATGGTTTCTGCTTTCTTGTATTGGGGTGCCCTCTGGTGTTTATGCCTGAACTGCTGCTTATTTGTTGCCTTCTTAGGGTGTTTAGCAAGTGTCTTTTTTAAACACTTTTTAACAAGCCTTCCCGATAGAGTAAAAAAAAAAGAAACCCTTGTTTGCAGATATGTTTTGCTGGAGTTCCTGTTGACCTCACAGTTGGAGTCCCATTGTTTAACAAAAGACCCTTGTTGAACCTTAATGTCTCTGCCTTCGGGCAGTCTCTCTGCACAACCAGAAAGGTGAAAAGAAAAAAAATATTCTGGCTGTAGTTTTAAAAGCCCTCTCCCCTACTTATAAACAGCTAGCAGAGAGAAAAGAAGAAAAATAATAATCCTACTGGCTTTTGGATTCTTATCCCACCACTGCTCACCATGTCATGGTATAATTCCCCAATATAAACCTTCGAGTCCAAAAGATGGGGTACCAGCATGAATTCCTCTAAGCTTAATTACCAGCTTAGATCTGATAAGCTGCCACCACCCAAAAATATAGTGTTTTGGGGCACTCTGGCCCCCCCAAAAACCTTCCCTGGGGACCCTAAGACCCAAATTCCTTGAGTCTTACAACAAAGGGGAATAAACCATTTCCCCTCCTTTCTTCCTCCCAGATCTTTCCCGCCCTGGGTACACTAGGAGATCACCGTGATTCAAACTCCTTGAATCACAACACAGAGAATCAGGTTTTTTCTCCCCCTTCTCTCCGCCTCCCAGGCGTTCCCTCCCTGGGCTATCCTGGAGAGATAGACAGATTCAAGGTCTGTGAATCTAAACAAAGAGATTCCACCTTTCCCCCCTCCCTTCTTTCTCCCTGTCTCCCACCAATTCCCTGGTAAGTACAAACTTGATTCCCTTGAGCCTCAACAAGGGGAAAAAATCAAACAGGTCTTAAAAAGCAAAACTTTTAATAAAAAGAAAGAAAAAAAGTAAACGTTGTCTCTGTAATTTAGATGGTAAAAGTTACAGGGCTTTCAGCTTATGGACACTAGAGAGAAGCCTCCCCCCAGCAAAAATACAATTTAAAATACTTCCAGCAAAATACACATTTGCAAATACAAAAAACAATCAAAAGACTATAACCACCTTTTCTATTTAATACTCACTATTCTGAATATATAAGAGACTGTAGCAGGAAGATTGGCAAGAAACCTGGTTGCATGTCTAGTCCCATCCAGGACCCAGAGAGAACAAAGCAAAACCCCCAAAAACACAAACAAAGGCTTCCCTCCACTAAGATTTGAAAG
Source organism: Gopherus evgoodei (assembly GCF_007399415.2). NCBI lineage: Eukaryota > Metazoa > Chordata > Testudines > Testudinidae > Gopherus > Gopherus evgoodei. The sequence continues at coordinate 48,846,494 of NC_044323.1, forward strand.
TATCTTGTCTCCTGATTGGTCCTCTGTTTGTTAACCTTTTACAGGTAAAAGAGACATTAACCCTTAACTATCTGTTTATGACAGGTATATAGGATATAACTGTCAAGAAAAATTTTGTAATGTACTTCAGAATAGGTTCTGGCTGGCTAGGGGGGAATCCCTGAAGATTTTTATCTTAGCTTGCCAACAAGCTATGGTTACCATTACAACCTCTCCAGTTCTCAGTGAGGCAGTGATTAAATAATGATGCTATGTCGTGTTAAAGGGAAGCAAAAAGCAATACAAAACAAACTGTTGCAATACTGCCACCTAACAGTGGCTGGGTAGAAGGAGGAGTTGAATTAAAAATGGCTGAATAACAGAAGTTCTCCATGTTCATGGTAAGTAATATTGCATGGTATCAGGAATAAAGTGACCACAGATTTTCATTTAAAATAGGCACAAGAGTGACACATTGCTAAAATACACATGCAGATGAAAATATCGTAATATTCCAACAAGATATAAAGTCCATCAAGAAGAAAAACTAAAAACCCACAAACTTTGTGCACATGGCTAAATTATTGTATCAATGAAAGGCAAGTGTGTTTTATCTTCAGGCATTTTTGCAACCTCTCTTTTCTCACCGAGAAAAGAAAAAGCAAACATCATTCTGGGATATGGGATGTATTAGCAGGAATGTTGTATGCAAGACACGAGAAGTCATTCTTCCGCTCTACTCCACGCTGATTAGGCCTCAACTGGAGTATTGTGTCCAGTTCTGGGCACCACATTTCAGGAAAGATGTGGACAAATTGGAGAAAGTCCAGCGAAGAGCAACAAAAATGATGAAAGGTGACTTATGAGGGAATGACTTATGAGGGAAGATCAAAAAAATTGGGTTGATCAGTCTGGAGAAGAGAAGACTGAGAGGGCACATGACAATAGTTTTCAAGTACATAAATGTTGTTACAAGGAGGAGGGAGAAAAATTATTCTGCTTAGCTCTATGGATAGGACAAGAAGCCATAGGCTTAAAGTGCAGCAAGGATGGTTTATATTGGACATTAGGAAAAACTTCCTAACTGTCAGGGTGGTTAAGCACTGGAATAAATTGTCTAGGGAGGTGTGGAATCTCCATCACTGAAGGTTTTTAAGAGCAGGTTGGACAAACACCTGTCAGGGATGGTCTAGATAACACTTAGTCCTGCCATGAGTTTAGGGGACTTGACTAGATAAACCCTTGAGGTCCCATACAGTCCTACGATTCTATGAGAACCTGGATCCCACTTAGAGCCACTCTGGAAGCAGAGAAGGCCCACAGAGCCGGTTTAAGCAGTCAGATGAGGATTCTTCTGTGTGAAGGAACCACTGGCTGGTGTAGAGCCAAATTCCTTGCAGTGTACGGGCATGGCAGAGGTGTGGTAGCATCCAAAATTGCAACCCAGTTGGGAGTCTTTGTGCCAGGCATTGTCCTAAGAGATTTATTGTTTATACAGTGGGTTAGGTGTGCTTGACGGGTAACAGATAAGTAAAAAAAAGAGAACTACTAGACCATAATTGGAGCGGGAGTGGATAGATGAAGATTTCAGCAAATTCCTTGGGTTTCATCAAGAGATATCTACTTGTAAAATTATTGCTCCTGCTTAACACAGTCAGCCGTGTTCTTAAAAAATAATCTGCAGATTTGCTAGACTAACCACACCTGCCCTTGTAACTTATGTTTCAGAAAATATGTCTGAAGAGGGAGGAAATGAGAATTAGTGGATTTGGTCTCTCAACAAAAGGGACAGTTCTCTCCCCCCCATCCCCAGCCCCTCCGTATGGCAGATATATTTACAGGTCTGTGCTAAAACCTTGAAAGGAAAATCCAAGACACATTTAGGAACCAATTTTCATTTTATTATCTTTAAAGTAAAATTACACTAGAACAGTTTTTCAAGGAACTATCATTAAAACATTCTCCTAATTTTCTTTAATGCTGAAAAACTAACAGCATTATGTATTAATATTAAAGAGATTAGTGGCTTTTTCTAGGTTTGGAGAAGAAAATGAATTTTACTTTAAAACAACAAATTTTTCTAAATTACTTCAGCATTCTGGATGTGATAAGATGTCAAAAGGGTAGAGGATTGTTGTACAAAAAACAAAGTAAAAACAAAACAGCTTTCTTACTGGTGTAGACTAAATATAATGAATGTTAATAAACTAATAAAATGTGTAATTAAAAAAAATATAAAAAACTGGTTTTTGAACTCTTATCAGATGCTTCTTTTTCTTCCAGAAATGAGATCCATTAAAATGTCTTTGCTAAAGAAATCTTAGCCATACCCAGAGTTACATACTAATCTTAATCTAGGTACATATTTATATATACCATGACAAAATTATAGTACTATGTTAAAATGAAGTTAAGGTCAAGAGGTATATATCAGTAATATAACTTAAGGGTTACACATTTCAAGGTTGTTTTAATTAGCCAAAACACAATCTTTAAAAACCCAGGATATTCAGGATTAAAGTTACATTTAAAAGAAATGTAAGGGTAAAACTAACCTGTCTCACAACGGTCTAAACCCAGCTCAGGTTCCCTATTAGTGGGTGAACTATCCAAAGCTTGGGGAATTCTGCTTCACAATGATAGGAAGAGCTGAGATCGAAGGACATATTAAGGTAAGAAATGCACAATTAAGATAGCCAAAAACCTTAACTCTGCCCTTTACTGTTGCTATGCCATAACCATACAATTATGAATAAAGCATTTTAGTATTTGTGATCCCATCTTAAAGTAAACTGATTGTTAAAGACACATTATATTTTCCCCCCTCATGGTGTCACTGCTTTCCTATAAGCATTTACTGCCTCTTTGTATAGCAGTGAAAACATATAACCAAGCGAGTAATCACCATCTGCCTTTATTCCGTATATCCAATTGTCAAATTAAATTGGTTTAAAAAGTCTTTAACTAACAAAATTACAACAAACTTTTACTGGAAAAGAACCTCTTTGAAATTTAATGATGGTCAAATAATTCTGGAAGGTTGGTAACAGAAGCTTTGTTGTTTCAAGAAAAAAAAACTTCTTATTTTTAGCCAATCTATTTTTAACTTTCTAAAATTAGTGTTAGAATAACAAAGTAGTAAACCAGGGTCCTAGACTACTTCATTACCTTAGTTATTAGCCTGACAGACTAAGTGACTTCCCATTAAACATCAATGACAGAAGAGCTGAAGGGTTTAAAGGTCAATAAATACTCTGATAGGAATCCCTCAATGCAGCTTTTCACCTAGGAACTTCTGGAGCTTAAACATTGACAAGCTAATAGCTCCTTTTCCCTAATTGAGCAAACCCTTCTTCAGTAGCTGTTTGTCCTGCCTGCACATTTTCAAGGTCTTAAAGATCTACCCCTAAAATAAATTAATTAGTAAAGAGCAGAAATAAAAGCAATCCCAACTAGTTGACAATATTAATTGAATCTCTGTTTAAAGTTATTCTACTCACAAATTGTGAATGTGATAGCACAGATGGGTCAGATCCTGACTCATAGTTACACAGGAGAACAGGGTGCTGAAGACTGTTAGTCCCATGTAACAAATCTCCACATAGGTTGGGTCAATCCTGAGAATAGCTGGGCTTAGTATGAAAGGGAACAGAGAGAAGCCTGATCCGTGGATCTATAAACAGGGAGCACACCCCTTCATGGTTCTTAGTCCCACCTCTCTGTCAATGCCAGTTCCCCCACAGAGGTGCCTGAAAGAGAGGGATGAGGACCGGGAGCTGAAGTCAGATTCTGAAGAAAAAAAAAGTTTACCTATTGGGGAGCTTGAGTGGTTGCAAAGGGCACTGGGGTCTTTTTTTCTTGATTGTCATGTGATGCATTGTCACCTAGATGGGCTCCTTCCTCCAACCAACAGCTGCAGTTTTGAGCTGTTGGCTGGAAGAGCTGGCTATAGGCCATGCAGACCCATTAAATCTTTCCACCAGCAGTCGCTCAGTCAGGGAAAACCCCTCCCTCCTGCTAGGACATCAGGGAGGCTCTGCATCCCTGACATCAAACGCCAGCACCCTTGCTTTTATCTGTGGCTGAGGGACGGAGGTGTAGTGACAGCCTGATTCTCCACCCTGGTACATCAGCACAAAGCCAGTGGAGTGGAGAATCTGGTCTCCAGAATCTGTCCCTGAGGAGTGTGGAGAATTAAGGAGCTACACAGTTGGCCCCTAAGGGATGTAACCTTAAGCTTCCCTAGGTCCAGAGTGTGGCTGGGTTTTAAGCAGGCCCCACACTGCTTCAGGGCCAACATTTGACCAAACATTATCAGTTTGCTGGAAAAACTTCACATTTGGTATTATATGTATTAGATTTTCTGTTTTCACTACACCATACCACAGAAATAACTAGAGATGGAAGAGTTACATCAGCCGTCTTGTCCTTTCCCATGTCAGTGCAGGATTTGGTAAAAATCCTAAAACTTTTCATGAATAGTGTGAGACCCAGTCAATTCTTGCTAAGTGTTTGGGCAACAAAATGCCAAATGAAATTTAATGTGGATAAATGTAATGTAATGTAATGTGGATAATGTGGAAAAAATAACCCCAACTATACATACAATGTGATGGGGGCTAATTTAGCTACAACTAGTCAAGAAAGAGATCTTGGAGTCATTGTGGATAGTTCTCTGAAGACATCCATGCAGTGTGCAATGGCAGTCAAAAAAAGCAAACAGGATGTTAGGAATCATTAAAAAGGGGATAGAGAATAAGATGGAGAATATCTTATTGCCCTTATATAAATCCATGGTACGCCCACATCTTGAATACAGCGTACAGATGTGGTCTCCTCATCTCAAAGAAGATATACTGGCATTGGAAAAGGTTCAGAGAAGGGCAGCTAAAATTATTAGAGGTTTAAAATGGGTCCCATATGAAGAGAGTTTAAAGGGGCTGGGACTTTTCAGCTTGGAAAAGAGGAGACTAAAGGAGGATATGATAGAGGTATGTAAAATCATGAGTGGTGTGGAGAAAGTGAATAAGGAAAAGTTATTTACTTGTTCCCATAATATAAGAACTAGGGAGCACCAAATGAAATTGATGGGCAGCAGGTTTAAAACAAATGAAAGGAAGTTCTTCTTCACACAGTGCACAACCCTGTGAAACTCCTTGCCTGAGGAGGTTTTGAAGGCTAAGACTGTAACAGGGTTAAAAGAGAACTAGATAAATTCATGGAGGTTAAGTCCATTAATGGCTATTAGCCAGGATGGATAAGGAATGGTGTCCCTAGCATCTGTTTGTCAGAGGGTGGAGATGGATGGCAGGAGAGAGATCACTTGATTATTACCTGTTAGGTTCACGCCCTCTGGGACACTTGGCATTGGTCATTGTCAGTAGACAGGATACTGTGCTGGATACTTGGTCTGACCCACTATGGCCATTCTTATGTTCTTATGTTCTCTCCTCTCTCCCATCCACCCAACCCCAGGCCACTTGGGCACCACACATTTCTTCCTCCTGCTCATAAGCATCTTGCAACTAATGCTACCACAAAGCTTCTATTGCTCAAATAACTCCCTACCATTTCCTAACCTTTATTGCCTCAGCTGTTCCTGGACCCGATGTTTCAGCCACCATTATTCTCCATTAATGCACTTACCAACCTACACTAGCATGGGCCAAGGACTAGTTGCTGCCTTTTTTCTATGGTTCAAATGATGAAACTGTGTCCCATGCTTTTCTGGAGGACTTACAGTGGAGGAATCCTTTCCTCCAGGCCATGGAGTGGTAGCAGAGCTGTTTCAGGGCTGCAGGAGCTCCAGTGGCTGCTACACTCATGCTTCACAGAGAGATTGACTGGTGGACTTTCATATTGACAGCTCCAACAAACTTTGGGTATGTGAGTATGAATACAGCAGTAGCTATTGTATAGGGTCTTTTCTGCTTATGTGTGATTGTAACCCTAATCATCTGCTTAGTAAAACTTATAATACAGACAAGACTTCTTACTGGTGACTGTGTGGGTAGTCACTGTCCTCATTCTTTATGTACTCTTAGAACCTCCCAATCTAAGAAAATTGCTCAGGGTAACTCTCACCCTGTTGATCTTTAAACTGTAGCAACACAGGAGCCAGGCTCACTATGGTTAAACACAGAATTATCAATTCAATGTTAATAGAGGCTACGCTATGGAGCCATTCCAGGTTACCGAGTATGTAAAATCTATTTTAAGCTGTGGAATTTCATTTATTAACATTCTCTGGGGAAACTCTTGTAACCTTCTTGTGACCTGTCTTGAAATGTTGCGAACAAATGAAATACTCTTACTTTAAGAACTCAGTTCTTCCCTTAGGTTCTCATAAGACCTTTGCCCATAGAATAATCTGTGTATCTAAGGGGCTCACATTTGCTTCAGTGCAAAACTGTTACTCTGCCTGGATGCTGCAGTTCTCCAAAGAGTCTCTATAGAGGTTACTATCGAATGCACTCATGCTCATAGCCCCCCAAAGATTACATGCTTTGTCCCAAATAAGGAAGATTTAGCCCAAATAAGGAAGATTTAGCCTTCCAGCCAGGTGTCTGTACAGTATATTCCATCTGAATAGGTGACCAGATTACCCAGAGACCCAGCTGGCTCCACTGAAACTGGTTTCATTAAAATCTTGAGACCTGAGGTAAACCCAAATTGTTCACACCTGTCACCCTATTCATAGTGTACTGCTTCACACAGCATTGCTTCCCATGGCTGCCTCTCAACTATTCCCCTGGCCATTGTGTGCCAGCTGCCTCTCAGCTACCCAGAAGGAAAACCGAAAGCATATTTACACCTAGTTGCAGGTGTAACTACAGATGTAGTTCCTGCAGGGCCATCCTTAGGCATAGGCAACATAGGCAGCTGCGTAGAGCACCTGAAAATTTGGGGCACCACTGGGTCTTAGTGTCCCCCCTCTTGTTTTCCTATCCCTGTTCTGACCCTTCCTGCAGGCTCCCACAGATGGCTGCTCTAGCCTGGTGAGTCTTCCTTGGGAGGGAATCTAGTAGTTAAAAGTGAAAAAACCTCCAGCCTGCTAGACCTATTAGCACAACATTGAAACTGTTAAAGAGACATTCAAGGGGTAATAAAGCCATTTAACAGGCATTTGCCAACCCCAAGGTATATACTGACAGATTTCAGAGTGGTAGTCCTGTTAGTCTGTATCAGCAAAAACAAGGACGAGTCCTTGTGTCACCTCAAAGACTAACAAATTATTTGGGCATAAGCTTTGGTGGACTAGAACCCATTTCATTAGATGCCCAAATAAATTTTTATACTGTCAGTTTCTGACTTTACTGACAAAAATAGTTGTGCATTAATGTAATATTTACACAGAACATGTCAGTCTACAGGACCTTAGTTTAAAATTTGCTTTAAAAATATTTCATTAGTGAGTTGGTGAAGATTATAAAATCACATTTCTAAAAAATGCTTGCATAGAGTTTTAGATGCACAATCATCTTTAGCCTTAAATGCGTGGATCTTCAGACATAGTTTTTTAAATAAATCCTTCAAAAGACCTCCCTTATCTAAAATACACATTTTAATTACTATAGTTAAAAAAAAAGTGCTTCCAAGTCTTCCTGTGTCCTTTCTGTCCACCCCTTCACCACCTCTCCCCCCACTCCCCACTGAAGAGAGCCCTTAAAGGGGCAACAGTCCTTCCCTTCCAGATAGCTGGACAAAGAGTTTCCCTTTCTTTACTTCTGACTATCCGACGAACTAGTTTTAAAAGAACCCTCCAGCAAAATCAGTACCTTAGTAAGACAAAATCCTTGTTATACCTCAAATCTTTGGAAACATATTTTTTTAAAGTTGGTGAAATTTCATAACCATGTCTCTTGTTATGGAGATCACACAAAGTAAATTACTGTTCCCTTTTTCTAAAAGCAATGAACATTGTTATGAACACACTAAACCTCTCTGATTAATTTAAAAGAATGTCTTTGTTTCAGTGAGTTAAATATGTAGTAATCTGGAATGCTGGCTTAAGATTTGAGTACATTTAAAATATAAATTCAGTTTCGAAATACTGATTAAGAAAATGTAAAACAGAGAAGAGCTGCATCATGTATTCCATTATATGTAATGTTGTATTCAGCAGGACAGCTGACTCACCTTTACTATGAAGTTTTTGCAAATAAATCTCTGACAAACTTCAGGGCATATCAAAAAACCTGTGACTGACATTTTTTATTCCCAAATTTTAGTGCTTTTAATTAGGTACTTTCTTCATGTCCATTCTGCATGAGGGAGAAGGCATGGAAGTCTCTGCAGGGAACTGTGAATCTCCGCCGCCATGAGGCAGGCCGGGCATCTCATTATCCTTTGCTGTCAAGTCCCTCCTCCCCTTCCCCACCAGGCTGTGAGCTTGGGCTGCCATCCGGCATAGGGGCACCAGTTTAATAATACTGCGTAGGGCCCCATAAATCCTAAGGACGCCCCTGAGTTCCTGGTCCACATATCAGTGGGAAAAGGATTTTACACCCTTTCTCCAGGACCTGATAGAAGGCAGTAAGAACATGGCAAAAGGGGAAAAGGAGACTTGGAAAGGAAAAGCACAGAGAAAATAAGAGCACTAACAATGCAGGAAGAGGATTGGGACAGAAAATACATTCAAGGAGGGCAAGGATTAAGATCAGGCTTGGAGCCTGAGAATACACAGAACAAAAGGGTGTGGGGCCTGTTAGAAACAAAATAAAATAATGCACCAAAAGGTGAGGGCAGGAGAAAATATGGAGGCACAGAGGCGGAAATGCACTCATCTAAATTTGGCCCAGTATTGATGGTATATTCAGTGTACAGGCCTCAATGGAAGAGAGCTGAAATGCTCCATCAGGACAATTGAAGACTGCCTAAGGGAAATAGGTTGTTATTGGGGGTTTGACAGTGTTGTCCATCAAAATTTGTTGGGTAAAATGCACCCCATAGTCAATATATGTGCATTGCCCTCTGACTGGCTGAAATATGCATCAGTCAGAACTACATGTGGGTAAATTAGGATCTGTCTAGTGACATATGGTTTTACATATCTTTCAACTAAATGAGATATCTAAATGCAAAAGCTAGCACTCTGGCACTACATGGATTTTTGACACTCCCAAGGACTATACATGCACACAAATACAAACTGCAAGGTATCAAGCAAATTTCAGTATATGAAATATTTGAGTCTTCTACCACTTACACAGGTAAAAATCAGGAGTAAACACGATTGTAGAGTGCAGTTACATTGGTATAGAAGACCCTGAAATGGGAAGAGAATCAGGACCGCAATCTTCAGACTTGGCTTGACTCAATCAGGAGTTACTCCAGAATAAATGTGGTGTAAACGAGAACAGAATCCCACCCCACCTGAGGTGGGCAGACAAAATGGTAATTGCTCATGAAAGATGTGAGAAATACTGGAGAAAGACACAGCTATATATTTATCAAGTAAATATAATAACTGATCTAAGATTGGTTTATTTCTCACATAAAGAGAAGTTTAGTTTCCAGGCTGGTCAGTTATGTTTGGTAAAATATTGGTTAATATTGGATTGACCAGCAGGCTAATGCCCTTGGACTGGGATTCACCAGTCGGACCGGTGCCTAACTACCACTGTAGGTGCCTAAATCCAACATTTAGCCACTATTTGCATATAAAGGCCCCTGCTCAGCTGCCCCCTCAACTTGTAAGTAGCTATTTATCCACTGTTAAAGTCCCTAAGGCACCTACATTCCTGCTGGTGGGCACCTGTACAGCTGCCTAAATCCTGACACTGCCCAGCAGCTTAGCTCCTCCGCCCCATTGTATCTTTCCTTTGGGGCCTATGTGGGTAGCTCTGTTCTGAGCCCATCCAAACCCAGAGGCAGAAGAGGTGGTTCGCTTCCCACTCTGTCTTATAATCTTTATACTGGTGCTTAGAACATTCACCCAGCATGTGGGAGGCCCAAGTTCAAATCCTGCCTCCCCATCTGATGTGGAACAAAGACTATGAGAGGCCCTAACCACTGAGCTATTGGGTATTCTGGAGCAGGCCTCTAGCTATTGCTCCTATTGGAGGGGTTTCATTTTGTATGAAATAATTATGGTAAATATTCATTGGAGTTGGGGATGGGAACCTGGGTCTCCCACCTCTGAGGTGAGTGGATATTCTGGGCAGATGGTCTGACCACTGGGCTAAAGATTATAAGGGGAGCAGTAGCACCAGCACCTCCTTGGCCTTTTCAGAAAAAAGGGCTGACCTGGCTTAGGCGTCTATCTCCAGGAAAAGGTGCATGGCTGCAGGGGTGAAAGTAACTTAAAGGACTTGCCAGTACTCTGGAGTCTGGAGGAGGGGCGTGGCATCCACCAGAAGAGGCGTGGCATCCACCATAAAAGGCGGGACCTTTAAATCCCCAGGCCCTTTAAATCAGGATTTAAAGGGCCCGGGGCTAGGGCTGTGGTAGCAGCAGCTGGGAGCCCGAAGCCCTTTAAATCACCCCTTGAGCTCCCAGCTGCAGAGTTGTCTGGGAGCTCTAGGGTTTGAGGGCGATTCAAGGGTCTGGGGCTCTAGCTGCTGCTACCACAGCGGAGCCCCAGGTCCTTTAAATTGCCGACGGAGCCCTGGGGCTCCGGCTGCCATTACCCTCCAGGGCCCTTTAAATCGTCTCCAGAGCCCTGCTGCTGGAGCCCTGGCCTTTCAAATAGCGGTGGCTATTTGAAAGGCCTGGAGTGGTAGAGTCAGCAGGAGTCCTGAACCCTTTCAATAGCCACCAGAGCCCTGATGCTGCTACCCCAGGGCTCTGGCAGGCTCTGGGGGCTATTTAAAGGGCCCAGACCCTTTAAATTGTTCCCGGAGCCATGGGGTAGTGGCTGTGGGGCTCCAGTGGCGATTTAAAGTAGCAGCGGCAGGAGCCCTGAGGCCCTTCAAATCACCACCTGAGCCCCGCCACCGCTACCCCAGGGCTCTGGGCTCCAGTCCTTTAAATTGCTGCCTCAGGAAGCCGGTCCACCCCGGTATGCCGCACCAGCTCTTGCCGGCAGGGGTGGCAGGTTTGTAGAAATTTTGGTGGTGCCCAGAACCTGCCTCTGCCCAAACTCTGCCCCCCAACTCCACCCCCCACCAGCCCAAGGCTCTGGGAGGGAGTTTGGGTGAGGGAGGAGGAATGAAGTGCAGGCCCTGGGCTGGGGCAGGGGACTAGTGTGCAGGAGGATTGCAGGGTGCAGACTCTGGGAGGGAGTTTGGGGATGGGAGGGAGGGAGTGCAGGTTCTGGGAGGGAACTTGGGAATAAGAGGGGGTGCAGAGGGAGGGGGTGTAGGGATGAGGGCTGTGGGATGAGGCTGGGGGTGGATTTGGGGTGTGGCTGAGGATGAGGGGTTTGGGGTGTGGGAGGAGACTCAGGGCTGAGGCAGAGGGTTAGGGTTCATGGGGATGAGGGCTCTGGCTGGGGCTGGAGATGAGGGGTTTGGGGTGTCGGAGAGGCTCAGGGCTAGGACTGAGGGTTGGGGTGCGGGAGGATGAGGGCTGTGGCTGGGGGTGTGGGTTCTGGGGTGGGGCAGGGCTGGGGATGATTTTGAGGTGCAGGCAGGCTGTCCTGGGACTGGAGCCAGAGAGGAGGACTCTCCCCAGCCCTCTCCCTGCCGGCAGCAGCGAGCTCTGGGATAGGGACCCCCTTCTCCCTGCCGGCAGCACACTTACCCCCCACACACAGTGTCACTGCACATGCTCCTAAGGCCCCTCTCAGGTCCAGGAATTCCCCTCACCTCCCTTTGTGGTGGATGCCATGCTGGAGGGGCTGCCAGCACATGTGTGCCTCCTCCCCAGCTGCTACCCCTCACTGTAGCCTCACTGGGGAATGGGGTTGCCCCTTGCCCAGCATGGGTCAAGAGTGGTGACTGTGGGCAGGGGGGAGGCTGTACTGGTGGAGGGTCCCACCGGAAAATGAAAGGGTCTGAGGGGAAAGGGCAGCCTGCCCTGGCAGTAGTGAAGGGGGGCACTAGGACCCTGCGGAAGCAGTTAATGCAGGCAGGCAGCATGGACCTTCAGGGGAGAGACCTGGCTCTGGCGGGACCCAGGGAGGTGCATGGAGGCAGCAAAGGGGGGCCAGGGCACACTCAGGGGAGGCGCGGGGGGGGGCAGCAGATGGGGCCAGGGGGGAGACCCGGCCCCAAACATTCATGGAGCCAGGCCCCCAGGCCCTCATTATTGCTGGAGCCAGGAGGAGGATTCAGAGAGGGAGAGAATGCTCCATTTTCTTGCCAGTAGCTACTGCACCTTTTCTTACCGGTCCTCCGTACCGGCCCATACCAGCTTACTTTCACCTCTACATGGCTGTGAATCTCTCCAGCTTGAAGTTATGTACCTAACTCCCTTGGGGGAAGCGGGAGGTCACATCCCTTTCCTCAACATTTGCTAATGACTAGTGAAGGCAGTTCCCTAGTCAGCATACTGGCTGCTGTGAATCTCTGTTTTAGATGTCTAATTCTCCCCATGCATTGTATAGGGAACCTGGGCATCTAATTCTAGGTTGTGAATTCCACTAGGCTGCAGGGCATCTAAGAGTGAGGTGTTGCAGCCTAACTCCCCTTGTGAATCCCACCACTACTGAATAAACATCCATTACTAGCAGTCCATATTTGGTCATAAGCAGTAGCTTGGCTGTGTTTGGCCAAAGTGCAGAGAGGGAAAGTAGACACACTGATCTACCAAAGCAGGAAGAACACTTTGGAGCCTGACAGTTGTTGCCACAGTGAGTAGAACCACGGGACTGGCCATTGCAGTGAACATTATGCCCAGTTGTAAGTGTTTGCAACTATTTTGACACTGTTCATTTGTTTTGCACAGAGCAGAACCAGGCTTATATTTTATTCCTCTCCTCGACCCCCGCCTCCCAACTATTGCATGATGTGTGGGGATTTACTCTAGTTGTGTGAGTCCCTTAAGTGCATCCCTGTAACTTCCATACAACAGCAAGAGCAATTATTCTATCTAATGTTGCAATTCCTTCCACTTGCATCCACTTAATACATATACACCCCCAAAGAAAAAATCCCAGCCACTTTTGATCTGAGATCTCATATGACTAGCTTCAGCCCCAGACACTTTTTTATGGGTAAGTGCTAAACCCTAGAAACCTGAGGTGTAAATGGAAGTGCTGATAGTCCCTTAGCTCCAGTGGACACAATAATGACTTTTACTGATCATTTCATTCATGCGTGGGCTGCATTCAAAGGCACTAGCTGTTCCACAGTAAATAAAAGGGACCTGAAGCTGGCATTGGCTTAATTTCCCAAGAGATCCAAATGAGGGAGATCTAGGGTGTTATAGTGACACTAGCACAAATGGAGAAAGCCAGTAACCTGGTTAAAATTAGGTAGCGTTTTCCTGCTGTATATTTATGTTACAAAATGATCATCAACAACAAAAAATTCATAGCTAATTGATACAGCTACTATTTATTTTATACAGAGAAAAAATCATTTCCTGTTGTAAGTACTTAACACCAAGCAGAATGTATTTGGAAGGCTTCAGATCTAAAAAACCAGAGAGATAGAACTATCAGAAATGTGAATGGATTTAAAGCAGACCAACTGCAAGAAAATGCTGTATAGAATATTTTTCTCTGTACCTATTTTTGTTGGGCTAGGGTGAGGTGGGGGTTGGCGTTTTTTAAATCTGTGTTGTGACAGGACCAGGGATTGTCAAGTATAGGTACTATTCTATTGTTCAAAGCAGTAAAGAGAGTATGTTTCAATTAGTTTGAATTCAAGCTGTAGGGAGCTCTGCTTTTGGGTTAACTGAAAGTAAGGTAACCAGACTGTATCTTTTTCCTTCCTAAATGCTATGAAACTTTTCACGTGAAATGTCACCTCATATTCTCAAGTCCAGATGTAAAAATCCTATAGTACTTAATTGTCTATAATTAAACAAAAACTCAATCCAATCTCCTTAAGAGCCTTTGCAAAGTAGAATATGCAGCTGTACTAATAAAGACTAATTTTATTTGACTACCAATGGGGTAATTAGGGCTCGTTTGTTTTGATGTTCAGTTTATTCAGAGACATCAGGACTTTCACTCTTTCTGCCTTTATATCTTCTCCTAGGTTTTATTTATTCAGGCATATCATTTTGAAACACAGAATTAAAGGTTAGTAGTGTTCTCAACTGCTGTGGTTGCACCATAAATCAGATCTTGATGCTTTTTCATTTTCAAAGAAATAATGTATTTGTCAACTTGTTTAACACAAAAGTTTTCTATATAAAATCTGACTGCGATGTCAGGGGAGAGTCTGCTTATGGAGGAAAAAAGTTACATAACCTCATTGACAATTATGTTTTTCATTTAAGGCATGTTCTCATCATCACTCATTATTAAATAGAAAGATACTTGACAAGGAACTCCTTTAGGAAAACATATGTCATAAATAAAGATATATAGCACACATGTTATGCAGAAAATGTAAAGAACCCAGAAACCTTGTTAAAAAACCCTTCCAACAACTCAGTGGTTTAATTAACCCTGGAGTAACTCCAGTAAGCCAATGGTATACACATAAATTTACATTAAGAATGGCCTACACCATTAAGGAGGGGATGAAAGTTCACCTTGACTTCTATGGGCCAGGATTTCACCCCAGAAATTTGAGGATGTCTTATTGGCTGTATATGCACAATTTAAAATGTAACACTATTGTCCTCAGTAGAGGAATAGTGTGGACTTTAAAAGACACATTTCAATTGTGATTAAATTAAGTTAAGGAAAATGTAGATGAAGCCAGATCATTGAAGTTATCTAAAAGTAATAGATAAAGTTAATTCCTGGTGTAGTTCCATGAATTCAAGGTAGTTACCTCAGGGATGACTTTGACCCGGTTTATTTTTGCAGGTATATTTATATGCTGTGGGCTACTAATTGTGGATAATATAAATTGTACTAAGTGGTCACATAACAGCCATCAATTTTCAACTCAGAACAGACCAGGCTTCCTTGAAGTGAGTGTAGCTGTAGAACACACTTGTCAGAAACTGAAGCTGGATTTTCCTGTTGGACTAGTCAGGCTGGTTTTTATATGTTGTCTCAAGCCAGATTAAAATTTCCCCATAGAAAAAGCTTTCTCAGAAACCTTGCCCTTGTGAAGGATGACCCACCTGAAAGGAGATGGCCCAGTGTGACCTTCTTCAGTGCTTTGCTTGCACACAGCAATGAATTAGTCATTGCCATTTGCTGTGTTGGACTAAAGGAAAGTTAATTAGGACACCAACATTGTGCATTGTAATAGATGCCAGTGGAAGTGGTTGGTGTAAAGCACAGGGACTCCTGTGTGAAAGTCAGGCAATTAAGACAAAAGCAAAACACTGCGTATAAGTTAAGTAGGATTTTTGAGCACTCTGGGCTAAATTTATCTGTGGTACAACTCCACCAGAGTCAGTGGAGTGAACTGGACTCTTTGGCATGAAAAATGAATGCTGCCCTATTTTACATAAAATATGAGCTGTCTGCATATTAGCAAGGCTGCTTTCCTCCTGGCACAAGATCCTTTCACAACCTTTGCACCCAGTGGTTTTGTAACCTTATAAATGGCCTGACTGAATCAGACAAAAAATAGTGGTGTACCAGGCTGCAATGTCTGCAACAGGCCAGCTTGCTCATTTAAAGTCCTATCTTATGAGCTGGGTTTTTCCAAGGCCATCAATTTTCATTAGCTGTTTGCTGTGTTAATAAGAGACAACCACAGCAACAAGTGGTAGAAATGTTAGCTTTGAAATACAGAGCACCTCTGAAACCAGAAGGACTGGCAATAGAAGATGGGGGTATATTTGCACATTTGGCAAAGTTATAAGTTCAAGTTATGTCTTATAGTAAGCTGACGTATAATGGACCAAATCCATCCCTTGAGTAGCTCCACCAGCTTCAGAGAGATGAATTTGGTTCAGTGTTTTCCACTTGCAATTCTTGTTTTAAAAGAGTTTGGTTCAGAATTTTGGTTTCCTTGCCATTCAGTTTAGGCCAACAGACAGGACTCAGGAGCAGGACTGCAGAGATCTGGATTCTATCCCTGGCTCTACCATTGACCTGCTGTGTCAGCTTGAGCAAGCCACTTTGCCTCTCTGTGCCTCAATTTCCCCACCCACCATTCATCTATATAGACTACAAGCTCTTTGGGGTCAGGGACTAGCTTTAATCCTGTGTTCAACACAGTGGGGGTCCTCTACAAACCTCTGTAATATAAATAGCGGTAACAATTGTTGTGTATGAGAAAGGCATCGGGGGAAAAGACCTATTAGGAAATGGGTTGAGTAGGAGCAACAAGGACCAATATAAGTCATTCTACAGCAGAGGCATTTTGTTAGTGTTGTGGTGGGATCACAGCTATAGACGTAGCTCCTGTCTGACCATGTGCATTCCTACACTGAACACCATAGTATGGAGGGATCTGGGACCTTGTCCCACACAGACATCTGCATATATCTGTTCCTGATTTCCGACTCACCAAAGTGTTGCACATCTGGATGAGTATTGCACATCGGGGTAAATCTTCCTCCATTAACTTTTCCTTTTGACAGAGACATACAATAATGCATCCACAAACCTGAACACATATAGCTATATTGTTGACATATTGCCCCAGTAGGGCATTTACTTAATTATTTATACTTCCTTTTGATCCTCCTCTGCTGGGAGCTGGTGAATAGTATGTCCACTTATTAGCAGACAGCAATGTGATGAGATGAAACTCCATTAAGAGACCCATCCTGGCATCTGATCTAACCTATCAGGGAAGGATGGAAGTCCCATCCCATTTGCCAGACAGTATTACGGTCCCTGATAGGGGCATCTTTCTGTCAGTCAAATTAATAAGTGGTATTTGGAGTCAGCTGGTTTCCCCTGTCTGTCTGTCTAACATGGTGTCCGAAGAAGGAGTTCCCATGGCCTAGGTGAAAGTATAAAATTTAAGAACCATTTAAAGCAGATCTGCTGCAATGCCCGTCTTCTGGAACTGAAGAATCTGGTGTCTGAAAAAAGGAATCTGAACTTGCTGAAGGACAATAAAAATATAAACCTTCCCCCACTCCCTTTTCCCTCTGAAGTGAAGTGAGTATTTTAAGGTTGCAGTATCTCCATCCCTCCCTAGGAGCTCCCTCCTGCCTCTGCCTATTAGCATAAGAAGGGTCTCATTTAACTGAACCTGTACGTGGGTGGTTCATCTCTTCGTGCCTTCCATTGTGTGGTGGGTGTTATGGTTGCAACATCACTTAGTGCCTGTATGAGTATGAAATGTTTTTTAGAATTAAGTCATAGGGAGTGGGTGAAAAACACAGGAGGAGAAAATCGAAATATAACAACTAACGGCTGTAGGAATGTTCAGGCATATTTTTGAAAAAATGCCAAGCAAAATGTTACCATTTCTTTCCTTTCCATTATCCCTTAATAACTATAGACAACAAAAGAAGGAAATGAGTTTTAGAAACTAACACTTTTGAATTATAGGCCCTGATTCTGCACTCAGATCCATCAGGACAGACCCTTGTGGCCCATCAGGCCTTACTTATCTCTGGTGTCATTCCACTGAATTCAGGGATGAATTTGGCTCATTATATTTAGACAACATAAGATCTGGATTCACCTGAATTTTCCATTGCTTAATCTCATCAGCAGTGAAATATGGCTTCTAAAGTCCTCTCTATCTTCCCTCAGTACAGGACAATCTGGTTACATTTATCCTTGTGAAAGTATATCCCATATGTCCTAAACATGGAGAGCCTCATTTACTTCAATGGCCCCTCCATACACTTACAGGGATCAGCCTATGCAGAGCTAGTGGCAGGATCAGGGCTAGAGTCAGTACACTTATGTAACATTTCATTTGTGACCTATACAGTTTTCCTCCAAATAAATTTCAGTGCTGGTGATAGAAGAGAGAGAGAGAGACTGACCGGAAGTTTTCTGCTTGCCATGTATCATGTTCATTCTACCATTTAAAAAAAAATCCAATTGTTTTTTAAATTAAATTACAAATAAAAATAAAACAAATAAAATAGATGTGCTATCTGAAAACTGGAAGTAAAAATTGCACATTATTTTTTACGGATGTGCTACTAGGTAATACACGTCACAGGAGACTTTGCATAACCTGCTGCACAGTATGTGACAGACAGCTTGTCAGGAAATGAACAGGATAGGCAATGATTTGGGACTAATTTTATGGATGTTTTCCAGTTTCTATTTTCTCTCCTGATCCTCCTTTCTCCTTCTCAGAACAAGAGTGCTTCTGAAATTTCCTGCTTAACATCTTTCACTTTGAATAAAGAGTACACTAAACATGCCCCCTGCAGCTGGTCTTGGTGAAATTGCTCCTCTTCAGGGACCGTCAGATGATGTTGCCTTGTTTGAGAAGGTCCAGGCAGAAGGTTTTAGTGCACAACACAGCCCACACTCAAGCCTGCAACCTGAGAAGTTTTATCCCTCCCCCTCTTACTACCTTATAGTTACACACACACACACACACACACACATACAGACTTTAAATGAACACAGATGGCTGGCACACAGGGAGTAGGCATCTTGGAAAACTGCCTCAGGGCTCTCTGGTTGCTGTCATCTTATTCTACAGACTGAGTGCCTTCAAGATGTCTGTGTTGTTTCTTAATCTTAGATCACTCCCGTTTGGGCTTTTAGCCACTTCCTGTTGGGAAATGTCACAGAAGCATCAGAGAGATACACAAAGATTGATTTGACTGAAATCAACATTGCCTTAACTCATAGGTTGTAGATTATTATCTTTAATAGAGACCATATTGTAATAAAATCCAAATCAGATCTCAATTAGCATACTGTACTTTCCCTTCTCCAGTGTGTGTACCGTTGTCTGATCAAGCGATTTGGTTCTTGTGTGAAAGAAAATAATTGGCCGCAAGTAATATAAAATGTTGATGAAAAATTTGAATGTAATGAATGCTGATAACCAGTTTTTAAAAAATTCAGTTGCACAGAGCACGTTTTCCCTCTTTATTTTGCTGTAAAAATATGCAAACAATTACCTGGCTTTGGAGGACATAATTACAAAGTGGTTCATCTCTAAAAGGTTATTATTGATTTATAGAGTTCTTTAGTTTAATAGAAGACAGACTGAGGAATAAAAAGAAACTTACTGTTTTCCCAGGAATAATAGATGGTCTACAAGGGAAATGTAAGCTTTCGAAGTAGTATTTATAAGATGAACATGCAATGTGGTTTAAGATGTTTCTTGTATGTGTACAAAATCATTCAGAAATTCAAATGCAACAAGAACATTACAGCCATCTTCTAATAAAAGCAATTCAGTGTGAAGCTTTTTGACATGCCTTGATAATCAGTATCCATAGATAGTGCTAATGATAAAGAACATGGAATAATTTACAACTGCAGATAGTACATCAAATGTTAAAGGTAGATCCGCAATCAGAAATTCACACAGAAAATAAATCCACTTGACTTCTGATTGATAGCTACAGGCCGCAATTCTTCTGCACAAATGTGAAAATAGGGGTGTCTGGTGTATATTTTTCACTGAACATAGTGGTCCATTAACTCAATATGTCAGGGCTTGTTCTTATTCACATTTCAGTCAATGAGCAGCAGTCCTGAGGACTTCCATGGAAGCAGGATCAGGCCCTAAGTTAAGGCACAAATCAGACTATACAAGTTGCGGTGGTTTCTTTTTTGTGATTTGTTTGCCTACACGTTAGAATATTTAGATTATAAATGCTTTGGTGCAGGGATCTTTTTATTCATTCCATGTCTGTAAAACATTTAGCACAATGAGTTCCTGTTCCATGATGGGCTCCTAGGGGCTATAGCAGTATAAATAAATAAAATCAATGAATAATAATTCATATAATATAGAACAGAACACAACTTGGTTTCATATAGAACTTCTCTATACTTATGGAATCCCAAAGTTCGTAGGACTAAACAAAGTTAGGTAAGCAGGACATGGCTTTTACTCATGTGAGCAAACAAGCAGAATTCGGTCCTGAGTCTCTAGGGTGTAGCAAGTCTCACCTCCCCTGTGTAGCAGAATCATTCACCAGATCCTGCAGTGCTTATAGCTAAGAGCACATGCAATATATTTATTTGGATTTAACAAGGGAAAGAGATGCCTGTACATAAGCTCTAGGAAGCCTGGCAATAATTAGATTTACATCCACATAAGGATATCGCCACAGCCTCATACAGTAAAAAATACTGTGCAGGCCAATACAGCAGCAAAATCCCCCCATTAGACTCCAGATAACCCTCCATGCACTCACGCTTCTCTAGAAACCCTATCATACAATCACATTTGCAGTATGTCCTGAAGGTCCACACAGATATTTGGGACCAAGGTCCAGAGCCAATAGGCTCCCATGAAGAGTGCCCTTCCTGCTGCCCCCTGTCTCTTACAATTAGTGTTGCCTAAATAGTGTAAAAAGGCTTGTAAATAGACCCAGTCTAATGATATTTTAAAAGTAGGTCAGATTAAAACAATAGTGTATTATATGCACTATGATTATAATTGCTCATGATCATCATTCAGCTAAATACCTCAGATTTGTGTAGTAGAGGATTTTTCTATCTATAGTGTGAAAGTTCTTAAAGTAATGGCAAGACATCTTGTAACACTTCTGTTCAGCAGCATTATAAAGAGAAATCAAGAGTTCCAGACTGGTCATTTTAAATAATAATGATGTGGTATTGGGAGCACTGTGTTGCAGTATTATTTCTGTACAGGGATCAGCGCCCAGTGCAGTGATGGTTTCCAAGCTTCTGTGCTCTGTGAACTGTAAAAGATTTGGGCTTGAACCTGGTCAGATCACATGAATACCACACTGTTTTCCATTATTAACTCTTTAAGTGGTTTCTCGGGGCTTATGAAAGATGGCCAATAGGGAGTACTGGTGACAACCTCTTCCATTGCAACACAGATCAGGTAGGGAATGGGATGTGGCAGGGCAAACTGCCTCACGCCACTTCAAAAATGTGTCTGAGCCTTGAGCAAGTGGAACCACTTCTTGGAATGAGAAGAATCAGGTTTTGTCCCCATTCAATTCTGGGCCAAAAAAGCTCTGAACTGGAGCTAGTTGTTATATCAACCTGGACCCACTAAGAAATGGACTGAGACCACTAGCCCATTTCGCAGAGGGCACTGAACGCTGGTCAGACAACAAATTTCAGTTACTGGCACTTCACTTCAATGACCTAGAAGTGTAAAGTTCTGTATCTCCTTACCAGCCTTCCGAAGGAAGCATCTCATAAAAATCAGTGTGAAAAACACAGCTTTCATGTAAACCGCTACTGCCCAAATGCTGGTCACTTCTTCCTTGTACAGGGGTAAAGAGGCAGACAGGAAGACAGCTGCAAGCTGCACCATTTGCACCCCACACCTGGCTCCCCCACGCCCCCAAAGCTATGGAGTTACACAAGTTCTCCACAGCTAGGATAAAATGTTGGACAATCCATGATGGGATCTGGGCTAGAAGGGTCTGGTGTTTCATTAACCCCATTACAGATAGCACAGAGCCAAATCCTTATTATTATCTAAATTGGACAAAACTCCCATTAACTTTAAGGAGAGAGTTGCCTGAAGGAGCTCTTTCACATTGTGAGCTCTTTGGGACAGGGAATGCACCTTCTTGTACATTTGAAAAGTGCCTAGCGCACTGTTGGTACTACTGGAGGTATTTATTTATTATTAAAATAAAAAATAAAAAACAAATATTATTTATTTATTATTATACCCTCAGCATTACAGCAGGGATTTTTTTTAATCAAGTAGCCATCACAACATACAAGATCTTTAAGCATAAAAAGGGGAAAGCTGCTGTGTAAAATTTATCCCCACGAGTCACCAATAAATCTTGACCATGAATTGGGCGGTCAGAAGTTTTGTTAAACCTTCTGCAGAATTCCTGCATTTTAGGAGCTCAAATGCTCTCATTCTTCTGAGTTTCTTTAAAATTCCCTCAGTACCTGAGAACACTATCTCAGGGAAGTCACTCATGGTGATGTCTTGTACTCCTTAGGTGTTCCTGAGCTGCTCAGTAATATCCTTAGAGATAGCTCCAAGTGCTCCAATAATCACTGGGATTATCTCTGTTCTAATTTTCCATAATTGTTCCACCTCATGGCACAGTTCTTCATCTTTTCAAATTTCTCTTCTTGTTTTCTTTTTATGTTTCCCTCTGCTGGTCTGGCAATATCAATCAACATGGTCTTGTTTGTCTTCTTTTCTGCAACTGCTGTGTCCAGCCTGTTTGATTGAACTGTTCGATCGGTGACAATTGACAATAAAATTCTACCGTCTTCATTCTCTAGAGCTCTTTTCATTTGGTGGTCATAGTATTTGTATGGTTCCTTTAAATCTGTGCTTGCCAGAGAGGCACCAGTGCAGACACTTGGTGACCTTATTGTGTCTGTTCATATATTTTCTCCCAGCAGGCTCCAGCAGGTGCTCAACACGGGCTCCACCATCTCTTCCTTTCAGGAACACATTGCACAGTTCCAGGAGCAGTTCTGTTGATCAATTTTGTTTAGAAAATAATTAAGCCTTAAGGATTGCTCTTGTGCACTCACAATGAGGCTCTCCATCTCTCTTTTGAGATGTCCTTCTGCAAGCCATAAGGTTATTAATCTTCAATCACTAATGGGTTCAATCTCTCTCCACTACTGTCCATGCACTGATTTCTGGGTAAATCTTTAGAGTCTTTCTTTGGCGATTTGCTTTTTCTTTTCTTTTGTGTTTCTTGACTGGGATACGTGCTCAGCTATCACTTGTTATTGCAACCAGGTGACCTTTAACTCTGCCTGACTCCTCATATATTTTGATATTATATTCTTCATGTCAATTGCTTCCTCCACAGATAGCAGATCTTTTCCTCCATCAAATCGTTGGATGTGCATCCTTTCCACATCTTGATTGATATTTATTACCCTATGCATCACCAGAAGCTTTCTTGTTTGGATGTCAAATTTTTTCTTCTCCTCTGATTTTACTTGATCACTTTGGTGGTGTACTATACTACTAGTATCATCCACATATTAACTGAGCAAGTTCTCTGAGTTGGGTTTTGTCCTTAGAGTAGTTCTTAGTTGTCTTTAATATTTTTTCGTCATTTCTTCTTTGACTTCCTTATGTTGTAACTCTGGTAGTGCCCTGATTCCAATGTATTTGTAGGGGCTGTGCTGAGAGAGATCTTGGATAGTACCTTTGTGAACTTGCACGCCACTTGATTGTACCAGTTTCTCTGTCTTTACAGATGCTGACATAGATTTAGCCTCATCAACCTGTAGCATTATATCTTTACCAAACTTTTCTACAGGTATCAGCTTCTATAATCTCCTTTTGTGACCATTCATATAGTTTCAGATAATTCTTTATTATTTAACAATAAACAATAATAATAATATTTATTATTATTATTATGTAACTGCAGGGTTTGACAAAAAGACATTAAAAACCAAGGAGTTGTGTTTTGCTTTAGGTATCAGCATATCTATGACCAATTACAGTAATATACACTTGGAAATGTTGCCTTCCTTCCCTCCTGTACTGAAACAGAAGAGAAGCAGGTTTAGAAGAATTCTAGTTCAGTGACATGATCCTATAAGGTTTTGTACTTGTTTTTGTTCCGTCACATACCCACATGAGAAATACTGCCCTGCTTTTTGCACTTTCACTGGTTAAAGTCATAGTCTCAGGTTTTCAAAGGTATTTAAGTGCCTAACTCCTATTGATTTCAATCAATCAATAAAATCAAGATACACTTCCCAGAAATTGTCTAAATGGAGGAGAGAGAACTTGGGGTTTATATACCTCTAACTCACATCTTTGGCTTGATTAGGAGACCAGTGTGTACCTCAAAGTCTCTACAGGGATCCACAGTTTCTATGAATACAGCAAGTTGCACACATTGGACAATATGTATCTTTTTACCCATGTTGGGTCATATGCTACGCTCAGCTAATACATGGAATATTTGCTAATATCAGTGCAAAATGTCCAGGTGAATCCAAATCAGAATATGGCCCTTTGAAATAATAACTTTAAAATCACAGAGGAAAAAAAGTTATAAGTACACATAAGGGGCCCATGAATTCTACCCTCTCTGAAAATTGTTCTGTGTTTAGTTTCCTTTTTTACATATGTAATTATATTGATCTGAGATGTGCACAACTAAAATGTAGCTAATTTATTTGGGCCCTCATTTTCAGATGTGTTTGCTAATATTGCAATCAATTAACTTGTCATACAATAATAAAACAGGAAAATGGCATAAAATGAGTAAAGGGTGACACAGCGTGACGTTTTAGGCAATAAAATATCATTTCATTCCTGTAAACTACTATGAATGTGCTTTCGGACTACACCAGACGTTGCTTTTAAGCAGACTTTAGGAATTAGATCATTTATTCATTGTACAGAATCCCTAATGTACTGAACTCGCTCCGTTCTCCAGGAATTGTCTCAGTTAAGCAAGGGCACCTTTTATCACAGTGCCACTTAATGAGTTTCTATAGCACTAAAAGTATGAATGTTTTCGCTCAAACAGACAGGAAGAAAACTTGGCCAATTTCCATCCCAACAGTTACGGAAATGGCACTCTTGATCAGCTTCGGGTTTTTTAAGGAGAGAGAAAATGGGCCTGAGTCTCATTTAGATTCATTTGTGGAAAGCCTCCAGGATCAGACCCAATATTAGCAAAAGGAAGCTTCTCTCGTTGAATCTCATTGAGCAGGGGGACATGTATACTATGTGCAGAAGAAATAATATGGACAATAATTAGAACCCAAGTATTGAACTCCTCCCATAAAGGGAAACAGTTCACATACTTCCTTCACTTATCTTTCTGAGTGGCGTATGAGAAAAATGGTTTGTGAGTTCTGACTGGTGCCACAGAGATGAGAGCACGCACATGGCCCACTGCTCTTCACTAAGGATTTCTTTGTTCTGCCGAGTCCCGAGAGCACATGTTTCATGTGAGGCAATGACAGTTTTTGTTATCGCAAGGACATATCAGTTTCAGTGACAATCACTCCCTTTTCAAAAAAACGTTATTTCTCATGATTGTCTCCCGCTCAGAAAATTCGGTCTTTAAAACCCAAAGAAGAGAGGAGCAAGGGAGAGACAACTAATGACCTGGCGACATAAAAGTGAAACGGCATGTTATGGGACAATCAGTCAATCAGCATAAAGGGGCTTAGATCAACATATGCACACACGTAAATGAAATACTCCTATCCTCTGTTGCACAAGAAAGAGGGACCTTGTTGTTCAAACGTTGCTACATTAGAATTCTGCGGTTGCAGGTTTAATAGATATTGCAGGGAAAACACCACATGCAATGAAGTAAGAAGAGAAAGGGGGAAAGGACTAACTAATAACAACATGTTCCTTCCTTCCTTCCTAACTCAATGACACATGTGACCTAAAGGAGCCAATAAGTTATGAGCATCTGATATAGAAGTTAAAAAAAAAGCTCTTTAGCAAAGACCACTGGGTAAACCATGTCATTCCTAATTTCTACAACTGGCCTGATTTAACGCAGGCCCAGGACCTGAAATTCACACCAGCTCTTTGTGTGCTGGAGTCATGCAGATACCAGGCTTAGTGAGAAGAAACTGCATACTTCCTATTTTATTTCACCACCAGTCGACCTGCTTTTCCTCAGTTTTAAAATCATTTGCCAGGTAAAAATAAACTTTTCAGAACCCCAAAGTGAAAAATGTACCTAACAATTCAATCCTTGTAAGTTGGGAATTGGAAGAGAAAGTGCAGCAGAGCCTAATTAAATTATATAATAAGCAGCTTAACTTGCAGTTTCACTTTGGTTTCTGGTATTCTTATTATCCTGTCCGTTGTAACAGCTGGTGGTGTCATTAAACTATGCAAATTAATTAGTCTTATATAGAGATGGCAACACTGGGAGTTTTGCAAAAGCTTGTCTGTCTGTCTGTCTGGGTTTGGTTTTGCAAAACCAAATCCAGGAATGATGAAGATTCAGGTCTTTATTCAAGCTCCAAAGGTTTTCAGGAGTGCCAGCCAAGGTCTCTGCTTTTGGCCCATCTCTATTAAGGACAAAAATGAAGGCTGTTTCAGTTCTGCAAATTTTCATCTGTCAGGTTTTGGTTTGAAAACTCAAAGCAAGGGGGCTTGGATCTGGGCAGAGTTTGAGTAAATAAATTTAACTTTGGCACAGATCTGGCCTTAAATCATTAACAACTTAGTTGGTACTAGCTACATTGATTGTGCTTATACGAAGAGAGAATGTTCTCCCTAAATATATGATCTCTTTAATCCTCATCGTTGCTGGAAGGACCCATTGCAGGTTACCACATTTTCCTTATTAGCAATCATGGGGAAAGAGTCATGATTGTGGGGAAAAACAAACAAAACCAAAAACCCAACCACAGCCGGCAAGGAATAAAGGCACTATACTTTATTTTACAATGGAAAATATATTTGGAAGATGAGCTTGGATATAATTTTACAAGACAAGGCCAGACTATAAGTGGCTCTTACGCAGGTGCACAAGAGGGTGCAAAGAGCCTTGTTTTTATTTCAGATTCTTATGTTAACAATGTATTCAATAGAACAGTGAACAAAATACAGTGTAGCAAGTTGTCTTTGTGCAACCTGTGTTGAGCTGGAGCTGCTCCATACAGGTGCCCCTGGGGCACCAGGGTAAACGGTGGAGCCATGGTTCCCCTATACATTGGTTGAGATGGCTGCTTCTTCCTCTAGAATGGTGTAATGTTTGAAGTTTCTTGAGCACTAGGAAGCTTGTGGAGGGCTTAGGTCCGATGCACAATCCTCCTTAGGTCTTCCTAGGGTTTTGAATCTTCTTAAAGGAACAATCTAATCCATAATTAGTACTTTCTTGTGTTTGTAATGCTCTTCAAGTGCAAGCCGTACTGCGAGGCTGCAGACCACTAATGGGAACAGGATTGGGACTTAGGAGGACTAATTTGGGGGACGGTGTTTGTGTGGGGTGCGATGGAGAGCTAGAGCTATCCTGTCCCACACCACCCAGTGAAGCAAAATTCTACTGCACCTCAGCAACTTTTAATTGACAAAGGACTACATTAACTGTGTTTTTCTTAATGACAAAGGCAATTTAAAACTGGCTGTTTTGTTCCTTTTTTGGGGGTTCATTTCCCTTGGAACCGAGTAACTTTGCTAAGATCACAATGCTACTATAGGGTTTGCACTGATGTGCTGCATTAGCAGTATGCTACTATTATCGTAAACATCATAGGCTTGTTGCCTTGTATTTTATTCACCGTCCTAGTCAGTCAAATCATTAATACAAGAATCTCAAATAAAAGCGTACCTTAGTCAGTGCGGACCTAATTCAGGAAGCTGACGGTCATAATATTTAGGAACAGAGAAAGGCCTAAACCAAAACCTTTGATATGAACTCTGGAAACAGATCTAAACTTCATGACCACCACTCTCTGGTCTGGCAGAAAAGCTCTCAGGGTCAAGTCAGTGCGAAAGAAGGAAAAAGAGGGGCTTTAAAAGCACATTTGCACTTTGCACCCCCTGCTTCTTGGATGTCTGGTCACCAATCTGAATGGTTTTGAAATAATTCAGACTAAAGAGAAGAGTAGACTAAAGGCCGTTTTATTCTCTACCTATTGTCAGTAGCCTCAAGGGTTAGTTCTAGCAGCTGTGGATCAACAATATATACATGGATGTTACAGCAGTGCCCTTGCCCTCCTCCTCCCCTTCTCAGTGCTGGCTGCCCATGTTGTGGTAACTTGGGCCTCATCTATGCCCAGTTTTTGTACTGAGGTAACTATTTCAGATGTGTGTGTGTGATTTTCTAATCATATAGTTATAGCCCCTTACAGTTATACCAGTTTAGAGGTGCTTAGACCTACATTTATGGGCATAAGCTATGCTGGTAGTACTTTTATATTGGCGTAACTTCATCCACACTTGAGATTTGGACTGATTTAGCTATACAGCTTTAAAATGATGTCATGGAAGTGGTCCAAAACCTATGTGTAGCCAAGCCCTAAGACACTGCTAGAGTGGCATGCAATGTCTGAGAATTCTGAGTGCGGGGGACAGATAAACCTGATTTAGGGCTGCTTTACATTGGCAGAGTGGCACAGAACTACTGGAAGTCCTTGTCTATACCTACCAGTTTTGCTGATTTCATTATGCCAGCATACTTAAACTGGCACACAGTTACATTAGAAAGAAAGTAATTATACTAGTATGGCTTATGGTGGTTCAGGCAACCATCATAAATTATACAAGTATAGGTATAACTGCTTCTAGGCCAGTGCTCTTATCAGCATAGCTATGTCAGCAAAAAAATCACACCCTCTGCCTATCGTAACTATGCCAATAAAACTTTAAAGTGTAGACTGAGCCTAATATAACCCATGAATCGGGCCCTGTGTCTCTTTAATAATGTGCATACTTCTGAATTTGGGGCTTCAAAATACAGATCTGCATCCAAACTTCCCCAAACTTCAACCTGTTATAGAAATGGATGTGAACTGCAAACTTGGATCTCAATCCAGATCTGGGATTTAAATTTGGAACCGTCCATATTTTTGAAGACTATCTCAAACAAGCATCAAATAGGAATAATTTCAATCTGTTTAGTGGTCACTAAATCCTTGTGCCTCATGTACAAATGAATCACTCTTTTCTATGCCCCTAGGCTTTGACCATTGCAAACAATGACTGAAGTCATCAGCAAAAGAGAAGTTCACAGACTGAAAGGGGAAAATATGCTTTTTCATTACCAATATAAAAAAACTGAATGCATTGTTTGAAAATGTCACTGCATGAACTAGACTACATGGAAGCAGACTAACTTGGCCTCTGGCATGTAGTGCTCCCTCCTTCACTCCATTTTGCCTAACTTGTCAGCTACTTATGAGACACACAAGTTCAGAAATTCAAAAAACATTCTTAAAGAGACAGGCTGCAATTTTGTCATATGTCCCTTTTCTTTTTATTGTGTCTTGATAGGAAGTATGATGCAGTGATTGGAACAGGGGAATGAGAATCAGGGCTCCTAAATTCTAATCCCCAGTGCTGCCACTGACTGACTCCATTAACATGGGCAAGACACTTGACTCTAGGCCACTCTCTCATTTGTAAATTGGTGATAGTAACACTTACCTACCTCAGAGGGATGCTGCATGGCTTGATTAACACTTCATGTTTGTGAAGCCTTTAAAGAATCGTGGATGGAAAGGGCTATGTACTATGCATGAGATTCTGAGTTGGTTAAAATCAATCAGTAAATTGGTGAAGAAAAAATAGCTATTCTGATTTATATCAGCTCATGAGCTCATATTGTAAATGCGAAGAATTATTACTATGGACACTTTTTTCACAGTATAGAAGTTGTTTTATCTGGTGTTTATGCTAATTTTCAATTTTAGATAACACAGGATACAATCAAGTCCCTAAAACTCTTTCCTATGAAAAACAGAATTATATTTAGAAAGACAAAAAAGTTTACACAAATCAAGAACTAATTGCATCTCCAATGAGGACTTTGGCAAGAGAAAATTTTCCTTTTGCTTGTGAACAAGTTGATTTTTGCTTGTCATTATTAAACACTTACTAGAGTGTATCTCCTATCTATGTGCATGACCCAACTCACCAGTATGACAATCCTGGAGTTCAATTTTCAAAAGTGCCTCAAACCAACCTTTAATATTGCACTTGGAATCAATTGTTGGCACAATATTGGGGGTGCAATCAAGTAGTTAGACATCTAAGCATCTATGTGATCCATTATTGATCGTGGCTGCAAAATTATAGACCATTACAAAATTGTCTGAGGTTGAATTGAATTGGTTTTCAGTGTCAATTCAAGACTCTGGCCTTCAAGGCCATCAATGGATCAACTTAGGATGAAGGTTGTTAGACAAATCATTGTTGGTCAAATATGTTCAACTATGAGATGAGCTGCCAGGGGAGATAAAATGAAGCCAAAGTCTGACCATTTCAGAACATGCTGCCAGGAGTGGCTCCAGACCCCAGCATGCCAAGCGTGTGCTTGGGGCGGCATGCTGTGGGGGGCGCTCTGCTGGTCTCTGGGAGGGCAGCAGGTGGCTCCAGTGGACCTCCCGCAGGCATGCAGGTGGAGTCACGGGGGACCAGCGGACCCTCCTCAGGTACACCTGCGGGAGGTCCACCGAAGCAGCGACCAGCAGAGCGCCCCCCGCGGCATGCCGCCCTGCTTGGGGCGGTGAAATGGCTACAGCCGCCCCTGCATGCTGCAGAAAACACTGATTTGCCAAAGCTTTCCTGCCATACCAGATGAAGAGAAAAAACTAATATCAAGGAAAGTGAAGAGAAATATATTTCTTTTGTTTAGTATTTTAATCCCTCAATCCTGCATACATTAGGTTCTTTAGCTTTACATTTTCTCTATTAAATAGGAAAATCCCAACCTTTCTTGTCAAAAAACTAAAAAAAGTTGCGGATTAGGGATCAGTCTGAACCAACCTTCTGGGTGAAATCCTGGCTCCCTTGAAGTCAGTGGGTGTTGTGCCATTGAGTTCAAAGGGACCATGATTTCACTTCTGATATTTGTTCCTCAAGCTACAACCACAAAGTATGAGAAAGTACAGCTGCTTATCAGAATTTTGTGGCTTAGGCCTACCTCTGGTACAGAGTAGTGGCCATGGGGAGGTGAGATATGATGGGAACTCCCACTTCCTTACATGTTACTATTCTTTGCTCTGTGGGAATGCAAGGATAGCTATTCTAACAGCAGATGCAAATTCCAGTATTCAACTTTTGACTGATCAGTTCTTTTATAACCAAGTTCAATTTTCTTATGCAAATCTCGGCTCTCTGAGACTTCACCCTAGTGCCTCTTCAATGGGGAAAATATTTAAAACTAGCATTTTATATGTATTATTACTGCTTGTAAATCTAAATTTATAAAAAGGGAAGTCTAAATCAAACACATTCTAGTCATAATGTTTCATCAATAAAAATGCCTTTTAAAATACTTTCAATTAATGACAATTTTCACTTCAACTCGAAGTGCTTGATCTTTTTCGGTCATTGTTACTAACAGCTGTTGTATATGCATGTGCAAGGGCAATACTCGACTTAAGAAGGTACATGGGCCTCAGCCTGTAGTCCTTGCTCGCCCAGACATGTGAGAGTAGGAGAATAAAATCATAGGTATAAATTAATTAATATTCAGTTGATCACGTTCATTATGAGGAGTATAAACTTAATAGCAAAATGATATATAACCAAGATATATAAACAAACAAACAAAACCGGAGTCTAAAGTCAGACTCCGAAATCCCTATATAGGCCCCTAGATAATTGGCCTAATTTTTAAGAGTGCTGAGGTCCCAGCCGTTTACACTGACCTCCTCTGGATTTAGGAGTCTATTATTAGGTTCCTATTTTTGAAATTGTGGCTTATGTTTTTAAAGTTAAAAAAAATCAGTTTAACAGTTACTGCTAGAGGTCAGATACTGGACTAGAATGACTGCTAGTGTGACCAGATATGGCAATTGCTCTAGTTTTAGATCCCTAAAGGACTAAACTTTCTAATATGGAGAATGCTTGGCAACCAAAGTTGACTTTAGAGAGAGAGTGGAATATAGATACCTCCATTTTTTTAATACTGTCCAAGAACATCAGAAACTTGAGGGGAAGAAAAGCAAGGAGATGATGATGTGGAGTATTTCTTCATAGGTTATCAGTGCAAAGCTTCAGCAAAATGAACTGTGTGGTCACAATTCAGTCTAAGAGCATGTATACTGCTCTGACACGAGCAATGGGTGAGCTCCTGAAATCTCAGTGCTTGTTACAGCTGGTCAGGAATTTTCTGACAGAAAACTCCACTAAAGATGACGGAGTTGCACTATGCATGAATTCGGTCCATTCTGTCCCACTAATGGAGCTGTTACACTTCAATATATATACACATGAGAATCAATTAGTATTCAAATGATGTACCTTAAAAGTCTTGTTAAATGTAAATTCAATGCACAGTTACTCTTTGAGACAATTCAAAGTGTCACCTTTATGTTTTAAAGACAGTGACACTTTATGCACTCAGAGCCGTATCTTCCCACTAGTTATGCCAGTCTGACATGACTGGGCCAAATTAATCTTTGGTGTAAGCAGGTTCAACCCTGTGGCAGTCAAGGAAGCTGTCCGCTCTTACACCAAATTCAGCCATTTATATTTAAATCTAGCATAATTTAATTTAAATAGCAGCCTGGAATAGTAACATTTGATCTGTCACTCATAATATGCTATGGGCCACATATTCAACTGGTGGAAACTGACATAGCGACTGCAATCAATAAATGGAGCTACACTGGTTTACACCAGATGAGAATCTGATCATATATGAAAAGGAGAGATGAAGATCTCAAATCCAAGAGGAAGTGCTCTTGGAGAACTAAATCGTGTCAGAGGGACTTACGACGAGTCACTAAAACGATTAGTAATAATTAGTGAGCTTTGTTCTACACTACTGCTGGGGAACCTCAAGAGGTTTGGAAGCTGGGCTTGGATAAGCATGTTGAGAGGAAGATGGTCTTGTATGGTTAAGACACTGGCCTCTAACACAGCTGCTGTTGGCTCGATTAATAACTCTTCCACGGATTCTTTGGTCTACTTTCTCTGTGCCTCAGAGTAAGATGGGGAGATTGATCCTTCCTGTGTCTGACTTATCTGTTTAGGTTATAAGCTGTTCAGAGCAAGGACTCTCTCACTGTGCGCTTGTGCAGAGCCTAGCGCAATGGGACCCTGATCTCACTATGGGCCTAATTTTTAAGGCACCTAAATATGCATACAGGCACCTAGGGAGATTTTCCAAAGTGCATAGGCACTTAACACTGTTGGTTTTGGTGGGATTTAAGTGGACAGGGATTTTTGAAAATCCAGCTAGGTGTATGTCCGCATCTTTAGGTGCTTAAATACCTTTAAAATCTGGCCCTACAGTCATATAAATAAAAGCAATAATAATAATAATGGGAGTCTTAGCTGAGCTGATCAGACCTATGGAGACCCCCCCCACCTAGTGCAGAGACCCATCTTCCCTACTCAACTGCCCTCTTTCCTTGTCCTTTTCCCCTGTCAGCATCCAGCTCCTCCGCTATTGGCTTTTGTCTTCTTGGGGCAACCAGAGTTGCCTGTTATATTCCTTTCCAGTAACATCATAGGCAGCAAATAGAGATGGAGGGTTTGGTTTTATGTCACATTCTTTTTGTAATCATGTCATGAACAACATAACAGATTAGGAGCAGCAATGGGGTTTATGAACTGGTTTCTCAACTGGCAGTTTGCATTTGGTTTTTCACGTCAAAATCACCATATTTTTCAAAAACAGCAAGATAGTTGAAAAATGTTTCTTGCTTTTCAGTTACTCCACATATTTCAGCTTCAGAGGTATGAAAATGTCATCTGTGCATCTTCTGTACTAGCTTGTTAAGGGGTATGTCTACATTATACACTAAACTTGGGTGTGTGAGAACCAAGTTTGTGGACTCGATGTTTTCAAGCTCATGCTTGAATGTCCACACTGGACTGTAAACCCGGGTTTACAACTGCTGGACCCCAGTCTCACAGCTATGCTAATGTATCCATACTGCACTCTGCAGACCTTCTGACTAGGGTCAGCCGCATGGCCTGCATACACACTACAAAATGACAGAGCTTGGACCTGAGTCACAGTAGGCCTTGGCCTTTGATCCACCCCCCATTAGGGTCCTAGCACCCAGGTCCTGAGTGTTTGCTGACCCAAGTCAGATTGATTTGTGTGGGGATGTAAGGGGGATTGGGCTTAGTGTTCAGTATAGAATTAACCTAAGTGAGAAGTTAACATTTACTATGAAATTGGGTTGCTGTATTTTTTCTCTACCCTCAACTCCTCAGCTGTTTTGTTTTTTTTTCAATCTTGCCAATGTGGAGTGTTTTAAAGAAAACATTCGCTGTTGTCAACATCTAGAGCTGGTAAATTGACAAATTTATCATCCCATTATAATCTTTGCACCTGTTCCAGTCTGCTGTTTGTGGTATGTTTTAGCCTGTGTATGGTGACTGCATCTGCTTAGCGAGGATAGTTAACTGACAGAATTTGTTAATAAACCCACTGACAAGCGAAATGAGGCAAACTGCATTATCTTACATGTTAATTACATTACATTGCAGACAAACATTTATTAAAGATACAGGCAACAAACCATACTTTCTAATTTTATTTGCATCCATTTCTGGTTTTACCCTGGCTTCCAGAATTTCTTTTCCCCATGATGTCTGCAGTGATGCTGAGAAGCTATCTAACAGGTCCCCACAAGAGAACTTCTTAACAACCTCCAATATATATACACACACTGGAGCTGGATAAATGATAGGCAGGGGACAATTTATTGGAAGAATGGAGCCAATTTTGTCTGTATGGAAACAATCTGGGAACAGACTTGGATTTCTAGAAATTTTTCATGTGAAATTATCTGTTGAATGTTTTCGGTGAACAAATTTCAGCCTGTGGCTTGAGCTGCATTCTCAGCAGCTATTCTCCTCCTCCAAAGTAGCTCTTCTCTCCAACTCCAAGAGGGATTATGGGTAAGGGAGCTGTATGATTGTCTTCAAAGAAAGAGAGTAGCTGGTCCTATTCTGTTGGACCAGGCAGCTACTTTTCTTTCTGCTACTGTTCTCTTGGTCTTGGAAACACCAGTCATTGACTTGCAGAAAGTAAAGTAGAGGCAGCCCTCTCAGCCAGGCCTGTAGCATGCCTGGCTATTCATAGAGTGCCATGGTGCCTGCTCTGTAGAAGGTTACATCTGCTTAAGAAGGACAGATCCTCAGCTGAGTATCGTGTCCAGTTTTGGGCCCCGTTCTTCAAGAAAGATGTGAACAAATTGGAGTCTAGAGGAAAGCAACAGAATTTTTAAAAAGTTTAAAAAACCTGACCTATGAGGAAAGGTTGAAAGAACTCAGCCTGTTTAGAGACAAAAAGGCTGAGAGGGGACATGGTAATAGTCTTCAAATACTTATAAGGTTGATTACAGAGGATGGTGTTCAATTGTTCTCCATGCCCACCAAGGGTAGGACAAGAAGTAATCAGCTTAGTTTGCAGAAAGGGAGATTGAGGTTGGATATTAGGGAAAACTTTCTAACTATCAGGAGAATGAAGCAGTGGAATAGCTCTATAACTGCTCCTTTCCTCGGCCCCCCCTTGCTGAAGCTCTTTGCTGTCCCAATAAAGCACTACGAGCCTCTTCTTAATGCAGCACCCATGGCTTTTACTCACACAAAGTTCTCACCACCAGTGATACTATTTACAGAGCTTTACAGGTCTTACTGTCTCCTCTTTTACAGGGAGTCTACCCCAGCCTAGAGACCGCCCTTTCTCTGGCCATTCCCCCCTGTTCTCTGGCTGTCAGCCAGCCTTTATGGCCCTTCAACTTGCAGGCCCACAGGTGCAGCCATTTCCAGAGGCCAGGCACCAGACTTCTCCCCAGCCCCAATCTATTTCCCCTGATTGGCGCTGGCTAAGTAGGGGCTAATTAAGTGCCCTTGCAGCAGCACCCTGCTACAAGCACACTTCAAAAAGTTGTGGAATCCCCATCCTTGGAGAATTTTAAGAACAAGTTAGACAAACACTTGTCAGGGATGGTCTAGGCATATTTGGTCCTGCCTCAACGGGTAGGAGTGAGGAAGGTGGCAGGATAGATGACTTCTTGAGATCCCTTCCACCCTACATTTCTGGGATTTTGTGATCCTTGGATCCTCAGTGAAGCGAACCTATACAGGAGATCAATGGCTCCTCTTTTTGCCTTCTCTTCCTCTTCCTTACTCATCCTCCTGGGGACCAAAACTGCATCTATCCCCCCCTCCCCACCCAACTCCCCCTCCCCTAACTTGCACTTTCTCCTGCTGTTCTTCACTAGCCTCACAAACAACATTCTCAAGTGGCTGATACAATATCTATATCAGAAACACATTTTGGTTTTAGCATCTTATAGTTAAATAGACGGGATGACAAAGCCTCAGAGAAATGAAGTATTATTATTGTTATCCCCATTTTATAGCTGGGGAACATGATCTAAAGTCTATTGAAATCAATGGAAAGACTCCCACTGAGGTCAGTGGGAGTTGCTGTAGGTCACACAGGATATCTAGGAATTGAATCCAGATCTCCTGAGTCTCAGTCAAGTGCCGTAACCACAAGCACAACCACCCTTTCCCCATGAGCTCTTCTCTTGTACCCTTTTAAAACTGAAATGTGAAATTCTTGAGGAACATATTGTTATATAATACTGAGATCATTGTTATAAAACAGGCAGCAAAGCCAAAGCACTTAGGAACATAGGAAAAAACCTGCATTCTCCACCGTTTAAAGATTTGCCAGCATCTAATGAACCTGCAGCTGTGGGGAGAATAACTGGGACAGGAGCAGGTTCAAAATATTGAGCTTTGTGAAGATTACCCAATTTTAAGAAGTTGGGTCACACAGATAAAGGAGAGTCAATCTGATTATTGGTGAAGCTGCACAAAAGGAAAGGACATGTAGGGCTAGGGTGTGCTTTTTTTAAAATCTACCATTGTCTCGCATCCTCAACCAGTTTGATTTCCTAATCCCAGATTTAATTTTCAGGTTTGGCAGTTAGGGGAGGGGAAAACATTTTTTTTCCTGAGCAAATTCGATACAGAAATCCACAAGACACAATAAATGTGGACCCCACAATGTCACTTCTGAAGAGACAGCGTTTCAGAGTAGAACCATACTTTAATTCTTGGGAACTGACAGAATTCACTCCTGTATCCAGAATTCTCATGTGTTCTCCTATTTAAGATAATTAAAGGTCTCAGTAATTTCAGCAGCTTCAGTGGGGCCCTCTGACTTTGCCATACTAGACACATCTGGTCTTGGTTTCTTGATTTTATTTGAGAGTGCTTCACAATCCAAAGGAGATGGGGAAAGATATTGTTTCTTCTAGTACTCACAACATTCTTTAGCTCTAAGCATGTCTTTAGTCAGCAAACCTGCTGCCACTACCTCCAGTGGCTGGAGTTCACCTGTTGATGATGGAGGGCCCAATTCACCACTGCTGTGCACTTTGTGTAGTGCTTGATACCAGAGCAAAGTGAGCGCAAAACACTACCATTGTAATTTACACCCAATCTGCACTGATGTTAACATCTGCACAAGATGCAAAGCAAAGGTATTTGGGGCCCAGAGGTTGAAGAAACAGAGAAAACTGCATACAAGCAATGTCCCTATAGAGACCAGGTCACTGCATTAGGTGTCCTGAAAGTCAGGCCAAAGAGTATAGCGTATAAATGAAGCATATAACATCAAAATATATGAGGAGTCTGCCAGAGTTAAAGGTCATCTGGCACCTACTGCTAATGTGGGGACAGGTGAGGGAAATTAAAACACACATTTTTGGAGGGTGGGAAGGGTGCTAGGCATGAAGCAGACCTAGCCAGTCAAGGAGAGAGAGAAAAGGGAAAGCTGCCAGGCTAGGAAATTTCTTAGCATGTGGCTCTTATCCACTCTATTCTTTGCCTCACATGCAAAATGTTTGCAGAATTACATCCTCTAATCCAAATACTTTAGGATTATTCTCTAATTTCCCTAGGAAATTCATTCGTTTTCTTAAATGGGTGGTAATGCTGCTTGCATTTTTTGGTTATGGCAAGATTAAGCGAAGGAAATCTTTCCCTAGAATTATCACAGTTACTTAACCTAAACGTATTCAGCTCCTCTGAAACGTTAAAAAAAGAGCACCTCTTGGATCCCTCAAGTTTCACTATAGAACTCAACAGCTTGCTAAAATATTGCTGTCTGAGCAGAAATATTGAGTGCTGATGTGGTGCAAGAATAAAAGATTTTTTGTTAGCCCTGGCTGGCACTAGGTCTTAAGCAATACCAACACCCTGCCAAAAAGAAGCTGATAACATGACTTTCAGAATATCTTCCAAAGCTTGGCAGAACCACCTACTTTCTTAATGTTTTACACTTAAGCCCTTAAAAATT
This sequence comes from Gopherus evgoodei, assembly GCF_007399415.2. NCBI lineage: Eukaryota > Metazoa > Chordata > Testudines > Testudinidae > Gopherus > Gopherus evgoodei. The sequence continues at coordinate 48,884,489 of NC_044323.1, forward strand.
TCCCAGAGAAGAGTGGCTTTTATTTATATACATACACATATTGCAGTAGGGCAATTGTAATAGTTAATGCATACAGGAAAGATACTAATGTTTAACATGTGTAGATTATATGCAAACAATAGGACAAATATTTCAGTTTTGCGTGCTAAATCCTTCAGCTTAACACACCAAGTACTTAATACTGGATTTAACAGAGGAAGGCTTTAGGCTTCCAGCTGCCCTATGTTCATGCTTTAGTTATTTGTACCACAGCATCAAACTGAAGTACTTAGAGACTGCAGTATCCTATTTTTCCCCCTTCTTTCTTCCCTAACAGCAGTTGCTTAGTTCAAATGTAGAGAAGTTTGCCCTTAGTTGTATGTGAGGCTTTCATTGCCTTCAAGCATAAAATTGGGCCACTAGTTCACGCACTTTTTATGCAAAATTTCCCACACAACTTTGCCTATCCATGTTTCAGTCTTGAGCTATAACATTTCTGATAGTTCTGTCCTGGGCTCCTCACGTGCAGGGACCATATTTGCTTAATTGTGCCAAATTTTGTGAGCTGAACACAGAAATGTGTGGGAGCAGGACCAGGATGGAACTAACAAACTTATTTCCCTTGCAACCTGAATTTGAACTGAGATCACCACAGGTGAAAGGTAGCTGAAATAAATCATCACAATGGATAGGGTCAGAATCTGGCACACTCCCATTAAACAGAACCTTACTTTTCAAGAAGTTCTGCTAAAATCCATGGGTGAAATCTTGGCCCTATTCATGTCAATGACAAAGCTCCCCTTGACTTCAACAGGACCAGGATTTTAAGCAGTGAGTGTACTCAGGGGTGAGTAAAGATGAGAGAATATGGCCCAATCTAAATACTAATCCCGCTCCAGGAGATTAGGAATAATAGACTTTTTTTCATCTTCAACATGAAACAAATTTTATGACCTGTTACTACCTGTGCCTTATACCTTAAACAGAAAACAGATTGCCTGTTATCCCATAATATATGTTTAAGCTTTGATGAATACCATGTAGTGCTTTCATGGCAGAAAGGAATATTACTTATCTGAGTAGCAAATTAGCTTTATGTGTCTTCATGGAGGGCTCAATTAAGCAAATGACCATTGACTCCTATTGAAGTGAGATCAGGCTCTTAATACTGTATCATTGCACAGTTAAATAGTGGGTATCACTGTGAAATATATTCAATACTACACTACCCATAGGAGCAGCCCCTGGAATTGATTTGGGGAGGAAATCTACCACTTTCTTCTGTGCTGTGTGTCTAGTTAAAATTCTTCAAAAATAGCTTGATAAACAACATAACCGGGATCCACAATCTTGGACAAAATGGTAAAGTGGGATGTTGTGAGAAGATTTCCTGACAAACCCAAAACAAAGTGAAATTGGGGTTACTAAACCCCTCGGTACTGAACCTCCTAAGAAGATTCAACAACATGGGATATAGACCAGGGATGGCCAAACTTACTGACCCTCTGAGCTGCATACAATAATCTTTAGACATCTGAGAGCCGCAAGACTTGCACAATCTGTCCGCGGGGCAGTGTCTGCCGGGGCACAGGGCTTTTGCCTCCCTCCCCATGGCTCTTACTCCCCCCTCCCCGCAGGGCAGAAGCCCCTGTCCCACCACCATGTTGCAGGGCAGACACCCCAGGCTCCCTTCTGCCCAGCCTTGTATGCAGAGAAGGGGGGGGGCTCTATGAGCCACATTTTAACTGTAAAAAAGCCACATGTGGCTCACAAGCTGCAAATTGACCACACCTGGTATAGATCATCCTACTATCTAGGCAAAGATGAGCCTTCTGATAGACTGTATGAACTAGAATGGTCCATATTCAGTGCAGGTACAAGTGGGCACAATTCCATGGAAGGCAATACCCCATGATGTCAAATCCCATCGTGTTGGGAAAACACCAGGGTTTTCTGAAAAAGTGGTTGTTTGGAGGCCCACCCATGCTAACTATCTACCTACCATTCACCTGGCTAATTTTTTTCATTATTCTTGGAAGAAACAGCTCCAAAACACAGTGCTCAGATGGCTAATAGTATAAAACACAGTGATTGGATGAGGCTGTGATATCAAATCAGACTATTCAAAGCAGCTGTGGCTAGGTGTAGGGTTTCTTGGAGTTACCCAAATTAACTTTTGTTTTTCAGTCCTTTGAGGTGCTGAGCCCTCTGAACTGATCCATCAAAGCACATGCTTAATGATAAACATCCAAGTAGCTCTGTTGAAATCAATGAAACTACTCACATGGTTAAAGTTAAATATGCACATATGTGCTTTGCTGCATCAGGCTATCATGTTCAGCACCATGCAGGACTGAGCAGTAACAGAAACATAATTCCTATAAGCTAAATTACTGGAAGTTGTAAATGGATTGGTTTTGGGAGCACTTGGTGAAGGGAAGCTGCTGCCCTTAAGCTGATAGGGGAGTACCAGTGTGCCTGATTTCAGACCTTCTCCATGGACCCTGATCAGTGACAGACATTAAACTGATCTCAAAAACCAACAATTTGCCAAGGTTTCCCTTTGAACACTGGGGCCATTTTCCAGTGTCTTTGAGCTGGCCAAGGGATGAGGGAAACAGAGAATTTCTACCTCTTTAACAAAGCAAACCAAAAACCCAGAACCAAACACCCTGAAATTTCACATCTCAGACCCCTCTCAGTTGGGAACTTGTAGGCAATAAATAAGAGCAGTTGTAAAAAAAACTCTAGAAAAAAGGCTGGGGGGTGGGGGATTGCAAGCAGTAGGAACAGATGAAGTTCTCTTTCTACAGCTGGTTTTTATTGAGGGAGCTATTACTGTGAGTAAAGTCAGCTGAGACATCCCAACTCACTGCAGATTGAATATTTAAGCTATGCTATAAATATCCTAAATATTCATAAAATATTGTTTATGCCGTCTTTCTCTACACTTCCCTTTGATTTAGTGGCAAGAAGAAGTTGTCAGCACTTTAATCTGCCATTTTATAGCAGCAGTCAGCTATGTTACAGACAAGCTCTTGTGGATTAAACGTTTCAGGATTGTGCTGTCTGTCTCCCCATCGACTGTGACCCCAGGTGGTTCTGAAGTACTTTAGGTCAAACTTATTATATCCCATTCACTATCCCAATAAACAAGTAGTGTGTTGTCACATTGGAGTGCTGCATATTTTTCTAGTAATTATGTCTTATTATATATTTACTATTCAGAAAATGCAGGTGTGGGTTGTTGAACCACGGCCAGTGAGAATTCGCCTAGCTGGCAGCAATTCCTTGGTTAGTCATGTTTCACTGTCTGTTGGTTTTATAACTGTTTTCACTACTAATTTAGCTCTGCGATGCAATATGTAATTAGTTCTATTATACAAGCAGCTGTATTCAGTTTTACAATGGCACTTTTCCCTTTGACTTGTACCAGAGCCTGTTGTGGTTCTGCTGGTTTGATGACTGGTGCTGTAAAGTGGTAGCTGGATGAGCCACAGTGACCCAGGAGCCTGATACCAATATGATTCTTACTTATTCACTACTGCTTTAATGCTGTTTCTTACTGCCCTATTATTAATGTGGTCACAGAGAAAGCTGTTTCTTGCTACCGTAAGTAGTATTGTCATGCAGAAACTTCTTACTGCACTAGTGTCTCCTCTGGAGTCCTGGAGCTTATTACAAATAACATTTGTAAGTAAAATGTGAAAACAATAAGATCATGTTTGAAAATTAGTTTCTGTTCTTGGAAAATCCATTGCTGAGATTTAGTTCAGATAAGCATTCCCCAGTCTGACTCTTGTCCAAGTGTCTGAAACTTTGAAGGCCTCCATATCTTTCATCCTTCTCTCTTTACTATGAGAAGGATTCACTCCTCGCCAGTTCCCAGCAGTCACATTCTTTGGTGGGGTCTTAGCAGCTTTCTAGTTCCCTGACACCACTCTTCAGGAGTAGCAAGACATTGTGGGGGGCAACCTCCACACCTACCCTTGCAGTGCTGGTCCCACGGCTGCCTGCTTGAATTTTCAGATCAGACACAGACTTTTCCCAGTAGTGAGACCCCCAAAGTCCCAGAAGCGTGAGACTTGGAGCTTCTCAGATGCACAGTGAACACTGGGGCATAACAGCTATGCGACAGGAGCAGAAGGCTGAGATTCTGTCACCAAAATGTTGGAAAGGTGGAAAGTTGACTACAACAGAACTTATCCCAAACTTCAAATAAAGGTCAAGTGGGCTTTGAGGTCATCTATCTCTAGCACAAATAGAATTAATATGAAAACAATACAAGGTACATTACTGACAAGCTTCTCCGTGAGATAGTATAAGCCATAGGGGAAACATTAATCTAAACCCAACATTAATTTCAATCCAAAACAAGAGGGTAGAGACTGAAGGTTTGTTTGCTACTGACTGCAAGGCTCTTTAGGACTAGGTATTGGTCTATATGAAATGAGTTGGATGTCTCACTACTGCTCCTAGTGGATAAGTGTACATATCACAGAATGTCTCATCACAATTGGCCCCCTTGTTATCAGTGTCACCAGAGAGGCCAAAGACAGACCCTGGTTATTGAGAATGAACTCCTGGTTCTTACCCACGGTGGTGATGCCTTCAGGCCATGATTGAGGCAACTTTTGGATCAATTATGCCTGTCCCAGAGGGAGGTGCTGAGGTGTAGCATTTGGGGCCAGGTGCATTTAAAAGTCTATTCCTAAATCCCAATTAGGCACAATGCCTCCTGAAGTACCAGCAAGTTATAGGAGGAACAGAGCCTATTCCTGTTACAGGAGGCATGCACCTGCATCTAGCCAGCTGTGCCTTCCCCTCAGGGGAGATGAAAGGACTGTGGTTTTGCCCAGTTCTGTGCAGGGGGACAAGCACTGAGAGAGTTCCCTAATGCCCTTTCTCCCCCTAGAGTACCGCTAGAGAATTGGGCACAATCTGGCCCTGGTATGTTTGCCTCCTATGCTTGTTCTATGGATAAAGGGCATTAAAATTCACTGTTAAAAGAAAAATGAAGCAGACAAAATCAACAACAATAGCAACAAAAAACAGCTTTTTAAAAGCAACTACAAAGCCCCAAAATAGTAAACTACCTTTGTTTAAAAAAGATCATTTAAAAATTGAATATACATTGCTTATGTGTTTATCATTATGAAAGCTATTCTGTTAAAAAATACTAGGGCCATGAGAAACTGCTGAAAAATATTAGTGAAATTGTTCATTGAATTTCTTAGTGTTTTATTACTCCTGTTTTCACACCTATATATATTTTGTGGTGTTGTGACGTGTCACAAAATAGTAACATAGTTCCTTTAAAAAAATAAATAAATAAAGGAAAACCATGGCATTTCATGTGTGTTCTCAGTAGAGCAATAATTTTGTTCAAATACGGCACCAGTTTTTTCCTCATTAATGGAACCATTTGCAATGAAAATATTCCTGGTGTGGTTAAAACAGTGTCACGAAAATGGAACTCATTTCAGCATGCAAACTGCCCACATTTCAAGTGCTTTGAATTTCATGTATCCATCTCTGACAAGCACATACACAGCTGATTTACACCGGCTGAGGATCGGGCCTGTAGAGAACATATTCACTGCTGGCATAGTGACTAAACAGTACTGTCTGCAGTTCTCTCTCTGACCTGGCCACTACTAGTGAAACTATTTTCCAAGAACTTTTCACTGTAAGAGACAAAGAAATGTTCTGCTCTGCAGAAAGTAGCTATTCAGAAGAGCTAGACTCAATATTGGTAGTTTGCCAAGAGCTCGGTCATTTTAATACCCAGAGACTGGGTTTATTCTAGGGTAAACAGCTGGGATTATATACCGTTTTTCAGAGAAGGAATGTAAAACAGTTCTGTAAAGATTTACAAAATTAGTCCCAGGTCTAAGGTTTAATTGTTTAATGTCACTAAAGAACTTTACGATAATTGAGCACTATGGAGTGGGAGAAATTAATCACTTGATTGAGGTGAATTAAGACTTTCTAATGGCACATTTATCACTGATTTCAAACTAGTTTCATTTTCCATTCATAAAATTCAGTTTCAGATTCAAACTACTGTATCTGTATGGGCTGTTTATAGAGAACGTGTATGTTTTACAGGACATGCTGATGCAAAGTAATGTCAAAGCTGGCATATATACTGATCACAACAAGGACATTCTAGTTTACCTTGGCAGTCTTAACCCACATTGCAATGCCAAGGCATGAACAGTCTACATGGTGCAGTATTTAAGACCTCCCTCTACTCCAATACTTATGATAAAACTTGGTGGCCCAGATTTTCAGCCACCGTTTGCTCGTCTAGTTTTCCTAACTGAACCCATGAGACTTAGGCTCCTATATTCCTAACTCAATTTTGATACTGGGACTTAGGTTTCTAAGTCACTTGGGTGCTTTTGAAAATTTTACCCATTGTCCTCACTTAAGCAAAACTCCCATTTAATTTAAATAAATTCCTTGGAGATTTGCCTGACAAAAGAGTGCATGACAGGACTCAAACATTGGACCTAAGCCTATGAAATGCTGAATGCCCTCAGCTCCCTTTGAAGGTTTTTCAGGATACATTTTATTTGGAAATACCATCAAAATGCAAATATATTTCCTTTCAGTAGCAAAAGCTAGGACAAACTATGGAGAAGATATGTTTAGGGCCCAATCCTGCAAGATCCTCAATACCTTTGACTCCCTTTGAAGTCAGTGAGCACTTAGTATCTTTCAGGAAAGATGTCTTCCTTTTTAGGGGTATAGACATAGCTTTGTCTATTACTATGTATTTTCTCCTCATTATACATTTCTGGAAAAAACATGCAGATTCAGCACAATTCCCCCAGTACAAAACATGGTGGTGGTGTGTGGAAGCGGGCAACCCCAAGTCGACATCATCAATTGTCCAAACAACCCAAGAAGATCAGGGATCATTGTTGACAAAAAAGAGTGAAATGAACTTGTAGTGCAAATCATGAAGTGACCTGATGTTGGATTTTACTCAGGCTGGAAGAGAGGCTGGAGGAAATGAATGCTGCAGCACTGGAAGGACAGAAACAAACAACACCACAGAGAAAGAAATGACCAAGTGTAGAGTCGGCGGACAACTGGGAGCTTTATCTGAAAGAGGAGAATTTATGCAAATGGAGATTGAAAGCCTGAAAAGAGGGAGATTAGTGGTGTTGAACCACATGGAAACATATTAGCAGAAGGAATGATACAGGTTAACAGCAGCCCCAAATGGGAGGAATATCAAGGACAAATCTGAATGAAATAGGACCTGAAAAAAGGGCAAGAAATATGAATGATTTGTTGACTGAGATCATGTGGCCCATAAGAGACACTAAGCACTGTCTAGTGCAGGGATCTGCAACCTTTGGCACATGGCCCATCAGGGAAATCTGTTGGCTGGCCGGGACAGTTTGTTTACCTATAGTGTCCGCAGGTTTGGCCACTTGCAGGTTCCACTGGCCGTGTTCCGCGTTCCAGGCCAATGGGAGTGGTGGGAAGCGGTGGTCAGCACATCCTTCAACCTGCGTCGCTTCCCACAGTCCCCATTGGCCAGGAGTGGTGAACAGCAGCCAGTGGGAGCTGCGATCGGCCAAACCTGTGGACGCTGCAGGTAAACAAACTGTCCCAGCCCACCAGAAGATTTCCCTGATGGGCCGCGTGCCAAAGGTTGTCGATCCCTGGTCTAGTGCTACCAAGTATGAAATCTGTAGACCAGCAAAGACTGGATGATATGTAGTGCAAGCAGTGAATGAGGTGCTCAAGGAATCTGTAAGACCAGCAAGTACTAGCCAGCTGAATTATATATAATTTATGTTACAGCAGCAGTAGCAGCTCATTGGCAGCTGAGAATGTGAACCACCAGAAAACTCCCTGTGTTCAAGAACCCTTCTGGAAATGAAGGTTAAACCAAAAGATTAAGCTTTTATGTTGAGATATCAGCTTTTTGGATGAATTTGAGAAAAATCATTTGAAGAGAAATCTGTAGCAAATGGCCTTTGAGTTGAAGGAAAGGAATGTAAAAGTTGTGATGGAACAAAGTAAATGGAAGCTGATCACACTGAGTCATAGGCTTGAAAGATATTCAGCATGAAGCTCTCAGTATCAAGAGAACAGACGCTTAATGAGAGACTTTAAGCAATTCTTTGATCAGATCAACATGAAGAGCAGAATAGAAAAAGAATAGGAAGCCAAAAAAATAAGGTGGAAGTGTTTCAGTGCTCCTGGACAGAAATCTGGTCTGAAGACATACAACATAATCAGAAAGCAGACTGGATTAAAAATGTGAGAAAAAAAATTGAAAGCCCCCCCCCCCCCCCCCCAGGAATAGCAATGCAAGAAATAAATGAAGTACTGCAAGGAATGAAAAATTAGAAAGCACTTGGACCAGATGGGATTCATGATGGTGGCTGAAATATCCAACAATTTTCCATGACTGTTTACTTGAACAACTTAATAAATATTTCATGAATGGATGTCTGAGATGGATGGTGTCAGGGACAACCATCCTCATATTAAAAAAAGAAAGAAGGCCTCAGTGATCCTATAAATTATAGGCCAATCATGTATTTACTGTCTATGTGGAAACTTCTAATGACAATTCTAGCAAAAAAGATCCTGCATAGTGCTGTCTCACAATGGAATGCTGTCTCCTGAGCAAAAAGGCTACATAGTAAACATGAAAGGGACAAAAGACACCTCAGGCTGAACAGGAAGATTACAGAAGCAACAAAGCAAAACAAAACAAAAAACAAAAAAAAAATTAGAGATGATGTGGGTAAATTATCAGAAAGCAATTTACATTTGTGCATTTTCAGTGTCTGAAATTTCAAAAGGTTCTTCCAAAGATCAATTCCTTTCTGCAGAAATCCACGGATAACTAGAACTGCAGGATCTACCTGGAAGGGACTCTCACAGATTAAATGAGGAATCTTTTAAGGGGATACTTTGTTACCAGTGCTGTTCATGACAGCAACAGTGCCACTGACATGGATGTTCCATGAGATAAATTGTAGTATTCATATCAGCAAAGAGCAATAACCAGTTAATCATTTGTTATACATGGATGTTCTGAAACTATATGGACAGTCACAAGAGGATGTACAGAGCCTGATGACATGTGTAGAAAAGTTTAGTGAAGATATAAAAAAAACTCTGGCTTGGCTTCGCTAAAGAGCACTTGTCAAGAGGGGATCTCCTTGTAAAGAGGGGAAAACTGGTACAATCAGATAGCATAAAAGTTAAAGAAATAATTCAAGATCTCGCTTAGTATGGGAACTACAAGTACGTTGGAATCAGGGAACAGTGAGAGTTACAACATAAAGAAGTCAAAGAAGAAGCGAGGAAAGAATATTAAAAACAAATAAGAACTAGGCTAAGGACAAGACTCAGCCCAAAGAGTGTGATCTGTGCCATAAATGGTATGCTGCTGCTGTGTCCAAGTGGAAGTAACAGAAGAACAAAAATTGACATCCAAACAAGAAAGTGTCTGGAAATGGTAGAGCAATGAATTTCAATCAAGATGTGGATAGGATGTATATCAAAGGATATAATGAAGGAAAAGCTCTGCTATCTGTGGAGCAAACAGTTGACAATGAAGCATATAACATCAGAATGTATGAGGAGTCTGCCAGAGTAAAAGGTCATCTGGTTGCAATAACAAGTGATGGCCCAGGGTGCATCCCAACCGAAGGCAGAATGAAAGAAAGGAGAAAACAAATCACCAAAGAAAGATTAAAGATTTACCCAGAAATCAGTGCACAGACAATGGTGGAGAGAGATTGAACCCATTAGTGATTGAAGATTAATAAACTCATGGCTTTTAGAAAGACACCTCAGAAGAGAGAGACGGAGACTCTCATTGTGAGTGCACAAGAGCAATCCTTAAAATTTAATTATATTCTAAACAAAATTGACCAATAGAACTGCTCCTGGAACTGTGCAATGTGTTCCCAAAAGGAAGAGATGGTGGAGCGCATGTTGAGCACCTGCTGGAGCCTGCTGGGAGAAAATATATGAACAGACACAATGAGGTCACCAAGTGTCTGCACTGGTGCCTCTCTGGCAAGTACAGATTTAAAGGAACCATACAATACTATGACCACCGAATGAAAAGAGCTCTAGAGAATGAAGACGGTAGAATTTTATTGTCAATTGTCACCGATCGAACAGTTCAGTCAAACAGGCTGGACACAGCAGTTGTAGAAAAGAAGACAAACAAGACCATGTTGATTGATATTGCCAGACCAGCGGAGGGAAACATAAAAACAAACAAGAAGAAAAGACTGAAAAGATGAAGAACTGTGCCATGAGGTGGGACAATTATGGAAAACTAGAACAGAGATAATCCCAGTGATTATTGAAGCACTTGGAGCCATCTCTAAGGGTATGACTGAGCAGCTCAGGAACACCTAAGGAGTGCAAGACATCACCATGAGTGACTTCCCTGAGACAGTGCTCTCAGATACTGCAGGAATTTTAAAGAAAGTCAGAGAAGAATGAGAGCATCTGAGCCCCTAAAATGCAGGAATTCTGCAGAGGGTTTAACAAAACTTCTGACTTCCCATACCTACGGCGTCGATTCATGATCAAGATTTATGAGAGATGCATGGGGATAAATTTTAGACAGCAGCTTTCCCCTTTTTATGCTTAAAGATCTTATATGTTGTGAAAGTTACTTGTTTAAAAATATCCCTGCTGTAATATGGAAGGACAATAAAATAAATAATAGACATTTGTATTCTTATTCTTATTTGTATTATAGTAGAACCTAGAGGCAGGTGCTGAGTTTGTAATCTGCTGGGGAGCGCTCCCCCCACTTCCGCCCAGACCCCACCCCCACTCCACCCCTTCCCCCAAGGCCTTCCCTGCCCTGCTTCTTCCCATCTTCACCCCACCTCTTCCCACCCCTGCCCCACCTCTTTCTCGCCTCTTCCTGCTCCCACTCACCTTTTTCCCACCCAGTTCTACATCCCCCCATCTGCCACTCTCCTCCTCACCGTCCTGCCGCCTCTTCACCCCCATCCCACCTGCCACACGCCTCCTCACCCAGCTGCTCACCACTTGCCTCCTCACTACTCTCCTCACCATCTCCCCAACCACTGCTCTCCTCCTCACCCTGGTCCTGCCTGTAGTCGCTTCTCCATTCGCCTCCTCACACTACTCACCCACCCACCTCACCTCCACAGCCGCCTTCTCATGATTTTATCAAAGCTCAGGGCCCCCCAAAGCACAGGGCCTGGGGCAATCACCCCAATTTGCCGCACCCAAGGGATGGATCTGCATAGAGGACATAGTTGAGGATCAGGACTCCATTGTGCTTGGCCCTGTACACACACATAACAGAAAGACAGTCCCTGCCCCAAACCACTTACAATCTCTTACTTAGATTGTCTTCTGTTTCCCCTGCCTTGGTTTCCCTAACATATTTCATTGGTGTGCATTTTGCAAATAATTAAAGTGAACTTGTCCAGTGAAGGGGGCCACAAAAATAAAATATCAAAAGCAGTTGGTCAATAGGGAGGAAGAGGTGTGATGACCTTGGAAAATATATGAAGCTTTAGGGATGTTACATACACAGGGAGGGACCTTTAAAGCGTCTGCCTGCATTTGAGGAGAATCTATAGTGTCCAACATATTTGTGTTGCCAAGAGAATGAGTTAAGGTGGGTGAGGTAATATATTTTATTAGACCAACTTCTACTGGTGAAAGAGACAAGCTTTCAAGCTCCACAGCTCTCTTAATTTGACCTTTCCTAGACCTGAAGAAGAATTCTGTGGAACTTGAAAGCACATCTCTTTCACCAACAGAACTGGTCCAATAAATGATATGACCTCATCCATGTTGTGTCTCTCATATCCTAGGACCAACACAGCAAAAAAGGGGATGATTAGCATAAGCTAATCATTTCCTGAGATAACTAATGTTTGGGAAGCACATTATAGACATGTACATTTGCATCTATATATTAAAGTCAGAGATGCTATCACTCACTGAATTAGAAAGGCAAAGTTCTGCAGATGGGACAACATGCATACAACATGAGGAATCACTGGGTGCTACATTGACTGAGGGTATGTCTACACCACAAACCTAAGTCAACATATATTAGGTAGATTTACAGCCACCGCAGTCATTACAGAGGTGGTGCATGTCCACAGTGCCCTCCTTGAGTTAGTTGTGTGCGTCCTAACCAGGAGAGCTTCCATCAACGAAAAGGGACCAATGTGGGGAGCTGGGAGCCTGGTCTCTCTGCTCCACTGGCAGCTCCTTGCCAGAACCCTGGCTGCCCCACAGGCTCTCTGGTTCCCAGCAGGCTTCTCCCACTCCTGCTCTCCGTTCCCCACCAGGAGTGGGGGGGAAGCCACCTGGGGATTCTCGCCCTGGCTCCCAGCTGGGAACAAGGTCCAAGCACCCAGCTTTCCAAGAGAGTGGGGGCTTCCTTTCATGACTCCTGCCACGAAACTGACAAGACAACCAACGTAAGGGACACAGTGTCTATATAGACACTGTGTCGTCCTAACTACACAAACATAGGCTATAACTCATGGAGGTGGAGTTCTTATGTCAGTGTAATAGGGCACTTACATTGGTGGAAGGAAGGCTGTAGTGTAGACACTGACAGTTAGACAAGCCCTCAGTTAGCTCCTACAGCCCTGTACTTATTATACCAAGAAATAAAGGTGCCACTTTTGCTTCCACAGATTAATAAATATAACCAAACTCATAAAGAAGAGAGTCCATACCTAACAATGACGTATAATTTATATGTAATCTTTGGAGAAAAAGGGGAAATTAAATTTGCATATTACAAAATAAATCAATTGATGACCACCTGAATGACAAAAGAATATGTTTGCTTAGTGAAAGATCCCAGGAATTTATTAAAGTGTACTTTATTATTTAATGAGTTACTCATTTTACACACACTTCATCCGCAGTTTAGATAGAAGCTGTTGAAATCAATCTTGAGGAGGACACTGGAACACTGTAAGGAATGAGCAATTTCATCTTCCATATATTAATATTTGTAGTACAAACCAGGCTTTGAATAAGGTGATCTGGAGAATAGGGTGAGGCTTTATTCTTCTACAGTGAGAGACCAAAGTAGCATTGCTAGCATGTATTCCAAGAACCGAGTAGTCATGTGACACTTCTATCACGGGGTCTGCTATATTTGATTATAGAGGTATTGATGTACTTCTGTGGGTTGTCATAGCAACAAGGAAATAGTCAATTGCAACTTAAATGAAACCTGCCTCCCTTCGACTGCTTCCATTAGTGATACACCAGAATGAACTCTAAGGTTACTGTGAAACAGAAGTATGAAAGGAAGTTATTTCAGGTAAGAAACAAAATATGGCCAGATTCATGGATGTCTATGCCCACTTGGCACATTGGGAGTTCCTCAACCAACTATTGTGGGGCCTTCAACCATCCATTGTCTAATTTGCTTTAACTTGTAGAGATTCTCTTTTAGGCCCTTGATTTCAGTGGGCAGAGAATCAGATACACAGGGCCAGATTCTCAGCTGGTGTAAAACCATATAATGCCATTGAAGTCAATTAAACTGTATGGGCCAGATAATCAACTGGTGTAAAGTGGTGTAGCCCCATTGAAGTCAGTGGGACTATGCATATGAGTAAAGTTAAGCACATATGGAAATATTTGTAGGACTGGGGCCATAATAATAGCACCAGAGGTAATCACCATCTTCACAAACTTCAGCCACTTCCTTCAATCCATCTTACTCTATGAAGTAAAATATAGGCCTTACAACATGTCTAGAAGACTAATAAATCTGAGCTTTGTCAAGCCGAAGAGTCAAAGACCTCTCAAAGAGAATCCCCTGCCAGCCATTTTCCAGGAGAATGAAAGAGATAATAATGTCTTCTTCTACAGCCACTTGAAATATTGGGGTAGATCTAGCTGCCACTCTGGTAGTGCACAGTAGCCAGAAAACCAACTTAACTGCCTATCTAGGAATTTGTGAATCCCTAGGTGGCACGGAGTCAGTGGAGTGGAAAAAATAGTATGTGATCGTGTGATTAAAGACTGTATCATAAAGCATATGGACACGGGGTCCAAATTAAGGGTACACAGGCAACCTTAGTTCTGTCATTTCCTAATTTTCGACTTTGCGGACTTAATACTGTTATTTTAATGTAGAGTTATGTGTGAGAGATTTCCTAGGTTTTTTTTTTTTAAACATACTGACAACTGGAAATTCCATCATGAGGCATCCATTGATACCCACATTGGTCATCAGCAGGGCTGGAACATTTAGATCCACACAGATTTCTGTCACTTGAGGTAACAGAATAACTGATAGCAGTAGTAGCTTGTCATCTTCTATGTGGACCAGCACTAGCTGGGGATGAGGCATGTACTTTGCCAGAGGGTTACACAGATATTTGAGGATAGCAGTGGAATGGTGAGATTCAAGAATCTTGGGTTCCATTCCAGGCTCACAATGGGAGTGTGCTTTAATGGGCATAGACCCTTCTGCCAATTCTCCCCAAGCTTGACCCCATCTGCCACGTCCCCTTTAATGTAGCCTTCTCTCAGTCCCATTCTCCTTTCCTACCCTGTCTCAGTCTCCACTTCTCAGGCTTCCTATCCCAGTCCAGTCTCCTTCCCTGCCATTCCCAGTTCCTCCCTCCTGGCCCTCCATCTGATCTGTCTCTCACCTACATGACCTCAGTGGCATTCAGTCCTAATCTCAAATTCCCCCCACCCTCTACCATGGCTCCTTGCCCCAGATTCAAGCTGCCCCCATGGCTCCTTGCCCCAAGCTTTTTTCCCTGCCAGTCCCAGTTGTCCATTCATATCCTGTTCCTTGTCAGATTAATCTCCCCTCCACCCAATTTATTCCTAGTCCCAGTTTCCATCTCCATGCAGTCCCAGTCTCCTGCCTCCCCTAATTTCTCATCTGATCTCAGTGTAGTCCCTTCCAGCCAGCTGGCTCCCAGTCCCAACTCCCTCTCCGCCCCACCACCTCCCAACTCCTAGTCTCCTTGCCATGTCAATCCCAGTTTCTTTCCTCACAAACTCATAGAACTGGAAAGGACCTCGGGAGGTTATCTAGTCCAGTCCCCTGCACTTGTGGTAGGACTAATTATCTAGACCATCCCTGACAGGTGTTTGTCTAACCTGCTCTTAAAAATCTCCAATGATGGAGACTCCACAGCCTCCCTAGGCAATTTATTCCAGTGCTTAACCACCCTGAGAGGTAGGAAGCTTTTCCTAATGTCCAACCTAACCTCCTTACTGCAATTTAAGCCCATTGCTTCTTGTCCTATCCACATAGGTTAAGAAAAACAATTTTTCTTCCTCCTCCTTGTAACAGTCTTTTATATACTTGAAAACTGTTATGTCCCCTCTTAGTCTTCTCTTTCCAGATTAAACAAGACCAATTTTTTCATTCTTCCTTCATAGGTCATGTTTTCTAGACCTTTAATTATTTTTCTTGCTTTTCTCTGGTCTTTCTCCAATTCTGAAATGTGGTGCCCAGAACTGGACACAATACTCCAGTCGAGGCCCAATCAGAGCAGAAGAATTACTTCTTGTGTCTTGCTTACAATACTCCTGCTAATATATCCCAGACTGATGATCGCTTTTCTTGCAACAGCATTACACTGTTGATTCGTATTTAGCTTGTGGTCCACTATAACCCCCAGATCCCTTTCCTCACTACTCCTTCCTAGGCAGTCATTTCCCATTTTGTATGTGTGCAACTGATTGTTCCTTCCTACATGGAGTACTTTGCATTTCTACTTATTGAATTTCATCCAATTTACTTCAAACCATTTCTCCAGATGGTCCAGATCATTTTGAATTTTAATCCTATCCTCCAAAGCACTTGCAACCCCTTCCAGCTTGGTATCGTCTGCAATCTTTATAAGTGTACTCTCTATGCCATTATCTAAATCATTGATGAAGATATTGAACAGAACCAGACTCAGAACTGATCTCTGCGGGATCCCACTCGTTGTGCCCTTCCAGCATGACAGTGAACCACTAATAACTACTCTTTGGGAATGATTTTCCAACCAGTTTTGCACCCACCTTATAGTAGCTCCATCTAGGTTGCATTTCCCTAGTTTGTTTATGAGAAGGTTATATAAGATAGTATCAAAAACTTTACTAAAATCAAGATATACCATGTCTACCACTATCCCCCTATCCACAAGGCTTGTTATCCTGTCAAAGAAAGCTATCAGGTTGGTTTGACACTATTTCTTCTTGACAAATCCAAACTGACTGTTACTTGTCACCTTATTATCTTCTAGATGTTTGCAAATTGATTGCTTAATTATCTGTTCTATTATGTTTCTGAGTACAGAAGTTAAGCTGACTGGTCAGTAATTCCCCGGGTTGTCTTTATTTCCCTTTTTATAGATGGGCACTATATTTTCCCTTTTCCATTCTTCTGGAATCTCTCCTGTCTTCCGTGACATGTCAAAGATAATCGCTAATGGCGCAGATATGTCATCAGTCAGCTCCTTGAGTATTCTAGGATGCATTTCACCAGGCCCTGATGACTTGAAGACATCAAATTTGTCCAAGTAATTTTAACTTGTTCTTTCCCTATTTTAGCCTCTTCTGTTCCTATCTCATTTTCACTGGCATTCACTACATTAGACGTCCAATCACCACCAACCTTCCTGGTGAAAACCAAAACAAAGAAGTCATTAAGCACCTCTGCCAAATCCACATTTTCTGTAATTACCCCTCCCCCTAGTAAGTAATGGGCCTACTCTGTCCTTGGTCTTCCTCTTGCTTCTAATATATTGTAGAATATTTTCTTATTAATCTTTATGTCTCTGGCTAGTTTGATCTCATTTTGTGCTTTGGCTTTTCTAATTTTGTCCCTACATACTGGTGTTATTTGTTTATATTCATCCTTCATAATGTGACCTAATTTCCACTTTTTGTAGAACTCTTTTTTGATTTTTAGATCATTGAAGATCTCCTGGGTAAGCCAGGGTGGTCTCTTGCCATACTTCCTATCTTTCCTACGCAGTGAGATAGTTTGCTCTTGTGCCCTTATTAATGTCTCTGAAAAACTGCCAACTGTCCTCTATTGTTTTTCTCCTTAAACTTGCTTCCCATGGGATCTTACCTACCAACTCCCTGAGTTTGCTAAAGTCTGCCTTCTTGAAATCCATTGTCTTTAATTTGCTGTGCTCCTTCCTACTATTCCTTAAAATCATGAACTCCATCATTTCATGATCATTTTCACCCAAGCTGCCTTCCACTTTCAAATTCTCAACCAGCTCCTCCCTATTTATTAAAATCAAATCTAGAACAGTCTCTCCACTGATAGCTGTCTCCACCTTCTGAAATAAAAAATTGTTTCCAATACATTCCAAGAACTTATTGGATAATCTGTGCCCTGCTGTGTTATTATCCCAACAGATGTCTGGGTGGCTGAAGTCCCCCATCACCATCAAATCCTGTGTTTTGGATGATTTTGTTAGTTGATTAAAAAAAACCTCATCCATCTCTTCTTCCTGTTTAGGTGGTCTGTAGTAGACCATGACATCACCCTTGTTTCTTACTCCTTTGAAACTTACCCAGAGACTTTCAACAAGTCTGTCTCCTATTTCCATCTCAATCTCAGTCCAAGTGTATACATTTTTTAATATATAAAGGCAACACCTCCGCCCTTTTTTCCCTGCCAGTCCTTCCTGAGCAAGCTGTACGCTTCCAATACCAACATTCCTCCAGTCATGTGCATTATCCCACTAGTTCTCTGTGATGCCAACTATGTCATAGTTGTGTTTATTTACTAACATTTCAAGTTCTTCCTACTTATTCCCCATACTTCTAAGATACTGATTTGATTCCACCCCGCCGCCCCCAGTTCTGTCTTTTCTCTCTTTTATTCCTGCTATAACAGCCCATGCTTCCCCCAAATTCCAAACCTTCTCCCAGGTCTCCATGTTCTTGACTCATCTGTGGGCTTTGGTCACTTGCCCCCTTCAAACCTAGTTTAAAGCCCTCCTCACTAGGTTAGCTAGTCTATATCCAAATATTCTCTTCCCCTTCCTCAATAGGTGGACCCCATCTCTACTTAGCCGTTCTTCCTGGAACAACATCCCATGGCCAAGGAAGCCAAAGCCAAAGCCCTCCTGACAACACCATCTTTGCAGAAGATTAGGTTGGAAGAGACCTCAGGAGGTCATCTAGTCCAACCCCCTGCTCTAAGCAGGGCCAACTCCAGCTACATATTTTGAACTTCAATATCTCAAAAAATGTTTGCCTTTTAGAATGACATTTTACAGTCTACAAGTTCTTAAAGTGGACTAATGGATTTTTGTGGGGTGTGGAGAAGACTGAACTTAAAGGTAAAGGAATGGTTTGTGTTCTAAAACTTTTTAAACTTTTAAACCACTTTTTGAAGGTTGAAAGATGGCACACATATTTCCCTTTATAGATAACGGCTCAGAAGATGCCATTAGAGTCTAAAAGGTCAATAATCTGTGAACCGCAGTTTCAGTAAGAAGGCTTTACATAAAAGAATGCCTTTGATTCAGTCCATGCCATACCATTCTGACACCATATTAGGGCTCTGTTCAGCAATAGACGCATTTTAGCACCTCCTGTGTGCATCGATTTGCATCTTCAAAGTGTGCTTAGCTGCACTTTTTTTTTTTTATAATGGATTTGAACTAAAGGTATTTTTATTCATGGACGTGTGTATATATATCCCATATATAAGATGTATAGATATAGCCATCTGGTTTGAAAAGAGACCCTTCTTACAACATAGAACTCCTTGCATGACAGAAATTGAGGGAGCAGAGTGAGAACAAAGGTAATTCCAGCCACCTTTGTGCTATCTCAATCCCTGAAGCTGCTGGGGCTAAATTAGAGCAGCCTCAAGGCTGTTATAATGTATGCTGACAGAAATTGCTGTTGAGGGGACCATTCCATTGTCCAGGGATTGCCACAGCACTTGCACAGCTATACCTCCTGAGGGCTTCTTAGCAAATATAGTATAGTCCAGATCTTCAGCTGATATAAAACTCAAGTTGAGGGACTGAGGTTCTGCAAGCATATAAAACTAAGTAAATTAAGAAAAATGTTTATCTTAGTGGTTTGCAGAAAGTGAGAGATTTAAAAGAATAGTGGGTTTAGAAAAAAACAGTGGCTTTGACCTGAATATTTATTTCTAAACGCCTCAGAGAGATTCAGAACCTGTTTTTAGTGTTGATTATAACACGCACACACACCACACATATGCACATACCTGCATTCCTTGTGTATTCCAAGCCTCCACAAAGTCAAAGGGAATTTGAGATGTACAACAAATACTGGACTGGGCACGTAATTTGAAGATTATAAGTAAAATTCAGAGTTTTAGACTCTAGAATCAATTGATGTGATGTTGTCTAACCTATCAGTATGGATTAACAGTGGCACAGGCCAGCCGGAACTTATTCCATATTCATGTCCGCTAATTACATGTTGCTGGATAGCAAGAATTTCTTTCTGAACTTAAAGATCTATTTTTTTTTGAGTGAGAGAGCGAGAGAGAGAGCGAGCATAAGTATGAAGAAGAAGAATGGTGAGGATTTAACTCTCACTCTGAAATATTCTGTATCCTAAATTATATTGACACCTAAAAGACCTGCAATACCTTCTTACATAGTGCTAAGGTGGACTGAAATTCATCCTTAGTGGTTAATCCAAACCTTGATTGACTTTGGGATGGTCATGTAAAAACTATGGGTTTTTCCCCCTCATTATTTTAGTACTATTGGCCTTGCCTGGGCATCTCTGTGCAGGTAAGTTATTATCAGCCACATCAAATGTTCTGGCTGATTTTTCATAGCCATGGTTCCAACCTTCCTTGCCAGACTCTACTATTATTCATCCTGGGTGAATCCCACTGATACATAATTAATCTGTGGACTTTGGTTTTGCTAGTATAACCTAAAGTAATGCATGGTTGATTTTTTGATGGGTTAACATTTTTACAGTGTATTAGTATTTGTTTATATCTATATCTATATCTATGTCTATAAAATCACCAGCAGATTCCTGGCTAGGGGGTGGGGGGGAGGTCAGAACTGAAGAGGAAGGTTTTATTATCAGTTCATTATGTATCCACTGCTATTTACATCTTAATGTGATGCACATAACAAACCTATTTTCCCTCTGAGTTACCAACATTGGTAGGAACATCAGTCATCATTTTATAGGTCATCACATTGTCATATGGAGATGGAATCTGTTTTTCACAAGCTCTGATTAGATTTCCATTATTAGATTATGTGGATTTATTGATGATAAAAGTCTGTTTATTTGCAATTATAAAAACACTGCCAGCTAGCCCCTCCCTCTTTTCTGTCTACAGGCAGTGAATTAATGTTACCTTTTACTTTCTGTATTGCCTTAGGTTTTTTATATTGCAACTATCACCATGGTATCTAAGTACAAATGTTGGGCATAGGGGGCTGGAAACTTAATCCAGGGGATAGCCTATGCTGCCCAGCTATGGATTTTACCAAGGGAAGGGAAAAGGTAAATCTCAACTCTTGTGAAAACCAAGGTGGGTAAGGAAATATCTTTTATTGGAGCAATTTCTCTTGGTGGATTGTACAAGCTTTTGAGTTACATGGAGCTTTTGTTCAGGTCTGGGAAAGCAAGCTTAAACGTTCTCCCAATAGACCAATAAAAGATATTACAGCTCCCGCCTTGTCTTTCTAATATCCTACAACCCACATGGCTACAACACTGCAAACAATTTGAAATTTTCACAGCTTCCCAAGTTGTGAGGAACCTAACATGTTATCCAGTTGGAGTGGAGACAGGGAACTCTGCTCTGTAAGCACATGCAACATGAGGATCTGTGAGCATCTCAGCTTCCCAACTCAGATCTGGGGTTATCCATCAGGAGAATCAGTCTATTCAAATGCTGCCTGGCTCACCTCCTCCCTCCTTGCAGCGCAGATCCCTCAGAAGCCCTGCTGACCCTTGTTCTCTCCTTCACAGCTGAGCACTACACCCCATCCCAAAAGACAATTTGGACAGTTACCACTAGCACCACTAATGAATGTGTTGATTTCTACCTGTGATGCATTGATTTGTGAGGGAAGCATGCCGTATAAGCAGTTGCTCCACATTTCATCCCAGACATCTCCCTTCCCGATTTGCAAAGCTCCAGCCACACAAAGCTGTGTGGTGAAACTCCTGCAGGTTGTCAGGGAATGAGAGGTGTCCTGAGCTGGCTTCACCTTCCTCCTTCATTGCTTTAGGAAAATGTATGCCCCCTTTTATCTTCTTTACTATTTTCTGTACCGTGGAGTCTCGGGGAAAGCATGTGCATGGTCAAAGGGAGAAGGTAACAGTGTTCACTAAATGAGCTATACCTTCTCAGCAGAGGAAGAGTACATACCACAAACACAATAATAGAGCAAACAGCATATCATTGACTTTTGGAACGCATCACTTCAAACTTTCAAATAAAACTTGGAATCAAATTTTAATTGAGTGGATTTTTTCTGTGCCTAGATTCTGCTGGGTGCAGTGGGGCAGAGGCGCTCCCCCCTTTGACTCCAGCTTGGTGCAAGTCAGAGCAGGTGGGTGCTGCTTTAACTTGTGCCTGCTGGCTATGGCTGCCTAAGGACCTTATGACAGCTAGAGACTGATGGAGGGCATTATTCTCTGGCTCCTCTCCCTCCCCAGTCATTGTGCTGAAGACTTCAGGAAGGGAAACATAACAGCTACACAGGCTCACCTTCTGTGGGGAGTCCACCACATGGGGGAAATCCACAGAAAGGGATTTGCATATGGTTTCCAATCCCTATGTGTCACATGAGTGTCACAAAGGAAGCAGAATGGGGCAGGGAATCTGCCACTGTATGTTTCAAATGATTCTTAAAACTGAGAAATTTGGGGACAAAAATCAGTCGGGTTTTTTTTGGCATTTATTTTGACATAGATCTATGGAGGAAAAGAAAAAGGGAGGGAAACAGAAAGAAGACAGATTCTTAGAAAGAAAAAAAAAAACCCTGATTTACCTCCACTACAAGAAACATCTGTTAGTATAACATGGAGAACAATATGACTCTTGTGCTATGCTAAATAATAGGAACAACAATTGCAAACAATTGGACTTTTCAAGCAAGAATGATATCAGGATGCTAGCTCTGCCATTATAGCTCAATAGCACCAGTGCCTGGTAATGCATGTGCCCTTTTGTTTGCGAATGAGCATTTGTGTTTGTTGCGTCTGCCAGCACATAGAACATTTGTGTCTAATCTTCACTATTTTTATTGTAGACAGGGTATTTCCCTATACCAATATAAATTCCTACTTAACTTTTTAAAAAATTATGAAATACAAGAGGAGAGATTTTGCAAAGGGGTCTAGCAAAACTCCCTTTGACATCAATGGGAGCAGAGTTAGGCCAACACAGGGTGCTTTTGGAAATCCCACCCCAAAATAGCAGAACTTCTCAAGTTGAAAACAAAATCTATTTTATAAATAATAGTCTGCTTCACATTTAGACAGTGCCTTTCTAGTAACTCAAGTGAGTGCTTCACAGACATTCATTATTTTAGTTTCACAACTTGCCTCTGAAGTAGGTAAGCATTTATTATACTCATGTTGTAGACTGGCAAATTAGAGCCCTAAAATGTTCTTCTCCTCCAGCTCTACATTAGACCATCTCTAAATGCTCCTCTCTTCCAGCCCCACATAAAACCCTCTCCAAATGTTATTGCCCTCCCACTCCACACCAGATCCTCTCCAATCCAACTTCCATTTTCTCTAATGCATTGAAGTTATTCTCACCATTTCTAATTACCCCTGCTAAGCCAAATGGGTCTTTCACTCCATGCTCATTGACCATTCAGCTGCTTTTCACACCATCAGTCAGACTCTTCTGCTCAAAATCTTGTCCTTCTTTGGCTTCCATGACTCTGTCCTCACTTGGTTCTCTGCCTCACTTTCTAATCAATCTTTCAGTGTCTCATTTGGGGGACCACTGTTATGAGAGAACTGGACTTGACATAACCACAGCCATTTTGTGTACTCAGCCGCCATTTACTGAAAGCTAGAACACCATGGAGTCAGGAATACTTTGGCCTTTACCTAAGCAGGCAAGACAGCTGCAGTGTTGCTAATAAGGATAGACAGATAATAAAGTGACAGATTCATGAGAATGGGAGGGAGTGTGGATAGCTGACCTTGGATCTGGGTGTCTATGACCATGAGGTTTGTTTATTGTTGTTGTTTTTTGGCTGGGAATTGCTTTGCTGATAAATAGAATTATGAGCTATTCTGCTGATGCTAAGAAAATTGTTAGCCCAGTAGCAGTTATGTGCCTTTTGGGAGCAATGTATAAAGAGATTAGGTAGAGTGCGCATTTGGAGATGTTTGGAGAGGATTTTGATGATCTAGGAGTCTGACATCCAACTCCCTGGCAGCTAGGAGGAAACCTAGCCACCAGAAACCTGCTGCTGACCACTGTATACATCTCAGACTTTGAGTAACTGTATTTGGGGTGCTCTAGATTATTGTTATTTTAGATGTGTGCTTTAGACTCAATTAAAATCAAGGATTTGGGGGTGAAAGCACTCGTGTGCACCAATCATTTATCAGATGGCTGAGCTATGTTCCCTTTGATTTATGTCCTGAAATTGCCTGGAAAACAAAGACTAATTACCGTATTTTCAGGTTCAGAAAACCCTCAGTAACACCACCTCCTCCCCCTCCCACTTACAGATTTTGTAGTTATCTATTATTCCTTAATCTTTAAACTCTGCTTCAATATCAGAATGGCCATTTCCATGTTAAAATATCAGTTGACTTCCACTTGCAAATAGTCACACAGTAGATGAACAACAGAGCTGGAAAGATAGCCAAAGTCTCTAGATTCTCCATCCTGTGCTCTATCCACGGAACCACACTGCCTCCTTGTCAATCTTTATTCTAACCTAACCTCATTTGGGTGCATTAGAAATATGTAGACGTCACCATTTTAGCTAGACTTCAACTAAAAACGTAAGAATCCTACTCATTTTTAGCCACATTGGACCTTATTCTGCACCACTCCTTGATTCAGTCATTGTTTACTGAGTTGTCTCAGTATGTTATCTTCTCTTATGAGTAAAGATATAATTCTGTCATGGAGGTGATGGATTCTGTGACTTTCTGGGACCTCCATGACTTCTAAGACAGGGCTGGAGCAGCTGTCAGCCCTGGGGCTGTCGGAGCAGTGGCCACTGGAACAGATAACTGGCGGCAAACCTTGGGCTCCTGAACAGTGACTGGTGGTCAGCTCTGGGGCCCTTGGAACAGTTGACCAGTGGCAGCCCCAGGCTTCAGAGCAGCGGTTGCTGGAACAGCTGACCACTGGCCACCTCCAGGGCAGCTAAACAGTGGCTGCCAGAATAGTAGCTGCAGTCCACCCTGGAGCCACTGGAACAACTGGCTGATGGTCAGCCCCAGAGCTGCCAGAACAGTGGTCCCTGGGACCACCAGAACAACTGCCAGTGGCCAGCCCCAGGTCCGCTGGAACAGCTGACCGCCAGCCACCCAGAGCAGTGGCCAGGGTTGGGTCAGCACCATGGGGCTGGAGCAGCAGTGGTCAGCCCTGCCACAGGAGCAGCAGTGGGGCTGGAGTAGGTGCAAGCCCTGGCAGTGCTCTATTTATGTTCCCCCACGCCCAGGGTATTTGTAGCAAAAATCAGGGACAGACTTTTGTGAATTTGTTTCTTGCCCATAAACTATCCCTGAATTTTACTACAAATACCTGTGACAGAATCTTAACCTTACACATGAGAAAATCAGGCCAGGTCAGTGGTTTTTCAGCCCTTGCTATTGAAGGAAGGTTTAAGCAAAGTGACAGGTCTAACACCATGTTCTAACAATGGTCAGGCTCAGGTTCAGCTTGGTCTCTGGCAGTGAGGAATTCCACTGTTGAGGGCTGTCCACTGCAAATGCTCTGCTCTTAGCACTGGCATGTTTTGCCCTGGGGCTGACAGCTGGAGCATCCCTAATGAGTGCAGCTGTCTTGGTGGCTTGCAGATGGAGAGGCAGTCTCAGGATATCTGATCCCATAACCCATACTCATATGAAAAACCGTTCCTCAGCTGGACTGCTAGAGTGACAAATGGCCATGAGGGATAGTCAATTATTTTTGTCAAGGTCCAAATTTGTTGGTCAACATGTAGTCAAGGTCCAGACTCCAGAGAAAATTTAAAAAACAAGAACAAAACCCCCCAAATAATATGTAAATAAAAAGATTTTGGGGTCTGTTCAAAAGCATCTGGTGGTCTGGACTTGGCCCATGGTCTGCTTATGGACTACCCCAGGATAGGATCAGTCTCCTAGATCAGAGTTCTGCAAGGTGCTGAGCACTACATGTGGCAGAGTGGGCACCCTCAACTTCCATTAAGTGCAGTGGGAGTTGGAGGCATTCAGAATTGGATCCATGAAGGGACTTAGGCATTGTGATGCCAAGTGTCACAGTGCCTAACTTTTAGGCACCTGGGAAAAAAACAAACAAACAAAATCCATGCACACACACACCAAACACAGGAACAACACTGCACTCCACCAAGCTGAATTAGGTTCCTACACTTCCTGTACAATGAATGGGGGGAAATAGGGTCCTTAGACTGCAATCTGCAAAGCCAGCACACTAGGTGGGGAACTGACTAAGCTAGCCAATGAGAGATGCCAACCAGAGGGGTGTGTGCCTATCTCAGGGGGTGGGGCTTAAATCAGGATTACACAGAGGAGCCTAGGTCTGCTGCTGATCCAGAAACTACAGGAAGATAGGCAATCTGCTGCCTAATTTACATGCTGAACAAACAAGCAGGGGAGGGACAAAAGACCGTCTCTCTTATAACCTAGTGGATAGGTCACTCACGCCAGATGTGGGAATGTGCATCTGCTTCCTATCTGGTGAGTACCCTAATTATTAGGTTATAGAGTCATTCTAACTTTTTCAGTGGTCCAGGATTTAAGTATACCATTGCTTAACTAAAGAAGAATGCCATCAATAGGCGAGCTTGAGGGAAATGCACATCACAGTATTCCATAGCCCAGTGGGACACTCACCTGAGAGGTGGCAGAGAAAGTGGCGGACTCCCACCTTCTGCATGAGGACCCTAGCCTCTAAGCTAAAGGTAGGTGGGAGGTCCTCATCCCCAATGTGAACTTGCCTGAGGGACCCCATCCAATATTGTGTTTGGAGGCTGCCTACCAGACCAAGGCCTCTGCATGTGACTCAAGCAGCCGAACACCTATCTTTCCAGTTTGTGAACTGCTCTGGAGTGGTGGCCTCTCTATGCCTATCATGAGGCAGTACTGCACATGCTCAGGCAGGATATAGGGACCCGGGTGCCTAGAGTAAGGCTGCAGTGCACATGCCCAGAGGAAAATAACTTAGATTCCAAATGAGCTTGGTGCTACAGGGTTAGGTAGCAGATGAGCTGGAGTTGTGTGGATCAAATGGGACTTAAGAGCCAACCACCTTTGTGGATGCCACCTTTAGTCCCTCTCTAGCAGTGATTTGAACCTTGGGCCCTAAGCAGGCTTAAGTGTCAGACCATTAAGAACTTTAAATGCTAAGATTACATAATACATGGGATATTCCATATTATCAATAAATCAGTTAGCTTAAAAATCCTATCTAGACTGTCGTTAGCTTTTGGTTTTGTACTTGCATATTAAATACAATAGCAAGATAGCACAGTAGCAACATTGCTACTGTATAAATACCAGGGGCTTTGAATACTTACAAATTATCTTACAAGTATCAGGCTTCCCTCCCCCAACCACCTAATTTATTTTCAACTTAAATCCTTCCTCTACAGATACAATACAAATCAGGCCCCTGGGGCCTGTTTATTTAATGAGGATTTATGTCATTTCAAGACATTTGCTAAGTTTCAGGGAAGCACCTGTATTAATTGTATTTCCTGCTCATGTGCTGCTTTTGTTTGCAATAAAAGAATTCATCTCAGGTGAGTTAACCATGCTTTTAGAGAGGACACCTGCAGTTATCTTAGTGCTTATTGTAAATCAAAACATGTTGAGCCTGTAAAGCAGTGAAATAAAGAGGTGCTGACAAGAGGGTATGCCAAAAGGATTAGGAGCCTTTTTTCACTACTTGTATTATCAGGCTGGAGAATTGAGTCATGTTAAATTACAGGGGGAAAAGATATTTCCAGAAATTCCACAGATGGGAGATTGACTTGCTTCTTCAGTAAGCCTAGGAATAGGAGGGGCAATCTGTGTTTTGTGAGGTTAAAAAAAAGAAAAAAAAAGACACCTTCCTTTTAGCCTTATGTGTCTATGATTGACCAAGATTTTTCTGCTTGTGATTTGATCCATCCAAACCCTGTTAGAGGCACTTGCCCCCAACTGAGACCAAGGCTGAGGTGAATAAGAATTAGGTGACTCACTCATATGTACTATACATGCATTCACATCTATTAGGATAAATGACATGTCGTTCAATTTAAGCACAGGCAACTGGAGATTGTCATATTTTGAAAATGACAACTGTTATTTATTTATTGAGAATATTTATACAGGTTCTTCCTAGGTACAGAGAATGCATTTTTCAGCAGCTACTGTGACACCAGTACATCACATGATTACACAAAGCATAGATATGCATTACCACAAAGAGAAACAAAGCAGAAGCACTAGTGGCCAGAATATATAGTGAAGTGGATGGAATAGGGCAGAATGTTGCAAAATGATGCCAAAGTTATTTATCTAACAGGGTTCAGTAATCATTTAAAAAATTGTTCATGATGGTCTAGTCAATCTCAATTATATTAATAAAATTATACAGAAAGGCAACATTTTAGGTACAAGCAGGTTACTAAGATTTAGTCAGATTTTTATATCTGGAAAAATTGCAATTGACAAGGGCTAGGTAAACATATGAGCCATTTGTGCAAAAAAGAAGTAGAATATTGTCATTAGATCTGGTCAAATAAGATTTGCAAATAGTTTATTGGATAAATTATTTCCATTGATTGTTGAATAATTTTATTCACAGATTATTCTTTCCAATAGTCAATTGGCTGTAACTGATTTGAGGTTATGCGCTTCTGGGTATAAAAATAATATATTTGGGACCATATTTTCAAAAATGCTTAACACCCATTTAGACATCTAAATAAGATGACCAGATTTTCAGAATTGCTTGGCATCCAGTATCTTCCATTGAGAACAAAGAGAGCTATTGGGTGCTGAAAATCTGACCCTTAGTGTCCTTTCTCCAGAGGAGACTAATTTATTCAAACATATTATACCATGAATTGTGTTAATAATTGCTAGATAATACATTACAGTGTATGTGTGTGCATTTTCCTATGATCCTTATGTTTCAAAATAATGAACTTTCCCACTGTTTTAGTTATCTTTATATCTCATTAAGTGCCAGGTTAGAAAATCCTTCTGGCCCTTGTCTCTCTGAATATACAGAAAGAGCTTGATTCTGGTCTCTCACATCCACGAGAATTAAGAGTGACTCCAATCAGTGTCAGGCTCCTTGGCTCAGATACTGTATTAAGATCCCGCTGGATTGGCATCAGTGGGGCTTAGCAAGGGTGTGCTTGCATTGTTCTCAGTACATTTTTCTGGATACCTTTTCTATATTCATTCTATAACACAATAAAATTCCCTTTAAAGAGTGTCTAATAAGTAAAAGCATCTTGATTCTGAATTTCAAAATTCCTATATCCACTGTATATTATATTGTCTGGAAACCTTTTAAAGTTTTAGACTCTTTCATCTGTGCATATTAAACAAAATGCCAGAGCTTTCAATACCGTTTGCAGGTTCAGCTGAAAACTACAGCTGAGAGTAGGATGATTTGATCACAGTGTTTGATGACAATTTGTTCTACATTAAATCACCAGATTCACCATAACCATCCTCTTGTCAGTTATCACTTACAGTCCTTTAAAAACATAGGCCGTCATCGTTTGAGGTGCTGAGTGCCCTCAAGTGTAAGTTGAAGACAACTCAGCACTTTGCAGGAGGCATTTGACGCCTTGCAGTGGTAGGGGCCAGGGTAAATGTTTTCTCCACTAAAATGCTTACAGTCAAAGATCCCATCTTACGAAGGATGAAGCCCAAAATTCTCATGTATGGGTGTCTAAATAAATGATCTGAGCTAGAGCAACAGCTACTGTTAAAGTCAGTGCTTAGTAGCTCTGCAAATCAGGCCTGTAATTTGGGTTCCTAACACAGATTTAGGTATCTAACTTTAGACACCTAGGTTTTAAAATTTTGGCCCAGATACTCAGCACCATCATGCCTTAAAACAGGTAAAAGAAACAATCACAAGACATGGAACAACAGGAGCATCTGGTTGAATTTTCACAAAAATATGTGAAGAAATTGTTTTCCCATTTTTCAGCCAGCTCTAACTACTAGCTACTAACTACTAGCAAGGAAAGAAAAGAAAAAAGGAATTATCTGATGACATCTTCAATTTAAATGGGATGATCACTTAGGCAACAAGGGCATCTGTGGATGAAGAAGGCCCTGAATGCATATAAGGAGTTGCAGTTCTGCTGCGTGGATATGCCTGGAGGAGGATATGTGAAACCCATGCAAGTGCCCATTTCCCCTTCATGCTGAAGAGCACAGTTCTGGGCATGGGAGAGCAGGTGTTTTAGGAGGTGGGTGTAGTGTTTCCTCCCTGTTCAATTCAGAGGAAGGCCATTTCAGGTCACAGTGGCAGACCACCATAGCAATCAGTCCCCACAGCAGTCTCTCACTTTGGCCCTTTAGAAGGCAGAGTAACACACAGTTTATAGCTGCAGCCTCTTTGCTGGGGAGACAGCAGTGAACAGTTTACAGTTGCTCGCTCTCTGGGTGGGGCAGCTCAGTAAGCAGTTTTTAGCTTCCACCTAGGCTGGAGCAGATAGCAATTATAGTCTAGAGGCCCAGCCTTCTGGACAGAGCAGAGCAGCAAGCAGTCTCTAGTTTCAGCCTTCATGCCAGAGGAGACAGCAAACACAGCTGGGGCAGAGCAAGGGGAAGGTTTTAGCCTATGTCTCCTGGCTAAGGCAGCCAGCAAACACCATCTGGGGGCCTCACAGCCTTCTGACTGGGGCAAGTCAAAACCACAGAACAGGCCTTTCAGCCAAGGCTGCAATCCCAGGGGTGGGGTTGGCAGCAGGAGGTAGGGGGACCCAGGCTCATCCTACTCCACCAGGTCTCAGCACAGGACCCTAACCATGGCAGATGGTTCCTCCACTGGGTCAGTGGGGATCCCACCAAAACACATTAACTCACTCTCCAGCAGCACAACAGGACTAATGTCTGGTTTCCCTGGGCTACTTCCTACCACAGTGCAGGCACAGGGCTCTGTAGTCCAAGGATCCTCCATCTCCTCAGAGTACACAGTTGACAGCAGTCCCACCACCACCTTACCCCCCACCTCGGGAGCTCTGCAGCAGACTGGAAACATGAACCTGATTCCCACTTAACTAAGGTGAAGGCCTCGCCTTTTATACTTCCTGCCCATTCCCGTGCTTCCAGCACAGGTGCTGGGGCAGTTTTTCTCCACCCACAAGGGGGCATGTAGCAGTTCCTCCCTGTCTGGTTCAGAGAGAGGCCATCTCATCTCACTACAGTGGATCAGAGAAGAGGAATCTGTTACTATGCACTTGCACTGGCAAAGCCCTGAGTGGAGAGAACAGGAGTCACAAGGGCTATTTTCCTTATCATTCCTTCCCCTAGCTCCCATGGAGCTGCCGAGCAAACAGCCCATTTACTTGGTTTTGACACTAAGAGCTATAGAATGCATTTTAATATGGTTAATTATTCAGATCTCAGCTACTGTAAATCAGCATAGCTCCCTTGAACTCAAGTGAGCTTCACTGATTTACATCAGCTGAGTATATGTCCCAATAAGTTCAGTCCTTTGAGATTCTATGAAAAGCACAGTTACAGTCGGTACACAAATAGAGGAAAAATAGCAGAGTATTGGCTTCAGTATAATACAAAATGAACCACTGGGCATGCCCTTTTATTGACTACAGTAACTTACTAAACATGCTGTGTGTATTCTCCCTGGTAACCACATAAAAATCCAGCCTGTGGTACCGCATATTTCCAGTACTTTGTTAAAATTACTGCATCACTGCATTAAAGATGATAATCTTGCCTATTTGAAACAAAAATGAATAGTAAACTAAACTGTTTGCTGTGGCAAGACAAGTCTTCTTAGCTAACTTAGTGATTGGCAGTAGTTAGACAGGTGGATGGAACAGACTGAAAAAGTTTAACAGGTTCACAGCTTCTGTTTGCAGAGCACAGGTAGAATAACTTAAGAGATGAGAACACTATGTTTCATAACACTAACATTTTATAACACTAACCAAACAACATTGAAAATAATCAACTTGCTCAAAAATATAATGAGTTGGTGCTATAATAAAAGGAAGCAGCCTAAATATAACAGGATAATTCATCTTATTTTATAATTCTACTAATAGGTGAGCATCAATTTCTCAAATACACATTTGTGTAGGCTAATCCCCTATGACAAATGAGCTGTGTACACTTTACGACGTTAGTAGGTATCTGAACTATGTTTGTTGTTTATTAAACATGACTGTTGCCATTTTCAAGAGATGTGTTATAAGACGGCATGATGGTATTTGCCATTTGAAGAGCCTGCTCAAAAAAACATAAGCATGAATTATAACAGAACATTTTAAGTGCCAAAAATTAGAGCTATATTTATGCCCTAGGCCCAGACCCTACAAAGCATTACATATGTACTTAACCATATTGACATGCTTGAAGTTAAAGTTAAGCACATGTGTAAGCCTTTTCAGGAAGAGGGTAAAACTTTCTGCATTACTCTTACATGAAATTAATATGGGTATTTATAATGAATTCCAAAGAGAACGAATTCCCATGAAAATTTTACAGAATAAGCAATTTTTGCCCTTATGACATATTTTTGGGTGTGCATGTGTGAGAGTGTACTAGGGATGTGTGTTCCCTTATTTCTGCTGTATATGCAATACCGACAGTTAAGTCCCATCCTCAGTTACGCCCAGGCAACTCATTAAAGTTAATCACCCCACTGAAGTCGATAAAGTTGCATGGGTATTGAATTTTGCCCTTCCTATTTGTCTGACTGTGACATTTCCTAGCACCATTTGTGAATCACAGAGGATTAATGACTTTAAGAAGTAAGAGAAGATGGACCAAGTTCCTATTTTCATGCAAATGTACGTATCTCAAAAAGAAGAAGTTGCATCTGTGGCATCTGCAGATCTTTAATAGAAAGACTCTCTTTAGCTCCTGCATTAATAGATACTATAAGTAACGTATGCAGTAATCAGAGATGCTGCTGATTTGAAAACTCATCTTTGGCACAAACAACTTGTCAATACTTCTAATATTGCCCTTACTTGCTGATCTTCACACTTCAATAATTGTTTCTCAATAATTATTATAATGATCTGCCATAAGGCACCTATTTGTTAATCCTGCATCTGGGGTTTAGGTGAGAAGCATGGAGAAAGAAAATGACAGGGGCATTTGTATATACTTTTCCTCAGGGCAGTTATTTATTTGAACAGCTGCTTGTGAGGCACAAATCAACTTCATAGGTGAGCCCAGTCTCAACAGTATGTATCTTGATTTCTATTTTCTTTGTTTCTTTTTTCAAATTTGAGTTATGCATATCACCAACCTGCTTTCCCTACTAATAATTTCTCTAAATTAAAGGTTGCTGCAGTATTTCAAACCTGCCAAAGGTCTCTTGTTGGACTGACTGCTGCAAAAATGAATCAGGGTTTCAAATGTAAGCACTGAGGACCAGATTTCAGTTGATGAAAGGATCTCAAAGTCATTTGTGAATCAGTATGTTATCCTCCTTTAGATTTCATGAGACGAAAAGGTTTTGGTGTCTCTTTCTCTTTATTTCACAGGGGAAAATGGTTTTGGTTTGTTGTTATTTTTATTTTATTTGTCTCAAAGCAAATTTATAAAAATTTTAAAATACGTTGTGTTATTTGCTAGTACAACCTGTTAAAATAATTGCAGAATACCTAAATGTATTCAAGCTCTACAATCCCAGGAGCTGTTGCTGTGTATCAGATATTTAACACCTTGTATTTTGGGCCTGATTCTTGACTCTGGTACTGTGGCATGAAGCCAACTTAAGTTCATTTAATTCAATGGAGCTGAACGAACCTAAAACCCATGTAAGGAAATGGAGAGTCAGGTTCTCTTACCTTCATCATGCTGCTTAAATAAAAAAAAAGTTGGGAAGGGGAGCATTATAACATCAACCAATCAACCAGGGTGAAACTTTGTCCCCACTGTAGTCAAATGAGAGTTTTGTAATTGACTTCAATGGAGCCAGTATTTCACCCTTGCCTATTCCCCCAGATAGAACAATGGGATAGTGAGAGTGAGATGGTATTATAAATATTATAATATTACAAATGCAAAGAAGTACACACTAGAGGGATCCTCCATACATTTTATAGGGTACTAAATTAACCATATCAACCCAAGAGAGGGAGCTGGATATCACTGTAGACAGCTCAATGGAGATCTCTGCTTCACCTGCAGATGTAGTCAGAAAAGCAAATAATTAGTGAGGTTGCATAAGGAATGGGATGGTGAGTATTACAGAAGATGCATTTATAAAAACCAGTGGTGCAGCCCTGGTTGGAATACTGTGTACAATACTGGTCACCCCATCTCCAGAAGGTGACGGCAGAACTGGAGGGGTTTCAGACAGGGCCGGCTCCAAACACCAGCTAAAGAAGCAGGTGCTTGGGGCGGCATGTCTGGGTCTTCAGCGGCAATTTGGTGGCAGGTCCCACAGTCCCTCTCGGAGTGAAGGACGCGCTGCTGAATTGCCACCAAAGAGTGAAGCGGTGCAATCGCGCTGCCATGGCTTTTTTTTTTTTTTTTTTTTTTTTTTTTTTTTTTTTTTTTTTTTGCCGCTTGGGGTGGCAGAAAACCTGGAGCCAGCCCTGGTTTCAGAGAAGAGTGACAAGAATGATCAGGTGCTTGGAAAAACTCATATGAAGAGAACAGTGAAAAGTTTGGGAATGGAAGAATGATCCAGGGGTTAGGCTGCTAGCCTGGAAACCAGGATACCTAGGTTTCATTCCCTGCGCCACCACAGATTTTTTTCAGACTAGATGATCACAATGGTCCCTTCTGGCCTGGAAATCTGTGAATCTACCCTGGAAGAGGCTATGTTTGTTGTGACTTGGGCAAAGGACTAATCCATAGCTCCAGCACAGACTAGGATGCATGAAAGGCTCAGAAGACCAATGCTGGGGAGGGAAACTGAGGCAGAGAATGGCAGCTGTGCCATGCTTGACCAAAAGGGGGCACTGTAGCGGAAGCCATGCCCCTATGATAAGGAGCCATGATAAAAGTATATAAAATAATGAATTCTGTAGAGACTGTAGAAGCCAAGAACTTAACAAGTTTCAAAGAGAGACTAGACATTTATATGGATACCAAGACTATCCAGAGTTGTTATAATTTATAACAAAAATGTTGTGGAAATTATCTTGAACTTTTGGCCTCAGAGTTTAAACCAGGCTCTAACTATTAGACATCAGAATGAGGCCCATGTGGGAGGCAAATTATCTCACCTCTGTTATTGTGGGGTTCTTACATCTAGTGCTGGGCACTGTTGGAAACAGGCTACTGGACTAGATGGACTCAGGTCTAATCCAGTCTGGCAATTCCTATCTTCCTATATGGGGGCTGGTCCTTGCTTTTGGCAGCTTGCAAAATTTAACGGCCTCATTTTAAATAAAAAGAAGGGGTGAGAGTCTTTGGCATGGCATCAGAAGTGCCTACATGATTTAGGAGCCTTCGTCACTTTTTTTTTCAAATGTGACTTAGGCACTTGCAAGTCTAAGTCCCACTAACATTCAATGAGACTCAGGCTCCTGAGTGTCTATTTCACTTTTGAAAAAAGCTCTTAAGTCACTTAAATGTTTTTGAAAATTTTACCTGGAGGGCTGTTTTGAAATTGTTGCCCTTGCTATTTAATCATAAATGTTTTAGCTTGGGTTGGTGAGACTACCCTAGTGTAACCAAACTTTTTACTAATTTACGGTTTTGAATATAGTTCATAAATAGAGAATGCAAATCGCAGGTTCTTTTAAAAGGAACAAAGTACAAATATCTATCCATGGATCAACATAATCATTCAGGCTCCATGATTGCAAGGAGCTCCATGCAGACAGACCCCTGACCAGTGCAAAAATGGTTGCAGGATCAGCAGCTTAGATCCAAATAGTTGTCACAATTTCAGTATTGCACAAATAGAGCATTATATTTTTTGTACTTTTTGCTACTTTTGTTTTTTGTTTCAGTTTCCTTGGGTTTTTTTAAAAAATGCATATCTTTTAAAAATGAAATTATATCAAATATATATACATATCACTTGACATGTCAAATCCTGGTTTCCTACATAAGTTGTGTAATTTTGTGAAATGGTGCATTTATAGAAGGTTGTTTAAGGTAATACCATTAATTTGTGAAGATAAAGTATATCATTTTGTAAATATGTTCCAATCCTTGATGTAGCTGCAAGGTACAAATAGGCCAAATGTAACTGCTGTATAAAGAATTTAACATAATCAGTTTGTAATTTATCATAATAATAGTTTGTAATTTATCCCACCATCACCACCTTTCTCTTCAGCTGCCATTTTGCATTCCTCCTCTGCCTGTTTTTTGCCTACTTTGAGTCATTTTAAAGTTTTTCCTTGCTTTTCTTCTGCTGATTTGGGCTAGTGTTAAGTCATAGCTTTTCCCTTGCTATGTTAAACCTTCTTCAGAGTCACTGTGCCTCTCTTCAGTCACCTTCTTGATTATTTTAAATTGTCCCCAGATTTTCTGCATTAGTTTAGGCTTAAAGTTAGGCACCTACTGAGCTGCCTTGATGAATTGGGGCCTTAGAGTAGTTCTATTTAATCTTTAAACAGCTACACATTCTTCTCTCATTTTTCTGAGGTCTTCACTAACGTTCTCTTCTAATAGGGGGAGGGGGGAACCATTCTTCATCCATTTTGTACTTGCTTCTCTTGCTAAACTTATATGAAGAAGTCATGAACCTACTGTCAATGGTCAAGTCCTAGTTGCCATTCAGCCTTTCCCAGAAACCATGGGTCAAATTCTGCCCAGATGTAGTCCATGAATCACTGCCCCCAAAACTGCAACCTGACCATATCCACCCATAACAATTATACATGTAATATTGAATAACAAGGAAACGCTGTCACTTCTTCCATAGAGATAATATTTCAAATATAGAAACCAGTAATTTTTGTGGAATCAATGAAAATTATGTAAAAAATACCACTGCTACTCAGTCTCTATGAGGCCTTCGTCCAAGGATCTCTATCTGCACCACAGACACTGAATCAACTACACCCCCACAGATACTGTTTTGCTTTGTTTACTTCCTGGTCTCTCTTATTAAAGCCATCCTCTCCTCCAGCGTTGACTTTTTCTTCCCTTCCCCGCCACTCAGACTCCAAACTCCACTGATCTCCAGACCTGGCTTTCTTCCCCCATAACCAGTCCCTCCATTCCTGCACTGATTTCTCCCATACCATTTTGCCTCTCTTCCTTCACCTCTGCCATCTACCTCAATAAGCATCTTCAGTTTGTTTCCTTGACTGATCTGTATAATCCTCATTCTCTCTCTTCCCCAGCTTGCTATCTCCCTGAAACCTCCCCACGTATGCTGGGGGGCAGGAAGCACAGCTCCACAGTAATCAAGGGAACAGACTTCCTGCCATCCCTATTCCCAGTGATACCAGTTTCACTGGGTTCAGAGCTCTCCTGAGGGGAGGAGGAAGAAACAACAATGGCCCTTTTGAAAAGCACCATCTTTCAAATAGAATGTGTGAGAAAGCAGGCTTAGTATTTCCAGTTGCTTCAGCCATAGGTGCTGGAACTGGGGGTGTTGGGGATGCTGCTGCACCCCCTGCCTGGAATTGGTTTCCATCATATACAGGGTTTACAGTCTGGTTCAATGGCTGTCAGCACCCCCACTATATAAATTGTTCCAGCGCCTCCGGCTTCGGCCATTTTTTCATTCTTCTGTTTTCTTCTTTGTTCTGTCACATGCGTTCATTCTCCTGTACCTGCTTCTACAAGCACATTCTGTGTCTGCCATGAGCAATGGGTGCCACCACAGTGGTGATGACAACACTTTCAGTGTAGATGGGGATGAACCCTGTTTAGCTTTACCTCCAGGCGGACTTGTTCTCAAAGAGGCTCAGCCAGGTTTTCTGAAAAAGACGCCAAGCATGGCTTGGTTCTGTCTACACGTGCAGTTAAACCATTGCAGCACACGTTCAGTTTCATTCTCTGTCAACAAGGCCAAAGAGAACTGATATGTTGAACAGAGATACTAAGGCAGTGGTTCCTATGGCAACAGTATCCAGGTGAAACCTCTCAGAACATATCCACCCCCTCCTCGTGTTTCTTTTTCTTTTCAGTGTTTTGCATGGCAGGGGGTAAGCAAAGGGGATGCTTACCCGCCAGTTCTCTAGCCTTACGTTACCCACACATAATGCATGTCGCCTGATTGTTGTATGCCCCATGCCTCCGATGCAGAAATCAGTTGTGTATTTGCCTGTATGTCAGGTAACAGTGACTGCATGTGAGTGATCAACAAATATGGACTCAGGAAATGTCATGCCTATATGATTTAGGAGCCTTCGTCACTTTTTTTTTCAAATGTGACTTAGGCACTCTTTTTTAATTGTTGTTTCCAACTAACTTTTTAAATTAATACAGAAAATGCTTACTTCAGTTACATTATTTCCATTATCAGAGGGGTAGCCGTGTTAGTCTGGATCTGTAAAAGCAGCAAAGAATCGTCAGATGCATGACGAAGTGGGTATTCACCCACGAAAGCTCATGCTCCAAAACGTCTGTTAGTCTATAAGGTGCCACAGGATTCTTTGCTGCTATTATTTCCATTGTATGAGACAGGCACAAGTGGACTTGACTCAAACAGCCCTCCAACAGAAATGTCTGCCTCCTCCCACAAAGTATTGCAAAATAATAATAGGGTGATAGAAAGCTAGGCAAGGGTCTTAAGAACTCAAGGAAGGAAACTCTTAAGAATAAATTCAGTGTAGGGACTGAGAATGAAGAAAGATAGAGAGATCTAAATGGAAGGAGTCTATGTCCATTCCCCTTCAGTTTCATGCTCACCAGTGTTACCGTGGTCAATGCAGTGACCATATTGCATGCACTGATGACTGCACCAAGTTTCTTCTCAACTACAGCCGCACAGTATCTGATAACCTGTAAAAGATCACTTGCTCATATAGCGAGACATCCATGAGCCACACAACCTCTGCATGCCCTTGAGTTATAACTAGGGACAGGAAATCCCTGTCAGATCCCTGGACAGTAGGACTTTCTGGAACCAAAGCACAGAGTGTTGATAGCGAGATACAGCACTCTGGGTTGTATTGGGGCCCAATCCTACTCTTATTGAAGTCAATAGAAAAATTCTCACTTGTTTCACTGGGAGTCGGATCAAACCCACAATCATCATGCAGTCAGTGACTGAGGGCTAGTTTACACTGGGAACACTTTAGCAGCACAGTGGCAGCACTTCATTGTAGACACTCACTACAGCAATGGGAATAGTTCTTCTGTCACTGTATTTAATCCACCTTCCTAAGAGGCGAAAGCTAGGTGAACAGGTAGAATTCTTCCATCAACCTAGTACTGTCTACACTGGGGATTAGGTTGGCTTAACTACGTTACTCAGGGGTGTGGATTTTTCACGCCCCTGAATGACATGGCTGGAGTTGACTTAGCTTTTGAGTGTAGGCTGGCCTGAATTTTCAAACTAAAGTGACTGAACTCCCAGAGTTCTGACCCAGCATTCAAATGGCCTCATTGTAAAACCTAGGATGGATTATCTAAAGGCAATATATTGTTGCCCCTTTTGGTCCAGGTGATTTGTCAATATCTGGGACCTTGATGGGTTGTTTATGTTAGGAATGGAAATTGACCATAGGAGTCAAGTATTTCTTGATCCTATTTATCTACAAAATATGTACACAAAGTCCTGTTTCCCTGAACATAGTAGAAATTAAACATCAGGCAGATTCCTTATTCAGAAGTCTAAGACTGCCTTTTCAGCAAGAGCTGTGCCCGTAAGAAGTTCTGTCTTTTGACTTCCTCCCAGGTCCATCCTCACCACAGTTTCTCTGGTTTTCTCTTTGCTTTCTGCTGGATTTTCTGCCCTTCACATATACAGACACACAGCTGCAACCAATCAATGCCCCAGCTCCTGTGTTTGAACTCAGTTCCCCACGAAAACTCCTCAGCAAACATGGCTTAGCTCATGGATGCTAACCGGTGCCCTGAGTGGTGGCTTCTATTGTTTTAGCCATCACAACACAAAGGGGCATTTAATTGCTCCTTCTATTTAGACTGAATGAAAGGACCTTAGTACTCCACCACCTTTAACCATGTCTGTGACTGATGGCGGTCCTTAGAATGTGAGCCTGTGTTCTGCATTTTGTCTACTTTTGTTTTGCTTTATATTACTAATGGGGAATGCCACAAGAAGGCAGTAGACATCACACTTAATACTGCAGGGAGGATTATGATGAGTGAAAACACCCTGCTGCACACAAGGATGATAGTGATTCCAGTAGTTGCAAACAAGCAACGCACGCTTCCCACAAGATGATCTGCCCATCTCCAGAAGAAAACACCTACACCTGCAGTTGCTGCTGATATGCCGTGACTGATTTTGTGACCTCCTTTCGCAGTAGCCATTCATGCATTCATGTCCAGTGCCACTCCTGGATGAACAATGGCATATCAGGCTGAACAGCTATGTCCTTGCAGAGTGGCAAGAAATCTGAGTGAGAGAGACCAACATGCTGATGAGTCTCAGCTCTAACTTCCACCCACCTGTTTGCAACTTGGACTGGGCTTAACAGGCTGCTGATGGGAATGGCCCAAGTTGCTGCCACAATGCAGAAATTTGGCTTAGCCCAATCTTCACAGTGTGACTGCAGAGTAGCCATGCAAACAGTAAAACATGAGGTGAAGGAGTGCATAAATGAGAAGACTGGACTGCAACACCTGATGATGCAGCAGTTAGATAGCCGAACAATCTGGATATTGGCTGAAGCAATGGTTAACACCTTCTAGCCTAACCCGATTCTTAGGCCATGTCTACATCTAAAATTTTGCAGCGCTGGTTGTTACAGCTGTATTAGTACAGCTGTATAGGGCCAGCGCTGCAGAGTGGCCACACTTACAGCAACCAGCGCTGCAAGTGGTGTTAGATGTGGCCACACTGCAGCGCTGTTGGGCGGCTTCAAGGGTGGCTCCGGGAACGCGAGAGCAAACCGCGGCGAAGCTGGTCTCCTTTCCCGGTTTGCTCTCGCGTTCCCGGAACCCCGAGCAAGCAGGTCTCCTTCCCTGCGGTTTGCTGGGTGGCTCCGGGAACGCGAGAGCAAACCGCGGCGAAGCTGGTCTCCTTTCCCGGTTTGCTCTCTCGGTCCCGGAACCCCGAGCAAGCAGGTCTCCTTCCCTGCGGTTTGCTGGGTGGCTCCGGGACCGAGAGAGCAAACCGGGAAAGGAAACCAGCTTGATTACCAGAGGCTTCCTCCTTCCACGGAGGTCAAGAAAAGCGCTGGTAACTGTCTACATTGGATTACCAGTGCTGGATCACCAGCGCTGGATCCTCTACACCCGAGACAAAACGGGAGTACGGCCAGCGCTGCAAACAGGGAGTTGCAGCGCTGGTGGTGCCCTGCAGATGTGTACACCTTCAAAGTTGCAGCGCTGTAACTCCCTCACCAGCGCTGCAACTTTCTGATGTAGACAAGCCCCTAGATAGTCCCAAAATTAGAAATCTGGAAGAGATGAGCCCCTAGGATATTGCACATCTCCTTCATGATGCCCTTTGTTAGCAGCCAACAACAAGATTTTCTTTGCAGCCATGTGAGTCAGAAACTTAGTCTTTTTTAAAAAGTGAAAGCTAATAGTATCATAAAATAACACGACTACATGACTCATATACTCATATACTAAGTTGCTCTGGGTGTCCCTAAACCTCTGGCTGCCAGAAGCTGGGACTGGATGACAGGGGATGGATCACTCAAAAATTGCCCTTTTCTGTTCACTGCCTCTGAAGCCACTGCCAGAAGACAGGATAGTGGGCTAGATGGACCATTGGTCTAACCCAGTGTGGATATTCTTATGCACTGCATACCCAGAAGCTGGGGCTTTAAGAAAAACATAATATATTGCAAGACACAATTTAATTATTAAAGTTGCCAGCAATTAATTTGTTTAAAAAGCCCAATCCACCTCTTACTGAGGACAGTGAGAAGCATTCCATTGACTTCACTAGAAACTGGATCCAGACCCAAATTCACCATTTCCATGAAGATCTCTGCCAATTAATTTAGTTGCTAGAATAGTTGTGGAAAGTGAGCACAAAAAGAGCTGTGAAGACAGTCAAAGTGAGTAATATTGATTTTTTTTAAATTTAAATTAATGTATCAATATTAGCACTACTAGTTTTTAGTAGCATTTGTCCATCTCCAGACTTGAAAACCCTCTCTATATATACACATTTCCATTGCCAAGTTGATTCTCATTGCTCAGTTATTTGGTCCTGGCCAACCTCTGTCTCTTTGCATTTTCATAATAATATGGGTAACTATCAGACTTAATACTTTGAATGTAAATACTCCACTTTGATTGATAGAGAGGTGCATGGGGGGTAGGATGAATGGTTTACCCACCTCCCTTTTCCCAAACTTCAGTAAATCACATCCTTTAACTACTTTGCCTTTTAGGAGACTCTATAACACTCAACAAGTGTCTTCTGTCCTGGACCGAGATGGCCAATCCATTGATGTTCTGTGCACTTTTGTGATTTCCCTATTAGATGCACAACCCACAATGGGACAAGTCTAACTAGGGAAGCCTTAGAAGTGCCTGACTGGCTGTACACTCAGTGGATTTGCTGTCCAGACCCTGCAGGCAGGAGACATGCTGGGACTTATTAAAGAGTTTCTTTAAATTTGGGGAAGCTGGGGGAGTGGTTGGTTGGGACTGGAAAAGGACTGGAGCCAAATAGCGTCAGCACCCATGTTTCCCACTAAGTTTTCATAATACAGTATTCATAGCGGTTAGTATTTAGTATATGGTTTCATGCACAGTCCCGGCTCATTACCTGTTTGCTTTCAAGATTTGGTTATATGCACAAACTGATTTTCACAGCATATTGCAGCACTTCCTTTGTGTATTGTCCCTAAGAGATTTTCAATATACAGCTCTCTTGGCTGAACAAACAATGATTGCATCAAAACTTTCCCATCGTTTCAGCATGAATTAGCTTTCAAAGACGTTTGCAAAGTCTCTGCTCTTGTTGCTTTTTGGTTTTCCTGTCACCATCATGCTTTTAATTCCAGATTCATTTTGCAGATCATCCATTTTATCTTTAAAAATATCAATAAGCCCAGTTCCAACTCTTTCATTCTAACTTCTTCATCTTTAACTCTGAGAAACAGTTTTGACCTCTCTCTTGGACAATATTGTATACCTGGTACACTAAATCCATGCAGTTTGCCATGTAGCAGTTAAAGATGAAGAGTCCTGCCTGATATTCTGAGAC
The DNA here is from genome assembly GCF_007399415.2 of Gopherus evgoodei. Taxonomy (NCBI): domain Eukaryota; kingdom Metazoa; phylum Chordata; order Testudines; family Testudinidae; genus Gopherus; species Gopherus evgoodei. The sequence continues at coordinate 48,927,165 of NC_044323.1, forward strand.
ATTAGAGGAAACGTGGAGTGATTTTTGTCCTCCCTTGGATGATTACAGGGGGGAAAAAATCTCTTAATTAGAGTATTAAACAGGGAAATTACTAAAATGTATTTAAAAAACATCTGAAAATATTTCTCAATCTCTGTTGATATGAATTGAGCAATTGTGTAAGCCATGGAAGCTGCCGTCTTAATGATAATTACAATATGTTACACATTTCTTGACATGCATCAGGACAGGAAGGTCAGAGTCAAAGACACAAGAACTGGCAGCCACAGAAGAGGAAAAACAGGAGATTGCCACAGCTCTATTTAGGTCAATTGCATGTGATTTTTCTGATTAACTTTTTTAAGTGTTTTTTTTTTTGAAGTCAGAATAAATGAGGCTGAACTTCTCTAAAGAGCCATGTCCACCTCCTGATGTTCATGTGTCTCTGCCTGCAGTGCTGATCTCTCTGTTTTGATTTATTTTACCAGGCCACCAATATAGCTGTTTCCTGCTACATTATTTCATATTTAATATTTTTATAGAGGGCATTTTAAGGAAAAAGTTATTGGTGATTTCATTCTGTTTTAGATTGGATCAAGGGGCTGGAAATTATTTGATATTCCTTTCCAATTTTCTCTTGATCACTCACACCCAGCAATGGAGACATTCCTGTTGTAGTCTGTGTACCTGTCGACATGGCGAAGTACATGGGCGCTTTCTGTGTAGGTATTTCTAGAAGTCAGTAAACACCAAGAACTCCTAATATCAATTTCAGGAGCATATAACTAAGAGAGAGAAAGAGCATCCTGGAATAGCATGAAAATGACATGGTGGCAGGGAGGTGGAGTGGGAACCCAAATTTGTCTGCTATAACTACTGTATATCCCTAAAGCCTGGTGACTTTCATGTCAGCTAAATGTACTGCTGCCACTCTGCCACCAGGAGAGATCCATGCAATCTTTTCCTCTTGTATGATTCACATAGTGAGAGGTTTCTGTGTAATAGAGATCGGAAACTCTCCACTTTCTGTTGTCAGAATAAGTGACTTGAGAAATGGAGCAAGAAGGGCAGTGTTTTCCTCCAAGGAATTCCTAACTGCGTTACATACTGGTTACCACAGGAAATATAGTTCATTATAGGCTATCTTTGGTAAGAAATGCAGTACTCACATTCTGAGGTTTGCCCAGCCTTACTGAAGTTGTACGAATATCCAATTGCTAAGTCCCAAGTAAGGGGTAACACAGATGATTGGCTGTCACTCTGTGCTCTCTTCCCTATACCCAGGGCTCTTCTGTTACCCTGACCCCATCAGATGCTCACACACCATGTCTAAGGTGAAAGCCTTACTTTAGGATTAAGAGATCACCTCTCCAGTGACTTTTCTTTCTAGAAAAAATGTCAATAAAACATTGCACCATTTTCTTTTCTATGTATTTGCTGGTGGTCAAGGCAAGGAAAGGGGAGAAAGGACGAAGGAGTGCATTGGAGAAATGGGATGCGAAGAGGTGTACTTTCTTGGCTGAACTAAGCAAGTAATGTAAGCAAATATGACTTAGAGCCAGAGATGATGGACCAATTTCTTATTTATGCTAAGGCCCCTTTATTCCACCTCAGCAGTGTAAAGGGGCAGTAAAGGGGAAGCAACTTACTTAGTGCAAATGGGAGTTTTGTCCATTTAATTTAAAGATGGGCATTTATTACTTCTCCCCTCCCCCCCAATATGCAATTGTTTGACAATTAAATAATGCATAGAAGTGTGCAAAAAAAAGCAAATAACATTTTCCAGACTTCCAAAATTATGCATTTTGCATTTTATTTCAAATGTTCATAAAATACCCCCCAAAACAAAAAGCAAAACCAAACAAAAATACTGTGAGTGCTACTATGTCCATCAATTCCACACAATATTAGTGGTTGTCAAATAACCTTACATCACTGAGTAGGAATAGTCTGAACCTTTAATAAAATACACAATACTTGATTCACATTTATCACACAAAAGAAATCCATCTAAGTGGGAAGAGTGCCCCCCGTTTAGCTACGTGGAAGGTCTGCTGAGACCCAAAGAAGACATTCATGAAGTTGCAAGTGATCAGAATCAAACCCAAACTCTTTTGGGGCTTCTTCACACTTGCTGTTGGTCCAGGAGCTGAGTGAACGTATCAACGCTGAGCTATTCATTGTCATTCTGACTATTGGAAGTGGTGAGAGGGGCACTTTAACTTCAGTGCATGCTAACTAGGGCTAGGGGAAGGTTTTCAGACAAAACTTCTTTGTTTGAAAAATGTAGCTTTGGGTCAACTGAAATATTTCATGAATTTGTGTCCAATTTGCTGAATTGATTCAGTAAAACTCACAAAATAGTAAACTCTGGAAAAAAATGAAACATTCAGATTTTTCAATTGGAAATGACTTTTTATTTCAAATTTTACTTCAATTGTATATTTTTTTTAAAAAAGGCAGAAAAAATCCCCCCCAAAACCAAGAATACATTTCTTTCTGAGTAGAATCAAATATTTTGTTCCACCAAAAATGATTTTTTTTCAAATTTTTCGGTTTACTGAAAAATTCAAAAAGTTCTCATTTTTGGAGTTGAACTAAAACAATTTTTTTTTCATTTTTCAGTTTCAACTGAAAAATCAGTTATTCACACATCTCTAATTCTAACATTTTCTGATTCTCAGTGACTTAATAGTTGGATGCAAACTCTGTCTTCGCTATTAGTAGTTGACAATTGGGATTTTTCAAAAGAGCCTAAGTGATTTAGGAGCACCAACCCTACTGACTTTCAAGCCACAATTTCTGTCATGACATACGTGGACAGATTCACACTAAGGTCTCAGATTACACATCAGACTGAAAGTCATTGTTCTTTAAGCATTCTTAATATGCCTGTTATTTGATTGACTAGCTCTACTGTAGTATAGATACAGTCTTGTACAAAGTAATATGACTATATTTTTTAATCTCCCATGTGTCTTTTAACACCGTTTGCTCTGTAATTTTCCCTGTTTAATTTTCTCTCCACAGATTTACCTGCACTGAGTTGATTTTTCTCTGCAGCGCGCACTTGAAAACACCCGCTGAAGAGGATCTGGGAAAGGCTGAGACTAAAATAGCTGACAAGAGACCAACATTTAACCATGTAAAAAATGGATGACTCAAAATTTTGTTTGATTTTCCTCCCCACGGGGGAGAAAACTGTTCTGGCCCTGACTGTAAAAGAATGATTTCCATTCTGACATGGCTCAGATTCTTGCCAGTTTCATAACATCGGCTGTAACTAATTGGGAGCTATATCTGGTGGTCCATATGGTCTGGACAATTTGCACCTTTGACTCAAACTGATGCAAGGAATTAGCATGGTTGTTCTTCAGAGCAAATGTTCATTCCATAACACAGGTACAACCATTATGGAAGATTGAGGGGGGCATATATACTGTTTTCATTCAAAGGAACTGATTTTTCTGTCCACCAAAAAACAACCAGCCCTCCTCCCCAACCTAAACAAAAACCCTTTGTAGATGTAAAACCAGTGTTCCTAAGTTCTTGCCTTTTTCTCTGAGCAGTGGCTGCAGTATTACTCAGTAAGATTAGAGAACCAGTAGATAAAATAAACTGCCCAAATCTTGAGATTCAAGAACATGTGGTTGACTTTTTTTATTTTTCATATGCATTTCTGTATTCCCTGTGGCACAAGGAGAAGGGCCAAAATATCACGAGAAACTGTTCTCAAAAAAGTATTACTAGCCCAGAGAGTAGCAGGAAGTGCTGAAAATCTTGCAAGAAAAACTTTTCTCATGAGATTTACAGCCCAGCATCACCTCTTCTTTACAAACAAGAATCCCCTACTCCAAGGTTTGTCTGTTACAGTATAATGATAATGCTTTCAAATGTTAAGTTTTCCTGGCTGGAGATGCTGACTTGACACCAACTCATTCTCTGCCTTGCATCAGAGTTTAGAGTCAGATTCATAATTTATATTATTCTCCCAACATTAGTTCTACTCTAGATCAGATACAAATTGACAAATCTATATCAATTTGTCACAGTACATTTTTTATTAATAGTAAAACCATCTCTTTAATTCTGAACACTTTACAGGACTTAATGACACCATAGTCCCCGATAGGAAATTTTTAAGCTGAGCAGTATTGATTGATTACACAGCATGAAATGTTTCCAGAAGTTTCAGATTTTTTAAACATAGAATCATAGGACTGGAAGGGACCTTGAGAGGTCATCTAGTCCAGTCTCCTGCACCCGAGGCAGGACTAAGCGTTATCTAGACCATCCCTGATGGGTGTTTGTCTAATCTGCTCTTTAAAATGTCCAATGATGGAGATTTCAAAGCCTCCCTAAGCAATTTATTCCAGTGCTTAACCACCCTGAGAGGTAGGAAGTTTTTCCTAATGTCCAACCTAAACCTCCCTTGCTACAATTTAAGACCATTGCTTCTTTTCCTATCTTCAGAGGTTAAGGAGAACAATTTTCTCCCTCCTCCTTCTAACAACCTTTTATGTACTTGAAAGCTGTTATGTCCCCTGTCAGTCTTCTCTTTTCCAGACTAAACAAACCTAATTTTTTTCAAATCTTCCCTCATAGGTCATGTTTTCTAGATCTTTAATCATTTTTCTTGCTCTTCTCTGGACTTTCTCCAATTTGTCCACATCTTTCTTGAAATGTGGTGCCCAGAACTGGACACAATGCTCCAGTTGAGGCCTAATCAGCATGGAGTAGAGCAGAAGAATTACTTCTCGTGTCTTGCTTACAACACTCCTGCTAATGCAAGTTATGTCAGAGATAGCCAGCACTGGTTCAATTTACTAGTGTTTATTCCTTTTCAATAACCAGACTATTAATATATTAGAAGACTACTGTCCACCTGTAATTGTAATTATTGTTTATTTGTATTGCAGTTAGGCCTAGGAGCTCTAGTCATAGACCCAAACCTGTTGGGCTGGGTGCTGTACAAACACAGAGAAGTAAGACAATCCCTGCCCCCAAGGAGTTTACAATCTATTCTAAGAAAATAATTGTTATTTTGTTACTAATTTGTAATGAGATTCATGCTCCAATGGGGCACCCCCTTGTCCCTGGGTGTAGGGATGAGCTCTGATCTGGTCTAGTGCCCCTTTCCCTCTCTCACTTGCCTGATGGTCCATCTCGCTCTCCAGGACTCTGGGCATTCTCCCTTCCTGACTCAGCTCTCCGGCCAGATCACTATATAGTTTTCCCTTTCCAGGGTAGGGAAGTCCCACCGTACTATCTGTCCTTATGCCTTCTCAGGCAGTCTTATGTAATTCCCAATATGTGTCACTTTCCTAGTGGCTGGTAGGGGAACCCAGGTCCAGCGGCTACTCTAGGTTCCGGGTTCCCACCAACTCTATCAGCAACAGCCAAGAACTATACAGGCTCAACCCTTGCTACTCTTTCACTGGGCTTCTTCCACCCTGTTGTCACAAGCTTCTTCCCTGCAATACCTCTGGATAAACCCCTTCCATCAGGGACAGGATCCCAGGGTGCTTGCTCCTTCCTGGGTTTCCTCCTACCCATCCCTCTGTTCCCAGAAAGCAATTGCAGATTCTATCCCTCCAATACCCTTCTGCTGTCTACTTCCTGCCTTTATACAAGCCCAGCCTGATCCTGCCCCGCTGGACTTCATCTTCAATTAGTGCTTATCAATGAAACCAAGATGAATCCTATAAGGTTAATTGTCCCCTTTTGGGCCAGCTTGACCCCTTCACACTAATATTATCAACTATTTTATTAAAGTAGAGCCAGAAGACCCCCATCAATAATGGGACTCCACTGTACTAGGCATACATATTTGTACCCTTTTCTTCCCTCCTATTATTCAGCTCAAAAGTTGTAGAAATCAAATTTTCTTTTATAAAAACACCAGCTATACACAGAGCCCACAAGGAGTCAACCTCCATTTATGAGTGTGAATAACAGTCCTACTGTATAAAATACATGTATGGTATAAAACATGTGTGGTAAATATTTATGCATGTTGAAAGTTAATTAGCCCCTTTCACTGAAAACTTTGATGTGCCAGAAAACCCATATTAATGTAGATGGTACTGGTTCTGGAATTTTGTATGTCTAACTATACCCTTTTTATTTTAAATGATGTGCAGAGAGAACACACGGATCACAACTGTTATTGGAAATCTGCTTAGAACAAGATGTTTTATTCTGTCAAAGGGACTTAAATACTTTCCCCCCTTCCCAATTATAACAAATTAAAAGAAACAGAAAATACTTTTCTATCAATTGACATCATCCTCCATGAATGTTACAAAGTCAATCTGGTGTGCTTTTCAATAAATAATAATAATAATTATGTGCATTATAAAGATGCCTCAAAGTCTATGCAGAGTACCTGCAATTTGTACCTAAACTGAATTGCAAATGGTTGATAAGTATAGCACATATTTCCCCATTCTTCTCCCAAAATAGAAAAGCTGTTTAGCTCTTTGTAAAACATGCTACATGAAGTTTGCTCTTTCCCATAGACAGATATTTTTTCTTAGTTTTGAGCCTCTGAAATGTTTGAAAATTGCATGAACAGAGCAATTTTTGGCACTTCACCTGGGAGCACAAAATGTTAGCAAATCAGTCTGAAAGGATCTTAAGTGTAACATTGGAATAATGTTCTGTGTGACAGTGGATGCATCTTCATTTTACCCTATTTACATATTCACAGGAAAAAACTATGTGGTATTGTCTAAAGGGGCCTATTTAGGAGGAAATTGCATACACAATTTTTGAATGCATTAGTGGGGGAGCATATACTAAACACAGTTCATAAAGAAGAGCATAATATCCTTTAACTAAAGGGCTTGCAGGAGAATGTAGAAGAGATTAAGGTGAATGCAAATGGTTGACATGGGGGGAATGAAAAGATGCTTAGGTCTTCATCGGGGATTTCTAGTCCTTCCTGTCTCCAGTGAAACAGAAAAGCAGCCAACATGTATTGGTGTGCTTAGTCTCTGAACTAATACACATGGTGCTTATAAAGGTACAGTAACTGCTCTGATTAATGAGCGCAAAGCACGCTACATTTTTAATACACCCATCCATCCATCTCCTTATACCATTCCTCCACCAATGTGATAGCTGAAGCCCCTTAAGCCTGGCATGAAATACAGTTGCCTTGATGCTGTAATTTATACAACTAATGGACTGGTATTTTAATTACTGGTACCTATTTTTTATTCTCATTTGTGTTTTCATCCTGTTCCCCCCGAAACACACACCCCTTTACTTTGTTGCTTTTGGAATTCTGCACATTACTGAATACAACTGAGTGGGGGCCACTTACCATATTGATAAAGGATATTTGATGAATCACACACAGACTAATCAACAATGTAAATAGCAGCCTTTGGGCCTGATTCTGCTGCCTCTTATACCAGTTGTATATCAATAATATCAAAGGAGTTACTCCAGATTTACAGCAAGATAAATGAGAACAGGATCAGATAATTTAAGTCCACGAATAATTTTGATAGTGTCAGGTGATAATACAGAGATTGTTTCCCATTAGCAGTTACATAAAACTCTACACAAGGTTTTAGCAATAATAGTTTTTAGTAGTACCAAGTGGTTATCAATATATGGTACTTTTTGATTTCATCAGATAGAGAGCACAGTTCTATAGATTTTACTCACATGATTCATCCTGTTGCTTGAAGAATTAGGCCCATAAATTTTAATAAGCAAGTTCCCTTTTGGAAGGATTTTAAACTTTTCCTCTAGAATTGCCCTTTGTAAGATCACTGTTTAACAGTAAATATATTTCAGGTTCCTGATTAAAATCACAGATGTTAACTCTGTTGGTTAGAAAATATTATTGCTCACTCTAGTCCCTAGATGGTGTCTATGAAGACTACATTTAAAATCCTGGGCATCAAATACAATTATTTTGTTTGATCTTTGGAGAAAAAAAGACATTTGAGTCTGAGTTAAAGGGTACTGCTTGGAAAAACTAGGGTCTCTGCTCATATAGAGCAACATCTGTGAGAAGCAGAGCTGAAAGGGAAATTTTAACCTCCAGGGCTGATGGGGACCAATATAATGAAAGGATTTTTTTAAATGTGAAAAGATGGATTAAGCATTTCACTAGAGCCTGTGTCTAAGAGAAGGTTGAAAATTACCTTTGCTCCAACTCTGGGAGAGTTTGGCATGAAGCAGGTGTGCTACATATCTTGAACATTTTACAGGATTCCACTTTTCATTTTATTTCATTTCCTCTATTCTAAGTGTCCAGTCCCAAGGATTTTTTTTATTTTGTTTTTGCTATGAAAAAATTTGGCTGAGAAATAAAGTTGATCTCTAGAACTTGTATGATTTAAAGAACTGATCAACTGATTTTGTGCCCATAGTGATTAAATCTTGGTGAAGTAAATAGTTTTAAAGTCTGATCCTGGAAACACTAGAGCATGTGATTCAAATTACTCACAGGTAAATAAAGTTACTCGTGTGTGTGTTTGCAAGCTCAAACCTTTCATATGCTATTTTCAAACCCAAATCTCCTCGGAGTAACATTTAAATGACTGCATTTAAATTCCTATTGAAATGAAAACAGAAAAAAGTATTGTGATGAAGAATTGACCTTGCTGCTGAAACTGAAAGAATCAAGGAATTTATCAAATTTTCACAAACTTAGCTAACCGATATGCATATTACCTAGATACTTGTTATGATTAATTACAATTATTATAATAACATGGGGCCACCTAGCTATCTGGCTTAGGGGTTTCCGTAGCATCCATTACTGTAGCATTTAGCTATGTATCACTAGAAAGAATGACAAATGAAGTCAAAATGAAGGCATCTGCCTCTCAACCAGGGCCTGAGGCAGGGCAAGCCTGCTCCTTTGCATAGAAATATTTCAAAGCAATATCAGGGATTACAGACATTATGCCGATCTCCGTTTGTCAAGCACAAACACAGCAGCTCCTTTCTATAGTGCTTGTGAGAAGGACCAAATAGTGGAGCGCTGGGTCTCTCACAGGACACAGTGAATGAAAAATCAATGTGATCATAATAGTATATGTAGTCCCCAACTCATGGCCAAACTCAAGAATTCCTTTTGACTTCTTCTGTGGGGGAGTTTCAGCTGGTTTGTAAACCACAAAGGTGAGGATTTAATTGGTAATTCTGTGTTTCAGAAAAGCTAAATAACAAAGTCACAATGTCTTGGTATTTCACAGAAAGAAGGAAGTAAAGCCACACAAAGAAGCTTCCTGCTGAAAATTCTTCAGTGGCATCAAGTGCAGTTCATTAATTGATGGCCCAGCTGACGTTAAAGACATGCAGTTCTCTGGTGTGGTTCCCTACGTTAGTAATGGCAATACTCCTCTTTGTGTGCTCTGAATGGCTCTCCACTGTGAGGCCTGAGTAGCCACTGACTTCCTTTATGGAGTGGGAAGGTCTGGGCAGGACAGTCATCCAGCAGCACTCAGCAGCCACATGCTGGCAACATCATTCTGTCCTACAAGGGACTCCAGGGGAAAAATACTATCCTTCTATTGTAGAAAGTATTAAATGCTTTTAGCAAGCAATGGCCACCCTTAATGATTTCCAAGAGAGGAAATGAACCTCCAATCAATTATGACACTTGATTAGGTTACTTAAGTTGCTGAATCTCCAGCAAAAATCAGTAATGACAACTCTCCCACACTTTGTGTGTGATTCAATGGCTCTTACAGTAATGCAGCTCGGTACACCTCCTGTTTTATGAGTTATTTTCTTTGCTGTTATTCAATGTCCATTGCATTATTAGAAATCACTGGGTAGCTATCTTGTAGCTTTACAGTAAGAATCCTATTTGAACATGGCTTAAATCAATTCACACTTATTTTTAATCCAGGCTATTTGCTTGAAGAACTGAAAAACATTGAAGATAAGAATAACAATCCCATACTGCCTTGCATTATTACAACAATTGCTTTGCTCTTAACATGATCCAAGAGCTGGAAGTTGAAACTAGACTAATTCAGACTGGGAATAAGAAACAGTGAAGTAATTAGCCATTGCAACAACTTTCCGAGGGTTGTGTTGAATTCTCTGTCACTGTTAAATCAAGTTTGGATGTTTTTGTGAAAGACCCATTCTCGGGATTATTTTGGGAAGTCCTGTGGCCTGTGTCATGCAGGATGTCCCCTCTGGCCTTAGAATCTATGAATGTTGCACATTCGATTTCATATTAGAAGGAAACAAAAGTTCAAAGCTACCAGTGAGTACAAGATAAATCAGTGGCAGCTGGTAACAGGAAGGATCATTTCAACAATAAACACTCATGTAGGGATTTCTAATTATTGTTAATGGTCTATGACTCATCTTCCCTTATTTTTCACTCTTATCAGCATTGTATTACCGGAGTGTCACTGCTAGTAGGCATATTAAAAATGACACCACATCCTACTGATGCTTTGAATGCACTGTATTCTAATTTCTCTCCTCTGTTGGTCTTCTCCCCATCACATACATCCCCCCAAATCAGCTGTGGCAGCTGAAACACTCCCCTCCTCACTCCCACCTCTAAGCAGGCAGACACTTATTTGCTGCCATTTTGTGCTCTTAACTCTAAGCCACATAGATCCTGCCCCATGAGTCTCTGCTGTTGCTCTCAGCCACTTGCCTCTGTTGGTTCCTAGGTTAAGGGAAAGAGTGGAGCTCAGCAGTGTGTGGGAAGTAGGGCAGGGAAAGAGGAAATTTTTGGTATAGGGCTAGGCAGGGCTAGTTAGGACTTACTACTAGCAGGAATTGTAACCTGGACCTAATACCCAACAGCTACAAATCATCCCCCCTAGTAATCCTAGAGCTCCCTAGCGACCTCAGCCCAACTCAGGAAAACAGTGTGTTCCCAAGCGACTACCACTTGGTAGCTGGCCAGTTTCCTGAGGGTTCATTTTTTAAAATACGCACATTTCTGCTAATGGAGACACAAACTGCTACTGTATTATCTTGTAGTCATTAAAGCAGCCCAACTGTACCACTTTGGGTTGCTGAGTGAAAGGCAACATTGACAAATTATCATCAGCCACAGGCCTGGCCGCTACCCTTAGTTACGGCAGTGAGCCTGCACAGCTGTGACTGATGGTAGAAATTGGCTTATGGTCTTTAAAATGTCAAAGCCTTCAGGAAATACACAGTAATAATTCCAGAATCAATACTAAGAGACTTTTTTACCTACTGTGTTTTCTTACCGCCACACACTGCAAAAGTCTGTGGGGGAGAAACTGTTGACAATCACATATACTAAATCCTCTGACTCAGGTGTATTGGCAGATGGCAGAGAGGAAAACAGAACATACAAGAGCCAGGTAAACCAAGGGAGGTGTAATAAAATACAAAACCAGCTGGGTCTAGTCCCAGTGAGAGATGTTGTTTGTATTTAGGTTGAACCTTTTGTACAGTTGGTCTGACAGCTGAAAGACAGCCCTGCCAATCTGAAGCAGAGTCTTTGCAAGGCAAAGCAAAGAGTAAAGTATCTTTTGTGAAAACTACAAACTTCAGCTAAGCAAGTATCAGGTAAATGAAAATAGTAAAAGTAACAGAGGAGTAAATTGGCCATGCCCAGATGAGCTGAATGAGAGGCTCTCTGACTGCAACCCACATAGCAGGGGGCAGAGGAGGTGCTGATTGCCAAGGTGAGAGCACTCAGCACCTTGCAGAATCAGGACTTCCTTGATTCAGAGCTCGTTAACACACTTCTTTGCTCCCTGGGGACTGATTCCCTGATTCCAAGCTCACATTAGTTTTGCACCTGTGTCATTCCAGGAACTTCATTGGAATTACTCTTGATTTACACTAGTGTATGTGAGATCAGAATTATGCCCTGAGATTGCTACTGACACACTGCTTCCAGATCCAGGAGTAATACTCACTCTTTTACTCACATTTCCTTTGTAGTAAAACATTGCCCTGACATTCAAACTCCAGAGTGGCTAAAAGCCCACATCTTTCAGTAATGATTTGGTTAATGCACTTGCATTTTATGGTTTTTGACAAGCTTTCAGTATGTCTGAGTGGTAGATAGTTTTCATCTTGGATGACGCACCAGGGATTGAATGGGAGATCTCCAGAGATGAAAGTGTAAATTTGGGATTAAGAGCCAGGCTCTCATGCTCTGGAAGTTGTAACAGACCCATATCCTCTGTCGACTGGGCACAGAGGGGAACACATAATACACACTGACCGGTTGATTTCACAAGCATATCAGCCCCACGTTCTTTAAAGCAGTGGTCCCCAAAGTTTTCACATCATGTTCCCCTCCTCCCAAACCCATACCACCCCCCAGGAGCCATGGTCAGGAACTGGGAGCTGGGCCATGGTTCCCAGGGGGGAAGGGCATGGACAGGGGTAAGCTGGCTGAGACTGGAGCTGGAATGAGGGGCTGAGGCTGGGTCTGCAGCTGGGCCCAGGTCTGGGCCCAGGAGCGGGGCCGAGTCAGGAGCAGAGCCACAGTTGGGGGCCAAGGCTGGTGGTGGGACTGGGGGCTGGGGCTGCCGCCAGGTGTGGAGCATCGGCCAGGCCGGGAGTTAGGGCAAAGGATGGGGTCACGGCTGGGGGCGGGGTAGAGCTGGGGGCAGAGAGGTGCTGGGTGATGCTCCCTCACCGCCGTCCATGAGGGCTGGCCTGGGCCCTGACATGCCCCAGGGAATGTTCCTCTGTGCTTCCCCAGGGGGATGCACTCACAGTTTGGGGACCACTGCTTTAGAGTCAGTGACAATCTCCCATGGACTCATACAGCACAGGCTTCAGCTGGTAGAGCATGCAGCTACCTGCCTTCTCCATGGTTTAGGCCACCATCAGCACATTAGGCCCCCACTCAAGGCCCTCCACTGGCTCCAAGTGAGCACCCAATGACCATTTGAGACTTTAGTTCTAATCTTCAAAGTATTAGTGGATCAAGCCCCAGTTATATCAAGGACTGAAATTCAACCAGTGAATGACCATGACAGCTGCACTCCTCTAAGACAATGTAGATAAAAATCCCAGGACAAAATACATCCGATCTGAGCATTCTCAGTTGAGGGAATCCAGCTAGGGAGCAAATTTCCAGAGGACATTACATAAATCCAGAGTCTGGTTGTCTTTAGGGAACACTAAAAACCTTCCTCTCATTCCCCACATAAGAATGACAGTCATAACACTGACACCCCTTTCTACCCAGTGAACCCTAACAAGAACAACAAACATTTACAAAATCAAAATCCCAAACCCAAGCTGTTTCTGCCCAGAAAAGGGAGAAGTGCCAGGCACTCCAGGAAGTCCTCTAGCCACTTGGCTATTTCTATTGATTTCCAAGGACTTTTCCAAACAAACACTTAGTTCCAAGCAAACTGGAGCATAAATCTACCCCACACTAATGTGCCACGCACTAAGTATCTGTGTGGACTCTGCTGCTGTGCACTGAAAGTTCCCTAGTGTGCTTTAATCTGCTTCTGTTTCAAAACTTTCAAAGCACAGTAAGGGAGCATTTAGTGTGCAGTTGCAGGGTCTACATCAGTGGTGGGCAACCTGTGGTCCACGTGCCACATGTAGCCCATCAGGGTAATCCGCTAGTGGGTCATGAGACAGTATGTTTACATTGACTATCCACAGGCCCGGCCACCCGCAGCTCCCATTGGCACAGTTTGCCATTCTCAGCCAATGGGAGCTGCGGAAAGTGGTGCGGGCCTCAGGGATTTGTTGGCCGCCGCTTCCCACAGGTCCCATTGGCTGGGAATGGCGAACTGCAGCCACTGGGAGCTGCTGTGCCTGTGGACGATCAGTGTAAGCAAACTGTTTCATGGCCCGCCAGCAGATTACCCTGACGGGCCACATGTGACCCGTGGGACGCAGGTTGCCCATCACTGGTCTACATGGAAACATAGTGTGCAACAGGCCAGTGAGGGATATATTTGCACTGCAGTGTCACAAACCTAGTGCTCATGAAGGGAGGCAGGGAGATCAATAGATAGATGGATTAAATACCTTCTATTGTCATTTGTGGTATTGCTGTAGCTGTGTTGGTCTCAGGATATGAGAAAGATGTGGTAAGTGAGGTAACATCTTTTTTTGGACCAACTTCTGTTGGTGTAAAGGACAAACTTTCAAGTTTTGTGAAACTTGAAATCTTGTCCTTTCCACCAATAGAAGTTGGTCCAATAAAAGAAATTACTTCACCTGCCTTGTCAGATAGATAAATAAACAGATCCCAAATCCTGTAGTTCTTCTTCAGACCTTACTCAGGCAAAACACCTATGAGGCACAAGGAAGGACTGTAAGATTCCACCCACATAATTTGCTCTATTTGTGAGGCTGTTGTATCCATAATACAAGAAAATGATGTCTCTCAATTCACCATTATTTAGTCCATTAGGCCCAATTACTGCTGCTGTTTTTTTCCCCCTCATGTTTTTCAAACCTCTCATTTTATTGTTTCCTCAATTTCTTTCCTTTTATGCCAAAACCCCAATTTAACATATGACTTATCCTGTCCCTTCCTTCCTCCCGCCGCACACCACCACCAAAAATAGCTAGTAGATTTGTTTTCAGGATTTAACACAGCTAAGTTCAAGTGCATAAACTCTGCCTTCATTAGTATTGGTCAGATTCACCAATCACTTGAAGAATTGCTAAGAGCAATCAGTGTTGACGATTAACAGCACTCAATACAGAGCTGAGGCTGAGGTACCTCAGCTGATCAGGGTTCAGAGATCATCACAAGTATAAGTCACCTGTTGACAATATGGAAACAGAGGTCCTTCCACAAATCTTCCAAGGCAAGAATTGCATCTTCCCACTCATTCCCCACCCAGAAGGGGATAGCTATATTTATAACAGACTAATTTGTTAAGATTAGTTATAAAGACAAAGTGGGTGAGGTAATATCTTTTATTGGACCAACTTCTGTTAGTGAAAGTTGTTCCAGTAAAAGATATTACCTCACCCACGTTGTCTCTCTAATATCCTGGGACCAGCATGGCTACCACTGAAAACAAGACCAGTTAAATGTTTTGAAAGGTAAAGTATCTGACTGTATTTCACTTTGGATAGTATTCTTTCTGATTGAGGCTTGCAGTTATGCTGCAGGGACTCTTACTCACAGAGCAAACCCTTTCGTTTCCCCTCTGAGAGGTATTCTTCTCAGCATGTTACTCCTCTTGAACATGTGGTATTGGTGGAACTGAAAGAAGCCTCTCTTCGTATTCTGAGAAGAACAGTAGGTGAAAGGGAGTTCCTCTACCAAAACATTTTGTAGGGTCTTCTCTAAACCCTTTTCAACTGGCCAGTATCCCTTTTGAAATACAAAATGTGTCTCCTAAATCTGAGCCATTCTATATTTTAAGAACCCCATTCTTGAGCAGCATTGGCTATGGCCTTGTGAGGGTCAGGAAGAAGGGGTGCCATGTCATGGAAGTGGTACTCCTGCTCCCCCAACCTGGATCCAGCAAGCTTTGCTCACAGAAGCAGAGGCAGCTTATAGTTATTCTTTCATCTTGCCTGCTACACTCAGAAGTCTCCCTCTTCTTCCTGTCTTTTAAATCTACCCTGCAGACCCATTTTTACACTAGCTTTCCATGCTTTTACTCATCCACCACTGACTGCTCTGGCACTTTATCCTTTGTTTGTAGCATAGTCATTCCAATTTGATCCTCAAAGCAGGGACCATATCTCTGTGTTTGTAAATATCTATGATTGACCACAGTGATTCCCAATCTTCTTTGGCTCAGGATCCATTTGTAAATTTTTATGGCCTGTTACAAATTTTAAATAAATTGGAGGTGGAGGCCTTGGGGCAGAGCCATAACTAGCCATTTTAGTGTCCAGGGAGAGGAAGCATATTTGTGCCCACGACCAGAGGCAATATGTGTGGGAGTCATATGCGTGCTCCCCCATTTTTTTGGTTGCATCCCCCCCCAACCCAGACAGGCTTGGTGGCCCACTGAGGTGAGTCAGGGGCTGGAGGTGGCGCTCCCTCCCCAAGCGGTGCAGTGCAGGGCTGGCCCCACTGAGCCCTGCTACCCCATCACATGGGGTTGGCCCAAGCCATCTGGCATGGCTGGCCTGAGCTGTCCCCACAGCTTTGAGCCCTGCATGGCTCCTCCGCTCACCCCACCCTGGTTATGGCCCTGCCCTGGAGTGGTTTTGGTTGGATCCTGCCCTTCAGGCAGGTTGGGTCCTGCCCGGCACTCATCCCACAGTGGTGGCTCCTGCAGCTCCTGTGCTGTGGGGCGGGCTGGGCTTGGCTCTCAGCTCTGAGCGTTGGAACCTCCGGGGTTCCAGCATTGCTCAGGTTGCCCTGACTGGTCAAAGTTTGTGTGAGTGGAGTTGTGACCTGGCTCTCGGGGTTGCAGTGCCACTCACTCAGATTTGGCCTACCTGGGCTACCATCATCATGACAGCTGGGCCAAACCTGCATGGTACTGGGATCCTAGAGGTTGCAGTGCCTGGAGCAAGAAGGCAAACCCAGCCAGACCTATGGGCCATGAGCCACAGGAGCTGCCACGTGACCCTTGGAAACATTCTGGTGATCCAATTTTGCGTCCCAACCCATGGGCTGAGAAAGCCTGATTTAATGCACATGATTTTATGTATATATAAGCTGAATAAACAACTGAGGGTGCAATCTCAAAATATCTGCAGAATATCAAACCTGTTCTTAAAAGAAAACCAATTTCTAAGTATATCATTGCAACCATGAAAAGCAGCCTATTTATAACTGTGAATGCTGCATATATTCTCTTAAGATGAGTCACATTGTCTTTGCAGTTTCATAGAATCATAGGACTGGAAGGGACCTCGAGAGGTCATCCAGTTCAGTCCCCTGCACTCATGGCCGGACTAAGTATTATCTAGACCAGGGTGGGCAAACTTTTTGGCCTGAGGGTCACATCTGGGTATGGAAATTGTATGGCGGGCTATGAATGCTCACAAAATTGGGGGTGATGTGTGAAAAGGGGTGAGGGCTCCGGCTTGGGGTGAGGGCTCCGGCTTGGGGCCAGAAATGAGGAGTTCAGGGTGTGGGAGGGGGCTCCGGGCTGGGCCAGGGACTTGGGGGGACTCTGGGGGAGCTGGGAATGAGTGGTTTGGGGTGCAGGAGGGTGTTCCGGGCTGGGACCAAGGGGTTCGGAGGGCAGCAGGTGGATCAGGGCTGGGGCAGGAGGTTGGGGCACAGGAGGAGGTCAGGGATGCACACTCTGGGTGGCGCTTACCTCAAGCAGCTCCCAGAAGCAGTGGCAT
Source organism: Gopherus evgoodei (assembly GCF_007399415.2). Classification (NCBI taxonomy): domain Eukaryota; kingdom Metazoa; phylum Chordata; order Testudines; family Testudinidae; genus Gopherus; species Gopherus evgoodei. The sequence goes on from NC_044323.1 coordinate 48,944,391, forward strand.
GTCCCCCCTCTGGTTCCTATGCAGATGTGCGACCAGGTGGCTCAGTGCACTACCCTATCTGCAGGTGCCACCCCTGCAGCTACCATTGGTCATGGTTCCTGGCCAATGGGAACTGCGGGTGTGGCACTTGGGGTGGGGGCAGCATGCGGAGCCCACTGGCTGCCACTATGCGTAGGAGCCAAAGGGGGGACATGCCACTGCTTCTGGGAGCCACACAGAGTGGGGCAAGCCACCTACCCTGCTCCCCAGCTGGAGCACTAGAGTGGGGCAAGCCCCAGACTCTGCTCCCCAGCGGGAGCTCAAAGGCCAGATTAAAACATCTGGAGAGCCTGATGCAACCCCTGGGCCATGGTTTGGATCTAGACCATCCCTGACAAGTGTTTGTCTAAACTGCTCTAAAAAACTTCCGTGACGGAGATTCCACAACCTCCCTGGGCAATTTATTCCAGAGCTTAACCACCCTGACAGTTAAGAAGTTTTTCCTAATGTCCAACCTAACCTGCTGGTTTTGTTATGATTATTAATTATTTATATTTCCATAGCACTTAGGAACCTCAGTCATGGACCAGCGTCTCATTGTGCTGTGTGCTCTACAAACACCGAACAAAAAGATGGTCCCTGCCCCAGAGAGCTTACTATCTAAAGATTAGATCCACAAATTGATACAGACAGAAGGGGGAGTACAAGGAAACAATGAGACAGCATTGCTCAGCTTGATAGGCAGTGGTCTCAGCCTACAAACAGCCCAGTTGTCAAGTTTTATAGGCATCATGGCAAAGGAGAGTTTTGGGGAGAGATTGAAAGGTGGAAAGGAGGTAGCTTTATGCGTGTTTATGGAGCACGTCTCCCAAGAGCGTGGGGCAGTCCCTGGTGCTGAAGAGTTTACAATCTAAATAGACAGCAGGCTTAACTTCTCATAACACTAAGGAGCGACGGAGCACTAAAGTCCAGCTTTTCAAGATGGTGATGTACCTTTAATTTTAGAGGTGTTTGGGGGTTAAGGAAGTGATTTTCCCTCCCTCTGATGCTTAGTGCAGCACTTTACCTTTAATCAGGCCTACAATATAATCCAGTGCCCATTTTTATATTGTGCACTCAGACATTTTTGATAAATCCAAAAGGGAAAAACACCAAAAAAGATGATTTTGCAATGCAATTGTATTTTTGCTGTTTTTTACATTATAGCTGGGGCCCTATCAATTTCACAGTCATAGGATTTAAAAAATCATAAATGTCATGATTTCAGATATTTAAATCTGAATTTTGACAGTGTTGTAATTGTAGGGATCCTACACCAAAAATGAGTTGTGAGGGTGGGGGTTGCAAGGTTATTGTAAGGGGGTTGCAGTACTGCTACCCTTACTTCTGTGCTGCTGGTAGTGGTGGTGGCTGTTGACCGGGTGCCCAGCTCTGAAGGGAGCGCCCCACCAGCAGCAGCGCAGAAGAAAGGGTGGCAATAAACCATGCCGTGCCACGCTTACTTCTGTGTTGCTGCCTTCAGAGCTGGGAGGCCAGAGGGTGGTGGATGCTGACCGACGACCCAGATCTGAAGGCAGCAGCACATAAATAAAAGTGGCAATACCGTGACACCCCTAAAATAACCTTGCAACCTGCCCACAAACTCTTTTTGGGTCAGGACCCCTGGTATGAGAAATCCTGGTCTCCACCATGAAATCTGTATAGTATAGGGTAAAAGCACACAAAAGACCAGATTTCATGGGTAGGGGGAGACCCAATTTCACGTCCCATGATGTGTTTTTCATGGCCGCGAATTTGGTAAGATCCTAATTATAGATCTTTCGATGGAGATGGGAGGCAACAAAATTGCTATTCACCACTTAAGTCTCAGTTACGCTACCATAAAAAGGTTAAGTGGTACACTGTACTTGTGCTGGCCCTCTGCTTAAAGGTGAATTTTACCCTTTCACAATATTTAAACAAGGCTTATTCATAGTAGTTATCAGTATATTTTCCATGGGAGACACTGCCTGGTACTCTAGGACCAAAATGTACGTTTTGTACAGTAAAAAGGTGATTTTACAATAACTGAATACCACAAGATTTAATTAGGAAACATTTTGACAAAAGCAGTTTGCTTGGATTTGAACTCTCCCCTGCAATGCTTGCAACTCAAATACAGTAGCATGGGACTAATGTATGAGAAGCAGAAAAGACAAGAAACAAAAGTAAATGGATTAGTTTATTTTCACCATTCATATGAAGAGCATACATGGTAGCAATAGCAAACATGGTAGAATGTACATTTGTTCTGCCAAATTCTGTGTTTTATTAGTAACTTGAGTACTTTTATTTTCCTTTTATTAAAAAATGTAGCTTGATTCTGTATTCATAGACACTGGTGTAAATCAGGAGCACCTCTGCTGAAATCAGTGAACTTACACCAAAGTAAATCTGGCGACATCAGAATTAGACACAGAATTTGTATTTAATCTGGTTGACCTTTTAACAGGGAAACGGGCTTCCCACAAAAAAAAGCTGCCCAGAGTGCAAAGCTGCAGAGGCTGAAAAATGATGAAAATAAACAGTAGGGGGTGCAAATATGCTTGCTTGCCCTGGGCAATAAAATGCATAGTTACAGCTCTATCCCTGTAACAACCGTAGGCAAACAATATCCAGTTCCTGCCAGCTTCACATGGACATTAACAGGCTGGGGACATTTTCTGTATAAACAGGAATTTAGGTTTCAAAGTGGTAGCCATGTTAGTCTGTATCAGCAAAAATAGTGGGGATCACTTGTGGCACCTTAGAGACTAACAAATGTATTTGGGCATAAGATTTTGTGGGCTAAAACCCACTTCATCAGATGCATGGAGTGGAAAATACAGTAGGAAGATATATATATCCAGTACATGAAAAGATGGGAGTTGCCTTACCAAGTCGGGAGTCAGTTCTAATGAGACAATTCAGTTAAAGTGGGCTATTATAAACAGGAGGAAAAATCACTTTTGTAGTAGTAATCATGGTGGCCCATTTCAAACAGTTGACAAGAAGGTGTGAGTAATAGTAGGGGGAAATGAACATGGGGAAATTAGTTTTTAGCTTTTGTAGTGACCCATCCACTTTCAGTCTTTATTAAGACCTAATTTAATGGTGTTCGGTTTGCAAATTAATTCCAGTTCTGCAGTTTCTCTTTGGAGTCTGTTTCTGAGGTTTTTTTTGTTGAAGAATTGCCACTTTTAAGTCTGTTATTGAGTGACCAGGGAGGTTGAAGTGTTCTCCAACTGGTTTTTGAATGCTATAATTCTTGACGTCTGATTTGTGTCCATTTATTCTTTTGTGTAGAGACTGTCCAGTTTGGCCAATGTACATGGCAGAGGGGCATTGCTGGCACATGATGGCATTTATCACATTGGTAGGTAAATGAGCCCCTGATGGTGTTGCTGATGTCGTTAGTTCCTATGATGGTGTCCCTTGAATAGATATAAGGACAGAGTTGGCAACGGGATTTGTTGCAGGGATAGGTTCCTGGGTTAATGTTTTTGTTGTGTGGTGTATAGTTGCTGATGAGTATTTGCTTCAGTTCGGGGGGCTGTCTGTAAGTGAGGACTGGCCTGTCTCCCAAGGTCTGTGAGAGTGAGGGATCATCCTTCAGGATAGGTTGTAGATCCTTGAAGAGACGCTGGAGAGGTTTTAGTTGGGGGCTGAAGGTGACGGCTAGTTGTGTTCTGTTACTTTCTTTGTTGGGCCTGTCCTGTAGTAGGTGACTTCTGGGTACCCTTCTGACTGTCAGTCTGTTTTTTCATTTCAGCAGGTGGGTATTGTAGTTTTAAGAACACTTGATAGAGATCCTGTAGGTGTTTGTCTCTATCTGAGGGATTGGAGCAAATGCGGTTGTATCTTAGAGCTTGGCTGTAGACAATGGATCATGTGATGCGGTCTGGATGAAAGCTGGAGGCATTGATGTAAGTATAGCGGTCAGTAGGTTTCTGGTATAGGGTGGTGTTTATGTGACCATTGCTTATTTGAACTGTAGTGTCCAGGACATGGATCTCTGGTGTGGATTGGTCCAGGCTGAGGTTGATGGTGGGGTGGAAACTGTTGAAATCCTGGTAGAAATTCTCAGGGGCCTCTTTCCCATGGGTCCAGATGATGAAAATGTCATCAATTTAGTGCAAGTAGAGTAGCGGTGTTAGCGGACGAGAGCTGAGGAAGCGTTATTCTAAGATAGCCATAAGAATGTTAGCACATTGTGAGGCCATGCAGGTACCCATAGCAGTGCCGCTGACTTGAAGGTATACATTGTCCCCAAATGTGAAATAGTTGTGGGTTTCAGGCATGAGCCAAATCCCTTTAAAGAAATGGACAACACCTCCGACAACACCTCCACCACGTTCAGTGGAAGTTACATTGCACCTTTGTGCAGTCCCATGTAAATGCCAAAATTGCCACAGGGATACCATTCTTTAATTCAGGAGAAGTGGCTGCATGTCAGTAGTTTGGTACACAGAGAGCTTGCAAAGCACTTCAGCTTCCCAAAAGTACTCTCAAATCTTGAACTCCACTGAGCGTACAAAAGGCGAATAGCCAGAGTTACTTCCAAAGAAATGAGCTGCATTCTCCTCCTTATAGATTGTTTCCCAAACAAAGATGATTTACTATTTAGCAGAGGAAAAAGTTGAGGTTCTTAAAAGATCAGGCAGACAGGCCTATCATTTTGTTCACTATTGAAGCACAAGGAGTGCGCCATGGAAAGGGTTACTAAACAATTTACCAAAAAGAACTGCACAGTGTGACAAACTAATTTCAGTACTTCCAAAGGACTAGAGCAGATCTGTTTAAACAACATCCAATCCTGATTTTAAAATTGCCAATGATGGAGAATCTACCACAACAACCCTTGATACTGTTCCAATGGTTTATTGCCTGCACTGTTAAAAACATATGCCTCATTTCCAGTCTCAATTTATCTAGCTTTAACTCCCAGCTGCTAGATCTTGTTATATATACCTTTGTGTGCTGGACCAAAGAGCCTATTATCAAATATTGTCCAGGTAAGTACTTGTAAACTGTGGTCCCCTTAACTTTCTGTGTTAAGCGAAATAGTTTGAGCTGAAGTCTTTCGCTATAAGATAGGTTTTCTAATCCTTTAATCATTCTTGGGGTTCTTCTCTGAACTTTCTTCCATTTGACAACATCACTCCTGAATTGTGAAAATTTACTTCACTATGTTTTGCCCTCTGCAAATCTTTTTGACTCTAACCTCTCCAGGGCAGACAATGTTTTGATGTTGTGTTTTGAATAGCATCCAGCACATTGCCAGTGTAAAGCAAATCATAGGTGCTGCTAAGTCTAAAGCGTTGAGCATGGGTCAGGATTTCTATTCCCAGAACTACCACTGGCTCCCTGTGTGCCCTGGAGTAAGTCACTGAACCTCTGTGCCTCAGAAATTCCAACGGTAAAATAGGAACAACGCAAACCCTCACTTCATAAGGCACTTTTGAGATCATTGCAGATCCGATTAAAAAATGTCATTATCTGTCACACTATATGCATTTAACACCCATCCATTCACTTGCTATTGTGGTACTTTCCCTCTTTCCATGCTGGCTGTAGACCAGCCCATTGAAGCATATTAATCCATTCTGCACTTCTCCATCACTTATTTTGCCATGTGCTCTACAAATCAGCTGCATGTTTACAAAGCAGCTTTGACTATGGCATGGACTCTGCCCCAAAGAGTTTAAAACATATACAAGGAGAACAGGAAATCTGCAAAGGTGTGGAGAGGTCTTTGGGTTATGAGAAAGTAGGAAGGATTTATGGGGAAAGTACATTTTAAGGAGGAGAGAAAGAGCTAGCAGACCAGAGGGAAAAGATTGTTTCAAACATGGGGACAGTCTGAAAGAAGGTGCGATCTTAATGTTTTTACAGGGTTGTGTGTGTGTGTGTGTGTAATTTTTTTTTTTTTTGAAAAAGCAAACTGAAAAAGCACAATTCCATCATGTGGCATCATATTGACAGTCACATAATTCATTAAGTAGGGTTGGAACCTTGGAAACCATCAAACAGACCTGTGCTGCTTGAGCTAATGGAGTAACATAACATTAGTAGGTTATCCTCTATGTGAACCTGCACTAGACAGGGATGAGGCACACACATTGTCAATGGGTTTCACAGATATTTGCTGACAGCAAAGGAATGGGGAGACTGAAGGGATGTTCTTTATTGGGCACAGACTTCTGCCCAGTCCATCCCAAGCTTGATTGATTCTGCCCAGAACCCTCCAATCTGTCCCGGTCCAGTCTTGGATCATCAACGCTCCTGGCCCCAGTCCCATTCTCACCTAGCCTGCCCATCTCCACTCCTCAGGTTTCTTGTCTCAATTCTTGTCACTCCGTTTCTCCCCCTTGCACTCACCGAACCAGTCCCAGTCACCTCAATGACTCCCAGCCTCCTTGCCCAGCTATCACCAGTTACACCCCCCTTAATTCTCAAGTCCTTGCTCCCAGTTCTCTTGACCAGCCAGTCCAAGTTCCTCCTCTCCTGTGTCTATCTCCCACACCCTGGCCTCCATTCACATGCACGCACACCCAGACTCCCAGTCTCAATCTCCTAGGCTCCTCATCCACTCTGTGTCCTCCCAGGAGCTCATCATCCCAGTCTCTTTTCCTTGCCAGTCCTGGTTCTCCCTCTGGATGCTCCTCATCAGATCCGTCTCCCCTCCCCTTCCCCTAACCTCTGTTGTAATAATTGGGCCTACAAATTTACCCTGATGGTGAGCTTAATTGTAAAAAGTATGTGAAAGTTCATACGTTACAGTAAGTTACAGTAACAAATGTTAATGGAAAATAGGTCAAGTTGTTTTCAATAATTAATGTTATAGACAGGTGCAAGAGAACCAGACAGGGAGACTAAATTATTCCAGACAAAAAGCCATGCTGTTATCATTCAAGGACTATGTGGAAATCATTCTTGGTAAAAACAGAAAATGAGAACCAGAAATTAATGAAACAGAATTGGTGGGCCTAATTGGTAGACAAAATAACAAGGGGATGGGCTATTCCATCCATCATTCCTTTTTTGGGTCCTTAAAGAGATACTTTGGGGGTGGTGGGGAAGGGAAGGACAGAAGAACAGATGGAGGCTACTGAAGTGAGCTTCACCATCATGGCTGCCATCCCCACTGTTTCCTGGGATCTGGACCTTGGTAATCCTGATAGATATACTGACCAGAGCAGGATCTGGATGACATGACCACCTCCACCACTTCCTGCTGAATTCCAATCACCACCTGAGATGAAACTGGATTGGACTGTATCATCATCCACAACGATAGCTTCAGGTCATCTCAACTAAGGGACTGTCAAATGAGGACTTTTTTCCTTCTTAAAACTCTCCAGGGAAAGGGGACAAGGAATGTTGTTAAAATGAAGGCCTTATTTTATACTTTAGATTTTAAATGTTTTTTCCTCCTTTTCTGCATCTTTAATAAAAGGTTAAACAGATTTTTAATGGTGTGTTTGCCATGGTACTAAGCAGGCTGAGATCTCCAAACCTTGTTTAACACTGGATCATGCTAAACCTTTGTCTGCTATACTGAAGGGGCCAATATCAAATATTTGTTTCCAATGTAGCTACTTATAGACTGATCAAGACACCACTTTACTTTCTTTGTTAAACTAATTAGATTGAGCTTCTTGAGTCTATTACTATAGGTAGGTTTTTTATTCCTTTAATCATTTTCATAACTCTTTTCTGAACCCTCTCCAATTTATCAACATCTATCTTAATTGTTGTACCAAAACTGGACACAGTATTCTAGCAGCAGGTCACACTAGTGACCAATAAAGAGGTAAAATAACTTCTCCACTACTACTCAAGATTCCCCAATTTATGCATTCAAGGACCACATTCGCCCTTTTGGCTACTGTATCACACTGGGAGTTCATGTTCAGTTGATTATCCACCATGATCCCAAATCCTTTTCAAAGTCACTGCTTCACAGGATCTCTAGAAAAGTCCTCTCTCTAGCAGGGCTGGAGGAATGTGCACTTCGGTTTTCTGTATTGTTCTTACCTCTAGATTAGAGAAGCCTTTATCTTTCAGGGCTATCAAACTAGCTCTCACCAGCATATTAATTAAAGAAAAATTACGTGTTTTTAAATTAATCTTAAAATATTTTAAGAGATTAATATTTGTTAATCCTGTATTCATTCCTTCTGCCTACACGCATTGCTTTCATATATTTTAGTCACATTTTGTTGGAATATAACAGAAATTTTAAATGCATTTCCGTCTTGCATTTGCATCTTGTCTATATCCACCCAAGACAAAGGGTCTGCTATTTTTCAATTCCGTTCTTACTGATGCTTATTTTGTTCTGTTTGCTTTTAAAGGGATAGGCTTCAGCTATTTAAAGATTATCAGCATCATATAAGAAACCATAAATGCAGCTGTACAAACCACATAAAGATTGATTTTTTTTTTAAATATCTCATCAATAAAACAGAGGCTAAAAAAATATTGGATATATAAGTGTTTAGATTAAAATTTTTATTATTTATACAAAACCAAAATAAATCAATGCAAACTGATAATGGATTGAATGTATCATCTCATGTCCCAGCCTGTCTTTTTTCAACAATTCAGTCTATAGTTCAATTTTAGATTACTCCATCTTCATTGAAAACTATGAGGTCTCCATCTTGTATCCATGTTTTTCTAGTTCAGCTCTGTATAAAAATAAGAACAGGAAGTATGACTGAGACACAATAAAATACTGTCAGATATTAGCAAAGCTCTTTAAACCACGACAAATGTTAATCCAGAACCTAAATAGTATATGGTAAGAAAACATTAAATACTAATACGCTGTCACTTTTGATACAAAAGGACAAATAAAAAGTGTAATAATTCACATTTGGCCTCACTTGCTTTACATTCCTTCTAGATTTCAGCTTAGTCACTCTTTTCAGCATGAATATGAACCCCAGATAAAAATTCAAAGGCTTGTTTAATTATGGTCCTCACCCCATTTTTAAATCAATAAAACTTCATTAGAAATAGTAATGCAGTAGACTTCACCAGACTTCCTTATGCACAATTAACTCTTTTACTAGTGCAGATTTTTATTTATTTATTTTAGAAGGTGACCAACCATCTAGGAGCAAAGCTAAAATTATTTTTGCAAAGCAAAAACTTAATAAGTTTTGACATTGCACTCATCAGTATAGCATCTTAGATTCTTAATATATAAAAGGTCCTTAATCTTGTACGTAGTCCCACTGACTTCAATAGGATTATACATGCTTAAAATTAGGTGTGTGTTTATACTTTGAATGGGAGCCCAAATGAACACAAAAGTTCTGATTCTGCAGTTCTTACACAGGCATGACTTCCACCCAACTTGTTTTGACTGATGAATAATTGTGATAGTTTAGATAAGGAGGTTTTCTGAATAGACCGAATGAATCAATCAATCTTTGTTGACCCAAACCAGGAGCAAGGATGGATTTTCATTACTAAAATGTAAGATTTATTTTTAGGACACTCAAGTCAGCTGTATTTCAGGATGGCTTAAACATAACAGGGATAGTCAGAGGATTGTGGTAGAGGAATGCTGTTCCAACCTCAGACTGGAGTCTTTAATTTAAATACAGAGATGAGGACAGATTATGAATACTTTACTAAAAGATGTAATTAAGGTGTAGTGTTCACAGTCCAAAGTGTCATGTATTGAACCTTCTCATACAGAATTTTCTGCCACACTTTGAGGATTCCTGTAATACTGTTGACATACACAGTCTTTAGAGTGGTAATATATTTAAGACCTGCAATTAACTTGAAACTACTTTTCAACTTGACAATAAGCAATTACACAAACAGGATTTACATTGATACCCACTACCTGAGGTTCACCTTAACTTTGTGTCTAAAACAAGGGAGTCAGTCCAGTAACTGTTTCAAATCAGGCTACATTACAGATATTTGGTTATGTGTACAACGTATGGAGGGATTAGTGATAAAGCACAAGTTTGTATTGATGATTCAAACTCCTTAAATTATAGTTAGGCATCAGTAAAAGACTACCTAACTATGTGACCTACAGAAAGGAGGGTTAAACAACTGGATTAGAAGTGCTCAGCTCCTGCCCATAGATATTTTTATATTTTAAAAATTTACTTCAGTAATTTCCCCCCCTGTAATAAAGTCTATGACTGCCAGTACAACTGGCCAGGAATTGCTTCACTTAATGGCTCTTTGCGGAAGACAACTTCTCATTACAAGGGAACTTTCTGTGGGAACATTTCAGCATTGACAAGTCTTTTGTCTAGAAAGGTTTCTCAATTTAGAATGGAAAGTTTTTGAAATCCTGTAAAATTTTACAGGATGAGAAAGCTGTTTCCTACCGCACTCTAATCATCATCACACACACACACAGAGGTAACTGAGGGTTATTTCAGTGTTTATAGCATTAACACTAAAGTACAGAGGCTGGTCACCAGTAGCAAGGCTTGTTGGGTTATGACAGCAAATGCTGCTCTTAAAAAACTCTTTGGGGCAATTAAGTAGAGATTCACTCATGTTTTTCTTTCAAAAATTATTTTTTTTAAACTGAACATTTTTTTTAAAGTCACAGATTCCACCCAACTACAAACTACAGTCTGAAAGATTTCTGTTCAACTTTTAACTGTAAATTAAACTCCTAGATTACCTTAACTGATTGGAGAAGTCATCTTCTACATTGTCATCATCCCAATTGTCTTCCCAGACATGTGCATCTTCATCTTCATCTAAACCAGCCCAATCTAAGGACAGAAAACAGACAAAGTCTAAATCTTTTATGTTGTACTACAAGATTAATGTTCTAGATTCCATGATTATTTGTCCATAATGTGGATAGTAATTAAAAAAGATCACTCATAGAAGATATCTAACAATACAGCATAAATATAGAAGGCACCATGTTACCTGGTTTCCATTAATATGTTTAAAGACTTTTAGAAAGTCTGCAATTCCTCAGGGTTGCATGAAAATATTAACTTTAAATGTTGAGTGCTTTTATTACCAAGAAAACTCAAAAAAAAAACTCCTTTACTCAATCCATTTAGACCTTCCATTTCTTCTTATACAAAATACTGAAATTACAAATAACTTATGTAGTAGAAAATCTGAAACTAAAACAAGAACGGTATGCAACTGCAGTTATACAATAAGTAGCTTCACATTATTTTTAATCCTTCCCCTTACCTTTAAAGCTACCAGTTCTAGTTTTCATATAGGCAAAGTTTTGCATTACTCTACAGCTGCAGAAGTAAAGATAACCAGAAAAGTAAATTGCAAGCTTTGCTCAGTATTGCAACATTGATGATAGGCAGAAGTGTCACCTAGTCTTGCACTTCGAAACTGGTTTTGCTTCTCTTATTAATGCAGAAAAGTAGCAATGCCCTGCACGTGAAGCAAGTTCTCCTGAAGCACCAAAAAGGCTCACGGTAGGGAATATATTTTTCATATTTCATGCCCATGGTACAGATTTATAAGATTACCTGGCAATATTAGTTTTAAAAATATTAAAATTGAGAACATTGCAGTGCTCCTCCCCAACCCACAAATGGTTTTGAATGTGTTGCATCCCACCGTAATTTACAATCAGCTTTCTAACCAACCCAGAAAAACCAAAGCTTTCCAGCAACCACAAGAATAGCATTGTACATATAAGTCAATAACAAAAGGAAACTGACTGTGGGAGGGCCACAAACAGATCCAGGTGGGTTGCATTCACCCTTCCTCTCTTTATGTGTATAGGGAAAAGGGAGGTCCTGAAACTTTTTCCTATTGTAATGTGGTCACAGTATGGAAAAATTTGAGAACTGCAGGAATAGAAGTATTCATTCCTAGCCAGCCACACGTGTAAATAATTTGATGCCAAAGATAAGCGATTAAGTTTTAGCTTCGTAATCTATAGAATGCATACTTTATATTTGGAAGGGCTGGGCTGGAGACCCCGCAGAAACTAGAGAAAGAAAAAACGGGATGGGAAGAGAAGAGACAAACCCCCTGAGGGTTTATACTGTATTTGTACAGTGCCTTGCACAGTGCAGTTCTGGTCCATTAATAGGACTCCTAGGGGCTATGGTAATACTATTACTACTAATAATAATGCAAAAGAAATAACTAATTAATCTATTGTATTTTTCACTAGGATAATCACATTCAATTCACAATGAAACTGAATTACAAGGGAGGAAAGGGCCTTAATTCAGCACTACTTACAATAAACTTAATTTTAATTTACACACAGTGCATTTAACATTCAAATTTAATGTTCTTACAAAGACTATAAAATAGTATTATATCAACTATTTCATTTACTGTATTTATATTTCAAAGACATAAGCACTCCACAACAAATAAAAATGTGCTTTTGTAGGGCAAAAACTGACCCAGAATTCAGGCATTATATTAATTGGTGACAAGAGTCTCAAATGATTTGAGATGATACAATCAGGCATAATGGCCCTGAGAGGTTCAACCATAAAAGGATCCTTGTCGGGCAAACTGACACTTCTTTACTCATGAAAACCCGCATCATGCTTCAAGAAGCGGGGCTAAGATGTCCTCCACATTAAAGTGGGTGAAAAACAGATGAAAGTGATAAAAGAAATAAAAGCCTAAATTATGCTCTTATTCCTGTAGCTACAAGACTTTAAACTATTTGTATGTTGACACTCTATACTAGGCTTGTGTACTGAAGTTATTATTTCAGTTACATTATATGCCTGTGACTGGATAAAAGTAAAAAATGATATAGCATTATCTGAGATTTGGAAGTATCAAAAATGTTTTTGAGAGTCGACTACCATTAAGTATTATTACTATAAACTAAAGTTACAAAATCTATTTTGACAAACTAGTCGTGATGGGAGTCTTAGAAAAGTATTTTAATATTCTGATCACTGCGTCGTGTGTTCTACACTTCAAAAATGAAAACAAAATAGGTTTTTGTACTCAGCTCTACAATACCAAAAGCCATATGATTTTATACCACTGAAAAGGATCACAGAAGTCAAAAGTGACCAATTCATATTATACCATACATCATATCATACTAAACTTGAAATGAAACACTCCATAAAGATAGCAAAGAATCCTGTGGCACCTTATAGACTAACAGACGTTTTGGAGCATGAGCTTTCGTGGGTGAATACCCACTTCCTCAGATGCATGTAATGGAAATATCCAGGGGCAGGTATATATATGTGTGCTAGCAAGCAAGCTAGAGATAACGAGGTCAGTTCAATCAGGGAGGATGAGGCCCTGTTCTAGCAGTTGAGGTGTGAAAACCAAGAGAGGAGAAACTGGTTCTGTAATTGGCAAGCCATTCACAGTTTTTGTTCAATCCTGAGCTGATGGTGTCAAATTTGCAGATGAACTGAAGCTCAGCAGTTTCTCTTCAGTTCATCTGCAAATTTGACACCATCAGCTCAGGATTGAACAAAGACTGTGAATGGCTTGCCAATTACAGAACCAGTTTCTCCTCTCTTGGTTTTCACACCTCAACTGCTAGAACAGGGCCTCATCCTCCCTGATTGAACTGACCTCGTTATCTCTAGCTTGCTTGCTAGCACACATATATATACCTGCCCCTGGATATTTCCATTACATGCATCTGAGGAAGTGGGTATTCACCCACGAAAGCTCATGCTCCAAAACGTCTGTTAGTCTATAAGGTGCCACAGGATTCTTTGCTGCTTTTACAGATCCAGACTAACACGGCTACCCTCTGATACTTGACTCCATAAAGATAGAAAACATCTGTTTCAAATACTTAACATTTTGGTATAATTATTTCTTGAAACTGAGTTGAAGTAGGAATTAAAGAACTAAAGAATGCTTGTGTAATGTAATTTTTGTTATGATTTAACACAAGTTTTCATTACCTAATTTCCCTGCATCAGACGTAACAGAACTCTAACATGTACTGCTGCATAGAGAAGTACTATAACTTGGAAGATTCACAGTTTGAGATAATTTTAGTAAAAGTTTTTATAATCAAATATTTATCCAATTATTTTTGATTAAGCAATAAAAAGAAAATACTCAAATAGTAGTTCTGAACATTCTTTACGATATCTCAACACCAATATCTTACTGGAAGGTTTAATGACTGCTTAATAGGTTGGGGTGGTTTGGGTTTTTTTTTGCAAGCTACATCAAGATGCCTTTAGTGCTTAATCAGCAGACAATATATTAAGAATGATTTTTAAAATGTATTTCAATAGTTAACATCTACATCAAACTTCAATCACAAACTGAAGTAGAGTCTGGAGTTACTTTTTTGATAAAAATACTAATGTCCTGTACGAAACATTTTCAGAATTTCTTAAAACTTAGGATGTTTAACAAATAGTATATCCACATTCAGTAAGAGGATTTCACCTCATTTGGTTTATAGGTATATTACCATAATCTAAGGAGGACAATGTGGTGTCCAAATAACCACCCTCATCCTTAAATTTGAGATGTTTTGATTTTTCCATTATATTGTTTTCTCAAATTTATCAGTCAGGTTCTGATACCTGGTTCTTTTTCTACTGTGGCAGTTAAAGAGGATTTCAAGGAAGGTCAGTTCAGGTTATTGCAGAGATACAGGAAAACTCAAATATTCAGAATGGTCCACCAAATCCTAGTTTTCTCCCTGTGTGAGGGTGTGGTTTGAGACTTTCAGAAATAAAATCTGAAACATTCATTTTTAGTGGCCATATTTGTCTGGTTCAATATTTATAGTGCATAGATTCCTCACCATCCCGAGTCATTTAATTCACATTTAACGGGGGAAGGGGAGATCAGGTAGTAAGAAGCCTTCCTTTTTCCCTCCCAGAAGTTTCCTCTAAACAAGCCTCCTATTATCTTCTCAGTTCATCCAACCAGTTAATATAACAATTACAATAACATGTTTCTCTTTCTAACTGGAAATACTATATTTGACAACGCTTATTTGATACATCTGGAACTCATAAAGCTATGTCAAGTACAAGGAAGATAAGATAGCATAGCAAATACTGTGAACATCCCTACCCACCATGATCTACACTAGCAGTTCTTAATTTTTAGCAACCCGATGGCCCCCATTTTTATTTAAAAAAATTTGTGGACCCCCAAGCCCCTCCACTCAGCTCTTGGCCCTGCCTTCACTCCACCCCTTCCCCCAAGACCCCCATCCGCAACCCACCTCTTCCTGCCCCTGCTCCACCCTTGCCCCTACTCTTCCCCGTCCTCTCCCCCAAGCGCACCCCATCCCCATCTGTGTACCTGAACTAATTTGTTTTATGTTGTGCACCCCATCCCCGCTGCTTCCCCTCCCTTCCTCCCTCCCTCTCTCCCCTCCACCCA
The DNA here is from genome assembly GCF_007399415.2 of Gopherus evgoodei. NCBI lineage: Eukaryota > Metazoa > Chordata > Testudines > Testudinidae > Gopherus > Gopherus evgoodei. Next base: position 48,959,745 of record NC_044323.1, read on the forward strand.
GTGCCTCCTGCATGCCACTGAACAGTTGTTCCCTGGCATGCAGGAGGCACTGGGAGGAAGAGGGAGGAGTTGATCAGTAAGGCTACTGGCCCTGGACATGATTTCACCTCCTCCCCTGAGCGTGCTCCATCCCTGCTCCTCCCCCTCCCTCCCAGCACCTCCTGCATGGCGTTGAACAGCTGTTTCCTAGTGTGCAGGAGGTGCTGGGAGGGAGGGGGAGAAGTTGATCAGCAGGGCCAGTGGAGCCCTTGGAGTACCCTTGCGGACCCCAGTTTGAATACTCCATCAGCAATTCCCTTCATTCACTAATACAAGCTATCCCTTTAACCACTAAAACTTGTAAGGGCTTGAAGGAAATTGACAATCATGCTCTATTCTGAAGACTTCCAAGATTAAATCTAGGGCAGGACATTTTTATTTACCAGACTGTAAGGGAAACTTCCTTATTTATAATTCTGTCTTTGCACATATAAAATGTGTTAGTAAAATCCAGAAAGGAGACACATTCCCTTTTTTGACTAGCTTTGTAACTATCAAAAAAGCAGTGGAATTTATGTGTCAAGATTTAGTCTTTAAGATAAAGCTGATATCCACTACTGTAATAGAGTCCTTTTATTACCTTCCCACATTACCCCATTTTACATCCCTCACTCCCTTCCTCACATTTATTAATCTGGTTTGTCTGGAACTAGGAATTTTTTCTTAGTATTTGTTCTTAATCATTTTGTGCATAATGGCAAAATCAAGCAGTTCTAATGAAATCCAAAAGCATGAAACAAATTAGTTCAAGTATACCGGGGCAGTTGCAGCAAAAACTTAAACAACAAAAGAAAGGTTATAGTGCCCTGACTTGTGTGCAGGAATGAGAATGATACCTTTTTAATGAAAGATTTACTTTGCAGCTATTATAGACTGGATTACAAATATGGAGAAAGACTAATCATTACATCACTTGCTTCTACATCTTTAAGTACCTGCTGGGGGGGAAGGCGGGGGGTGCTGAATTACTCCGATTTTTGCCTCTGTGGAAAAATGGGCATTCTTCCCAGCAACTATAAGTTAACTACCAATATATCATTTCCCCCTTTCCCTATGTTCTTCATATCTCTGTTGTAGCCCTGAGGATCTCTGTTTGGAATGTTGATGAATTTCTTCAGCAACAAAGTTTATTAAATATAAATGATAGCCACACTTTCTAATTAGAGAAAATGCAAGTGCAGGCTCAAGAACGCCTTTCACCAAATATAGCTGCATGCATGACAGGTGTGTTCTGCGTTATTCCCTAATAAACTTAAAATGTTCATAAGCAACGATTAGTTTTCCAGAGTTTAACATGTACAGACACTATTGTGATACTGGTTCAGGATCTGGCAGAATAAACTGCCCTCTAAGCACAACAGGCAGATTAGCCCGAGTTCACAGAGTTATTCCGGTTAAGAAGTTAGCCAATAACAGGTGGTTGTTGGTTTTTCTTTTTTTGCTACAACTGGACGCCTCCGGGTCGCGCGGCAGGCTCCCAGCGAGAGATGCCAGCTGCTCGACCCGCCCCCGGTGCTGCAGGAGACGCCCCCTCACTGCCCATGGGGCCGGGCAGCCCGCGTGAAAGGCTCGGCCCATGGGCCCGACTCGGCGACACAGGGAGGGGAGCGCTCGCCCCACCCCTCGCGGGCTAAGACCGGCAGCGGTGGGGAGGTCGGGGCCGAGCCTGTCCCCCCTCGCGCAGCCCGGCCACTCGGGCCTCCCCACCCCCCAGACTAGCGCCAGAGCGCGCCAGCCTCGGGCCGCCGCCGTCACCTTCCGCCGGGAACTCCTCGAACTCGTCATCCTCCTCCAGGAGCCCCAGGTCCACGGGCTGCTTCTTCTCGGACATGGTCGGCCTGCTGCTGCCGCTCTAGCGTCCGAGCTGGCTGGGAGGCTCCGTCTCGACTGCCCCGTGGGGCATGACGGGATGCTGGCGGAATCAGCGAGAGGAACGACGCATGCGTAATAACGGAGTCCGCCGGCTAGTCCGAGTCACTGTCTCCTCCACCCACTCCCCATAGACACTATAGACTTCCCCCTACAGCGCCCCGGCTGCTTTTCCCCTATCCCGCATTGCCAACCCCATCATCCCGCCTTCGCTCTGCCAGGACCCATCCTCCTCCCTCCCCTCCCGCAATGCCGGCCCCAGCCTCCTCCCCCCCTGCCAACCCCATCCTCCTGCACCCTCCCAGCGCCTTCTCCTCCCCCCTCCACTCCGCACAGCCGGCCCCATCCTCCTCGCCCCTCCCTCATTGCTGGCCCCAACCTCCCCGTGCCCTCTCCTCTCCTCTCTGCACTGCCAGCCGCATCCTCCCCGTGCCCTCTCCTCTCTTCCCCCCCTCCCGCACTGCCAGCCCCATCGTCCTCCCCCCTCCCAGCGCCCACTCCTCCTCCCTCTTCTGCACTGCTAATCCCATCTTCCTCCTCCCCTCTCACGCACTGCCGTCCTCATCATCCCCGGGCCCTCTTCTCCCCCTTCTCTCGTACACGGCCAGCCCCATCGTCCTCCTCTCTCCCAGTGCCCAATCCCCTCTCTTATCCCATTAGCCTCGCTTCTCTCCCTATTACATTTTGCTCCCACCATTCCCCCTTAGCTCCCTACTGCCTTCCCATCACGCTCCTTTGCCTGTGCCACTGCCGCCTCCTCCCCCACTGCTGCCACCATTACCCTTTCCTCCTTACTGCCTTCCCACCATCGCCATCACTGCTTCTTCCCCTCAGCCACTGCCTCCACCTCCCCCACTGCTCTCACCATCCCCCCTTCCCTCCCTCATGCCTTCCCACCACTGCCGCCTCCCCTCTCCCAATGCTCTCACCATCATCACTTCCCTCCTCACTGCCTTCCTATTCATCCCTCTCCAACAGCCATCTGTCACCATCACTTCCTTTCCTCTGCCTACTGCCATCCTCATCCACGTCACCTGATGATTTTCTTTGCCACCCTGTCCTCTCCCCTCTTCTAATGCCATCCCTATCATCCCAACCATCTCTTCCTAGTATTCCCATTCCCCTCATCCTTTCTCTCCTGACATCTTTATATCTGTTCCCTCCAGCTTTGCCATTCCTATCCCCTCTCCTCCCTCACTGCCATCCCTATCTCTTCCTCCCTTTCCCCACTGCCATCTTTATTACCTCCATTGCTGCCAGCTCTGACATCCCCATTAGCTCCCCATTTTTTTTTCTTTTTTACAACTCTGTAACTATCATTGTGTTTAAGTATTGGAAGAGCCTCCAAACAAAGCCTGACTTACAGATCTTACTCTGTGCTGTAATGCCTGTCCACAATGGGGTGGAGTTGAGTCATGACTTTTTTTCACTTCAGCTTTTGAGAACAAATTGCTAGTGGTTGAGCCTTAGCTGAATCCTTGCAGAGTGTAAGAGAGGAGGTCATAAAATGTCATATGTCTATAACTGTATTGCTCTCCCCTTTCCATAAATGTATTCTACAGTTACAGAACCGGAGGGCAACTGATTGGATTTGGTGAACTACCCACTGCAGCTGCTGGCAGGGAGTGAGATTTATCACTTTAACATGAAGTTGGATGCAGCAGGAGTTAGTTGAAATGTAGCACTGACTGCAACTGAGAGAGAGAAGATACATTGTATGGAAAAAGTCAAACATATTTTCAATAATGTAGGTAAAATAAATCTATTGTCTGCTACAGCCACAGTAACAGATTAAAGTATTCAAGCCTCCTCCTATATCTCAATACAGATACATACTTTCTCTCTACAGTCTCTCTTTATGACAGTTATCTTCAATATGACTATATTACTTATAGTCACTGATTTTCCATCCACCTATCCCTATTTTTTCCTCCAGTATTTTAACAGTATTTCAAAACCTAGGTCTAATTTTTGATTATTAACTTCCATTGTGTATCACAGCAGAGGCAAGGGAACAGCGTGAAGAAGAGGATGAATATAAAATATAAAATGAGTTAGGCTGCTATGTGAAAAATAAGTGATACATATATAGGGTACCATAAAGTAACATTCATTTGTCATAATTGTGGATTCTGCTGCTGATTTAGAGCAAGGCAAAGTTCACTGCCTACTGGTAAGGACAGGTTTGTGCATGTGGTGGCTCTGATGTCTTCTCTCTAGGCAATCACTTCACTTGCCTTAACAGTATTGCCAGGTTGTTGAGTTTTTCGCTGAGCACTGAGAGGCTGATTCATGAGACAATGATTTGCACAGCTGGGTTATTTACACTGTGTCCTAGATTTAGAGAAAGATGAGCAAGAATTGAGGTGGGAACTTATATGTAGTTCAGTTTCAAACTTGTGTGAGCATGTTCTGGTATGTGATCAGAGTTTAGGGAAAAGTGGAAAAAACAAATATGAGCACAAACCATTAGCTCTTTTTATTAGATGGAAGGTCTGATTGCACGGTCGAACTTCATATGATGGAAAGACTGATTCTATGATGAAATTTATGGGCACTCCTGTTTAATAAAATAATATGAAGAAGCCATTCACAGATTTACTGGAACTTTGCTTTATCATTCCCCAGCCCCTTTCTGCAGATGTCCTTGTGAGCCAGGACCCTTGGAAAAATAAATGTCCTACCCTACCCCAGAGAGTCCAAGACAAAGCCATAAAGCACTTAGATTCCAACATGACAGGAACCTTACAAATATCTATGATCATATTATTCAGGGCCAAATTCAAGCCCTGATATAAAAGGGCTCAGAGTTCTAACTTCTATAGGGCTAGACTCTGGCTTTTGCAGCCAAGAAGGGGATGTGGAGATGTTGCACTGCAGCTAGTGCCTCCAAGAAGAAATACGGCTGCCCCAGCCAAAATCAGTCCGGGGGGCTCTCAGGGAACACACTGGACTCAATCAACCTAGGAGAAAGGGCAGCATGTACTGTGGCAGGCCAGCTCCATTGTTTAGTGTGGAGACAAGTGAATTTATAGCCTCATCCTGTTTCTTTTTGTCCTTTACCTGCTAGCTAGGTGCTTGCTGAGGCACTAGCAGTGAGCATGGCCTGTGCTTTCCAACAGGATGATGGCCAGCCGCTACATAGGGGCACAAGAAGAGCAGCAGGCTTGTGGAGCTGTATCTCATGTGGCTGACCACAGTCTGTACAATAATTAGATAATATGCTGTCCACTCCCTATTAGAGGATTAGACTAACTGGTTAGAAGTGTCAACATTAAGCCAAATTTTAGTCTCGTATGGGTACATTAGATTTGCCAGTTTTGGTTGGATGTACTCTAGGAGGTTTCATCCCATGACATAATCTTTCATTAAAGATTAATCTTTAATTCCCAGGGACTCCAGGACAATCCTGGAGGGTTTGCAACCCGAGGCTACATTAAATAGGTGTTGCCAACTCTGGTGATTTTATTGCAAGTCTAGGGATATTTCATGCTGTTTTTAAAGCTGCTGGTCCTGGAGTTGTGTAACTACAGTAACTTCTCGCTTAACGTTGTAGTTATGTTCCTGAAAAATGCAACAATGTTAAGCGAATCCAATTTCCCCATAAGAATTAATGTAAATGGGAGGCTTAGGTTTCAGGGGAATTTTTTTCACCGGACAACACACACACACACACACACACACACACACACACACACACACACACACACTAAGTTTTAAACAAACAACTTAATACTGTACACAGCAATGATGATTGTGAAGCTTGGTTGAGGTCGTGGAGTCAGAGGGTGGAAGAGAGTGGACTATTTCCCAGGAATGCCTTACTGCTAAATGATGAACTAGCAGTCAGCTGAGCCCTCAAGGGTTAACAAATTGTTGTTAATGTAGCCTCACACTCTACAAGGCAGCACAAATGGAGGGAGGGGAGACAGCATGGCAGACAGAGAGAGAGACACACACCCTGTGTGTGGGAGAGAGGGAGAGATGCACATTGCCCCTTTAAGTACGCTGACCCACTCTAAATACATTGCCTTTAAAAAAAATCAGGAAGTTGAGACAAAAGATGCAGCCAGCAAGCTCTCTCCATCCTGAGCCCTGTCCTGTCCCCACCCTGCTCTATATGGAGAAGGGGTAAGCAGAGAGCAGGAATAGTGGGGAGGAGGACACCCTGACATTAGCCCCCCTCTTCTCCGCTTCCCTGCACAGCAAGTAGGAGGCTCCTGGGAGCAGCTTCAAGGCAGAGGGCAGGAGCAGCACATGACAGTGGGGGGAGGGACAGCTGAATTGCTGGCAAATTGATAGCCTGCTGGGCGGCTGCTACAGGGAACTTAGGGGAGCGGGGAGCTGATGGAGGGGCTGCCAGTCTACCCTGGTTCCAAGCCCTCATCAGCTAGCTGCAATGGACTGCTTTTCCTGCAAGCAGTCGACAAAGCAGGCAGCTACCAAACACTGTTATAAGGGAGCACTGCACAGCTTTAAACAAGCATGTTCTCTAATTGATCAGCAACCTAACAGTGTTAACCGGGACGACTTTAAGTGAGGAGTTACTGTACATGAGAATTTCAGCTTTCGTTTTAAAAGGAATGTAAGTTTCTAGCCCTCATGATTGCAGAGGAAAGTTTGAAAACATGATCCCTACAGGTTCAAAGACTAAAATGTAAATAAAAATACCCCCCCCCCCATTTTTTAAAACTCCATTATTTTAAGCCAATCTCATGATTTTTAAACAGTTGAGATTGGCAATACTGAATCTACTTCCCTTCAAGGGATGAAGTCTGTAACTCCACCAATCTGATTACAGGCTTATATGATTGGATTCATGGTGATGAGATCAGGAGATGCACCGAGCTCAGTCCGAGTTTCCTTAGTCTTTACATCTCTGGGAGCTGAGTTTTTCCTTGGATCATTGGTGTCATCCTCTGAAGATTCTTATAGAGGCTGTGTCCCAGATGCTCCAAGGTGTTTTGGTGCCTAATTCCCATTGAAATCAATAAGAACTAGGTTCCTGATACCTTTGAGGATCTTGGCCTTTATGACCGGAAATGGTGGTCTCCCATCTTCTTATAGGGAGAAGAGTGAGTAAGGGCCCATGAGGCAGAAGATTTCCCTTCACAGGTGATCATAGTGTTAAGGGTATGATTAAGTATGGAAGAAAGAAGAAAAGAGTTCCCCTGCCCCAATTGTGTTGGGGACTTGGGAGCCTCACCCCCTGCAAATTGGCAACTGAGGAAAAGAGCCTCACTTCAGTTTCCATCCTGCATGATTGGAGCTGGAGAAGTCACCAACTCCCAATCACAGTTTTGTATTGACAGTTTTTTATTTTATCCTCTCTGTGCTGCAACTTGCGCAGCCTCCATAAGTTTAGCAGGACAAAAGGATACACAGCCTAGAGAGTAATGCTGTTTGGGAGAGAGGCAAGGAACTTCACAACTCCCCAACATAGAGTAGGTGGGCTGACTTCTTCCTTTTTCAGCCCCTGCATGATAACTTACATATATCTTGGATAGATTGAACTGGGGCGAATGTGTCATACATGGCATTCTTGGGCACTTCTTTATTGAGGTCCAAATTCTGTTACCACTGGAATCATTAGAAACATTCCTGTTGATCTCAGTGGGATCATGATTTGGCCATGATTGCGTAAGCTAGACCCTTACCTTAAATATAGTTTAGCTAAAAGAATGTTTAATAGAATAAAGACAGTCCTGAGAAACTCATCATCAGTCCCTCTGTTATTCTTTCCAGAGACTCATAGACTCATAGACTCTAGGACTGGAAGGGACCTCGAGAGGTCATCGAGTCCAGTCCCCTGCCCTCATGGCAGGACCAAATACTGTCTAGACCATCCCTGATAGACATTTATCTAACCTACTCTTAAATATCTCCAGCGATGGAGATTCCACAACTTCCCTAGGCAATCTATTCCAGTGTTTAACTACCCTGACAGTTAGGAACTTTTTCCTAATGTCCAACCTAAATCTCCCTTGCTGCAGTTTAAGTCCATTGCTTCTTGTTCTACCATTGGAGGCCAAGGTGAACAAGTTTTCTCCCTCCTCCTGATGACACCCTTTTAGATACCTGAAAACTGCTATCAGGTCCCCTCTCAGTCTTCTCTTTTCCAAACTAAACAAACCCAATTCCTTCAGCCTTCCTTCATAGGTCATGTTCTCAAGATCTTTAATCATTCTTGTTGCTCTTCTCTGGACCCTCTCCAATTTCTCCACATCTTTCTTGAAATGCGGTGCCCAGAACTGGACACAATACTCCAGTTGAGGCCTAACCAGCGCAGAGTAAAGCGGCAGAATGACTTCTCGTGTCTTGTTTACAACACACCTGTTAATGCATCCCAGAATCATGTTTGCTTTTTTTGCAACAGTATCACACTGTTGACTCATATTAAGCTTGTGGTCCACTATGACCCCTAGATCTCTTTCTGCCATACTCCTTCCTAGACAGTCTCTTCCCATTCTGTATGTGTGAAACTGATTGTTCCTTCCTAAGTGGAGCACTTTGCATTTATCTTTATTGAACTTCATCCTGTTTACCTCAGACCATTTCTCCAATTTGTCCAGATCATTTTGAATTTTGACCCTGTCCTCCAGAGCAGTTGCAATCCCTCCCAGTTTGGTATCGTCCGCAAACTTAATAAGCGTACTTTCTATGCCAACATCTAAATCGTTGATGAAGATATTGAACAGAACCGGTCCCAAAACAGACCCCTGCAGAACCCCACTTGTTATACCTTTCCAGGAGGATTGGGAGCCATTAACAACTACTCTCTGAGTACGGTTATCCAGCCAGTTATGCACCCACCTTATAGTAGCCCCATCTAAATTGTACTTTCCTAGCTTATCTATAAGAATATCATGCGAGACTGTATCAAATGCCTTACTAAAGTCTAGGTATATCACATCCACCGCTTCTCCCTTATCCACAAGGCTCGTTATCCTATCAAAGAACGCTATCAGATTAGTTTGACATGATTTGTTCTTTACAAATCCATGCTGGCTATTCCCTATCACCTTACCAACTTCCAAGTGTTTGCAGATGATTTCTTTGATTACCTGCTCCATTATCTTCCCTGGCACAGAAGTTAAACTAACTGGTCTGTAGTTTCCTGGGTTGTTTTTATTTCCCTTTTTATAGATGGGCACTATATTTGCCCCCTTCCAGTCTTCTGGAATCTCCCCCGTCTCCCATGATTTCCCAAAGATAATAGCTAGAGGCTCAGATACCTCCTCTATTAACTCCTTGAGTATTCTAGGATGCATTTCATCAGGCCCTGGTGACTTGCAGGCATCTAACTTTTCTAAGTGATTTTTTACTTGCTCTTTCCTTATTTTCTCTTCTAAACCTACCCTCTTCCCGTAAGCATTCACTATATTCACTAACGTACAATAGTTATTTAATCAATATGATTTTCATATGTTATGCTATTTATTAATCACCACATTTTATGCATTAGTCCCAGAAAAACCGTATCTTCCTCTTGGTAAGTGTAACTGCAAGTTGTTGAGCAGGGAGGGGAGATTATGTACATTTATTTATTCAAAGTATCATTTGCATAAATGAAGAATAGAAATAGAACACTTTTCTGAATTGGAGCCTACTGTTTTTTTTCTTCTTCAAGGTGAAATAAAAATTTCTTGTAGTTCATCAGTTCAGTTTTTTCTTAGGTAGACTACTGGCAATTTGGATGCCTGGACTTGTTTGAGTTGAGTGGAGTATCTTGGATCTAAAGTGAACACATTAATGGCTAAAACCACATTCTGAGGAAAAGATGAAAGGGAGGTGAGAGACAGAGCAAAGAATGAATGGTGTGGTATAAGATGCAAATTGCCATTAATTTATAGGTAACCTCTGCTTAGGGTGCAGGTCTGTGGAAAAAATAGCTCAATTAAAATACCAAAGGTTTGATGCAGCTATACCTTTGTGGATTAAGGTGGAAAAAATCCAAATCCTTTATTCATTGCTTCTGGAGGTTAGGAATGAAGTTATTTTAGCCTGCCCTATTGCTTCTATTCTAGCTTTGCTGTAGCTCATACCCTTTGAATTATACCTGATGGATACTGGACTCTGGATTTTACAATTTGTGGGAGTTCCTGGGGGAGGAGGAGGGTTCCCCCAACATTTGTTTGTCCACAGAAGTTCTCTTTTTCACTCCGTCTGTTCATTCTGCATTACATTTGTTTGGTTTACATTTGTCTGTCTCGTCTACAAGTTTACTTTGAATTGCTTTTCCATTGTGTATAGTTCATAATTTATTTAATTTATCCTCCCTTGCTGCTTTAATCCTGATATGCTTCTATGTTAATGATGCATCTGGCCTGTTATAGGTCCTTTTTTGTACAGCTGTTGTTAAGTGCTTTGCTGGTGAGCCTCTGTTCCAGCTTCTGTGCTGCCTGGAAATGTGGAGTGCTCATTTAAGGTGCCAACACTGCGTAACAATAAATTATTGATGACATATCTAGTATAAAGGGCAGCACTACAGGGCGTTTTGCCTGTTGAACCTAGCAGATGAGGGACCATTTAAGTGGGATTGAGGCTGCAGTATTATGAGGCCACACCTTCTCTGAACTCCTCTGTCCATCCATGTCAGCCTTCTCTATCTTTTACCCTGCAATCTTATCTCTCTGTGAGGGATTTGGAGTCCAGTACAGCACCCATTTCTGATTCAGGACTTCAAACATCTCCTCATGGTTGGGTTAGCATGGGATAGATGGATGCAGATCACAAGGAGCAGGGATGGGCAACTTCCACCCGTTACAATCAATACAGAGTCTGATTCACTGCTTGTTTTTAATTACTTGAGAGGTATCTAGGCAGTATTGTTACTGGAGCTGGGGGAAAAAAATTGCAAATAGTAATTTTGCTGAAAAATGCATTTTTCAGGGATGTGGAACTATTCACAGTTTGGAAATTCACAAAATAGTTTCGGCTGAAAATAATGAAAAGCATTGGAAAAAATCAATGACCATTTAGAAATGTTTCATTTTGACTTTTTTGGTTTCGAAATGGCATTCCATTTAGAATTTGCCCAGTTAAAATGCACAACCACACATACACATAAAGGTGAAAACCACCTGAAAACAACCAAATAGAAACAAAAAAAAATCAAAATAAAATTAATTTTGAGTTAAATGAAATATTTAGATTGATTAAAGACAAGAAATTTTCAAGATTTTCTATTGGACAAAAAATTTCAAAAATTGGTTTTGGTTTGAATCAAATCTTTTTTTTTTCAGTTAAGCCCCTGAACCAAAAAAATCAGTTGTTGGCTCAGCTCTAATTGTTACAACGCTCTACCTAAGTGTCACTATAACAAGGTCAGTATGTTTACCTCCCTCAACCTGTACCTTGTTCCCTTCCACTGTCCATCTAAAGACAGTGTTTTCTGGGCTGGCAATGTGATTTGTTGTGTTTAGTCCTCCAGCCAAACCTTAGTGAGAGCTCTAACCTTCTCAGGAGATGCACAAATCCACAAAACACCAGAGAGTTTGCAAATGTTGTGTCTTGCCTAGACCTCTTTCTTTCTTTCTTTATCCCTTTGGCATCTTCTATATTATGCCTCCTTTTAAGGCCTTTCCTGCAGCCTTTCTCAGGCTGAATGCTCCCCAGCTCTCCTGGGCCCTCTCTCTAGCCTACTATGGCAAACTCCTGCTCCCCAAATATTTCCTTCAAATCTTTCTCCATAGTAAGCTTGGGCTGCTTCTTATATGGCACTCCCACAGTCACCTGTGATGCTCTTGGTTACATATGTCTGGACTCCCAACTCTATGTTCTGACTCCTAGGAGAAAACCAGATGCAGCTGGAACTTGACCTTAAAGGACTAGTTCACCCTGTGATAGTCACTGCATTCAATATATTATCTGGTATATATTAAGTTAATATATTTTACTGAACTTTAATGCAAAGCCTCACAAGGTTGGCGCTTTAAGGGAGTCAGATATCCAGCCTACATTTGACAGGCTTCACTTAAGGGAATGAGCCAAGGCAGGTCCATCTCCACCTGAGGGTACAACTGCCTAAGTAACTCCTGAGGAGAAAAGACGCTCCAGAGAAGGGGTATGTGTAGGGTGTCTGAACTAGGTAAAAGCTTTCTAGGTAAAAGCTTTCTAGGCAGAGAGAGCCTGAGTAAACAGGGGAAAGACTGCAGAGCTTTTTAGACAGTGAGGCCTAAGTTATAGCATGTTGGAGCTGCTCCTGGAACCTAGAGACTTTTCTTTTGGGTCTTTTATCTGGGATCTGAGATAAGAGTCTTTAAACCTGGGTATACTTGTTACTTTCAGAAGGCTTTATTGAAGCAGGGAGACACTATTGTAAAATAGTGCTTGGCTTCTTGATGGGGTGGTTTGAGTGACCTTGTTGTCTCATTAAGGGGGAGAAACTGAGGTAGGTCATAGCAGAGGAACACTCAACTGTAAGAGAGTACTTGGGAGTCAGTGGTACTCCTTCTACAAAATCATTATCAGTTGAACATAAGAACAGTAGCATAGTATGGTTAAGCAATATGTGCTATATTTAACAAGCCCCATTTCCAACGCAAATTTCAAGACTCAGTGCATATCTTGGAATAACTACTGAAAACAGCATAGGTATCTCTTTCATATCAGTGTAGTAGCTCACCATGCAGCTGATTTTGTATATTCTGGCAAAATGTATTGCTGAAAAGTGCATGACAGCTCTATGTAGCGGCATCAACAGCAGTCAATAACCAATGGTATCTGTATTGCAACTGTGTATTTCAGTATAAGTCAATAGAAGCCAAGTAGAAAGAGCAGTCTTTTTTTTAGTATGCATATCATCTTCTCCACCTCTGCATCAAAACTGCATTGAACCTGGATGGGGTAGTAAGCTACTTACCCAGCATTGGCCAAGATTGGGATGTGGCTATAACTTAGTGGGCTGAAGCTCAAGCCAGAAAAAACTGAGGCATATAGCCTGGAAAAAGTTACCAGGGCTTATTTCCACTCCCTTGATTGGAGGAGTATGTTAACTAATGGTTACTTGGGTTTACAACCTAGGAATCTTGTTAGATCTCTGTTTCTAAGTGTCTTGTTAACAACAGAGGCGGAGAATGCTGTTTGCTATCTCTGAGTGGTGAGCAGATTGTGACCCTTTCTTTTGGACCCCGTCAGTTAGCCATCTCTGGATAGGATTACTGCAGTGTAATCTAGGTGAGGCTATACTTGAAAACCATTGAGAAACTTCTGGAAGTGCAAAATGCATCTGCCTGCTTTCTTAGTGGTGCACTTCTCGTGCCATGAGCTTCACTGGCTTTCAGTGTATTTCGAGGCTGTGACTGGCGGAAGAACATTTTCCATTAGGAACCCTTAACTTTAGAACTTGCTTCACCCTTGCCCTGCTGATCTTCAGGGCATGCTCAATAACTATCTATCTAGTCATACAGGACCTGATTGTCTTGAATACCCACATTTATTAAGTAAAGTCACTTCTAGATAGGTATACTCAGCACCTGTGAAAATGTAGCTGTGAGGCTTTTGAGAAACAAGTGAATTGAGACAGATGTAGGTGGCTTAAAGGGGTGATGGAAATTCCTAAATTCTGATAGGCTAGGTGGAAGAAGAAAAGTTTGCTGTTGGTCCTGGTTTACTTCATAAGTTTGCAAGTGCTTCTGTCTTGCAGATGCATCTGGAATGCAAAATAGACATTTTATAAATAGAAAAATACAATAGAGGGGCAAAGTAGTTGAACAAGATGCATAATGATGCTGTCTAAACTGGAGTCAGTGACATAATTCATTGACCTTAGAAAGCACAGGATAGGGACCAAAGTCGTGTGTGTGTGTGGGAAGGGCGGCATTATTGTAGCAACAGGTCTTTACCCGCAGGGAGTCCTTCTGCTCCGGGGCGGAAGGACATCCCCCCTCCAAATTACCGCTGAAGGGGGACCTGCTGCCAACGTGCAGCCGAGTCTTCGGCGGTAATGTGGTGGCAGGGGATCCTTCAGTTCCGAGACCCACCGCCGAAGTGCCCCAAAGACCCGCAGCGGGGGCCCCTCATCACCGAATTACCGCCGAAGACTCAGCTGCACTTTGGCGGCGGGTCCCACTTCGGCAGTAATTCGGCAGCACGGGCCTCCCACCGCGGGTCTTCAGGGCACTTTGGCAGCAGGTCCCGGAACGGAAGGACCCCCTGCCACCCAACTACTGCCGAAGTGGGGCCCCCCACCGCCAAAGACCCCAGGCCCCCAGAATCTTCTGGGCGGCCCTGATTAGGTCATCCATTTTAGAACTAGAATTTATTCATTTTTACAAATCATAACTATAAACCCACTAACGCTACTGCATGACTGTAACGGAGTAGATTTTTGCCAACTGCTATACCAACCTGACGGAACTTTTTCTAGTTCACTAACAACCTTTTTCTGAACAGTATTTTTTTAAAAAAAAACCTTTGTATTCTATGGCACACTGATTTACTGTAACTAATTTTGAACTATGAAGCAAATGTGATGCAGTTGCAAAAAAAGGTTAATATTCTGTGGTGTATTAAGAATGTCACTTGTAAGGCAATACATGTAATGGCTCTCTTCTGCTTGCCACTGGTGAGTCCTCAACTGGAGTATTTTCCAAATTTGGGCACCACATTTTAGGAAAGATGTGGACAAACTGAGGAGAGTCTAAAGGACAGCAACTGAAATGATAAAAGGTTTAGAAAACCTGACTTATGAGGAGGGGTTAGAAAAACTGTGTATGCTTAGTCTTGAGGGGGAAAATAATTAAGGGAGGGACCTGATAGTCTTCAGGGATGTAAAGGGCTCTTACAAAGAGGATGGTGATCAATTTACTTTTTCTTCTATCTTCAGAGGAAATGAAGAACATCTGCTTAATCTGCAGCAAAGAAGACTTAAGTTTTTCTTAATAGCTAACCTTACAGCGATAAGGATAGTTAAGCACTGGAATAGAATACCAAGGGAGACTGTGGTATTCCTGTCACTGGAGATTTTTAAGAAAAGGTTGGACAAACACCTGTCAGGGTGATCTAGGTAAAAATGGTCCTGTCTCAGAACAGACGGCTGTGCTAGATTATCTCTTGAGGTCCCTAGAAGTCCTACATTTCTCTAATTCTATATTAACTGTATACTGATAGTGACAATTGGGAACCTTTCAAAAGTAAATATCAAAGTAGACTGGTGAGTATAAGTCAAATTGCTCTCTGAAATGCTGCTTTTTTTTTTTTGGTAGTACTTGTAAAGGAGAGTTGTTTAGGTTTTTTATATACATATATATTAGGCCACAACTCAAGGCCTCTGGTCATCTCAGGAGCTGGCATTACACATAAATGTCCGAGAACTGAGAGCAGTCCGCCTGGCATGCCAGGCGTTCCAGCAACAGTTACAAGGCCGTTGTGTCTCAGTGTTTACAGACAACACAACGGCCATGTACTACATAAACAAACAGGGAGGGACACGATCCTCCCTCCTTTGTCAGGAGGCCATCCAACTCTGGGACTTTTGCATAGTCCACTTGATAGATCTGGTAGCGTCCTTTCTCCCAGGCGTTCGGAACACCTTGGCAGATCGACTCAGCAGGTCTTTCCTGTCTCACGAGTGGTCGATCCGCCCAGACATTATTCATTCTATTTTCCAGAAGTGGGGATTTCCCCACATAGACCTGTTCGCTTCCCGCACGAACAGGAAACACCAGATGTTCTGCTCCTTCCAAGGTCTCTCCCTGGGATCGATCTCGGAAGCTTTCCTGATGCCGTGGAAGAGCCAGCTCCTTTATGCCTTCCCACCGTTCCCACTGGTTCACAAGGTCCTGCTAAAACTCCACAGGGACAGAGCGCGACTCATCATGATCGCTCTAGCGTGGCCTAGGCAGCGCTGGTACACCATGTTGCTCGACCTGTCGATAGCCAACCCAATTACCCTGCCACTCCACCCAGACCTCATAACTCAGGACCATGGCAGACTTTGCCACCCGGACCTGCAGGCCCTTCACCTCATGGCATGGCTGCTGCGTGGCTAAACCAGTCAGAGTTACGTTGCTCTGCATCAGTACAACAAGTTCTCCTGGGTAGCAGGAAACCTTCCACCCGGTCAACGTATCTGGCCAAGTGAAAGCGTTTCTCCTGCTGGTGCGAAATGCTTAATCTTATTCCCACTGAGGTCTCGATCCCCTCTATTTTGGACTACCTCTGGTCTCTCAAACAGCAGGGCCTAGCAGTATCATCACTGAGGTTACACTTGGCAGCCATCTCTACCTTCCACCCAGGCGAAGGTGGCCGTTCCTTGTTCTCACACCCTATTGTTTCGAGGTTCCTCAAGGGCTTGGAGCGCTTATACCCCCAAGTACGCCACCCAGGCCTGACCTGGGACCTCAACCTGGTTTTAACCAGATTTATGTCTCCCCTATTCGAGCCGTTAGCAACCTGCTCGCTACTATACCTGTCTTGGAAGACATTTTTCCTTGTAGCCATTACATCGGCCAGACGAGTCTCCGAGCTTAGGGCTCTTATGGTGGATCCACCGTACACTGTGTTCCACAAGGACAAGGACAAGGACAAGGTGGATCACACCCGGCATTCCTCCCTAAGGTGGTTTTGGCCTTTCATGTTAACCAGGACATCTTTCTCCCGTTCTTCTTCCTGAAGCCACACTCAATGCGACGGGAGCAACAATTGCACTCCCTGGATGTCCGTAGAGCACTCGCATTTTATATTGAGTGGACAAAACCCTTTCGTAAAATGCCCCAACTCTTTGTCATGGTAGCAGACCGAATGAAAGGCCTACCTGTTTCCTCTCAGAGGATCTCATCTTGCGTGACAGCGTGCATCCGCACTTGTTATGATTTGGCTCATATTTCCCCAAGCCACATCACCGCACGTTCTACCAGGGCTCAGGCTTCATCAACCGCCTTCCTGGCTCGTGTACCTTGTCATGGTATAAATCCCCACTCTGAACCTTAGAGTCCAAAAGATGGGGTACCAGCATGAATTCCTCTAAGCTTAATTACCAGTGTAGATCCTGTAGTGCTGCCACCAACCAGGACTTGGAGTGCCTGGTACACTCTTGTTCCCCCAAAACCTTCCCTGGGGACCCTAAGACCCAGACCCCCTGGATCTTAACTCAAGGAAAGTAAACCCTTTCCCCCACCGTTGCCTCTCCCAGGCTTTCCCTCCCTGGGTTACCCTGGAAGATCATTGTGATTCAACTCCTTGAATCTTAAAGCAAAGGGAAATGCACCTTCCCCACACCTCTTTTCCCGACCCCAAGAGGTAATATAGATTCAAGCTCTGTGAATCTAAAACAGAGGAAATTCCACCTTTCCCCCTCCCTTCTCTCTCCCTGTCTCCCACCAATTCCCGGTGAGTACAGACTCAATTCCCTTGAGCCTCAACAAGGGGAAAAAAATCCATCAGGTCTTAAAAAAGAAAAGTTTTTAATAAAAGAAAGAAAAAAGTAAAAGTTGTCTCTGTAATTTAGATGGTAAATGTTACAGGGTCTTTCACCTTATAGACACTAGAGAGAAGCCTTCCCCCCAGCACAAATACAAATTAAAATCTTTCCAGCAAAATACACATTTGCAAATAAAGAAAACAATCAAAAAGACTAAACCGCCTTCTACTGGTACTTACTATTTGAATAGAAAATTAGAGAGCCTGTAGGTATGTATGGTCACTCTCAGAACCCAGAGAGAACAACAGACAAACAAACAACACAAAACAAAGACTTCCCTCCACTGAGATTTGAAAGTATCCTGTTTTCTGATTGGTCCTCTGGTCAGGTGGTCCAGGTTCACTGCTTGTAACCCTTCACAGGTAAAAGAGACATTAACCCTTAACTATCTGTTTATGACATACCTATCCAGGAGATATGTCGCGCAGCTACCTGGTCCTCAGTCCACACCTTTTCTTCACATTATGCTCTGGTTCAACAGTCCAGAGATGATGCAGCCTTTGCCTCAGCAGTTTTGCATTCTGCAACATCTCACTCCGACCCCACCGCCTAGGTAAGGCTTAGCAATCACCTAATTGGAATCGATATGAGTAAGCACTCGAAGATCGAAATAACTCGAAGACGGTTACTCACCTTTGTAACTTGTTCTTCGAGATGTGTTGCTCATATCCATCCCAAACCCACCCTCCTTCCCCACTGTCGGAGTAGCCGGCAAGAAGGAACTGAAGGGGCATATATCCAGCACCATAGCGGCGCCACTCCAGGGGGCGCCCAGCCGACCGAGTGTTGCTAGGGTAAAAATCTTCCAACGAATGTGCACGTGGCACATGCACACCTAATTGGAATGGATATGAGCAACACATCTCGAAGAACAACAGTTACAAAGGTGAGTAACTGTCTTTTGTGGTTATGGAAATAATAGAACACAAATTTCATACCCAGGAAAATAGACCGAAGACAGATGATACTTAGATTTGTGATGGTCTTTTATTCAGTACACAAAGTATATTAACCAGCACACCTGTGCAATATTTTTGAATATTAACACTTGATGGAGATACTTGTGTGTAGAGATTTCACTCAATTTAATAAAATCACTAGAAAAAACATAGGTGTTATGATGCACATTCTGTAATGCGGTAACATTCTGTTAAATAGAAAATCTGATTACTATATTCCTATAAAATGGCTGTTTAAACAAAAGCTAACTGTAATGATAGTTTTGTTTCTGATATTTACATGGCAAGGATTTGTAAACTTCTGAAAAATTCCTAAATAAATAGTTTAAAAATAAATTAAGCACAAGTCTTTGTAAACTGGGATACTAGAGAGGTTCCATGGCCTCACTCTGCCTGGAAGTGTTACAAGAGTTTTTCAGAGCTTGTGGTATGTCAACATCAAATGATCATATATAATGGCATATGTGACTGATTAGCATGTCTGCATGTATCTAAATCCATTTACAACTTCCATTTTGTTTTGGAGACTATTTTGATTGTTCTGTGCCTTCACCTTGGCTCTGTAGCCTCCATGTTGAGCTGCAGTGTCAGGAGAAATTCTTGCCCCTGACAGAGAGCTAATACTGGAGGGTAACTAAAGGCTTAAATTGAAACACCCTTGGACAAAGAACAAGTTACTGGCCAAGGAAACTTTCTATCCCAGATGGCTAGTGACTAAGCAGTCAGTCACCTGATGGAAGACTTTGTTCGTCTGTCAGTGGTTTGAAGTTGACCAGAGAGATCACCTTCTATTCCCCTCTGTCAGTTATGAAAGGACACGGTCTCCTCTTGAGTAGTTTTCTCTTACTGACCAGTACAGAAAGTGAAGATGGTGCTGGATGAGTGAAATCCAGGAGAGGGGACCTGGAACCCTGAAAGGACACTGACCAAATCCCAACGATTGCAGAAGAGTGGTGAGGAAACTGATGCAGGGACCTGCCTGCAGGTGTTTCTTATTTTGCAGGGATCTGTATATCTCTTCTGTTGTCTAAAAATAGTGATGGGTTTACAAATCCCTCTGTGAAATCTTATTGGCTTCAATTATCACATTTCCCCAAATGGTTAAACTGTAAACTGGAGTACGCAGTAAGATGGAGCTCTGCAGATAGTATGCGTAAGATACTGGGGAATCCTGGTCATGGGGGAGGAGGGCATGTTCAGCACTGGTCTTGGGGCCTAAGGTAGTTAGACCATGGCGTCCGACTTCCAAGAAGGGGATGCCAAACATCCTATGCTCAGGGAGTGATCTTAAGTATCAGAGGGGTAGCCATGTTAGTCTGGATCTGTAAAAGCAGCAAAGAGTCCTGTGGCACCTTATAGACTAACAGAAGTTTGGGAGCATGAGCTTTCGTGGGTGAATACCCACTTCGTCGGATGCATGTAGTGGCAATTTCCAGGGGCAGGTATATATATGCAAGCAAGAAGCAGGCTGGAGATAACGAGGTTAGTTCAATCAGGGAGGATGAGGCCCTCTTCTAGCAGTTGAGGTGTGAAAACCAAGGGAGGAGAAACTGGTTTTGTAGTTGGCAAGCCATTCACATTCTTTGTTTAATCCTGAGTTGATGGTGTCAAATTTGCAGATGAACTGAAGCTCAGCAGTTTCTCTTTGAAGTCTGGTCCTGAAGTTTTTTTGCTGCAGGATGGCCACCTTAAGATCTGCTATTGTGTGGCCAGGGAGGTTGAAGTGTTCTTCTACAGGTTTTTGTATATTGCCATTCCTAATATCTGATTTGTGTCCATTTATCCTTTTCCGTAAAGACTGTCCAGTTTGGCCGATGTACATAGCAGAGGGGCATTGCTGGCATATGATGGCATATATTACATTGGTGGACGTGCAGGTGAATGAACTGGTGATGATGTGGCAGATCTGCTGAGGTCCTGTGATGTGTTGCTGGTGTAGATCTGTGGGCAGAGTTGGTATTGAGGTTTGTTGCATGGATTGGTTCCTGAGTTAGAGTTACTATGGTGCAGTGTGCAGTTACTGGTGAGAATATGCTTCAGGTTGGCAGGTTGTCTGTGGGCAAGGACTGGCCTGCCACCCAAGGCCTGTGAAAGTGTGGGATCATTGTCCAGGATGGGTTGTCAGATCCCTGATGATGCGTTGGAGGGGTTTTAGCTGGGGACTGTATGTGATGGCCAGTGGAGTCCTGTTGGTTTCTTTCTTGGCTTTATCCTGCAGTAGGAGGCTTATGGGTACATGTCTGGCTCTGTTGATCTGTTTCCTTATTTCCTCATGTGGGTATTGTAGCTTTGAGAATGCTTGGTGGAGATTTTGTAGGTGTTGGTCTCTGTCCGAGGGGTTACAGCAGATGCGGTTGTACCTCAGTGCTTGGCTGTAGACAAGGGATCATGGTGTGTCCGGGATGGAAGCTGGAGGCATGAAGGTAGGCATAGTGGTCGGTAGGTTTTTGGTATAGGGTGATGTTAATGTGACCATCACTTATTTACACCGTGGTGTCAAGGAAGTGGACCTCCCGTGTAGATTGGTCGAGGCTGAGGTTGATGGTGGGGTGGAAGCTGTTGAAATCGTGGTGGAATTTTTCCAGAGTCTCCTTCCCATGGGTCCAGATGATGAAGATGTCATCAATGTAGCGTAGGTAGAGAAGGGGCGTGAGTGGACGAGAGCTGAGGAAGCGTTGTTCCAGGTCAGCCATAAAAATGTTGGCATATTGTGGGGCCATGCGGGTGCCCATAGCGGTGCCACTGATCTGGAGATATATATTGTCATCAAATTTGAAATAGTGGTGTGTGAGGATAAAGGCACAGAGCTCAGCAACCAGTTGTGCTGTGGCATCATCAGGGATACTGTTCCTGACAGCTTATAATCCATCTGTGTGTGGGATGTTTGTGTAGAGAGCCTCTACATCCATGGTTGGTAGGATGGTGTTTTCTGGAAGGTCACCAATGCATTGTAGTTTCCTCAGGAAATCAGTGGTGTCACGGAGATAGCTGGGAGTGCTGGTGGCATAGGGTCTGAGTAGAGAGTCCACATATCCAGACAGTCCTTCGGTGAGAGTGCCAATGCCCGAGATGATGCGGCACCCAGGATTTCCAGGTTTGTGGATCTTGGGTAGTAGATAGAATAACCCTGGTCGGGGCTCTAAGGGTATGTTGATTTGTTCCGGTGTTGGTGCAGGAAGTGTCCTGAGTAGATGGTGCAGTTTCTTAGTATATTCCTAATGGGATCTGAGGGAAGTGGCCTGTAGAATTTGGTATTGGAGAGTTGTCTGACGGCCTCCTTTTGGTAGTCAGACCTATTCATGATGACAACAGCACCTCCTTTATCAGCCTCTTTGATTATAATGTCAGGGTGGTTTCTGAGGCTGTGGATGGCATTGCGTTCTGCACGACTTAGGTTATGAGGCAAACGATGTTATTTTTCCACAATTTCTGCCTGTGCACGTTGGCGGAAGCATTCTATGTATAGGTCCAGACTGTCATTACGACCCTCAGGAGGAGTCCATGTGGAGTTTTTCTTCTTGTGCTGTTGGTGGGAGGGTAACTGTGTATCAGTGGGCTGTTTAGTGTTATCCTGAAAGTATTCTTTGAGTCGGAGATGGTGAAAGTAGGCTTCCAGATTGCTGCAGAACTGTATCATATTTGTGGGGGTGGCAGGGCAGAAAGAGAGTCCCCGAGATAGGACAGACTTTTCTTCTGGGCTGAGTGTGTAGTTGGATAGATTGACGATATTGCTGGGTGGGTTAGGGGTACCACGGTTGTGGCCCCATGTGGCAGGTAGGAGTTTAGACAGCTTACAGTCCTTTTTCCTTTGTAGAGAGGTGAAGTGAGTAATGTAGATCTCCTGTCTTATTTTAGTGAAGTCCGTTTGTATGGAAGTTTGGTTATTTATGAGAGTCTCCAGGTTGGAGAGCTCTTTTTTGATGTTTTCCTGTTTGCTGTATAGGATGCTGATCAGGTGGTTCCTCAGTTTCTTTGACAGAGTATGGCATAATCTCTCACTGTGGTCTGTGTAGTATGTAGATAGCAGTGGATTTTTTACCTGTAGTCCATTTGGTATGATGTCCATCCATTTGCATTTGGAAAGGAAGATGATATCAGTCTGTATTTGTGCAAGTTTCTTCATGAGGTTGATGGATTTCCACTCCATACAGCTAAATGCAGTGCCTTGCATGGTGTCAAGTATCAGAGGGGTGGCCATGTTAGTCTGGATCTGTAAAAGCAGCAAAAAGTCCTGTGGCACCTTATAGACTAACAGAAGTTTGGGAGCATGAGCTTTCGTGGGTGAATACCCACTTCGTCGGATGCATGTAGTGGCAATTTCCAGGGGCAGGTATATATATGCAAGCAAGAAGCAGGCTGGAGATAACGAGGTTAGTTCAATCAGGGAGGATAAGACCCTCTTCCAGCAGTTGAGGTGTGAAAACCAAGGGAGGAGAAACTGGTTTTGTAGTTGGCAAGCCATTCACAGTCTGTTTAATGCTGATCTTAGAAGCCAAGGAAGGAGACAGTGCCTGGAGCCTACACAGGTTCTGGAGAGTTTAAAAGCACATGGACCAGCATGTGGCTCCAAACACAGCATCTTGGTTCGTGTCCAGCAGGGGATGCTCAACCAGGTCTATGACCACCTATATAAAAAGTGTGTTTCTTGTATAAACTAATTTTTGTTCTGTCTTTTTAGTAGAAAAACTTTCAGCTTCATCACTATCGTCTGCTTTCAGACGTGGTTTGAGTCTGAAACACAGCTATGTACATACGATTTCAAACTTTGTTTTGTTCATGTCTATGTAAACTACACTGGGGAAAAAATAAAAAATTTATGTGCAGGTCTGAGAGATCCAAACTAAAGCAGAGCTCTCTGATTCCTATAAACATGCCTAAATTCAAAATTTTTATTTCCCAGTCCATTAACACACCTATGGTTCATTGGCACAAAGTAAATGAACGTATCCTAAACACCAAAATCTTGATTTGTGTGAGTTGAAACATGGAGATTAACAGGGTACATCGCAAATAGTGATATACTTTAGTGATCCTTGGATCAAACTACAAGCTAGTCTTCTGTGTGTCGTACCATCCCAGTATTCCAAGACCTGATTTACAAAGATCTTCAGGCATTTAAAGATGTAAATAGATGCACAGTGGGATTTTCAAAAGTGCCTAAGCTGGTTAGTTGCCTAAATTCCCAGTCGAATTAGGTACTTAATATGCTTGGGCACTTTTGAATGGCCCAGTAGGGCTGAGATTCATTTACAAATATATTTATAGATACCTGATCTGGGGCTAAGTGCCCATCTATATCTCTGGGTGCCTCACTGCCACTGAAAACCTGGCCCCCAAATGACTAAAGATTCTATTTGAATCTCTTGGGATTAGAGCAGTGGTTCTCAAAGCTGGTCCTCCGCTTGTTCAGGGAAAGCCCCTGATGGGCCAGGGCGATTTGTTTACCTGCCATGTCCGCAGGTTCAGCCGATCGTGGCTCCCACTGGCTGCAGTTTGCCATTCCAGGCCAATGGGGGCTGTGGGAAGGGCAGCTAGCACATCCCTTGGCCTGCACCACTTCCCACAGCCCCCATTGGCCTGGAGCGGTGAACCGTGGTGGGAGCCGTGATCGGCAAACCTGCGGACACGGCTGGTAAACAAACCACCAGGGGCTTTCCCTGAACAAGCAGTGGGCCATCTTTGAGAACCACTGGATTAGAGCATATATAATCTGTAACACTGAAGGGATACATTCCTTGCTGATGTTCTGAACTTCTAATTAATAAGTATGTATGACAATATGCAGCAATACCTCAATTTTAGACACATCAGTTACAGAGCCTCCATTCATCCAGCACTAGACACTTGCATCTAGAGTAGAATATTACAGCCACTCTGTGCTGGAGGTACTAGACTAGTAACAGCTGTTCCTTATGGGCTAACTTGCGTTTGATGCCCCAGTTGATATCCATGCTATGGGCTGTTTGCATGGATGCTCCACTGCAGAGTACTGTACATGTGGGGCATCCAACTCTGCCAGGCATACTTGAAGGTCATGGACTAGAGGAGGAGCAAAGTGCCCTCTCAGGCACAGAATGGTCCCACTAACTACAGTCCCTCTAAGGTGTCTCTGTTCCCTCTTCTTCAGGCACCACCAAGCTGAGCTGGAGGAACGGGTGGGGAGGCTTTGGGAGTTTGAACTAGGGAGAAGTCATATGTGAGGTAAGAAGTTCCTGAGTATGAGGGTTGGTTTGGAGGCAGAGGATTCTTAGCTTGGTGGGGGTTAGATGGAAAAGGCCTAGAGGTTCTGAGCCTAGAGCTCTGAGCTGCGGGATGGTTGGTGTAGGAAGGCATGAGAATTCTTGGTATGAGAGGGGTTTTGAACCTGGAAGTGGGGCAAATCTTGAGATAAGTGTGACCAAGGGGTTTTGAGCTATGGAGCTTGGGACTTGTGGGGGTTCTGAGCTGGGATGGGAACAGGTTGTTGGAAAGGGAGAATGGAGAGAATTGGTAAATGGTGAATTGAGGTGTGTGGTTGGTGTGGAAAAAGTAAGGTGACTTAGGAAAGTCTTTTGGATGTGAAAAGAGAAAGAAGAGGCTGGGACAGAGAGAACAGCAGGTGAAAATACTGGGGAAAATGCTGTTTTCCATCCTGTCCTGTCTTGTAACATGACTCAGCTTTTTTATCTTTACAGGGAGTGTATGGTGGATGAGAGAAGAGGACATGCCCTTTCATTCATGCTTCCCCACCAGCTTCAGTCATGCCCTGCTACAGCCCTTCCCCACACCAGACCTCACCACTGTCAGTTTATTACTTTGAAAATATGGTCAATCTGCAGGGGAAGATTTAGAGGTAGTGAAAGGAAGCAGTGGTTGCAGTAGCTGCAGATTCACAATATCTCTGGGATATTCGTCATCACTGCACTAATTCTTAGGAGGAAAGGAAAGAAGAACATAGCCAATGAAATATGTGAAGTAGGCAGAATACACAAACTGGAATTTGGCCAGGACATTAGAATTCACACCTCCGTTTTACCAATGAGTACCAGGCCAGATGCAAAATGGAGGTCTTTACAACTTAGACTCTCTAATGACCATAAGCTGGCATGACCTCTGTTTTACATCTCAAACCTCCAACAGCACAATGCTTCTGGTACCATGCTGGGCCATTGGCTAACTAGCAACTTGCCAAAAATAATGGTGCTGATTGAATCATCTTTATCACTCCCTGTACCATCTGTGTTTTTCCATCAGATATTTGCCAACCAAATATGGATCAGGCCAAAGCCTGCTCAACATCCTATGGTAATTTGAACTGTTTCAATGCTGCCCAACTGACAAGGCTCAGGAAACAAAACAGATACTACTTCAGTGCCCCATGTACACTGCAGTGTGAATGTTCCAGTGAAATACTTCCATTTTAAAAGAACCCATCTCTGATATTCAGTGGCAGTGCATCAGTGAAGATGTTAACGGATGAGCAACATAGCTGAGTCAGTTTTCTACGCTTTGTAAAATACAAAATATATAAAAGGGGAAAATCTCCACAGTTTCCTCTGTATTCTGTGAAGTGCTGTGGGAACGACTTCAAAAATCAACACTCCGATATCCACCAAACACATTTATTAGCCTGCAGTTAGTTGTTGCTTTGACTGGTCCATGGCATCATCAGTACAGTCAGCACACTTCTGAGAACAACAGACCAAAACTTCAGCTGGTGTAAATCAGCACAGTGAGGCTAGATTTCAGTGGAGCTATGCTAATGTACACCAGCTGGGGGTCTGGCCCACTATTTTTTGTGTTAAAACTTTCTTCAGAATCTGCAAAGGGTGCATCATGTGTTGTGGTCCAAATGATGCCCCTGGGAGCTGTTGTTCTGTGGCTTTTACTAGTGTTTCCACATTTGTACTCTTATCTACCACATTCCCAAGTAAATTTCAGATATTTGGTGCAAGGCATCTCAGTATTTGGCTCAAGATATTTGGTATCCTATAAGAATAATTAGAGGCTTTTCCTGTTTATAACATGTCTTATATTCTTAATAAAAGCCAATATACTATGTTTACATGAACCATGTGTTGTAGAGAGACAAGGTAAGTGAGGTAATATCTTTTATTGGGCCAAGATGAGATGGACAAGCTTTTGAGTTTGCTCTGTGTAAGCTCGAAAGCTTGTCTCTCTCACCAAGAGACGTTGACCTAATAAAAGATATTACCTCACCCACCTTATCTCTCTCATATCCTGGGATCAATGTGGCTACACCACCACTGTACACATGTAGGCAATTCCACCTTCTTTCCCTCCAGAAATGTCCGTAAAGTATATGAGAATGTTCTTCTGTATGGCAGATTGCTGATTTGACTGACAGAAACACATAATATACCTTATTGTTTAAAATTATATGACAATTAGAGCAACATATAATATAAGTAAGAACAAATTATGGCTGTAAATGTAAAGTACAGTGTTGTGTTCCCAGTATAATTTAGTCATCCACAGTTTTACTTCCTGTTTATTTGTATAACACACAGATTATGTATATTTTGTTATGTAGTTGTGGTAGATGGTCCTTTGAAGCTTTTTTGTAAATTTGTTTTAGTTTAGAAAAGGAGCATATTTGAAACATAGGGTAAAAACCTAAATTCTATGTTATAAATGTTTTTAAATGACATTCTGTAATTTTCTTTCAAGATGCACAAATTTATATTAAAACATGACTGAATTGGACTGAACTGGACAATTTTCCAGTGGCGTTTACTTCATGCTAATCTGTTCATTTGAGGGTAAATGAAGAGTTTAACGGTGAAGTGATGTAACCAGAATGTATTCTCAAGTGGCGTGTTAGGTTTATCAATCAATGAAAATTGTGCACTTGAGTGTAAGAGCACATCTACCCGTGTGATTCTCCCCACCTCAGTTAATTGGAAACATTTTCCCATCCTATTATCAATACTTGAAAAGTAGCTCAATAAAGTTAATAATACCTAGCTGTTTTATAGCATATTGAATCATTAGATCTCAAAATGCTTTACCAAGAGTCAGATCAGTATAGTTATATCTATTTTGCATATGGGGAAATTGAGGCTGGGAGGGTTGAAGGGACCTGCCCAAAGTCATCCAAGAGGTCAGTGGCAGATTCAGGAATAGAAGCCAGGGTCTCCTGAGTCCCAGACCAGTGCTCTATTAATGAGGACACTCTGTCTCTAATAGCTGCTTTATCAGTTCCATATGAATTGCATATGTTTGGCTAGACAGTGATGCTACTGCTAAGTGCCAGTTCTATAGGCTGCAAAAGCTGCTCTGTCAGGGGTCCTGGGCTGGAAAGGGCTCAAGCAGAGTTGCATAGAGGTATGGGCATGCTCCGCAATTCTCTATATCCTATAAGAAAGAGAGAGTGCCCCAGCCTGGGAGTGCCCTCAGTTTCCATTGATTTAAGTGGAAGCTGAGGGTGCTCAGTATCTACCACGATCATGTGCTAAAGTAAGCAGGTTGTGCTTCACTCTCTCTTGTGGGAAGACC
Source organism: Gopherus evgoodei (assembly GCF_007399415.2). Lineage (NCBI taxonomy): Eukaryota > Metazoa > Chordata > Testudines > Testudinidae > Gopherus > Gopherus evgoodei. The sequence goes on from NC_044323.1 coordinate 48,987,534, forward strand.
TCTGATACCTGCTTGCTCCAGGTCTAGACAACAAAATAGAACTTTCTGGAGATGCTTAAATTTGCTGCCTGCTGAGGCCCTCACCCCTCTTCCAGCCTCTTTTGTGCCCCTTCTCTTTTCTTCCCTCCTCCACCCCCATGCCTACTTTTACACGCCATCTGTCTCTCCTCCTATTGTCCATCTCTACAGTTAGCAGACAGAGGTGGTGTGAAACTGAATGTTTCCATGGGGGAAAGGAAACAAGGGTTTTGGGATGTGTCCAAACTGGCCTCACCATTGTATTAATGAACAATGCTGGGGCAAATTCTACTAGAACTGCTTCCATTGAACTGACTAACATGAGTGAGACCATCACATAGAACAGAAAGGGAATAGCATGTACTTTCCATCCACCAACTGCCCTAATGGTTTGGGGTGAGACTCTGCCCTACTACATATATAACTTTAAAGATAGCATATTTAATATGCTCCTCTTTTTTTTACAAAAGGATATATGGGTAGGTCTGGCTGCAGTGATAATTTCTATATATCCGAATTTGACCAGCTATAGGTCAAATATGGTCACTTGATAATTGTTGTCCGATATTTTTGTCTGTTTTTTTTTAAGTTTGTCTTCATGTTTTACTGTGTGTCTTGTCCTGTCTTTTAAATACCAAACTGGATTTCTAATCTTTTCTGTAAACATGAAATAACATAGAATATTTTACTAATTGAATGAACTATTTAAATAATACAAATACATTGATCGGGATTATTTTGTCTTCAGGCTTAGCTGCTGGGAGAACACTGGTTTTATCTCTCTTACTACTAGGTAGGTCTGATATTGCAAAAGATAGGTCTAAAACTCCAGATTAGACTTTTTGGAATAGGCCAGAAGCCCTTAACAGAGTCACAAATGTTGCAACTGATGTAGATATGATGCCTAAAGCATCGTGTGCAGTTCACAAGGACAGAGCAGAATGTGTTCAGGTTATTTTTGTGTGTGTTGTTCATCAACCAAGTAGTCCATCAGATAAATAAATTAGTCCCGTATATAAAATCTTACCTAGCTGTTACAGCTGGATAATTACTAATGCAGAGTGCCAGAGCAGGTGATCAGTATGATTTGTGAACCACCTAATGTAACCTTCTGGATCCTCTTTCTTGAAGCACTGAACGGAAAGGTTTGTCCCTCTACATCTTACTGATGCCACCAATCTCACCAGCAGGAAAGCTGAAGAAATATTCAAATCCCTGTTGTGGCACTTGAATTTGGCCCAAGGTAGTTGGAATCCTGGAAGACTAATTATGGCCTTTTCCTGTTTCTAATATTTCTTATCGTCTTAATGCAAAGCTCTAATGTTTACATACACTATATTTTGTTTACATTTTATAAATGTGATCCCTGGGGATTTCACCTCTGTTCAGCAATTGCTCAAGTGATGCTAACTCTGTTTTAGGTCCTGCTGTGACCATGCTGATTTAAGAAAACCCGTATGAGTTGAGGGCTCAACTCACTAGGCCAAAGGCAGCTTATCTGGCATGCCTGAGTAATGCCTCAATCTCTGAAATATATAAAGCTGCAATATGGCTGTGAATCACACTTTTCCTTAGCACTATTCTCTTGATTTAGGGGCCAAGTCAGATGCTCACTTCAGGAGAGCAGTCCTTTAATTCAGATTTAAGTACTCCTCAGCCCTCCTCCAATAGGTTGTTACTGCTAGTCAGTCTCCTAAGCGTGAAGATTTGGGAACAGGCAATTCTCAACAGAGAAGAAGTTACTTACACTTTGTCTGAATATATCACTGCTTCAGATCCACATTCTGTTGTCCTGCTTCTCAGTTTTTTGGAGCTATTCATGATTACTTTGAATAATGGATCCTGAGAGCAGTTTATTGCCATAGTCCACTACACAGCTTTGCAGTGATCGTTGGTGTCCATGAGGTAGCATGAATACCCATTCTTTGGTCATCACATTCTAGGTCGTTTGGGGCCTTATGGTGCCAAGATGCCTGCTCCATCACATGCAGGGTCAATGGGTCAGATCCTCAGCTGGTGAGGATAGTCAATGGAGCTATGACAAGATCATGTGAAGACCTGGTTCATTATATATGGAGAAGCAATGTACTGACATAACTCCTATTACAGGTGAATAAATAACCTTCATAAAAGCATGATTCAGGTGAATTGTGGGATAAATGAGAAGGCTGGTTTGAGACCATCTATCAGTAAATGTATCAAGAATCACATGGTGCAGCTCTTATGACACATTTTGTCCCTACAAGAGAAAATATGCTATATATAGCCCTCAGTATGAAAAGTCACAATGGGCGTTCATTTGCAGATCAAGAGGATTATATGGCTTAATGAGAGACTGATCAACCTAGCTTATATACAGGAAATTACAGCCAGGTGGCAGAGTGTTATTCTTTGGTGGAAAAGGGGGTATAATAAAGATTGGTGTTTCACAGTATTTGAAAATGTGTGGTTTTCCTAGTCAAGGAAAAAAAGCTATAGGTACAGCAGAAAGATGGGGCAAATCATAGCTGAAAGCTAGCAAAACTTGTGAAGCAAAAACAGTGAGGAACTTGCTTTTTACAGCTCTTACATTCTATCTCTGAAAGCAGATCATTGCCATAAAGAAGATGTATTTACCAATTTTAAAAGGTCTTGGCCCATCACAGCTAGTGTTAGATTTGGAATATAGCTTTTGTTGCCAAGGTGACAAACACTTATAAATATAACACATCTTCTAATGTGCTTTTAACTTAGTATTTTCATGGCTTTTAAATCAGATACCATTAGCAAATATATTAGGTAATTTAGCTGAAAGACCATTTTCTGCTAACACTTTTTGTTACATTTCCCCAGGTATTTCAGTAAATGTCTGTTGTGACATTCCAGTCCTGCTAGGCTTCTAAGGTGTAAGGATACATACAGTACATCTGCTAAAGATTAACATATTACCTTAGGGGTTTTTTTATTGATCCTCACAAAATATATTTAAAAAACATGTAGGATCTGTTCCAACAGTCCTTGCTCAGGGAATGTGAAGGGGAGTTTTGCCTGAGAAATGACAGCAGGACTGGCCAGAAGTCCGTTTGTGGATTGTTCTGATTGTTTTTGACTAAGGGCTTGGCTACACTGGAGAGTTGCAGCGCTGGTGGTGAGTTTACAGCGCTGCAACTTAGTAACTGTCCACACCTGCAAGGTACATCCAGCGCTGCAACTCTCTGGCTGCAGCGCTGGCTGTACACCTGGTCTGCTTGGGGTATAGCGATTCCAGCGCTGGTGATGCAGCGCTGCTCATCAAGTGTGGCCACCAAAAGCGCTGTTATTGGCCTCCAGGGTATTAAGAGGTATCCCAGAATGCCTGCTCATAACAAACCGGAAGAATGGCTGAACTCCGAGCTCACCCCGAGCGGCTTATCTAAAAAACAAACACAGCTCCTATTTGCTCGATCGCAGGCAGGGGAATTGCTTTGGAATGTTCACAGCTGTTTGCTTGAACAGCACATGGCAGAGGGGGAGGGAGGAGTCCGTGTTGAGCAGCTGCTTATGTGGTCTGAAGGCTATTTAAGAGTGCATAATTTGCATTTAGTGAATAAGAGAGGGGTGGGGGAAGGGCTCAAAACTTTTAAAATGATTGAAGGTAGGTGCTGTGTATCTTCCAGTCCTTAGAACTTGCAAGGCAGGGAGCTGACACAGTGTCACCTCCAAAAATCCACTCTCTCTGTCTCCCCCATGCTCCCTGTCACACTCCACCCCACCCCCCTCTTTTGAAAAGCACATTGCAGCTACTTGAATGCTGGGATAGCTGCCCATAATGCACCACTCCCAACAGCGCTGCAAATGTGGCCACACTGCAGCGCTGGTAGCTGTCAGTGTGGCCACACTGCAGCGCTTTCCCTACACAGCTGTACGAACACAGCTGTAACTCCCAGCGCTGTACAACTGTAAGTGTAGCCATACCCTCAATCCCCCCCTTGTTATAGCACAGGGATGTTGAAAACACAGAAGGAAATGGAGAACTTCTGTATTAAGGCCCATTCTACAAACAAACAATCACCACCTAAATGTTTTTTCCTTGACTACTGAAAGAAAAGCTATGTAGGAAAACAATTACAACAACCCATCTGAACAGCACTAGCTACTTATAATATTAGGTACCAAATTCATTGTTTAAAGCAGAAAAGGCGCTTTAATCCTGTTACTGGTATCGTGGGGATTTCAAATAAGATGATTCCATTATACAATGGACATATTTATCTGCATATTTGGTAGGAAGCCAAGAAACATGTCATCAAAAGGCAGTCTATTTTAATTTATTCTAAATAGTTGTAGCTACTTTACCAGGAGCAACTGGAGTTGAAAGCAATATAGCCGGGGATTTTTCTTCAAGAGTCGGATCAAAATGTTTGGTGTTGAACGAATCAGGTGAATGGGGAAGGAGTAAAGTATAAAACGCCTAAGTAAATGCTTCAAAATTTTGAAGCAATGGTGATTGCAAACGCTGTAACAACACTCTTGAAAGATGTGGTGTTGAATCATTACGGTACAACTCCGCAGGATTTAGTTAGTTTCCCAGGGCTGGGAATGGCTTCTCTGTGAAAGGCAGTAGTTAGAACAGCCCTGAGCGCAGATAAAATACTTTTGCATTTGGCCCCAAGTACATTTTACTCTCTTACCGAGATCTTAAATGTTTTAACCACAGACAGTTGTAGGCAGAAGTGCCCAGAAGCTGGGCTCATTTTTGTGTCTGCAAACCTAGGAGATGCTATCATCCTTGTAACTATCAGAGGTGTGTGTGTGTGCCTGTGTGTGTGTGTGCTGAGCCTGCCAGAGGTGGGAACGAGCTGAAACTGGCTAACATACCTGAGGCGGCTGTTATACCGGTGGCGCCTGGATTCTTCTCTCTCAGACACAAGGCTGGCTCCCCTCATCTTTCTCCTCCCTCTCTCTGTCCCACAGATCTTTCCTTTACCTTTCATGGGAGCTTCATTCCGAGCTTCCCATGCGCCTGGGATGCCAGCCCAGTCCCGCAGTCTGGCATTCCAGCGCTGTCTAGCTGGGTGATGATCGCACGCCGGCCATGGCCTGAAGCTTTGAGAAAAACGACCGTCATCGCTCTTATCTTCTCTCTCTCTCTTTGATCCCTGATTGAGATTGGGCGTAGGATTGTCATGGCAACTGGAGAAAGTGACAGTGGCGAGCCAGGCGTATCTTTTCCTGGTGCCTGGGACTTCACTTGATCCTTTCCTTCAGGCTCCATCAACAGGCGCTTGTCAACTTGACCTGCCTGGAGAGCCCAGACGCCATCGCTAATTAAAACAAGGGCTCAAGATGGATTCCTGAATCTGGATCAGTTTCCTCTGGGGAAATCCTGGAGCGGCCCAGGAGCCACGAGAAAGGATGGACGGGGGGTACCAGTTTGCATTAACTCCCTCCGCAACACACACACGCCCTCCCCCCCCCCTTCCTATTCAAACCTATCCGCCCCTCTAGGGCCACTGCTGCGGGCGGCTGCGCTGCGCGGCTAACGCAACACTCTGGGGGAAGCCGTCTTGTGCCAAGGTGCCCGGCAGCTCCCGGGAGACCCCAGGGCGCTGACAATCCGGCCATCAGCAAGTCACGGTGCTGCGCCAGCCTAGCGGCCGGGGATCGCTCCACGCCAGTGAAAAAAAGGCGGCCTGATGGCCATGCAAACCCTGGAGGTGCAGTCCTAAAAGGAGGAAGCGTCTGGAGCTGCTGCTGCTGCGGCCCTTGGGCGTAAGGAGGTGGCCGGTGACACCCTGCCGATGGGGAGGGGAAGGGACCTGGTGACAGAAAAGAATAATTATTTCTGGTCGTAAATTTTTAATTTTGACAAAGATCGCAGTCATCCAGGCTTAGGCGGGGTAGCCAGTTAGTAAGCTGGCTACAATAGTAACTTGTCAGCTTTGGGTGGAGAACCCCGCTCCAGTGGAGACCCATCCAGGAAACGTCTTTCAGGCCTGACTATTAAATTTAATTTGCCACCCCGGCCTGCTAAGGCTTGGTATTCATTTGCCCAAGAAAAGACGCTTAATTTTTTTTTAAATCAGTCTGATTGAGCAGCTTGCTTGGTAAAATTGATAGGTAGGCAGAGAGCTGAGGAGATACTCATTGTGTGTTTACAAAGAGCTGCTTTTAAGGGAGCTCCCCACAAGCAGTATAGTGTGTGTGTGTATTTCTTCCCTCTCTCCCCCCCATCCCGTTGGTCTTTTCATTCAGCAGAGTTATCTGTCATGAAGAATTTAAGTTTCATATTTTCATCTGTCAGTTGTGAAAAGGCCTGTCAGCTGAGGCTTACACTACAGTTTGCCAAAAGGCCTATAGCCCACAGCGACAATACAATCTTATATTTGTGCTTCCTGGCTCCAGATAATCCCTTCACTTTCCTCCTCAGCATCAAGTTATGATCAGGTTTAAATTGCATATTTCGAGGTGGGGGGGTTAATCCAGATTTTGCTGATAAATGCTATCAGCAGGAATGAAATGAAATATAGCAAGGTTTAGCTCTTATTACCAGCGTCGAGCCTGCTATGGGAGTTTTGTGCTTGGTATAGAGACAGTATTCATATTAAACAGTTTAATGTCTATAGTCACAGGAACTAACGATAGAAATACTAATTTCAGCTTTCACCTACTTTGTCTTTTTGCCATCCCTGAAATTTACAATGGTTTTGAGTTTGTTTCTTATTTTGGTTTTCAAAGGCAAAACTCATGTTTATAAATCCACACACAATTGTGTTCATGCTCAGAAATGGCAAATAAATAGTTGTATGTCATGAAAGGAAGGAAGTGCTGCTATCGATCCACAAAGTACACTGTCAAAAACTAAATCCTGCCACATTTCATTTGCAGCCATATAAGAGTTGTTTTCAGAATTACCGATATATGCACAATAAAAAGTAGTCACAAAACACCTCACTCTAACGTATGTTTTGTGTAGGAGAGCTATGGAGAAACATGGGAGGTTAATCGTCACTCAATATAACTTTAGAACTGAACAATAAGCTTTGATTCTGACACACAAGAACCTCACAGTGAAAAATAAATTTGGCGTTGCTTCTAAATCTAGATTGCTTCATTTGAGGACTATAGTGATGCAGAGAACAGTTATCTCGTTTAAACTGTAGCAACTTTGTTAGAAATCATTTGTACAGTTGTAATGCAATCATTTATTTAACTCATTAAGAGACTTATAATTGCCTAATTTAATTAGTTATGATTCAATTATGCTTTATGCTAGTAGCAAGATTATGTCTGTGTTATGAAATAACTTTGCAGTTATTCTTTAAAAAAAACCAAACTATTTATACTCTTCCTTAATGGGGAGTTCTATTGGCTGACATTACTCATGTGCTCAAAGTTAAGCATAAGCGCAAGTGTTTTTTGGGGGCCGGGGCGTCAGAACCTAAAAGATTCATGATGCTACTGAAATTTATCCATTCTGGTAATAGGCAGAGAACTAAAAAATGAAAATAGACCTTAGGTGTGGTTGGACTGGAACAAAGTGTCACAGTTTTGCTTCTTATGCATTATTAATTAATATTAACATTGTGGTCGTACCTGGAGATCCCATTCAGCGAGTCTTTGTTCAAGTAAAACAAGTAGTTCTTGCCCCAAGAGAACTCACAATCCATCATTATTATAACACAGAAGAGGATAAATAGACAAATAGAGCTCAAAAGAGGGACAAGGTAACAGTAAAACTGATGTCTTTATGTAAATTTAGTGCTCACGGTGGTCAGAGGGGGCTACCAGGCTAACTGAGGCCAGATGATTTGTGTCTATCAGGACAGAGGTAGGTTTCAAGTAGGGTTGTAATTGTTTTTGTCTTTTCAATTGTAAACTCTTTGGGGCAGAGACTGTGTTTTCCTAAATGCTTTACCTCACCAAGACAACCTGAAGAAGAGCTGGCCCAATAAAACATATTACCTCACCCACCTTGTCTCGCTAATATCCTGGGACCAACACGGCTACAACAACACTGCAAACTTATCTCACCTAGAACATTTTAGGTTTTACAACAGTACAAATAATAGTTAATAATGTTATTTGTGGTTGCGTATGACTGAAATGGTGTGTTATTAAATCCATGTATACCACTTGTGCACCTACGGGCCCTAGAGCCCATTGTACTGGGGCTCTACAAGTGACATATGTTCTGTGAAGAAGGTGGAATTAATTATAACCTGGAAATCAAGAGGGTAATTAAATCCCCTGGACAACATAGGATTTTAGTTGCTATATTGTACAATTTTGGGGTGGTTATTTAGAACATTTTTTGACTCACCAAAGAGCTCTATTTTGCTTCTGAATTTCAGTGAAACTTTTTACATAAGCCTATGTTAGTTACCCTCCATTTTTCTTCCCTCTGGCTCTTCTGTCCCTCTTGTTCTTCATTATTGGCAGGCTGACTAACTCACCTGAAGAGTTCTGAGTGACAGGAAGCAGATCTCCTTTCTTTCAGGTTTTGGTCTTCTCTTCACGCAGAAGTCGAACTAGTTTAACTACATCAGGTTAGAAACTTGATGTAGCTAAACCCATGTATCCCCCTTGTGAGGCCCCTCATAAATCAATGTACGAGTGGCCACACAAGGTGGTGGTGGTGATGGGGTTGACCTGATTTAACATAATCAGTTTATAAACCAATTTACTTCTATTGATGCCATTTTTGATTGAAGACAAAGCCTTTCTTATCTTTTGCCTTTCTGTTCTTCCTGTTCCAATCCCCTCCCCTACTTCCCCCCCCCCGCCCCGCCCCGGCCTGGCTGCTTCTTTCTACTTCCAATCTTTTAAAAAGATTTGTTTAATTATTAGTTATTATTTTAATGTGTTTTCTATCTGAGACAAGGTGAGTTGGGCCGCCATACTGGTATACAAAATCATCATATAAAATCACTTAGGTCCAACACAGTGTTTCCTGATAGTGACAAAAGATCCTGTGTCTTGCCACACACAGCCAGCATAGTATGCTACGGATACCACAGGACCAATTCAGGAAACATCACAAATGAAAAGTTCCATTCCATTCCTGTTGAAGTCAATGGCCAATCCCAATTGACTTTGTGAGGAGTAGAATCAGTTTATCTTATGTGTAGATCTCTCAGAGGCTTGGAGATGGATTTTTATGCCTCTAGTTCTTCTTCTGCCAGCTCATATGGTAAAAGTGTTTGTACCTCACCTTCTACCAACTCAGCTTTCACTGGAATCAATGGCAAAATTGCCCTTGTTTTCAATGGAAGCAGGATTGGCCTCTTAGTAATATTCAATTTCTTACACTCATGTTAGCACTCCTTTGAGAATTCAGGGTTTTCCTAAGCAAAACATGTATACATATTTTAAGAACAAGATGATAAAGCCTGTGACCAAACATTTGGATTAAGATGATACTATTTAATTAGCATAGTTTTTTTATAGGGTTACAATTACAAGGTTTGAAGGATATGCTTTTCTTGGACTTTCAAAATTCACTATGTTTTTGTGCTTTCACTAACCAGTAGGCTGGTTGGCTTCGATTATTGACAAAATGATAGGTAACTTCAGAGAGAGGATGGGAAAGTGAAATGAAAGAAATGAAGGTCACAAATAGGGCCTGAATGTGAAAACAGGTACAAGGACATTGCACGCAGTGTTTTATTGCATTGTTTCTCGTTACAACCATTTAGCATCTGTATACCGTAAACACCTTTTTTCTGATAGAAACATTTTAGAACATCTATGCACATCACATAGCGAAGTAAAAAGTAATGGTTTAAGTGTGCTAAGTATATTTATGTCTCACTTCAGAATGCATTCAAGCAATAAGCAAAGAGGTTCCACACACTTCCAGCTTCTTGCAACTTTCATCATGGTCTAGTTCTCTATTGAATCCCCAGGGAAGGTTTTATAATGATAACCCTCCTCATTTTCCCTAGGCACAAGTTGACCTGGAAATGCTTAGAGAACTGTGCTTAATACAAGTCATTCCTATGACTTTTTCTTCTTTCTTTCTTTTTTCTTTTTATCATCTATGTTTTTCCCTGCACCACACAAACATAAAAAGGAGGGGATTTCCCCTTACACCAATTAAAAACAAAATCTCACACCTCCTTTCTTCCCCCTCAGCAAGAAGTTAACTCCCTGCTGAGCTTTCCCCCAGGGCATCCCTGAAGCCCCACAGGTGAGGCTGCTGTAGCCTTAATGAGAAAGAATCAGCACTGATCTTCCAACAGATAAACACAAATCTTTTATTCCAGCCACCTGGTCCTGCACCTATCAGAGGAGAAAATACAGTTTACACTATCTATACCATGGTTTGGTTGGGTTTCTGTCTCTCTTCCAGGGTTTCCCTATAGTATTTTTGTAAACAAACACTCTTGGGACATTCCCAAATCTGCAAAGGCCTTATTTGTTCATGTGTAATAGCAAAGATGCTTTGTTATGTCTTCAAGCCATCATGAGCATGGGATTTTCTTCTCTTCTAATATGCTTAGCAGGATGCCTGTCTTAAAGGTGGTGGTTTTGTTTAGTATATATTCAGATCACTTGCATAAGTTTTCTCAGCCTTGTAACAACTGCTTTCCCTGTGCTGCATGCTTCAAACATGGATGTTGCAGAATTGGGTACAGATAATACAGAAATCACTATATATCAGCATGTGTTTAATTGTAATAAAGGCTGGATGTTTGGCTTGGTAAACGGGAAGTGTGTATATATACTTTTGGTCAAAATTCAGATTTTTTTTAACCTATGCAAAATCAGGAATCACAGTATTTCAGCAAAATATTTTTTCTCTTACACATTCATGAAGAATTGTGCATTTGTTCATATCATTACTCCATTAGCATACTCTAAAGAACAATTAGCAAGATGTATATAAAATCCTGAGAAGTCTAATGGAAAGAAAGAGCAGAGGTACCACACTAACCAGAATTCCTTTCACAGTGTAAAATAGAGGATGATGCCCTGTCCAGTTTCTACATCTTTATTGACTCAATATTGCACAGGAGCCTTTTCCTGATCTATCTTCAGCTTCATGTCCATCTCTAACTCAAATACAATCCTGTTGCCTTAAAAATATTATCTGTTCTTCAAGATGGTTTCTGTATTTGGGGGAGAATGTCATTGAATAACATTGAACTCCTGGTGTTTTGTGTTGTGTTGTGTTTTGTTTTTTTTAATGCAGTCTTTCTGAAGGGCCCATGAAATTCTAGGGCTCCAGAACGGTAATCCAGCTCTTCCTCAACTCCTCTGCTGGTTCTACAACAGCTAAATGGGACTGAGGTGAATTTTTGAGGGATCATGACCTTTTAAAAGATAAATAAAGGCAGAAATCCCAGATCTCATGACCATCCAGTACAGTCTGATAAACATCCAGGCTTAATTAAAATAGTATATATATGGGTTCCACTGGTGCCCCTTTTGTAGCCATGCAGAAAAGAAAGAATCGAGAGTTCAAATATTTGTAAACTGTTTTACATGTATAGCTTTGATGTGTACTTTTTACTAAAACCACTGCAGAGGAAACTGTTTTCCTGCAAACACACAATAGGGCATAGGACTTGTTTTGTGTGTAATGGGATATTTGTATCAGGTGGTTACACTGATACATTAGCTACATCTGTGCAGTTTGCCCCACCTTGAAACCAAGGAAAGTCCACAGAACAGCAAGCCCTTTATTAAATTGGGGCAGTGCATCTATAATGGGGAGCTGCATGGGTGTAGCTACATTGATATAAATATCCCCAGTGTAGGCCCTAGCTATTGAAAGCTCTGTTGTTAAATTTATAAAAATGGCTATTGGTGATTTTCCCATTGAACTCCTCTGTCAGGTAACACATTTGTTTGGTGTGGAGGCTTCTTTTCTGTATATCATTCACTTACTCTCATTTTTCCAAGTCCCATATATTGTATTTGATTACTGGACAGGTCTGTGCTAATTGTACTTACGTGCTATTAACGGCATTATAGCCAACAAATGGATTTGTGTTTTTTTCATTATCCAACACTTTTCCCTTAAGATATTTTCTTTCTTGTGAACTAAGAGTGGACAATTATATTTCTCTTTCTTGATGCAGTAACAGCAAACTGCACCAAGTTACAATATAACCATGCAAATTATTTTCTGTTTAGCTAGTGGGAGGAGAAGGAGAGAGAAATAACAAATGAGAATAAAAATTAATCAGTGAGACTGCATGGCTCAGAAGCTTGGTAGTAGAATACAGAGCATTTTCACCTCCCAATGCTTAGATACAATAGTGAAGAACCTATCATAAATACCAAAAGATATAGGTCATCACTCTAACTGAGGCTTCTATCAATGCAAGTGACCATAAGTAATTAGCATATGATTGTTGGTGACCAAAGTAAAATAAACTAGTGTCAGGCTTGGTCTTATCGGACAAGCATCTACATTGCAAATGTTACAATAGGTGCTAGTAGGCAGTTTCAGCAGATAGGCCAATGATGTTGGCGTGAAGACTGAATTCATTTCTCATCCTTACAGGCAGTCCCCTCCAGGTCAGGGTTGAGACACATTGGTTGCCCTGCACTGTGGGAAAGCCTCAATCCTGAAGAGTCTGTAGGTGTCTAACTCTCTTGATTTCAATGAGAGTTAGGGCCCAGATCCACAAAGGGATTTAGGCACTGTGATGCTGAGTGTTGCAGTGCCTAACTCTTAGGTGCCTACAAAAATCGGAGGAATACATTGCAATCCACAAAGCCCGAGTTAGGCACCTAGGCTCCCTGTATGATGCCTGGGAGAGAGAGGCATCTAAGAACATGACCCACAAAAGCCAGCACTCTAGGCAGGGAGCCACCTAAGCGAGCCAGGAGAAGATGTTGATGAGAAGGAGGTATCCCAAGCCCTGCCCCTCAAACTGAGATAGGCACCTAAGTCCAGGCTGCAGGGAGGCACCTATCCAGGCTTGTGATCCACCAGTGGGAATTAGTCTTCTGCAGGTGGCTTAGGTACCTAAGTCACTTCTTGTGAGAATGGTGAGGTGCTTGCCTCACTCCACACAAAGCAGTGGTGGGGAGATGCCCACCTTATAACTTGGGATGTGGGAGATGCAGGTTCAGTCCTCCTCTCTGCCTGAGGGGAGAAAGGATTTGAACAGGAGGTCTCCCATAGCTCTCCAGGTACTCTAACCACTGAGCTAGGGGATATTCTAATATGGGGCTCCCTCACTCTTTTCTGTTGAAGTTGTTCCACTGTAGATAAATACTTTAAGTTAATGGAACTACAGGGCCTTGGATCTCCCACCAGACCCTCTCTCTCTCTGGCCCAGTGACTCCAAGTATTTATACCCAGTGAAACACCTTCAACAGGAGAGACTGAGGGAGACCCATATCAGAACAGTCCACAGCTCAGTGTTTAGCACAGCCCTCTCTCAAGAGGCAGGAGGCCCCTGTTCAAAACCTTTCTTACCCTCAGACAGAGCAGGGGGAATTGAACCTGGGTCTCCCACATCCCAGGTGAGTGCTCTAACCAGTAGGCAGGGGTGAAAGTAACTTACAGAACTTACCGGTACTGCTGGAGTTCTGAGGGGGCATGGCCTCAACTGGAAGAGGCGTAGCCTATTGAGATTTAAAAGCCCCTGGGGCACTGGCTGTGACTTGGAGCCCCAGAGCCTTTAAATCAACCCGGAGCTGCCTGCTGCAGAAGTGGCTGGGAGCCCCTGGGGCTCAGGGGCCAATTAAAGAGCCTGGGGCTCTAGCCTCCAAGGAGCTCCAGACCCTTTAAATCCCCACCGCAGCTCCAGCCCCCGGAGCCGGGGGTGGGATTTAAAGGGCTCTGGGCTCCAGCAGCCGCAGCAGCCCAGATCCCTTTAAATCTGGCCCCAGCCCGGCCACAGGATCCCAAAGCCCTTTAAATCCCCGCCGCAGAAGCCGGTGCCATCCGGCTTGGCATACTGGCTCTTGCCGGTACGCCATATCGGAGGAGACTGGCTTACTTTCACCTCTGCCAGTAGGCTAAAAGTGAAGCAGCACTACCACCACCACCTGCCAGATTCTGAACAGTACCTGTGTCAGTAGATGTGGTCACAGGTGGCCTACTGGGGAGGGCCCCACAGGAAAAATAGGCACTTCTCTGCTTTTCTTCCACTGATTATGGATCACTCTGAGGCTTAGGTGTCCAGATGCCCAGAGGGAGGCAGCAGTGCACATGCCCAGAAGCAGAAGAAATGTAGGCACCTCAGGAATTTTCTCCTAAAATTTAAGCACCAAGTGAGTTTAGGCACCTACAGGATTCAGAGGGATTTTTGTGGATTGCTGTGGAGCCTCGAACTGGGAACATTATTTACTTTACATACAACAATAGTTTAGTTATATATTATAGACTTATAGAAAGAGACCTTCTAAAAACGTTAAAATGTATTACTGGCACACGAAACCTTAAATCAGAGTGAATAAATGAAGACTTGTGTCATGGTATAATTCCCCACTCTGAACCTTAGCGTCCAAAAGATGGGGTACCAGCATGAATTCCTCTAAGTTCAATTACCAGCTTAGAACTGTAGCGCTGCCACCAACCAGGAATTCCAATGCCTGGTACACTCTGGTCCCCCAAAAAACCTTGCCTGGGGACCCCCAAGACCCAGACCCTCTGGATCTTAACACAAAGAAAATAAACCCTTTCCCTCACCGTTGCCTCTCCCAGGCTTCCCCTCCCTGGGTTACCCTGGAAGATTACTGTGATTCAAACTCCCTGAATCTTAAAACAGAGAGGAAAATTCATCTTTCCCCCTCCTTTTCTCTCCCCCTCCCAGACTCTCCCTGAGAGAGAAAGTAATCCTAACACAGAGAGAAAATAACCTCTTTCTTCCCCTTCCCTCCTTTCTCCCCACCAATTCCCTGGTGGATCCAGACCCAGTCCCCTGGGGTTTCACCAGAATAAAAAAACAATCAGGTTCTTAAACAATAAACTTTTAATTAAAGAGAGAAAAACAGTAAAAATTATCTTTGTAAATTTAAAATGGAATATGTACAGGGTCTTTCAGCTATAGACACTGGGAATACCCTCCCAGCCTAAGTATACAAGTACAAATTAAAATTATTTCAGCAAAATATAAATTTGAACTCCTCCCAGCCAAATACACATTTGAACTCCTTCCAACCAAATACACATTTGCAAATAAAGAAAACAACCATAAGCCTAACTCGCCTTATCTACCTAGTACTCACTATTCTGAATCTATAAGAGCCTGTATCGGAGAGATTGGAGAGAAACCTGGTTGCATGTCTGGTCCCTCTGAGCCCCCAGAGTGAACAACAACCAAACACTAACAGCACACACAAAAACTTCCCTCCCTCAAGAATTGAAAGTATCCTGTCCCCTGATTGGTCCTCTGGTCAGGTGACAGCCAGGCTCACAGATCTTGTTAACCCTTTACAGGCAAAAGGGATATGAAGTACTTCTGTTCTATTAACTCTTACTTGTCTGTTTATGACAACTTGGCACACTGCTTCTGAAAGGTTGCTGACCCCTGGTCTACTCCTGCCTTGAGTGCAGGGGACTGGACTAGATGACCTCTTGACATCCTGCATGTCTGTGATTCTATAACTCTGGGACAGATCTGCCCACAGCATCACTGATTTTTATTCCATTGTATTTTGTAAATAGAAGTAGAATACCCTGAGCACTTTGGCGGGGGGACACCTAACAAATATAGGGATTACTCTGTCTCTCTGAGATTCTTCATGAGCACTACAGTGACTTTAAAACATCTGCTACAAAAATTAATCAAACACCCAAAATCGATATGTGAGTGCAACCATAAGTTAATGGACTAGAAAATGCAGGAATCTCTGGGAGAAATGCAATGGCGTGTGTTATGCAAGAGGTTAAACTAGATGATCAGAATGGTCCCTTCTGGCCCCAAACTCTATGTATATGAAGAGAATGAAAACAAGAAATAATACTGCATCCACAGAATTGCTACTCCCCAGCACTATTGCCTTGTCGCAATCTAAAAACCTGATGAATATTTGTTCTAAAGGAAAACACAAACAACCCCCCTCCTCCTTTGGTCCTATCCTACTAGCACTAATTTCTATGGGAGCAGGATGTGGTTCCCTCTTGTGCATTATCCATTTGAAGGTAAAGATTCTTTCACATTTGATCAAGAAAAAAAATCTTAATTTAATTTAAGGTTGGTTTTAGTTCCACTAAAAGTTTATCTAGCACTCAAACTCCTACTCTTAGATAAGCAAGATATTTTGGTTAAAGAGCTATGAGACCCCTGAAATAGAGAGAATAAATTACTTTTAAATATGTCAAATGTGCTTTACAATTACTAAGTAATAAGAGTTCTGAAGAGAACAAGTCTTTTAGAGCTTAACTACATATATATTTAAGTACTTTTAATTTAAAAAACATCATTGTTTTCTCTTTGAGAATCAGTTCACACGTTGGGTTTAGAAAAGAATGTAACACTGAGATAATCTATCTTTTCCCATCATCATCCTTTCATTCTTCTTCTTTTCCCCCCCAAGACATAAGGTGACATACCCAAGTGCTTGTCCTTCATCAGATTCTTCAGTGAGCAACAGAGCAGAAAGCCCTAATATCTATTCATTTGTAATCTGTCATTCTTAAAGTATTAAGGACAATTGACTTCACATGTCTCAGGTAATTAGAATAGTCATCCATTGCTCCAGATTTTAAAGTAAGTGTCTCATACTCTTAATCAGTACATTTACTGCTGTCTTTGAACAAATCTATGTACCTTGTCAACTATGTATTAGATTTAAAAAAAATCCTGCATAGTGAATTGTACATATAAATTATCAAAACATTTTTCTCAACTTTTTGTGTTCCAAGTGAAAAATAAATAAAATATTAATCACCATATAATATTTCCATATTCAAAGAAATGAATCCCTTTTCTGAACATGGAAGACACAGGTAAAACATATGAATAACTATAAAAGCCAGGATTTTCCTTTAGCACAAATGCTTTAGTACATGATTTTCTTGGTAATGATATTTCCACAGCAAGCAATATTAACCAAGACAGAAGAATTACCAAACAGCAACTATTTTGACCATTCTACAAAATGTAAGGGTGAGTGGGATTCACAGAGGTACTTCAATGCCTAATTCCCACTGAAATCAATGAATATGGAAAAGTAATGAGGCTTCCATTAACCTTAGTAGGAAGAAAGGACACTCAGCACCCTTCAGAAATGAATCCTGCATTTTTATTTGAACAGTAAAGCAGGCTTATGTGTTTCAGTACAATATAGGTGGATAAAGTACTATGGGCTCAGTTTAGATTTCTGTGCAGAAAAGTGTATAGAAAAAATTGATTTTCTTTGGAGCATTATCAGAGCACCAAAATTCAGACCTTATACTCTTTCTGTTTGCCAGATCTGTGTATATGGGTCTAGCTATGGTTAGGGCTTGCAGAATTAATACAAGCTGTTTTTGTGTATCTATTGTGTACCTCTTTTTGGCTGTCTAACCCCTGATGCACTTCCTACTCATTACCGTTACAGACCTAACAGACTAAAAAACACTTCACCCTGCAATTAGCATTATGGGCCTGATCCTACCACTCTTACTTTTTCAGGCAGCCTTTATGCAAACACCACTGAATGAGTCCCAAGCCAAGTCTACATATTGAACAGAAAAAGTCAGATATGCAAATAAGTATCTTGCTGCCACAGAAGTTGGGGAGGGCATTTTAGGCAGGGTGGGGGGGGATGTACATTTTCCCTGCATGAAATGGTTTTTGCACCAATCATCAACCCCAGATTGGGAGCCAGGAGAAAGGAGATAGGGAAAATGTTGGGCACATATGCTAGCATTTACATTTTTGTCCAGAGAGCTGGTGGTTGTAGCTGTTAAAGAGGGGATCAGATATTTTTTCGAGACGTTTGTAATGAACAGTTACCAAATGCTAGAGTGATGCATGTAACAATAAAACCAAAACACAAGAAATATGATATCAACACAAAATCATGGGGAGCAGGGCCAGTTAGGACATGCTGCCAAGTCTGCTTCTCTCCTGTGAATAGTGAATGGCCCTGAAGAAGAGCTCTGTGGAAGCTCAAAGGTTGTCTCTGTCACCAACAGAATTTGGTTCAAAAAGATATTACCTCACTCATCTTGTTTCTCTAACATGCATGTACCCTTCTTTTCAAAAGATCTTTGTACGTAACTATCCCAGTCCAGGGGTGTAATTTGATTAAAATGCGGGGGATTTGTCCCATTACAGTTTTGGACTGTGCATGTGCAGTTCCAAGAAACAATCCCTAATGTTCAGGTCAAAGGTTTTTCATGCCTTAGCTGTGATGATAGCTGGGGAAAAATGCAGCTCAGGATTCCATTCCTCTTGTTATCAAAATGATCCTGAGACAAAAGATCACTGATTATTTTCTTTTCCTAATGGGTGAGCTCTCCCTTTTACCTAACTCCTCCTTTGCCTTAAGAAACAAATTGGTATTTCACTTATATAATGCTTTCCCTTTTTGTAAAAAATTATACAAAATTTAACAATTAGATAGGCAAATATCAATTTAGCCCTTTTTTAAAGAATTGGTTCGCAGGTTACTGAATCATTTTAAGTATAGAATTTAATCTTCACTTTCTCGATTTTGCTTTTACAATAGAATATATTGATTACTGAAGACCACTGCTGCATTTAAAAACGTAGGGTCCAATCCTTCAAACTCTCTCAAGTGAGCAGTGCCAGTGAAGCAAGGTGGATTGATTAAGAGCAAAGTGATTTAAGTCACTGATTTTAATCATGATTTAAAATCAGTAGACAGGAAACCTTGATTTAAGTCACCAATTTTAATCTTCTGTTGCAGTTGTACTTTAATTATTTTCCTAGGAAAAGGTTGATGCTCATTGGTAGGTAACCATTAAAACATGTTGACTTGCAACTAAATATAAGTTAGCTTTTACACTAATTTGGTACTTCTTTTAGCTAAATGGGAGGATATATTATGTCTATATACATCTGGTTAAGCAGTTGTTGACTAAGTTAACATACATTTATTCAGATTCTTAATTTTTACATATTTATTGTTAGAAAATGATGAATGACATTCATTTAGTAGATGATTAATTTTTTACTCATGATTTGTGTCAAACTGCATTTGAATGGAAATTGAATGAAATTAAAGTGCACAAAAATAGTATTGTAAGATTACGTAAGAAAACAGTAACTTATATCAGACCATGTTTTGCATTTAAAACTAACTGGTCTTAATAAAATATTATCTTAACTAGTAAATTGAATTGATTGTTTCTGGTCACCAGGGCCTTTAAGATTTTAGAACTAGTTGATCTCATCCTCTCACACCTCTTTCTGACATTCATAGACTGGAAGACAAAAAACAAGTTTTATTGCTTTTTTAACTCTCAGTTTCTCAACTTTGAATGAAGTAATCATTGAACTGAACTAGTTGAATAAACTGAAATAAAGAAAATATTCCTTCTGCACATATAGAAGAGGCTAGTGCAGTCAAAGCTAGTTTTGCTCATCAATAAACTCTGGTTCCAGCTGCGAAGCCAGTGACTTTCAGTTGATTTGACTGTCTTTAAAACTTCAACAACAAACATGTATGGCTTGACTATTTTAATTTAAATTATTTTAATAGATTATAGTAAATTTAGACCTTAACAGAGACTGTCACTTTCAAAATTAATGTTAAAATTTTTTTTAAAAAAGAAAAATATTTAATTTAAATTAAATAAAACTGATTTTTTTAAACCATCAGTTTGTACCTATCCTCCACCGAAGCCATTAGTGCTATCTATCTTCGTTAGTTTTATTGGAAAATGTCTAAGATGTCTGAAAATCTCAGCATATACATACATAAATGTGTGTGTGGCTATATTTGCCACTGGTTTCTTTTGAACGGAAAGCAACTTCACCCTGAGACACAGCTTCAAAAATCTTCCCACAAGAGAGACTAATTGACTTGGGCTCTTGTGGTTTATGATGTCACCAAAACCCCTTGATAGAATTATAGCCTTGTATTACATGGATGTTAATTTATTATTTTTTCTACCTATTTACTTAAACATGGTGTGATATCTATCTCCACTTTTATCTCCTGTGAGACACCTGATAACCCAGTCATGATGGTAAATGTTGTATCATGATTGAAGCCATCATGATTGGAAGAAAAAAACTTTTTCTTAAAATTGAATATGCCAATGGCCTCTTTAGGAGAAAAGAAAAAACCCTACAAAACACCACTACTTTGTTAGAGATTTGTTACAAGAGAACATCTTTGCCATTATTTACACGTAGATTTTTATTGAAGAACTGTTTGAAAACCCTGCTGAGTGTGGGAATGTGACAGAGGAAACTCAGCTATTCATCACACAATTGTCTAACTCAGGGGTTATCAAACTTCATTGCATTGCAACACCCTTTTGACAATAAAAATTACTACATGACCACAGGAGGAGGGGCTGAAGTCTGAGCCAGCCTGATCCCGGGAGGCAAAGCCAAAGCCCAAGATTGTAATCTGAGTCTCAATGCCCAGAGCTAAAGCCCTCAGGCTTTGGCCCCAAGTGGTGGTGCTTGGGCTTCAGCTTTGGCTCCAGGCCCCAGCGAATCTAAGCCAAACCTGGCAACGCCATTAACACAGGGTTGTGATTCACTTTGGGGTCCTGACCCACAGTTTGAGAAGAGCTGGTCTAACTTGTTTACTTACTGCAGTTCCACCTTTAAAAAAAGAGCCATAAAATGTGTTTTGGATTTGTTTGTTCCACTATAAAAATGTCACTTTTTACAATTAAGATTTTAGACTCTCTTAGATATCACTACAATAATGAAATATAACACCTCATCAGAAGAGTATGGGATATTTTTATGAATCTATGCACAGGTACTACAAATGGACCAAAACTGAAATCTGGTAATGGGTCATCACTAGCGTTGAGTGAATAAATAATTATTCGGTTTGGTCACCAAAATGCAAAATCAGGGTGGTGGGGAATTGTTTTCGGTCAACCCAAAATGCAACTTTTTTTGTTTTTTCTCACAAAAGCTTTTAAAAAAATAAAGTTGAAAAAGACATTCAGTTTTATCCCAAATTAATGTTTTTCCCATTATATTTATTTTGGGGATGTTACAACACTTCTGGTAAACTTAAAATTAAAAAAAAAATTTCAAAATGAAAATATTTCATTTTGAAAATGTCATAGCAAGCTATTTTGAAGTTTTTTTCCAACTTTTTTTTTCTGGCCAAATTTGACCTACATTTTCAAATAGTTTTGGTCTCTCTGACTCTGCATTTTTTTTAGCAAATAATCAGTCAAAGTTTCATCCAGCTCCATTTACCACTGTTTTATTCCAGTTTTACATCAGTAGAACTCCATTGACTTCAGTGAAGTTAATCAGAGTAAAACTGGGGTAACACACTTGTGATTCAGAGTCCTAGAATCTAAACCCCACCAAATTATAAGAAGTTTATATGTATGAGAATTGAGGAAGGAGGGGAGTTGAATTTGAATCCCCGAATCCCCAAACCTTCTTTTCTGGGTTTGGTTCCACGTGCATTCAAACCCAAAGGGAACCATTTTTCAATGCTCAAGTTCTAATGAATACAGGCATGTTGGCAAGATTTCAGTCCAATACGACAGAAGGCTCATGAGAACAACGCCTTCCTTCCCCCTTGCAGACGGCAATTAAGAATAGTGTAATATGTCAACCCTAAAATTGGGGCACGCTCCAGCAGCAGACCATAGCATGACCAGTGTACCTGTCTCAGTTTCCCCTTTCTTCCAGAGTCTTCAAAATCTCCATGCAAGTTTTCCAAGTATAAATAGCCCTCTGCAGGGTTAATTTATTACAAAAAGTCCTACAGACAAATGGAGGTTTCCCCAGTACAGTCCAAACAGCACTCTTTCAAGTCCCCACAGTCCATCAACACACCAAGTATAGTTCCAGTATCTCTTACCAGTGTCTCTTACTCCAGCATCTCAAGCTGGGGTACTTTCTTTCCTGTTTCCTTCTGAGGCATGATTTCAGCTGTTGCCTGAAAACACCATTGGTCTCCCCCTTCCATTATTCCCCACCCTTCAGCCCTTTCTGTTCTCCAGCATGAGCAAGCTAGCATCTCTCTCTGCTGCTTCACCCCTCTCTGACCATGGCTTTCCGACCTGGGGAAGTTTATAAATGCCCCTCCCTCTTGACTGCCTTCTATTTTCACCAGACTGATCTGGATCCACTGCTTAATTGTGGTGATCTCACCACTCCCTCCTTCATGACCATCCCCTCCCTGAAGGGCAGCCCCCAGTCAGAGTATCTATAACTTCCAGGAACCGCCCCGCTCTCCTCATTACACCAAACTGGGGTGCATCTGGACTGGAACAGGAGTAATGGGCCCGATTTCATCTAAGAGGTCAGCTACCCTGTCACAAACAGTTTGCGAGATGTTAACAGCATCAGATCTGAACCGAAACCCTAGGCCAAACCAGATTCATAATCAGATTTGAACACAACATCCCAGGCCATTCACTATATGTTACGTGTAATGCAACAGTGTTTAGGTAAAAATGAGTTAGCTTTAGTTAGCATTGCCACTTATCCTCTGCAGGGACTATCCCATCTATAATGTTTAGAAAGCATTAGCACGTTGCAGGTGTTACCAAAAACAAATAATAAATAAGGCACTTGGTATAAACATTTGTATCTTTATCTTCAATGTGTTATTAATCATCCTTTCTGTCTCCTGATATGATTAGGATAAATAAAAATATACAGGACAGTAACGATAAGGTTTGCATGGGGGAAAATTGGCAAATAAAAATCTATGCCCTGATGCTAAATAATAATTAGCATATAATACAAATAACACCTCATGAAAAGCATAAGCTTGTAAAGCCGTGCATAATTTTGCCATTGGTCTTTTACCTCTTCACAAAGTTTTGAATGGCTTTCCTAAAAAAGAAACTACATGCAAATGCACACTGGCATGTGGACCAGTTTAAGGGAAGAGGGTCTATTTATGCATGAAATCCAAACATATTTCTTGAAAAAAAAAAACCTGCTCTTCCTTTCACTTCAAATAGAATACATGTGCAATGACTGAAAGGATTCTGCATGCCACCTTTATTACTGACAGTAAGTGATTTCCCACTAACAATTAGCATGAATTATAGAATCATAGTCATAAAAGTTTGAGATGGAGAAGACCAATTAGTTCATCTAGCCCATCCCTCGGCAAATGTAGGAATCTCCCAGCCAATGAATGAATGACAGTATCAAGCAGCAGAGAGTTGGTGTATTCTTCAGCGCCACTTTGCACAGGTATGATTGGCATTCATTGAAAAGATGTTCCAACAAATGCCATATCCGTTCTTCAGAAAAAAATAAAATAAAAAAATCCCTGACTGCTTCCAGTTGTTCACTTTTTCTGTTACAAAATGAATCTTTCTATAGATATTTGTGATTTCCATTGGTATCTAAAATAAAATATGCAGTGTTGCTATCCATCTTTCAAAGGTGGGGACCTAGTCTGCCTTCACTTCGTGCCACACAGAAGATCTTAAATTATGTGAGGAAGGTGCACAAATAGTTCATTTACTTAACAGGATCATCAAGAAGTAAGGCCCAGATCCTCAGAGGATCTGGACCGAACAAACTACAATCTCACGTTCTATTGTTGGCTGCAGGTTGGGGGGTGGGGAGGGGAGGTGCAAAAGATCCATTCATGACTGCCAGATCCTGGAACTGGTTTAATGCCCCTCTCAAGTATACCTTAGAACAGCCTTGAGGCGGCTCTAAACTATGCTGGGTGTAACAGCCTCCCTTTGCCCCCAAGGGACAGAGCCCCATGCACTGGGTTGGCCAGAATGAAGTTTCATAGAGCTGGCTATACTTTCTCAATTCTAGTCAAGGATTCTCCCACGCAGAGGGAACCCTTTGCTGCCTATTTAGAGCTGTTTCAAGGCCAGAGCACAATGCAATCTTGGAATGGGTCAGGACTAGCCCTGGATATCCAAGGGATTGAACCTCTCTGGGAATTTATGATCTGGTCTGGCACTGAAGAACACCCTTCTCCCTTCCACATATCACAGATTTCCACCCAGAAATCTGATTGGCTGTGAATGCTTCTGAAAGTATGTGAATTATACAGTATATTTAACATGAGGTGGAAGAAGCACTCAGTAAACAGGTCAGCTGTGGCTGACTGTAGGGAAAATAGGTATGTTGCACTGCATATATGCATGCACATATAATCCATCTATTTATCTGAATTTATCTCCATTTACACCTATGTAAAACTCCAGACACAGTCAGTGCATTTGAAAACACAGAGCCAGATCTTGAGCTCCTGTAAATTGGCCTAGCTCCATTAAAGCCAATAAACATATGTTCATTTGCACCATATGCATTTTGCCCAAAATCATTTCCCCAAACTCTTAAACGGCTTCCTAAATAAATCTGTCAATCCTTTCAAAATACAAAAGGTTAGGCATTTTGCTGATCAGAATGGGAGAAGTCCACAGAAATAGTGCTTTTACGGTGCAATTCAAGTCCTAATGAAGTCAATGGGAATCTTTCCATTGACTTCAGTGAGTTGTGGAGCAGGCCTTAACGATCAGAACAAAATCCTTTGAACTGGAGATTAGCAAAGTGAGAGTACAGTACAGTGAATGTAGGCAGGGCCCCTTTTTGGGATTGAGTGATAGTACAAGAAATTTTATTATGTCGTGATGCACTTCTGAGAACTTCCTGCATCTTCCTATGGAGAATCTGGAGTTAGAAAAGACGTTGACAAATGAAGTATATGGGGGAATGAAATATTGTCATCAAAAGAGATAAAAATCTATGGTAGGTCCTGATGAAGTGCCTATGACCGAACGGCACTTGTACATGTGAGAGTCAGTAAATGTAAAACGCCTGGAACCAGGCTTATACCGTCCTATAGGAGGAATTTTTTAAAAGGACATTGTCACCTTGGAACTGGTTAGTTTCACCAAAATGAACTAAAATAATTTTGATAAAATTGACCTGCCCCTGAGACCTTGACAAATTCTTTTTTAAAAAATGGATTAGGTTTCCCTGATTATTTTTTATGATTTTTCTCTACCCTCTTTTAACTACAGCAGTTTTAGATATTCCTTGTAACAATATGAAGTACAACACTTTCAGCTAGAAATCTGATCTATATTTAAAAATAGAGTCCTCTGTTCCTTACTCAAAACAAGTGCTGGGTGTTCGAGCCTGTAAGTCACCACAGAAGTTTGCTGAACAAATCGAAGCTTCATGAGCAGAGCATTCCTGTCCCAGTGTATCAATGAACTTCCCCATGGCTAGAGATATTTTTAATTCTGCTCTGGACTTTCTCCAGGAAATCAGTAATAATTACTAATTGTATTTTGGTAAGCTAAATGAAAGGATGCATTCTTTCTGAAAATTCTCCCTTAGCTTTTGCAATTAATTATGTTGTTCTTTCGTGTGATTAAGTGGCTGTAATACAAAGACGAGAATTAATCAAGATGAACTGGCTAAGCAGCATGCAAGGAGTTCTTATGTGTAAGAGATTTTCTCTAGTTGTGTTGTCATTTTACCTTATTGTTGCTGATATTGCTGGTGAACTTTAATACAAAGATGTTTTAGGGAAGAATTTGCATTTGAAATTCTGAAAATTTAAGTATTCCTGTTGTGCAGAGACTAAAGGCCACATCTGCAGGTGCTGTAAATTGCCAGAGTTCCACTGATTTAAGTGGCACTACACTGATTTCCACCAGCTGAGAATCTGGCCCTATATTGTCAACAGGTACTAATGCAGATTTCCTATACACACACTTTAACAGAATGTCGATCAAAAAATTTAAATGACCACCATTTTTCTCTCTGGCCCACCTTACACGATTCGTTAAAATTGTCTTCTTGCAACAGACCCACATGTGACATTTCAAGCAGAAAGGAGTTGGTTTTGAGGGGGTTAAAATTGATCTTTACATTAAAACTGTCTTACAACCTTTGGGCCAATACTGCCTCTGCATCTATGGAAGGTTCTCTGGCAGTGGAATTTGAGCATTTTCACTGTGCAGTCCTAAGCATTCAAAAAATCATGACTTGGCCCCCACCCCCAAAATCAAGAGATTAGTTTAAGAATCATGAGATTAATAATAATCAAAAAAGCACTGGGAGTTCTTTTTCATTACCTTCTGGTATCTCAGCCTTTAGGGTATACTTGGGGCATGTTTCCCAGCTTTTCTCTGCAACCATGAAGGCTAGAGACTTACTTAAAAAAAATTGAGCTGAGGTTCTCATCACTCCAGAGACTGGGGCTTTAAGTGGGAGATGGAATATTGCAAGATTTGTGATGAAACAGTGAGAGCTGGCAGTGCCCTGGCTGCTTAGGAGGTGCAGGAGTCAGGTCTGCAGCTGTTTCCCATGAGCCAGCATGGAGACATGAGTGATACCAGGCAAGGGTAGATGATCTGCTTCTATGAAGACCCTCTCCTCCCCTGCTAATAGAGAAAGAAAGTATTAAGGCTCTGGGCACTCTACATTGTAGTGCTGCAGTGTAGACACTTGCTACAGAGAGGGAAGAGGTTTTTCCATCGATGTGGTAAATCCACCCCCTTGAGAAATGGCAGCTAGGTTGAAGAAAGAATTCTTTCATAGATCTAGCAATGTCTGCACTGGTGCTTAGGTGAGCCTAAGTTTTAGGTGTGCAGCAGGCCTTAGAGAGGAGAACTCCTTTTCACGGAGCTAAGCACTGCTAGTTGGGCTAAGTATTGGGCTGAAGATCTGGAATCACATAGGCCCCTGTTCAGCACAGACCTTAAGCACATGCTTATAACTGGGAAATCACCACTGGAACATCATAATTAAATAGTAAGCAACAGACGGAGGTAATTATGTCTGTATATATGTCAATAGTTAATAGATAATGTGCCAGTAGATGGGGCTCAAGAATGTGAACCATTGCTCATTGTAGGACCAGCAAAAGTTATTGTTGGGTCCTGCAAATGGCTTCTACAGTACAGTTTTTTACATGCAACTCTTACTGGCAGGATGGCAGAAGAGATAGCAAAAGAATAATTAAATAGAATGAACATATTCAGCTGAACGCCTACTAAGCAAGTCCTAAATAGCAGCTTAAAATATTCTGACATGAAGCCTCTGATGCGGCAAAGCACTTAAGTGCGTGTCTAATTTTAAGCATGTGAGTAATCCCCCTGGAGCTAATGGAGCTACTTGAAAGCTTAAAAGAAGGCACATGATTATGTACCATGCTGAATCAGGTCCTTCGTGCAAATAATCAGCCACAAACATTGTACAGATGTATTTTATGATTTTTTGGTGGAGGATGGGCTGTCTGTATTCTGTATATTAAATCCTTCCTGCTGTTAAGGTTAAAGAAATGGGTTCTCTTGTAACACATATTTTCGTTTGACTACTGTACCTTCCAAGTGCCATAAAGCACCAAAGCAGTTTACCTTGGCCTCACACCTAGTTACAGTAGTGCTAACTTTAAAATTGCTGCAGAAACCCACATCTGGAGCCAATTGAGTGAATTTTAACCAGCTTTGGTGGTAATATGCAAGTAATATTTCATCCTAGTGTGTTTTTCAATCATGTTATGAAAAAGATGCCTCATTCCAAGACTCCTAGACATATTTCTTTGCTGTCTCATATATCAAGAGTACCAGACTAAGCAGACTACTTAAAACTGAATATATCCAACACACACTCTTACCCTAAACAATCAAGAATATTTTTGCCAACACTTCCATTTCCTAAAACTGAGGGGCATGGAGGGGGGAAACCAAAACAACACGTAAGCCAGATTCCGCTTCCATTGAAGTCAATACAAAATTCTCTGTGGAGACAGGATTGAATTTTGTGTGGTGGAAGTAACCAACAACAATAATGTGAAGATAGCCTGAGGTTCAGATTAGGTTTAGTGTAGAGTTTGGGTTCAAGAGATGGATTCGGGTTCCAATTTGACGGTGCCAAAATCTCTCAGACTACATCCAGTGTCAAAAAATAGGCCTCATTCCATTTTGAATTTGACTTGGAACCAAAACCAGAGGGGTGGGCTTAGATCCAGGAATTTGGATTTGAAACACCCACAGGCCCCCAACTTCAACTATTTGCGATTTCAGTTTTATACCGTCTCAAATAAGGCTAGTCTGATGTGAAGGGGAAAGTACTTTTATTCATAGAATGTGGTGAGTGTAAACAGTTAACAGTAATTTTTCATCTAAATTAACCTGCATGTATTCTCTATCCTAGAATGTCTGCACGCAATATAACCACCTTTTTGGAAGATTATCTGAACAAGACTCCAAATTGTTTCTCTTTTTATCATAAGGAACCGCCTCAGACATCACACCAGTTTTGTTTGCTTTGAGCAGAGCCACAAAAGGCTATTATAAGCAATGGAGGGGGGCTGTCATGCTGGATAGATTGAGAATTGAAAGCCAGATGCATCTTCCTATTGGTTTTACTGACAGTTGCCTCCTCCGCCCTGCTTTGACATGAATTTCACACAGGTGCAGACACAGGCCAACCATAAGGGAGCAATTTTCTGATTTATTCGTGTCAGACTCTGAGGGACAGTTGGAACAAGATGTACACAGGTAACATGGCATTGTTAAAAAATTAACCTTGCTTCTCTTTTTGCTGAAGCAATAACACTGAGCTGCTTAGTTACATGGAGCAGGAGTTTAACTGAAAACAAGGCATTTCTCTCCTCAGTGTCAGGGTTCTCAGCTTCATTTGAGAAATAGTTTAAAACGTGCCTCTTCTACCACGTCTTCGGGTTTTCCCTGGCCATTTCTGATCCTCTTTGTTGTTACAATAGGATGTGGGGGGGGAAGGGGACAGAGAAGTGGCTGTGTTAGTGTGATGATTGCTGAGCTAGAGGCAACTCCCCACTGAATGCTACACTTATTCTGAGATGAGATGGACAAGTTGGTTCTCTCTTTCCTTTTTTGGTTTATACAAATTCTGGCTTCGGGTGTTCAGAACTTAGAGACTGCCAGCTGAACTGTGCAGATATTTAGCAGGTTGGAAGCGGAAAAGGGGTTAATTATCATGGTATATTATTACATCACTGGTGGAAATTATTCTTTTGCCCTCGGGATCCACTTTGCTGTGTCTGCTCAAAGCTGCTAAATATGACAAGGTCAATAACCCTGTTTTGTAACAATGAAGGCTAACAAATTTGTGGTTTACATGCATTGTCATTGCTTAACAAGGTCATCCATGTAACTAAAAGCACTGCATGTGTCTAGTATAATGGTTCTCGACCTATTCACCATTGTGGGCTTCATATGCAGCTCTCTGTGTGTTACGTGGCCCACAGCCACACAATGTATATACTACCTGAGGATGTCACATGGGCCGCAATTGTGTGCTGATTGGGCCACAAGTGGCCTGCAGGCAGTGGGTTGAGAACCGCTATGCCATGCAGACCTCAGAGCAAGTCATATCCTATATTATACTGTATTATATTATAATCTCTTTACAAAAAAACAGTAAAGCATATATTCCCTGCCCTAAAGAGTTTACAGTTTATGACAAATGAGACCCAGAACAACAATTTAGGAAAGGGAAGATGTGGCGAGATTATTGCAGTGGTGGGGGGAGAGGAGAAGGTAAGAAGTGGAGCCAGAGAGACAAACAAAACAGGCCAACATAACTTTGGACAAACTTCAGTGGCAAATTATTTTGTGCTGCTATTGTGGCTGTTTTTAAAGATTTTCCTCTCAGTCTCTGGGGAGTGGGGAAAATGATGTCCTTTACAACCCCATTAACTGAAATACCACAAAGTTTAGTCAGCCACTAATTACTAGCTCTTCATTAAAGTGCAAAAAGATGAGTTGTGAACAACTTGGTCTTATCCAGTGTCATTTTAGTTGAGAGTCATTTTTGTTTTTGAGAAATAGCCGAATACATGTTTAGTAGAAACAGCAATATTTTACAGCTGCTATGTTGGTGCTACAGTGCATGTTTACTTTGCACATCCAAGTGGTTAAAGTACCTTAGCTAATATTTCTTATCTTAAAGAGTAAACTTTTTTTAAAAAAAACCTTACTAATTACCTAAATTTCTGATGTGCCGAGCACCTCAACTCACAGTGTGATCCATGAGAGCTGTGCATAGCACTTCTGAAAATCAGGCTATTAATGGATCTTTGTCATCCACCTAAAGTTTTATAAGAACAACACCATTAGCATTAAAGCAAACCACCATTATCACCATGGTTGCTCAAGTCTCTTGAGCATGTAAGAATAGTCTTTGTGTTTCTCTAGTAAGGGAACTCTTCAAGGGAATATTTGAATGCTGAGGCAAACATTAGTAAGCAATGCACTTGTTTGGTTAAGACTTCAGCCTTGACCTCCATCTTTAAACCCTTGTCCTTTATTAATCACGTGTTTCCTGAATCAAAGAGAATATTTTTGGAGAGGGAAAATTGTTCTGGGACTGAAGGAGTGTTTTATATGCCAAACAGACATGCCCAGATGACAAATAGCCCTTGCATGATAGCCAAGGTTCATCCAGCTGCTCGGCCCCGTATTATGTGATTGATGGTGTTGATGTTCTAAATAGGTTTAAGATATGCCAAGTATAAGAGCCATAACAAAGTCCTTCAGATTTATACTGTAGATAGGCAAGAAGGCATGTTCCCAGCATATGGCAGTTCTAAGAATGGTGTTGAGATTACAAGCAACCTTGCATGGTTTGTCTGGTTTCTTTCAAAGTTAGACAAAAACTATTTTCTGTTCAGGAATGAATAGGGTCACATAAGGTCTGTTTGAAGCTTCCGATTACCACAGATTCTGAGTAACTGAACACCCTTTGGAGCTATAACAACATTTGATTTCTTAGTAGAGATCAATAAACTGTTTTTCTGCCTGGGTTCAGAGAAAAAAAAGTAGGACATGGTCGAAAGTCTGTTTTTTTTCGCTTAAAGAAAGGGCATCACAGCTGAAGAGTTTTATCTTGATAACATGATGGTACAAATTCTTTTTACTAATTCAAAGAACTGTTCATTTAGTACATCCCATGAGTGCACATACTTATAGTCACAGCACTGAGGTGCCATTTCCATTGGTTATTGCTTTCCCACAAACAAGCTGCTTTTATTTTTTCTTCACATTAGCATAACTCTGGTGCTTTTGAATGTGAGGGGCTGATTGCGTTAGCTGATGAAAATGGAAGCACGGTGTGGGGACTGAGCAGATATGATTGCTAGTGCAAATTATGGCCTGATCCTGGATTTCTTGAGCACCTGTAACTCCTGTTATGGGTGTGTAAGGAATACAGGATTAGGCCCTTATTCCTGACCTACTGCTCTTTTACTGTCCATGAGCAGGGCAGAGATTCCCTTGTGGTGGATCATGGGGTAGGCTTAGAAGGCTAGGTTGAGACCACAGAAGTCATTTTCATGCAGTGATCCCAGAAGGGTTTAAAGCACTATTTCCAGAAATGAGAAGCTGTTAGATCCAGCTGCCTCTGCACAGAATTTTTAATCCATCCTCAGGGCAGTAAATCTGTCTTCAAAACTGACCTTTTCTTAAAACAGGTGTTGCCCCCAAAATACCCAGACACATATTGGGCCAACTTCTGTGCTCAGACATATCACAGGAACCCAGTTAGTTAATGGTATTTCACAAGTGTAACTGAGGCCAGAATTTGGTCCCTGACCTTTACAAGGTGCAACTCACTCCCCCTCCCCCCTGCCTTAATGTTTAAATAATTATTGGATGGTATGAGAGGCACCTTTAATAAATACCTACATAGGGATGAGGAGACATTTATCAGTAAAGCATTGAAGTTAAGGTAAATATGATACTCTTGAAAAAAGAGATCCCCTCGACAAGTGCTATGTCAACAGAGATGGTGCATCTGTATGTGAGGCTCATGACACAGCCTTCTCCTTTTTAGCATAGTCACAGGGGTTGGCAACCTTTCAGAAGTGGTGTGACGAGTCTTCATTTATTCACTCTGAATTAAGATTTCGCGTGCCAGTAATACATTTTAATGTTTTTAGAAGGTCTCTTTCTAAAGGTCTATAATATATAAGTAAACTATTGTTGTATGTAAAGTAAACAAGGTTATTAAAATGTTTAAGAAGTTTCATTTAAAATTAAATTAAAATGCAGAGCCCCCCAGAGTGGTGGCCAGGACCCGAGCAGTATAAGTGCCACTGAAAATCAGCTCGCGTGCTGCCTTTGGCACGCATGCCATAGGTTGCCTACCCCTGGCATAGTCCTACAGGGGATAAGTTCATTTTCTCTCTCAATATAGGCAACCTATATACCTGAGGGTCTGACTCAGGCAAGCACTTAAGCACATGCTTTTCTGTAAACTGCCACTGTTCATCCCTGTCCAATGTCAAACGTGCCTACTTACTGCAGGTCTTTAAAAGTCAATGGGCCTGATTCACCACATCATTGTTCTGGTTTTTCAGCAGTAGAATGGCACTGATGAATGAAAAGAAATGTTTATTTTAAGGTACAACAGAGAAAACAGACACAAAATTAAAAGGTTTTAAAAGTTAGCCATAAAATATAGGAACTTGGGAGACCTAGTACATGAAATTCAGTATGTTACCATGGGTATTACCTTTCTCAGATATTATAGCTACCTGTTTATGAACTGTTGTTTTCATTTAGATGGATTTTGTAGGCCAAAGTTCTTAACATAATGTAGTCACTGTCTCCCATTAAATAGTGTTAAACAAAATCCAGGGTTTGCTAGGCAGAGACCTCAGCCTGTTTAGTGCCATGGCAAACATACCATTACAGATCCTCTTAAGTTTTTATTAAAGATAAAGAAAAGAAAGGAAAACAGTTAAGCATTTGAAATGTAAAGTATTAAGTAAGGCTTTCATTTTCACAACATCTCTTGTTTCCTTTCCCTTTAGCTGGAGAGAGATTTTAAGAAGGAGAGGAGCCCTTGTTTGACAGTCCCTTAGATGGTATCAAAGATGGCAATAAATGTTCTTCTAGGGAAAGAGAAGTTAGTCCAAGATGGGCTGGAGCTGTTGTTGTTGTCGTCATTGAAGTCCAATCCCATTTCCTCATGTTTGGGATTCATCTGGAGGTGGCAGAGCTGGTGATGTCTTCTGGGTACCTCTCTCTGGCCCAGTCTGGTCAGGACAACTCTCAGGATCAGTACAATGAATCCCGGGGCCCCAGGAGATTGTCAGGGTAGCAGCCATGATGGTGAAGCCAATTTTGCTCCCTAAAATCTTCTTCTTTAAGGACCCACAAAGGGAATGGTGGGTGGAATAGTCCATCCCCTCATTATCTTGTCCACCACGTGGGTGTAGTTTTGGGCTCACCAATTTTTGTTCACTGATTTCTGGTTCCACACTTTTCTTGTTTTTCTTTTTGTTAAGACTAATTCAGTCCATCCCACTTTCGTACCTTTTCCCATCAACATTTGTTGTTATAGGTTATTAGGACCTCTTATGAACTTTTTACATTTGAGTTCACAATTAGGGGAAATTTGTAGGCCCAGTTATTACAACAGACCCTTCCAGGCAATTTTCCCAACATAAAGACTGTGGGCTAAATTTGAAAGTCCAGACTGTGAACCCCTTACACTGGTGAGCAGTTCCTTAAACAGGCAGTCCTACTGAAATGAATGGGACTTCTCATGTGATAATTAATTGTTCCCTGTTATGAGTAAGAGGTTCACAATCAGCCCCAAAGGTAAATTGAAGAAATTCTAGAAGGACTATAAGGTTGTGTTTGTAACTTAAACCTTCTTGGCTGCTTTAAGGTGTGTATTAAACTAAGTTAAACTAACTTATTTAGACTTGTTTGGTCTCACACCCTCTCATTAAGATGCAGGTTACATCTCTCCCTTACCCTTCCCCTCCTCTCCCTTAATTTAAACATGGTACTGTGCCCTTTTCTGATATTTCTAGGAAAGTTATTGAGGAAAGTATTTTTTAGGAAAATTACTGACAGCTCCGGATAATTATTTCCTGAAAAAAGCCATTTCCTGTGGAATCTACAAGGTGTGAGTCAAGTTTACATACGAGGCCTGATTTGCCACTGTTTCATTCCAATTTTATGCTAGTGTAACTCCACTGAAGTCGGTCAACGAAATCAAGATTTAGGGACAGATGTGGTGTACCATTTGTTTCTTTACACTATCCTGCTAATACTGCTACTAATCAGCAATAAACCTGGGTGTTTGTCCGGGTTTATGGCTGCTTCGCAACACAGTGCAAAACAGCAAGGCTACACTAGTACATCCAAGATCAAGTATTCCATTGGACAAGAATTCTAATGCGCACATGTATTCCAATGTGGACATTCTTATTGCAGATCAAGAGTGTTCTATTTTGATATAATTTAAATTGACTTTTTACAGATTTAAATTAAATCAAAATAGGACATCCAATCTGAAATAAGAACGTCCACATATAGCCTTGCACTGAAATAAGTAAAGGTGTACCTTAGAATTTATTTCATTATTTTGGTTCTGGTTTGTATGTAAACAACTAAATCAATTTTAGTGGTTAACCCAGGAGTAGGCAACCTATGGCACATGTGCCAAAGGCAGCACGCAAGCTGATTTTCAGTGGCACTCACACTGCCCGGGTCCTAGCCACCGGTTTGGGGGGCTCTGCATATTAATTTAATTTTAAATGAAGCTTCTGAAACATTTAAAAAACCTTATTTACTTTACATACAACAATAATTTAGTTATATATTATAGACTTATAGAGAGAGACCTTCTAAAAATGTTAAAATGTATTACTGACACATGAAACCTTAAATTAGAGTAAATAAATGAAGACTCAGCACATCACTTCTGAAAGGTTGCCAACTCCTGGGTTAACCTTTACTTATTTCAGTGTAAGTCTGTGTGTGGATATTCTTATTTCAGATTGAATTTTTATTTTGATTTAATGTAATCCTGTTAAAAATTAGTTTAAATTAAGGTAAAATAGAACACTCTTAATCTACAATAAAAATGTCCACACATAGACTTGCACTGAAATTACTAAAGATTAACCATTAAAATTGATTTAGTTAGTTTGCTTCTAGCTTGTGTGTAGACAAGCTTTCAGTATGAGAATACTTGTCAAGACAAATTCTGCAGTACAACATTACAAATTATAAAAACTGATGCAAAAGAGAATAATATTGGGCACATCACAGTCCCATTCTAGACTTCCATAATATGTGTTATCATAAACTTGATAGATTTTAAGGCCAGATGGAACAACTATGATCATCTAGTCCAGGGGTGGCCAACCTGTGGCTGCGGAGCCACATGCGGCTCTTCAGAAGTTAATATGCGGCTCCTTGTATAGGCACCGACTCCAGGGCTGGAACTACAGGTGCCAACTTTCCAATATGCAAGGGGATGCTCACTGCTCAACCCCTGGCTCTGCTACAGGCCCTGCCCCCCCTTTCCACCTTCTCCCCTGCCGTGCCCTCACTCCTTCCCCCTCCTCCCCTCAGAGCCTCCTGCATGCCAGAAAATAGCTGATCAGGAGGTGCAGGGAAGGAGGGGGAGGATATGTTTAGTGAGGCTGCCGGTGGGTGGGAGTGCTGGGAGCAGGGTGGGGGAGCTGATGGAGGAAGGGGCTGCTGACATATTACTGTGGCTCTTTGGCAATTTACATTGCTAAATTCTGGCTTCTTCTCAAGTTCAAGTTGGCCACCCCAAACTAGTCTGAAATCCTGCATAACAGAGACCAAAGAATCTTACCCACTAATTTTTGTATCAATGCCATAACTTCGGTTTGAGCTATAGCAGATATGGAAAGAGAGATACAGTCTTGACTTTGGGCTGGTCTACACTAACTCTGTAAGTCATGCTAAGTTACACTAGTTACATAAGTTACGTAACTGAAGTTGACATAACTTAGGTCAACTTACAGCGGTGTCTACACTGTGCTGGTGTCAACGGGAGACGTTCTCCTGTTGACACAGCTTCACTTCTTGGGGAGGTGGAGTACAGACATTGATGGGAGAGTGCTCTCCCATCGACTTAGCATGCCTTCAGCAGAGCTGCTAAATTGACACAGCTGCTTTGATCACAGCGGTGCCAATTTAGCCAGTAGTGTAGACATGGTGTAGTCTTCAAATGATGGAGAATCCCTCACTATTAAAAATGTGCCCTGTATTTCTATTCTACCATCTTTTCTCTGATTTTGATACATGTCTTCCATAAAAGTGAATTGTGTTATTCCTTCCGCCAGAACTAAATTTAGCTTCTCTGGAAAAACATCATCATCTTCCTATGAGTGACTTATGAATAGGTCAGTTACTGAATGATTCCATTTTTTGATAGTGTCCTTACTGTTTGGAAACACACGGAAATATTTGTCTTTCTGAGACTGATCCTGCTCTCTTGTATACTGAAGTAAATCAGGAGTAACTCACTTGAAGTCAATGGAGTTATGCAGGTTTAAAACGAATACAAAATCAGAATTTATCCCTTTATTTATCTATAGGCTTTTCTATGGTTTCAATCCCTGTAATATATGAATGCCTGACCAATATTAATTAATTTATCCTCACACCATTCCAATGAAGTAGGAAATTATTACTCCCATTTTACTAATGGTCAAACTGAGGCACAGATGGGTTAAGTGACTTGCCCAAGACCAAACAGGAAATCTATGGCCAAGCTGGGAACCAAACCCAATTTCTTAGTTTCTAGGCCAGTGTTTTAACCGCAAGACAATCCTTCCTCCTTTGCTTTTGTTTTCTCTTGCAACTTTGTAACAGAGTACATTTTCCAGCACTTTTCTTTTTTGTGTCACTGCTGTAATTTAAGTCCCATTAACTCTTGTTCTGTCCTTGTAGATTAATGAAAATAATTGGTCCCTGTCTTACTTTTGTATCTGTAGAGAATTATCATCTCTTTCCTCAAATCTTTTTCTCTAGACTGAGCATACCAATTCCCTTAAGGTTTTCTCATGTCAATTTATGCAAACTTCTTATTTTTACTGCTCTGCTGAAGTCTCTTTCAGACAGTTTAGTGACCATCTCACTGTGTCTCCAAGGGTATGAAAAGGGTTTGGAAAGAGAACTATATAGAGACCTGACCCCGGAAGTCAACCCCAGTCTTGGGGATATCTAAATTACAAACCTGATCCTGGTGCTTGCAGACGCTCCTGTCTTTATAATGTGCCTAACTAAACCCTGGCTTTGAATACCCCTCAACTTTAGGTATTTGAAGCTGATCTGCTTTGCAGCTCATCTCTCTCTCTAGTTACTTACAACTATTTATTTGTATACTCCACCAGTCCTATGGTGTTAGGAAACTATTGTAAAATCTGTTTTAGAAGATGATTTCAATTAATGTACTTTTATCAGCAGTATGGTCAGAGCATAAGTTTGTTAAAAAGTGGTTTTTTTAAATTTTGATTGTATGCAGCTACGTAAATATACCTGTAAACCAGAGTCTCTAACATGCTGTTTTAAAACAAGTCACATATGCTATGTGGTGTGTGCTTTGCTTCTTTTTGTCTAAAATGAATGTAATGCCATGGATAAAACAATGTTATCAGAATGGTTTCCTAATAATTATTTGGGTGGTTATGCAGGTACCAATATGGCCCCTGTCATGGTAGTACCTGGGCATTTCCTAGGTATTTCAAAGAGAATTAACAGTAATAATCTTTCTCTTTTTTCTCCCAGCATGTAGGTGAATTTGGTTGATTCATTTATAGGGCTTTATTTTTATTCTATTTTGGCTTTGAGTGTGTGTGTGTGTGTGTGTGTGTGTGTGTGTGTGTGTGTGTGTGTGTGTGTGTGTGTGTGTGTGTGTGTGTGTGTGTGGCGTGTGAATGCTGGGGAGGAGTTCTCTGTGTGCATGCAAAGAACTTACTGAGGGAAAGCTCCATTGAATAAATGA
The DNA here is from genome assembly GCF_007399415.2 of Gopherus evgoodei. Taxonomy (NCBI): domain Eukaryota; kingdom Metazoa; phylum Chordata; order Testudines; family Testudinidae; genus Gopherus; species Gopherus evgoodei. The sequence goes on from NC_044323.1 coordinate 49,025,366, forward strand.
CTTTTGCGTTTCGTTCTGAAAGTGGCTAGCTCCATTAGCATTCTTCTTTCTGAGGACTAGGTTCAGTCCCTGTGGAAGTCTCTTACACTCACAAAACTCCTTCTATTGATCAGCACTTTCATTGTTGCAGTGGAACGCTGTTGTCATGGAGTTTGTGGTTACAGAAGAACAGGTGATCTCTCAGGTAGCTAGGACCAGTCTCCTGGAGGATTTTGATTATCAATACAGAAATCTTAAATTGGATTATATTCACTGTTTTCAGAGCGAGGCGCATCCATAAGATCTATTTACAGCGACCTGTGGTGTTAAAGAGAAGGGCTACCCTATTTCATACCAACTGGACCATTTGCAGCATTTGTAGTTTCATTCCTAGATGTGACAAATTGCAATAATCAAGGTTGGTGGTCATGAATGCCAAGTATTGCTGAATCTGAGTCGAATAGGAAGGAGACAATCTTTTGATCTGTCACAGGGTGTTTTTGACTGCCATGGTTATTTGGACACCCAATAACACTGAAGAGAAAAGGAAGAGAGAGAGATTGTTCCATGAGCAAGTGATATCATGAAATACAGTATAGAGAGCTAGATTTTCAGGTAGTGTAAATTGCCATAGGTCTGTTGACTTCAATAGATCTACTCTGACTTACACTACCTGAATGTCTGCCCCAAAGGATAGAATGACAGAAGAAAGATAAGGGAACAAATACATATTTTGTTATTACATTATTGCAGGGGTTCTCAAATTGGGGGTCGGGACCTCTCTGGGGTCGCGAGGTTATTACATGGCGAGTCGCAAGCTGTCAGCCTCCACCCCAAACCCCGCTTTGCCTCCAGCATTTACAATGGTGTTAAATATATAAAAACGTGTTTTTAATGTAATAGGGGGGTCACACTCAGAAGCTTGCTGTGTGAAAGAGGTCACCAGTACAAAAGCCTGAGAACCCCTGCATTGCAGTATATTGTTATATAATATTGATAATAAATAATATTATTATCATTACTATTGTAATTTGATACATTAGTTGGAACGTCATTGTCTACCCCAAGTGTCACCAAAGTGCCATGAAGTTGAAATCACCATGCCTTACTTCGATTTCACAATTGACTTGAGCTTCATCAGAGTCTGTGGTGAAATCATGTACCCAAAGCAGAGCCATCTCTTAAGCATTCCTCATCCCTACTTTGATGACATTACGGGTGGGTTTTTCACTCTGGATACTGCCCTCACACAGCAAGGCTGAATGTTCCCAGATTTCCTGCAACCAATGATCCCTATAAATGTGTAGCAATTCACATTCTTGGCTGAAAATTTGTTAATAGATATTTTCAAAGTCGCAAATGTGTTAATTCTTATAAAGGCCTGTAAAACTTCAAGTTACTTGAGAGCTTTCTGATATATATATATATATATATATATATATATATATATATATATATATATATATATATATATATATATATATATATATATATATATATATATATATATATATATATATATATATATATATATTTAATCAGACCTATTTTTTCTCCTCCTGTAACCGAAAAAAATGATCTTTTATGTCAAGTTTCAGCCTGGAGCAATTTTTTTTGGCCACGTTATAGAACAGTCAAAATGTGGGTTTATGCTGGAAACGCTGACACAGATTTAACTTCTGGAGAGTGATTCAAGTGGCACCACTGTATTTTTAAGAATAAAAGAATATAAAAGTTCTGTGAATGTGAATTTGTGTGTGTATTGCAGCATTCATTTGATGTCCAAATCTATAGTGAAATTGTTTGCTGAAAGCAAATTTCTGGCCTACAGCCAGAGTCATTTCATTGTATTACAAAATTCATTTTGCAAGGTATAATCTGCTCTGGAGTGGAATCCATCTACAAGATGCTACAGATATGAGCGCCTGACTTAACTCTCTAGGAACCACTGTCTTCAATGAATAAGATTTATGTCAAGTGCAGAAATAATACATCTGTGCAAAATATTCATCATGAAATTCAAGATGCTCAAATGTTATCCCTTCTAAGTTTGTGTAAACTCCAAGAAGTGCTATATTTTCTGCAGAAGTGTTTGAATTAGAAGTTGGGCACAAAGAGCTTTTTCCACTAACTCAGTATAAACAAAATATTCAGTGCAGCTTTGTATGGTTTTGTGTTTCCAGATGAATTGGTTGAGTTTCATCACATGACTGAAGTTACATAATATTTCTTGAGGATCCCTGAATGGCTGAGCCCGCTCACTGTCATGCACTGGCAGCTCTCTTCTCTTGGTGCAGGATATGATTGGACATTGAAATGTGGGGCCAATGGGAACCTTTGTGGGTGATCTTAAGATGGTCCATTACTCCAAGTCAGGAGTAACTCCACTGAAGTCAGTAGGATTACTCTAGATTTACATACATGTAACTCCGATCTAGCCCCCTCACATCTCAACAATAGAACTTTTTTCAAATTTTCCTCATCTTGCACATCTTCAGTTTAAAATTTTGGAAGTGTTAAATTTCATACAAAAGTGTCTTTACTCCCTTTTGCAAAATTTGATACAAAACATATTTGGCAGGGGAAAAAACATTTTAAATGCATGAAATGACTTACAATGGATCTGGGATTTTTTTTTTCATGCTCCATTTTGCCAAAAAAATGTGCTTACTCCCACACAGCTCTAGAAAATAATTTGGTTAAGAAATAAAGACACTAGAAGTGCCTGGAAAAGATGTACTGAGTAGTGATTTTTTCCCCCTAGCAAAATACGTATGGAAAGTGTAAGTATACACAGCTGTGTTTATGTCAGTGATTAGACATTCTAGTCCTATATGACCCCAAAGTGCTGAGACCACGAGACACCTGGGTATGCTTATGAGTGTCTCGATCAGACATTTACATTTGCATTTATTCAACTAGGACCTTTCTTTCCTTTTTCCTCTCTACAAAAACCCAGAAAATCCAGTGCAATCCTCTCTTTCTCTTTCCTGCATTAACAAATTATCATGGTTAAGAATATAAACACACAAATTTAGAAATTTAAAAATTAAGGCACTTGCAGCCATGTCAACTTGCTCAATTTTTTCATATACTAGGTACATATTTAACATTCCATTTAGCCATACAAAATATGTATTATTAATAATTTTGTATTACATTAGTGCAGGGGTAGGCAACCTATAGCATGCGTGCCAAAGGCGGCACGCGAACTGATTTTCAGTGGCACTCACACTGCCTGGGTCCTAGCCACCAGTCTGAGGAGCTCTGCATTTTAATTTAATTTTAAATGAAGCTTCTTAAACATTTTAAAAACCTTATTTACTTTACATATAACAATAGTTTAGTTATATATTATAGACTTAGAGAAAGAAACCTTCTAAAAACGTTAAAATGTGTTACTGGCACGCAAAACCTTAAATTAGAGTGAATAAATGAAGACTCATCACACCACTTCTGAAAGGTTGCAGACCCCTGCATTAGTGCCTGGTTCCTGTTGAGGTCGGGGACATATGGGACTAAGAACTATCCATCAAAATAGTAAGAAAATGTCCTGGCAGAAAGATCTTATTGTCTAGACAGTCAAAGATGTACTAATATCTCCAGTTTACTTATGGAGAACAGTGACATAGAGAGATTAAGTGACTTGCTCAGTGTGAGTGGAACTGATCTTCTGAGTCTCAATCCAATGACTTAACCATCCTTCCTTTAAAAATACAGAAGGGAATTTACTGGAAACCTAAAGTTTTGAATTTCCCAAGTTGTGGCATTAAATACTTCAACATTATTATAGTCTTAGTCCTCCTCCCATTGCAGTTAATGGCAAAACTCTCATTAATTGGGAGTTGAAGGATTGATGGTTCAGAATTGGTCCCTGTAGGATTAATATGTTTTTTTTAACCCCTGCTGAATAACTAGATAATTCTAGTGAAATGTTTTATTGGAATTGAATTTATTGTGGATCAAATTCTGCTTACAGTAACTTCAGTGTAAATCCTGAATTATTTTAACTGGTTTCCTTGGAGTTACTCCAAATTTACACTGGTGTAACAGAGAAGAGTTTTTGACCCTATATATTCAGACTTAGAGTAAGTTGCATGGAGATCCGAAGCATTCATACATATGGCACTCATTTTCATTTCCGTCATGCTATCTCAAGATGTTGTGGCTAAACTTTATATAATTTAATGCATCCAATAAAACGTCCCATATCTCCTCTGCTTGGTGAAATCACCTTTCTTTTTTCTGATACGATTTTCATGCTTCAAAACCGCACGTCATATTCTACCATGCTGTAACTGAAACCTGATTAAGGGTCTTTCTGGTTGTTCACAGCTTGGTAACCTGTACTGTTAGATCATCCACAAGGTTTTTATTTGATGGGGGTTTTTTTCTTTTGATTGGGAACCTTTTTCTAAGAATTATTTGGTAAAGGAAGATGAGGGAGATTCTCTTGAATGATGATTCCTAATTTGCTTGTGGCCAGAATCTGTTCGCCATCACCACAAAGTTATCCTCCTTTTCTATGGGCTCAGTCCTGCAAGGTGCTAAGCGCTCACAAGCTCCACTGAAGTCAGTGGCAGTGGTCCACCGTCAGCACCTAACAGGAGTGCACAGCACCTTGTAGGATCAAGCCCTCCGTGCCTAGCACATACATTTAAATAAAACAAAAGAACTTTGCTGAAGAGAAGGATGAAAGAGACTTACTGCATTGCCACACCACTCAAAGTCAGCAGTGTTAGCTACACATCCTAGAACTTGGCCACAACAGAAGCAAGAAGGTAATAAATTGTCTTAAAATGCCCCAGTGAAACCGTCCCTGGATATTGGAAAGACAGACAAATTGAAAGGAGATCAGAGAACAGCAACAAAATATGAAAACAGCTAACTGTGAGACTGAGGTTATGTCTACACTAACAGTCTTTTACTTGTATAGCAATACTGGTATATTCTACTGGCAAAGTGGTTCTCATGTGAGCATAGCTATACCAGCAACGCTGTACTTTGTACTGATACAGTAAAGCCACCTCACTCCTGAGTGAAACAAGCTATACTGGGAAAAGGGCCAGTATAACTGAGGGCTTGTCTACATCACAAAGTTGCAGCGCTGGTGAGGGGGTTACAGCGCTGCAACTTAGGAGGTGTACACATCTGCAGGGCATCACCAGCGCTGCAACTCCCTGTTTGCAGCGCTGGCCGTACTCCCGTTTTGTCTCGGGTGTAGAGGATCCAGCGCTGGTGATCCAGCGCTGGTAATCAAGTGTAGACACTTACCAGCGCTTTTCTTGACCTCCGTGGAATAAGCAGGTATCCCAGCATACCTGAGGAAGCCTCTGGTAATCAAGCTGGTCTCCTTCCCTGCTGTTTGCTCTCGCGTTCCCCGAACCCCAAGCAAGCAGGTCTCCTTCCCTGCGGTTTGCAGGGTGGTTCGGGGAACGCGAGAGCAAACCGCGGCGAAGCTGGTCTCCTTCCCCGGTTTGCTCTCGCGTTCCCCGAGCCCCCCTTGAAGCCGCCCAACAGCGCTGCAGTATGGCCACATCTAACACCACTTGCAGCGCTGGTTTCTGTAAGTGTGGCCACTCTGCAGCGCTGGCCCTATACAGCTGTACTAATACAGCTGTAACAACCAGCGCTGCAAAATTTTAGATGTAGACATACCCATAGTCTGCATAGCTCCGTTAGGAGGGGATCACTCCTATTCATACCCCTGACCAACACTGCTAAACTAGCAGAAGTCTGTTGTGTAGACCTGGCTGAATGATCTAGAGCATAATTGGTTATACAGTACTGCTTTGCCCCATGTTAATCTACAGCAGGGGTCAGCAATCTTTCAGAAGTGGTGTGCCGAGTCTTCATTTATTCACTCTAATTTAAGGTTTCGCGTACCAGTCATACATTTTAACATTTTTAGAAGGTCTCATTCTCTAAGTCTATAATATATAACTAAACTATTGTTGTATGTAAAGTAAATAAGGTTTTAAAAATGTTAAGAAGCTTCATTTAAAACAAAATTAAAATGCAGAGCCCCCCGGACTAGTGGCCAGGACCTGGGCAGTGTGAGTGCCACTGAAAAGCAGCTCGCGTGTCGCCTTCGGCACCCGTGCCATAGGTTGCCTACCCCGATCTATGGAAAAGTGTATGCATTGACAATAAAGGAACTTAAAAAATAAGAACTAAATATGTGTAGCTTGGCTAAGCCAAGCAAAATAGTTAACAACAACCTGAACCATGCAGAGGCCAAGGCTGGAAGAGAATTATTTAGGAGGGTTAAAGTTGGGTTAGTTGAGTGAAGGAAAATAAAAGAAAAATTAGGCTGAATAGTATGAACAATATTCTGAGAGTAAAATAGGTGTCTGTGGGATTTTCTTTCAAGAGATGGGTAGGGAGCCTCTTTACTTGGGATATTTAAAACTAGACTAGACAAAGCACTAGCAAATAAACTGGAGGGAATAATGTTGCACTGGTAGGGATAGATTAAATGGCTCTGTGGGTGGTTGTTTTTTTTTTTTTCCACCTCTAGTGTCTACTGCCTTGTTCAGGTGGGATTTTTCAAATGTGGCGAAGAGAGTTAAACACCCAACTCCTATTGACCATCAATGGGACTTTCAGCAATGTTCTCTATTTTATATTCTGTTTCAAAGTATTTGGTGGGCTTATAAGAATGAGGTGCTTATGTTCCCTTAAGCACTTTGGAAAATCCCCTTTGAGTTTATGGTGGAGACTTTCAAAGGGACAAAAGGCAAATAGGCACTTAACTCCCCTTGCAAATTAACTGTGTTCCTAGCTGCCTTTTGTGGGCAATGTTCCTGTGTGTGTGCATTATTTGGGATGTATGCGCGATGCTGCCCGTATAAAGATAAATTGTAATTTTCAGGCTTATAAGAAGAGTTCTAATGAAAATCACCCCGGTGTGGACAGCTAGCTCAAAGCATTCTGCACCATATATACCCTCTATTGGAGCTGCATACAGCTGGGAAGCCATGAACAGGACTAGGAGGGGTGGTGCCATGAGCCATGGAATGTAGCAATAAGAGCATCAAGGGAGAGCCTGCAGCAACTGTGTTTATACAAAGCTCTTGGGCTCAACTCAATGTGCAAGGGGCATGCGGGGGTCGAGGTGGGGGCGTGCAGTCACTTTTCCAGCCTATAGTCTACAGTAGCAGGCATGGAGGGAAGGGAGTGGAAGCAGCACTGCAATCCTATGCCTTGGCTGCAGGCAGAAAGGTGGTGGATTTTACCTATTCGCTCCTCCCACATTTCATTCACATAAAACCTGATTACTCACGCTTTGTGCGGGTGAAGTGGATTTCATGCTCTATATGGCTCATGGATTTGTTACTCCAGGGGCCAGACTATGCCTGACCTGCACTGGCCCACAATGGGGGAGGCAGGCTCAGTGCTACAGATGGGGCAAAAGGGACATTTGCCCCCCTCAAACAATCTGCCATGGGTCCCATACTATTGGCAAAAAGGCCAAAATCTGTTTAGCAGTCTCCCCTGTGAAGCAATTGAGCAGTAGAAGACTGGAGGGGCTTCATCCCCTATATAGATTAGAAGTCACAGCAAAATCCTGTTATGCAGTCACCAAATTTTACTTTTGTAAACATTTAAAAATCAAAGATTTTCCAGAGGTCTAATTTGCTTCGGGACTCCTGGAAAATTGTTTGCTTTTTAAATCGCGACATGCAGAGGCCTCAAAATGGGACCCTCGAATCAGCTCGGGGGTGGGGAGGTGTTTAGCCATCCCATTCCAAGGGATAACTCCAGCAGGGATTATATCTCAGAGCACTCCCCTAGCATAACATGCATCCCCATGCATAACTGGCCAGCTGTGCTGACTTGCTGACTGCTGCACAGAAGACAGCCCTGGCTCTTTGCTGTTACCCCAGGGCTGGACTAGGAGGGGGTAATCCCATTGCTCAGGAGGAACTACAGTGACACCTTGCACAAGCACCAGGAGTAAACGGGACATAGGTGCTAAGTGATTTCTCCCCCTTCCCCTTTAATTTGTTGCATTCTTTTACTAGGGGCAGAAGTTAGACTTATGGGATGATGACTGCGAGGGTCACTTTGTCTTTTTTTTCTAATTGTTGTGTTGCCAACCCATGATTTCATCATGCAGCATCTCAATATTTGGTGTCTTAAAGCTTGTAGCAGGGGATTGTATGAGAAACTCAGCTTTCTTTTTTTTTTTTAAATCTATCCCTCTCATGCTTGCAGAGGAAAACTTCAGTCATGAAATGATGGCACACAAGAAGCTCAGAAACCAGAAAGCAAAGCAAAAGAATCCAAAATATAGTTGATTTTTTTTAAAAAAAACCTCATGATTTTTAAAACAATCTCATGATTCTGGGGGCCTGATTCATAATTTTTGAATACTTGAGGTTAGTAATAATTGTATCCAGTGGGAGTTTAGTTTGAATAAGGACTTCAGGACTGAGCCTCAATACTTACAAACATTTGGGGTTTTCTTTATTTGGACAATAGAGACAATTATTTCAATAACAGAAAAATAGAATGATTTATTTGCAAGTAAAGGAGTTCCATAGTATTATAACTACCTACAGCAGGAAAGCTCATAATTGCTCCAATAAATACAGTATCTGCATAGTTGGATTATATTAATTAAACCCTAAGAGACATACATGGGACCTTTTGCATGGCATAGCAAAGAATTCTGGGGTGAAGAGTTAAAACAAATGGCGTATGATGTAAATATTCTGCTGGCCCTAAATATTTACTGCTTGTTTTATTCAAATGGCAACGCCTGACTTCAGCTGGCTTAGGAGAGAAATGGGAAACACAGAGAAGATGGGTGACAAATTTACTGTAGGAAGAAATCAAAAAAGAAACAATGGAGAAAATCCATTCGGCCCACCCTGCCTGAAACTGTTTCTCTTGTTTGTCATACAGGCCGCACTGCCTCAACCAGAAGGAGTTCTGCTATTGGGAAGTGCAGAATAAAGGGAGACAGAAAGAAAGAATTAGCTGATTTAAGTTAGGAAAATTAGGGGCAAACTAAAAATCTGACGGGAATGCTGGGTGGGGTCATATTTATTTTCCCTGTTCAAATGCTTGTCGATTGTATCAGGTTTTTCAGCTGCAGGGCTAGTGCCTCTCTATAGTTCCCATCCAAAGCTCTGCTGCTGGACCCCCACTGGGATCGGCAGTTCCAACCCAACCCCTCTGCCTTGCCAGGGGATATTTCAGTAGGGGTTCTGAGAGCAAAACATAGCACTGCCTGCACTGGGGATTGCATTCGGACACATCTTTTATGCAACTGTAAGTCAGATTTTATTACCATAATGTACCCACAAAATATACAAAAACCTGCATACGCAAAAACCTGCTTTTGTGCACAAGTGCGCAGTCTGCACAGTTATCCATGTTTTTGTGGGTGCAGCAAGTTCACTCGCTTCTGAAAATTTGGCCGTGTATACAGGAGAATGGCTGCAGGGGTGAGGGTGGATCATATTCCAGTATGGGTGTAATCAGAAGGGAAATGTGAGCTAATGAGGCTTGCACTGCAAATGTGAGACACACAGGACAGCCACAGGATGTGAAATCACAGGGAGTAATTCATCAGCTAAATCTCTTTACAGGTGCATTCCAATCAGTTTTCCCCCCAACCTCAGATGAGACCTAAATTAGCTCTGGCAACACCTCTACTAACAGAACAAACAACATGTGTGATGGGAGGGAGGAGAAAGAGTGGGAGGGAACCGAACTTAAAGTGGCAGTTCAGTAGTTTACAAATATTAAAATATGGAGAATGGGGTTTCAAGTTCAGGCAGATGTTCTTAGGGTTATTTTGGCCTCATTTTTCTCTTTTCTTTTCCACTGGAGACTTACCATATTTGTTCATTATTAATGGGAATGCTCATTGTTTTCCAATCTGATATTTCTTTCATCACTTAAAAAGAAATCCCAGAGGCTTGCGTACACAAAATAGTGACTGCAGAATTGATGTGATTATGATGTGTTTCACTGTAACACTGCAGTTCAACTGAGTATTTTCAGAAGCTCTGTATACTGTTAATATGTTGCTTTCGTGCTTGTTATTCTGTGGCCCAGATTCCCACAATCTTACACCTCACTCAGCAAGTAGTCCAGTCGGGACTACACCTGGAGTAACATACTACTCAATGTGAGCAAAGGCGTCTGTAACTGGCAATGTATCACCAGTGCCAGTTAAATGAATGGTGTCAAGGGCTAGATTGTAGGGCATATGCTTACAATGGTGAACACTTACTCATGTGAGTAGCCCGACTGAAGTCAATGGATTACTTGCAGGGGTGAACACATGAGTAAGGAGTCCACAATCTGGCTCAGAGTATTTTAATATAATATGGATAAAACTAACACATATGTGAGCATCGGCCAGGGGTGGGTCTGAGAAGAGGGGTTTGAGAATGTGGGCTACAAGTAAAGTAAATCAAATCATTAATTGTAACCTGGGGGAGAACATGAGCAGTTGAAGAATTTACCAAGGCAAGTTTTCAGTAAGAGCAACTCTTTCCTTTTTCCATTTGAACTTGTTAATTATTATTGCCCTAAGGCCTAGAGAACATAATAATCATTTTCTTCCTCCTGATGACATCTTTTTTTATTCTTTCATCCACTGTATTCTCCTTTCCTTGACTTCTAATGCAGAGATGAAACATTAACCTTGTTAAGTCTTCTAAGCCTGATTGCCAGACCCCCGAGCCTTTGTTTTTTCTCAACATGTGTGCAATTTTCACTATTTTTGTCCAGCAGTGACCTTTGGAATTCCAGAATAATTTTCCCTCCCCTTCCTGGTGCCCTCACATGACCCAGGAACACAAACATCTGAGAGACCTCTGGGCATCTTCCCATCTGTTGCCATCCAGGATGAAGGCCATTGTGTGATGTATTTTTAACAGCAGGTGTTGGGCTTGGAGAAGGGTGTGTTGGTTTCTAAGGGGATGGGCAGAATCTGCACTTAATTCTTAGTTCCCAGGCTATTTAGGAACAGCTTAAAAACATGCTTAATCTGTTTGTACAAATTTAACATTGTAAAACCACACTAAGGAATTGCTAATCAAGCGCTAGCCTGGATTTAGTTTCAAGCTGCTAAATTTGCATCGGTTCACCGTCTAAAAATAAATACTTTAAATCTGAGTCTAGGATTCCAGCTTATAAACTTATTCCCGTGAAATACTGTTGACTGATTAGTTGAAGCCTATTCATTATTATTTAGTCACAGTTTTCAGCAGCAGCAAAACGAACAGTGTGGATGTTTTATCTTTTGCCAGTCAACACAATCCTGATCCTGACTTAAAAATAGGTTGTTAGCTAAGGGTGTGATTCACCACTGTGTCCAGTTCTGAGTCACTGGAACTCCATTGATTTCAGTGGTATTCCTGGTATCTAGGTATAAAATAGGAGTAATATGCCAGGTGAACTGAGCTCTCTGTGTAAAAGAATGTGTAGTTTAGAAAGACACACGGTTCTTTTATTTCCTGCTAGTAGTAAAGAGACCAACTAAAGAAACAGTATGAGCACAATGTTTTACTACAAATATCATTGAAATGCCATTTTAACAGAATCTTTCTATTTCTATCACATTTTGTCAGAACAAGTACGAAATACTGCTTGCGGTTCAGTTATCTGCCAGGTATAAATGGTATAAATGAATGATTACTTCAAATACATCTTCTTTGAGAAAGGAGTTATGGAACTTCACAAAAGCATCAAGCTGTGCCTACTTGCAGTGAACTACCTAGAAATAAATAAACTGATATAAAGGTTGTTAGCAAATCCTTAGATTCTCGTTACCTTTTTAGTCATAATTGACAGTGACTCGAACGTGAGCTGTAATTGCTTTCTAGTATAGCTAAATGAAAGGATTATTTATTATTTGGAGGAATAGACTGAATGGCCTAATGGTGCTGTTCAGCCACAGAAGCTATGATGGTCATTTTTATACCACTCAGTATATTGACATATCTTTAATAAAACAAAAGGGGTGAAATCCTGGCCCCGTTGATATCAGTGAGTTTTGCCACTAGCTTCTGTGTGGCCAGAATTTCAACCAATGTGTTTTTAGGGATAGATTTGAGTTTTACAGTCTGCCCCCAGTACAGGGCTGTGTGTAGTTGCTGCTCCAGTAGGCCCTAGGGAAGGAATCATGTGTAGTCTCTACTGTTTCCTAGAGCAAGGGGATCTGTTACTGGCTCAGGTCCTTGCCAGTATTCCTTACTAACTCTCTGTACCAGCTCAGCTGTACTAGCTGGTACATTGGGAGAACAGAGCCAGAACGCCACTCACTCTTCACCCTGTCTTCCCATACCCTACCCATCTGCTGAGAATGAAGAGTAAGAAGCATCTGCTTGCCCCTATGTACCTGGCCCGTGTCTAGAGAGCCCAAGCAGATGTTTCTTACTACCACTGACATCTCTGCACAGCCATAAGACCTGTGCCACAATATTTAATATTGCATTGGGCAAAAATTCGCTAGTCCCATAGTCAACCCAGACACACGTTTTATTTTACTTTCTTAACCACTAATGGCTTAAATCAGACACTTTATTTCCTGTTGTCAGTTTTAAACACTTTTGTCTCAAGTCTAACTGAAAAATATCTTGCTTAAACAATGGAAGTGTTTCTATGTCCCTGTTATTTTAAATTGTTTTCTTGTTGGGTTATGCTTTTCAAACCTTCCTTTTAAGTCTTCTCCTTTTAAAAATTATCACATGGGGAAACTGAGGCACACCAACTCTTAACTGTATGCCAGTGTTTTCCCCTAGGAACTGAGGGCCTGATCCTGTATTATTATAGTCAATGGGAATTTTGCCACTGACTTCAAGTAAGCAAGGCTGGGGCCAAATTAATAAAGGGCCAGATTGTGAAAGCTCCTTATTAAGGTGCACAGGCTGGAGTATTGCCAGAATTGTAGCACCTGCAGTCCAGAGAGCCAGGGCCTTTTTCCTACCGCCTGGCACCTGACTACAGAGTGGGACTTGCCCACAGTGGATAGTATTTTGCATCCCATAAAGAAGTGCAGAAGTGAGTGTGCGCCTCACATTTACCCCAGGTTCCACCCACATCTTACCTTGGGATGGAACGACTCTCTAAAGCATATCTGTGCCTATTAGGTATGATGGAGCCCATTCTTACAGACCACATTCTTTGCATAGGAAAATTTGCACCATCATTGAGCTGAACTGACTTGAAGTGGTGATTAAAAATCATTAGACTAATACTGCCAGTCTGACTTACCCAAGTAACCCTGCTGATTTCAGTGGAACTATGAGTGTAAGGTGAATGGGATTGACCTAAGCATATGTTAATACACAATGAATAAACATTATAACTCTCCTACTGACATTAGACCAAGTTATTCTGACTTAACAAAATACCGAAGGTTTCATGCCAACATGCGGTTCCACCTTTGAATATTATAAAGCTGGCCCTGTTCTAACTAAAGTTGATGGGAAGTTTATCATTGATTTCAAAGGCAGAAGGCTCAAACCCTTCATATGTTAATAAGAATAGTGTGTGAAATTCCATTGATTTCTACTGGAAAAAGAAAAAAATAATAGATATCACAATCTCTAATGAATGAAGCATCCCTTCTCAGAGTCTAATGGAACTAGAAAGGCTCTAATGGACCATTCCAAGGATTTTGCAGGACTATATAACAGGATTATTAACATTAAGGTGACCCCTAGCTATCTTCTTCCATGTCTTTGTCTTTCTAGGTTACCTTGGACCATGAGAGAAAATGACTAAAGCACTAGTGGAAGAATCAATTACACCCTTAACTCTGGTTGAAATCTTACCGGTTACGTAGGAAGCAAAGAAGTGGTTCTTTGCCTCCATTTTAGCACCTGGAGATCAAGATTTTGGGGATTTGTTCTGGGTTGTGGGCAGCCAGATTAATCTATGTCTGCTATAGTGTGGACATTCTAGGCATTTTGCAGAGAACATTGTTCATATTTGGACCCAACTACCTGTATTTTCAGGACTTAAGGGTGGGATTTTCATGGCTCCAACAGAATTTGGAATAGGAGCTGGGAATCCAGCTCCCCGAGGCAGCTTTGAAAAAAAATAGCCTAAACCTATTCAGAAACTGGAACTAGTCCACCATGCACCAATTCAATGAGTGGAGTGCCTTGTCAGGAATATATAACTCTTGTTCTTCATAAGCTACTCTGGTTGCTGAGTGTCTTTTGTATAGAGTTTAAGGTGTTTGTTTTGACATATAGGACTAAATGGCCTGGAACCTGCCTACTTAATAAACCACTTTTCTGATTGCTAAAGATGCTGTCAGCAGACACCCTTGAACTGCAGCTCTCTTGACATATATGAGAGTGATCTGCCAGCAGGACATTCTCCTTGACGGTCCCTCAGCTTTGGAATTTATTCCTTGCTTGGTCCAAAATAACCAAAATCTGTTATGGGTCCTGTGTGAGCAAAGTTAGACTCATGCTTAAGTATTTGCACATTGAGGGCCGAGGTTTGATAACTTATCTTTGTTCACCAATAAACGCTGAACACAATTGTGCTGTGCCTGATGTGCCTTGCAAAACATGGTTTTCTTCTTGGCCTTGTCTTATTTGTTGCGTGATGTATGAATACCTGAGCTAAACAAAATCTATTGATATATGAATTCCATTTCTTTAGAAAGGGTTTTTGCTTGACAGTTTGTTTTCACAGAGCCCAAGTGGTGTGCTGGAACAAAACAGTTTCTTTTTACCAGGCACAGATCACTACTTCTTCCAACTCTGGCAAAATGGGAGCTATTGTTGTTGATTCTCCCTCAGCACAAAGTGTAGCAGATGTGCTGCAGAAGAGAAGACATAAAATAGATTTTTCATACAAATTCCAAACAGAACAAAAGAAGGAGAGGGACTCTCAAAAGATTCTGTGTTACTGAATATTACTGTTGGCACTTTGAATGCGATAATAATAGCTACACTAATTAGGGTTGCATGATGCCACAAATTGGTATTCTGAAAAGACTGTATGTCTAGTAGGCACTAATAATCATATTCAATAACTGTATTTTTGACATTCTTTATTAGTATAATGAGAGTTCTGTTCTGCACACTAACAATCATGTATGTCCTTAATAAAGAATGGAGGAGTGTGAATGTTATCTTCTTGAGTATCATATTCATTTAAAATCAAGTAGGCAACTCAAAGGTTAAGAGGTTTAATGCTCCTGAACTGTACAATTGAAGCACTATATAGTCCAATTTATTGATAGCAATTATTCAGAAAGCTTGGGGGTGCGGGTATTAGAAACTTCATTTTATAGATGAAAGCCCCACACACCTTTAGCCTGCTTTGCAATGTCACTTTTTAACATCCAGCTACTTTTGCACGTGGCACATCATGTGCTATTTTCAGGGCATAACTTACTTTCAGCTATTTAAAAATTATTAAATAACTGCCCTAAACAACATTCAGTCTTCTCTTAAGTTTGCAGCCTTCAAATATTTCCTGCGGGATTTAGAAAGCTCAAGAACCTACATATTTACAATTTAATGTAATATATCTAATGTGTGTTGCAATTTATTTCCTCTTTAAAACCATGGTTGTTAAAACATACAATATTTACTTGCTAACAATTCTACAAACTAGGAAATGTTGTAATGCCCAGATACTTTAATAGCTTCAGGCTGAAGCAAATCTCATGTAGCTGAGTTTCTTTCTAAGCTGTAATGTAAGCCAGACAAAGGCCTATATCATTCCTACTTAGTCCACTACCACATAAAAGAGTGTGGAGGGGAATGAAACTCACAAACAGTAGCAAACTCGAGGTGGTAAGCATAAAGAGAGCAGGGAGCAGAGCTGACCAGGCATAGTTTCCTTTCCCTCAGTTCTGTGCATGTACTTTATTAATTTATTTAGATTTTTAAGTGCATTTATCCTGTGTCCATGAGCACACACATCTTTTATATTAAAATGACACCAATTTAATACTAATGGCCAACAGTCTGAGCCCTCTCAGAGCCTTTCAACTCCCTCCAAAACAAACTGACCGATCACCAATACCCCACCTGCATATTCTGTTCCGTAGGAAAAGCCTGGGAGGACAAATGGGCTTTGTGGCAGAACCGGAAAGTCAACGAACCCAGATGTTGGTGAACTGAAGCAGAAAGGTCATTCCGCATCCGCAGTATAGGTTTCTCACCGAGACCATTCTCTCACTAACTCCCTCATGAGGCCTGTTAGTTGAAGCATGTCACCTGACTGAACTGCTGTGGTATTATGCCAGGAGAGAGGTAACTTAGACTCACCCATTAAGGATGAATAGGAGAGAGTATAAACAAAAAGTATTGCCCCTGTAGCAATGATGGATTGATGGATTGAAATCATCCCCTGCCAGGTGACGGCTCCTCTGGAGGCACTCAGCTACTCCAATGACAGTGCCTGCCATATGAGAACCTAGAGACAATTCAGAATCACCACCACCTTAAACAAACAGGATGTTAGTGCAGCTCCTGGAGCACAGATAGGTAGTATGCTTCCTGTGAGAACTACTCCTTCACAAAGAGTTTGCAATACAATGTATCAGCTGAAGTTTGAGGTGTTTTAAGGTGCATAGCCCAAACTACACCACAGTTCAGTAATCCAGTCTCCAGGTGACAACAATCTGGATGACTATGATGAGGTCTTCATCCCACAGAAAGTGTCATAAACTTTTAGACAAGCATAAGTGACAAAAAGCTCTCTCTTGCCACAGTTATGTGATCATCCAGAAATAGCAAAGGAGCCAACAGGACTTTCTCAAGACTTAGGGTAATAGGTGTCTGATTTTCAACCAGAACACCTGGTCAAAAAGGGACCCTCGTGGCTCCAGTCAGCACTGCCAACTGGACCGTTAAAAATCTGGTCAGTGATACTGCGGAGCTCAGTCAGGCTAGTCCCTACCTGTCCTGGCTCCGCACTGTGCCCCGGAAGTGGCCATCAGGTCCAGCTCCTAGGTTGGGGGGCCAGGGAGCTCCTCAGGCTGTCCCCACCCCGAGCACCAGCTCTGCACTCCCATTGGCCAGGAACTGCAGCCAATCAAAGCTGTAGGGACAGTGCTTGCAGGTGAAAGCAGCATGCATGGAGCTGCCTGCCATGCTTCCACCTAGGAGCTGGACTGATGGCTGCCTTAGCCCCCCTGCTGCGCCACTGACCAGGAGCCACTGGAGGTAAGCCCATGCCCCAACCTCCTGCCCCAGCCCTGAGCCCGCCCCCAAACCCAGAGCCTGCTCTTGCACCCAAACCCCCTCATCCCTGGCCCCACTCCAGAGCCCACATCCCCAGCCCAGGCCCTGACACCTTCCTACAGCACAAGCTGCAGCCCTGAGACCCTCCAAACCCAGAGCCCCCTCCTGCACCCCAAACCTCTCATCCCTGTCCCCACCCCAGAGCCTGCACCCCTGATGGAGCCCTCACCTCCTCCTGCACCCCTGCCCCATCCCAGAGCCTGCTCCCACACCCTGAATGCCTTGGCCCCACCCCCCAGTCTGGAGCCCCCTCTTGCACTCCAAACTCCTCATCCCTGGCCCTACCCAAGAGCCTGCAGCCCCAAATGGAACCCTCACCCCCCCACACACTCAACCCCTCCCACACCCTGAACCTCTCATCCCCAGCCCACCTGAGAGCCCACACTCCCAGTTAGAGCCCTCACCTCTCCCACATTCCAACCCCCTTACCCAGCCCAGTGAAAGTGAGTGAGGGTGGGGGAGAGCAAGGCATCTAGGGAGGGGGAATGTACTGAGTGGGGAGTGGGGCCTCTGGGAAAGGGCAGAGCTAGGGTGTTCGGTTTTGTGGGATTAGAAAGTTGGCAACCCTACGGGTATCACACCTGCATAATAATAGGGTGAAAGTCCCCCAGTCCAGCTGAAAGAGTTGATACCAATTCTGTTTCTACCAGATGGCTCCCCCATCCTCCATCATAACCCCCTCTTTGTCTGGATTGACTCACAACCAGTTTGTCTTCCATGCAAGCAACAACTGCACGAAGGCCCTGTGCAAGCCAACCAACTGTACCAACCTGGTCTGATGTTTTTTAAAAGACATTTACAGAATCTGATCATAAATAGAAGTGTGTTTCATGGCATCTTAATTACTCAGAACACTGTCTCTATACAGTAACCTTTCCTTTCAGCGTTCAGGACAGCAGCATTATACCAGTGCAAAAGAACCAGGAAGTAAAAATGACTGTTGACTCAATCCAAACCTCTTTGGAGTCAATTAGAAGTCTCCCATTGACTTGGCATCAGGGCCTCTACCTTTACATAGTTACTTATACAAAATGGTGTAAAATCATAGAAATGTACATCTGGAAGGGACCTTGAGAAGTCATCTAGTCCAGTCCCCCTTGCTGTGGCAGGACCAATAGATTTGTGTTTGTCTAATCTATTCTCAAAAGCTTCAGTGACTGGGATTCTACAACCTCCCTAATACCTAGTCTAAATCTCCCTTGCTGTGGATTACTGTGTGTTCTACCTTTGGTGAACATGGAGAACAACTGATTACCATCCTCTTCCTAACAGCCTGTAATATATTTGAAAACTGTTGTCAGGTTGCCTCTGCTTTCTTTTCTTAAGACTAAATGTGCCCAGCTTTTAACCTTTCCTCAGAGGTCGGGTTATCTAAATTTTTATCATTTTTGTTGCTCTCCTCTTGGCTATCTATTTTTCCTTCTTTCTTAAAGTGTGGGGCCCAAAACTGGACACAGTACTCCAGCTGAGGCCTCACTACCACCATGTAGAGTGGAACAGTTACCTCCCATCTCCTACATATGATGCTCAAATTAATACACTCCAGAATGATATTTGCCTTTCTCTGAACTGCATCATATTATTGGCTCATATTAGGTTTGTGATTCATTATACCTCACAGATCACTTTCTGCAGTATTACTGCATACCCAGTGATTCTCCATTTTGTATTTGTGTATTTGATTTTTTCCTTCCTAAATGAAGTGCTTTGCATTTCTCTTTATTGAATTTTATCTTGTTGATTTCAGATCAATCCTCCAATTTATCAAGGTCATTTTGAATTTTAATCCTGTCCTCTACAGTGCTTTCAACCCCTCTCAATTTGGTGTCATTTGCAAGTTTTTTAAGCAAACCATTCACCCTGTTATCCAAGTAACTAATGAAAATATTGAATAGTGCAAGAACCAACACGGACGTCCTAGATACATCCTTCCAGCTTGGACAGCATATCGTTAATAACTACTCTTTGAGTTGTTAACCAGTTGTACACCCACTTTATAGAAGTTCCATCTAGACCATTTCCCTAGGTTGCTTATGAGACTGTCATGTGGAACTGTGTCAAAAGTCTTACCAAAATCAAAAATTACATCTACTGCTTCCTCCCTATCCACGAGGCCACTAACTCTGACAAAGAAGGAAATTAGGTTGGTTTGACGTGATTTGTTCTTGACAAAGCCATGTAGGCTATTATTTATCACCCTACTATTCTCTAGGTGTTTACAGATTGATTGTTTAATAATTTGTTTCAATATCTTTCCAGGTATCAGAATTAGGCTGACTGGTGTGTAAATTCCCAGATCCTTGTTGCTCCCTGTTTTTTTTAAAGATAGGTACTATATTTGCCATTTTCTAGTCCTCTGGGACCTCAACCCAGCCTCCAGGAGTTCTCAAAGATCATTGCTAATGATTCTGAGATTGCTTCAGCTAGTTCCTTCAGTGTGCTAGGATGAATTTCATCAGGCCCTGCTGACTAATACTAAATATCTAAATATTCTTCGCCCTGGTCTTTCTTTATTTTGGCTTGTGATCCTTCTCCATTGTTGTTAATCTTAAGCATCTGGTCACAATTTTTTTAGTGAAGCCTGAAACAAAATAGGCACCTCAGTCTTCCTGGTGTTGCCTGGTAAGTAATAGACGTACACTTTCCTTCATCTTTTCTTGCTCCTAATGTATTTATAGAGCTATTTATTGCATTTTATATCTCTTGCTATATGTAACTCATTTTGTGCCTTGGCCTTTCTGATTTTGTCCCTGAATGCCTGTACTATTCTTTTGCACTCATCCTTAGCAATTTGTCCACGTGTCCGTTTCTTTTTGATGAAAATGCTACCAGAGTAGAAAGGTCACATTTTACACCTACTTTGGAAAGGTGTGAATGACCACATAAGACAGAGGATGCAACCCAGAAAGTCAAACTCACTGGACTAGGTCCCTCTGTCCATGCTGAGTGAAATATAAAAACAAAGATCAAGGCTTGTGGCAAATAAATTATTTTGGCCTGAATCTCCTTGGACACTAGTGAAACTCAGGAGTAACTCTACTGAAGTTAGTGAAGTTAAACTGGTGCAGAGCCAGTGTGAATGAGAATAGAATCAGACCATTAGTTTTCAACTTGCCAAATGCACTTTTCACTTTGTATTTCAGCAAATTATGTGTTAACCCCTTTTGATGGTGGGTTGAGGGTGTGACACAAATTACTGCACTGAGATTCACCAGGAAAGATAAATGCAAAGATGATATGATCAGATGCTAAGCAGTTCTTAAGCAGTACTTAAGAGCTATCAAAGTTCACTGAAGTAAGCATCCTGTGACAGATACTTGTCTTATTTGATAACAATAGGTAATCAGATATTAAATATTTATGAAAATATCCAGTACATAAGTCACAAAGCACTGTAGAGAAAATGTCTTTTTCAATAATGCTACAGAAATTGTAAGTTGCTGCACCTACCAAAGTTATTTTAGCAGCACTACTGTTAACACTGGAATTAAGCCATGTTTTCATAGTTAAATGTTAGTTTAAGGGCCATTTGTATGGTTCTGACCGTCCAATACAAACGTTACTAAGTGCTTCTCTAAAAGTGCTAAATGGAATTCACACATCTCAGCTTTCTTCTTTTTGTTATTATCAGTATGGTATTCAAAAGGCAATTTTTTAAAGCATGGTAATAAAGTAGCCAGATGTAATCGTATAATGTGTCATATTGACATACTTGTGATTTATGACTTTCACCTTCAAATTATAAAATACCATACAATGAAATTAAGATTTGCTACTTTGCTCTTTCTCCCTTAAAGTAAATACTTCTGACTATAGTTTATAGAAAGATTTCCCTCCCCCCATTTTAAAAAAGATAAACAAAACTACATCTTCTCATGCTTAGGTCTACTGAATACATATGTAACATTATGTATTATGTAATTGGCATGTAGCCTTTAAGGAGACAGCAAAAATGTCAACACATATCTTAGAAGTAAGACTGAAAAGTCAGGTAATTTGTTACTTCAGAGTGTGGATCAAAGTCACACATCAAGGGCAAGTCTACACATAAAACTCTGTATCAGCAGAGCTGCTCCGATGCAGTTGTGCTGCTGTAGCACTTTAATGAAGATGCTCTACGCTGATGGGAGAGAGAGCTCTCCCTTCGGTGTCATTAATCCACCTCCACGAGAGGTGCCGCAATAGCACTGCCTACAAGGGGGATTATATTGATATAAGTCTGTGGTGTAGATCAAACCCAAGATACAGATCTTATTTTTCAAACCAGGAAATTTTGCTTTTAGTTTAGACTTATCTGGAGTTCACTGATTTTAGATAGCAACAGATGAAGGTAGGTTTGGATAAAAGCAGGATTAATTGATGTAAAAATCTAGACTCTGCACCCATGGAGCCACAAAGTATGGATCAAAAATGATCAATGGGAGGTGAAGATTAACTTCCAGACAATGTTAGATTCTGTCTTGATGCCTGAAGAGCAGGAAGTAGCACTGGCACTGCAAGGAGACAGGAGTACCACAAGCTGTTTTGCAAGGAGGGGAAAGGTGCCTTTGATTTGGGGAGATCTTGTTGCTTGGACTGGAACCAGGCCTCATTTTATTCTTAACCCACCACTGAATCTAGGACCATATTTTCAAAGGGGTCTCAACCTGACCTGTATTTATGCATAAGCACAAATAATTTGCATTCACTTGTTGAGCACTGTTGTTTGTACATAATAATACTAGAATTTACCTGCTCAGAACTCATTTGTGCTCAATTTTCACATGTAAATGCATTTACAGATGAACTTTCTATCATTTGCATGCACAAGAAATAATAACCAAAAATTGTGTGAATGAGATTGAACATTTAAAGTTGTTTATGTACTAACGAAGGCCATTTTTCAAAGCATCCCCCTTACAAAATCCAGATACAAACCCCAGACTTCATTGCTTAGAACATATGGAATTTTCACTGATCATTCATTAATATTAATCATCAGAAACTGAAAACCTACAGCAACATTAATTCATATTATTATTTGTCATGTGAGGATAGTGTGCTCACTGTTACACAAGACTTAGAAAACTTGGTGTCTCCCCAAACGTGCTTACTATCTAAACGAGGGGTGGGCAAACTTTTTGGCCTGAGGGAAATTGTATGAGGGCTGACTGGGGCAGGTGATTTGGGGTGCACGAGGAGGTTGATGGCTCTGGCTGGGGGCGCAGACTCTGGGGTGGGGTTGGAGATGAGGGGTTTGGAATATAGGAGGGTGCTATGGGCTGGGATCAAAGGGTTTAGAGGGCGATCATGACTGGCGCAGGCGGTTGGGGTGTGGGCAGGGCTCAGGGGTGCATGATCTGGGTGGCCCTTACCTGAAGCAGCTCCTGGAAATGGCGGCCCATCCCCACGCTGGCTTCCATGCAGAGGCAGGGCTCTGCTGCTCTGTGTGCTGCCCTAAGAACATAAGAATGGCCGTACTGGGTCAGACCAAAGATCCATCCAGCCCAGTATCCCGTCTACTGACAGGGGCCAATGCCAGGTCCCCCAGAGGGAGTGAACATAACAGGTAAGGATCAAGTGATCTCTCTCCTGCCATCCATCTCCACCCTCTGACAAACGGAGGCTAGGGACACCATTCCTTACCCACCCTGGCTAATAGCCATTAATGGACTTAACCTCCATGAATTTATCTAGCTTTCTTTTAAACCCTGTTATAGTCCTAGCCTTCACAACCTCCTCAGGCAAGGAGTTTCAAAGGTTGACTTGTGCTGTGTGAAGAACTTCCTTTTATTTGTTTTAAACCTGCTGCCCATTAATTTCATTTGGTGAACCCTAGTTCTTATATTATGGGAACTAGTAAATAATTTTTCCTTATTCACTTTCTCCACACTACTCATGATTTTATATACCTCTATCATATCCTCCCTTAGTCTCCTCTTTTCCAAGATGAAAAGTCCTAGCCTCTTTAATCTCTCCTCATGTGGGACCCGTTCCAAACCCCTAGTCATTTTAGTTGCCCTTCTCTGAACCTTTTCTAATGCTAGTATATCCGTGAGATGAAGAGACCACTTCTGTACGCACATCTGTGCCCTGTCAGCAGGCACCACCCTGCAGCTCCCATTGGCCATGGTTCCCAGCCAATGGGAGCTGCAGAGCTGGTGCTTGGGGCGGGAGCAGCATGCGGAGTCCTCTGGCTGCTCCTGCTTCCAGGAGTCACACTGAGCTGCTGCACACGTGGAGCAGAGCAAGGCAAGCCCCCGATCCCGCTCCCTGGATGGAGCACTGGAGTGTGGAAAGCTCCCAACCCTGCTCCCCGGCAGGAGGTAGAGGGTCAGATTAAAAGGTCTGATGAGCCAGATGTGGCCCACGGGCCGTAGTTTGTCCACTCCTAATCTAAACAGAAGCTTTCAATCTAAGTGGAATCTTTCCATCTAAATCTATCGTCTTTGACTCATGTGCACTGTTCCCTTTAATATTAGTCATAATTGAACTCACATTTTAAAGGCATTATATGGGTCATAAAGTTGTTTTTGAAAATCTTCATGAACTTCTACTGCTTTTGGAAGAGTTAACATGAAGTGTCCTCTCTTTTAGCTTCTTGTATTTATGTATGAACAAAGTTGCTTTGAAGTTAATTCTGGATGTCGAAGCAAAACCTGATCACAAATATGGTTTCAGTGGGTCACAGGGCTACAGCAGTTGCTGTTTGGAGATTGAACTGTTCTGAAATTTGCTAATATTGGGGATAGGGACAATGCCTTTTACCATTACTCAAGCTTTACTCAGAATTTACTCAGGCTTTAGGTTAAAAATATGATAATAGAATCGACTTTTTGAAGGCTTTTGTTGAGTTGTTTTCACTGCTCCTTTCAGGTCTTACTGACTCTAAGGGTGAGTCTAAGTTGAAAAAATAGGATATGGAATTCTCCACTAACACAGCTTCTCGAATGATGGCAAGCGTGGCTGCTGTAGTGGAGATACCATTGTATCATCAAATCCAGGGGTTGGCAACCTTTCAGAAGCGGTGTGCCGAGTCTTCATTTATTCACTCTAAGTTAAGGTTCAGCGTGCCAGTAATACATTTTAATGTTTTTAGAAGGTCTCTTTCTATAAGCCTATAATATATAACTAAACTATTGTTGTACATAAAGTAAATAAGGTTTTTAAAATGTTTAAGAAGCTTCATTTAAAATTAAATTAAAATGCAAAGCACCCCGGACCAGTGGCTAGAACCCTGGCAGTGTGAGTGCTACTGAAAATTAGCCCATGTGCTGCAGGTTGCCTACCCCTGATCTAACCCAATAGTTACATAGCTAAATACACCCACAGCCTAAAATATATATATGTCTCTTGAGAGCTCTCAAGCCACCTGCTTTGAATCACCAAACTCAGTCACAAGTATACTTTTAAAAAGGAGGGTTTCTCTTTCTCTCTTTCTTTTAAAATCCCTTCAATAATGATTCTTGGCTTCCCAAAATTTCATTCATGTTTTCCTAACAAACTGGTGGTTATGAAGGAGAAAAATTAACTGGCACCTCCTTTCTATCCCTGCTCCCCACTTCCTGCCAAGCTGGCAAGTTTCCCCTATAAAAGCAATGGCTGTTAGGTCCACACCCATCTACAGGGCACTTCCATTCACTCAGCATTGCAGCCCCACCACAATGTCTGCAGAAAGATTATTGCACATAATATTATTCCCCAAATGCATAGTCTATATAACCCTTAGATATTTTGGTCAGGTTCCCACAAGGTTAATGGGATATTTGGTTTTATAGAAAGAATCAGGAGGGGAAAAAATCCCCACACAAACAAAAAGGCTGAGTTGTCTCCAGCCTAGGGGGGAAGAGAAGGAAATCTCTATAGGAATTTCCAATACTAACATGAATATTTTACTTGAATTTTACCACCTTTCATCCCAAAAGAGCCTGGAGCACTTTATGAACTATGGTAATGCAAAGTTTCACTACTGAAATGCAGCCATCTCGGGGGGGAAGGCAGCAAACAGGCACATAGAACAACAATGGAGGGAAAGTACCATATGGTCTCTTATGTTCATGCAGAGCAGTGGGGATTTTGGCTTCTAAAGTCTTAAAACTGGTACCACTCACTTTAATGTAGGCAAGATTGTGTGCCATGTGAGCCAGCAGCATCTTTAATGGTGTCCCACTGCACATCCACAGGAAAGCCCATCTTGTGGTTGCTCTGTATTTAATTGTGAATTAGATCTCATTTTTTTAAGGGTAAATATAGGTGCCTGCTCACTCTCAGTACATGTCTCTGAGCAAACTGGTAAAGCTTTCTTTTTGGATATATATTTATTTTATTCTGGCTTTTTCATATGTTAACTGACCAAAGTGGTGTGTGCACCCAGATTATTCTACAGTATCAGGTCCAAGAGTGTCTAACTAGGTGATTAATGTCACCGGATCACAATTCACATCAGTCTAATTCCCCCACATTTAAAATAATCAGTATCAACTTATCTAGACTGTAAAAGGCATGAGAAATCCAACCCCCCTAATCCTCAAATTGAGAAGCCTGGGGGATGGAAATACGGACCCTCTTTTGATCATCTAAATAAAAACAGCCTATGAAGTAGAGCAAAGAATAGGAACAAACTGACCCAGGTGAAAGCAATTAGAACAATAAAACCAGTGAAAGCTTCTGCTAGCACCTCGCAGTGTCATTGACTGACTCAAGATGAACAGGGCTAAAAGTGTTCTAGAACTTTCTGTGGCAAAAACTGCAAGGTTTGACTGTACAGTCTTCAGCCCCAGACCTTGCTCTGTCATGTCTGGTCAGCCCTTACACATGCAGTGGAACGATCGGGGTGTGACTATACTAAATTTTTTTACTGTTGCTGCCTCAGGTACATCTCCAATGATGGTGAGAGCACTACGGTAAACAGTCTCCAGCTTTGTAACCATTGTGACATCTAACCTTACTCAAGAGGAGCAGATGACACAGTGGTGAATATCCCAGAAGCTTGTGATTCTCCCATCATTGCTACTATCTTCGGAGCTACAGCAATGGTGAAAAATTTTAGGAAAAGACCCCAGGCACAGAAGACACCCATGGTTGCACTTCCATGATACACCTTTGAAAGGCTTTTCCCAGAATAAAGCAGTGGTTTCACTATGCTCTGCAATCTATTTCCTGTCTGCCCAGCTAATCTGGTCAGAATAGCTCTAACCAGACCATGCTGACTCTCTTGGATAATGTCACATGTTTCAAGGAGATCCAAGGAGTGGAAACACTCTTAAAGATGGTGCTGACCAAGTGAGTTAAAATTATAGTATTTATTAACACTCTTCAAAAGGTAGAAATCTTAGCACCAGTAACAAAGTAAAAAGGGAATGTGTAGAAACTGTGATACTGCATCTAAGGAAATGTTGCTTATGCGCTTATAAAGCTTTGTAGCAGAGAAAGATAAACTTAATAAAACTTACCAACAGCCAACCTTAGTTGTCCTAACCTGATCTCTTCTCTGGAGTCCAGAGATAGGTTGGCACCTGCTTGAGCAAACAGTTTACAGTGAAGGATTGACCCTTAGTCCATTCACAGCTTTTCACCTCATCTTGTTTCACCGGAGGAACGAGAATAGGTCTGTGAGAACCCCTGGCCAGCCACCATGGTACAGAACATTCTGTGGAAGACTCTACAGGCAAGCCCACTTCTACGTTGGCAGTGACTCCTGATTACATGTGTGTGGAAATGACAAGTCACAAAAAGCCATGTCTTCCTGCCCAAGCTGGGGCTATTGAAGGCTCTGAATCACTGGTGCAGTTTTCCCATGCAGAGAGGACAAAAGAAGAATGATAAGGCTCACAGCTCTTGGTTGCAGCTTCTATCTACCTTTATGCAGGGCTATTAGGAAGACAGCAAGCCAGGTGTTGAGCAGAGCACAAGCCTATCAATCTCCACCTACATGGATTCACCAATCATACTGGAGCACTTCAGCAGTTGCTTAGGTTACTGCAGCCCTGAGGTTGCTGGAACAGTTGCAGAGGTGCAGCCTGGGAGCCCATGCTAACACATGTGCCCATCGTCTATGGCAACCTCTGCAGAGAGCTGCAGTTTACACTCTTTAGCATTCCACAGCTGATGCAGCCCTGGATAATTAAAGGAGAATGTTACTGAAATACTTTTGCTTCACTTGTTTCTAATAAGCTGTCTAGTGATCTCCTCCCACTTTGCTCTTGTAGGAGAGCTAAGAATTCATTCTTTCAGCCTTCAGATCCAAATGAATTTAAATTAGCTTCTTTCTTCCTTCTCATAATTAAAAAAAAAAAAGACCAAGGGCCAG
Organism: Gopherus evgoodei; assembly: GCF_007399415.2. Lineage (NCBI taxonomy): Eukaryota > Metazoa > Chordata > Testudines > Testudinidae > Gopherus > Gopherus evgoodei. The sequence continues at coordinate 49,052,882 of NC_044323.1, forward strand.
ATTTTCCCTTCAGTCTGGTTTCACACCAAAGTTAATAAATCATTGACTCCAGTGGAATTTCTCCTGATTTACACTGGCGTGAGAAGAGTATCAAGTCCCCAAAATTGCAAGTAAAGGTCACATCACATCTTTATACCTATGTTCATCTATAGTAGATGATATAGCAACTATCTGTAAACATTTGCCTCCTGCTAACCTCATGCTGTGCAGCTTTAAATTGGCTGTAATATAAGTACAGTGTAATGGTTTCATGGGGTTAGACATAAATTTACAAACAAGCATTGCTTTTGGTCAGGGGCTTCAGGCAATTCTGGATGAAAAAATTGTATGCAGCTAATTACCACATACACAGTTAGAAAGCAGGATTTCCCATTGCATCTGAATTGATGGGAAGCCAAGAGTTTGAAATAAGATTAGGTTTGTCTGAATTTAGTTAATGAATCTATTTCTGCGCCCACGGAGTTTGGTGGCTTTGGAATGTTTTTGAAACAATGATATCTCAAAGTGTTAACTCAGCATGGAGCACTAGAACTGTATGCAGCTCTTCACAGCCCCTATGTTTTCATTGTAATAGTGGTTATATCAAAAGCTCTGTGGCCATTTCCATTTTGACATGTGTGAACACCAGACCTTATAACATTATTTTATTTTTATTTATTTTTTTTGCATGAAAAAACTCATACTGCTGACAAAACTGGTGAACAATCATGTTTCCAGTCAACTCCTAAAAAGCAAAAACAACAACGGCCACCTTAGCTTTTCACTGTGGTGAAAGCCTGTGAACTCCACACTCAGACCATTTTGACATTGTAGGTGCAGGCATGAAGGAACAGCAACCCTAGGCGTCTTCCTGACTTCTCTGCAACTAAACCTTGAGCTTTTAGAAGTCTCCACTCCCTGATGGAGTAATGGGAATGTCCAATATCTTCCCAGCTGGTGGTCCACCCTGGAGTGGAATACATCATCAAACACTCACTATGCTTTTGAAGTATGAAGGCTCTGTGCTCAAAGCATAGAGCCCAGAATGAGGAAATGTGAGTTCTCTTACCTGACTCTACCACAGACTTCCTGTGTAAATTGCTTAAGATATTTGTGCCTCGGTTTCCTAATGTGAAAAATTGGAGAGGGAGTGTTCTGACAATTAATAACTGTAAAAGTATGGGTGATGCAAAGGATGGGAGATATTGCAGGCAGAAGATACTATTGAAGTGCAAAATAGCATAGTCTTGTAGCATCTCCAAGCATTTAAAGAATGCACTTGAGACTGCATGCAGCATCCATCTATATTTGCATAAATCTTTCTTCAACCCCCAAAACAATTTGTGACGCTAAACAGGCTATTTAGACTCTTGGCACAGAAGCATCCTTCCAGGCCTCTGGCTGCCTGTGACTGAGGCCAGGTCCAAACTACAGCGTTAAATCGATTTAAACAGTGTTAAATCGATTTAACGCTGTACCCGTCCACACTACAAGGCACTTAAAATCGATTTTAAGGGGTCTTAAAATCGATTTCTGTACTCCAGCTAAACGAAAGGAGTAACCCTAAAATCGATTTTACAAAATCGATTTAGGGCTAGTGTGGACGGAAATCGAAGTTAATGGCCTCCGGGAGGTATCCCACAGTGCACCAGTGGCCACTCTGGACAGGTAAAGGAACTCTACTGCACTGGCCAGGTACACAGGAAAAGCCCCGGGAACTTTTGAATTGCATTTCCTGTTTGGCCAGCGTGGAGCTCTCAGCAGCACAGGTAACAATGCAGTCTCCTGAGAATAGGAAAAGAGCTCCAGTGTGGAACGCACAGGAGTTATTGGATCTGATCGCTGTATGGGGAGAAGATTCTGTGCTATCAGAACTGCGTTCCAGTAGACGAAATGAGAAAACTTTTGAAAAGATTTCTAATGCCATGAGGCAGAGAGGCCATAGCAGGGACTCGGTGCAGTGCAGAGTTAAAGTGAAGGAGCTCAGACAAGCATAGAAAACCAAAGCAGCAAATGGTAGATCCGGATCTGGCCCAAAAACATGCCGCTTCTACGTGGAGCTGCATGCAATTTTAGGTGGCTGCACCACGACAAGCTCCCGCTTGTCTGTGCATTCAGAGGTGGGGGTAGTAATATCAGCCATTGCTGATGATTCTGCGGAAGGCGAAGATATGGAGGAGGAAGAGGAGGACGAGATGGCAGAGACCACACAGCACTCCATTCTCCCCAACAGCCAGGAGCTTTTCCTCACCCAGACAGAATTACCCTCGCAGCCCTCCAAAGCCACTAGCTCAGACAATGAAGCCATGGAAGCGACCTCTGGTGAGTGTACTTTTTTAAATAAAAAACATAGTTTAAAAGCAAGCGTTTTTTAATGATTGATTTGCCATGAGGGCTTGCATGCATTAGCTGGCATTAAAGTTACTGGAAAAGTCTGTTAACATGTCTGGGGATGGAGCGGAAATCCTCCAGGGACATCTCTATGAAGCACTCCTGTAGGTACCCCAAAAGCCTTTTCAGAAGGTTTCTGGGCAGGGCAGCCTTATTCCGTCCACCATGGTATGAAACTTTACCATGCCATGCCTGGAGCACGTAATCAGGTATCATTGCATGACAAAGCCTAGCTGCGTATGGTCCCGGGGATTGCTGGCATTCAAGAAGCATAATTTCTTTTTCTCTGTCTGTAATCCTCAGGAGAGTGATATCGTTCATGGTCACCTGGTAAAAAGTAATGTAGTTTATTAAGGGGACAGAGATGACCATTCCTTCGTTTCTGCTTTCCTGCGCCTTTAAAAAAATCCTTCCCTAGCAGTTAGCCATGGGGGGGGTAAAAAACAGCCCATTCCTACGGGGAGGTGTCTCTAATGGCGCTGACCTTTTTAGCATTTGGGCAGCAGGAATTATCACTGCTAATTGCCAAGGCATAGAGGGGGGAAGGAGGAAGTGATAAGGTTTCAGTGACCTGCTATTACAGCAGACATGCAGAGTGGGGGGGAAACCATTCACAATTTTCCTCTAGTGCTTAACCTTTCTGATGGCATAAGAAAAGAAGCAAAAGATGTGCTTTTTAGCAGTTTGTCTGCCAAGCATGAATGTTACCTGGTAATAGTCGGTGGTACGGGGGAAAGGAAGAGGTTGTACGGTTGACTGCCATTAGATGTATGCCTTACCATGTCCGCCTGCAAGCTGATTTGTAATCCCCAGACCTGCGTCTGTGTTGCTTTCTGACACCACAGCCGCAAGCACTAAATACTAAAAGAATCCAAAGGCGACCTTGTAGTGAAGTGACATGTGCTACGTACAGTGAATAGTGTAGTTCACTGTGAAAGAGTATAACCATTGTTCTGTGAAATGTATCTCTTATGATCCTTCTATCACTCTTTTCCCCCACTCATGCAGCTGCACATTTTTCAAGCCTCCCTACCCCAGTCCGACGGATAGGTCAGATAAGGAGAATAAGGAAGAAGAGGACACGGGAGGAGATGTTCACAGAAATAATGGCAGTAACCTGCAGTGAAAGAGCTCATCTGGGGGAGTGGAAAGACGTGGTCGCAAAGTACAGGAATGCTGCCAGTGAACGTGAGGACAGGAGGGACCAACGTGAGGACAGGAGGGACGCTCGAGATGAGATGTGGCTGAAGGAAGATCAGAGGTGTAGGCAGGAAGATCAGCGGTGGCGGGATGGAACGCTGGAGCTGCTGCGTGATCAAACTGACATACTCCGAAGTCTGGTGGAAGAGCTGCGGGGTCACAGAGTGCCACTCCAGCCCATGTTTAACCTCCCTCAGTACTCACCATGTCCCATATCTTCCACACCCAGACGTGTAAGAACGCGTGGGGGAAGGCTTTGTGCACCTGCCCACTCCACCCCCGTGGACAGTCCAACCAAAAGGCTGTCATTACATTGAAATGCCCTTAATGGCCTTTTTCTTCCCTCCTATACTCCTCCCAAACCACTCCCGGGGTACCTTTTTATTTCTCTTACTCTTCTTATAATGACATGCTATTCAAAGAAAGTGGGAGGGTGGGTTGGTTACATGGAATGACTTTATTTCCATAAGCAAGCTGTTATGGAAGGGTGCAGAGTAGCTTGCTTGCAGCAGGAGTCAATACACGGTGGGGGGGAGGTTCATGAAGGGGAAAGAAACACAGCAGTCACACCGTACCCTGCCCATGATGAAACTCGTTTTCAATGCTTCCTTAATTTCCTTTTTCTTCCCTCCCTCCCATCCTCCTCCAAAACCCCTACTTGTGTATTTTTAATTAAATGCTTTTTAAAGCAAGAGGGAGGGTGGGTTGCTTACAGGGACTGACTTTTAATAAAGAATACAAGGTTTTAAAAAGATAGTAACTTTATTTCCATAAGCAAGCTGTTAGGGAAGGGTGCAGGGTACGTTGCTTGCAGCAGGAGTCAATACGGGGGGGGGGAGAGGTTCAGGAAGGGGAAAGAAACACAGCAGTCACACCAGACCCTGGCCCATGATGAAACTCGTTTTCAAGGCTTCTCTGATGCGCACCGCTTCCTGGTGTGATCTTCTAATTGCCCTGGTGTCTGGCTGCGCGTAATCAGCGGCCAGGTGATTTGCTTCAGCCTCCCACCCTGCCATAAAGGTCTCCCCCTTACTCTCACAGAGATTGTGGAGCACACAGCAAGCAGCAATAACAAAGGGGACATTGGTTTGGCTGAGGTCTGAGCGAGTAAGTAAGCTTCTCCAGCAACCTTTGAGACGCCCAAATGCACATTCTACCACCATTCTGCACTTGCTCAGCCTGTAGTTAAACAACTCCTGACCACTGTCCAGGCTGCCTGTGTATGGCTTCACGAGCCATGGCATCAAGGGGTAGGCTGGGTCCCCCAGGATAACTACAGGCATTTCAACATCCCCAACTGTAATTTTCTGGTCTGGGAAGTAAGTCCCTTGCTGCAGCCGTTTAAACAGAGTAGTGCTTCTGAAGACACGAGCGTCATGAACCCTTCCTGGCCATCCCACGTGGATGTTGGTGAAATGTCCCTTGCGATCCACCAGTGCTTGCAGCACCATTGAAAAGTACCCCTTGCGGTTTATGTACTGGGTGCCCTGGTGCTCCGGTGCCAAGATAGGGATATGGGTTCTATCTATGGCCCCCCCACAGTTAGGGAATCCCATTGCAGCAAAGCCATCCACTATGACCTGCACGTTTCCCAGAGTCACAACCTTTCGTAGCAGCAGCTTAATGATTGCTTTGGCTCCTTCCAGCACAGCAGCCCCCACAGTAGATTTTCCCACTCCAAATTGATTCCCGACTGACCGGTAGCTGTCTGGCGTTGCAAGCTTCCAGAGGGCTATTGCCACTTGCTTCTCCACTGTGAGGGCTGCTCTCATCCTGGTATTATGGTGTTTCAGGACAGGGGAAAGCAAGTCACAAAGTTCAAAGAAAGTGCTCTTACGCATGCGAAAGTTCCGCAGCCACTGCGAATCGTCCCACACCTGCAAAACTATGCGGTCCCACCAGTCTGTGCTTGTTTCCCAGGCCCAAAATCGGCAAGCAATGGGTAGAACCTCCCCCATTACCATCAGGATCTCCAAAGCACAGGGGCCCGCGGTTTCGGAGAACTCAGTTTCCAGGTCCTCATCACTATCTTCGCCGCGCTGCCATCGCTGCAGCCTCCTCTCCTGCATTTGCTGTTCATGGTTCAGCATAGACAGCACGAGAATGCGTGAACGGTTTACAACGTTCACGATCAAGGTACTGATCAGACCAGGGTCCATGCTTGCTGTAAAATGGCGTTTGCTCACTTCATCCAGTAAAAAACGGGCGAAATGGCTGTCTGCTGCTTTCAGGAAGGGAGGGGGTGAGGCTGTACCCAGAACCACCCAGGACAGTGATTTTTGCCCCATCAGGCACTGGGGTAGTAACCCATAATTCCAAGGGTCAGGGAACACTGCAGGAACTATGGGATAGGTACCCACAGTGCAATGCTCCTGAAATCGATGGACGCCTGGGACCATGGACGCACACCACCGACGTAATGTGCCCTAGTGTGGACGCGTAAAATCGATTTTATAAACCCTGTTTTATAAAATCGATTTTACTAATATCGATTTTAAGCTGTAGTGTGGACGTACACTGATGCTAGTAACATTTTTACTACCAGCAAGCCAAGGAAAGGATTTGCTTCTTTTGGTAGCTTTTCTTTGAAGTGCAGTGAAATCCTACAGCTTTTATTTTCATGGTGAAAAGTGTGTAAGAACTCCCCTAGCTTTGACCCCAGATGGACTCCTATAATCTAGTCTCTCTTGTGGCACCAGAACCTTTTAGTCCATCACTGCTGAAATTGGCACTGAAAAGGAAAATAACATCTCTTGGAAGAGTCAAAAGAGGAGATTCTCAGAGAGGAGAATGTGAAAAGGAGAAAGGTGGTTTGCTTCTTTGTTAGTCTCATTTTAAGTTTAACTCTTTACTGTTTGCAGTAATCTAATCAGGTGAGTTTTTACTGGGCAACTGGTATGGATAGAATGGCTGTTAGTGGTATATTCAGCTATGTGTGGGTTTTCAAATAAGATGTCATCTTGAAGTGTCTGAGAGAAAAGGGTGCTGTTGTGTGAAAGTCTGATAGAGCTGGGGGAGAAAGGGATTTGTTTTGGTAAACTGTAAATTCCTTTTGTGATAGCTGATGGGCTTAGTTGGTTTAATAAATCTGACACTGATTGTGCAGCGAGTTGGGAGGCGGGTGTGAACTGACTGATTTTTACATTGTGCTTCATTGTGTCTTTGTTCTTTTCAGATGATGCTTGTGTGGGATCTAGGGACAGCGAGAGCTGCGGGATTAGAGAAGTGACATGAAGTGGAGCAATGTGTTTTGAACAGTGAGGGTTGGGGTTCTTTCTGGGAAAAAACATCAGTGTAGGCAGAGGCAGATTAAGGTTTCATGGGGCACTGGGCCAGAGCAAGAGGGGGGCCCCTCCCCATCCCTTCCACTGCAGTCCTGCCCCTGTTCCGCCCATTCTGCCTGCAGCCCTGACCATGTCCCCATACCATTCTGCCCCTTCCTCCCAGGGCCCTGCCCCTTCCACCCCTGGTCCCACTCCGTTCCACCCCCGCAGTGTGGCCTTGCAACTCATTTGCTCCTTTCTGCCCCCGCTGCCCCAAGACCAGAGAAGCTCTGTCCCCCCAACCAAGGCCTGGGGGCTTCAGCAGGGAGTGAGAGCTCCCCCAGCCCTGAGGCCACAGCAGGAAGCCGGAGCATCTCCAGTCCTGGGGTTGCAGCTAGAGTCCAGGTGCTGGGGCTTCCCCCGCTACCCCACGCTTCTGCAGGGGACCGGGGTCAGGGAACTGAGGCTTCTCCCACCCCGCGCGCCTGGAGCAGGTTTGGGGTGCTGGGGCTTCTCCTTCCTGCCCTCCACCCCTCTCTCTGCACTTCTGCCGGGGCTCCGGGCTTCCACTACCCTGCAGTGGCTGTCTGGTATGGCACCCGTTTTTCCACCTCCCCCCAATTGGCCAGGGCCCCTGGGCACAGCCCCCGTCAGCCCATTGGCTAATGTATCACTCAGTGGAGGGCTTTGGCAATTGCTCAGCACCTCAAGGGAAGAACTGCTAACCTGCAATATCAGTTGGTGATGCTATAGTACAGTGGTTCTCAAAACTTTTGTCCTGGTGACCCCTTCCACATAGCAAGCCTCTGAATGCGACCCCACTTATAAATTAAAAACACTCTGGAGGCAAAGCGGGGTTTGGGGTGGGGGCTGACAGCTTACGACCTCCCATGTAATTACCTTGTGACCCCCTTAGGGGTCCCAACCCTCAGTTTGAGAACCCCTGCTACAGTAGAACATTCAATCAGATGAAGCTTTATAGGGGGAGGGGGATCTTTATCTCTCCATACTGCCACTCCACACAAAAGAGCGGGAAAGAAAACACTCACATCTAAATTATGCATGAGGGAATTGAAGAGCTGGCAATACTGATGCTGCAGAGCATTCTTGATGGTTTGACAAATCTATGGAAGAGCCAGAATTTGCCATGCAGGCTAAGGAGTCATAGGAACTTTTTCTGGGACTTAACTATGGCCCAAGAGTTGCAGACTATGTGTGAACCTGAAGCATATAGATGATCGGATCTAGCAGTTTATATCACTAAGGGTTTTTTAAGGCATTGATTGGTAAGTGGCACAGTGACTGATTCCAAGAAGTACTAGAGATAATTGAATATTTTCAATTTTTTGAAATGCCAGTGAAAAGTTTGTGCAAAAATTTTCAATTTTTTTAATGCATTTTTTCCTTTTTTCCCGTCAGCTTTGAAAGTGGTTGAAACATTTGGAAAATTAGAAATTTTCAATGAAAACATTTTACAATTTTTTTTATACTTTCCCTAAGCTTTTTTCTGGTTTTACACTCTGATGTTATTGTGTTCTAGGACCATTTCTCAAGGTTTTTTTTTCTGTTGTGATGCTGGCAGACCAGGTACCAACTCTTGCCAAGGCTTTAAGTCTCAGCCGAGCACTGACAAATTCATTGCTGGAAACCAGTCCAGCTCACCTGTGTGTTAGATGCGTACAAGATTTACAACAACGTGTTTAGCGTTAGATTTTATGAAATGCTTGTAAGTTGCTACATGCATTAATCCTACTTATAATTTCTTTATCACATGCAATAAGGTAATATTTAAGTTTTTGCTTTATAACTGTAAAAAATGTTTCTTCTGAAACTGTCAACCTGTCAGAAGGGATCTCTCCTGCTCATTAAGAAGGCTATCAAAACTAAATGGGCCACTGTGGGACATCACAATACAAAGACTTTGTTAATTGCCTCTTCACACCCATGCAGAGGCTATGTGCAAAAGGGAATTCTGGAAGAAGGAAATAAAGATAGCTGACAAGAAAATTTTTCAATCCTTTTGCTGTTTAGACTCTCTCAGGACTGGAGCAATGAAACAGAAGCAGAGATCCCCAAGGTCAACCTGGGATTCACCCTAAAAGGCATTCAGTGCCAACAAATTGCTACAACTCCGTCACCTTTTGGAACCATAGATTGTAACTCAATTGTGTAAGTATGTTGCCTGCTTAGTTAGTTTACTGTGGGATTGGATAAACGTGTTGTCTTTGGTATGAAATCTGAATCTACCGACTGACCTGGGGTAAGTGACTGGTCTCTTGGGACTGGAAGCAACTTGAATATTTTGCAGTCTTTGATGTATGGCAACTAACTATCACTCAGTCCAGCTTGCCTGGATGGAAACATAGACTGGAGTGCTCACAGGGACATCTGTGTCTCCATGGTAAGACTTACAGTGCTCCAGTTCACAGTTGTTACTGGGTTGTTGAAAACTAATTCTAGAACATACCACCAGTTGGGGGTGTCTGCCCTGCCTTTTTGGCAGCTTGCCCAGAGGCTGGCACTCACGGTGGTGAACCACTCCCGATGGTGTGACGTTACAAATTTTCCTGTTACCAATACCATCTGTTGCTTTTACATATTGAGCCCCAAGGCATATTTATTTATTTGGAGATATTCAAATGCTCAGAAAGGATGTCTGTTCATTCTCTCTCTAGGTGCCCTTGACATATCTCACAAAGCTCCAGCCTAACTAAAGTGCAACAACATCATGCAGTCTTCCCCAACTTTACTTCTCGCACAATTCATCACCTTCAAAATTTCCCTAGTCTGAACCCTAAGGTGAGCTACAACTAGGAACAAACAGTTGTGTCTTAGAATAAACATATGTGAAAGGTCTACATGTTCATTTACGATCATATTAGTTAAGTCAAGTGAACTGGCGATCAATTAACTTGAGTTACAACATGACCAAAACCTCTCATCTAGACAGGGCCAATGTTTCCTGGTAATTGTCTGTTTAAGATCTGTCTGCTACCCTTTTCCAATAGCACAACATCTGCTATCCTGCTGTTGAACAGCTTGTATATTCTAGCAGTTGAAGGTTCCAGCTTAGATTGTTGTCACATATAATTTCTGTATCGCATATTGTTAGTTACACTCTTAGTTTTGATCACTATAATTTACTCAGGCAGCATAGCAGGTGGAAGTATTTGAGTAATTGGCTATTTGATAATTTAAAATGTTGGATAAGATCTATGAATGTCATAATATGGTGGTTAAGTCTGTTAATTCTTTTATGTGCCCTTGAGGACCGAAGCACAATTAATACAGCAGGATTATGCCAAATAGATACATTTGTGATAGTTATTATGCATATATAAATGTCTATGTGCGTATAAATATAGACGAATACGTATCTATCATGTATTGATAGTGGTAGTAGTATTTTTCAAATTACACTAAGATTCCAAGTACCTGTCTCTTAATTACACTTATTTAAAGTGTGGTTATGGACAGAAAGATGACTAGTTTCAAATAACATCTTTTTACCCAACATGTCTATCTCATATGTATTCAGATTGACAGCTGCACTCTTGTTCCAAAAATAAATTTAAATTTAAAATACAATAAAATAAAATTTTACTATTTTTTATCTCTGTTAATAAAGCCCATTGAGCTACTGATACATGAGAGAGAGTGGGATTCTTTTCTTGCTCATCAATCTTCAGTGGAATTGTTATTTGAAATCTAGCTGTAGAAACTTTACTTAAAAGTGTGCACAGGTGTACAGCTAACTTGTGCCTTAACTACAAATATAATACATCTGATCTGGATTAAATTTACTGGTAAGGATGCCAGTAAGAATACAGCTGTATTTCCAGATTCTAGAATGAATATGTAGTGTTGGCAATTAGATCTCAGTTACACTGATATGGGATGAAATCTTCATTCCATTGTAGTCAGTGGGAGTTTTACTATTGACTTCAATGGGGTCAGGATATCACACCTAGTGTCAATTTAAATCAGTGGAGTCACTGAGGTTTACACAGGCATAACTGAGATAAGAATCTGGCCCACTTTCTTTTTTCTTGTGAGCTGAGAAAATGCCCTGTGGAGACACAATGGACACAGAACCATACAATGCCATTTTCAAAGTCATTTTCAGAGTAGATCTGCTCTTTCAGGTTGCACAGGTTTTAGACATGGCAAACCTTTGTGAACTACCCTGTCTAGCCTATAATAACCACTGCTCTTTGGATTGGAAAGCTTGACAAAGGACAGAATAACCTTACAGAGAGCCAAGTGAAACTGGGATATGAGAGTACACCAGCCTTTCATTTCTGGAGACTCAGTTTCAGATGCTGAAATGAATTTGGTAATCTCAACTAATTTAGCACCAAACAATGGAACATAGTTCAACATAACTCAGGCCTACTCAAATGAGACCGAGGACTAAAATAGCAAAAGTGATACTGATCAGAATTTAAGCGTCTGAGGTGTATTGGAGTGTGTATCCATTTTTAGTGTTTTCTTACCACTAACCAGTGCTATTATGCCTTCACTATTATGAGCATCACATTCATTTACAAATTTATATTTTTCAAAGAATGCTTATACTATAATGTCAGACAGTACATCTGAATGAATGAAAAACAAATAATTGAATGCCATTAGAAAGAGTTCTAAAAATGAAAAAGTGGTGTAAAGGTTACTTATAAGCAGTGTATGTATTTGACATGGGATGGAATATTTACAGAAAAGTGCAACATGATCGTAGAGTAAGATAATGAACTCTTGCTACTGATGCCTTCAGTGCTCTATGAAAAGGACAGAGAAGCTCAGCCATTAATGGGAAAGAACTAACATGAGAGGTCCACAGTAAACTTTTTTTTTTATTGGCAATGACAGAAGCCTGATCAGCAAAGAAAATCCATGAGGTGTTTAACACACTAATGACATTGTCCAAGAAAAGTTACACCATAAAGGCTGGGTTTTGTTTTAACTTATATCACGGTGAGTCCAGAGTAACTCAGCATTTAAAAGCATTATTCAAGATTTACATCTAGGGGGTTGGATGCTTGTCCTCTGCACTTCAAGACAGGAAATGTGTCTGCCTTTATGTTTGTGTAAACTTCCCAGCAATTGTACACATTATTTTTAATACTAATATCCACCTGAAAATATGACTTTTGGGATGCAATTGAGGTCAGGGAGTCCTATTTGCTACTGAGAATTAACAGGTTTTGCAGGTAGAACCTGCCTGAAGGCAGCTTTACTCTACACACCCAATTTTTGCAAAACATGCCTGGTGCAATTTCATTGCATCCAGTGAGTTTACACAACGAATGAAGTTGTTGCAGAAGAAAGCAATCCATTGGCATTTTCTCAATGGGGCCAGTTTTTCCCTCTTTCTATGTTCTTTATTTTCCTTAATCACATCACAACCCACCTTCCTATCACAGGCATGGCCAGTATCCAGCACCCAATTCTAGTGAGGAGGATGCCAGCTTTGAGTAATTTGAGCAAGAAAATGACAGCTACCTTCCTTTAGATTGCAAGTGATATGGAAACCTGATCTATGTAGTTTGTACATCATCATAATAGAGACCTAATTAGTGGAGCCTGTATGTAAGTGGTTTGGCCAGTATATTGCAGAAAGGCCATATAGTTGTGGCTTGGAGCACCTCAGCCTTTCCATCCACACAATTGATCTCCTGTGCATTGTAGGACTGTGTGAGCCAAACCTGGAACATATCAGCTACTTACTGTGGTGGCTTCAGTTTCAGATTTGAGCATGAGTTACTACTTCATCCACATGAAGAGACGGCCAAGTTCATTGCTGCTTTGCTGTGTTGTGGTCATGCTCGTTTGTTACTCTCCCTCTGAGCCTCAACAGTCTCTGATACACCCATTCAAACTGTGCTGCATAAAGGAAACTTGCTGATCCAGTTATAATGCCCAACTTGTACTGTCAGCATAGTAATGCAAACACAGAAACTGTTTCTTCTTGTTGCTCAATGCACAAGAGCTTGAAAGGGCTGTTGAGTGAATGTGGAGCCAAAGTGTCTGGCTCCTCCTGCTCTGGTCTTGCCAAAGAGGCAGGAGGGAAAAAACATCCTCCTGTTGTTTTCTGATTTAAATTGCCGATTGCCTCTGTATGTGTGCGTGTGTATGTGTCTGTGAGAGAAAGAAATGGAGCTGCTATAGCAAAATATCTCCTCTGTTTGGGGAGAAAGGACTCTTTTCAATGTGCGTATTTAAAGCAGAGATTCCTTTGTCATGTGAAAAGAGGTTAAAAATAACTAAACAGCAATAGATTGAAATTAAACAATGAACATAAAATACATTGTAAAGGAGATTTCAGCAGACTTGGCTTGTTCCTCCTTAAGGCCTTGTCTACACTGCAGAGCTTTTTCAGTAAAAGGCAGCTTTTGGTGGCAAAACAGTGAAGGTGTACACAAAGCAATGCCACTTTTGGCAACAAAACTCTTCCGTTTGGATGACTAAAGAAGACCACCTCAATGAGAGACATAGGGATTTTTGCACAAAAGTTTTGTCAACAAAGTGCCAGGATAGATGCCGACATTCCTTATGTCAACATAACTAGTCTCCTCCAGTATCCCACAATGCCCGCTGTGATAGCTCTGCTCACTGTTTTGAACTCAGCTGCCCTGCATGCATGCATCCCTCCTCCCCTTTCAGAGCTCCAGGAAGCTTTGGCATTCCTCAGCCTGGAGCACTCACAGAACTGCTGAGGATGCTGCTCCTGGTAGCTGAGGAGGCTGTGGGAGAACTCAGAGGGAATCGCAGAACCATTAATGTGGAATCGGCAGGCAGGCAGAGTGCGCTGCTGCTGCAAGAGGAGAGCTGGGGGAGAGACTGCTGTGCTGTGCAGAGCTGGGGGCTGATGTGGGGGGGTGTCCCCTTCCCCCAGGATTGGTTGTTCAGGGTGCTGTCTGAATTTAAAGAGACACCGTGATGACACACTCCTCCAACAAACACACTTACCCAGCACACACTCTGCCTCTCTCTCATATACACTCCGCCCTCCACAATCTCTCACATACTTCCCAAACTCTGTTCTGTCTCTCCCCCTGCAACACACACACACAAACACTCCCTAGCACATGCTTCCCTCCCCCCCATATACACTTCAGTTGAAAAGCAGCTAACAGTCTAGTAGGATGCCCATGGAAGGATGGGATTGAGAAACCTGCATCACGAGATGCTGTACCTGCCCCATGCGGCATTGCAAACCCTTCCCAAAGTACCCTGCGACCAGTTGCACAGTGGGATAGCTCCCTACAGTGCACTGTTCTCTGTGTTGATGCAAGAGGTGCTAGTGTGGATGCCCTCGGCTGACACAAAGAGCATAGTGTGGACATGCAACAGCAGTTTAACTAAAGCTCTTTAATTAAAGTGGCATAACTTTGGTCGACAAAACTCTGCAGTGTAAACAAGGCCTAAGGGATTTAGTTTATTTTATCCAACTGGAGGACTGGATGTATCAAGTGGAGATGTATGGCATCTGGCAACTTCAGTCATGAAGACAGCCATTTAGGCCCCAATCAATGACATGTGGGCATACTGTCTGCCATACATTGTAAATTACAGGATCGAGACCCTAATTCTCAGCCTGCCTAGCCCCAAATCTGTAAAAAGAGGGGCAAACGCAGAGAATGAGAGACATGCCAAAATAGCAGCAAGGAAAGACTAAAAGGTTGTAGGATGCATTTCTTTAACATGAAGTAAAAGTTAATAGAAATAACATTTTTCTATAACTCCATTGTCATGCGTCAGCGTTCCTGGCTCGAGATAATTTACACTAATTATGGATAGGATTATGTTGGCTCCCTGTGGGTGGAAGTAAGGACATATATCTGAAAGACAGCTGTATATTTAGTGGGCCTCCACAGAACTTTCCCCCAAATTCTCCAAGAGGATATCAACTCAAGTGGCAACATACTTAACCTATGAAACTCTAAGTTGGTTGCATTACATTATCAATAAACTGGGAAAACCCTATATAAATGCAAAGTTTTATGATGGGTACAATTATTCTTTATTATTCATTATTCAAACATTTTTATGTACTGGTAATTCCTTTGATTACTCTCCCAAAACTAAAATATAACTGTATAACACTGCATCTTTGAGGAACACATTTGTGTTTCCAAGACACTGAAGGAAGCCAATACTTACCTTTCTGCCAAAAAACTGCAAAATACTGACCTGCCCATACCTCTCAAATGTTCTTCATTTTATGGGATCTCTCTCATATTAGCTCCACAGTATGTTCCACAAAAAATTGGTCTTTCATTTTTATTGTTGAAAATCATTTACATTGGGAGTAATTCTGAAACTGAAGTTATAGAAAGAGTTATTTACAGGAAAGGAAAGAATCCAACAGCATTTTAAGTTTCTTGCACATATTATTTTTAGAATCCCTCCTTTTGGGTCTTTGACACACATTGTATCCTGCAACTGAGCCTTGGCAGGTTGAGAAGAATGGGCCTTACCTGGCATTCATGGTGCTACCAAAGCTCCCACTGAAGTTAGCAATTATTTTAGGTGCACAAGAAACTGTCATTGACTTCAGTGAGCTACGTTGAGTTACTCCAGCTGAGGATCTGAACCATAATCTTTTGTTAGAATGTGCTATTCTGCTTACATTTTGTTTATTCAGACATTTTGGGGGAATGGTTATTGTTAGAGAAATGTAATGTTGTTTTCAATTTTGTTCTGGGTTACAGCATGTGTGTACAATCACTGTAGGGTCAATAACACTGGGATAAGGATTTGTCAGTCCTGGGTTTGAAGGTTATGACCTTTAGGA
Source organism: Gopherus evgoodei (assembly GCF_007399415.2). NCBI lineage: Eukaryota > Metazoa > Chordata > Testudines > Testudinidae > Gopherus > Gopherus evgoodei. Next base: position 49,068,512 of record NC_044323.1, read on the forward strand.
TTCTTCTTTTTGGCGTTCTTCAGGGAACGCAGCTTAGTAAGAGTTTGGTTTATACCAGAACTGACCTGACTTTAGTCATTTGCTTTTAGCATATAATATATGTTAACCCTTTGTTTTGTAGAAGTATCCCTAGGATACCCCTACTTCTTGTGGCCAGAGAAAAACTGCATTTCACTGGGATTTTGTGACAAAAATTTTGGGGATTTATGCAAAAGCTTAGGGAGAATGGTCTTTGTGTGGCTGATTTTTCAATACGTTAAGGAAAAAAAATATTTTGGTTGGAAGAGAAAAGAAACTCTTTGCCACCAGAAACCCTGCATTATCACATTAGGATCACCCTGGCTAGCAATTTTGCAGATTCTAGTTTCAAGAAATAGGCATGCATAAAGAAGTTGGTGTGTTTTTAAGTTCCAAAGTTTTTGTAGGTTTAACAAGGAGATTTTATTTGATGGTTTTTTATACAGTGATCATTACTGTTGTCTCACAAACAGATCAGCACCCCTGTTGGGTAGGCAGGTATTATTATTATTCCTGTTTCACACACAGGGACTGAAGCACAGATAGATCTCACATCAGAAAAAGCAACCCGATTTTCTGAATGCCAGCCCTGTGCCAGGGCTATTTTCCCTTTCAAATAAACTCCAGCTGTAAAATTTGGCCCTGAAAATTTGGCCCCTCTTTCCCTTGACTTTTTGGTGATGAACTAATCCAAGGTTTTGACTCAGCCCAATTATAGGGATAGTGCCTAGCCATGAAATTCATATCTACTCTTAGGCTGGATCCTGAACTTGCCCCCACTAAGTTTGGACTTGTTTGGATTCAGGCATTTGTTTCAGAGTTATTGCTGCTTAAATACTGAAATTCAAATAGATATTCAACCTCATTCCTTCCCTCTGGGCAGTCCAATAATCCCTCCATGCTAGACATGTCATACACAGTATGATCACAAAAACAATGGGTTCAGTTAGTGTAATGTTCATGGTATCTGAGGAGCTCCTTAAATTAAGACACTGAGACTCACTTGAGAGGCACCACACACAAACTCTGAGGGACACCTTTTCAGAAGTGAACTCTAATTCTGGATGCCTAGACCTGTAGGACCTAGTTTATGAGAAATATGGAGCACCTATGATGCCAAGTGAAGTCAGTGCCCTAGGACAAAATTTCAAACTCGGGTTCCTAAATGTAAGTACTCAAATCCACACTTAGGCAGCTAACTAAATGGACTAATTTTCACAGGTAGTGAGAACCTGCCAGGGATGGAAGGGTCTTTTTCTTCTTTTACTCTCCCTCATACTCTCAAAGTTGTCTTGGCATCTCTTTCCTTGCAAGGAGGTCAGTATACAGCCCATTCTGAAATTCCACACAACCCACTGCCTCAGTTTGCCAAGGAATGCTGTTAGAGACTGACACAAGGTGATCCTAGCAGTCCTAGTGTCCCATCTCTGGTACGTTCCATTCCTGCTGGCTAGGCGAACATGCTCAGAATCCATCCCATACATCCAGGCTGTCCTATACAGGCACAATTACAGTGTAAAAAAGTTATGCTTTGCAGGAGGTGAGTTAGTCCTTTACTATCAGTCTAGTTCGTTCAAGTATTGGTTTCAGAATCATAGAAATTAGAGATGAAAATACCCCCTACTGGGTCATCTAGTCTGCCTTCTGTCAAAGTGGGATTCTTCCCTAGTATGTATTTTCTGGTGCTTAGTCAGACACAGCATAGTTCGTATCAGACTTGCTGTGAATAAGTTAAACAATTCAAATGAAAGAGAGCTGATCTGGAGTTCTTGTAGGGTTCTGTTCTGTTGTTCTGCATATTGTCTGTATCAAGCAAGCTGGTCCATGCTTTTGTCATGATGACTAATGACCTGTCAGAAGAAGGAAAATAAGCTTTATGAAACAGTGCTGCATGCAAGGGTAGGTGGCCCTGCCCTTCCAATTTCTTCGAAGGCAAACTGTTTTTTCTAACCTTTGTAAAGAAGCTCTTTGAGATTCAGAATTCAAAAATTGCCATTTTCCTAACAATATTGATGACTCAGTGGTCATCTGGAAATGGTCAACTAAAGCTTTATTTGTGTCTAAAGCATAATCCATGCTTTATTTTAAAATGTGTCTGTGAATCAAGATGGTAATTATTATCATTAACTGTGAACCAATTTAATGAACTGATTGATGTTTGAAAAAAGTTATAGTTTAAGTGTCTTTACTTATTCCAGTCAAAACCAAGACTCACCGAGAATAATTATAATGCCTACATCTTGCCTAATTTTATCATCCAGACATCTCAAAGCTCTTTAATGCTATTTTACAGATGGGAAAACTGAGACATAGAGATGCAAAGTGACACCTATTAGGCCAGTGGCAGAGTCGGGAATAGACCCTTTGTCATAAGAATGGCCATACTGTGTCAGACCAATGGACTATCTAGCCCGTGTCCTGTTTCTCTGTCAGATGCTTTAGAAAAAATGAACAGAAAGGGCAATTTCGAGTGATCCATCCACTGTCATCCAGTTCCAGCTTCTCGCAGTTGGAGGTTGAGGGATACCTGGAGCAAGGGGTTGTATCCTCACCATCTTGACTAATAGCCATTGATGGACCTATCTGCCAAGAGGAGAAGTGTCATTTAAATCCTACTCCAGAACATTGCCTCTCCTGGAGTATAGGGAATGATGAGCAGTTAATCTTATCCCTTCCACAATATGCAATGGGTTAAATTTTGCCCTCCCTTATCCCATGCAATAATACTGACTCCACTAGTGGCAGCCCAAAGAGGTTACACAAAAAAGTAAGTAAGGCCAAAATTGATCAAGTATGGCCTTCCTGTGCAACTCATTTCTTCATGGTGATTCCTGCCACACTTACATTGTGACTTCATTTCTCACTCTGCTCATTTTCTGGTATTCACAGCAATGACTGAACCCCTTTTGATTGATCTTTCAGAAGAGGAAACTCAGTGACTGATAATGACCTGAAGAAGAGCTCCGTGTAACTCATACCTTGTCTCTTTCACCCACAGAAGTTGGTCCAGTAAAAGTATTACCTCACCCACCTTGTCTCTCTATTTATTGTAGGCGTCATTGAATGAAATTGAAGAAGGACAGTAATATCCATAATCTGACTCTTCTAGCTTTTTAAGCCTGGTTAAGAGTATTTTGAAGTATTGCTATTCAACTGCAAATGCAATGAAGGTTTAAAGGACTTGATGAATTTGCAACAAAGATGCCCTATGTATATATTAATTCTGAGTAACTTATGCTGGACACAGTGTATTGTTTAAACTTGCTATGAAAACCATAACTACTATATCACTAACATTCCTCACTGTTGGATGTGACTGTGGTCCAGTGGATCGGGCATGACGCGTGGAGACAGGAGACCTGCATTCTACTGTTGGCTCTGCTGTGTCACCTTGGGCAAGTCCCTTCGCATGTCTTGTCTATTTAGATTCAACGGTCTTTGGGGCAGAGACTTTCCATTATTATATATTTTTGTTCAGTGCCTAGCACAATGGGGTTCTGATCTCACCCCGAGAGGCTACTCAAATACTACTAATAATAATCTATTGGTTATATTTTAACAATATTAAAAAAAAATTCTATTCAAAATTAGCTTATATATTCAAGATCTTGTATACTCTGTAGAAAGCTACATGCACATTCTGCACCGAGGTGCTCTGGCATGGCAGATTGCAAATTTTGTAGCAGCTTCACTGACATTTTAAAAAATTAATCTTTAACAAATTAGAAATGCAGAAGCACCTGTATTATTTATTTTGATATTAATTTCAGTTTATTTTGTCCCATTCCCACTTCTCAGTATGCTACAGATTTTTGCATTCATGATGCAGGACTGCATTCTAGAAGTTATCATGAGGGAAACTAAGGTGCAGCCCCATATGAAAAATTATGGATACGTGGAATAACAACACATGAGTCCAGTAGCTGTATTAAGAGCGGGATCAACAAGAAAGGGAGAATTTGAGAGCACTTCATTTACTGAATGCCATCAATGATCCATGGCACATGGACAGACATTCCCTTAACCAAGCAATTCATACTCTAAGGGGCAAATTGTATCTCTAAAGGGAAAAACCAATACTGAAGCTTAGAGATTCTGTTATGTTCCTCTTACTGAATTTTCTTTGAATTCTTCCATCGGGGTGAGGGTCTTCTTCCCCCACCACAACCAGGTGAGGAGAAATGTGGCAGCTACATGACATCATCAGCCCAGCAAAGGAACTCTCTGCAGAAATTCCTAGTGAAACTAATATACTGTCATGTATACAGGCAAAATGTTATACTCACACACAGGCATGTCGGTATGTATATGATAATGTCTGCATAACAATTGTGGAGGAATTCTGTTTGCACACAGAATTGGCCAGCAGTGTCATGTTGCTGCCCCATTTCTTTTCATTGAAAGACACTTGTTGACACTTTTGACAGTAGGGCAAGAATCCAGCCCATGAAAAATGAAGCAGTTGTTTGGTTTAAGTTTGTATGTCTCCAACCAGTGGAGATATGTTATTACTCCCCAGTTGAGCACTACATTAATTTCATAGCTGGAGTGGATCTTCATCTTGTGTTACTCAGACCAGTGGAGCGATGTCAGTTCACACCAGCTGAGGATCTGATCACCAGGGGCAGTAAAAGGTGTTTGTGTCCATTTAGTCAGGACAATGTTCTCTACATCCTTTGAACTCTCTATGTGATATCATGTCTACACTTACAAGCTTACAGCAGCACTGCTGTACTGATACGGCTTTGCTGCTGTAAGAGCGCTCATGTAGCCCCATTATGCTGACGGGAGAGAGCTCACCCAATTACATCATAAAACTAGCTCAGCAAGTAGCAGCAGCTGTGTTGGCAGGAGAGCATCTCCCGTTAACATAGTGCTGTGCACACGAGTGCTTATGTTGGCAAAACTTGTGTCACTCAGGGGTGTGTTTTTTTACACCCCATATTGACTCTCTGAATGCAGGCAATAGGCATTTCTGTTTAATAGAGCCCTGAGCTGTTCAATTCCCACAAGCAAGGAAATGTTTTTTGGGATTTCAAACCCATCCAAACATTCTCAACTAAATGTTTGTTATGCTGTCCCTTTAATGCTGCCCAGGGGGAGGATATGCTGATTTACAGCAGTGGTTCTCAACCAGGGATCCAGGGCCCACTGTGGGGCCGCGAGCAGGTTTCAGGGATTCCGCCAAGCAGGGCCGGCATTAGACTTGCTGGGGCCCAGGGCAGAAAGCTGAAGCCCCACTGCATGGGGCTGAAGCCTAGGGTTCCAAGCCCTGCCACCCGGGGCTGAAGCCGAAGCTTGAGAAACATAGCTTCATAGAGTTCCCTATGACATGGGGCCCTGGGCAATTGCCCTGCTTGCTACCCCCTAATACCAGCCCTGCCTTTTATATGCAGAAAAACCGTTGTTGTGACACAGGTGGGCCATGGAGTTTTTATACCACTTTGTGGGGGGCCTCAGAAAGAAATAGATTGAGAATCCCTGATTTACAGTTCACTAACAGCGTCCTTCCAGCCAGCCAATCATACTGTAATGGGTGTGCTGAAGAAGAAAGGGGTTAGAAAATCAGTGGGCTTGGAGGAGAAAGAGAAAACACATGAGAAAAGGAGGCACAAAGCAGAGAGGACGAATGAGAGACAATTACAGGACAGAGATTCAGAAAACAACAAAGGATCGAGAAAAAGAAATGGAGCCTTTAAAGCAAGAGTGACAGCGAGAGAGAGAGAGAAAGAGAGAGAGAGAGAAAAAAAAAAGAAATGTGTGGGCCTGTAAGCAGAGAAAGTGGGAGATAGACAGAGGGCCCTGTAAACAGATAAACTCTTGGAGCACTATTCTCTAGCCACAGGATACAAATAATACGCCATTGAAGAAAATAATAGCTACTCATATCCTGCTGGGGAAGAATATGGCCCCTAGATTCAGAGCAAGAGTGAGAGAAAAAGATATGGCCTTAGAAGCATAGGTGAGCAAGTCCTAAGCAATCTAGCCCTAAGATGTCCATTAAGCTAAATAGGCAGCTGATCTGAGATGTTTGTTTTTCTGTCAACAATTTTCATGCCACAAAATGTAAACTTATTAAACAACCCTACTGCCTTTCCAGGAAATAAAAAGGCTGCTATGTCGATCAAAGTGGATATGAAACAAAAAGAAAAGAGAATTTGTTTCTGGTTTATAGCTGTTGCCTCAATAGCAGTAAAATATTAAAATGGTCTATAGAGTATTAATTATCAAACCACAATCACATCACACTCCACAAATAAAGAAAGACCTAGGGAAGAAATGTCAGTTCTGCTGTAATAGTGTTAAAATATGACTCCTTAACTTGGTCTGAAACCAAGTGCAGTGTTGCCAGTCTTACAATACAATAAAAGCATACAACAATAATGAGTAGTGCACCCCAGGAGATTGTCTTAAAAGTAATTAAGTTTTTTAAAATAGTACATGTTGGGTTCTTTTTAGCCAAGATTCTCATGAAATCAAATAACTCCAGTATCTGGGCCTATATGAAAAAAAAAATCAAGTCACTACACATGCAATCATATAATGAAAGTTGATAACACTATAAGTGTAAACTGAACCGGAGTGAGTAAGAAAAGGAAAGAATAGGGGATGTGGCTGGCACAAGGAGAGTGGTGTTGATGAGGACTTTGGACACAACTTTGGCAGTTTGTGCTGAGTGAATTCTGATATAGAGTTTATATATTGTGCAATCAGGTCTCAGTACTTTAATTTAAAGATCTCAGAGTAAGCTGAGATATATCAAGAGTCTGCTTGGTATGAATTTTTTGGATGCTATTCTTTCACTCTGTTGTTATAAAGTGCCATCTTTTGTTTTATCTCAAGAGAGTTACTAATCTTTTCAGCTAGATAAATACACTTCTAATATGTTCTGAGTAAATTGCCTTCGAAAACAATGTTTTAGGGAAATAATCTGAAAGTTCTTAAAAGGAAAATGTCAAGATATTTTTCATAATTATTTCAATACTTTTTTTCTGCAGATGTTTATAGGAAACACTTGAAAGTTAGAAACCAGCATAGAGCCTGAGGTTGTCTAATCTGCTTACGGACACCCACGTCCTATTAAAATGTATGAGAATTGGGCATCCAGATCCCCATGGCACTTTTGAAAATCTCAGTTATATTTCTAACCAAATTCTTGCACGCCTACACTAGTTTGATATTATAGAAGTTCTTCTGGATGGTGGGTAGGAATCATTAGTTTGTTTTGGGAAAAGATTACATAAACCTAGATTCAGCAAAACACTTAAACACACACTTAAATCCATCCTTGTTCATCAAGGCCCCAAATCAAGCAAGATGTTTAAGCATCTGCCTCTAACATCAACGTAATTAAGACCATTGAAGTCAATGAGACTCCTCACATGCTTAAAAGTAGGTACCTCTCTGAATCAGGGTGAGAATACTTTCTTTTTAAGGAAACAAAAAACATAACAAGGATTACATGGAATTTCCAAAGAAATCCTCCTGTTGACTTCACCGGGTCCTCCATGTGCAGTGGCCTTGCAGAATCCAGCCCCAGGTGCAGAAAGGAAGGTCAGTTTAGGTGCCTACCAACTTCAACAGTATCTGGCTTTACATATTATATGAAGTATTAACGACCATTCAGTTATATTTTAATAAATCCAATTCTTATCAGAATGTGCTAGGCTGTTCCACACTGTGCTTAGAACTGAACATGCAGCCATAAGTTGAGAAGACAACTTTCTAATGCAGGGCCAAATTCTAGCCTTATTCATACTAGTGGTCCCATAATCTTGAATATTCAGGTGATTTCAGTGAGCAGGACATGACCCTTAATCTATATGCAAAACTGGTGCCAACAAGTATTTGTTGGATTTGTTGTCAACAAGTATTCTTACTTGATACTGTAAAACTGATAAAACCATCTCAACAAGGATGTTGATTGAAAATTCTTATCTGAATCTGGACCTTTGTCAAACATGGTGGGAAAAGAGATTTTAGTAACTCTGGACCCCGATTCTACAAACACTTAATGAGTAACCTTACCACATGCCCCATTTAATTAAATGGGGTTACTCACATGCATAAAGTTATTTATGTGCATACGTTTTTGCAGAATTGCAGCCTTCAGCTGTATCAAATTTTAATGGGCCTATCTGAGTAATGGCCAATTCTGATGACATTATCACAAATCTTGTGATATTTGGCATTTTTCTTAAGGCCCCAGATCCTGGAGTCTAGTTATTATTTAAGAACCTCAACTTTTAAAAGAAGAGAAAATAGATCATGCCCACATGGCATACAGGCCCTTGAACTCAATTATAGACTTACTGGTGGCCTTCTGTCAGCCGATGATTGATGGAGTCCAACAAAAGCCACCACAGTCATCAATCTCAGTAAGGCATTTGGTAGAGTTTAGCATGATAAGCACTTAATGAAACTCAATGAGATGGAAGTCTGTGGTAGAATGTACCTTTGGGTAAGAGATTTTCTTTGTTTTAGGAAAAAAACCTGTAAGATTAAATGGTATTTTTTCACAGACAAGCCCGTTCAGTGTGGAAATTCCTCAGGGATCATTTAAAGTTAGGGTGACCAGATGTCCCAATTTTATAAGGACAGTCCTGATATTTGTGGCTTTTTCTTATATAGGCATCTATTACCCCCCACCTCCTGTCCCAATTTTTCACACTTGCTATCTTGTCACCCTATTTAAAGTCCTATTCTTTTCCTCCTGTACTCCTTTGTACTGTCAGGCTGCTTGACATCACCTGTATTCACATATGCAGACAATTTTGCACTTTTATCACAGGTCGTGAAATAGATGTATTGGAGTATGAATTGAATGAGGACTTTGAAATTGAAACTAAATGGACAAAGGGACGTACACTCCAGCCGAATCCAGCAAAAACCAAGTCCACCTACTTTACCCAAATCATAAGAGATTTAACTATAATCTAAAATTGATATTGGATGGATTTTTTTGATATTGATATTGCCATTGAAAGGAACCTGGTTTACCTTGAGTGACCTTGAAGATGGAACTAAGGTTTGGATCAGAAAAATGGCAGCCAAAACAAAGAAGAAATTGAAACTTCTACGATGTATTGCCAGCACCAATTGGGGTTCATGTGTTAGGATACTGAAAACAACATACAACATACCTGTTTGGTCACTTACTGCTCCCACTAATCTTCCGAAGATCAACCTTGTGCTGTCATCTGCCGTTCACAGGATAATTGGAGCTATAAGATCACTCTAAGAGCAATTTCTGAACAAGGATCTGATATGCATCCTCTTGAGAATCATAGAAAAGGATAGTGAATTCAGTATGGAAATCATCTTCATTTCCTACCAGAATATCATCACTGTTCATGTCTGCTCAGAAACCGGAAAACCAAATTAAGACTGAAACAATCATCTTGTTTGGAAAGGTATGTAAAGGCTACTGAAGAAACAGGAGCACTTGATAATGTCAGGAGGATAGAGTGCAGGAAGAAGTCTGTATGACTAATAATTGCTCCACATGAACCTATTTGCCATGAACACATAGTCCTGGCCATGCTATGGAAAACTGTAGAAAAGACCATTCAACAGTATCAGTCATGAGGCAAATAGATTCATGTTTACACTGATGGTTCACAAGAAAAATCCTTCAGGATTATTGGTTGTGGTGTCTTCAGCCAGTGGCCTAATGGAGAGAATATAAGAAAGAGCACTAGTTCAGGATACATGAGCTCAAACTACATGGCTAAATTGAAACTATTCTCACTGCACTGCAAGAAATAAACAGAGCAGAAATAAAGATAGGTGTGGTGATGTGTGTTGACTCCTTGGTGATCCTTGGTTCCTTTAGAACAGGGGTTCTCAAACTGAGGGTCAGGACCCCTTAGGGGGCCATGGGATTATTACAAGAGGGGTCACAAACTGTCAACCTCCACCCTAAACCCAGCTTTGCCCCCAGCATTTATAATGGTGTTAAATATATAAAAAGGTGTTTTTAATTTATACGGGGGGGGGGTCACACTCAGAGGCTTGCTATGTGAAAGGGGTCACCAGTACAAAAGTTTGAGAACCACTGTTTTGGAACAAATCAGAATGCTATCAACAATGAGATCTGTAAGGAAGCTCGAAGGGTTGAAAAGCGAGGCAATAAATTGACTTTTCAATGTGGTAGTGAGATAGCTGGTGACCTGCCAAAACTGGAAGATTGGAAACTCAGAATGGAATGACAATGGTGGAGGATATTAACACCACCTCAAGGAAAATATCAGCTGAAAAAAATGGTCAAAATATGGAAGATACTCTGATTGATATCAAAGCATCTTGGAAAATGACATCCACTATCTTAAGACTGCAGTCAGGGCACACTGCAGGAATGAAAATCAATAGAGATGGAACCAAGATATAGCTACTCTGCAGGATGTGTCAGGAGCAGGTTTTGATACCAGCCAATGCTTTATATGTAATAGTGTAAGGAAATGGAAGCTTTTCTGGTTGGACGCCATAGATCAAACCCTTACAAAGGAGCCTGTACAAGTTGTTGAATTCATTCTTGAGCTTCATGGCCTCATGTGATTATTGTGGGACAGGACAGCAACAAACATCACCTCAGCTTGCTTTTTTAAAAAAATATATATATATTTTAAAAATCTTTAAACATCTAGTCCTCTTGGTTGTCACCACCGTGAGCCCTAAAGACTCAAAACCAGAAGGCAAATCACACAAACTCAACATTTGTTATATTTAAAATATTATTTTAAACCAGTCTCTTGATTTTGGGGGCCTCACTCATGAATTTTGAATGCTTGGAGTTGGCAATACTGTGCTTGTGCCTCCAATTGAAGTCAGTGGCAAAACTCCAGTGGGAGAAGGACTAGGCCGAAATCAATAACTTGCTCACCTTTAGAACTCATCAAAGATATTTTGTCAGCAGATGCTATAGGCTTTTATTTTTTCATACAAAGTGCTACATCTATTTCCTTTTTAATCTAAGTTTTTACGTTATCAGTTTCAAATTTATATATAAAGTTTCAATAAATACATTTAATAAACAGAAAGATGAACTAGCAGAAGAGCAGTAACACTGTCAATCTACAGCTATCGCTGTATCTATTTCTAACTAGAGGTTACATTCAGTCATATGTATGTTTTCTTGTGGTTGTAGAGAGCCATCAATGTTTTACCTGTGATATAGAGAAATCACTGTAGCACTGGTGAACTAATAAAAGGAAAATGTAAAAAACAGAGTGTTTGCATTCCTCAGTCAGCATTTCATTACTTCATTCTTTATGATAAAAGTGAAAAATGCTCATTTTTTCACTCCTATGACTTTCTTTCATTATCTTTGCAGATCAATAAAAGTTTGACTTGAAGAAAATCATGGCACAAGGGTTTTTGTTTGTTTGTTTGTTAAGTATTCCAACCAAAAGATAATTACCTTTCCCAGTATAATATCTGATTACAGTCAGTACAAATAAACAGAAGCCAAGAGCTTGTGACCAGTCATTTAGGATGGAAGATTAAAAGCTGACCTGGGCTACCAACCCCTGCCACCAGGTAACTGTTATAGAACATGATGTTTACAGCAGGATGATTTCCTAGCTGATAAAATCCATGGTTGGTGAGTCTGCCTTTCTGTTTCTGTTCTGACTTAGCACTATCTGGGAGTTCCTTCTCATTTCTTGAAGGAGAAACCCTATTATATTATCATAAAATTGTCTTTTTCTGGGCTAAATACTGTATTTGTTTACGCATGTTTTACTTAGCAAAACTCCCATTGATTTCAATGAGCAATTTACCTGAGTAAGGACGCCGGACCTGAGCCTGTAAATCCATAGTAGTCCTTACTTATGTGAGTAATCCCACTGACATCAACAAAGCCATCTGACTTCGGAGGAACTACCTGCAAAACAATCCCAGGAAAAAGATTGTAGGATTTAATCTTGTCATTTAAAAAAAACATACACATAGAGAAATCTGGAATTATATATAAGTAAAGTTGCTTTTTGATATTACCACATAATTTCCACTTCTGGCAAAGAGACTATGCGGAGGCTAATTTGGACACATTTTCAGTTAGCACATTGGCACTCTTATGTAATTTTCATAGAGGTCTTATTCACTGAAGAGTTGTGGCTACCCGTCCCCTAGTTCTTCAAACAGAGCTATTTGTTGAGTCTCTTGAACTGCTGTATGAACAGATAAACATGTTACACATGAAGTACATTAGGTGGAGGTAAAATACGGATGATTATATTTAAGGGCTTACAATAGTCATTAAGAGCTTCTAACCACAGGCTCTGGCAGAGCCAGGCTTGGGCCTGCACTGCATGTCTTGGCTACATCCTTAACTGGCTTTCTGTTTCTATGCATTGACACATGGCCAATCTTGTCAGCCTGGTGGCAATGAAAAAATGAAATTTTGTTAATAGGATTATAAGATTTAGGGAATATAATGTTGTTGCAGATGATTTATTTTGAAAGCTGATTTTGTTTTAGTCCAAACAAGCTCAGCCCAGCACACTAGGGGTTTACAGCCATTATGCCAAACACAATCATTGCTGGTTTGAAAGATGTGATTGCTTTTTAATGTGGAAATTTCACAAGGTTACAAAGAGGAAAAAAATTAAACTCCTTTCTTATAACAAAGTCACTTTGAGATATGTGCTACAATGCTCTGACAGTGTCCAGACACCCTGGCCACATTACACATCAGAAATGTGGATCAGTTTGATTTGCACCATTTCTCAATTGTGTTTCTGCTATGCCTTTGAAAAAGCCTAACAGTTTTTAGCAAAAATAAATATGGAGGTTTGTAAAATGTATTATGAATTGCAAAACCACAGCTCAAAGGCCAGCCAAGAACAGGATGGATCGGAAGAGCACAGACAAGCAAATAGATATTATGGGGGCAAAATAATCTCTCACCATTTCACGGCTGTAGGTCCAGAATGACAGCTCACTCTTTGGCATATGCAAAACTAGTGCGATTGTCTTGGTTCTTCAGGGCACTAGACAAACTTCTTTTAATTGGCTAGCAAGATAAACAAATATAGTACTAAACGGCAGAATCATTTTCAAAAGCAGTCTCCCTAAGGATGTAAATAGATTTCCGAAATGATGGCTAAGCCCCGTTTCTCCCTGAGTTTTAGCAGCGATTGTCTCACTGGCTTTGAAAAACCTTTGTTGTGACAAGAGCCTAATGGCACATACTGGATGGGGCTTCTTAGGAAAACATGCATTGAGCTGGGATAACCTGCATAAAGGAATTAAGCAGCAGGGCCAGAAAAGAATTAAATCATTCACATCTTTCAAATGTGCCCTTAAAATAATTATGTGAATGGAGTAGCTATGCTGTGTGTATGGAGGGCAGGATGCTATAATTGCACCTATTTTCCCCCCTTTCCAGCAAAGACATTCCTACTGCTCTGTAGTGCAGGGACTTCTCCTTCAGGAGGGAAATTGGAGTGTAGGGGGAGGGAACACAAATGATGAAGCCGAAACCTTACCTTGTAACAGTGGATTGAAATGACATGTGAGCTACGGAGCCTTTTTCTTTTCAAAGTAATTTGCTACCATTATATTGCCTGTGCATTTCGAATACATGTCAGCCTGTTCTCTTTTAACTTGGGGGAGGGGAAGGTGATATTATTGCAAGACTCCTTGCAAAAGCTTGGCAGACATTATTATTACATCTGCTGGCTGCAGCAGAGAGAGCACAAAATGATGCATGTTTATTAAAGGGATGGGGGAAGAGGGAAGGGAATGCATTCAGTTGTTTTTAGGGAAATCTGGGTTGGGAGAAGGGTTGGAGGATTTAGCATGAAGAAATATTCTAAAGACAAATTTAGGCTGGCTTCCATCTCTGTAACTGCCATTCAGCATCTAGCTGGTGCCATTTAAATAAATGAGCCTCATTTGCCTGGATGCATTCAATGGGAGATATCCAGAGACTCTCAGCAACAAATCTTACCCAGAGTTTAATTCAGTTGTGGCAAACAACAAGAATCCTATTGCCTCAGGTATTTTCATGAAGACTCCCCTTCTATCCCACATTCTCCTGTTCTCCTTCTACCTGGCTGGAAAGACTGTGTGGCTATTTTATCTGTACAGTCCACTCCATTTATCCAAATGGTCTGGGGATATCTGTATCAGAGGGGTAGCCGTGTTAGTCTGGATCTGCAAAACCAGCGAAGAATCCTGTGGCACCTTATAGACTAACAGACGTTTTGGAGCATGAGCTTTCGTGGATGAATACCCACTTCATCGGATGCATGTAGTGGAAATTTCTAGGGGCAGGTATATGTATGCAAGCAAGAAGCAAGCTAGAGATAACGAGGTTAGTTCAATCAGGAAGGATGAGGCCCTGTTCTAGCAGTTGAGGTGTGAAAACCAAGGGAGGAGAAACTGGTTTTGCACATGCATGGTTTTCCTTGCTTCCACCCAAACGCCGCTGTCCATGTTCACAGCACAGCTCTGCAGCTTGTCCCTCATCTCCCAGGTGTTGCAGATAGTGGAGTGATCAATGTTGTTCTGAGGAGTGGCAGAAGCTTGCTAAAAGTGTGGGGGAGAGGGAGGGGGAGGGGGGGTGGAAACTGGGCCTGAATGATAGCCTCTCACTGCACCTCCCTTCCCTTCGAGGCCCCGCCCTCACACAGCCACTTGTCCCCTAAACCCCATCCCTTGCACCACCCCTTCTCCTCGAGGCCCCGCCCCCAGCTCCTCTCCTCCCCTTCCCATCGTTGCTCACCCTTACAGCCAGTAAATAGGGGGTGGGGGGACACGGCCCCCTGGCCACCCTGTTCCAGCACCCCTGATTGTACCACTGCATGACATCAAAAATATCAGTAAACAACCTCAAGAATCTGTGGTTTCTGCTCTAGATCCAACACAGATCTTTTTCTTTTTGACATTGTCCTGCAAAGCTGCTGTTGCTGCTGAAACAGAATTTTTCAGAACAGAAACTACCTACAAGTAACCTCTCAGAATTACTATATAAATACAAAGCTGTTTATTAAAGCTAACAGGTGCTAAGAAGCTAATTGAAATGTTACCAGTGAATAACAAGGATTGTTAGATAAAGGGAATTTGGATGAATGGAAGTGGAGTGTATATATAATAATGAGTGGGGGGGGTGTTTGTGACAAAGTGGGGTTTTATTCACCTTGCTATGTTGCATGTGAGTCTTACTGTCCTATAGTAATACTGTGTGTACCTTAGTTTCCCTCTGTATTGCACCTAGGTGGTGGGAATTGGGTGTGTGACTTTTCCTGAGGCCCTCAGGGCATGGGAGGCTGCTCAGATGTCTGCACGTAGGTGATGGTCGATGCCCTTTGTAACCTGAGACCCAGGAGGGGGATGCAACCAAGTGACAACTTTTCCCTGGGAAGCAGGACAAAAGACCAGAGGACGAGCAATGGGTGCGTCAGAGCCAGGCAGGGGGATTCAGGGCAGTCTGCTGTGAGGGACTGGAAGCAGGGAGTGCAGACCTTCTGGCCTGGGGTTCCCCCAAGATGGGGTCTGCTGAAAGTCACTGTCTTCTGAGCTACCAAGCTTTGAGCTATGCTCTGTTCCTGTTGACCAATAAAGGCTTCTGCTTTACAATGCTGGCTGTGAGGCACTGATGACTGTGAAGATGGAGTGTGGGGCCCACTGGCTCCTCCCACCAAAGGGAAGGGCGAGGTGTGAACAGGGATGCTGAATCCTCCGAGGTCAGACCATGAAGGCCATTGCTGAGGCAGCTTTTTGCCCCAGACAGCGTGCCCTGAGGGGAGCTACGCTACCCAGAGTCCTGTCTGGCTTCCTACCGAGCAATTCCAGAGCATTGGACCTGTGACTCCATCACAGTACTGTGTTAGAGAGATGGCAGGATGTGTATTTTTGGGGCAGAAAAGGATTTTAAACAAAATTTCAACATTTCACTTCTTCAACTGTTTCCCTTCCTGATCAGATCCCGAGTAGTAGAGTCTATATGGCAATGTTCATGGAGCTGATCAAGTGTTTGCTTTGAGGCCTGACCTATATATTCAGCATTTGGAGGTTTTAGTCTCCATTTCTGTGCTTCTAGTTATTAGGAGAAGGAAGGGCAAATAGATCAGGAAATCTAGTTTTGGTTTAGGATTCTATTTTCCCCTGGTGCTGATGTGACTGAGAATGACTGAGCTATTTCTACAAAAAGTCCTTCATTCTCTTTTTGGATTGAAAATTGATAATGGTTGGAAGTGACCTTTACGTGAGAGAGGAAAATCCTGACCATCTCTGACAGCTTTATTTTCAACTAAGAGATTCTACTTTGAGTTCCTAATGATACTGAGAGGTGATACAAATGTATTAGCTTCTCCTGGTCAATTATATATAGATGAGTTGCCTCTTCCTGGGTTTCAGTAGTTGACAAGACTATAGGATACTAGAATAGAAATCTTATGCAACCAAAACCCAACAGCAAAGACCATTCACCAAAAAACTGTACTGGTATTTTTCAATACAGACCCATTAAATCATTCTGCAATATTGTGGTTCAGTAGTTGACTTCTGTTTTATTTTAATAATAATAATAAAATGGTGGTGATTTACATTTGTCCCCGTCTGTCTCAGAGCCATTGACAGAAATCTGAAAAGGAAGGTGGCATTGATGCATGGTGATGATGCCTTTAATACTTCACTCTGTAATGATATCCTCATAAAGTGCTTTAAAAGGACTTGAGTGGTCAGGGCCAGGATTTGGGTTTGGAAAGAGAGGCAAACAGGCCTCGCTCTGTGGTTTGTCATGCGATACTGGAGGAGTGTTGAGCTGTGAGGAGCCTTTTTTTTTTCTGCACAGAAACCCAACTAACATAATGAAAAGTGCAGCTTGAAAGGAGACCACTGCACACAGGTTTCTTCTGGTATGACAGGCTATTGCAGCCCTAATGGTAGGCTGCTGGACTAGAAGCAGTCTTTCATTGAGTTTGTCTTACAGAGAGGAAAAACTGCTTCGTGTAATAACTTTATGGCAAATGTTGGCAGAAGATTTGCACTGCATACTGAAAGAGAGACATTTCTGACCGCAGCTCATGAACCACACGTATTTACTCTGGCACTTGTCCATTATTTGTTCACAGGCTTTCTGTCTCTGTTAAATGTGTTCCAATTTTGGGGGCTAAATCATTGCCAGTAGTTTCCAG
Organism: Gopherus evgoodei; assembly: GCF_007399415.2. Classification (NCBI taxonomy): domain Eukaryota; kingdom Metazoa; phylum Chordata; order Testudines; family Testudinidae; genus Gopherus; species Gopherus evgoodei. The sequence goes on from NC_044323.1 coordinate 49,085,674, forward strand.
GACATTCTGCTAGGCTAAGCAAAATTGCCCTAAGCAGTAGTCAGAAACCACTGGAGTAGTATTTTAAATACAGAGTATTTGCAGAAAATGAAAGATAGTGAGTGCCCTATCTGTCTGGCTCATGGCGCTTGGGTGTTGTAAAAAGTCATGTAGGACAGAAGAGGATAGATTCAAGCTATATGTCTTCCTTTAACCATTTCTTGTCACCTAATGAGCAACAATAACTTTAAAACCTGGATAAAAGGAAATGTTTTAAAAATCTGCATCAGTAGTTCCCCAGGTGTAGCATATGCTCACATTAGCAAACTTGAGCTTGAAAAATTCTAATTATTCAATTGTAAGTTAGCTTTTTTGCCAAACACATGAAGAAAGCCATGTCTGCTGTTGACAGTCAATTGATATTATATGGCCCAGCAAAAACACCTATCTGAGCTCAGACGGCATATGAAAACAGGAACTGCTATATTGGATCAGACCTATGGTCTGTCTACTCCAGAATCCTGTTTCCAACACTGACCAGCACCAGATGCTTTGGAGGAAGGTGGAAGAAACCCCCCAGTAGGTATATGTGGGATTATCTACTTCCCTGGCAGGTCTTGACTTAATCCATAATACTTAATCCCAATACTAAGATTGGCTCAAAGCATGAAGTTTTATATCTTTCCATGCTCTTTCTGTTAGCATTAACTACGATAATGCTGGATATTGTTTTCCATATGAATGTCCAGTCCTTCTCTGAAGCTTTCTGAACTCTTTGCCTCCATGACATCCTGTGGCAAGGAGTTCCATGGTCTAATTAAGCTCTGTGGTGGGGGGGAACCTTTCCTTTTACCAGTGTGAAATTTGCTGCCTTTTATCTTCGTTGAACGTTCCTCTGTTCTTGTGTTAAGAGACAGGGAAAACAGAAGCTCCTGATCTATCTTCTTCGACAATTCATTATTTTATATATTTTTATCATTCCTCTTTTTATCCTCCTCCTTTTTAAGGTGAACAATCCCATCTCTTTCCCTATGAGACCATTTCCAGCATTCTTTATGTTCATCTCTGATTTCCCTCTAATTCTGTAATATCAGATCATGATCTTCCAAGTGTTTGATTATTCTGTTTTAATTTATCTTTTTGACCATTTTACCAGGGACAGAAGTGACGTTTACTGATCTGTAATTCCCTGGATCACCTCTAGAATCTTTTTTATTTTAGGTACAACATAATTTTCTACCACCCAATCTTCTGGAATATTAGTTATTTTTACTGAGGTCTGGTCTACACTGGGAAGGGGGATCGATCTAAGTTATGCAACTTCAGCTAGGTGAATAATGTAGCTGAAGTCAACGTACTTAGCTCTACTCACTGCAGTGTCTTCTCTGTGGTGAGTTGTCTGCTGACGCTTCCCCATCAACTCCACCTGTGCCTCTCACTCTGGTGGAGTACCAAAGTCAATGGGAGAGCACTCGGTGGTTGATTTATAGACACAATAAATCAACCCCTGCTGGATAGATCGCTGCCCGTCTATCCAGCAGGTAATATAGACAAGCCCTAAGAAATTGCACATTTTTGCTGACAGCTCTGCCACTTTATGCTTAATCCCCTTCATGAATGTGTACCATCTGGCTCTGAAGACCTACTGCTTTTTCATTTATCATTTTGCTCCAATGTCTTTTCTGAAACCTCAGTCTCTGACCATACCTTATCTTTATTACTAGGAAAGAACAGGGCCAGGATAGGTTTCTTCCCAACATCCTCTGTAGTGAAGACTGATGCAAAGAAATCATTTAGCGTCGCAGCCATTTCCTTACCTTCCTTAATTGCTCACTTTATCCCTGGTGATCCAGTGGATACACTAGTTCTTTTGCAGGCTTCCTGCTTCTGATATACCTAAATAATGTCATGTTAGTTTTTACTTTTATAGCTATTTGCTCTTCAAAATCCAGCTCAGCCCTCCTACTTTCCCTCTTTTATCTTGCCTGCTGTATTTCGGCAGCACCACAGTCTGCCGGTGTATTACAGTCTTCTATTTAATAAGGGAAAGAGACTGCAGTGGGAAAGCAAAGGCGTCTGGAAAAATCAAACAATGCGAATTAATAAATTCTTTGTGGGCTAGAGGAAGCAAAGGAGTTCAGACAGGCCCTTGGATGTTATGTTTTACTATGTCTCTGGAGGCCTAAGACCCACTGAAGCCTGTTTTCGGCCACCTTTGACTGAACTGAAATTAAGTGATAATAACCCATAATTAAAAGTGTGTCCCCTTGCTGTATTTCATTCCTTTTGTGCATTTTAGCTTTCAAAATTCGACAGAAATGAAGAGGAGATAGGCAGGTATACAGAGCAACCATATCTCTTAGTGGGGCTGGGGGAACATTTGACACCTCTTGGTTTCAGGGCCCCCTGGCTGTTTTTAATTTCACTAAATCATTCCCAGCTGGGGATTGTGTACTTTCAGTGGCCTCTCCCAGCAATGTGGAGGTGCATTGTCAATGTGCCAAATCTAGCTAAGCTCCAGGGAAGTGTTGCAGCTTATAAGATGTCAGGCACATGAACGAAGGGACTCCTCTGCTCTGGGGAACCAATCATTAATGGAATTTAACTTGGATCTAGAAAATGAAGCCAAGAAATCTCACTTTCATTTTTACTTTGAAACTATATTAACAGAGCAGGTGAACGGTCTGTGTAACAGATAGGTTAGTAGACTTTGTACATCATTGCTTTGAAAGCACAATGGTGGTGCTTTGTGTCTGAAGGTCCCTTGTTAAAGGGCCCATGACTGCAGCGTTTTTTTATGGAGGCAAACAAAGCTCCTATTGCCTTCAACGGATAGGGGTGGATCTGGCTGTAGGTATCCTACAGGAAAATGGGCGTTGCAAACAAGGAGAATTCAGATGGATTTCACAGTACAGGTAGGGTGGAGAGTCTGGGCCAAATCCATTTCCACTAAAGTCAATGGAAATTTTGCTAGCAGTTTCAATGAGGGGAATATTGGACCCCAATGTAATTGTGTACAGCCACACTGCAATCAAAGGTGTGATTGTAGCTTATGTAGACACACCCAAGCTAGCTTTAATCTAGCTAGCACAGGTACCAGAGCAGTGAAGCCACAGCAACTCATGCTTCAATGAGAGGTAACCCCACAAGTAATTAATTACCCAGGTTCCAGTTGGGCTTGTACAGCCTGAGCTGCACTACTGCAGATTCACTGCTCTGGTACCTGAGCTAGCTAGAGTAAAGTTACCTTGGGTTATGTCTAACTGAGCCGCAATCACATCCTACAATTGCAGAGTAGCCATGCCCAGAGTGACACAGAGTGTGATAAACTTGGAAGATGCACAGACAGAGGGAGACTGAGCAAGAGATGCCGATAAATAGGAAAATACATAAAACTCAGTCATCTGCTCTTCAGAAATTGCATATTGATCTAGGGCTGAATCTTGTTCCTGCAGGACATGAGCCAGCAGACCCTTGCTGAGGAGAGTAAGCCTCATCCCACGAGCATCCCACCGACAAATCGTGAATAATGAATTGTGAATTAAAAATACACTTGTTTGTGTACAAATCCTCCTGTTCATGTGTGAACCTTATTATATGAATAGCCATCCCCACAAATGTTCATGATTAGAAAGGGAATGGGAACATGCTCATATGGAACAATCATTCAGAATTCATATGACCATTTGGAAACAGCTTTTGTAATATTGGAGCAGCTCTACTCATGGGAGTCAAAGGGCCAGATTCATACTTAAGAGAACTCTAACACCACTGAAGCCAATGTAGTAGGGCAACCATATTACCCTAAAGCGAAAACAGTATATTGGGTAAGCAGCAATGCCAGACGGCTTGGGCTAGCCCTGCATGGCCCTCTGACGTGGCCACTTGCCCCAGCCAATGTCATGGATGTCATGACTTTTTTGGCAAAATTGGGCATTTGTCCCATTTTCTCTTGCCCCAACGTTCCTCCGCACCCCTGTAGGGCAAGAGCAAACAGGATAGATGCCCAATTTTGCCAAAAAAGTCATGATGTCCAGCACAGAGCTTAAAAAGTGGACTGCCCCAGCCTAAATGGGACTTGCGGTCACCCTTCAATGTAGTGACTCCAGGGATTAATTTGGCCATGTGAGCAATCAGGATTTGGCCCTAAGTACTAGCAAAGATCCCACAGCTAGAAAGTGCAGCCTTGGGAAATTCACATTGATGCTACTGTATGGCACTTACAAATGTTCTCTTAGAATAAAATGAGTGACACACATGACAGGATAGTGAGAATATGAGACCATAAGATACCAGAGCCTGTGCAGTTTCATTAATTGAAAGTATTTTTTTCAATTCTAAACGATTTTTTCGTCCTTGAACTCATTGAGATTCCCTGTGAATTTAGCATTGCAGTGACTTTGAGTGTAACAGTAATAATTATTTTCCAGGGCTAATGTTGTGATCTTAATGAAAGGAAACAGAAAAGGGGGTATCATCTCACATGCACAAATCTGCACTTCATTTAAACAAAATAGCTTCTGAATGGCTTTTCTCCATGTTTTTGGTCAACATTACTCTTTTGGATAAATGATAAATGTCTAGAATTGCTGGCTGTTAAACAGACGAAGCAGATGCTATTTATTATAGTCTTTGCAATGCATGTTTTCCTACTTTCCAACAAGCAGCCACTGTGGGTCGTATTTTTATTTTTTTTTAAAGTTCCTTTGTCCTTAAATTATTATACTTTTCATAATTAATTATTAATATTGTAATAGCATTATTTTATTAATGAAGTCACTGACACTTTATAGAATTATCATGATAATCTATAAATAAATACAAGCCATGTTTATAAAGAGTGTGTGTGGATAAAGATGTATTGGGAGATCACATTAGAGTAAACCGCAGTGATTTTGATTTGATCACAGTAGTTCTTTCAGGCAGGAATACGGTAAATGAAGTAAACCATAGAATTACTCATTGTGTAGATGTTTTGAAAATCTTGCACTAGTGTAGCAAATGAAGTGAAAACAATGTCAAATCAAACTCTGAACTGATGGGGGCATTTGGAGGGAATTATTTGGTTTGAGTAGTTTATATGATCACAGAGAAAGAGACATTGGGGGTTTTAAGGTTTTGGTTTATTTAAAGAATAAAGCTTTGGAGTTGGAGTCTGAAAGGTAGCTGTTCAGCTGTCCCAGAGATCCAGGCCAACAACATGAGTAGTCAATAGTAAGGAAAAGAGAGAGGAACTCTTTACAATCACAGTTGTATCATTTGCTTTCTGTTTGGGGCATGGGATTAGCCTTCAGTTACACAGAAAGTTTATAGTCCTTACTAATGCAAAATTCCAATTAAATTTACATGAGTAAAACAGCCAAGATTGGGCACAGTTAAGATCATCCAACCTTCCTGTGTGAAGCCAGGAGAAGAAAAGAGTGCTCTAAAGTCTTCCTGTTAACCAACCACCTCAGCCTTTCCCCCTGCCTGCACCCTGTCCTTCACATTGCAATGGGTAATGACTAGAACACAAGAGTCAATCCTCAAATAAGCCCACTAACCCCACACTACTCTAAACTTCACTCATCTAGCTATGGCCCTCATGGGTCATCTACCAGCCAGTAATCTCCAGATTGCAGTGGCATTTGAGCTATGCTCTCTGGGCTGGGGACCAGAAAAGGACATGGCAAAGGAGCCAGCTACAGCAGCTCAAAGCTACTTGGGAATTCTTCTACACCAGGAGAATTCCTGGGAGATCTACCTGAGGAGCTACAGGCCAGAGCATGACTCATGATTGAACCAGAGGATCTGTTTCTCTATTTCTGTATATAGTCACTTATACCTGTACCAAATGAGCGTAAAATGAGACCGAATCAGAATTCTTAATGGTAGCATTTTGTACCCACTTTACACAATATAAATTATTACAAAACATGCAGAGCAGTGGAGAATCTGCCCCAGAATCTCAGGATCCTCCTGATTTAAGATCTGAAAGGAAAATCCTGTCTAGAGTGATCACCATGTGTTGTTTAATAGAGGTAAAAATCACAAAGTTCCTCAACAGGGACTGCCCTGTACATGCTACAGAACCTTCTCTTTCAGTTCTTTTGTTTGTGGCGCAGTTTAGTAATTCTGTAGATACGGAGTGTCATAAACAGATAGTTAAGGGTTAATAGAACAGGAGTACTTCATGTCTCTTTTGCCTGTAAAGGGTTAACAAGTTCAGTGAGCCTGGCTGTCACCTGACCAGAGGACCAATCAGGGGACAGGATACTTTCAAATCTTGAGGGAGGGAAGGCTTTGTGTGTGCTGCTAGTTTTTTGGTTGTTGTTCACTCTGGGAGCTCAGAGGGACCAGACGTGCAACCAGGTTTCTCTCCAATCTCTCCGATGCAGGCTCTTATAAGTTCAGAATAGTGAGTATTAGGTAGATAAGGCGAGCTAGGCTTATGCTTGTTTTCTTTATTTGCAAATGTGTATTTGGCTGGGAGGAGTTCAAATGTGTATTTGGCTGGAAGGAGTTCAAATTTGTATTTTGCTGAAAGGATTTTAATTTGTACTTATATACTTAGGCTGGGAGGGTATTCCCTGTGTCTATAGCTAAAAGACCCTGTAACATATTCCATCTTAAATTTACAAAGTTAATTTTTACTGTTTTTTCTTTCTTTAATTAAAAGCTTTTCTTGTTTAAGAACCTGATTGTTTTTTTATTCTGGTGAGATCCCAGGGGACTGGGTCTGGATCCACCAGGGAACTGGTGGGGAGAAAGGAGGGAAGGGGGAGAGGAAGGTTAATTTCTCTCTGTGTTAGGATTACTTTCTCTCTCAGGGAGAGTCTGGGAGGGGGAGAGAGAAGGAGGAGGGAAGGTGAATTTTCCTCTCTGTTTTAAGATTCAGGGAGTTTGAATCACAGTGATCTTCCAGGGTAACCCAGGGAGGGGAAGTCTGGGAGAGGCAATGGTGAGGGAAAGGGTTTACTTTCCTTGTGCTAAGATCCAGAGGGAATGGGTCTTGGGGGTCCCTGGGCCAGGTTTTGGGGGGACCAGAGTGTACCAGGCACTGGAATTCCTGGTTGGTGGCAGCGCTACAAATACTAAGCTGGTAATTGAGCTTAGAGGAATTCATGCTGGTACCCCATCTTTTGGATGCTAAGGTTCAGAGTGGGGAATTATACCATGACATGGAGAGACTCAGATGAGTTGCTTATATGTACTCTGCAAAGTAAAGGGCCCCCTTGTTGAGTGTTGTGTGCTTTCCAGACCATTAAATCTATAATTAATTATTATTTTCCTGCACCAACTTGCTCCTTATCACAATTAAGGTTGGGACATTTGTCATAAGTTACTGTCATGCTGGCTGCTAAGTAAAATATCACAGATAGTTAGGTCTGGCCCTGACAATCTTTCTTTTTCAGCAGTTCTCAAACTGTGGGTCGGGACCCCAAAGTGGATCATAACCCTGTTTTAATGGGATTGCTAGAGCTGTCTGAGACTTGCTGGGGCCCAGGGCCAAAGCCCAATCCCAATCCCAAGGGCTTCAGCCTTGGGCTGCAGGGCTCTGGTTACAGAACCTCTGCCTGGGGCTGAAGCCCTTGGGCGTCAGCTTTGGCTCCCAGGCCTGGGGAGAAGGAGCTTTGGCTTTGCCCCCCCCCCTCCATCCCCAGCTGGGGCTTAGGCAGGCTCAGGCTTCAGTCCCCACTCCTGGGGTCCTGTAGTAATTTTGGTTGTCAGAAGGGGGCTGTGATGCAATGAAGTTTGAGACCCCCTGTTCTATTTCATGATAAATAAAAGTTACTGTGAGGTAGACTTTGCCTTCAAGCTCAGCCCTGCATAATGGACAACATGTAACTGTGCTACCCCAGGGAGGATCTATGACTAGGGTGACCAGATATTATAGGGACAGTCCTGATATTTGGGACTTTATCTTATTTAGGCTTCTATTACGCCCACCCCCTGTCCCGATTTTTCACACTTGCTGTCTGGTCACCCTATCTATGACCCTCCCAGATTCTCTCCCCTGCTTGCTCCAGAAGGAAGCAATTTGCTAACACACCTTAACAGGTGTGACATATTTCCCACCTTGCGCTGGCTCAGCAGCACGGGTTGCTGTATTGTGGGGGAAGACTCAAGGTTCCACCATCTCCCAACCCACCTGATTAAGGGACTGACACAATAAGGGCCGTACTCCATATGGGCCCATCACTCCTTCTAGCACCCAGAATGCAATCCAGGAGGGCCAGGCAGCAGTGGGAATGTCTTACTTGCTCTTATACCCCTGAAGAGACACTTCTGGATCAGCTAAAGTCTGGCCCTTTGTCGGATCAATCCATCTTTACTATATTTTCTTTCTTATCATGGTAAGCCTGTACTTGGAAATTTTTGTTCCTGTTGCTGAGCCTGTGTCAGGCAGAGGGAGGGCAGGGACTATTAGAGCAGAGAGAGTTCAGCTCCATTTTTCTTCTCTTTTATGCCTGGTGCCGTTTTTGGTGCTCCAGCTAAAGAAAAGCGGTGTTGATTCTTTCTCAGAATGGTGCTTCCCACTGCTACCCTGGGCAATACAGAACATCCTGATCTAACAAGAGCTGGTTAGGGATATTTTTAGTGCCCTGAGAGGGGAAAAAACCCAACAAACTACTGTAGGTTTAACAGTAATTGCTTTAATGAGGTAAAACCTTTTAGAATGCAAACATGCTTGACAATATAAAGAGAAACAATCAAAAAGAAAGTGTTTTATACAGGCTGCAGTAAGAGAAGGTAGTAAAAACCATTGTGCCACACACACAGTTGCATAAACACTCTCAGAATGGAAGGCGTTTGTGAGCGAGCAGGACTCTGAACATGTAATTGCTCTCACTATTCTTACTTTCAGTATAGAACATTGCAATCAAAACCGAATCTAGATCCTGATTTTTAAATAAAAAAATCGTTTTTCAGTCATGCTGTTGAAAAGATAATGAAATACAGTATTTCTCTTTGAATGCTATTTTATTGCCTAAAATGCCTAAGGGATTATATTAATATAATAATACCTTGCTCTTATTCTGCACTTCTTATCTGGAGATCTCAAAGCACTTCACAAAGGAAGTCAGTATCATTATTTCCATTTGATTGGTGGAAGGTAAAAATGCTAGCATGAGACCAAAATGATGGCCAGTTCTTCATTCATGCTATTGGATCTGATCCAAAGTCCAGTGAAGCCAGTGGGAGTCTTTCCAGTTACTTCAGTGTTCTTTGGGCCAGGAGATGTAGCATTCAAATGTTGTTTTTTTCATTCATGAATCTGTTACCACGAACCCAATAAACACAGAGAAGCAATAGCAGTAGATATCAAACATGCTGATTAGTAAGCTGCAGAGCACAAGAATGCAAAAGGCCATGATGTTTGCAATGCTTAAAAAAGTTAATTACACTCATAAAGCATTAATGTGAATATTCTTTGATGTGTCGGGAGGTCATTCTCTGCATCTAGTGAATTTTGATATATACTGTTATATTTAGTGCATCAGTGCCACTTGGACCAGAGTAGTTTGTACATGGTCAGAGACAGGTAAACTCATTTGCCTCTTTCCTCTCTTGACTTTTCTTCTAAGAAAAGTATAGAATTGTCAATGCGGTGCTGTGCAGATAAATCAAATGACAAGTATGAAAAGTTCCAGGGAACATGGTTCTCTCACGCATGAATATGAATGACCAAGGTTAACTTAATTAATGTTTGCATGTATTTCACTGGCTGTGTAAGTGGCTGTACAATTTATGTAATATGGGCCTTATTGTGCCAGTCGTTTGTAAGCAGGACTCACCGCGGAAATCAAGGAGCAGTTCTGGTTCCAAACAAATGGTACAACCTGGCAGTAAACTTGACTTTATTTGCTCATGTTCATTCTTATTTTTAACAGTAATTTAAAAAAGAAGCCCCTCCTGTCTAACACATAGTAGCAGCATGAGGGGTTTTCTATTCTATAGGTCTGTGCTTGTCCTCTAACCTACAATAATTGGCACTTTTGCCTTTGGACTCTGCTTTAGGTACTGAATTCCACCTAATAAATAAGAGCTGTAGGTTGGGATTCACAAAGGAATTTAAGCACCTAACTCCAATTGATTTTAATGGGAATGAGGCACCTAAGTACCTTTGTGAAACCCACGCGTGGTTATGTTTATTATTATCATCATTATAACAACCAACCAACATGGTAGTATCTCTAACCATTATTCCATTATTGCTCTATGTCACTGCTGCCCAAGTGCAGGTTGTTCCTGAAACTATGGAATTTGGTAAGAAGCATGACCTTTATTTCCCTCTCTTCCAGAATTAAGTTATCCACCAAATTCCATCCCAATGCATTAGACTAGGGTGTCCAGGAGACCAGCAAGCAGCTCAGTTGTGTACACCAATTTAAGAGTAGCCCATCACTTGTGTTGAGAGATCAGGCCTTCATGTAAACAAAATTCTGTCAGTTCATAGTTATAGGCTTATTTCCTACCCATGATAGGAGGGGATTCCCCTACCATGCCATCACATCATGACTGGGGGACCATGATTTCCCAATCACCTGTTGTTTACATTTTACCAGTTTATCTGACTCTCTTGCACCAACTACTCGTTACTAGTAATAAATTGTAGCTGGCATCCTTCACCCTTGACAGTGCTGAAAACAATGCAAGCCAAGAGTACATAGTCAAGAAGAATAGATATGTATCCTATTGCCAAAACAGCATGTTCTCTCATAGTAAATCTCTCTCTCTTTTTCTCTCTCTAATTTATGGTTTGTTCACTGCAAGGTCAAATATGGTTTCTAATCTGCCAGTGTATGAACTCTGGGCCCAAATGGGAAAAGTACAGATCAGAACAACATGGATTCTGGAAGTTCTATGATGCCATCCAGTTCTACTTTACTTTAACCAATGGCTTGAAGCTGGTTCTTGATGATGATGGAAACTGCTTGTGCTGCATAATGAGGGTCATAACACATAATTCTGGTCCTTTCCTAGGTGATCCAGGTTATGCCTTCATAGTATTCCAGTTGCGAGCCCAGCCTCTTGGTGGCCAGGAATTTCTAAGCTCAGAAAACAATTCTGTGGTCAGCAGTCCAAACACTCCAAGGGAACTCCCTGTAGAAAAAAATATAGTAGAATAATTAGAAAGGTAAATCTGTAATTTACTGCCACAAAGCCTTTGCCACAACCTGGCAAGGACAGTCTCCACAGCAGTACACCACATTTCTGTGTTACCCACACTTCTGCCTGCCTGGCGAACTCCCTAAGCATGTTAATGAAGGCACTTCTTGACTGAGGCAGAGGAAGGAGGACATAGAGACTCTGGAGCAGCTGAAGATTCTCTGGCATGGTATTCTGCCCCTCCATCCCTACTCTCCATGTATCACGATGAAGGCAGACAGGTGAGCTGAATCTTTGACAGCAATAAACACAAAGCGCGGTGGAGCTGAACGGCTGCTGAAGACTTTCCTAAGGAACTTGGAGTGCTGAGTTGCCTCCCAGGAGTCAGGGCCACTGTTAGTACCAACAGTTACATCCCACGAGTGTCTCTGAGCAGCACTCTTGCAAACCAAGATACACTGATGATTAGTAACACATGAAAGTGCTGGCAGCACTTATCAAATTGTGTGAAGGACTCCAGGGGCGACCAGAGAAAGTGTGGGACAAGCAGTGGAACCCAGGGCCAAGAGCAAAAGGCAGGGTGCCTTAAGACTTCCTTAAAGTTAGACCAGCCAATGGAAAGACCATCTTAGTCCTCCATAATGAATGCCAGTCAGAGGCAAGCTGGCCACTCCTTCAGTCCAAAATGGTCCTAGGACACAGCAGGGGAACAGACAGGTTGCCATTGCCATATGCAAGCTTGGTTCAGCTGATGGGCCAGTTGTATTCAGATTTCTGGCAGTGATCCATCATATTACCATACTGAGTGATTAACTTTATTTAGGACCTTTTGAAGTTGCATGAAATGAAGCAGACTTTAATTCCTTAAGTCTTATTCATTTGTTTATGTTTTTAATTATGTATTTTAAATAGTAGATACAATGTTGTTTTCTGGAAGTACACAGAAGAAAAAAGCCAAATGTCTGATTTTGCTCTGCACGACACAATATAGTGAATACAACTTCTAACATTTGTAACTCCCCTCTAGATAAAAGAAAATACACTGAGATTCCACATTGCATAATCTCTATAACAGGTGATTTACAAAGTATTGCAGGCCAGATCCTTGGCAGGTGTACGTCGGCATAGTTCCAGTGACATCAATGGAGCAATGCCAATTGAGAACAGCTGAAGAGCTGGCCCTGTATCTTTATTTTTAACACATTTGTCTCTGCTAAAGTTGCTGACAGAATGAAAGAAGACGGCAGACTCGTTAGAGGAAATGTAGCCCAAGTGTAGTTTACTTCTCACGTTATTTGGAAGCCATACTACATGAACCATCTTAATGATGGGTTTTCTTGGACAGAAACACTTATTAGTAGCAGTTAATGTTAACAGATTGGAAGAATGCCTGAAGATGATGGATGTGCTTTCTGAGAATATAGGTTTCTGGTCATTTTCCATGGCAGCTGTAAACTTAAAAATAATGTCCGGTTAATCAACGGGTAAAGAACAGAATTTTCAGATCTGATACATCTGCTGACTTGTTCATTAATCATTTGTATTGAATATCCTTGTTTGCTATGGTAAATTGAGTCACAGTGGATCTGACAGCAATCTCCCCCCTTATTCTAAAATCTTCACCATGTCAACACCCTCTGGAAGAGGTGTGTTTTGGCACAGAATGAATATGTTTATCAAATGCTAAAATTTCTCCCATGCTACAGTACCATATTCCCAGCAGACTTTGACCTAAAGTAAAGCATTGACCTTTGAGGAAATAATTTATTTATCTAAGCCTTTTCCTCAGAAGCATAGCCAATAAGTTGCTGTTTGGCCATGAATTTAAAAAACAGCAATTTAAATCAGATTGAAACGGCACAGTCTTGCACTCAGAAATATCCTGGGGATTTCTAACATGCTCTGGAGAATTTGGAGTTAATGGGCCAGATCCTCTGCTTATATAAATTGGCATAGCTCCACTGAAGTCAATGGAACTATTCTGATTTATCCCCTTGGAATATCTGGCTAATACTGTGCTCTTCATAAGTTATTTCAGTCTTTGAGGTCTATGTAAATCTTGATTCTATTGTCCTTGTTTTCTGTAACCTAACTTGCCAGTATGTTTGAGAATGTCCCACAATGAACACTATTTACAGAAAATGTTGCAATAAAGCCATGTCATGAGTATTGTATGGCTGAAGTATACTTTAGGTTTTAAAAAAGAAATAATTAGAATATTGCCAATTTTTAGAACAAAATTTTCATATCTTGGCTTTGCATTTCTTGGTTATACATTTTTGGCTCCTTCTTCGGATAAAATGTTTGAATAATTTTCCAATAAAGATACATTAATTACATAGTAGTTACACAATGTAATTGCAACATAATTAATTTGTGCATGTTATTATCATTAATTTATATAACCAGATTAACTAAATTACTTAGCATTACTGTTTAGTCTGATATTCAATGCATTTTTAGAATCTAAGTACAAAGTACCTTCAAAGTAATACTTATTGATACATATAGCTGCTCCAAAATCAGCAAGTTTACTTGTGTGTATTCCCAGAGTTAGGCATATTATACATTTTTTTTATCTTGGTATATTTAACATACTGAAGACACAATTTAATGAAAGTCAATTTCCCTGTAGTTATGTTACAGTTACAGTAGTAATATATATTTCATTCAGATATGTAGCTTGAAGCATATCAACAACATAGATCTCTCGGTGTTCAGTCTCTGTCATTTTAGCATCTACAATGCATAAGCTTTTAGCATGAGATATCTAGAACCCCCAGGCAGCTTTGAAAGTCTAAGCCTTAATCTATAATGTAATAGTGTCTTTGTTTCTGAATATAATTAACGTTTTTTCTTTTCTTTTGTTTGTTTTTTACATTTTGCTGGTTATATTTGTGATGATGTATCCCATCATGCTTTATGGGAATATGACATAACTGGAGTATGTTTTATGCTACAACGTGCCATGTAATGTATCTCTGTAAAGGTTAGGGTTTACTGAATCTATTCATCCTATTTGTACCCATATATCATTTTTGTACTTAAAGTTATGAATATTGGCTGTATACTTGCTTGATTTCTAAGGCCTGGTCTACACTAGTCTGTTATTTCAGAATTAGCCGAGTTAATTAGGAAAAAAATTATTTCGTCCACACAATCAAACCGTTTTTTTTTATTTAAAGGGGTCTTTAATCTGATTTCTGTACTCCACCTTGGCAAGTGGAGTAGTGCTTAAATCGAGATCGCAATCCCAGGTTAAAGTTATTGTGGACACAATTCGACATTATTGGCCTCCGGGAGCTATCCCAGAATGCTTCCTTGTGACTGCTCTGGCCAACACTCTCAACTCCAATGCACTAGCCAGGTGGGCAGAAAAAGCCCTGGGAACTTTTGAATTTCATTTCCTGTTTGGTCACCGTCAGCACAGGTGACCATCAGCACAGAGTCCACCATCACAAGATATCACACAGTTCCAGATTCACAGATGAGCTCCAGGATGGTCCGAAAGGGAGGTATTGGATCTCATCACATGTTTAGGAGATGAGTCTTTTATGGCAGAACTACATTCCAAAAAAAGGAACACAAATATGTACACTAAAGTTTCCAGGGCCATGACGGAAAGAGGCTACTCCAGGGACACAGAGCAGTGTCGTACAAAAATCAAGGATCTCAGGCAAGCGTACCAAAAAGCCAGGGAGGCAAACGGGTGCTCTGGGTCGCAGCCTCATACATTCTGTTTCTACCATGAGCTGCATGCAATTATGGGGGTGACACCACCACTACCCCACCACTGTCCGTGGACACCTGCAAAGGGGGAGTTACACAGAGCGAGGAGGAAGAGTCATTGGAGGATTAAGAGGAGGAGGAGGAGGAGGAGGAGGACTGTGCACAGGCAGCAAGTGGGGAATCCGTTTTCCCCACTAGCCAGGAACTATTCTTAATGCTGGAGCCAATAGGGTCCCCCCACTCCCAAGGCAGGATCCTGGACCGTGACCCTGGAGAAGGTACTTCTGGTGAGTGAGAGCCTGATCAGAGCCACACCGTGGGGGGCGGGGGACAGGTGGTTGTTGTGTGCAGTGATCATCCCAGAGAGCCTGCAGGCCCTCCTTTTTTATGGCAAACCCACCAGGCATTGCTTGCTGTGGGAAAGGGGGCCCAACAGTTTGAAAGCATTAAAATGAATGTAGAAGAAGCAAAAGCCCACATGCACCTAGGCTGCCTGAAAGCTGAATTCTGTTGCCCAGCTGTGTGTGATGGTTTACTCACACCAAAGTGTCCTCTTTTTTCTCTGAAATGTATCTTTTAAAATACTACCCTCCCTTTTTCTCCTCCCACAGGTGCAAATGTTTCAACACAGCCTCTATCTACTCTGTCTCAGAGACTGGTCCAGATTAGAAGGCAGAAATAATTAACTCTGGACGACATGTTAATGTTAACAGGTGTGTTGTAAGCAAGACACAAGAAGTCATTCTTCCGCTTTACTCTGCACTGGTTAGGCCTCAACTGGAGTATTGTGTCCAGTTCTGGGCACCGCATTTCAAGAAAGATGTGGAGAAACTGGAGAGGGTCCAGAGAAGAGCAACGAGAATGATTAAAGGTCTTGAGAACATGACCTATGAAGGAAGGCTGAAGGAATTGGGTTTGTTTAGTTTGGAGAAGAGAAGACTGAGAGGGGACACGATAATAGTTTTCTGGTATCTAAAAGGGTGTCATCAGGAGGAGGGAGAAAACTTGTTCACCTTAGCCTCCAATGATAGAACAAGAAGCAATGGGCTTAAACTGCAGCAAGGAAGATTTAGGTTGGACATTAGGAAAAAGTTCCTAACTGTCAGGGTAGTTAAACACTGGAATAGATTGCCTAGGGAAGTTGTGGAATCTCCATCTCTGGAGATATTTAAGAGTAGGTTAGATAAATGTCTATTAGGGATGGTCTAGACAGTATTTGGTCCTGCCATGAGGGCAAGGAACTGGACTCGATGACCTCTCGAGGTCCCTTCCAGTCCTAGAGTCTATGAGTCTATGTCCGCCGAGTTCATGCAGTCCTCCCACACTGATAGGGCCTAGATGAATGCGTGGAGGGAAACAATTGCAAAATCCCATAAAGCATTACAGGAATACAAAGAGAGGAGGGATGCGTGCGATGAGAACAGGCAGGACGCTATGGTCAAGCTCATGGAGGAGCAAACTGACATGCTCCGCTTTATGGTGGATCTAATGTGGGAAAGGCAGCAAGACCACAGACTTCCGCTGCAGCCCCTGTATAACTACCATCCCTCCTCCCCAATTTCCATAGCCTCCTCACTCAGATGCCCAAGAACACGAGGGGGAGGCTACAGGGACCCACACACTCAACCCCAGAGAATCGCCCAAGCAACGGAAAACTGGCATATGTGAACTTTTGATATGGTTTCTGGACTTGTCCTTCCCTCCTCCTTCACCCCCCAACCCAATATTCCCCCCTCCCCTGGTCTACCTTCTGATTTCTCTCAATGTGTTGTGCAACAAATAATAAAGAACAGTTTTTAAACAATTTAGACTTTATTTCCTTTCATATATATAGGGGGCAGGTAACTTCAAGAGAAACAAACACAACTGTCACACCATACCCTGGCCAGTTATGAAACTGACTTTCAAAGCTTCTCTGATGCGCAGCGCACCCTGCTGCACTCTCCTAATCACTGTGTTGTCTGGCTGTGCAAAACTGCCACCAGGTGAGTTGCCTCAACCTCCCATCCCGCCATAAACATCTCCCCCTTACTTTCACAGATATTGTGGAGCACACAGCAAGCAGCAATTACAATTGGAATATTGGTTGTGCTGAGATCTAACTGAGTCAGTAAACTGCACCAGCGCGCTTTCAAACTTCCAAAAGCACATTCTACCACCATTCTGCACTTGCTCAGCCTATAGTTGAACTGCTCCTTACTACTGTCCAGTGTGCCTGTGTATGGCTTCATGAGCCATGGCATTAAGGGATAGGCTGGGTCCCCGAAGATAACTATAGGCATTTCATCACACCCCAACAGTAATTTTCTGGTCTGGGAAGTAAGTTGCTTCCTGCAGCTGTTCAAACAGACCAAAGTTCTTGAAGATGCGAGCATCATGCACCTTTCCTGGCCATCCTACACTGAGGTCGGTGAAATGTCCCTTATGATCCACCAGTGCTTGCTGCAGCATGGAAAAGAACTGGCCGCCACGATGTGCCAGGGCCAAGATAGGGATTTGCATTCCGTCTATCGGTCCACCACAGTTGGGGAACCCCAGTGCGTTAAAGCCATCCACAATGGTCTGCACATTTCCCAAATTCACTATCCTTGATAGCAGGCCCTACAGTAGATTTGCCCACTCCAAACTGATCCCTGACTGACCAGTAGCTTTGCAAGCTTCCGTAGTGCTATGGCATTCATTTAACAACTGTGAGGGCTGCTCTCACTTTGGTGTCTTTGCGCTTCAGGGCAGGGGACAGAAAGTCACAAAGTTCCATGAAAGTGGCCCTACGCACACGGAAGTTTCGCAACCATTGGGAATCATCCCAGACCTGCAACACTATGTGGTTCCACCAGTCTGTGCTTGTTTCCCGGGCAGAATTGGTGTTCCATGGCATGAACCTGGCCCAGTACCACCATGATCTCCCAATTGCCACATGCCGTGCATCTAGGAACATGTGTGTCCATGTCCTCATCAGTATAGCAATTGCTTTGTCATCGCTTCTTCGCCTGGTTTTGCAGGTACTGCACATACTGCTGGATAATGTGTGAGGTATTTACAATGGTCAAAACTGCAGCGGAGATCTGAGCGGGCTCCATGCTTGCTGTGCTATGGCACCTGCATGGGTAATCCTGAAAACAGGGGTGGCTCCAGGCACCAGCACAGCAAGCGCATGCCTGGGGCAGCAAGCCAGGGGAAAGGGGAGGCTTCATGCTGGTCATCATGAGGGCAGCAGTCAGGGAGCCTTTGGTGTTTCTTCAGGAAGTCCGCCTGTCCCGTGGCTTCGGTGGCAATTCGGTGGCGGGTACATTGAAGGAATGGGACCAGCAGATCACCCGCAGAACTACCACTGAATCCACGTTACTAGCGGATGTCTCGCAGAAATGTCACTGAAGACCTCTTGACTCCATGCTTGGGGCAGCAAAAAACATAGAGCTGCCCCTACCTGGAAAAAGGGCGTGAAATGTAGGAGAGATGGTTGGTTCAAGATGGCCAATAAAAGGCAGTAAATGGTTTTCTTCTGTAGCTTTCAAGGAGTTGGGAAGCTCACTAGAGCTGCAAGAGCGGGAGAGCAGAGTTTGCTGCAGAAGCGTGAACAGCATTTGCAGTGGAAGCTGTGCAGCTCAGTTCATGATGGCCAAAAAACAGCAGGGAATTGTTGCCTTCTGTAGCTTGCACGCGAGCCCAGGACAGACAACATGGAAAAATTAGCTAGCGATGCAAGAGCAGGAGAGCAGAGTTTGTGGCAGAAGCTGTGCTGCTCGGTTCATGGTAGCCAAAAAAAGGGGGCAAATGGTTAGATAAAAGAGTAGATAGAAAGATGAGAAGACATGAGAGGTAGATTCATAGTACCAGGAAACAGGCGGTGCACCGTACTGCAACATCTGCTGGCAGTATGGCATCTGCCGTAGCTTTCATGGAGGGAAGAGCGAGTGATGGCACACACCCAGAAACACCCGCTAGAATGTTTTTTCCTCATCATACACTGGGAGCTTAACCCACAACTCCAATGGGCAGCAGGGACTGCGGGAACTGTGAGATAGCTTCCCACAGTGCACCGCTCTGACAGTTGATGCTAGACTCAGTACTGTGGACACACTCTGCCGAATTCACGCACTTTAGAGGGAACGCACAACATCGAATGTATAAAATCGCTTCTGAAAACTCAAATAGAATACAGTCAAATTAATTTTGTACTGTAGACATACCCTAAGTAAGCTTTGTAAAGCATTTGGTCAGCTTCTTTAGAAAGGAATTTGCAAAGTTAAGTGCCCAATCAAGAAGCGCTTAAGGAACAATGAATCTTGGAATGCTCCAATCTACATAAGAAGTCTTCCTGGAGACATACAAGATACCATGTGGGAAATAGCTTCTGCCTGTAAAAACTGTGAGTCAAGCATGGACATGTGACTTGTCCAGGTGACTCCAGAAATCCATCTTGGAGCCAGACTTTGCATAGGAGAGAGGAGAAGGTCTCCACCCACAAGAGAAAGTCTATTTAAGCCTGTGGGAGACCCCTCCATTTTGTCTTCAGCTGGCTAAAGATAGAGCTTCTCCACCCCAGTGATATCTGAAAGAAAGTGGAACAAAGAACAATAGCCACAGGGGGTGTGAGTGATTGCAGGACCCAGACTAGAAGGAGACTAGTCTGTAAAAGGAAGCTTACTGCTGAAGTTTTTATCTGTACTCAGTTGTATTACTGTATTAGACTTAGATTTGCATGTTTTATTTTATTTTACTTGGTAATTCACTTTGTTCTGTCTCTTATTACTTGGAATCACTTAAATCCTATTTTCTGTAATTAATAAAATCACTTTGTACTTATTAATTAACCCAGAATATGTATTAATACTGGGGGGGGGGGCAAACAGCTGTGTATATCTCTCTATCAGTGTTATAGAGGGTGAACAATTTATGAGTTTACCCTGTATAAGCTTTATACAGGGTAAAACAGATTTATTTGGGTTTAGACCCCACTGGGAGTTGGGCATCTGGGTGTTCAAGATAAGAACACTTCTGTAAGCTGCTTTCGGTCAAGCCTACAGCTGTGAGGGAACGTGGTTCAGACCTGGGTCTGGGTTTCAGCAGGCTAGCGGGTCTGGCTCAAACCAGGCAGGGCACTGAAGTCCTAAGATGACAGGACAGAAAAGCAGGGGCAGATGTAATCTGGGCACGTTAAGTGGCCACTCCCAAGAGGGTTTCTGTGATCCAACCCATCACAATATTAACAATGTTTTTGCTTAAACATGTGTGACAGAATTTAAGTCATAATTCATTTTATGCAATTATTTTTTTAGATTTATAAGACCCTCTGCGGGTGCCAACCTTATGGTCTGGGAGCCCATGTAAATTAATATGCACAATACAAAATACAGCTTAACAGGCTGCTCATTGTTTTGACCTGGAAAAGGGAGAAGTGCCAGATACTGCTCTTGCTATTGGTTTTATGTTCAGATTGTTCTAGTGATGGGCAGCATCTACCCTAAGGTAGATAGATCCACTTGGCCACATAAAATTATAGAAAATATACCAGTAGAAAGTCAAACTCCTATGACAAGCTTCTCTCCGGTATTGGGGCTGCTTAAAATTACTTTGATTCAAAGCTTCCTTAAATCCACTGTGCCTGGTTGCAGGAGAATCATACCAACATAACAGGAATTTAAGGAAGGATAAAAGCATATTTGGACACAAACTGTCTAACCTAGTGAGGAGGGCTTTAAACCAGGTTTGATGAGGGCGGGTGACAAAAGCCCTCTACCATGGAGACCTGGAAGAAGAGTCGGAATGTGGGGGAGGAGCCCGGATAAGGGAGGGAAAAGAGAACATAAGGAGGAAATCAAATCATTATCTTAGATGTCTGCATACTAATGTGAGACATATGGGGAATAAGAAGAATGAACTTGAATTCCTAGTTAATAAACACAACTATGACATAGTTGGCATCACAGAGACTTGGTGGGATAATAAGCATGGCTAGAATATTGGTATAGAAGGGTACAGCTTGCTCGGGAAGGACAGGCAGAGAAAAAGGACAGGGGGAGGTGTTGCCCTATATATTAAAAATGTATATACTTGGATGGATGTTAAGATGGAAATAGGAGACAGACTTGTTGAAAGTCTCTGGATAAGGATAAAAGGAGTAAAAAAACAAGGGGCATGTCATGGTAGGGGGTTTACTACAGACCACCTAACCAGGAAGAAGAGGTGGATGAGGCTTTTTTTAAACAACTAACAAAATCATCCAAAGCACAGGACTTGGGGGTGATGGGGGATTTCTACTACCCAAACATCTGTTGGGAAAATAACACAACAAAGCACAGATTATCCAACAAGTTCTTGGAATGTATTGGAGACCATTTTTTTAGTTCAGAGGGTGGAGAAAGCTACTAGGAAGAGGCTGTTCTAGATTTGATTTTGACAAGTAGGGAGGAACTGGTTGAGAATTTGAAAGTGGAAGGCAGCTTGGGTGAAAGTGATCATGAAATGGTAGAGTTCATGATTCTAATGAATGGTAGGAGGAAAATGGCACAATAAAGATAATGGACTTCAAGAAGTCAGACTTTAGCAAACTCAGGGAGTTGGTAGTTAAGATCCCATGGGAAGCAAGTTTAAGAGGAAAAGAAATTTAAGACAGTTGACAGTTTTTCAAAGAGACATTATTAAGGGCACAAGTACAGACTAGCCCACTGTGTAGGAAAGATAGGAAGTATGGCAAGAAACCATCCTGGGTTAACCAGGAAATCTTCAATTATCTGAAACTCAAAAAAGAGTCCTACAAAAAGTAGAAACTAGGTGAAATTACAAAGGATGAATATAAACAAATAACACAAGTATGTAGGGACAAAATTAGAAAGGCCAAGGCACAAAACAAGATTAAACTAGCTAGAGACATAAAAGGTAACAAGAAAACATTCTACAAATACATTAGAAACAAGAGAAAGACCAAGGACAGAGCAGGCCCATTACTCACTGAGGGGAGAAAAAACAATAACAGAAAACGTGGAAGTGGCAGAAGTATTAAATGACTTTTTTGTTTTGGTTTTCACCATAAAGATTAGTAGTGATTGGACAGCTAACATAGTGAATGCCAATGATTGGGGATTGGGGAATGCAGTGATTTAGTTGGGTTTGGTCCTGGTTTGAGCAGGGGGTTGGACTAGATGACCAGAGGTTCCTTCCAACCCTGATATTCTATGGTTCTATGAAAATGAAATAGGATCAGAAGCTAAAACATGGAAAGAACAAGTTAAAAAGTACTTAGACATGTTAGATGTTGTCAAGTCACCAGGGCCTGATGAAATACATCCTAGAATACTCAAGGAACTGGCTGAGGAGATATCAGAGCCATTAGCGATTATCTTCGAAAAGTCATGGAAGAAGTGAGAGAGTCCAGAGGACTGGAAAGGGGCAAAGATAGTGCCAAATATGTGAAAAGGGAAATAAGGACAACTCGGGGAATTAGAGACCAGTCAGTTTAACTTCAGTACCCAGAAAGATAATGGAGCAAATAATTAAACAATCAGTTTGCAAACACCTAAGATAATAAGGTGATAAATAAAAGTCAGCATGGATTTGTCGAGAACAAATCATGTCAAACCAACCTAATAGTTTTCTTTGACAGGGTAACAAGCCTTGTGGATAGGAAGGAAGTGTAGATGTGGTATATCTTGACTATAGTAAGGCTTTTGATACTGTCTTGCATGACCTTCTCATAAACAAACTAGGGAGATACAATCTAGATGGAGCTACTATAAGGTGGGTGCATAACTGGCTGGAAACTGTTCTGGGGATAGTAATCAGTTGTTCACAGTCAAGCTGGAAGGGCATATCAAGTGTGGTCCTGCAGGCATCAGTTCTTTGTCCAGTTCTGTTCAATATCTTCATCAATAGTTTAGATAATGGCATAGAGAGTACACTTATAAAATTTGCAGATGATACTAAGCTGGAAAGGGTTGCAAGTGATCTGGAGGATAGCATTAAAATTCAAAATGATTTGGACCAACTGGAGAAATGGTTGGAAGTAAATAGGATGAAATTCTATAAGAATAAATACAAAGTACTCCACTTAGGAAGGAACAATCAGTTGCACACCTACAAAATGGGAAATGACTGCCTAGGAAGGAGTACTACTGAAAGGGATCAGGAAGTTGTACTGGATCACAAGCTATATATAGTGTAACACTGTTGCAAAAAAAAGGAAACATCATTCTCGGGTGTTTTAGCAGGCGTGTTGTAAGCAAGACTCAAGAAGTAATTCTTCTGCTCTTCTATGCACTGATTAGGTTTCAGCTGGAGTATTATGTCCAGTTCTGGGCACCACATTTCAAGAAAGATGTGGACAAATTGGCAAAAGTCTAAAGAAGAGCAATGAAAATGATTAAAGGTCTGGCAGACATGACCTGTGAGGAAAGATTGAAAAAATTGGGTTTGTTTAGTCTGGAGAAGAAGAGACTGAGAGGGGACATGATAATAGTTTTCAAGTATATAAAAGGTTGTTACAAGGAGGAGGGAGAAAAAAATTTCTCCTTAACCTCTGAGGATAGGACTAGAAGCACTGGGCTTAAATTGCAGCAAATGGGGTTTAGGTTGCACATTAGGAAAAACTTTGTAACTGTCAGGGTGGTTAAGCTCTGGAATAAATTGCCTAGGAAGGTTGTGGAATCTCCATCATTGGAGATTTTTAAGAGCAGATTAGACAAAGACCTTTAGGGGGTGGTCTACATAATACTTAGTCCTGCTGTGAGTGCAGGGGATTGGGCTAGATGACCTCTCAACGTCCCTTCCAGTCCTACAATTCCATGATTCTATGACTTCGGTGACAGAGAATCATCACAGTGATTCCCATGCTTCCGCCAGCCCCCGGCCAGTCCCCCATCCCTGGCTGATTCTAGTTCTGGTTTCACATGAAAGGGAATGTGGCACCCATAAAGTTCAGACTGTTATAGTTTGTGGTGAGGTACCAACCCAGTCCAGAACAGTCCCAGCATGGGGGGAGCATAAAGGTGACTAAAGGCAAGTTGGTATCATCATCCTAATCTGCACCAAACGCTCCACAGCCAGACCTAATAACTCAGGGCCCTGGCAAATATTTATTTCATCCAAACACTTTCAAGACTGGTATGAAAATGGTTTGGAACATTTTTCCCAACCAGGAAGTCCTGTTGTAATAATAGTTAAAAATAATATTTCTGGATATAATAGAAATGTAGCCACTATTTAAAAAAATCAGAATATTCAGATCTAGGTAAATAAATATATCCACACGCATTTGGACTGACAGATCATTTTGATCATCTCAAACCAGAGGATTAGATTAATACAAACTGCAGGAATGACCATGAAAATTTACCATATTAGACAAAATCTACTAACCTCCTCCTATACTGTGATTAATGATAATGAAAAAGATGTCAATATTTTACTCATCTGTCAAAAAAATTACATGCCTGGGGCAAGTGAGCAAGTAGAATTTTGCAAGGCTGGATCAAATGTGGACTTCACTTCTTATTTTTTTCCACACTATTATTTGTTAAGAACTGTCTTCCAAGGAGGTAGATTATTACTCTATGATCCCACCCGCAGGGTTGTTATGAAGCAAGAAGTTTATCAGAAGTTTGAATAGTGCAACAAAGCATAGGTGACACTTTGTCTTGCAACACTGCAGAATGTAAGATAGCTATCAGCTGCTGTGTCTTTGTTATATATAATCCTGAGGTGAGATTCAGTCAAGGAAGAGAACATATCTTAATTTAGAAAAACCTATTATGAAAATATTACCAGCATATATTTATTGAATTACACGGTGGTATAAAAAATATGCCTCAGTGCTAAATTTAGAAAACAGTTTGTACCACAGTAATACCTTCCGACTTGTACTGCTTCTATCAAAAATGACAACTACATAATTAAACACTAGCACCCTTCACAACTCCTACTTTGAAAAATATTATGTTTTATCTGCTGCAAACTTGATCAGTCAGATTCTCATCTCAGTTATACTGTCATAGATCTGGAGTTAATCCATTCACTCCAGATTTATACTAATGTAACTAAAAGCAGGATCTGGTTATTTGCTTTTATATGGCTAGAATTAGTTCTGAAACTTCTGAAACAATTCTGTCACTGGATTTAGAACTAAATAGCATCTTTCCGTGAGTTCTGAAACTTTTGGCTAAGTCATGTTATTACAATGTCATTTTGACATCAGATGCTCTGTTAGGTCTATGTAGAATTACTGTGATGCCTGATCAGTGAACACTGTAGCTTTTGCAGGTACTAGGCAGGTCACTAATGTACGGCACAGGGAGCACTGGCCTGAAGATGGGACCTTGAAGAGCAAACGCAGTTAAAGATTGCACAGAAGACATTAGACATTATGTGGTTGACAGCTACTTACAATAGCAATTAAAATGATGTGATTCCAACCACATGACAGTTTAATACAGCAGATCCCCAGGCAAACAATGTATCACTTTGATTAATGGTAGCAGAAACCCCTTTTTTGAATTTTATAGATATACATCTATACTAATGTCTAGGAAATCCATGAAGACTAAGACCCTGCAACCAGATCTACTAGTATAGACCTAATTACAGAATCAGGGCCTAAATATGGTCTCTGTGTTTTTTAATTGTGTTCAATATGCTAATTACAAATATTTATTTTAGCACGCGATCATATGTTTTCATAGATGTTTCTTTCACCTGAATATTTCTAGCTCAAATATCTTAGCTAGTGCTTAAGCCAATGGTTTTAGTGAAGACCCTAGAAAGTGTCTTCTAACGAATCAAAAAGATTCACCCCAAAGTCTATATTCTGGAAATAACAGCCCCAGCCACACTAGGGCTCCTATAAAATGCTGAGCACCCTGAACTACTGCTGAAGTCAATGTGTCCATGGGAATAGAGGCCATAACCAGAGCATAAGGAAGAAGCCAAGGAACTCCCATTCCTTGTAGTAGCATAATCCCACTTCATTGCAATTCTAACCAGTATAAAAAAAAAAGGACTGAGTTAATGATTTTTACATTAGCACTACCATCCTGCTACTTGAGGATTCCCAAAGAACAGTGAATATCCAGTGGGAGCTCAGCCAGTAGACAATTATATTGCCCAATGCTGCCAGGAAGAGACCTGCAAAGAGCATTGAACAAGAAACCATCCACGTTTCTGGCCAAGGATTCCAGGGTTTCCTATGGGTTGTCAGCCTCCACTTATTTTTTGGTCCTGCTTCTTGTTACCTTGTAACCTAGACCCGCCTCAGGGTGCATCCCTAAAAGCTGAACTGTAAAAGCCGTATAAGAGATTGTTTCCATCTGTATATTTTGAAGCAAAAAGGCAGCAAATAGGCCTGTTTTTCTACTGTGTAAAGAAATAATGCTATACATTTGCTAGAAGGATTGTTTCTGCTACTATACTTATTAAAAGCAAAACAAAACAAAAGCCACACTTTTTGGCTCTGTCCTGTTCACCATGATCACAACCTCTGAGCTGGAAGACAGTTGTCACTTCTGAGCATGACTGTAGTGAACATAGTTCTGCTCCCATTGTAGCCATGGCCATTTTTTAGGAATGCAATGAAAAGAGCAGATACAATTACGCTAATGCAAAAGTTTTGTCAATGGTATCTGCCATCTGCAATAGTCCATTCTTCTGTATTTGGTCCAAGAGAATATGCAGTCTTGTTATAGCTGTGTTGGCTCCAGGGTATTAGAAAGACAAGGTGGGTGAGGTAATATCTTTCATTGGACAAACTTCTGTTGATGAGAGAGAGAAGTTTTCAAGCTTACACAGAGCTCTTCTTCAGGTCTGTGAAGCTTACTCAGACAGTCACAGCTAAATACAAGGTGGGAAGTAATATAAAGTAGTGAAAACATATCTCAAGGGACCGTTCATGGTGGAGTGTCCCGTCAACATTCCTCCAGTCATGATGATGTTCGTCCATCGTTGTCGATGAAGACCTCAACAACTCATTCGTTCGATGGCCGGGCTCTGTGCTTCCGAAGATGACTGATCAGTCCGATTCAGGCCTGGAACGTCCTGTCACACGTCGGGCAGACATGTGATGGCACTGTTGATGATGTGCGGGCAGCTCTGGACTAGCGCAGCTCACACTTTCTTTCAGCCTCAGCACTACACCTCGCCTCAAAGGTATTACTGCCTATGTGAATGAGGCTGCGCTATGCTGGACTGTTCAGTGCGAGGGTTTCCCAAGTGCGATGTTGATCTCGAGGGACTCCAGAGAGATCTTCAGCGTGTCCTTGAACCGCTTCTTTTGTCCTCCATGGGAGCACTTTCCCTGGGTGAGTTCTCCGTAGAAGAGCTGTTTAGGAATGCGCTCGTCTGACATTCTCACGACATGTCCGGCCCATCTGGTCTGGGCTCTCATCAGGAATGTGTAAACTGACTGCAGACTGGCTCTGGTAAGGACTTCAGTATCGGGCACTTTGTCCTGCCATCTGATTTTTAGAAGCTTTCGCAGACAGGAAATGTGGAAGTGATTGAGCCTTTGTGCATGACTCCGATAGACAGTCCACGTCTCGCAGGCGTACAGCAGAGCTGGAAGCACCACTGCTCTGTAGACCTTCAGGTTCCTTGGTAGGCTGATCCCTCAATGTTCCCAGACGTTGGAGCGCAATTGGCCAAATGCAGAGCTTTTGGCAATTCTGCAGTTTACTTCATCATCGATTGACACTGCTCGGGAAAGGGTACTGCCCAGGTACGTGAAGTGGTCCACCGCCTGAAGTCTCTGTCCATTTACAGTGATGGACAGTTCTGAGTACAGAGCGTGAGGAGCTGGCTGATGCATGACCTCAGTCTTCTTGATGTTAATGGTGAGACCGAAGTTGTTGCATGCATATGAAAACTTGTCCATACTGGCTTGCATTTCTGGCTCTGTACTAGCATTCAGAGCAGAATTGTCGGCAAAGAGAAAGTCTCTAAGTACAGTTTCCTTCACCTTGGTGATGGCACTCAGTCGCCTCAGATTGAATAGTTTCCCGTCAGTTCTGTACTTCAGGCCTACTCCTTCAGTGCAGTGTTGAAAGGCATCAGTCAGAGTGGCAGAGAATATCATGCTGAACAAAGTGGGTGCTAAAACACACCCTTGCTTGACGTCATTTGTGACTGGGAAGGCCTCAGATGTTTCACCATCATCCAGGACACGAGTCATCATACCGTGATGAAATTGACGTACCATTCATATGAATCTGTCTGGACAGCCGAATTTCGACATAACTCTCCACGGGCCCTGGCTGTCAAACGCTTTTGTGAGGTCCACAAAAGTTGTGTAGAGTTCACAATTCTGCTCTTGACATTTCTTCTGTAGCTGATGCTCAGCGAAGATCATGTCAATAGTCCCAGGTCCCTTGCAGAAGGCGCACTGTGATTCTGGCAGTAAGCCCTGCTCCAGGTGAGTGATCAATCAGTTCAACAGAACCCATGCAAGAACTTTCCCCGCTTAGAGAGCAGCGAGATTCCATCGTGATTGTCGCATACCTGGCGATTGCCTTTCCTCTTATAGAGGTGCATGATGAACGCGTCTCTAAATTCCTGTGGAATGGATCCCTGCTTCCAGAAGGACTGGAACAGCTCAGTGAGTTTCCGTAGCAGCACGGGTCCACCGACTTTGTATACCTCTGCTGGTGTGGTGTCGGACCCTGGGGCTTTGCCACTTGACAGCTGGTTGATGGCTTTCTTTACTTCGTCCTCTTCTGGTGAAGCATCCGTGGAGTCATTGACTGCAACCTGGGGCATCTTGTCAATGGCCTCATCACTGATGACTGAGGAACAGTCGAGAACTGCTTCATAATGTTCAGCCCATCTCTGGAGAATCTGCGTCTTCTCTGTAAGGAGCATAGTGCCATCAGAGTTCAGGAGGGGAAAGCTCCCAGAAGACTGTGGACCATAGAGTGTGTTGAGGGCTTCATAAAACTGCTTATAGTCGTTCCTGTCAGCATATGCCCGTATTTCATCTGCTTTGGCGCTCAGTCACAAGTCCCGCATTTTGCACAGTCAGTTCTGGTACTGTTCTGCGAGAATTGATAAAGGCAGTCTTCTTTGCCTCTGAGGATGAATTGTTCTGATATGCACGATGCAGGCGATGCTTCTCAGCAAGTAAGGCCTGGATTTCTGCGTCATTTTCTTCAAACCAGTCTTGCCGCCTGCATGTGGAGGGCCCCAATACCTTTGATGCAGCTGTATGGACAGTGTTATGGAATCACTCCCAGTCTTTCTCAGCATCATCCTCAATACAAAGATCAGCAAGCTCATTCTCTAGGTCTTCCGCTAGATTTTCAGTGATGCGGCTGTTCTTCAGTTTCGACACGTTGATCCTTTTGAGAGCCTTACAGCCTTGTGGTTGTCTCTTCGGCATGATACAGAGCTTCATTTTGGATACTATGAGCCTGTGATCCATCCAACAGTCAGCACTGCACATAGATTTTGTAACACTGACATCTTGCCTGTCCCTTCTCCTAATGATGATATAGTCGATCAGATGCCAGTGCTTGGAACGGGGATGCATCCACGAAGTCCTGTTACAGGTAGGGAGGCGGAAGACTGTATTGGTGATCAGAAGGTCATGTGCTGCACAAGTTTTCAGCAGTAACAGGCCATTGCTGTTACACTTTCCCACTCCATTTTTCCCGATGACTCCTTCCAAGGCTCCGGCATCACATCCGACTCTTGTGTTAAAATCACCAAGCAGGATCAGCTTGTCTGTGTGGTGCACTGATGATAGCAGAGCATCTAGTTCTTCGTAGAATTTATCCTTCACATCTTCTGGGTTGGTCATTGTGGGAGCATATGCGCTGATCAGAGTAGCTTGTTTTCCTTTTTGAAGCGGAAGCTGCATTGTCATGAGTCGATCATTCACACCCTTGGGGGGACTGGCAAATTTCCGAACAAGATGATTCTTGATGGCGAAGCCAACTCCAGATTCACGACACTCATCACTACTGCTGCCGCTCCAGAAGAATGTATAGCCTCCGCCTGACTCAGACAACCATCTTTCATTAGCAAGACGAGTTTCGCTAAGGGCTGCAATGTCAATGTTGTAGCATGCGAGCTCTCTGGCAACAAGTGCTGTTCTTCTCTCCAGTCTGTCTGCTGTGATGTTGTCCAGTAGCGTGTGCACATTCCATGTGCCAATGGTGATTGATGTCACTCTAAGTTTTGTTTTTGTTCGACCGCTTTTGTGGGATCCCTGCCAGCCAGGGTAAGGTGAAGCAGGCAATGTTTAGGGCAACTTTTCTAGCCCCCTCCTCATTCTATGGAGGTGAGCAGTGCAATCCTGAATAGGGCTGCTCAGTCGCTCAAGAAGACTCTGAACTCCACTGCTGCTTCGGTCAGTGAGGAACGACCATTATACCTGAGCCGCCTGTGTGCAGGACCGCGGCTACAGCTCCCAGTGTATCCACACCTGCTGCTTCGTCACTCCCCCATCGCCACAGGACTTGATATGATGTGATATGATATGATGTTGAGACTTGCGCGTGAATTGGATTAAAGTGAGGGAGAAATGCGCGACGTCAACCTCACTCTCTCTTCCCAGTTCCTATCTGTATCCAGTGGCAGGACAAGAGTCGAGACGGCAGGAGACAGGGCAGGGTGCAGTGGATGACCAGGATGCCTATGTGTCTTGTCGTGCTCTTGAGCATTCCACAACACTTGCTGCCACCGCCTTCCTGACCATTGAACCAGGTTTCCTCAGTCAGCCGGCTTCAGCCTTTGCTTGCTATGGGTAGACAGGCCCTAATTCACAGAAGGTCTCAGACTCATCGGCTACCCTCACCTGGTTTAGCCCGCCAGTCAAGACGGTTTCCGGGGTGTGACCACTGTCGCATGCTGACAGCTACTTCAGTCATAGAGAGGAAAGGAAGGGAAGAGGGGGAGCTGCTAGGGAGGGGCAGCTATGCCATCATTGTCAGGATGTTGGTATATACGGAGGTGGCATCCATGGTGGCAAGGAAGATGATCTCAGGGAGGCTGTCAATGCTGTGGAGTTTGTGGAAAAAGTTGGTTGTGTCCTGGAAGAAGCTGGCCCTGTGTGCAGTGTGTGTATGTGGTTTGAGGATGTTTTTTTTTTTTAAGTCCCAATATATAGCTGCCTACCTCAAATATTTACAAGACGATGGACAATCCTTAGATACCCATCCCAAACACATAGCCAAACACATCCATTTCATCCTCACCCTTAATAACTTTACATTCAACAACAAAACATTATCCAAACCATGGGAACAGCCCTTGGTATTAGGATGGCTCTCCAATATGCCTAGCCTCTGTTTTCCAGAAGCTGGTAATGGGCAACAAGGAATGGATCACTTGATGAGTATCTGTTCTGTTCATTCCCTCTGGGGCACCTGGCACTGGCCACTGTCGGAAGACAGGTTGCTGGGCTAGATGGACTTTTGGTCTGATCCAGTAGGGCCGTTCTTATGTTCTTATGTTCTTTTCATGGACCACCTTGAAGAATAATTTCTGGACAAATGCACCATGAAACCAATGATATACCTGAGATACATCAATGATATCTTCATCTTCTGGACAGACAGCTTAAACTCTCACATTGAGTTCTACCAGAACTTCAACAACCGCCACCCTTTCACTAAACTCTCTCTGGAACATTCCCACACCAGCATCAAATTCCTAGACACCACAATTACCTTCAACAATGGAACCCTACAGACAACTATATACAAGAAACCCATAATCAGCACCCCTATCTTCATAGATCCAGTAACCATCCCAAACACACCAAGAAATTTGTTATCTAAACCCAAGCATTCAGATACCATGGAATATGCTCTGAGGAGAAAGTCTGTGATATACACCATAACACACTCAAAACCTCCTTCATCAAAAAAGAACACTCCATCAGAGAAGTAGATCACACCCTGAAACAGACCACCCAAATACGCTGAGAGAACCTGCTTCAATACAGAAATAAAACCCCCTCCCACCACACACATCACACACACCCAGTTGTCACCTATCACCCTCCACTGGAACCCATATGGGGTATCATCAAATAACTACAACCCATACTCAATGGGGACCCCATCCAGAAAAAATATTTCCTGGACCCCGTCTTTTGGCCCTCTAGAACCCCTAGCCTCTCCAAGCTCAGTATCAGAAGCAAGCTCCCCACAGACTAGGACACACCAACTCAAAGTGGCACCAGACCCTGCCATAACAAAAGATGCAGACATATCTTCAGTGCTACAGTGATCAACATCCCCCACAACACACCTTTCAAGATGTGTGGGTCCTACACTTACCTATCACAACATGTGGTGCACTAAATTCCCCAATAGCAACTATGTCAAGGTAAAACCAGACAATCACTATGCTCTCGAATGAACTCCCACAGGAAAATGATAAAAGACAAAAACACCACATAACCTGTGGGTGAACACTTTTCACAGAGTGATCACTCAATATCTGATCCATCAGTCCTCATCCTCCAAGGAAATCTGCACAATATTTTCAAAAGATGAGCCTGGGAGCTTAAATTCATAACTCTGTTAGACACTAAAAATCATCAACTGAATAGAGACACTGAGGCCTTGGCTACACTCACACTTTACAGCGCTGCAACTGGGGTGTGAAAAAACACACCCCTGAACGCTGCAAGATACAGCACTGTAAAGCGTCAGTGTAATCAGGGCAGCAGCGCTGGGAGCGCGGCTCCCAGCGCTGCACGCTACACCCATAAGGGATGTGGTTTACATGCAGCGCTGGGAGAGCTCTCTCCCAGCGCTGCCGCTCTGACTACACTCACACTTCAAAGCGCTGCCGCGGCAGCGCTCCCGCAGTTCTGCCAGGGCAGCGCTTTGAAATTCCAAATGTAGCCATACCCTGATTTTATGTCTTATCAGAACATCTATAATCCACTAACAACTCACTCCCCCTGCCCCAGCTGCTTTCCCCTCTTCTTTCCTCCCTGTGACTGGAGGGGTGTGAATTGGCCAGTTCACCTTAAATGGTCACTTGTTAACTATGCTAAACAATCTGTTCCGCCTTGTATTTAGCTGTGACATGCTGATTAAATTTCCCAGACTTGAAGAAGAGCTCTGTGTAAGCTCAAAAGCTTGTCTTTCTCACCAACAGAAGCTGGTCCAATAAAAGATACTACCTCAGCCAGCTGGTCTCTCAACAGAATATGAAAATTCAGAATCTTGAGTGTGTTATCTTCACATGCATTTTAGAACAGATACATGTCAAATTTAAGGTGTATTCTTGTGGGGCAGCTAATGCATTAAAATGGTTCTTCCATTAAATGTAATAGATGTACTGCAAAGAGATGAACAAAGTACTAATGGACATTAATTAGTTAATACAGCCAAGCAACCAGCCATAGTACCTGCTAAGTTTCCCCTCCATCCCCCCAGGTTAACACTTCTACGATATAAACAACGATTAAATAACCTTTACTGTAAGTTATGGTCATTTGTTTGCAAAATGGATGTTATGTTGTTATAAATGAAATATATTCATATTTTAATTTTCTAAAAAGAAGTCTGCAGGCTTGCTGACAATTTGTGGGGGGGGCAGGAATCTTGTGTATCATTAGACCTACATACTGCCATCACTGCTGAAAAAATGTACATTAGCTGTGTTTACTCACAGGAACCTACCTGGCAATCAAACATCTCAGGTTGCACCACAACATACTGCATTCTCCAGAAGACCACCTGAGCATCAATAACAGGGGTTATAATCAGCAAGAGAGAGTGAAAGGTCTCCCAAATCCATACAACTAGCCACCTATGTTTTCAGCACTGATGGCTTAACCTCTTCTGTTGCTCTGGGTTAATTAAAATGGTTATTCTCTCAGCCTCTGAAGGATAGAAAATAAAAACTTACCAACACCAACCAACCTATGTTGGTTTCCTAGACCTTAACAGACAAAGCCTCAGCTGAGTGCAAGAATGTAGTGGACAAAGTGTCCAAATGATAAGAGAGCCATCCAGTGGACCATAAAGAAATACACGAACAAGTCAAATCTGAACAAAAATGGAAAATGTTCACGAATATGCCATCTCTGTGTTTTTCTGTGGACTGCTGGGTATTGCCTCTCCGCTATTGTTGCCCTACTCCATGGCCCACAGGTTAATATAGCACTGGTTTTAGAGTTGTCATATGACAGATCCTAGCCCCAGTATCTTTGGTAATACCACCATCCACACCAAGAGTGCACATATCAAGTGACAACGCCTCTGCTGTAGACTCAAGGAAACAAATCACACAGCTCTTCACAAGGCAAGACATAACAACAGCCAATAGACTCAGGGTATGTTTATACTACCCTCTGGATCGGTGAGTATTAATCGATCTATCAGGGATCGATTTATCGCATCTCATCTAGACATGATAAATTGATCAGCAAATTCATGCCCGTACTCTACCTCGGCAGGAGGAGTAAGCAGCATCGATGAGGGAGCCACAGCAGTCAACTCGCCGCCGTGAGGATGGCCAGATAAGTCGAACTAAGATACTTTGATTTCAGCTACGCGAATAGTGTAGTTGAAGTTGCGTATCTTAGGCCATGGCTACACTGGCACTTTACAGCGCTGCAACTTTCGCTCTCAGGGGTGTGAAAAAACACACCCCTGAGTGCTGCAAGATACAGCACTGTAAAGCCTCAGTGTAATCAGTGCCGCAGCACTGGGAGCGTGGCTCCCAGCACTGCAAGCGATACCCGTAGAGGATGTGGTTTACATCCAGCACTGGGAGAGCTCTCTCCCAACGCTGGCGCTGCGACCACACTCACACTTCAAAGCACTGCCGGGGCAGCACTGCCGCAGTGCTGCCCCGGCAGCGCTTTGAAGTTTCAAGTGCAGCCATACCCATAGTTCGATCCCGCCCCTAGTGTAGACCAGTCCTCAGAGAGCAGGCAGAAGCATTTGTGAGAGCTGCTGGAGTATAGGCAATAGACTGCAGTTTAGTGCTGCCCGATGCATGTGTGGACATGTGAATTCTCTGCTGATTCCAGGCTATTACAGTAAATTACAGTAAAATAAACAAACTGGAAAGACTGTAGAGATAAGCAACAAAAATTATCAATAGGCATGAAATACTGACATGATGAAATATTAAAACATCTAAATGTGTATACTACTGCTTGGGGATGGCTAAGGGCAGCACATATTTTAAGAGGAGAAATTATTTAGTGTGGTACATGGCAATATATCTTGGATTAGTAGGATGAAATTAAGAGAGGGAGAATTTAGGTTGAATAGAAGGAGAAACTTCCTGACTGTGATATGCATTAGGCTTTGAAGTAGTCTCCAAAGGGAAGTGGTGGAAGCCCAATTGCTTGGGCTTTTAAAATTAGAATGGACAAAGAACTAGAAAATGTGCTGTGGGGAACAATTTGGCAGGGAGATGGGCTGGCTGAGCTAATAGGTCTTTTCTATTTCTAACTTACAGAGTGATGCAGTTGAATGGTATTTAGCAAGTAAAATGCAGGTTCTTACCATGGGTTCCATTGTGCCTTTATGGCAGAGTTCCATATTGGAAGTGGTGTGAAGTCTCGTCACCCCAGCAGGAGCTCTGGGCACTATTCTGCATCTAGGAGGCAGAACATGGCTTGGAACAACTCTGCACCCGGG
This sequence comes from Gopherus evgoodei, assembly GCF_007399415.2. Taxonomy (NCBI): domain Eukaryota; kingdom Metazoa; phylum Chordata; order Testudines; family Testudinidae; genus Gopherus; species Gopherus evgoodei. The sequence continues at coordinate 49,121,076 of NC_044323.1, forward strand.
CAGAATGTGCCCATTATTACACTCCTGTAGGGGCTGCAGCACACTCCCTCCTGTGTGGCCAGTCAGCTGGACATTACCCATGGGCTTGAGACCATTGATTTGCATCCTTTCATCTCCTTGCCATTCATTTGGAGAGTATCATGTCCCAGAGCAAGGAGTATCTGGCAGAAGCAGTCCCTGTCCTCTGGGGAACACAAGGACTGTACTTGTATCCCACTGATACATAGCTATGCAACAGGGTTCTCCTTGTGTCTTCCTTACCCTGTACACATATTAAGCAGCAGGGAACTAGCTGCCCCCGGTCACCTGAGCACACTTGCAGCTTCTGATTAGCATTGAGGCAGGGGCCATCTTTTTCTCTATACAGCCTCTAGCACAAAGGGAACCTGACCCTGAGTGGGGTCTCCAGGTGCTTCCATAATAGAAATGCTAAATAATAACAGGGACAGTTAGTTATGCCATTCCTGGCACAAGCATCCATTATACACACATAAATATGCAGTTATCTAGTGTAAGTGCACAGGTCAGCGCTCTTTAGCCATATTACCCTCCTCCACAGCCAAAAGAAGGCAAGAAAATTATGGAACTACACCTCTAGCCTGATATAACGCTGCCCTCAGGAGCCAAAAAATCTTGTTTCGTTATAGGTGGAACTGTGTTATATCGAACTTGCTTTGATCCACTGGAGTGTGCAGCCCCCCTGCCCCCCGAACACTGCTTTACCACGTTATATCCAAATTCGTGTTATGTCGGGGTAGAGGTGTATATTGGGTAGAGGTGTATGTTTACTAGTTGTTTAATAGTATCTTTTCAAATTAACATGACAGGGATTTTAGGAGTCTGGTTCCTAATATATATTTATGTATTTATCTAATTTCTGAGGGTAACTTTAGCAACATTGTTTGAGATTTTAGGAAACTGCCATTTATTTGGTGAGAATATACAAAATGCTTGAGATTTTCAAAGCAATGTGTAGGATTTCATCACACACCTCCCATGTCTGAGAGCTTGCCTACACAGTGGGGAAATGAGCACTACAGGGGTGGGATTTCTAAAGCCACTAACTTGGTGTGCACTGATTGGTCCATTAAGATCCTGCTGCTGCGCACCAAAGGTTCCCTATTGTGCTTTAGCAGAGTTCTATCTGAAACAGCCCAGAATCCTTTGCACGGCTTCAAAAGCTTCAGCCAGTGTTCTCACAGCACCTGTATGTCACAAATCATTTGAGAGCCTCATTCCATGGTTAGATTAATATTGTGGATGCAGGTGTGCAATTACTATTCATTTCAGATAGCTCCCACAGAGTGTTAGGTCCTTTCCAGACATACAAGAAAGGATGGTCCCTGCCCCTAAAAGCTTACAGTCTAAGGACAGACAGGCAGACAAAGGCAGGGAAGTGAAACAACAGAATGGTTTTTCTGCACAAATCAGTGACATTCACTATGGCAGCATGGGAAGGAAATTAGGCAGTAATTAAGAGTCATGAAGGTTGGAGCTAAGCTCACACGTGGTGCTGCACTAGGAATTATTTTGGGGATGTTCTATGGCCTGTGTTAGACAGGAGGTCAGACTAGAAGTTCACAATGTTCCATTCTGGCCTTGAAATCTATGGATCTAAGACACAGAGAAATCATCCAGCTTTTGTTATCTTCTGTTCAGAAGGAATTCTGCTGACCTCCACAATGCCCAGATAGCTGTGATCTAACTGGTGTACATATTTGTGGAGGTGGCTTGCCAGAAAGCACTGGGTGATATTTTTGCAAAAATAAGAAAAAATATCCAAACTGTTAAGCTCCGTCCCCCTCTATTTTGGCTGTTTGAAGCACAAGTGACCTCTGACAGAACCACATGTGCATTTGGGCTTCTTCAAAGTTGTAATCAGGATCAGGAACAGTCAACATGGATTCACTAAGGGCAAGTCATGCCTGACCAACCTGATTGCCTTCTGTGATGAGATAACTGGCTCTGTGGATATGGGGAAAGAGGTGATGTGACATATCTTGACTTTAGCAAAGCTTTTAATATGGTCTCCCACATATTCTTGCCAGCAAGTTAAAAAAGTATGGATTGGATGAATGGACTATAAAGTGGATAGAAAGCTGGCTAGATTGTCGGGCTCAATGGGTAGTGATCAATGGCTTGATGTCTAGTTGGCAGCTGGTATCAAGCGGAGTACCCCTGGGGTCAGTCCTGGGGTCAGTTTTGTTCAACATCTCATTAATAATCTGGATGATGGGATTAATTGCACCCTCAGAAAGTTCACAGATGACACTAAACTGGGGAGAGAGGTAGATATGCTGGAGGGTAGGAATGGGGTCAAGAGTGACCCAGACAAATTGGACAAATCTAAAGAAGTTAAATAAGGACAAGTGCAGAGTCCTGCATTTAGGAAGCTAGAATCCCATGCACTGCTACAGGCTGGGGACCTACTGGCTAAGCAGCAGTTCTGCAGAAAAGGACCTGGGGATTACAGTGGATGAGAAATTGGATATGAGTCAGCAGTGTGCCCTTCTTGCCAGGAAGGTGAACGGTATATTGGGCTGTATTGGTAGGAGCATTGCCAGTAAATCGAGGGACGTGATTATTCCCCTCTACTTGACACTGGTGAGGCCACACCTGGAGTATTACATCCAGTTTTGGTTCCCCCACTACAAAAGGGATGTGGACAAATTGGAGACACTCCAGCGGAAGGCAATGAAAATGATTAGAGAGCTGGGGCACATGACTTACGAGGAGAGGCTGAGGGAACTGGGGTTATTTAGTCTGCAGAAGAGAAGAGTGTGGGGAGATTTGATAGCCACCTTCAACTACCTGAAGTGCGCTTCCTAAGAGGATGGAGCTAGGCTGTTCTCAGTGGTGGCAGATGACAGAACAAGCAGTAATGGTCTCAAGTTGCAGTGGGGGAGGTCTAGGTTGGATATTAGGAAACACTATTTCACTAGGAGGCTAGTGAAGCACTGGAATGAGTTACCTAGGGAGGTGGTGGAATCTCCATCCTTAGAGGTTTTTAAGACTCGTCTTGACAAAGCCTTGGCTGGGATGATTTAGTGGGTGTTGGTCCTGCTTTGAGCAAGGGATTGGACTAGATGACCTCCTGAGATCTCTTCCAACTCTAATCTTCTATGATTCTATGATAACCAGTTGGGAGCTGCTTCCCTACATGCAGGATGAAAGTCTCCTTGCTTGGTAATGCACTTGGGTTGGCATCTGCAATTACATTTGAAATCTGCCCATGCCTCTTCCACCTTCCTCTTTTGGGGGGGGGAGTTCCCCCTCCTTGTTGTCAGACTCATTATGCTGACTCATATCTCCAGCTAGAGCATAACGGTTATTCTGAAATGTCAGCTGTTGCTCTTTTCACCCTCACATGGTTTCAGATTTAGTTTGAGGTTTCCCTAATGCATAAACAATTACTAAAATTATGGTTTTTGACAGTCAAAGTACTGCGAAGATGCTATTCCATTGTAAAAACCTATATTTCCAAAGTTGTAATGAAAAGCTGGATCATAATGACCTATATGTTTCTTTGTAGTTCACCCAAAAGGAAGTCGGTATATGTCTGTCAAATGTATTTCAGACATTAGATGTTGTTTGACAGGAGAAATAGCTAACAGCGTTATCATGTATTCCTTACTAACTGTGAAGAGCATTATTTGAAGAATATGGCTTGAATATTCCTAAAGATTATTGCTTGATTAAGAAACGTGGTCATAATTTATATGATCTTTCATATATGATATAGTTTCCTTGTGATTCTTGTACAGACCTCTCTGCTCCAGTGATGTCCTTTTAAAATTAGCTTTTGGTAAAATTAGCTCATGGTATAATTCTCCACTCTGAACCTTAGCGTCCAAAAGATGGGGTACCAGTATGAATTCCTCTAAGCTTAATTACCAGCTTAGTACTTGTAGCGCTGCCACCAACCAGGAATTCCAGTGCCTGGTACACTCTGGTCCCCCCAAAACCTTGCCCGGGGACCCCCAAGACCCAGACCCTCTGGATCTTAACACAAGGAAAGTAAACCCTTCCCTCACCATTGCCTCTCCCAGGCTTCCCCTCCCTGGGTTACCCTGGAAGATCACTGTGATTCAAACTCCCTGAATCTTAAAACAGAGAGGAAAATTCACCTTCCCCCCTCCTTTTCTCTCCCCCTTCCAGACTCTCCCTGAGAGAGAAAGTAATCCTAACACAGAGAGAAATTAACCTTTCTCTCCCCCTTCCCTCCTTTCTCCCCACCAATTCCCTGGTGAATCCAGACCCAGTCCGCTGGGGTCTCACCAGAATTAAAAAAAATCAGGTTCTTAAACAAGAAAAGCTTTTAATTAAAGAAGGAAAGACAGTAAAAATTATCTTTGTAAATTTAAGATGGAATATGTTACAGGATCTTTCAGCTATGGACACTGGGAATACCCTCCCAGCCTAAGTATACAAGTACAAATTAAAATCCTTTCAGCAAAATATGAATTTGATCTCCTTCCAGCCAAATACACAATTGAACTTCTTCCAGCCAAATGCACATTTGCAAATAAAGAAAACAAACATAAGCCTAACTCGCCTTATTTACCTAGTACTTACTATTCTGAACTTATAAGAGCCTGTATCAGAGAGATTGAGAGAAACCTGGTTGCACATCTGGTCCCTCTCAGAATCCAGAGAGAACAACAACCAAAAACTAACAGCACACGCAAAGCCTTCCCTCCCTCAAGATTTGAAAGTATCCTGTCCCCTGATTGGTCCTCTGGTCAGGTGACAGGCAGGTTCACTGATCTTAACCCTTTACAGGCAAAAGAGACATGAATTACTTCTGTGCTATTAACTCTTACTTATCTGTTTATGGCAAGAGCCTTGTGGTTTCAGCAGAATAAGGACTGGTTCTCTGCTGATGCTCTTACTAAACTGGTCCGTGTTATTGCAGGTTATGAAATGATTCCCCACTCGTTTACATGACTGTGTGAATCAGGAGTAATTCCACTGAAGTAAGTGGAATAACACAAGTGGGCACCAGTGTGAGTGAGAGGAGAATGAGGCCCTAGGAACCTCATTTGTTACCTTAAAGCCAAAACAAAGCACAATGGAGAAGCAAAACATATGTAAATAGAAAACCCTGCCTGGACCAATGTAGGGGGTGAACAGGACCATGTTATTACTAAGAGTCTATTATAGCTAGAAATGCACTAAAAGAGTCATGCCACACAAAGCCTGATCTGCCAGTGCAGAAAACTAAGGGCTAAATACCATATAATGCATAGAATGTGCCTGTCCAATTTTCTAGCCACAGTAAGTCCTGCAACCAAACACTAAACTAAAACACTGCAGAACTGATACAAGTCAACTGACCAGAACTCAACCAAACTGCCAGTAAAAGAAATTCAACCCTACCTCTCCTCAGGGTTAAACCACCCCTCAAGTATAGATAAGGCTTGCCCTGGAAAAGCGACATGCTCAGGCCCTGTGAGATCAATGAGAGAAGCAAATTCTGGATTCTCCTGTCCTCCAGTGAGAAGACCCTTCCCCCAGATCCAAGACATGAAAATCTAGGGGTTATCTGTGAGAGCATCTCTACTGATCTCATCTGTTGGGATAAAATAACAAGGAGAGGTGAGTGTTAGGATAACCCTGATAATAACCTACATTCTGTGTTCTTGTGGCATACAGCTATTAATACTGTTACCTTGGTCATCATTAAGAAATGAACCTGGACCTCCACTGCTAAGAGCATATTAAGCTTCTACAGCTTGAGGTAAAGGGTTACATGGCCTTTGCTGGTAGCTATACGAGACCCAGGTCCTCTCTGGCTCAGGCACAGAGGGAAATATGTAATATACTGAACAGTGGGTGTACACAGTCACAGATTTATTTATTTTTACAAAAGGATGAGTTTTTCACCAGCATCATATTTCTTTGTCCCCAAGATACTTCCTTTGGATGACCTTTCTCTTCCCCATTTTCTGCTTTATATTTGCCCTCTTTTGTGTTATTGCTGAGTGAAGGGTTTGGCACTCCTCCCCTGAACATTGCTTTTAGGTTTTTATACCACACTTATCACAGCTCTTATCTGATCCTGTGTGTTTAACAAGACCCTACAAAAGGGTGCACCACATGAGATATAAAGGCTTTGAGAAGGACACCCCAAGCAAGGACTCAATAAATGTGCCACTTGGAAAGGAATTCGGTGAGCAAGCTGAACTAGCTTGTTCCTATGAACAAGTGCTGCTCATCATTCTGTGTGCTCAAAAGATTTGAAATGCTATAAAACTAAATGTTGCTTCTCACTGCTCTCTAGTGTTGTGGTCACTGTTATGAACACATCGTGGATGGTCATGCAGTATATCATGGGCTCCCAATCTGTACAGGAATCAGAGTTGTCTGACCTGCTGTGTGCTGAGGAAAGAAACAACACACAAAGCCCAAGATTTGGTAGTGATGGGGGACTTCAACTATCCAGATATATGTTGGGAAAATAACACCGCGGGGCACAGACTATCCAATAAGTTCCCGGACTGCATAGCAGACAACTTTTTATTTCAGAAAGTTGAAAAAGCTACTAGAGGGGAAGCTGTTCTAGACTTGATTTTAACAAATAGGGAGGAACTTGTTGAGAATTTGAAAGTAGAAGGAAGCTTGGGTGAAAGTGATCATGAAATCATAGAATTTGCAATTCTAAGGAAGGGTAGAAGGGAGTACAGCAGAATAGAGACAATGGATTTCAGGAAGGCGGATTTTGGTAAGCTCAGAGAGCTGATAGGTAAGGTCCCATGGGAATCAAGACTGAGGGGAAAAACAACTGAGGAAAGTTGGCAGTTTTTCAAGGGGACACTATTAAGGGCCCAAAAGCAAGTTATTCCGATGGTTAGGAAAGATAGAAAATGTGGCAAAAGACCACCTTGGCTTACCCTTGAGATCTTGCGTGACCTACAAAATAAAAAGGCGTCATATAAAAAATGGAAACTAGGTCAGATCACGAAGGATGAATATAGGCAAATAACACAGGAATGCAGAGGCAAGATTAGAAAAGCAAAGGCACAGAATGAACTCAAACTAGCTATGGGAATAAAGGGAAACAAGAAGACTTTTTATCAATACATTAGAAGCAAGAGGAAGACTAAGGACAGGGTAGGCCCACTGCTCAATGAGGAGGGGGAAACAGTAACGGGAGACTTGGAAATGGCAGAGATGCTTAATGACCTCTTTGTTTCGGTCTTCACTGAGAAGTCTGAAGGAATGTCTAGTATAGTGAATGCTTATGGGAAGAGGGTACATTTAGAAGATAAAATAAAAAAAGAGCAAGTAAAAAATCACTTAGAAAAGTTAGATGCCTGCAAGTCACCAGGGCCTGATGAAATGCATCCTAGAATACTCAAGGAGTTAATAGAAGAGGTATCTGAGCCTCTAGCTATTATCTTTGGGAAATCATGGGAGACGGGGGAGATTCCAGAAGACTGGAAGGGGGCAAATATAGTGCCCATCTATAAAAAGGGAAATAAAAACAACCCAGGAAACTACAGACCAGTTAGTTTAACTTCTGTGCCAGGGAAGATAATGGAGCAGGTAATCAAAGAAATCATCTGCAAACACTTGGAAGGTGGTAAGGTGATAGGGAATAGCCAGCATGGATTTGTAAAGAACAAATCGTGTCAAACTAATCTGATAGCGTTCTTTGATAGGATAACGAGCCTTGTGGATAAGGGAGAAGCGGTGGATGTGATATACCTAGACTTTAGTAAGGCATTTGATACGGTCTCGCATGATATTCTTATAGATAAACTAGGAAAGTACAATTTAGATGGGGCTATTATAAGGTGGGTGCATAACTGGCTGGATAACCGTACTCAAAGAGTAGTTGTTAATGGCTTCCAATCCTGCTGGAAAGGTATAACAAGTGGGGTTCCGCAGGGGTCTGTTTTGGGACCGGTTCTGTTCAATATCTTCATCAACGATTTAGATGTTGGAATAGAAAGTACGCTTATTAAGTTTGCGGACGATACCAAACTGGGAGGGATTGCAACTGCTTTGGAGGACAGGGTCAAAATTCAAAATGATCTGGACAAATTGGAGAAATGGTCTGAGGTAAACAGGATGAATTTCAATAAAGATAAATGCAAAGTGCTCCACCTAGGAAGGAACAATCAGTTTCACACATACAGAATGGGAAGAGACTGTCTAGGAAGGAGTATGGCAGAAAGAGATCTAGGGGTCATAATAGACCACAAGCTTAATATGAGTCAACAGTGTGATACTGTTGCAAAAAAAGCAAACGTGATTCTGGGATTCATTAACGGGTGTGTTGTAAACAAGACACGAGAAGTCATTCTTCCGCTTTACTCTGCGCTGGTTAGGCCTCAACTGGAGTATTGTGTCCAGTTCTGGGCACTGCATTTCAAGAAAGATGTGGAGAAATTGGAGAGGGTCCAGAGAAGAGCAACAAGAATGATTAAAGGTCTTGAGAACGTGACCTATGAAGGAAGGCTGAAGGAATTGGGTTTGTTTAGTTTGGAAAAGAGAAGACTGAGAGGGGACATGATAGCAGTTTTCAGGTATCTAAAAGGGTGTCATCAGGAGGAGGGAGAAAACTTATTCACCTTAGCCTCCAATGATAGAACAAGAAGCAATGGGCTTAAACTGCAGCAAGGGAGATTTAGGTTGGACGTTAGGAAAAAGTTTCTGACTGTCAGGGTAGTTAAACACTGGAATAGATTGCCTAGGGAAGTTGTGGAATCTCCATCTCTGGAGATATTTAAGAGTAGGTTAGATAAATGTCTATTAGGGATGGTCTAGACAGTATTTGGTCCTGCCATGAGGGCAGGGGACTGGACTCGATGACCTCTCGAGGTCCCTTCCAGTCCTAGAGTCTATGAGTCTATGAGTCTATTACTTTTGGCATTCACTGTGCAGTTGAACATGGTGCACCATTGCTTTTGGGTTTGGGAAACAAGCACTGAGTGGTGGGATTGCATCGTTATGCAGGTCTGGGATGACAAACAGTGGCTGCAGAACTTTCTGATGTGGAAATCCACCTTTCTGAACTGTGTATGGAGCTCACTCCAGCCCCGTGGCACCAGGATACCAAAATGAGAGCTGCCCTCTTGGTGGACAAGTGCATAGCAATCGCTGTGTGGAACCTGGCAAGTCCAGATTTCTACTGGTCTGTCACAAATCAGTTGGGAGTTGGGAAGTCCACTGTTGGGACTGCGTTAATGCAAGTGTGCAGGGCCATTAATCACCTCCTGCTACAAAGGACAGTGATTCTGGGCAATGTGCAGGAAATAGCGGATGGCTTTGCAGCAATGAGATTCCCTAATGGCGGTGGGGCAATAGATGGCACACATATCCAAATATTGGCCCTAGACCTTCTTGTATGGGAGTACATCAATAGAAAGGGGTACTTCTCTATGCTGTGCAGGTCCTTGTGAATCACCATGGGCATTTCATTGATATCAGCACAGGGTGGTCAGGGAGGTACATGATGCACGCATCTTCAGGAACACTGGCCTGTACAGAATCTGCAAGCAGGGACTTTCTTTCCAGATCAGAATATTCCAATGGTGGGTGTTGAAATGACCATAGTGACCCTGGGAGACGCAGCTTACCCCTTACTGTCATGGCTGATGAAGCCTTACAAAGGAAACATGGACAGCAGCAAGGAGTGCTTCAACAGTAGGCTGAGCAGGTGCAGAATGACTGTGGAATGTGCCTTTGGCAGATTAAAAGTGTGGTGGTTCTGCCTTTATGGCAGGCTAGACCTAAATGAGGAAAATATTCCCATGGTCATAGCAGCCTGCTGTGCACTCCATAATAGTTGTGAGGCTAAGGGTGAAAAGTTTCCCCATGGGTGGAATGTGGAGGTGGATCACCTGGCAGCTGATTTTGAACAGCTAGATACCAGGGCTATTAGAGGGGCATAATGGGGGGCTATTTGAATCAGGGAGGCTTTGAGGCACCATTTGGACAGTGAGTTCCAGTAAAGTGTCTTTCTATATCGCACTCTGCCATGCTTTGTTAACTTTCATGAAAATGTTGATGATTCCTGACCATGATTTGTACTAAGCAAATGATCAAATTGCCACTGTGTATTAATTCCAGCAGCAACCACCATGTGTAGGAGACAAATAAAGATTGGTTATCTTTCAGAGAGTTTGTTTTTATTAAATACTAATTAACAACAAACACAAAAGGCTTGGTGGGAAGGGAGATAATAACGAACATCAGTGTAGGCTCTTTTAGCTATGTGTGAGTCCAGCTATCATCTTGGAGCTGTCAGAAGGGATGGATTGAATGGAATACGTAGACAGGCCAGGAAATTGCAAGGAATATATGGGAGGAATTTCAGGAGGGCATGGAAAGCAGTTCTGTATCGGCTTCGGGGGCGGGGAACCATGCATGAATTCAGTGTGCAGCAGGATTAGGGACTTCAACATCTCCATTTGCTCCACCATCACTTTTATAATTTGCTCCTGACCCATTAAATTTCAGTCTTGGCTCTTCTTTCTGTCCTGCCTGTATATTTTATAATTTTCTTTTAAAGTCTGCACCCTGCATTCTGAGGATTGAAGCACTTCTTGATTCATGTCATCCTTACTCCTCCTTGGTCACTTCTTTATCTGGTGAAGGCACTCCACTGGTGTGTAGGAGGTTCTCCTGAAGGCCACATCTGCAGAAGAACAAGAATCAATAAACAGAAGCATGATTTTTAGTTCACACACAGCATTGAATCATTATAGTAAAAAGCACTTCTTTTTAAATACAAATCAGTTTCTTACTGTCCCTTGACAAGCACACAGCTTGGGGAACACCCTGAACATAGTGAGTTCAGCCCAGGGGAGGGGGATGATGCTACTGCATGCTCCACATCAACCTCTTACTCAAACTCCTCATCATCGACTTTGTCCTTAGGGTTAATTCTGCTATCTGCTGTCTCCAGCCCCACTGAAATATCCACGGGGCTCTTGGCAGTGGAGGTGGGGTCGCCACCAAGGAGGGCGTCCAGCTCCTTATAAAAGCAGCAAGTCTTCAGCACAGCATCAGAGTGATGGTTTAACTCCCTTGCCTTCTGGTATGCCTGCCTCAGTGCCTTTGTCTTTGCACAGCGATGCATGTCCCATTCATAGCCCTTATCCAACATGCCATGAGAAATCTGCCCATAGGTATCGAAGATCCTACGGCTGGAGAGGAGCTGGGACTATGCAGCCTCCTCTCCCCAATGTGCCAGCAGACCCAACAACTCATGCGTGCTCCAAGTGGGAGAGTGTTTTCTGCGTGGAGCCACCATGGTCAGATGGGAAGGTGCACTGTAAGCTCTCCATGCCGAGAAAACAGGAAGTGGAATTTCAAAAAATCCAAGGCAACAGAGCAACAGAGTTTGAACTTCTGACCAGAGCGGTTAGGATGGGCATTGCAGGACACCTCCTGAAGGCCATTTACAGTGACATAACCAAGCGCAGTGTCTACACTGACACTTTGCTGCACAAAGCTCTATGCCTCTCGTCAAGGTGGTTTTATTTTGTCAGCAAAGCAGGAGAGTTTCATCATTGGAAGTAGCATTGTAATGTGTACCCCTCCACTGTTTTCTCAATGAAAGCTGACTTTTGTTGACAAAACTTTGTAGTGTAGACAAGGCCTATCTTTCTCCAATGGGACAGCCAAACAGATACATTTCATAACCTCAGAAACAACACAATTTAACTGTTCTGCTTTTTAGAATGAAACAAGGACTAGAAAAGTATCCTATGCACTATGATATGTATATGTGACTATGTTGGACAACATATCTCATGTGTAACAGACATCAGTTATGGAGGGCAAAAGCATTTTTTCCAAGAGAAGCATGTTAAATTCAGTATGTTTCCTTACATTGAATGGCTGAAATTTTGATGCTAAGTGTACTGGTCTGGCAAGGAGGCAGGAACTAGGGTGGGACATGTAAAAATAAAATAGTGGAGCAAAGAGATCTAACTTTGGAGAAAAATACTTTCCCCAAGTTGGGTAACCTTAATTAAAAGCCAAAGGGCTTTCTTCTCCTCGTCCCATGCTTAACTCTCTGAACCAAAGTCAATGGAAAGACTCCCAGTGTCTTCAAAGGGCATTATACTAGCCCTTATAGAGGGAGAGGAGAATAGCTGATTATTTTCCCCTTTTCAACAAACCCCTGTGTAGTAGTTAAAATTGCTTCCACTGGCAGTCCAGAAGTATAACGGTTTGTCTCTTACATGTGGGAAATTGTTTTAAATATGCTGATCTGAAAAATATGTTTCAGACAGTGTAAACATTTAGAGGCAGGTCCTCAGCACAACTTCATTGACTTCAATGGACTGGTGCAGATACGCACCAGCTGAGGATCCGGCCCAACCCATTAGTCATTCTCAGACAGAATTACTATTTGATTTCAAAGGAAAATTTTATCTGAGTACTGCATGTAGGATCAGGCCTACAAAGCAATACAAAAAAGAATCCTTGTTAGGTATGATTTTGATTAATCACTGATTTGGCTTTTCCTTGCTCTGAATCCAGGCTCACATAGACAGATTCCTGTCATATGTGCCCCATCCCTCTTGGGGATTTAACAGACAGAAACTAAAAGAATTAGATGGACATATCCTATTTGAGCACCTCATAATATTAGTATGCTTATCTGCATAACATCCCTGTAAGATAAGGAAATGTTGTTAGTCCCATTTTAAAGATGGGGAGCTGGTACAGAGAGACTCGTGACCTACACAACATCACACAAGAAGGCTGCAGCAGAACGTGGACTTAAACTCAAGTCTTTCAAATCCCAAATTAACACTGTACCCACTGGTCCATTCTCCCGCTCCTTTCTTATCACTTATCCATCCTTATAACCTGTGCTATATAAATATATACTGAATAAGAGCTTTCTTTCTCTTTTTGTCTCTCCTGATTAGCTATTCCAGTTGGTGGGTCTACCATCATCTAGGCCATGGTATCTCAACCTAAAAGTCACAAACATGTTTCCGGAGATCATGATCACCCTGCCTTTCCTTATGGCTGGCTAAATGGGAAGTGGGTCCTGAAATGTTTTCTGTTATAACTTGGGGTCATGATATAGAAAAGTTTGAGAATCGCTGATCTAGTTGAATTTCACATTTTGTCTATTGTTCTTTTTTTTTTTGTATGTTTACTCTGAAGGCTTAAGTACAATTTTTGCAATATTTGGATAAACTTTGTCAAACAGTGTTTTGAGTTTCAGATCATTACAAAATTGCTCCGCCTTGAAATGTTAACATGTGTCTAACATTTCTTTGTATCCCTTTAGCTAAAAAATAGTTTGTGACTACTCCAGATTTTCCACATGGTTAAATCTCCTTGAAAACATGTGCATAGACTGTTTTAGAAGAAGAAAATAGGTTGTAATTAAGTACAGTTATTAATAACTGTATCTAATTATAATGGTTGTAGTGTGTGTATAAGTAGTTTGCCTTCTGGTGGTTGGTAGATGAGTGGTGGTGTCATGGTATAATTCCCCACTCTGAACCTTAGCGCCCAAAAGATGGGGTACCAGCATGAATTCCTCTAAGCTCAATTACCAGCTTAGTACTTGTAGCGCTGCCACCAACCAGGAATTCCAGTGCCTGTTACACTCTGGTCCCCCAAAACGTTGCCTAGGGACCCCCAAGACCCAGACCCTCTGGATCTTAACACAAGGAAAGAAAACCCTTTCCCTCACAGTTGCCTCTCCCAGGCTTCCCCTCCCTGGGTTACTCTGGAAGATCACTGTGATTCAAACTCCTTGAATCTTTAAACAGAGAGGAAAATTCACCTTCCCCCCTCCTTCCCTCTCCCCCTCCCAGACTCTCCCTGAGAGAGAAAGTAATCCTAACACAGAGAGAAATTAACCTTTCTCTCCCCCTTCCAGACTCTCCCTGAGAGAAAAAGTAATCCTAACATAGAGAGAAATTAACCTTTCTTTCCCCCTTCCCTCCTTTCTCCCCACCAATTCCCTGGTGGAACCAGACCCAGTTCCCTGGGGTCTCACCAGAATAAAAAAAACAATCAGGTTCTTAAACAAGAAAAATTTTTAATTCAAGAAAGAAAAAACAGTAAAAAATATCTTTGTAAATTTAAGATGGAATATGTTACAGGGTCTTTCAGCTATGGACACTGGGAATACCCTCCCATCCTAAGTATACAAGTACAAATTAAAATCCTTCCAGCCAAATACACATTTGAACTCCTTCCAGCCAAATACACATTTGCAAATAAAGAAAACAAACATAAGCCTAACTTGCCTTATTTACCTAGTACTCACTATTCTGGACATATAAGAGACTGTATCAAAGAGATTGGAGAGAAACCTGGTTGCACATCTGGTCCCATTGAGCCCCCAGAGTGAACAACAACCAAAATCTAACAGCACACACAAAACTTCCCTCCCTCAAGATTTGAAAGTATCCTGTCCCCTGATTGGTCCTCTGGTCAGGTGACAGCCAGTCTCACTGATTTTGTTAACCCTTTACAGGCAAAAGAGATATGAAGTACTTCTGTTCTATTAACTCTTACTTATCTGTTTATGACAGGTGGTTTTGTGAATGCTAGGGGGGGCCTAAATGTTGGACTTATGCACCTAAAGTGGCATCCTCCTTGTGAATGGAGCCCCTGGTACTTTGTGGAGTTCATGAGATCTGCAGGACAGGTGACTCTGGTGGTAACCAGGAACCTTGCAGAGCTCATGGGATCTGTGTTATAGAGACCCAGTGGACCTCTTACACTCTATATTACTCCTATATAGTTATTTAAAAAAAGTTGAGTCAGTTAAGGTTGCTGCTATAGGATGTATTCTAAAGAATGCTGCTGTTAATTAAACCTAAGCATTTTGAGGTATCCGTAATGAAGAGCTAAGGATAGATAGATAAATATTCATCTCTTAAACACCCAGATATGTGATCCCTTAAATAGTGGTAGCTGAGGAGGTGATGTTTTGATTCACAAGTGGATCCAGTTTAGGCCAGGTTCCAAGCTGTGTCCAAATTCATAACAATGAGATTTCATGAGCTATTGCCATGAGACTTTGGCTACATTTGAACCAGAGTCACAAAACATGATTTAGGTCAGACCCAGAATCCAAACTGTAGGAACATATCTGTTCTTGAGGTTCAAATCCAATCCATCAACAACCTCAAATTCAAAGAGATTTAGAGACAAGGTTCCAGACATATTTGTTTTGGTTCAATTTGTATACAGATTACACACACACAAATGACATTAAAATAATGCTAAGGTTGCAAAGTCAATCATCCAAAGTTAGGAAATGCCAGAATTAGGGCTGTTGATTAATTGCAGTTAACTCATGCAATTAACTCAAAAAAAGTAATTGAGATTAAAAAAATGAATCACTATTAATCATAGTTTTAATCGCACTGTTAAACAATAGAATACCAATTGAAATGTATTAACTATTTTTGGATGTTTTCCTACATTTTCAAAGATATTGATTCAATTACAACACAGAATACACAGTGTACAGTGCTCACTTTACATTATTATTATTTATTACAAATATTTGCACTGTAAAATGATAAATAAAAGAAATAGTATCTTTCAATTCACCTCATACAAGTAGGGTAGTGCAATCTCTTTATGTAAACATGCAATTTACAAAAGTAGATTTTTTTGTTACATAAATGCACTCAAAAACAAAACAATGTAAAACTTTAGCACTTACAAGTCCAGTCAGTCCTACTTCTTGTTCAGCAAATTTCTTACATTTATGGGAGATAATACTGCCTGCTTCTTATTTACAATGTCATCTGAAAGTGAGAACAAGCATTCACATGTAAATTTTATAACCAGCATTACAAGGTATTTATGTACCAGATATGCTAAACATTTGTATGCCCCTTCATGCTTTGACCACCATTCAGAGGACACGCTTCCATGCTGAAGAACTAATTAAAAAAATACTGACTTAATTAAATTTGTGACTCAACTCTTTGGGGAAGAATTGTATGTTTCCTGCTCTGTTGTACCCACATTCTGCCATGTATTTCATGTTATAGCAGTCTCGGATAATGACCCAGCACATATTGTTCATTTTAAGAACACTTTTACTGCTGATTTGACAAAATACAAAGAAGGTACAATATGAGATTTCTAAAGATAGCTACAGCACTTGACCCCAGGTTTAAGAATCTGAAGTGCCTTTCAAAATCTGAGAGGAACGAGGTGTGAAGCATGCTTTCAGAAGTCTTAAAAGAGCAGGACTCCGATGCGGAAACTACAGAATCCAAGCCATCAAAAAAGAAAATCAACCTTCTGCTGGTGGTGTCTTACTCAGGCTTTGTCTACACCACCGGGGTAAGTCGACCTAAGTTACGCTACTCCAGTTACATTATTCATGTAACTGAAATCAATGTAGGTTAGGTCAATTTATTGTGGTCTCTACACCATGCTGCATCAATGGGCCTATTGACTTACCTTATTCCTCTCATTCCAGTGGAGTATCAGAGTCGACCGGAGAGCACTCTGTGATCAATTTATCGGGTCTTCACTAGACCCACTAAATCAACCCCCACTGCATCGATCACAACAGGTGGATCCCTGGTAAGTGTAGACATGGCCTCAGATGATGAAAATGAACATGCGTTGATCCACACTGCTTTGGATCATTATTGAACAGAACCCGTCATCACCAAGGACATGTCTTCTGGAATGGTGATTCAAGCACGAATGGACATATGAATCTTTAGTGCACCTAGCATGTAAATATCTTGCTATGCCAGCTACAACAGTGCCATGTGAACGCCTGTTTTCACTTTCAGGTGACACTCTAAACAAGAAGTGGGCAGAATTATCTCTTGCAAATGTAAACAAACTTGTTTGTCTGAGAAATTGGCAGAACAAGAAGTAGGACTGAGTTGACTTGTAGGCTTTAAAGTTTTACATTGTTTTATTTTTGAATGCAGGGTTTTTTGTACATAATTCTACATCTGTAAATTCAACTTTCATGGTAAAGAGAATGGACTATGGTACTTGTATGGGGTGAATTGAAAAATACTATTTTGTTTTTTACAGTGAAAATATTTGTAATCAAAAATAAATATAGAGTGAACACTGTACATTCTGTATTCTGTATTGTAATTGAAATAAATATATTTGAAAATGCAGAAAACATCCAAAATATTTAAATAAATGGTATTCTATTATTGTTCAACAGCGTGATTAATCACGATTAATCATGATTTTTTTTAACCTCCCAATTAATTGCAATTATTTTTAATCACTTGACAGTCCTAGCCAGAATTAAGGTTGCCTGTGTAACCTTAATTCATTTCCCTTGTGTGAATGGATTATGATACAGACGTTAATTATATGATCACATACTACTTTTTTCCATGGGACATGAAAACATTCAACCTGAATGATTAAAGTTTGGCACTATTAAAAAACTGAAAACAGGATTTTACAATGGGGAGTGTCAGGCAACCTTAATTATACCAGCTCCACATGATTAGAGGGGAGGGAGGGGACAGAGAGAGAGAGAGGGAAGGAGTGGGCTGGGCATGGTGGTGTGCAATATATCAAATACCAAGGAAAAAATGTGCGAGACAAAGGGGGGATGTCTGCATAAATGTTTCTCCTTAGTTTATAACACATTTCATTGTTTATATTATAAATGCAGTATTGACAATGCTATGTTTTGTTGTGGTAGACTCTATTTGCAGGCAGTTTTCGTGGCTTTTGTCACCTCTTCGTTCAATATGTCTTAGTCAAAAATTCAGTCTGGTCTTTTGAAATTTACTCAGGTCTTCTAATCTTTGTCTTACTAGTGCTGTCAACAGGTGGGTGCTATTACGCACACCTGGTGCTCTAGGACCAAGTCTAGCCTAATGGAAAAGATGCTTTAAAAAAAGTTAACTTCTTTTAATTAATTGATGTTAGCACCAAGATTGTCCTTCCTTACAAATAAGTAAACTGGTCATAATCAACCCTAGACTCTCACCCCAGCCCCTCCTCCAAAACCAAAGTGGGGTTTAAACACTGATGCTGTTACTTTGTAGGCCTCTAAGCTTGCATGCATCATCTTTTATTTTCTGAAGTCCAACAAAGTTAATACCTTTCGGATGGCTAGGGATGGGAAGCACAGACACCAGATTATGAATCTACTGGATAATTGCAAGTGCTTGGATTGAAGTAGCTTTAATCTCTACCCGCAAATCACAATTTATTCCTTTATATTGACACGTCTGCGGTTTGCCACCTGGCAATGGAAGCCCTGAAGCCAAGGGTGATATCCTGCAAAAAGCTCATTTCCACAGCAGTGCCTGTCTGTGTGATGACCTGATTTCTGCTGTGATCACCCTTTAGAGATCAAAGCGGGATTGATGCAATTCTTTACCCTTTGCATCGCACATCACCGAACTCTGGGGAGGGGATGGCGAATAAGGACGGGGACAGCCTAGAGATGCCGGGGGAAATGGAACCCAGCGAGTTTTTAATTAGAGGACACCAGCAAATGCTGACAAGCACTTTCCTATCGAGTAGTTTTTAAACCCGTACCCATATCGAGTCGTTTCCTTTTCTTATGTATCATGCTAATACCATCCTGGCATGGGGCTGAGCCAAACCTCAGTGAACTCAATGGGAATCTTGCCACTGACCTCAATGGACTTGGGATCTGGCCCTTCATGTGTAGATAGCCCAGTAAATATCCCAGTGGGCTGAGATTAGGTAGTGGGGCTGGTGCAGTTCGGGCCAGGCGGTAGGTTCCACGGTCCATCAGAACTAAGTGTGTGTGGGAAAAAACATTATTAACATGATTGTTTCGATAATGACTTTATTCTGACACATACACACGCAGCTGCTGTTCAGCGATGCAAGGGCACGGGAACTCGAGGCAGGTTTTCACACTAAAGCACCTTCCCGGGGCATTTTAGTGGAAATTTGACTCCCCCTCCTTCCCACCCACCCCCACCCCAATCCGGTTAAAGAGTCACAATGTTTCGCTTTTACATTCGCTCTGGGTGTCACGTTCTCGGGCGCCGCGACCCCCGAATTGGCTTGTACGACTCCATCTTTTTAAAGCCAACCCTGAGAATAAAAGCCAGGCAGCTTGTCTGGAAATCGCGGGACGGCGATCAAAGCCGTTTCTGTTATTAGTGCATATTGTACACCCCCAGTTGGGGACGGGAAAGCTGTCCCTCCTCCAACGCTTAGTATTTTAACTCCATTACCGGTAGGAGAACCACCTCAGTGCATTGGAAATGATACAGCCGAGTGTGGTGGTTCTGATACACAGAACTGGGTCCCCAACACTCACAAACAGAGTCAAGCAGCTAAACTCTCGCTTTAAATGGATAGGGAATTGTATACAATTGTTTCAGCTGATGGTTCTTTGCACACCAATAAAGTATATACAGAGCTCATTTATATTGAAAATTGAAGCGATTTCTCTTCCTCTGAGTGTTTCAATCACTTTCCTGACTTTAACAGCCCTGATGGGTCGCTGGCTGTGTTTACGATAAGGCTAATGTAACAAGACTGCAAAAATATGTGCCTAGGGAAAAGTCAGTTAATCCTAGACTCTAAGCTATTGCATACAGACTGGAAGACAGTTAATTTCAATACTTCCAGAGAGTAACTTTCCTACAAGCGTAGATTCAGGGCTCCATCCTGCAAATCCATACCAGGGGACTAGCCCGTTGACTTCCTTGTGATTCCTCCTGAGGGCAAGATCTACTCGCTTGAGAAGAGTTGCAAGATCCGACCCCTCATCCTTATGGACCTAGTTCAACATTTGCAAAGAAAGCATGCTGCTCCCCACAGGGCAGAGCGTCCCTTCCCCTGCAGCAGCAAATCAAACTATCTACGCGCAAGTTCTTTCCTTGGAAGGCCAAACTGTCCAGGACGTATCCTGTCAGCGTAGGGAAGCAAACACAGACCACGAGAGGAAAAGAGACTCGCAATGTGTGAACACAACTTAATGCTCCATTAAGACAGCCTGGGAAATACATACACTGCACATGTACTGCACTTTGGGGTTACAATGTTCATTCCAAAGCGGCAACTTGTTTGTTGTGATTCTCCTCCGCAATTAAAGAAAATCTGAAGAAAAAGTACTAGAGAGAGAGGGATTTATTGGCCTTCGCCAACAGCTTTTCCATGAGTGTCCAATCGAGTAGAAAGTGTGTATATATGCATATACTTTCGATTAAAATATCTCCAGAGACCATATTAAATTAGAATGCAAGCTTGAGCCAGCCAGGTGTATGTCGAGCCAGATAGAAGGCGTTTTTTTAGTTTGTTTGTTTTGTTAGGATGTCCTATTTGCAAGCACTAAAAGTCTTGGACTACAATAACAAACGCTTTGTACAGTGCAAACAATTATGTAATTATGATATATGTACAATGTATTTACATTAACATATCCAGCATTGCCTGTTGGGGAGATCTGTGTTGTGTATGCTCAGGGACACAGGAATATCCCCGACAGGTAATTCGGCAAGAAACATCATCTTAATCATTTAGAAAAATTAACACTCTTGAGCCCTTGGATTTGTGTATTTAGTATAATCTGACAGCAGCAGTGATTATACTTCATTATTATCTGCAGTGTGATACTTTCAGCTGAAGAGAAATTTAAAAATCAATAATGAAGTCTTGTGCTTGGCTGGACTGGACACTCGTGGAGAAGCTATTGGAGAAGGCCAATAAATCAATGTCTCTCACTCATAGTTCTTTCTTCTTCTGTCTTCTTCTTCAGGTTTTCTTCACTGCAGACGAGAACCACATCTAACAAGGTGCCACTTTGGAATACATTATATTTGAAGCCAACATGCTAATTATAGATTAATAGGAGGCAAAACTCGGTTGAAATGACATAGTGAAAAAATCCCAGCGGATCAAATTTAGTATGTCACCGTATACATTATGGTCACTTAAAATTCTGTGTTTAAGAGGACACTGCATAATCTGCAAAACCCCATGACTCACTGGCACCAGACTTTGCACAGACCAGTGCAGTTAGAATTCTTTAAAAGTTATTTTGTGGTAAAAGGACACTTTGGGAGTTTTTACAGCCTCAGTCAAGGTATGGCCAACATTTCTAGCCTGATACAGCAGCAGCCTGTAGAAGAAACAAGAAATTGAAATGGTTTAAAAATCCTCTGCTCCGGTTTTTAAACTATTCAGCTAATCTGAAAGTTGGATAAACATCAAGGAAGAACAGAATTATTTATCATTTTAATAAATCTGGTTTATAAATATTGGGCCCGACTTATTTTGACTTTTTCTAGCTTTTAAATGATAAACAAACCTCATTGGGCTAAATATTGAACATTAGTCATGTGCAGTAGTACATAGCTGTTTGGTTATGTTCTAGATCTTTTCTGATTGCCAATGTGTTACATGAAGTGAAAATAGATGAAAAATAAGCAAGTGGAGAAGAAGTGTAAATACTCTGATTTAAATATTTCTGTCTTAATAGTCTTAGAATGACACTTTTCCATAATAGTCAACACTTAAAAGCATTGGTAGATAATCATACTTATTGAAAGACTGTTGAAAGATCATTTTTGCAGTTCCTTCTCTCTCTCTCTCTCTCTCTCTCGCTATAGACCTACACATAAAAATTGTGGGTGGGTGTGTATACACACACATATACATAAGTTTCTTTAATATGTTTACATTTTCAGTAGCGTTAGCAGCACCAGAATAAATGTCCCTTGATTTACAACACTTCACAGGTATTCCAACTGCTGATGAACAAAAAAAAAAAAAAAAAAAAAACTATGTAAGAAATGAAGAGCTCCCCTATCCCCTCAAAAAAAGAGGGAGAAAAAGAAAGAAAAGAGGAACTCGATTTATTCTCATTTGTTTATCTCTAGATTCCCCCCCCCCCTTTCTACACATTCATTTGAATAGCTTTCAAGCTGCAAAATGGAAATGTGGCTCCTGCCCTCTATTTCAGCAGCAGCGTCCTGGCAACAGAGCAATTTTCTATCATCAAGGATAAATGGCATCGAACAGAACATTCTGATAAAAAAGAAAAAAAGCTTTAGCCCAAGAAGCCCATGATTGCTGCCCTTCCTGTCTGTCATCCCTTTACAAAATCCTCTCCTCCAAACCTGAGCTGCATGCTGTCAGAGCTAATAATGTCTTCTAAAGAAAGGGGGAAGAAACAGCATTCATGCACAATGTTCCCATTTATTACACAGAGTGCTTATTTTAAAAATTGCAAATATCTCTGTTTGGTTCACTGCAAATTAAAACCAAGATGTCGGAAGTTACATGATGCAACAATTATTAATGTGACATCAGAGCATCAAAACCCCATATCTTACTTTCTACTGATTAATACTTTTTTAATGTAGGAGAAGTCCCTTGTTATGAAAATAAAACCACACTAACCTTTCAGCTAAGTTCATGATACTTAAATCCAAAATAAATGATTATTGAAATAAAGTAAGTGGTATATAAAGACTTTGCATATTACCACTTACATTTATGTAGAGCTGCATGGCCCTCAGCTCATAAACACCCTTTAAGGAAAGTATAGCTACAAGGAATTTTAATGGTTGAGCTCGGGTGGCATAAGGATCTTATAGTAAACCAGTAATATTGCGTGTCAGAAATCTAGGGCCCGATCCTGAGTCCTTAAGCAAAACTCCCCATAATGGGGTCCTTGGTTAGTGGTGCTAAATTATAAATAGATATCGGCAGCTCAGGACTGATACTTCGTAAGCTGAGGTTATAACAAATGGAGCTGCAGTAAGATTCTAGGTGAGTGAATCTTTCCCAATGAAGTAGTTGTGTGCGCGTACGTGACTGTGATGCACAACAACACCCATTTGCAGAACAGGCTTTCAAAATGTTCACGGTATTAGGTTAAAGGAGCATCTTCGTTTGACAATGGCCATGGAGTTTAAGGCAAAAGCCCAAGCCTCAGACAACTCCCTTATGCCTAAATATTGCAGTAAACGGGGGAATTTCATGCCCTACAACTAGCGGGGGCCCTCAGGACTGGGCGCCTGCTTCTTTAACCGGGGAACGTCTAAAGCTAGTTTGCAGAATGGAGAGAAATCGCGATGCTCATGCCTTATAGGTTGGAGAAGAGCGTGCGGTTATTTAGACAGCTCCTTAAGCACGTGTTTTAATTCGTGAATGGCAATAACTGAAATGAGGGGGCCAACAAGAGAGCGATGGTCTCATACGATGTTTTACCTTCTTCTCGCTTCTCTCTTTAGATAACAAGATGTTATTTGTCAGCTGAGATACTGCAGCTCATTAGTCCAACCTGTGGATTACTGAAGGGTTAGGGGAATATCCTAGATTATATGAAAAATCGGTTACTGAGCATGCTCGGTCACTTTTTTTCAACGAAAACGGAACAAGGCTGTTTCTTGCTGGCCTCAGCGCGCATGCCCAATAGTTGAATTCACATGATAAAGTGCTGTGGCTCTGAGAGTTCAGGGGTAACAGAGCTGTAATAATGTCTAGATGAGGCCTATCAATAATCCCCGATGGCGGCCTCACTCTCCCAGAGGCCACTGACACCATGCAATGGCAGGCGGTGGTTTTGAAGGGGCAACTGATCAGCCAGCTAAAAAAGTCCACTCATGAAAATGTGGCTTTGGAGCCTGTCTTTGAGGGGATCTGTTACTAAACCATGTGTAGGGAAGGGGGTGGGGAGGGAAGAGATCTGCAATGCAGGAATGTAGAGGCAATTCGGATAGCATATGGAGGGGAAGCAGATATTTCGCAAGTCCCCTCAAAGCGCACTTCAGACGGGTCCCTTTGCGGAGCTGGCTGCTGCAGGGCCCGGGGCTCGCTCTCCCTCCTCGCTTGGAAGCTCAGCTCCACCCGTGAGTTCTAGTGTCTCTTCTTCACGTTTCCTCCGTCCATTGCGGCTGTCATAAAGCGGAAGGACAGTCCCAGGGCCAGCCACCGGGAGCGGGGACCTCTGGGCCTACACGCTCCCAGGAGAGGTAGGACACTGCGAGCTATCACCTGTCTAGTCTAACTGATCCGGTTTGACTGGAGGCACTGGAGCTGTGCTCTGCCTGAAGGCAGGGTGGTCTCTTGCACTGACTAGATTTCAGGACGGGTGGCCAGGTCGGCTCTGCAGGTTCTTCTGCCTTCTTCAGGTTTCTGTCAGCCCAAAGGACGTAAATAACAGCAAGTTTTCTGTCGGTGAATTAAATGAGAGTCTCACTGCACCAAGCAGCAAGGTCCCTCCCTGTATCCGTTTAGACGTGACGTTTTCGCAGATCTCTCTGCTCTTGGGCTCTTATCTCCGCAGCTTTAAGGGACAGAGATCAGTTGATCTGCCCGAACGCGCTTTTGCGTTTGGCAAACTTGGTTCGGCAATTGCAGAAGTTTCCTCGCCAGTCCACTCCGGGCCCGATGCTGCGCTCTCTTAGTCAGCCCCATGAAGCTAGTCAGTGGCTTCACGGGGCACGTAAGAAGTGCAGAACCGGGTTTCCTATTATGGGGTGGATTTTCCTCCACTTCCACCCACACACCAGTGTAACTCCAGTGATTGCAGCGGGTGACTCCAGGTAAGGGGAGAATCAGGCCCAGTGGTCAGTGCCTTGAAAACTTGTGAAGAGCTGTTTGCGGGCTAGTCTAACAGGACCTTCCTGAAATCAGGGATGAGGAGGGACAAGGCCCTTAGGACACACCAGCAAGAGCTGAAGTGACGCCTCTCTGCAGCGTTTGCTGATAGCAACATTAATGAGAGCTGTGGCTTTGGGGGAGGGGGATTACTTTGTCCTCTAAAACTGCAATTAGGTCATTTAAAACGCTTTAACCGACCATTGCTTAGTGCCACATAAAAGTTAATGTTTGGTTTTTTTTAAGTAATGGAAAATATTTTTTTAAATCATTTCTTAGATCTTGGGAAACACTAAACAAATTGCTCCTTTGAACGTCCTAGCAGCCCAGCTTCCCCTACTGCCTGTTAATGAGTGGAGGATTAATGATGCTTTTTACCAACATTTGTCTTCTTGAGCAGTCGACGCAGCCAATTAATATTTTTAATTACCGCTACATGGAGACTAAGCAGAGCCTTTCTGATTTGATTTGACCGCTGAATTTTGTCTCCTGTGAAATGAGACAGTCACAACCGTGAGGTAGGACTGCTGCTGTTTTCTTTTCACGCCTTTATAATGTCTTGATGCCACTTTAAAGAAAAAGAACTAGCTAAAATGTCTTAATTACACGTTATTGGGGCATAGACAGTCATTTTGAAGGATATCAAACCGTACTAGGAGCGCCAGTAACAAAAGTACACACAGAAAGGAGAACGATCTAGCAGCCTGTGAAACGAAATTTGCTGTAGACAGAATTATTACCTACGGCCCGATCCTATCCCCACCCATTCCGTGGAGTTTTTTCTATGAACTTGAACGGAAGAAAGATGGGAGTGAGGGCTTTATAATTAAATATCCCTGCCTTTGTAAATATTATATAAGATAACCAACAAGCAAACCTTGCAGTAACGCTCCCGTTTCCATTTGGAATTTGCGAGATGATCTTGTGGTTTTACTTTAAAAAATACTAGTGAAGACTACTCCTTTCCAAGTAGACCCGCCTTAGTGTTCTGCTGAGAGTTCTTTATCAAATGCATACGTTTGGGGATGTGGGCATTTCTCCCCTTTCTTTTGGGGCTAAATCAGTATTATGACATGGGATTAGTCAAAATACTGAAAGGAGCGGAGGAAAAAAGCTCCAATAGAAAATTTATCAGCGGTGCAAAACTCTTCTGGGAATAAAAGCTCATAGATCCCGTGACGGTACTGGTGGTGCTGGCTCTTTTCATACACACGCTGATCAGCCGCGTGTAATACAATCATTTCCCAAAGTCTGACGTTTAAACGAGCAGACAGGCTATTTGCATTTTTGTGTCTGCTTTTCTAAGCACTTGGTCCCTAGCCCCTTGTGCACAAGCACAGGAAGAACATTGGGCTAGTGGCAGGTTCTAGATGATGGAAAAAACCCAAGTGCATTCCTGCCCTTTTTTTCGTGTGAACTGCAGGACATCTCAGAAATGGCCCAAGAGCAACCCGCTTTCCCCTGAAACGTGCCGTATATTCTAGACCCAATGATGTGTGTATTCCAAAACAATATTAAGAAGACTTCAGCACACCAGAGTGAAGTGATAACATCAAACAACTGTCCCAGGGATTTAAAGTGACCTCCATCCTATAGCAACCGTTATCTTATTTCTGTTCCTCTAAATTATTTTGATCGGAAATTCAGAATCATGAAACAGAGAGCAATGGTATTTAGGCAAAATAAATGAACCCCATTTATTAGCGCTTCCGGCACTATTTTCCCTCCACCCCCCCGATATCCTTTGTGGTGTTTCTTGTGTTTCCAGGCCTCGTATGTCAGGAAGGAGACACACTACACTAAAACAATGTGAATTCTGTCCTGAATCCTGAATGTGAATGAGGGTATGTGGTGATATGACTTCTCTTTTAACTGTACTTCTCGGAGTATGGCTTTAATTAAATGTCTTCCGGCTCGGAGAGATTACATGTTATGCAAAATATATCCTAGCATAAAATTTACTTCCACGATACGAAATTAGGTTACTTATGTTTTCGTTAAAAAAACAACAACAAACGTTTCTACTTCTTCTGGGCTTTTTTGTTTTATTTTACAGAGAGTGGAAATATTCCCGTGGTGAGAAAAAGAAACGGAACGGATCTTTAAAGGAGGAGAGGGGGATCCAACATTTATAAAGGCACTCGTAACAAAACCTGCCAGGGGCAGAATGGAGGAGGGCTGGTTTCTCAGATGCAGACGCTTCACAAAGCAGGCAAGTTAATCCAGATCTGATATGTTTCGGATCCATCTGTCAGAATCCTTGGCTACCTCCCTCCTTTAGTGCTACAGATACCTGGCCTATCCCTAACCCCTTCCCTCCGTCCTTTCTTATTGCATTTGTTCAGTGCACAATGCTCTTTGTCGTGGGGTGATGGTTCAGCGGACCATCCAGGTTGGGAAAGGTGACGATCTTCACTCACAGGAAATTAAATCTCAGTGTTGTATGTGAGCAATTAATCAGGCAGGCGAATTCAATACTCCAGTGAAAGTGAATTAGTGACATTGTCAAGAGCTTTTTTTGCTCTAGATGATCGGACCATGAGGAATTTGGGGGAGACGGTTGCTAAAGAGGCTTTTACCTTTTTTTAAAGTCCCAACCACTGGTTTCTGCTTAGATTTTTCTCCAGAGAGTTTGTAGATAATGAATCCCTCTGGGATATCTGTTCCAGTTTTATTTTAAGCATTGTTTTTTACTCTCTACCGAGATCCTGAAAAAGAAGCAACAATATTGAAAGGAAAAATAGGAAGAGCTCATTGCAATCTATTCCAAATAATGAGGACGGCCTGAAGACAAAGTAAAACCACATGTTTACCTCCGTTAATATTAAATAAACCTCAATAACTGGATTGACATTTTTCTGTGTTTACTACATTGCCATTCAGTGGTGGGTAAATGCATCCCTAAAGGTAGAGTAAATAATTGCACTGATCCCAACAAGGGAAATGTGTAGGCATTTGAAGCGCACTAAAAATAAACTGGGGCGAAACAGAATGAAAAGAGGACCTCGCGATAATTTACTGCAATTAACGCGTCTGCTTTCACTTGCCAAGGAGCTGGCGATTTTTCAAACGGTGCTGAAATGACACACTAATCGTGAATTTTACTAGAAGTCCTATGTTTTTAAGAGGCACGTTCAGCTGAGCGTCTAAAACGTTGACGAAATAGCTGCAACTCGATCAGAGGAAGGTATAAGAATTCCTGAAACCCTGAGCGCTGAGTTTGGTTTGGGGATAGACTGACTGGTACCGCAGAAGAAATTGTAGCCTGTGGTTGACTTAAAAGGGCCTAGAGTTTATATTAGGGTCTGAGCTTTTCCATGTCGGGCACTTCGGAGTTTGAAAGTTTGAAGTGTGTTTTTTCAGAGGATTTTTTTCTCCGTATAATAAAACATTTATTTCAGCACCACCAGAGCACTAGGGTGGCGTGCCAAGTAAAAAAGCCTTGGAGACATCTTGACAGAGATCTTGAAATATTACCCTTAATTTCTGGAAGGTTTTCAAAAAAAAAAGGGAAGGGAGAAGAGCGTGGGGGGGGGGGAGAACCACAAGTTTCTCTTGTCTGTCACCCAACTGCTAATATAGAGAGGGCACCAATCATTTACACTCGGGGGAGCATTCAATCTGAAATTGTTCCGAGATAGACTGGAGAATTTTCCCTCATGAATCTGGGGACAGAAGTGTGTGTGTGAGAGAGAGAGAACTGAACACGATGACTCGTGTTGGTATGTTTTGCTCAATACTCGTATCATTGCTGTTACATGGCAGGTATACATTAATAAGAAGCTACCCCTTACTGCCAAAGCCATCATGTTTAGCTCCCTACTAAAAGCATTGTATGGGTCCCGTACCGATCAGGTTCCCCAGCCAAGTCGACTCCTGGAGCTGATACCTTGGGAGAAGAAAGAATGTGCTAGGCAATAACATTATCTCCTATCCCCTGGCAAATGCAGAGAGCCACGCAGAAAAAGTCCTTAAACCTAATTCAATTGTAAAGCGGATTTTGACTATTAGAAAAAAAACCGCTGTAGAGCAACACATTGAATTAATCTGACTGTAAGGTTTTAATTACAGCGCAGGCTTCGCTACAAATCTGTACAAGAGACAGTGGCTGGCTCTCTGCGGATCTTTCCCTTCTGAATTCTATTATTTTGACCCACGTTACAATACAGAAAGCTGCGTGTGTGATCCATCTGCAGGCTCGGAGGGTTCCCCCCCCCCTCACCCTTGCCACTTCCTTCACACTAGCGGCATGGAAAGCCATCGACGCCTGCCTGTCTGTTATGATGCTAGTGGGTTGAAATCCAGAAGAACCTCCACGCCGCTCTTACTGTTGGACTGGCAGCGTTTAACTCCCCAGCTTCTCCTTAAAATAGCTTGCTTTCATATTGAGGAGGTGACCTCTTTTTGTGGGATCCTTTGCTTCCCACTCAGTTGCTATTAAGGCGATGGCAAGATGACATCCTGGCAGAAGAGACCAGTAATGTGTTTAGGGGTAAACAGGCGTATGAGCCTGAAAAGAGAAATGTGATCAGCAGATGTAGGGAGAGAGATTTTGTTTAGCCTTTCTCTGCTCTCTGGGAGCAGTAAATAATGAAGGCAGAGTCGAACTGCCAAGGAAGGACGGTTTTAATCAGACATAGTTTTGCTTATTTGTTGTGGAATCGTCATTCCCGGGCAGTTAACGCTTGTGAACAATGTCAAAAGTAAAGTATGTAGGAAACGCCTCCCATGTGAACCAGTCGCCTTCAAACCGGGCTGTACATTTAGAAGCATTTCAGAATGCACAAGCTTAGACTGTGTATTCAGTTAGCGGGGAATTTACTGTCAATAAAGGCAATACACAATTAACCATAGATAGATAGATAGATAGATAGATAGATAGATAGATAGATAGATAGATAGATAGATAGATAGATAGATAGATAGATAGATAGATAGATAGATAGATAGATAGATGCTGTGTGCATATAGCAGGGTGTATTTTAATATATCTTTCCCAGGTTATCACCAGAAGCAGTACTTTCTTCTCTCTCAGACACACACATGCTTTTTCCCCGGCTTAAAATGAATAACCTCCCTTTCTAAACTCTTTTCTCTATATCACCAACAGCTCCATAAAGAAATCATACAATAACCCCGCCCTTTCCCCCCTAAAACACTAAGTAACTAGAAAATAAACATGATAATGACATTATAAAATTAGCTCCTATCTGAGTTTTCCAGCAATTCTTGGGTAAATAATTCCCTAGCTCAAATGTGTCCATGTTTATATGTGTTGGTGTGGGTTTATCGGCGCGCGTGTTGGCCTATGGGGGCGTGCTCCGATGTCCAAAATGCGTAGAAAACTGCTTTGAGCCCTTTTTACAATAATACTGTCTAAAATGATCATTCAGTTAGGCATGCATTTACATCCTTAGACGTTTAAACTAATTAAAGACTCAATTTCAAAACCACAAACAAACAAGCAAACAAAAAACTTCTGGATTTTAAAAGGACCCTGATATAGTAGGGAATACATCTCAAAAGTCCATCCCTATATTGTCAGAATAAAACTTATTTCAAAGAAAAAAAATAAGAAATACAAATGTGGTGTTTTGTTTTTCTTTGGTGTTGTTGAATGAATGAATGAAACAGAAACTGCCGGAGGCATTTAGGAAGACTCTGACTGATTATATAACTCCATATTATACCCTAAAAATAGATTCCTGTTTCCTGTTGTTGTCAATTCCTTCAAACGGTTGTGTCCCTTGTTTTACATGTAGCTTTTGTGGCCAGAGAAACATGACTTTATAGGCGTAAAAATAAAATAAAATAAAATACGAGAGAGTATTTTGTATTTTGTTTTTAGTGTTGTTAGTATTGCATGCTTTACGTTTTCTTTTTAAAAAACTATCAATAGAAGTATACTTGGCATATTCATACATGTCTATGTAGATGAAGACAGTGTGTGTGTTTGCATATGTGTAAGAATGAATGTACATCATCCATTTCTCTCCAATTAATTATTTTGTATTTCTTAAGGCCTACATTCCATCGTGAAGTTTTCTAGATAGCTTTAAGTTCTTTTTCCATCTGGCTGCCAGTACCGCTGTAACAACAACAATCCATCTCTCTTTAAAATGCCAGCTTGCCAGGCTTAATGTTTCAAATACAGTGGCATCACACATTCCTAATGCATTCTATTTCTATAATATGAAAGTCATTGTGTTTCGGTAAAGCTGCAATGAAATCAACATTAGCCTATAATTGACTAAAGGCCGATTAAACGTTTGAAATGGTTGTAGTTTGGGGTTTGTGGCCGTGAATAAACATATTCTGGCACTGGTCCTTTCTACCTTGCTTCGAGAGCTCAAATTTGGCAGTCAAAAGAAATGTCCAAAACCCAAACAATTAGTAGAAAGAACATTAATGATTAACTGCCGCTTTTCATTTTTGGGAAATATTTGTTAACAGATATTTAAAAGTGGCTCTTTAGTTTTTGTCTAAATCCCAGAGAACCCAGTTAGTGTCTACAGAAGAAAAGAAAAAAAAGTCGAAATCTTGAACAATTCCACCAGGGACTGAAATGTACGAGGAGCTTTTCTAGCGAGACTAGAGTCTCACAACCCATCAAAATTAACTTTGCAAGCCTCAGTCCCGAGAGTGTCTGGAAAGGAGAGCAACATTGTCTTTGCTTCAGCTTTGGGAGCAAGGGATTTATTTCTCTGTGCGGATTCACGATTTGCTTATTGATTTTTGATACCTTTTCATACACTTGAAGTCCACACTAGAAAGAAGTGAAGACTTTTCCTATACCATCTGATTCTTTAGTGACCAGGTAAATTAATATCGAGTTATTTCTGTGAATTCAAAGGATATTTATACAGGTCTAATTTCTTTAGAATCGACCTGGTAACTGAGTCCAACTTGGCAACCATCCCCTTCCCTGCTTTACCAGAGCGTCATACAACACATTGAAGGGCACACACACCTAGATCGATCGATCGATAGATAGATAGATAGATACATTCTGCGTTCAGGATTCTTGTTTGAGACAAATTAGTGTGGGAGCCCTATTCAGAAATTCTTTCTTTCTTTCCCACCCCCCCAAAAGCGTAGGCCTTAAATCCTGCCTTTCCCTATGAGAAGAAATATCTACACCTGCCTCCACCCCACCCCCCAAAGAAAGGCTTCGGCCTCCATTATTCTCCAAATTGTCTCTCTCCCCCCATAAATAATAGAGGTCCCTTCCCGGGCAGGCATCGCCCTCCCTTCTCTGCGGGGGAGAAGACACCCAGAAGCAGTGGGGGCCGCAGGGACAATGGGGCGAGAGAGGCGCAGCCTAGCTCCTGCCGGCGATTAAACCAGAGTTCAGCAAAGAAAGAAAGAAAAAAAAACAACCTTTTTTGCGGCATTACAACAACCCCCCTCAGCACTTTCCACTCCCTAAAGGTGTGGTCCCCCCGAACTCTAGGACAAAAAGAAAACAATCAATATTTACAACCACCATAGCTCCTTTTAGTCAAGAGTTATTAATATCAGCCAATCAACCCTGAAAAGCGCCCGCTCCATACTGACACATTTCCCTAATTAAATTGGGGAAAATTACCAGTATACGGCTTGATGTATTCAACCCTCCTATAGAAAATGCCAGTCCTTACCCTGTAAATTGCTCAAAGGACATCTACAGCTATATCTAGATATACACCTTGAGAATGTGTGTGTGCGTATACACACACCTTGAGTAATAATAAATCACTAATAAATAAAAGTAGATATACTTTATTCTTTGACTATATTATTTATACTCCTGTATTCTTTTATTATTCTAAAGTGAAACTCTACACACACACCCACAGACACACACACATTCCCCTATGTGTTCTACATACAGGTGCACACCCGTCACTTAACCCAAGCTTTAAGATGAAACACAGCTATACCCATATGTTGCCTATGGAAGAAGCAGTTACTTTACGCTATTCCTGTCTCTTGTTTGTTTGTTTGTTTGTTTGTTTTGCTTGTTTGTTTCAGGACCAGGATGCCTAGTTCTTTCTTAAGCGTGGCATGTAGATTTTACTACAAAAAAAAATACGTACAGCGTTCCACCTTTCGCAGGCTTTACTCCAGAGCTGTACAGTATGCAGCCAGAGTCCTTTCAAACCAACGTTCTGAAGGCATTCCTTAGCCCCTTGTCTGACATCTTTTGTTATGCAGGCTTTTGCTGTTGCCGAAAAGCGTGGAGAAAATGGTAGTATGCGCACCTGCAGAAAAACGCCTTCCTGGTGTTAACAACAAGCTGGAGGGTATAAAGCAATAAAACTGCCAAATGTACCTGTTCCTACTGAGTACATTACCTACACCCTATGAATCAAGAGTCCCAATAGGAACAGGAGGCCGGAGCACGAATGTTATAGTCCGCTCTTTCCCTTGTCTTCCTCCCTCTCTGTTTTACTATGAGCATTTTTATTCATTGTAGATTTGTAAACGCGTGGATCGGGTTACCCTTTCGCATGTTAACGTAGAACTCCTGTTAAAAGAGGAGAGCAAAAGCGAGACACTTACAACTGCATTCAGAGTTACTGAACCGACTCCAGAGGCTCAAGAAGTTGAACACCGATGGGTGGAGGGGGGATAAAACATCCCGGCCACCCTAGAAAAAAGACACCCCCCCAATTCCCCCAAATTGCACTATAAACGCCGAGAGATTAGGGGCTATGCACCGGGAAACAAATAGCTCAAACCCATCGACTGCATGTACGGTGCAATATGCAAATAGTGAGATCACGTTCTACCACTTCCACCCCTTTCCTAGGGCTAATAACCGTGCTGAGAAGCAAAGCAACGGTTTGTTTGTTTGTTTTAAATTTCTCTTGATGTTTCCAAAAGCGATGCGTTTTTAAATAGTCTGCAAAGGTTCGAAACAAGTCCCCTGGAAATGTCGCTCTCAGAAATAGTGTCAGGACATGTACTTCGTTTTGGATACGTTTCTGGGCTTAGTCTTGAAAGCTGTTTTGCAAACTGCAACTGCTGGTGGTTTTCAAAGCCCGAAGATTGATCCCATTTCCCAATCTACAGAACTTCCAGCTTTCTCTAAGTTTAACCAATTGCACATCTCCTTTCTTTTTCTGCCTGGGTCCTCTTCAGTAGAGTCTGGCTCTGGAGTTCATGCTTTCTCTAGCTGGACGCGAGGAGATTTAAACAAGGGAAGCAAAAAAAAGGATAGATCCGCAACAGTGGTGGTTCAAACTAAATGTCTTTCCCCAGTCCATCTTTGAAAGAGAAGTGGTAATACCACCTGGATGTTCAGATATAAATCCCCTAGCAAATAATAAATGGATTAATAATAACAAGGTATGAAGTTCTTTTTATAGAAAAAAAGGAGAGAATTGAAACTAAATGCGGCAGTTAGACAACCATTTTGATAAGAGGATAATTGAGGCGACACTGGTGTATAATTAGAGGATAATTTATGCTATATCCACTTTTATTCCACCTCCCAAAATAAACCCAGTCCATAATCATTACAGGCAAATTGTTCTGAATTTTATAGCAGCAATTTGAACAAAGTACTGCAGTTAATCATGGGAGATTTTTGTGTATTCCTGATTAGACGTCTAATTGCCTCCTTCCAGAAAGTAAAAATAACTGTAAAACGACTCTATTTTTATCATTAACAATGTTGACAATAAAATAAAATCAACTGGAATTGTAATCTAAAGACAAATTTAGGAGGAAGGCACTTTTTCTTGGGTAGTTTATATTGTAATCAAGATTTGCCAAACCACTAACCGCATGTATCATTTGCATATATTTGAAAGCATTACAGTAGCTTCTGTTTTCAATAGGAAAAAATGCATTACTGTCAGATCTCCAATGATTCGCTGCTGCAGTGAGCAGGCTGCTGCTCTTCCTAAAATATAGAGAATATTGTCTTGGTCAACAAGGAGCCAGTCCCAGGAAGAACGAGGGGCTGGAGCATGCACTTCGGTTCTGTTTTTCCACTTTTAAGCTTCCCTTTTCACTTGGGTTGACTGCATGTTTTGAAGTAGAGGAGAGGGAAACCTAAGGTGCATTCAAACTCTGGGCTGTACAGATGGACTGAAATACCTTTAGTAGGTTAGTAGCTGTGTTATACTTGGCTGTCTGCTACATTGGCCCGACAATGCACACAACAGGAGCAAAAAATGCCCCCCGTGACAGCATGGACTCCTTTTGTCTAATCTGCGGCTCGGAGGAAGCGAGCGGCTCGGAAGCCTGCGTTTGCAGCGCCTGGGGGCTGCTGTCTGGCGGGGAGCAGCAGAGCTCCGCGGCCGGGGAAGGCGCGCGCACGCCGCCTCGCCGCGCTCGAGCCGGGATTTGGAGTTACCGAAGGTGGGCTCAACTCAAGCTCGCACAGACGCCAGTCGCAGCCTCCGGGGTGGTGACGTCAGGGGTTGACTGACCAATGGGAAGGCACTGCCCTTCGGAGACAAACCATTCGACTTGTGGCGTCTCTGCCTCAAGTCTAAAAGCAGAAGCTCAACTTTACCAGCATCCACCTTCAGAAATCTCCGCTTTAAACTCCGCCAGCCAAAAAAAACAAAACAAAACAAAAAAACCAACAACCAAGGGGGGGGAATGGAGGGGAAGAGGAGAGGGAAAAAATCCCAGGACTAGCCCCCCCCACACCCCTCCCCTCACCCCTCCCTCCGCGAACAAGGCCCCTCTCACTACTGCTCTCCCCCCCCTCCAAAAAAAAAAAAGCCACCTCACTAATTCCCAGTGCAGGATAATAGGCTCTAAGGTGGCTGGGGAGAGAGCGAGCGCGCGGGGGGCGAGCCGGAGAGATCCGCTCTCTCACTCCCAAACTTTGATGATGACCATGACTACGATGGCTGACGGGCTGGAAGCGCAGGACTCCTCCAAATCCGCCTTCATGGAGTTCGGGCAGCAGCAGCCGCCGCAGCAGCCGCCGCCGCCGCAGTCCCACTCCCAGCAGAGCTCGCCGGCCATGGCAGGCGCCCACTACCCGCTGCACTGCCTGCACTCGGCGGCCGGCTCGCACCCGCACCACCAGCACCACCACCACAGCTCGCCCTACCCCGCCAGCGGCAACTCCTACAACCACCGCTCGCTGGCCGCCTACCCCTACATGAGCCACTCGCAGCACAGCCCTTACCTCCAGTCCTACCACAACAGCAGCGCGGCCAGCCAGACGCGGGCGGACGATGCAGGTGAGCGAGGCCGCGTTCTTGTCGCGTTCGGCTCCTTCCCCCGGCCGGGCTCCGCCGCCCCCGGGGATCGGCTCCAGCGCTGGCCCCGGAGCAGCCGGGACTCGCGTATTTGCGCAGCTCGGTGCTTTCCCTTCGCTTCGCACGAGGTGTGTGCCTGGCATGCAAATGCTGGAGCTGCCTTATTCATTGCATACGGTCCCTATAGGTATGCATGTCTATGCTGACATCCAGGTCTGGGTGGCTTTCAAGAGGCGCATCTATTTGTGGGGCTATAAAGCCCGGGGCGCTATTTTCCAGGGCGATACCAACAGCCCTTCCTGGCTTTGCTGCGATCTCTCCATCCCGGGAGCGCTATTTGGCGGCGGGTTTGGACTGTTTAGGTGTGAGTGTGTTTGTTTGTTTGTGTTGCCCATTAATATGCTCTGAGCGCTGGCCTACTGCTCAGCTAAATTTAACGTGAAACTGGCCATTTGCATTTCACCAAGCGCCCTGCTTCTGCAGCCGCCTCTTAATGGCTGGGGAGAAATGCTATACAGAGGTTGCAGTGATCCCATCCTCAGCTAAGGGAGAAAAGACAATGTTTGTTGCTCCTTTGTGACACTAGGCGAGGGGATCGGCATTAGGCAAATGTCTGTTAGCACCTGAGGAGTGAAAGTTTCAAGATGAGTTTGTTGTGGTTGTTTTTCCCCCTCCGCAGTTAGCAGATTATTTTTATGTACTGATCTGAGCACAAAAAGCATGGTTAAAGCTGCTACTGGTGATTCACTGACCACCAAACTGGCGACATGAAGTCAATTAGCCGTGTAAACGCCTTGATGGCCAGGCAGCTAGCAATCCATTCATTAAACAAATGCTGTGTTTTTGTAAGTAAAACAAGCCACCCAGTACACAGGCACGGCTTCCTTATGTCCGTTGATTCGCACTGTTCGAATAAGAGGTATTTCGGTGTGATGCCTTTAAGCACTCAGACCGGGTGCATACTGTGGCAGTGGGACTGACACGGCAATGGGATTGTTGCATGCGGGTTGTTCCGGAGGGGAAAGAGCAACAAAATGCCCCAGTTAAACAGTCAAGGAGGGTTATCTGCATTCTCTGGAGTGGTGACATTTCAAACATGCTGCTTGCTTGCAGATCAGCAAAAAACAACAGTGATTGAAAACGGTGAAATCAGATTCAATGGAAAAGGCAAGAAGATACGGAAGCCTCGAACCATTTATTCGAGTTTACAACTTCAGGCTTTAAATCATCGCTTTCAGCAGACTCAGTACCTGGCACTTCCAGAGAGAGCTGAACTGGCAGCTTCCTTAGGACTTACTCAGACACAGGTAAATTATGGGAACCCCAAATCACTGCAATCCTGGTCATACAATAAAAGGCCAACCAAAGAGAGATCTTCACTAGAAGTACATGATAGTAGAAAAGGTAACACACATGCTACTACTGTGCCAAATGTGGTGTGAGTTATCTTATTACACAGTACAGAGTAAATGGCTCACTACTAAAATAACTGACTGAATCTGCGTTTCCCCCTGCCGACTAGTTATCAAATTTTACCCTTCGATGGCACAACTAGAAAAAACAAATGGATCCAAATTATTACTGCACCAACATGAAATTGTTCGGTTGTGACAAGAGCACAGAACAAAGGCAAGAAAACCTTGGGCCTGAGGCAGAGATGAAAATAAAAAGCCAGACCGTGGCAACCTATAGAGACAGAGAAAGCAAGAGAGCATTAGAAAATACCTGTAAAATCAATAGTTAATTCATCCTGGATGACTAACTCAAATGCAGTGGTTACCCTTGGGCAAAATGTACAAAAGGTGATAATAGATCTGAAGATCAAAGACAACCATGTACAAAATTATAGCAGGTTAAGCCATAGTTAAGTGTGGTTGGTGGAGCTGTCCTAGCCTGGCTAATTTAAGCTTGAAAGACACTAGGCATTACAGACTTCACAAGCAGGGGTTAGTAGCACATGAATAAATACTATCCATTCATTTAAAACATAGTTATGTGCATTTATGGCTTTAATAAATAATTTCAATATTTTATAATTGCAGTTGGCAACAGTAGCTTTCCTGGGCAATTTTTAAATATTGAGTAGATATAAATTTTGGAAATATGTTTGCTTATTGTACAAATGGCATTTCTTCTGACATACGCAAGATGTGGGCCTGATCCTGAAAATCTACAGACAAACGAGTAGTCCCATTGAGATAATATCCTTGCATAAAGACTATCTGCAAGGGTTGCAGGATCAAGGGTTTGAATCTTTAAATTACATCCATATATCATTCGAACGTGGAAGGCCCGATCATGCAGACCTCATGCAGGGAAAACTCAATTTCGGGGAGTTTTACTTGACTAGAGAGGGCAGGATGCGACCCAAGGTGATTTATATCAGTTTCTCTTTCTGAAAAAGCAATTTCCATTCAAAACTGGTTTTAAAATGACGATAAAGCACTTGTTCTAGTCAGCCCCTTCCACAAGGATATAAGCAAGGACAGCTTGATGGTACAAATTGTCTGATTCAGGTTTTACTTTTAAGAGCCCTTTGACTATTACTGTGTCTCCTAACACAGGATGATATGCTTCTGTCTGTTTAACCACAGTTTCTCCAAATAATCAAACGACCTCCAAAATACAGAATGAGGAATATGCCACGTGTGTTTACATGTGTGTACATGTGTATATTTGTGTGTTCATATATATATATGCGTGTAAGTACTTAAATGTACACACATAGGTAGGTGAGAGAGTGAGAAATTAAAACAGAATAAATTCCATTGTGCACTACTGGTGGCCTGGGCAAGAAAATAACACCCAATTTTAAAACTTACATCTCCATTCCCAGTGTCACTATTTCTGTTATTAACAATAGGTTGTTCGAATGCTAGCTTGTTTAACCCTCTAAAAATGCCAGCTTGACCCCACATCTCCATCCCTACCACTTGGAAACTCAGAACCCTCTATATATCAAAAATAACCCCAGTCGGGTGCTTCCTGCTGTCAGCTAGGTGCTCCTCAGCGGCCTAATCTCTTCGCCTTTTGCTTACAGGTGAAGATCTGGTTTCAGAACAAACGCTCCAAGTTTAAGAAGCTGCTAAAGCAGGGCAGCAATCCTCATGAGAGCGACCCTCTGCCAGGTTCCGCTGCCCTGTCCCCGCGGTCTCCAGCTCTCCCTCCAGTCTGGGACGTTTCAGCTTCTGCCAAGGGAGTCAGTATGCCTCCCAACAGCTACATGCCTGGTTATTCTCACTGGTATTCTTCTCCACATCAAGACACAATGCAGAGACCACAGATGATGTGAATTGTCCAAGAGAAATAATCTATCAAAAAGCCCATGTCTCGATATGGCAAGCAGTCCGCTGTCTTGCCAGCGGTGCCAATTTAACAGGCTCTGTGTGAACTTGTATGTGTGGCAAGGAGACAAGGTTGGGGGTTTTTTTTGTTTTTTTTTTTGTTTTGTTGTTTTCTTTTAGTAACCTCAGTGATTGATCTTGAACAGAAAGAGACATTTTTCCCCCCATGCTGGCGCACATAAGACACTTCTCTTTAGGATGTTTTAATCTGGACTCGAAGGAACCAGCCTCGTGGCTTTGGAGTATACTGTCAAAGCAAACTTTTTTACAGACTTTTTCCCACCAGAAGAACCTGAGTATAGCCGGCAACGTTTTTACTTGTTTAATGAGCTAACGATATTACATGATGAAAGGGAGGCCATTCAAGCTCCTGCATTTGTATTCACCAAAGCCAGACTGGAGGGGAGGGGGCGCAAAAATGCTTGAAAAGGAAAATATACTGTACGATTAAAACATTACCACGAAGCAAAAACTGCATGCTTTATCAAAATGGAATGGACAGCAACCAAGAAGAAACCACTGTCTCTCCCTCAGATCTCTGCCCCCAACTCCCCCCTCCCAAAGTCTCCTGAAATCTAACAGGAAAAGGGCAAAGGAGGAACCCACCAGAACAACCATCCTATGGCTTTGAAAGGTTCAGTACTTGATTGAGGGTATTCTCACCAATTTACTAAGCTATAGAGACGTTTATATTGAGCAACCTTTCTGTATATATTGCTGAATTTTAGTTGTAAATATACTTTGTATGTTTTTGTCTTCTTTCATATATAGAGTAAAAGCCACAAAACGTCCGTGTGTCCTGTATTTCTCTATATATTATAAAGCACACCCGCTTTAGATAGCTAGCTAGATATTAACAAATTTTGTGACATAGAGAGCAATATATCTAACAACAAACCCTTGAAAAGATTTTTCTTAAAAAGAATAAACCTGAGACAATACATATGTAACTATTGCAAAAAGAATTGTGGATGTTTCTAATCGCCCGGTCATTTCTTAGCCTATGTCATTTCGGTAATTCCAATATTTGAAAAAAACATTATAGTGTCTTTTAATCTGAGGTTTATCTCGAAGTAAAATTCAGTGCTTTGCATTACTTCATACACAAGTAGGGCGGAGGGGGAGGGGGAAAGAAAGAGGTGCCCTTTTTGTTTTTGATTAACAGACAGACAATTAAAGCTACGCAATATTTTGCAAAGCTTGAAAGGTGCGTAGGTATACAATGCACTGACCAGGGCGAATTATATCTTTATTATATTGTATAAAGCACAGAAATAATGAAAATGAAAGTCCTTTCGTCACACAAGCCCCATACTGCGAGAATTAATGGCTAGAGACCTGGGCATCCTTCAAATTATGAACCTTGAAACCACTGAGCCATTTATCAGAAGTCAATAGAGATACTCAGAGTGCTCCTATAATGACAGCTATATACAGTCGTGCAAAAGGACAGTCACTATAATTAGACACAAAGCAAAGACTACTTACCAATATACCCGTTCCTTTTTTTTGTTGAGCAACTTCCACGCTCAGTCAGTCTTCAGAATGGTTTAAAACCGATCAGTCTTGTCATTTTCTACCATTCGTATTGTTACATTAAGAAAAATGTTTTCTTTTCTTTTTCCCCCCTTCCTACTGTGAAACTTTGGGTTCAGAGCTCCCCAGGATCAATTCTGAACAAAGCCTCCAGCTGCAGTGCCATCCAATTTGAAGCAGACATTGGGGACAATTTAAGGTTTTTATCCACAAGAAGGTTTTTTTTTTCCATTCTCTTAAATGCAGCCATAATTAGAGTAATTTTTCATGTAGCCCGCTGATTACAGCGTTTTTACCGTCAAAGATAATTACCTGTAATTTTCTTCCACTTTTAATACTAAAAAGCCATCTTTATTTAGATTCAGGAACAGGAAAGGCGAAACAAAAGAGGAAAATTATTCTGTTATTCATACACAAATTGCAGAGACGTAGGACCTAAAATTGAAAATTAACCAAAATTATAATGCTGAAAAGAATGGAAGAGGCTTCAGAAGTACAGCTGGTAGTGGGTCTCACTGAATTATTCAAATTACGTGAGAGAGAAAGCTATCATACATTTAAACCAACAGTATTTTTTCTTTTTTAGAAAACCCGGTGCATATCTACCTAGCCTCTATTTATGCAGGTTAATCCTAAACCAGTTGAAACATTTCAAATGTATGTTAGATCTATCTATCTATCTATCTGTCTATCTATCTATCTATCTATCTATCCACTCACACATTCTATATCCCAAGATATCAGAATCCAAAGATACAGCAGTTGTCCCTTAATCGCGTGGGCTAATACTTAACCCTTTCCAAGCCACTGACTTAATCAGTGTGGCTGATTCATGAATATGATGAATCTGAGGAGCTTTACTCGTGTATTTTGGAGTACATGTTGCTGCTGTACCTTTAAAATACATGTGCACGCTCTGTCAATAGCCATTGCGTTGTGGAGTACTGCATAGAAAAATGTGATAATTTTTTTCTTGTACTTTTTGACTGTTTCAAGGATAGACTTTCTTTAGTAATAAACCCAATACAGACATGTAAGATGACACAAGCAGGCCTTTGCAAGAGTAATAGGGTGAACAAATGATAGCAAAGACAGTGTCATCTAACATTAAATAGCTGCCACCAAAAGAGAGTTTCATGAAACAGCGTCATCTATAGATAGAATCGGAACAAGTCTCTCATTGTTCTTTCCTTATGGCTTCCTAAAATTTTGGTTTCACGGAACTGTTGTTCAGCAGCATGTTTGTATAATATTCGGTAATATTCTTCTAAAACTTTGGGGTACATTAAAGTTTGGCCCCTCAAGAAATACAATGATGGTTCCTTTCAAAGCCCATCCCCTTCTCAGATAAAAAGGAAGAGCTTTGAATCAAGCCTGGTAGTTTACGTGTGCCTCTTTGCAGGTGGAACGGTGCTTGCCTGATCAGAAACTCTACCACCTTTGCAATAACAGTAAGCAAATTTTCTGAGGTAAATTGCAAGGTTAAAACGATAGCCTGCCTCTGAAAATGTACGGTGTATTATGACAATAGATACGAGGCACACGAGTACAAAATACATAGCAACAGGGAAAGATCTGAACGAATATATCGTGCGCTCTTTGACTAGTAGTTCAAAAAATGTACTCGCGATTTACAGTCATAGTTATTGCGGTACAGCGATCAGCTTCCTTTCAATGCATCTAAATAGAAACCAAGTCCACTCTGAACGTCTATCGAGCCGACTAGCAAACCAATCTATAGAAAGAGAATTTCCTATAGGTCCTCAGAGTGAAAACTATTTTTACAGAACGTGAACCAACCCAAATCCTATTGACTATGCAGAAATACTAGTAAAAAGGACGGAGTTCTGAATCTATGAAACAGTGGTCTAACAGGATGATAGAAATTACAAAAGCAGCAAAAGTAACCACGAAAGTGTGAAAAGATAAAGATGAGCTGTGCGTTGAAGAATACAAAAAGCAAAAACTTACCCCCAGTGAAAATCTGTTAAGCAATGATCAGGGTCTAGAAATCTATACTGAACAGAAGCAGTGTAGAATATTTTTCTGAGTCTCAGGGCAGAAGCTCTTTCTCTATATTCTTGGTTGAGTGAGCACATCCAGGTGTGAAATTGTTTGCACACCCCAGCACCTCTTATATTGCCAGCAAAATTAGCTGTTATTACTGTCACTGTTTAGTGATGGTTAGCTTGATAAAAAAAACTGCTGTAATCAAGACCTGGCGCATCTTTGCAAATTACAGATAATTGTAAACGTCCAGATTATGATAATAGCATCCTAATCCAGCCTGCAATATAATTATTACAGAGTGTTACATCTGAAACTGTCCAGTAGGGCTAATTCAGCCATTATTTAGACCCTATTTTTGCACTGCAAATGGGTTGCTGAGTTGAAA
Organism: Gopherus evgoodei; assembly: GCF_007399415.2. NCBI lineage: Eukaryota > Metazoa > Chordata > Testudines > Testudinidae > Gopherus > Gopherus evgoodei. Next base: position 49,164,128 of record NC_044323.1, read on the forward strand.
ATGTACGATTGTAATTTCACGGGGCACTCAATGAGTAATGGTATAGGAAGAGAAAAATACAAAAGTGAAATGTGAACAGTGGCGATCAAATCAAACTCTGAAGGACAAAAGACTGTTTGAATCATAGGGAATAGGAAGAGCGGGAATTAAGAAAATAGCAAATCAGTGGTCTGCAGTGTTACGTGTCCAAATCTCAAATAGTGTGAGTTCGTTGTGTATTCAGGGGCTGATACTTCTGCGAGCTGCTGTCTGAAATAATTCCTTTTCTCAGCTCATCTCGTCCCAGGCAGTATTTCCCTAGGTTGTTGGGGTTTTTTAAACACCTCTGTGCTCCCTCCCATACCCCAAAAAAGCAAATATTGCAGTGGAGTGATTGCTTTCTCTCAGATGATTTAACTATCTGCACGTCACCTTCCTAGGAACAGAAGCATCTTCTTCTTCTTCATAATAATAATAATAATGATAATAAATAATAAATAATTAATTATTAATTATTAATAATTAATAAAATATCCAAATTGAATTTGCATCCTATCTGGCCATCGTGCAAAAAGCACAAGAGTATGGAGCCCATAGGCCTAATTCCCTTTCGCGTTCACTCAGTGGAGAAGTCATCAAGAGTCCTACAGGAAATTAGCCGAGAATGCCTTAATTGTAATTAATTAAACAAAAGAGCCTGACTAACACGGCTGCCTAACAGCTAGTCAGGTTTACTCATTGGGCTATTGGCTTTAGTCTCACGATGAGTTTATATTAACCCCGGATGTGAAGCAAACCAACCTGCTTCCTTTTTAATGGGCCAAATCATCAAAGTGTTTTTGTTTGCTTGCTTGTTTTTAATAATCACTGTATTAATGTTATGCCTTTTAAAATAAGTCAATCCAGGAGACATATGTTGGGTTAATCACTGTAGGTTTATGGTAGCAAACGGGATATATTCTTGCCTACAGTATTATACCTGGAAAGTAGTTCAAACTGTGTATAGGTAAATTTCGACAGTTCCTACAGAGTCCATTGTCCTGGGCTCCTTATAGGACGGAATTGATGAAGGCGCTGTGGATTTATGACCTTTAAGGACTAAATTCATTCTTGGGAATATTAATACTAATTAATATTAATAATATGCGAATTGCATGCGCCTGTTCTTCATGGAAAACAATAAGAATAGCGCGAAGAAAGGAAAAGGGAGAATCAAGGGATACCACAAGTCGAAAGGTTACACAATACATTATATGCTACATGGAAAGGGCACCGTAAGGATTTCCTGGAATCTGACGTTGATGGCCAGATCCTCAGCTGGTGCACAGAAGCCTGAAATCAATGATACTACTTCGATTTACACTAGCTGAGGATTTGGCCTTTCAAGTGAATTTGTACTCGAAAGGCTTCCTTATAGCTATTGCAAAAGCATCGACTGAAGTCTGCTGCACATAACAGGCTTTTCTGAACGGCAGAAAACAATGAAATCCTATAATGTGCAGCCCAAATTTCAGGGTGCCGTTCCCTGTGCTCATAATTTAGCCTGTGGCTGGCAGTGCACAGCTGAACCTAAACTGAGATTCCTCACCGGAATGAAATGAAAACTCTCTGGTGTCTTGAAGGTATTTTTCTTTGGTTAAAGATAGTAATGTGCGGTATTTTACGGCTTTGTATAAATCTTGCATTAGGATGTGGATCAGGCCCAATATGGTATATAGTTTTGGCAGATAAAATGCTGCTCATCCCCATAAATCACATGTAAACAGAGGCACCGCAGAACAAAGAACAGAAACATCTAATTGCTGTAACACAGGATCTCCCTTTAAAAAATAAGAGGCTTCATGTAAATTACCCAATTTCTATCTCCACGGTTCTTGTCTGACCTATGAAACAGGTTATTACATTACTGCAGGCATCGCTCAAATGACTGAAAGCAAGGAGGGGAGTGTGTGTGGAGGGGGGTTAATTTAACTGAAGCAATGTATATATGTTCTGTAATCCACAACTGAAAACTCTAAAGACTGTCAGTCGCAAAATTGCGTGGTAGAAATATTTAATAAATAACACATGTGCGAAGCACGTTTCTGATGTATTCCTACATCGGTGCTGCCAGATCTGAAATGTGTAACGTCTGGAGGCCTGAATGCCTATACAAAGGAATAGTTGCAGCTCGGGATAATTTATTGGGGAGCTCTAGTGAAGTGAAAGCGAGAAAAACGCCTGCCTGAGCTGGCTGGGGTTTATGTGGTGACAGGTTGGCGTGTGTATATGTGCTTGGAAGGAAACTTGGACATTTCTCAGGGGCGAAGCACTCTCCATCCGGAGAAAGTGCCCGGGAGATATTATAGCGAGTGACCAGGAATCAGGAGTGGACAGTTTGTTTATGATAAGAGAGCCCAGCAGGGACACAGGATTAGGGAAGCCCAGCAGAGCAGCTCCTGGACGATTTATCTGACATTTGTTACTGTGATATCCGGAGCGATCGGGTGCCAAAGAGGACGCTGCAGGGCACAGGCGAAGTGGGGACTTTGTGTGTGTCGCTGCGGCAGGGTGTGTGCACTTTCCGGGGGCGAGCATGGGGTGTGTGTGTGTGTGTGTGTGTGTGTGTGTGTGTGAGAGAGAGAGAGAGAGAGAGAGAGAGAAAGAGAGAGAGAGAGAGAGAGAGAGAGAGAGAGGCCCTGCGGCTCAGCCCTGGAGCCGCTCGGCACCCACAGGAATGCGGCTCCTCTCGGCTCCCCGGTTTGCCCCAACTCCACATGGCCGCCAGGAAAAAAAAAAAAAAAAGGCAGCAACTCGCCCAGTACAAACTGAACATCAGATAAAGGCCAGTTCATCTCTTACCAAGACAAGAATGGAATGGCACCAAGGAGAGGGCTGGAAAGAGCCCAGAGCTGGACTGGGACCGGCTGTTCTGCTGGAGAGGGGCACACAGGGATGGGGAAAAGTGTCCTAAAATCTATAGGTCCAAGCCGCGTTAGTTAGATATAGATATGCGCGCATCTGATCTGTCGATGGCTTTCACACAGCGACCCCAGCAATGGTGTGTATATAGCTACCTATTGCAGTGATGGGCATATACACTGACATACACTGACCTCTCTCCAAGCCTAGTAGTCTTTACATACCTGGCCTGAGAGCTCCGGGGTATTAAACCATCACAGATCTACCCAGAGCCACGGACAGTGTGTTTGTGGGGAGGAAGATAACCGGGGGGGTGGGGTGGGTGGGAAGGGAACAACATCATCAGAAGCAATTAAATCCTGGAGTGGGATTGAGGTTGAATCCAAATATGTACGTGCAGAGCTGGTTGTTTTTGCCCAGAACCGGGGAGCCGTTGCTTTTAATAACAGGCTAAACAATCGCAGACCCAAAACTTCAAGGTCAAGGTTGACCATAAAATGCCCACCTCTTTCTTCCTCTCTCCCACTCACCAAAGTGGCTGGGATCAAACATCCGAAAGAAAGAAAGAAAGAAAGAAAGAAAGAAAGAAAGAAAGAAAGAAAGAAAGAAAGAAAGAAAGAAAGAAGAGGACGGGGAAACTCTGGAAAATATATTTCCACTTTTGATGTCCTAACCTGGAAAACAAAAGGACAGAGAATCCCCAAAAGGGGGAACGTCTATAGCAGGTTCAAAAGCTGTTTTGAAAATAACGCTTTTCTAGAGCAGAGCCAGGACAAGCAGGGAACAAGAAAGAAAGTACGCGCTTGTCTGTTAATGAAGAGGAAATTAGCAGGAGATAAAAGTTGAGCTTTTTCAGCAGCTTCAGAGTGATGGAAATTCCCTAAAACCTTACAAATACAATCAGCAGGCAATACTCAACAAGCAATCACGGCGCACAGGAACAACACGTAAAATGGAGCAGGCTGCCCCATAAGCAGCGAGTTAAAAAAAAAGAATGAAAGAAAGAGAGCAAATGTTTACAGATAACCCCCCTCCTCAACTAAGGAACACTTCTGAAGTCATTGCATGCTGCATGTGCCTGTGTGTCTGCACAACCCTCCCTCCTACACACACACACACACACACACACACACACCCCTTCCCAACGTCCAAGGAAAAGTTCTGCAGAACAGACTAATCCATTGTACTAAAAGTCAATTGCTCTTCCCCCCCTCGCCCCAACCTGCTACAAGACAGCGAGCCTTGGCTTCTTTCTTTGGGAAAAAAAAAAGAGGCGGTCAAGAATTGGGGGAGAACAGAAGGAGGGGGCCGGGGAAGAAGGGACGAGAGACAGGTAACTGTGCCGGAGGGTACAAAGCGTGTCTTTTCAGGTCTGTCTCCGAGCTCTGGAACAGCTCTCACTGAACTCCTCAGCTGACAGGATGCCATTTTTTATGTTCTAATCCAGGAAGAAAAGAAAAGAAAAAACCTTTGTCACATTGATCGCTGCCGTTTTCCCGCATTGCAATCAATTTCTCACACATTTTCTTATTTCTTGCCCAGGTTTTAATAGCGATCGCTCAGTTCTGCCCCAGAGCTGGCCAACTCCGCTAAAGGCCCATGAGAGGATTGACCCTACAAAGACCTGGGAACACAGCTGTTCTGTTTGCACAGGGGACGCCTGCCTGTACTGGGTTTTATTTTAAGGGGAGGGAGAGATTCTTCCAAGTGAAAATAAATAGTAATAAAGGGTGTTGAGATCGTTTTATTCTGCATAAGAGGAGGCCGACAACACAGCACACATTTTGAAGTCACGTCCCGCTCACACAATACAATCACTAATGCCCCCGACTGGAATCAGTCCCGTGTATTGTGGGAAAGCCATTTCTCCTGCCCCATTATCAGATCTCCAGCCTCTTATCTGAAAATTGTCCCCGTTAATTGCAGTAAGACTTTAAAGATGAAGAAGATAACGATCGCTCGGACGTCTGGGCTTTTCCATGAAGACAGTTAAAAAGGTTCCTCCAATATCCCTTATTCAGAGAGTATCGCTGGCCTCTACCCAACACAAGCTTTTTAATAGGCACAAGGAGAGTTTTGCCCTCGTTTTATCCTTTTCTCGTATTTAGAAGCCTCCTTTGAAGGAAATGTAATTTGTATAATTACCCTAGCGACTGCGGAGCTCTCAAAGATAATTGCTCTCAGACAAGGATTCAGAGGGGCTTTATGGAGAGATTTCTCTCTCCCAGTGTTAGAATTTGTACTGTTCTTTTAATTGCAAATAATGTTGGGTAAAGTGTAAATTGTCTTTGAAAAGCCCATTCTCCAGATGAAAGTTTCCCTAGCGGGCAGCTCTAGATTTACAAGGAGGACCTACACGGCCAGATCCTGTAAACCTTTACAGTCCGTAGGGCTTCCCATGAGATTGCGCCTCTAAGCAAGGAGTGTCTATCTGCACCAGGTTCGGGCCCTAAACAAATCTATCTCGCCAACAAACAAGACAAGCAAAGGAATCTGTTCTTTTTTTCTCTTTGCAATGGAAAAAGGGGTATTTTGGAAACGTCTCCCATGGTTGAAATAATTTTATTTATTCAGAATATACAGTTTAATCCCTCTATCTACACTTATTTACAGGGTTAAAACAACATTGAAAAAAAAGTCTCTGGAAAAGTTGAGGTCGTAGATTTCAAGGCACCATTGATAGTGTCCACAGCTGAGCAAAAATTGTCCGTCTGTAAAAAAGGGTCTCCTTTGAAATGCAATAAGTTACATGCACAAGCGTTACACATTTAATTTTGTTTTGTTTTGCTTCCCTTTAAAACTCCCCCACAGGCATTCCTTTCGTTATGATTCCTTAACAGTAAAACACAGGAGTCCAGGGGAAAAAATAGTCTAATAAATTGTCCCAGAGGCCAGCGCTAACGGGTGTTGTAGGGAGCCGTGGGGCTGGAGGTGGGAATTGAGGGAGTTAGCACTGGAATACCAGGAAGTGGAGTTTTCTAAGTAGCTGGATGCAGGGGATGGGTTGGAGTTTGGAGCATGAGGATGAGGATGGTGGCTGAGGGATCTGGAAGAGCCCTGAGGTTCCCAAACCGCAGGTGATTGTGGAGAGTTGCAAGCCATGGGGTCACTGGAGCTGGGACTGTGCTCCGGAGGCATTTCCCCGCTTTTCATAATCTTCTTGATCTTGGATCTTTTATTCTGAAACCAAATTTTCACCTGAGAGAAGGGGAAATCAAGATGATTAATACCAGCGTAATGTGAAACGATCTGAGGCAACAGGCTGAGGGTCTGACTTCACTCGGGGAGGGGAGAGAAGAGAGTTAAATCTTTCCGGACACCAGCACGTCAGTTACCCAGAGCAATCTACTATCGAGCGTGGTATTTACAATGATCGCGTCCGGCCCGATCCTGCGGGCCAACTTTAGTCTGTTACCTGGAGGAATGCAAGCTCGGGTCCGGCGGGTAGGTATTCTGTCCCGGCGCTACCCCCTCCCTTGTCTGCGGCCGGCAGTGCCTTGCTGTAATTACCTTGCGAAAGCCACCGCCGTCCTTTTCTGAAGAATTTTGTTTATGGGAGGGTAATAGAAGCCCATAAAAACATTTCAAAGGAAGCCAGGGGGAGGGGGAGTGAAGGCAAGCGAGAGAAACGCGTCTGATTCAGATTCGTCTATTCCAGTCTCTGCTCTCTCTGCAGACTGAGCAGGCTCTGTCCTCTGCACCAGGATTATTTTTGTTCCAGTGCCTTTCCGGCGATAGAGTGTAAACACAAACAACAACCACGCCAGTCTCGCCCCAGAGAAGCAGGCCGGGTGGGTGGGTGGCCAGCTCATCTATCTATCGCTTTCTGTGCCACGAATTCAACCCGGAAGGTAACAGTGAGAGGTTATGTTTGTAATGGACAACGTCGGCGTTAGAGATACGTGCCCATGGAGTTGTTCTCTGCATATAGATCTGAAAGCCTTCAAGCAGACTATGAAAGTGCGAGAGACATCATCACATCCCCCTGTTCCCCTTTTTGCACAAACCCCGGCTTCCAAAGCTCCTGCGTATGAACGCTAGCGAGCGCCCAAGCCTTTGAATATAGAGCTGTATGTAATACAAAAACCAGGAATCAACAACGAAACGAAACCCACTCCGCCCATTTAAAGAACAGCAGGCCTGTCTCGCGTGTCTTAATGAATAGGATCCGGCTACTGTTTATATCCCTCACCAGTGGCATCGGCTCTCCTCTCTGGTGGGTGAGAAAGACCGTATTAATACCGACAAGGAAAAGGCAATAGGTCCCAAGGCTGCATTACCTGTGTCTGTGTCAGTCCCAAAGAAGCAGCCAGTTCAGCTCTTTCTGGCAGGGCTAGGTACTGAGTTTTCTGAAACCTCCTCTGTAACGCAGCCAGCTGGAAGCTAGAATAAATAGTCCTGGGTTTGCGAACTTTCTTTGGTTTGCCATTCACCATTCGCACCTCGGGCTCCGCCACCTCTTTCTCTAAACAATCCAAAATAGATCAGGTTAGAGTTTCCCGGAAAAATCAAGTCCCCAGTGGAGAAAAAGAGCAGACAAAGATCCAGCCCACTGGCCCAGCCACTGCAGCCGCCAACTCTACAAACACAACCCGCGCGGGGTGAGGGCTATTTAAAAATACTGGTGGAATAGAGGCGAAGGAATGAACAGGAGCTGGCAGGGGTAAATGGAGTAATCTCCCACCATCCTGGTGGGGCACCTAACCAGTTTCCGTTCCCTCTTTGCGAAATGTATTGGGAGAGAGCTCTGGGGGACTGCAGATCAGTCCTACAAGCCGGTCATGTTTTTTAAACCTCTGAAGTTCCACTGTGAAGGAGCCCAGTGATGGGGGTGTGCACTGGGCAGTATATTTCATCCCTCCATTCCCCCCTCGGGCGAGTTGCAGCCACTGAATTGCAGGCTGCAATGTCTCGAATTCCAACCCGCAGAGCCCAGACGGCCAGGCTGGGAAGACGCAATACTGAGGTCTACGCAGTTCAAAGGCCCACAAGAAAACTGGCCTCCTTCAGTTCAACAGAAAGTGGCCGGCTCCGGCTCAGACAGAGGGCCGATTATAGTTATAATCATATCGCTGCTGATCTGCAAAGGGCACGCAGATGCGTCTGCTTTCTTTTACAAATAGCCTTAATATGCCAGTGGCCTTTATTTTCCCTTTGATTTGATGAGCAAGAGCAAACAACAGGGGGAAAAAAGTGAAAGCAAATATCTATGTATATAAATGACGTAAGAGGTTGGCGGGAGAGAATTGCAGATGCTGCAATCCATTGGGACTGCTACTGGAAAAGTCTGGTTTGCGATCCAATCTGTTTCACAAAGGGGTGGGGGCAGAGGAAAGATAAGGTACCCCAGTATATCCGTCTGCTCCTGAGTGTGCTTCTTGAACTGTGTAAGAAGAACCCCAGAGAAGCAGATTCGCGCGCGAGCGTGTGGTTTTAATTCCGCACGCTCACTGGATGCTAAATACGAGCAGGATTAAACATGCGCCGCCCGGACCAGATCAGATCGGACCAGAAACCTTTCCAAAAGCAGATCTCTCCCCTCCACACCCGCACTGCCCTCCCTCAGCCATTGACCAAGCCGTGAGCACTACAATTTCCTCACGACATTCATCTCCAAGCAGGCTCCAGTCGGCTAAAGCAAAACATTGCAAACTGCACAAGCAGTCAGACATTTCAGAGTTTTGGGGGTAGAATTCCGGCCAGATCGTCACCCTTCCCTTGCCAGGGATTTCCCCAGCCGCGGGGGCCGGAGGAGGGGTGGGAGAAGCAAACTTTATTTCGTTTTGCACAGTTCCAATAAGCCGGAGTTTGAGACACAAACTCCCGACATTCTTTCTCTTTCTGTACGTAGATTTCTCTGGAGGCAGCCCCGGAGGCCCTGGGCAATTTACAAGCATTTGCTTTGCTAATGGATGGCTGCTTCTGAGAGAAGTTTTAAGATCATGCAGATTAATTCGGTGGGTTTATTCCCACCCCATTTAAGGATCGCTAGCTGCGCAGGATACATATTTTAAAAAGCCACGAAGCCAGGTGCCCAGAACTGTCCGAAGAAGGATCCATCCCAGCAACGCTCTCGGGGAATCATTCTGCCCTGATGTTTTGGCTTCCCAGCAGCCACTACTCCCACAAACTGTTCCCCATCGCCTCAGTTTCCTCCCCCTCCGTACCAGCAAGATATCCCCCTTTAATCCAGCCCACCCCACCCCCCAGCTCTCACCTGGCTGGTTTGAAGAGCTCTGTACCCGGTTGTAAGCCCCGCTGTACTGGTGGTAAGGACTCGCGTAGCTGTAGTCTGCATAGGCTTTGGCAGGATAGTTCCCAGCTGGTCCATTCATGCCGTGGTACTGGTACTGGTAGGGATTGAGCGCTTTGCCGTAGGAAGCCGAGGTAGGCGAGCAATAGCCATGCGGGGCTCCCCCCGTTGGACTATAATAGTCGGAATCCGTAGCCGAGGACTCGGGTAAAGTTGGAGATTCCTGAGACGGATGGTGCATGGCTGCAGACGTCTGGAAAGGAGCCTGGAAATCGCTGGATCTGATATTGGGGACCCTTCTGTCAAATACTCCTGTCATACCTTGGAGACGGCTGCTTGCTGGGGCTGGCTGCTGGGGCTGCTCAGGGCTAAGCAGACATGTCTGGGGGAGGAGGCTGGGAGTCTTTGAGTCTCTGTGTCTGTCTCTGTCTCTGGCAGACTGCTGGCTGGGGCGCAGCATAGGCTTGGTTAAATCCTTAATTGCGCTCTTACGCACAGCAGGGTGGATCGGGTTCCATTGGCCAGAGCAATCAGGAGCAGCGACACCCTAACTCGTCCAACTAGTTTTGCACAACAAAGCTTTGCTAGGGGGAAAAAAAAGTCCATTTCGAGCTCTTTTAAAGTGAATACCAACAGCAATGAACAAGGCATAACATCGGTATCAGGAGAGTCTCTGCTCCCCAGTCAGCTGGAGAGAGATGTGCAAATATTATAGACATCACGCTTGGTGAAAGATCGTCACCACTACCGCTCAATACACACACGGAGCTAAATTCATCCCTGGTGCAAATCCACGTACTGCCGTGGACTCAGACCAGGGATACATTTGGCCCAATATCGCCGTATTGTAGATTGCTGCAAGATCAATAACGAAGGGAGGTCCAGAGAGGGGGGATTACACTGGAGTTCAATGTGGTGGCTTCTTCGGTATTCGTAACTAAAGTAGCGGACATTACTGATTTAAACTCTGAATTCTGATTTGGTGGGAAACAAATCAGCAACTTTCTCATCCAGGGGGGCTCTTCTCCCCCGCCCCCCTTAAAGGCATGCTGCAGAACCTCTATTAAATACAATGAATCACATTTAAAATAGATCTATTCAATCACTGCATGCAATAAAGACCTCTTCCCGGGATATCAGTTTTCCAGCCGAACTCCCCACTGATATCAACAAGGGTCTGCAGGAGAATTGAGCTCGGGATAGGGTCTAGTAAGTTTCTCTGGTACATGGTTGGAAAGGTCCCATCGCTGTGGAACGCTCACCATTGTAATAACTGTGTAACACAGTCCCACGCGGCTGCCAGGCGCCTTTCACACTGGGCGCCAGAACCGAATCTCAAAGGGCCTGATCCTTCTCGCCTTCCTCAAGCCCCGTGGCTTGATAATGCTATTGCTCCGCACGACAGTATGTACAATTAGCTCTGGACGCTTAAAACTGTCTCGTTGCAAATGACCACAGTGTTGCTGTGACCAGAGAGAGAGACTGGGGAGACTGCTTAGCGAGCCACAGCAAATCGATGGCACCTAAAAAAAGGACAGGGTGACACGTAGAAATAGGAGACAGCGTGCTGTGCTTCTGAACGGAGGGTCAGTCCCAAGGGCCGGTGGGAAGATGTTTTGCAGCTAAATCACTTACGATTCAGGTTTTATGAGTTCTCCTCTCCATCCCAGAACTCACTCATCCTTCTAAGTTTTAGGTACTGAGATACGTATAAAATGTCCTTTCCAGTCTGCTTGGGCTTTTTAAATTTGGTATAAAATATTGTACCCCTTAGAACATAACAATCCCACTGCCCCAAAGACTGGTTTAATGAGGTCTGCTTTCAAGGGCCATTCTTTTATTTGCAGCAAAACCATGCACAACCCCCCTAACACTGGTCTCTATGATTATTAAAATATAGTCTTAAGTAAATATAGCACTAGATCCACACCGCAGAGAAGTTAAATAAAAGCACACATACAACCCCCTCCCCCAAGCAGCCCCAGGTCCCCATAAAACAGAAATAGATCTGTGAGCGCCCATCTCAAGGTATTTTACAATAGCACTACAAAAATGTCTCAGATTTTACTAGACATAAGGGAAAACAAATGAAAGGCTGTTTTCAGTGACCTGGGGACTTGTAGATTTTTTCTGAAGCTGTTTACTCTCCAGATTTAGACTGTTTGCTCTCTGAAGATCTCCTAGCCAGCTGGGTAACACTTGTAACACAACCATGTATGTTGTACTTGAACTCATTGTTTGCTTTGGAAATGTCCGCAGCTCATATAAAATCACATTAAACAAATCCCTAACCATTTAATTACATGAATCACTTACTTAAATCAATTGCAAATACTTTTTTAAAAGAGGGGAAGAGGGCGGAGGATCTGTTTACCATGGGGGGTTGGGGTGGGAGAAGCAAGTTTATTAAAATGTCCTATTTGCATCCATTTGGTAGGGACGGTGGAGATTTTAAGCAGACGAAGCAGGGAGAGCGAGAGACGCATTTGTACCATAAATTCCTGGGCAATGCACCTCAACACGCCCAGGCAAGATAGTAATAGAAAGAAAACAATAAAGCGAAATATAGAGCTGGCATCATGCTAGTCTGAGGTCCGGTCCAGAACTGGAGTTGGAATCACCAGCCTAACCTTAATGACATGATCATCTGCAGCTGCCTTTGTGCATCTGGATTACAATCCTCCAGAACAGAACGCTGGTTCCTTTTTATTATTCATAGGCCCCTGGAGTAAGAAGTTTTAATATTAAAATAATAATAGCAACCCTCTCCCCCAGATAATCACACAACCAAATAGCTGATTTTTTAAAAAGGTAAATCTACTATCCATTAGTCCACCTGAGGGAGGATTACTGGCCCTCCGGCACATAAACCAGCTTCTCTCTGGTTTTCCTGCGCCCATCTTTACCAGTCTGAACCCGATTTTCTTGACTTTCTTCTGTTTTCCTCAGTGGCTTTTAGTTAACACATCCGGTGGGGAGAGAGCATTTTATAAGGAGCGGGAGTCTGTTTTCTATTCACAATATGGTCATTGTTTATCAGCACATGGTTGGTTCAGTGGCTGAGGGAGACTCTGCCCAGGGCCCCTGCTTAGACGCCCCAGCGGCAGAAGGCTCAAATCTCTGCATTTTTTATTCCTGCAAGATTTAAAAAACAAACGACTTTTGCGGAGTTCGTGCGCCTGACGAAGCGAGTAGCATCTCCGCCTGCAAACCAAGGAGGAGGCGCAGGAGCGGGCAGATCATGGGACAGACACTGAACTGCGCGCCCAGCTGTGACACGTAGGAGGAATGTGAGTTATTTCAGCATCCACGGTCCCAGCTCTGGCAGCTGCTCAAGCAGACGCTGATGTCTGTGCTAGGAGCGCCACACCGTGGCCTAGAGGTACACTGCTCCTTGCCCGCCTCTCGCGCAGGTAGCTGTCTGGCTACAGCCAGGCTCTCTTGACCAAGGCAGCCTGCCCCTCCGCGTTTGGAGGCTGGGGCTCCTGTCATGCTCAGCGTTTCCTGCACCCCCTGGCGGTGCTGCTCGGTAATGCCGGCCAGGACCGCTGCCTGAGCAGAACAGTCTCTCTGCAAAGGGCAGAGGAGCCTGGGCTGGGAAACTGCTGCTGTTGCTCGCCCCTAACACGCTGCTTGGTGTTCAGGCCCTACTGGGCTGTGCAGCTGCAGGTGCCATGAAGCCAGACTCGGTGGGAGGAGGATTCAAGCAGTAAAAACGAGACAGCAGCCTGCCTGCGCTCTGCAAAATCAGTGTGAAACAGGGAGGCCAAAGGAAAGTGTCTGGTACACCCAGCTTCTGTTCCATACCTGCTGAGCACCTTCAGAATGGAGGCTAGGGGCCAAGGAATCAGGACTCTTGGGTTCTCTTACCCTGCTCTACTGGTGACATCCTCTGTGATCTTTGCCAAAGTCACTTACCCTGTGTGCACCTGTAACACCAACAGCCCCTAGTCATTGGTAGGTGGGATTGAACCAAGGATCTCTAGAGCTTAGTGGAGGAGCTGCTACGGCATGAACCAAACGCCAACTGGCTATGAGCTAAAGCTGTAGAACAGACTTGTTTAACTCTCTAAGTGGTCTCAGGGCCACTAGTTGGGACACAACACCACACTCAGTAGGTGTGTGGGTTACACACCCAGCCAGACTCATTGTGCTGGCAGAAATATTAAACCCAGCTGGTGACAGGCCTGACTCCTCTGGACAGTGTACATAAGGTGAGTTGACATTTTTCTACTCAAACTGTTTATCAAGAGAAAATTGGGTTTTTTATTACACTATATAGTGAATAGTGCCTGCTTTCCACTGGAAAACAATTGTTTTTTCAGCCTCATATTTCAGCTGAAGACCAGAAGATTTCAGATGACATCTTTTCATGTTCAGACAAAATCTTTCTATCTTCATGTTTTCAGGGAATAACAAGGAAATTTGGTGATCCCCAGAACATGCACTGTATCACATCTAAAGGCCTTGTCTACACTGGTGGCAGAGTGGGTGCAGTTTCACATAAGGCTCTGGCAGTGGGGAGGCTGTGGGAAACTACTCTGCTGAAAATAGCAGTGCAGACATGGGCAGCAGCACTGCTTGAGCTTGTAGAGAGCAGTGTAGGGTACATACCCAAAGGTTCAGGCATGTCTTTATTCTCCTAAGCAGTGCCTCACCATCTACACTACTATCCGTGCTAGGGGTGTGTGCAGTGTATATACTCTACACACCACAGAGACATAGACTTTGGACTTGTCTACACAGGAAAGGGTGGGGTTTTTTGGGGAGGGGGTATAGTTTTGGGGTTTTTTTACATAAACTGCCTGGCTTCCTCTTGTCCCTCCCCCCAAACAATTTTTTTTCAATGTATCTGGTGTCTGATCCCACTTTAATTAATCCACTTTGGAAGCAACACATCTCAATTTCAGAATGAGTTATGGTGCTATAAACAAGGCCCTACTTGAATTGTGGGACAATAGTCAAATAATTGCACCAAGTTGCAGACAAGATATGGAAAAGTAATAATGGATGTTTATTAATTGCGGTCATTTGGAAAAGCCAGAAAAGACCTATTTGTTTAAGAAAAATCTGCTGCAACAATATAAACACTCAAGTATTATGTTATGCTTGATAGATTTTTGATAACTAGACATTGTGCTGCAACTATATTCGAGTCATTAATGTGCAGGGCTGACAGCAGAAGCCCCATCATGCATGGTGCTGACAGCCCAAGCTCCAGGTGCTATCAGCTTGGCTAAATGGGTTCTTCAGTACTAGCAGGGGAAAAAAGTGTGTGTTGTAGATCTCAAAATGTATGCAAAATTATGGATTATTGAAAGTAAGCTCATTAAAATCAAAAATTGCTGTGAAAGCCCAGTATTATGGGATCTGCAATATTGCAAATTAAGTAGGGTCTTAGCTATAAGGTTTGTGTGGCTGTATCCCTATTTCAAATTAACTATACCACTTCAGACAGTCCTCCCACTGCTATCCCATTCTGCATTGCTCCACATCTGGATGAACCTGTCTGCTTACTTGTGCACCCTCCACTCCTCCAGGGCAGGGATGCCGGAACCAGGAGGATCAGGCGAGCCATGGCCCCACCACTTTTAAAAGAGGGAGGACCATGCCTGCCCACTTCTTAACATGGGTGTAGTTTGGGGGTCTGGGAGACATGTTGTCCCCCCGCCCCTGCAGACTGCAAGCCTTGGGCAAGCGCGGAGTGGTGATGGCAGGGGTGATCAGCTGATAAAGTGATCCACTCCCCTGCTGGAAAGTTCAGCCCCTGCCAATGTTGCCAGCCATTTCCAGGTAGGGAGGCTGAGGTGGGCCTTAGCACCCCCTTGCCACAAGGCTTGGTCCCTCTCAATGGCTCCTCCCCTGCTCCTCCTCTTCCCTCTGAAGCCCCGCCCCCTGGCTAGGCTGGAAGCCAGAGCTGGGCTGTGATAAGAGCTGCCCAGGGAGCCTGGGACACTGTGGGCACCCCAGACTCTCCACTTGCCCTGGGCTGTGCACCATGGGGGAAAGGAGCATGCACGGGGGGCTGCTCTTGGGACCCCCAGCACCCTGCCCAGGGCAAGTGGCGGGTCCGGGGCTCCCCACAGTGGCCTGGGCTCCCTGGGTGGCTCTTATCATTGTCCAGCTCTGGCTTCCAGCCTGGCTAGGGGAAGGGCCTTAGGAGAGAGAAGAGGGGCTGAGGGTGGGGCCACATTAAGGGCCACTTCTACTGAGGTTGTGGTACTTCTGCTCCATGGTCATCATCCCAGGACATCACCTCCCTATTTAAATCTGAGCACACACCCAAGCATGCCCCTTGGCGATTCCAGCTTGGGGCAAATTCATTACAGTGGCCGTGCCCTCTCAGGGACCCAGCTGAAGCAGGGTCAGCGTCCTAGCAACACACTGGACAGAGCTGATCTTAGCAGAGGCTGCCTGAGCAATGGCACTTCCCGATTGGTGGAGGGGTGGAGTTAGCTACTACTTGATCCGGCAACAGTCAGAGCTCACTGGCTGCTCAACATATTTGCCTGTCCCGCTTCCTGCCTCTGCCTATGCACCTCCCCCACTTGCTGTTGTGCATGCTTCAGCCTGTGCCCTTCACCATCTTTGACACTCAGGCTCTGACCAGAGGTGGTGCTATGGGGAGCTTGCAGGGGCTATGGCCACCCCAACATTTTCCTTAGCTTCCCCATAGCCACCCCATAGCAGCCACTGCTTTCCCTCCACTCAGCTCTGAAGGAGAGTGGAGAAACCAGCAGCTGCTGGCCGAGTGCACTGCTCAGAAGGCAGTGCCACTGCCTGCAGAAGCACAGGAGTAAGCCTGGGTGGGAGGCTGGGGGCCCTGAGAGAAGACCCGGACCTATGTCCCTGCCCACTGTGGCACACCATCCAGGGCAGGTGGTGGGTTCAGGGCTCCCCACAGTGGCCCGGCCTGACCTGCTCTGCTCTGCTCTGCTCCTGCCCCTCCCGCTGCTGGGGTGGTTGTTCCTGGCTGTTAACAGTTGCACAGCAGTGGGGAGCTGAGAAGCAGCCACAGCCTTGGGGCCCCAGGCACCAGCAGGAGGAGGAGATGAGGGAGCGCTGTGGCTGCCTCAGGACCTGCGCTAGGGGTTTGAGCGCCCTAGGCGCACGGCAATTTTGCCACTCCGCACGCTGGTCCTGCGGCTCCGGTGGAGCTGCTGCAGTGGTGCCTGCAGGATGTCCACCGGAGCCGCACGAGCAGCCGACCATCTGCAGGCACGACTGCGGCAGCTCCACCGGAGCTGCCTGCCGCCCTCTTCCGGGCAAAATGGTGTCCACCAATTATTCTGGCTCCCTAGGCGATTGCCTAGGCTGCCTAAATGGTAGCGCCGGCCCTGGGCTGTCTGCACCATGGCACAAGCTTTCAGCCTCCAATCTGGCAAGGGGACAGGGCCTTGAGGGGGAGAGGAGGGAGAGGAGGAGGTGGGTCCAGCACTTTCCTGAGGAGGAGTAGGGGGCGGGGCCATTGAGAGGGGGATGTAGACCCTCCAATTTTCTGTCTAGCCCACCTCAGCCCATCCCACTCCTCCCCCACACTGGCTCTACTTCCCAACCATGTTTCTGGCTCACCCATTGGCTTTGGCATTCGGCTTCTGATCCCTGGCTCTGACCCTTGTCTTTGTGTTTGACTGCACCTAGAGGCATGCTGTGGTCCTGATCTTTGACTCTGCTCTAACCTCCAGGCCTGGCTTCCCCCATGGCTCCGACCATTAAGTCCCACTGCCCATGTCTTAGTCCCAGACATGCCCCTTGCTTACATGTGATCCTGGCTGGAGATCTTGGAATCCCTTGGCCTCTGAGGAGAGCAGCATGTCCAGTTCTGTCTTACTGAGAGCCACCAGAATCTGAAGCCAGCCCTGCTCACTTTGGCCTTGTTGACACTAGAGGAGTTTGAGGTGCTAACTACCAAGCTCCATGCTTGTAACACTCTACACACAGAAGTGGTCTCAATGGTACACAGGTGGATCAATCACCATTTGGATTAGACTTGTTTCAGAGCCTGCCCTGTGCTAGTCCCCCACAAGCATAGTACCACTGTCATTGAAAACCACAGGCATCAGAGTCCCAGTGATGCTTATAGTCTTCCCAATGCCATCCCATGCTACACTGGTCACTGCTTGGGTGGACTGTCTGGACTACTTTCTGCACTCCGTTGCACAGGGAACATGCTGGACAAAGCCACTTACCTATACAAATAGCTCTGCACACTACACTGCATACTGGAGCAATTGCAGTCTGTTTTCTCAGAGAACACCTTCTTCTATTTCTGTACAGTACTCTGATTCTATCAGTATGTCACACAGAAAGCCAGTTTGCAAGCATGGTGCCAACTGGCCTGAGGCTACAGACAATGGTATTCACTTGGGGGGAGGAGATCCAGGCCCAGCTAAACTTGGTCATTTTCAATATTTTAGAGTATGACTGGGTGTCTGAGTGACTGGGCATCATTCTGAGCAGCAAGCAATGCGATGAGAAGATAAAGGGATGGAAAATCCTATATAATAAACTAAGGCAAAAAAGTTGGGTCTGGCTCAGGGTGGAAACTTTACTCCTTTCATGATGAGCTGAATGGAATTCTCTGGTGATTTTGGCAAGTACATCATGCCATGCATTGAAGGGATGAGGAAAATGCCGAGATAAATTCTGAGTTCATGAACTGAGCAGACCAATGGAACAGGGAGCCCAACCAGAAGATCCTGGAAACTTTGCTAGGATCTCAGAATCTTTCTGTGGGCTTTCTGGATCCAGAGATGGCAGGTTACCTGATTCAGAAATAAAAGGAGGAGCTTTTTTCCACTCGTGGATAAAATGTGCTGATGTGGTCTGATTTTGCAGGCCCAGGGACTGGTGGAGTAGATTCCTGGGTTCTTACGAACGCCACTGTGATGTTGTCTGATTAAAATATGACCATATAGATAATTGTTGCAAATACTTATGTATTTGCAGCAAATCTTGTACAAAGGTGGTCAAATGAGGTGTCTATGAAAACGTTATGATTTGCTGGTTATGATTATGCTACCTGTATGCATGTATTTTTTTATTTGAAGTTATAAGTATTAGTTCTATAAGTGGATTTCAAATGTTTGCTCCTGGGCTAATGCCCACAAGGTAGCTAACCAGCACATCTTGGAGGGACTATTCAAATTAAGTGGCCCATCAAAAGGACACTTAACTCACAGTAGACCATGCAAGATGCCCATCTACACTGAGTGGACTGTCCTGTAAATGTGCTGTTGTGGAATATAGGTATGAATTGGGCATGAACATGTGACTTGCTCATGTGACTCCAAACACTATCTGGTCACCTGTGATTCTCCACTAGCTGGGCTGAGGTTTTTGTTTGAAACAATGGGTTTCCCTCCACATAGGAGAGGATATAAATGGCCCTGGAAACTCCTCCATTTTGCCTCTACCCTGTTCCAGCCTCTTTCTTGCTCAAGCTTCTGGACTATGGACTTATACTGATGGGCATATTCTAACCAAGGGACTGAAGTCCTTCCAATGATTTGGAAGCAACCAGAGACTTATCAAGCCAGCAGTTTATTCCATCCCTGCTACAAGCCTGAATCAAGAACTTTGCAATTACTGTATATATTTGATTCCTTTAGCCAATTTTAACTCTCACTTTTCTTTCGTTCTTTTTATGAATAAACCTTTAGATTTTAGATACTAAAGGATTGGCATCTGCATGATTTTTGGGAATTTGCCATTCTCAGTTGTGATCCACTGGGGCACGCTTGCAGCCACCATTGGTGTTTATAAAAGGGTGCGTACATGCACTCACTTGAGGACCAGAGCAGTCATCTTTCACCTGTTCTGATCATTCCTATTTCTTTCCTGTGCTCCACCCCTTCAGCCTTTGCCATTCTTCTCATGTTCTCATGTTCCACCTCTGCAACATCTGCAACAGCTGCTAAGCTCCTCCCTGCCTGCACTGGGGAGCTTTCAGTCCTCTGGCAAAGAGAAGGTTTTGGATGACTTTTGCTGATGCACCTCTGCTTCTGATGAACTTATCACCAACATGGTCTGCAGCCTGGGTTCTGACAATGTAAATCTGGCCCAATGTTTGCAAATACATTGAACTTGAAAACCATGATACAATGCTAAGTAGTATAATTTACATATTCACAAACATAGGGCAGATTGTGGATATCAAAGGGCTGAGGGGAGCACAAGGAGCCTTCTCTTGCACCCATGCCCAAGCAGCAGCAACAATATGGCTGAGAGGTGGAGCCAGTGCTCTATGTTAGCACCAGGTGTGGCCCAGCTCAGATGTAGCCATGTGTATAGGGTAGCACACGCTGCACTCATTGAAAGGGTGCTGGAGCTGTAACTTGCACTGTCCAGAATCCACAGGAGGAATTCTGGTTAAGCCAGTTACAATGCTTCAAGGGGTGCCTGCTGCAGTGTGCTTTTCCATGCATTTCAAATGCAAGGCTATGCCTTAAAGTCCCAATCCAGCCTATAAAATACAGGGCTGGAGTGGGAAATATTTAACAAGGCTACTCCTTTTGCTTGCTGACCTTGCTCCAAAAGTATTAAACTATTTTCTTTATTCCAATATTTAAAGAAGGGGGACAAGATTCCCCATTGTTCTTATACTCAAGCTCTGGACACCTATATACCCTATGTCATTATTGTTTCCTTATTACATTTTAATCATTATTACTCAGTCTATGTACATTATGCCAGAGAAAGAGAAGAATATCCTAGATTGTCTCCTCATTCCCAATCAATATGGTCTCCTAATTCCAGCTTTGTGTTTTTCCCTCTGAGAGAGTGGGGGAAATAACATAATCAGAATTCTTGATTTTCTGTGTCTGTATCACAAACACTGAGTTGGCTCTTTCACCAGCCCCTTCCCATTTCAACTTGAGACTATTATTTTGAGATCAGCTAAAGCTAGAGCAGGGTGATCTCCAAGGTAGCTAAGATCCAAGCCACTTGGACTTTATAGGTCAAACTATCACATTGGATGAAAACTAGAAACAAAATATAAGCTAGTGCACATTATAGGGCACGTGTGCAAATGTTGCCTGAAAGAAGCACCACAAAGCAAATAGGCTTCTCTGTGTAGCATGAGCTGAAGTTTCAGAATGGTCTTCAGGTGGAGCACCACATGGAGTCTATTTCAGGAATGTGGCCTGTAAGTGACAAAGGCATGGTGAGATCTGCATCAGAAAGAAAAGGTCATAATGCGTCACCAAACATAGGTGGGAAAAAAACAAACACACTCTGGGCCACTATTGTCTGGAAATGTAGATGTAGTTGTGGATCCAACAAGACCCACAATTTTATGGCCTATGTTATGCAGGATGTCAAAGTAGATGATCAGAAAGTTTCCTTCTGGCCTTAAAATCTATGAATCTAGATTGCTAATCTGAATAACAGGCTAATTCCCTCATTTGAGGGATCTGATTGATCTGTGCTGATATAATTTCCTCTGCTTCTTTCCTCTAACCCAGGGGTTCTCAAACTCGAGGTCATGAGGTTATTATTTGGGGGTCATGAACTGTCAGCCTCCACCCCAAACCCTGCTTCACCTCCAGGATTTATAATAGTGTTAAATATAAAAAAGTGTGTTTTTAATTTATAATGGGAAGTCACGCTCAGAGGCTTGCTGTGTGAAAGGGGTCACCAATACAAAAGTCTGATAACCTCTGAATATTACTACAGTTTTACCTCATTTCTCTCCTCTAGTATCTCAGAAGGAAAGAGAGTTGCTTCTTCTCAAGTACATGGGCTTCAATACATCAGGTAAGTCTTTTTCCAGCCCTACATTGAGATTGTTCTTTATGACACATGTCAGATTATCACTCTTGCCTTCATAAATCCATGTTAAAGGATAATTGGTCAAAGTTTTTGAAATGTAGGCTTCTGAAGTTCAAGAGCTCCCTCAGCCTCTCTTAGCTGAGAAAGCCTGGCATCACTGGTAGCTTACTCATGCTGTTCAAGGTAGCCTAGATGTTAATTCTCATGTTTTCAAATATAGAAGGAAGAGATTTTTTTTCTTGTCCTAATTTTTGAATTGTATGTAGCTTTTATCCTTTAAGAAGGCCTTCTTGCAAGAAAGCAAACATGCCCTACTCTAAACAAGCCATACATACATACATCGTATATCCCCAAAGTATGAGTAGGCTTTACAAACTGAGACTTTTCCTACCAGCTGTGAAGATCTTCAGTTATATCAAACTTGGGGATATTTTCTTCTCTCACTCAGATTTTTTCTGTAGCAAGACTTACTCTTGCTACAGAACGAAAATGGTCCTTCTTGTTGCATAAGGTGAACTACTGAGGCTCTTCTAGTCCTTATATGCCTAGGACTATACTGATACTTTTGGTTAAGGGATGTCAAAGTTTTAAAAATGTTTGGTGAGAAACAAGGTCCCTCTTTCAGATTCTGTCATTCACACCTTCTGAGACAGGCAGGTGCTTTTAGATCAAGACCTATCAGGATAGGTACCTATGGGGGAAAAAGATTTTTGGTAACAGCTCTTTAATCTAGCAGAACAGACAACATAGGGACAATCAGGTTGAAAAGAAAAAGTGAATATCTCTAGTGACTTTTTAGTCAGATAGTAATATAATTTGAGATTTTTTCTGACAAAGTGGAAACATTAAGGAATATGGTTTTTTCCTTCTTCTTTCCTTTTACTTTTTAAAAAGGAGAAAACACTAGAGCATATATTATTAAAATTCTGTAAGTAAAAAAGCTTCAGCAATTTCTGAATCTGCATCCTGGCCTCCACTCTCAAAAGTTGTCTTCGTATTTTTTTTTGTAATATGTAACTGACATAATAAAAAAGACTTAGCATTGTTACAATCAAAAGGATATTCCTTCTGATGTCTAATTTGTTTAAATTTTGCACTGAGATTTGGAAACACAAGAGACAAATTCCTTAGACTGAGTCTTATCACAATGTGTGCTCAGGAACACTTAGTATGCACCATCATTAAAGTTAAAAATAAATGCAAGTAATTACCAACATGGTTTATCTTTTTACTTCTGTTTTAATAATTTTTGCTGAATGTAGCCTGCACCAAATGGCAGGGTATCTGATCAGGCCTGCCATATGAAATGAATTTGATACCTCCGCTCTCAAGGATCTTTAGAGAGTATTTTCTAACTCTCCAGGTGGGTTCACCACATCCCTATTTCTTTGCAGGGCCCTGCCATTGAGCTTTGATTGGTCCAACATATAATCATTTTCTCCCCCTCTCAGTTGTCATTTCTTTAGGAGGAAGAATCCCATATCATCTTTTGGATTGACCCTTTGTTATGTATTTGTCTCAATGTATTTGTAGTTCAGAAAGTGCCATAATAGTTTATGGGACAGATGAAATCATCTCAGTGCAGCCTGTCTCAGGGCTCATCTAACTTCTCCATAGGGAGATTGCAGTCGCACTGCAGCTTGGGCAACAAAAATAGTAGCTTCCTACTTATAGTGGATTAAAGGGACAAAAGCCCAGATCCTCAAATGTATTTAAGCACCTAACACCTACAATGGGCATTAGGCCCCTACATGCCTTTGAGGATTTGGGCCATACAGCCAGCACCAAAGCCAAAAGAAGTCAATGGGAGGCAATGAGAGTGTTTCCAGTGGCTTTAATAGAACCTGGATCAGGTCCATTGTTCTTAGACAGGTTTTGGCGTAATAGGTGAAATCCTTGCCCCACTGAAGTTTACGATAAAACTCCCATTGGCTTTGGTGGGGCCAGGATTTTACTCAATGAGTGCTGCATTAACTGATGTTGCTGTTGTTAATAAACCAAAACACTGAATTAATTCCACTTCCACTCAAAACGAAAAAGGGGAAATTTAATAGGGGAAATATTTTCAGGATCCCAGGGGCAGGGTTTGAATTGAGGAAAGAGGGAAGAACACTGCTTCCGTTGGTAAAAGGCTTGCTAATATTGAGATGCTCAGGATAGACATGAAGGAGAGCCACTCATGTTAAACATTTAACATTTAATCTTTGCCCAATATCATTTCACAAACCAACGGAGTGTTAAAAAAGAGTGATGGTCACAGATTCCTGCACACCCTTGTTTTTACAATTATGACATGATAACGGTGCTTATTTATCCTACCTAAGCATAAGCATCTACGCAAATTTACAACGTATACTTAAATTCATTGTCTGCAAAACAACCTTTACACACCACAGATGAAAACACTTCAGGCTTATTTGAATAGAAAATAAAAGGGATTGCATTATTCTACTCCTTTGCAAATTGGAAAAAAAGAGGCATAAACCCCTTCAAAGTTCAGATTTCATTTTCTTCTAATCAAGTTTTGGCAGTTATGTTTACAAAACCTCTATTCTTTGCACAGATCTATAAATATTCCAGATTTTTTTAAAACAAAACCCTTATAGTGAGTTAAAAAGAAAATAATAGGCTGACAAAAATTCAAACTGAAGGTCCCAATTTAGCAAAAAAATGGCAAGAATGAAATTTGAGCAGTCTCTAATAACACTATAACTCTGGCCTAGATCACTTTAAATTGTTAAATTCATCTCCCCAAAGCTATTTCATTTTATATATAACAAAACTGAATATGAAGTGGAGAAGAAATGTGTATAAATCACTTGGATTTATAGAAAATATACCTGAGTAATAAGCCAATATACATAACCTATCTTATAGGCATGTGTCAAGGTTCCTCCCCTACTCTGAACTTTAGGGTACAGATGTGGGGACCTGCATAAACACTTCTAAGCTTAACTATCAGCTTAGATCTTGTTTCTCTGCCACCATCCAGATTCCTCAATCTGGAACATCCCCTTTCCTCCCAAAACTTAGACTCATAGACTCATAGACTGGAAGGGACCTCGAGAGGTCATTGAGTCCAGTCCCCTGCCCTCATGGCAGGACCAAATACTGTCTAGACCATCCCTGATAGACATTTATCTAACCTACTCTTAAATATCTCCAGCGATGGAGATTCCACAACTTCCCTAGGCAATCTATTCCAGTGTTTAACTACCCTGACAGTTAGGAACTTTTTCCTAATGTCCAACCTAAATCTCCCTTGCTGCAGTTTAAGCCCATTGCTTCTTGTTCTATCATTGGAGGCTAAGGTGAACAAGTTTTCTCCCTCCTCCTGATGACACCCTTTTTAGATACCTCCCTGGGTAGCCTTGAGAGACTTTTTCACCAAGTTCCTGGTGAACACTGATCCAACAGCTTGGATCTAACACAAGGAGAATTTAACCATCCTCCTTCCTTTCCCCCACCAATTCCTGGTGAGTCCAGATCCAATCCCCTTGGATCTTAAAACAAGGAAAAATCAATCAAGTTCTTAAAAAGAAAGTTTTTAATTAAAGAAAGAAAGGTAAAAATCATCTCTGTAAAATCAGGATGGAAAATACTTTACAGGGTAATCAGATTCATGTAGCCCAGAGGAACCCCCTCTAGCCTTAGGTTCAAAGTTACAACAAACAGAGGTTAAATCCTCTCAGCAAAAGGGAACATTTACAAGTTGAGAAAACAAAGATAAAACTAACACGTCTTGCTTGGCTGTTACTTACAAGTTTGAAATATGAGAGACTGGTTCAGAAAGATTTGGAGAGCCTGGATTGATGTCTGGTCCATCTTAGTCCCAAGAGTGAACAACCCCCAAAACAAAGAGCACAAACAAAAGACTTCCCCCCACCAAGATTTGAAAGTATCTTGTCCCCTTATTGGTCCTTTGGGTCAGGTGTCAGTCAGGTTTCCTGAGCTTCTTAACCCTTTACAGGTAAAAGGATTTTGGTGTCTCTGGCCATGAGGGATTTTATAGTATTGTACACAGGAGGGCTGTTCCATTCCCTTTATAGTTATGACAGCATGTATACAGATTTATGGTTTGTTTTGCAATTTGGCATTTTTTTCAGCCTTCCATGATTTTGTCATTTTAGTACATTAAAATAAACAGCACAGAAACACAAAATACTTCTTCCACAGCTGTGTTTACTACTTTTTTTTTTCTTCTCAACCAGGCAACCAGTCTGGAGATAAGAGGTTTTCCTGCTGTGCAACACAGTGTAATCAGTTGCACACACAGTACTCACCTGGAGTGTTCCAATGTGCAAGAGTAGATTGAAATTAAAGCATTAGAATGGAAAAGTCAATAGCTTTTCCAGCGAGGCATGTTTGAAACAGCAATAGACTCATTCCCTTTTTAACCATATACATATATAAAAAGGCACTTGTAGTATTTGCTCACAGTGTAAGTCTCGATTATACAGGAAATAAACAAAAGGGAACTCAATTTTTTTAATCAAAACTTTATTTTAAAGGCTTTCCAAAATATTTCTATATTATCTGTTTTTTACTGGTAAGCATGATCTGACTAGTTATTTTATAGTGTTGTTAATACTTTTTGACATAGATTTGGCATTTGTGAATGTGAAAACCTAATGGACAGAGATCCAATGCAAATTAATTTATTTCACCACAATTCTGAATTTTTGAAAATTTTCAACAAGTCTGTATAAGATGGTCAACCCCCCCCAACCAAACTAAAACATTGCTGAATTCTTTTACAAAATATTTTTGAAAATGTTCATAAACAGTTTTGACCAGCTCTAATATCTACCTTTGAAATGAAATGTACATGTCTATGGCACCGTTTCTACCCCAGGAAAAATAGTAGACCTGGTGTAGAGAAAAATACTCTCTCATCTTAGATCAATAATGCTGCTTTCTACTCTTCATCCATTAGTGACAGGCAATAACATTTTCTAAAGCACCTATATGACTTAGGAATTTAAGTGCCATTTTCAAAAGTGTCTTTGGTACTAGGGAGCCTAAGTCACATTTGTGACAGATATGGTGATTTCCTGCAATATCCTGGACATATTTTATTGAATTACATTAACCTTATTCAATTAAATTTATGTATCACTGTGGGCCAGGGATTGGTTGTAATTCCGTGGGGGAGGGTGACCATAGCTCTCCAGGAAATAAGAACAGTGGCGGGTGGTTAGGCAAATTCACTCAGGTTGTAATACCTCCAGCGAGCTACCTCCACTGAGGGAAAGATTCACATATGCTGGTTCAGACTGGATTTTCCAGGGACCAACAGACAAAGAAAAGATTTCTGGTTAAATAGGTTGAGTTTAAATTGACCCCGGGCCTTCTTTCTAATCCAACAACTGGATTGGACCTTCAATA
The DNA here is from genome assembly GCF_007399415.2 of Gopherus evgoodei. Taxonomy (NCBI): domain Eukaryota; kingdom Metazoa; phylum Chordata; order Testudines; family Testudinidae; genus Gopherus; species Gopherus evgoodei. The sequence goes on from NC_044323.1 coordinate 49,190,424, forward strand.
GGGCCCGCATCCTTCCTGGAAGGGTTGGAAGGACTTGGCCCAGTCTGGGGCCTTGTTCTGAGCTAACAGCTGTTATGAACTGGTGATCACAGGAAAACCCCTGGGTGGGATTTGAAAGTCTGCTCACTGGACAGAGCTCTTGTTGGAATGGGGGTGATCTCTGCTAAGCTTATTAGCATGCATGTAGGTTCCTTTTATTATTTTTACTATGTTTTCTCTGTAATGCATTTACCTTAAGAATAAATGTGCTTGCTTATAAAGAACTGCTGGTAAGTTAACTTGGCAATTACACAGTTAAATTTCTGAGGAGAAATGTAAAGAAGGCCTGCTTAGGCAGCTTGATTTGTAGGCTTATTTTTCAGGTTTTTGTTATGTTATGTGACTCCCTCTGTTATAACAGGTTAATGTAATGATGTTTGTATGCTGCTTATGCACATTTATGGTTTTGGATGCAATCTTGTTGGCATTGCCATATTTTATAGGGCTAAACAATAGCCCTTCTCTACAGAACTTTTACGCCATAGAGGTTATATATATAAGGACACTGTGTCCAGCAACGATGGCTGTCTGCCATAGAGGCAGCCCGTGAACCCATCACTTTGCGTGGATTTCGAGAATCAACATTGTCAGCATCACTTACCTGCAAACCATCCAGGAGAATCCTGAGCATGTGCGAGCCGTACCATTTGCTCCATCTCAGCCAGGTTCCTGCTGTGAACTCCATCTTGAGGCAGTGGAAGGTCCGGACCCCAGTAGCCGCTATAGGGACTAGGTTCCCGGTCAGCTGTCTGCTGTCCACTTGCCAGTCACCACCATCACTCGGCAAGGATAAAAAGGACTCTAATTAGGGATAGCCATAGTTTGCTAAGGGTTATTTGGGAGCCGGGCTTCAGGCCCAACTGGTTCCAACCACTGTGCTGTTTTGCTCTGTTCATTGTTTCTCCCCCTAAACTGTGTTCACTTTCCCCAAATAAATAATACTTTGTTTGCACCTTAGGCTTGGGTTAAGTGTTACTTACCTATGGAATGGGGTGGGGTCTGAGGGATTTTATTTTCCCAGGTGATAGTTACTGGATGCTGGGGCCAAATCGCAATCTTCTAATTTAGTTTAACTGTTGTCATAAGTTCTCCAGTACAACAGACTTTGCTGGGGAATTCACAATGTAAGCTGAGGGCTGTGCCACCTGGAAATTCCCTGGTCAGGAGGGCGAGAGACATGGGTATCATCTCAAGAGAAGTGATGGCTGAGGAGCTGGGAGCTTAGAGTCAGTGCCCTTGCTGGACCATGAAAGGGAATACAGGTGCAGTTGCCCTGAGCTGTGACACTATTCCATTGACTTTCACTGAACTACATGCTGCTAAGTGCCTAGGGCCCAGATTTTAAAAGGTATTAAGGCATCACTGTGTTCTACATTTCAATACCTAAGTCTTATTTTAAAAAGTGATTTAGGCACTTAGGAACCTTAATCTCATTGTCAATGGAGATTTTGGCCCTTAAGTGCCTTAATCCCTTTTGAAATGAGGTGTATGCTCCTAAATCAATTAGACTTGCAACACTGAGTGCAACAATGCCTAAATACCTTTAAAAATCTGGACCTAAGTCTCTTTTTTGAAAATGGGACTTAGGTTCCTTAGTCAATTAGGCACTTCTGAAAAATTGTCTCATAGGCTGGGATTTTAGGCAAATTTGGGTGTTTAACTCCCTTAGTCTCCTTTGAAGATCCCAGCCATACAATTAAGTTCTGTTTCCCTATAAATTGATCATTTTTGAAAACTGTCACTTGATAAAAGAGTATTGTTTTCTCCCATGTTCAGAAGATATGGTGATTTTGAAAGGCACACAGTAGGACCATAGTGCTTTATAAAAATTTCCAATATTTTTTAGCATGCACATAGAGATACTAGATAAAGGATACAAATTGACATCTTTAGAGGAGGCTCACTAATATATTCCCTTTTCTATCTGCTGTATCTATCTGGTAAATCTCTTAGAGTATCGAGAAGAAACTCAGTGCAAATCCTGAAAATATAGAAAATACTTGAAAGCAGATCGAACAGAAGTTTGACCTCTTTCCAATCCTAGAAAAAGCAAGAGAAAGATAATGATTGCTTCTGAGGAAGGAACCAAGGAAGTTGTATAAGTACATACCAAGACTACTACTCATACCAAGGATACAGGCTAAATAAAGTAACACATTTATAGTGGCACCGGCTGCAGTGTAGGACAGCTACCAAACTTGCTTGTCAAGATGAATGACCCCATTATCTCTCCTGTAACATGGCGTGTCTGTTCGGAATTGTAGCTATACACGATCCACTAGAAGTATAGAGCATCAACATGTCAAGGCAGTTCTGTGTTGTATAAACTTTCAGTTGCATCCAGAAATGAAGAGAGGAGCTTTCTATAACTGTGGGTTATATCTTTTCGTTCTTCAAGGGTCATATAAACAAATTAAAAAAACAGGCCATGTCTTTCCCCCAAAACCATATGGATTAATAGATTAATCCCAGGACAAAAAGCTATGAGGTCCTATATTCTAGCCAATGGTTGGAAGCTGAAATCAGAGAGTTTGAACTAGAAACAAGCTACAAATTTTTAGCAGTGAGAATAATTAATCATTAGGACAACTTACCAAGGAACATGATAAATTCTCTATCACTTGGGGACGTCAAATCAAGACTGGATGTCTTTGTAGGGTGGGATTTTCAGAAGCATCCAACATTAACCCTAATCTGCTCCTGTTGAAGTCAGTGGGGGCTTATTATAGATTTCAGTAGAAGCAAAGTTAGGCCAGTGTTGATCCTTTTTGAAAATCCCACTCATGGATGATTTTCACTAGTTCAACTCCGAGTTGTTAAGCTAGATGCAGGAATCTCTGGGCAAAATTCTTTGGCCTGTATTATGCTGGAGGCAATAGTTCTAGCCTTAAACATATAGGGCACCTGTTACAGCTGCTACATGCATTTCCATCTCTGCTACTGCCTGGCCTTAAAATATTTTGCATTTATCTAGCAATATAATAATTGAGCCTCATTTCCCCATACTAATATGGGGTAATGATGCTGACCTGCTTCATAACTAAAAATGTCTATAAAGTGCTTGTATAAGTGCAGAATATTAAAACCTGAGAGCTGCATTTTTTCTGAGTTACTAACCATTTTCCTTTCCAGTATCTCCTTTGTAACAGCTTCCTGCAAATGTTTATGCACAAGAGTGATTTTATGTTTGGTCCTGGTTCCCCTGAATTCACTTGGACTACTCACGTGCATATGGGTTTGCAGGAATGGGGCCTGTACATTTATAACGCATCTCATCAAAATTCTCTTACAAAACGTCAGATAATGCAGGAATTCCTGCATTGTGGTGTAATCTATAAATGAACACTTGCAATACCAAGATTTTTCCTCAAAGTGGGTCAGCTTTTCTAAGGATTTACAAACACTATTAAGTAGAAAAATAGATATTTGTAGACATAGACTGATCACATCCACAATGCCTATGCATTCCTTTCCTTCAGGATTGTTAACTATTATATCCCTATGAAAGACACTTTCAGTGTTGGTGTCCATAGAGTATAACTGAATGAGGAGTGTTTTCCTTCTCATAGTTTTGAAAGAAAGGTGATAATCTAATTAAATGAGTAATGGGCCTTCAAATTAAATATTGAAAAAGAAACAAAGACGTGATTCTTAAAAATGTGAACAGATTAAAAAGAAACAGCCCACATTCTGTGCCCAAAGATCTCCATGCAGGGAAATTAATGGACAATCTTGAGAAATCCATTGGATACAAAGCTATTTTACTGCCATGTGCCAGTTTCCTTTTTACGTTGTTTCAGCATTTCTGTCATAACAAACATTGCCCAAAACTGTGGCATCCGTCTCTCTTACCATTTTTCGAGTGGTAGTGGAGCACACATTGATCTGATTTCTTTCATTTTTGACATCGTTATGTCATCTCTATCCATTTACTCTGACAGCATTTCATTTTGACATCGATATGTCATCTCAACTGACTTTGCATTGAGAACACCACGAGAGTGTTGTGATGATACTATACTAAGTGTAGTTTGAATAAATAGGGTCCTATCATGACTGCAGAAAAAAAAATTATATCAGAAGTGATTGTTGTGCGTGCTCAGTAACAGAGTTTCAAACTCAAATATTTCAGCTATTTCAAAGCCTTTTCTTTAAAAAATGATGAAAAGACTTTATACTACATGCTATGGGCAACATTTAGTCCAAGTGTAAGCAGGTGCAACTCCAGTAAAGTTTATATTCCTGTTACATTAAAAAAAGATGTTAAAACAATGTTGTTTATATTGCAAAATCAAGCACTTGGTAGTTAAGAAATGCCAGAATTTAGAATGCCATGCAACCTTAATTCTTCGGCCTTGTGTATATGCATTATGATAAAGTCTTTAATTACATGCTCACATAATATATTGTTTTAGAGGATCCTTGCCTCATTCAGTTCAGAGGATGGAAGGTGCTCAGGGAATTAGATTGTTCAATATTTTTTATCATCATCATTACATTAGTGGTCCCTAACTTATTTACTGCACATCACGCAGTGAACACTTCAGTCTTTATTTCATAGTCTCTTCTAGGACTCTCATGCTGGGTACATCCAAACTTAGGTTAAAATGTTCATTATCAGTTATTATTTTAGCAGGCTGCCAATATTTTGTTGCTGCTCCAAGTAACAGAAAGGAAACGATGATTTTCAGAAATTTGTATCTCAGTCAAACCTGAACTGAACACCTTGGGAAAAAGAAAAGGCACTTCTCTGGCCCCAGGGCTTTGTCCCAATTGACTTGCAAAGGCATGGTACAAAGAATGGAATTGTTCGTACTACTCACTAAAGGTCAAAATAATCTTTTATAATGAAAAGTATTAGGCAGCCTAAATCTAAGGATTTCTGCCAGGTCCTTCCATAATAATTGCCACAGAATTCTTTCCTCCAAAAAACAATAGACCTATTTCTGATCTCACTTTAGATCAAAGCAAATCAGGTGTAACTTAAGTTTTTACTAGGGCAAATCAGTTATAATTTACTGGAATCAAAGAATTTATAGTTAGTGTGAGATTAAATTCATCCTCTATGAGAGGAAGCATGGCCCAGTGCATAAGGGTACTGGAGTGAGACTTACAAAATGTGGCTTCTATTCATGACCCTTCTGCTGATTTTCTGAATGGCCTTAGACAGAGCACTTTACCTCTTTGTGCCTATCTCTCTTCTTCTACCACTTGTTTATTTAGACTGTAAGCTCTTCAAGGTAGGGAAACTCTCTTATTAAGTGTTTGTACAAGGTCTCTCTGAAGGGGCCCTGATATCAATTTAGGGCTCTATGCACTACTGCAATACAAACAATAATATATGGCTCTCTCAGCTCTAAATTATGTTTTTGCTTCTTCATAACTTAGGGTACGTCCACACTACCCGCCGGATCGGCTAGTAGCGATCGATCTATTGGAGATCGATTTATCGTGTCTTGTCTAGATGCGATAAATCGATCCCCGAATGCACTCCCCGTCGACTCCAGAACTCCACCAGGGTGAGAGGCGGAAGCGGAGTCAATGGGGGTGCCGCGGCCCTTGATCCTGCGCTCTGAGGAAGGGATGTAAGTCAATCTAACATATGATATGTCGACTTCAGCTATGCTATTCTCATAGCTGAAGCTGTGCATCTTAGATTTTGATTCCCCCTCCCTCCCACCCCAGCGTAGACCAGGCCTTAGTGATGATGTTACTAATTATACTATTTTGGACATAAAATGTTCATGAATTATTAAGTTTAGAAAAATTACCTTTATAGAATTAAGCTTGGTATCAGCATTAACATATGCTACCAATCATTTTTGGCTTTTTTGTCTGAAGATAACAATACACGCTATGCTGTATACATCAATACAGGGGGTCAGATGAGATGCCCTCTTGAGGGCCCTTCCAGCTCTACAGTTCTCCAATTCTATATAGATATGGATTTTTTTTTCTTCTGCTTGGGCAAAAATTGCTCTCTTTTATTATTTTTATATACTTCTATAGCTGTACATGGTGCTTTTCTGTCAAATAGAAACATGGGGGTGGATTTTGTTCTCGCTTACACAGATGTAAACAGTATAATATACTAGAGTAGTGTCATTGCAGTTAATGTGTGACTAGAAGCAAAATAAAAGTCCATTCCATGAGGAGTTTGCAATCAATTAAATCCAGGACAATACAACATGACAATAGGCCATTGTGGACAGGGACATGGGACTGAGGCAGGGAAGGAAGACAGTAGGATAATTAAGATCTTGGGGAGCATGGCTCTCCAATGAAAAATATATAATATATGTTGCTTATTTAATATCTATTGATTAGGTACTTTCAACCTGAAAAATGACTTGCGACTGAATCCCACTTGCCTTATTCATATGAATAGTCCCAGTGAAGTTGGGAGTGCAGGGGGCTGAGACTGTTTTTGTCTAAATAACACAACAGTGTACTTTATATGTCTAGGACAGCAGATAATGGCAGGTGAGTATTTATGACACAGATATGTCATGGTACGAGGGACTTGGGTCTGATTCCTGTGGTTTGGCTTGGAGATTGGAGTTGGCTTCAGATGCTCTCCTGTTGCTGGCAAGGAGGGGAGGGTTACATATTGAGTTATTATCCACAACATATACTGCACTGTTGATGATTGCTGTGTGAGCTTTCTATTGGCAGGGAAGTGTGGTAATAAAACAGTGGGTGAGATTCTGGGCTGCAACTCTTGCAGGCCCAGGAAAAGGGACAGCTTTAAGCCACCTTTGCACTTTTCTGATCCTAGGCTCTTCCAGGGGGTTAGGACCACCCCCCCACCATAATTAAGACAACCTAAGGGAAGCTATGACAGACTCTGCTGCTGTGTGGGCCCCAGATGCTTGGAATATCTCTGCAGTGCTGTGTGCTATGGCCCCCTCCCCAATAACTCCACCCACCCACAGAGCCAGCTACCCCTCCCCGCCATGTCCCATACACCCAGGCTTTTAAGGGGATCCAGAAAGCAGCCATATAGTGTCTCCAGGGTGCCTGCACACAAGGAATTCTTCACTGGCCAGAAAAAGGCATTTTAGAGCCTTTTAATCTGCTTCGGCCCTTTTACCCAGTGCAAAGGGGACACACAGAGAGAGAGGGTGAAGGTCTGACCCAGTGTCCCTATCTGGGTCCTCATGGTGCCTGCACATCTAGGGTAGCCATTGTGCATTGGTTATCCCACCTAAAGGGTAGAATATTTTTTATACTGTACATGACCTCATTTCAGCCAGATTCGAACTAGTAGGAGTTGAAATAGAATTTGTTGAGGTAAAATGCTCCTGATAAGTCAAAGAGCACTGCCTTTTTCAGATACTTTGGCCCCAACAGAGGTGTGTGGGGCACATTCAATGGAAAACCTATCTGTGGCCTATTCCAGAGCCAACTGAAGTCAACAGAAAGATTCCCATACACTTCAGCAGGCTTTGCAGCAGGCCCTTGGAGCATAAATCATCTTGTAAAGGGCTACTTGAAACTGAGACAAAGGGCAACATTCTCTACTGGCCCAATTAATGCAGCCCAGCTGAAGTCAATGGCTTTGCACCAGTTTACATAAGTAAAGCATTTAGGCCAATGTGTCATTTCTGAGACTCATCAAATGAGAAGATTTCACTCTCACTTTGTATTGCTTTTATTTTCAAACTCAAGCTCCATGTTCAGAATTTCCATTTCAGAAAATGAACTATAGTTCAGAGCAAAGATTTTTTTTAAAAATATCAAACCTTATTAAAATAACTAGTTAAGTTTTTAAAAAGCTGTTTTCAAAAAAAGCTTAAAATGAAGTTTCTTGAGTTTCTGTTGATCAAAACCCTTCAGTTTCTTGCAAAGTTTAAATCTGGGATTACTGCCAAGTGTTTGCTTCTCTATTGCTACCATATTTTGACCTCAAATGGAACTCTCTAACTACATTACAAATATTATTATATCATGCAAATTAGGAAATGTTTAACATAAAGCCTGAGATAAAATAGTTGCCACTGCTACTTTCCGCTATTTTATGAAGTGGGAAAGCTGTAAAGTATTTTAAGTACTCAATCCTGTCACTTAAAATGTTGAAGAATAAATTACTCTGCAGAGGAGTGTCTCACAGAAGTTTGCAGAGCCATGATACAGATCTTTGTCTTCTTCCCTTGTCACTTTCAGTGATAGTTCTTTAACAGTGCTTTCTGTCCCAGTAAGAGTTATGTTTACTATATATCGTAGGTACCATATTACATTAATCCAAGGGTATTCTGGCCAGTTAGTCTCACATTCCTTAAACTTAATTTTCATCGTTTTTATAATAAAGATCTTAATTTTTAACATATACTTTGTTGGAGGGGGAAAAAATCACAGAACAATTAACAGTATTGTTTACAAGACTGGGTTCTTCATTCGCAGCCAGATGAATATGATTAATATGCTGTTGGTGTGGAACAAGAGTGACACCTAGTGTTCAGTTAGAGTGCTCTTAGGAGTGTTGTCACTACTAATATATGTCATATGTGACATGTAGTTACCAGATTTTCTGTTCTTGTGCAGGGGCAGCTGATGGTACGATAAGCTAAACACGAAGAACATAAACTGTTGTTTTAATAAGATTTGCATTATATGGAGAAATTAGCTGGCAATCTGATAGAAATGATAAAACAAATCAAGTATTTTACAATTGTACTGTTATTACTATTTGAATATAAAAATAATGGGCTAGCTCCTCAGCTGGTGAAACTGGTGTATCACCATTGAATTCAATGGCATTTTTAGTTATATTTTAAAACTATAGAGATAGTGGAGCTATGCTGATTTATAACATCTGTGGATCTGGCCAAAGAAAAACTAAAAGCAGAGGCAGGAAGTGCACAATAAATCAAGCATCTACTCTTCTCTTTAAAAAGAGATATACACAAATAAAGGCTTCCAACATTTAAAATAATAGTCATCACTTGTGTGCCACATTGCTAACGCTATTTGCCAGTTTTCTATTAGAATAATACAAACTCTGTAAACTTCATGCGAAATATTGCACACAATCCCAAAGAGATACATGGTATTCCAACAAAGGCTTTACAATGTAATTCATATACCCTGGTCTTTACAAATCAGTAAAATAGGCAATCAAAACAAGTATGTTTCGGAATATGTGGAAGGTAAGTAAATTTCACACCAGCTAAGTTCAAAAAGTATCATTTTGAAGTGCCCTGCCTTTCATCAACTCTACTCCTATAATTTTTAGTTCTGCTGCTTCACCAAGATGATGCAGTGCTGCAGAACCAGCACTATAGAAAATCATCATATTCTCCTTCTAAAAATGCTAGATTGTACCAATTTACTGCGTGAGTGGCACTGGCTTGGAAATGTAACACAGCTAGTGCCAGCATATCATCCAGAGGAGGAATACTGAGCTTCGAAAGAAGGTTCTGACTCAAGGCCCATGAAAGCAAATCAATCCAGAGTTAAGTGCAACGAAGGCCTTGACTCGTTTCACTAGACTGGACCCAGATCGGGATTACCTGGGGTTCCCAGTTGAAAGGCCCCCAGCAGCAGAACGTCTGTTGAGGCAGCAGAAAATAGCCTGCAGGCAGTGAGTACTGCTCAAAGAATGGCCAGTACTGGGCAGGGAGAGTATAGCCTGGGGAATGATTCAAATGTATAGATTAAGAGTTAAGGCCCTGATTCAGCAAACAACTTGAGCATGTACTTAACTTCAAGCAGGTGCTAGTCCCATTGACTTCAGTGGGACTTAGCATGGTGCTTAATGTTAAGCATGTACTTAAGTGTTTTACTAAATTGGGGTCTTACCATGCAACAGAGCAGCTGAAATCCCCAGTACAATTTTGAATGTATTTTTTGACTTACCTTTGCTACAATGATGTGCTCACTGGACAGCAGGAGGAGGAGGCTGGAGAACAGAATAAAAGGGGATGAGGGAACTACCTCTCATGTCACAGCCTTACTACCCAGCAATGAGATTTTCACAAGGCAGTAGCAAAAAGAAGAGGAGGAAGAGAGAACGGAGAGAAGGGAGGAGAAAAGGCACAAAGTGGGAAAGGAACAGAAAAATCAGAAAGGCAGAGCAGCACTTGTTATGCTAGCAGTGATATTTATTTGTTGTAGTAATAAAACAGAAATCTATGATGACAATGGTCAGATGTTTGAAATACCACAGAAAACTCTAGGAAACCTTATGCAATATATAGGACTTCAGTCTCCTGGTGTGCACTCCAGGCTTAGAATTTGTCTTCAGGTCTTCCTTGCGGTAATCCTAGCAACTGGAAAATTGTGAACTGAATTCCCCCTTCAAATGCCATCAGAATGTAGCATTTGAGCCCTGACTTGCAGCATTCAGGATGCAGGACAAAACAGGCATGCATGTATGTGTTAAGCTGCTTGTTTGAATATGACATCCTGGCTTTCAGTTTCGAAGGGGTAGATTGTATATTGAAAAAAATCAAGATCAGGAAAACATTTTCCATTTTTTCTGATACATGTGAGTTCTTTTAAAAGAAATGTCATGAGATGTGAACTTTCATGTTAAACACAGTGACCTCTAATAACAAAAAAAGAATAAATCAGATGTAGATTTCCAGGCTGCTCTCCCAAGTTACTAAATTACTCCCAAGTCACTAATAGAGATCAGTCTAGATCAGCTGATAAACTGGGCATAAGCAAACAATATGTGTTTTATCATGGCTAAATGAAAATGTATAAATCTAGGAACAAAGAATGTCGGCCATACCTACAAGATGGTGGAATCAGTAGGAAGCAGTGACTTTGAAAACAGATTTGTGAGTGGGGTGGATAATCAGCTGAAAATGAGCTCCCAGTGCGACACTGGCCAAAGGGCTAATGCAATCCCTGGATGTCTAAGCAGGAGTGTCTCGAATAGGAGGAGAAAGATTACTTCATCTCTGTATTTGGCACTGGTGTGACTGCTGCTGGAATATTGTGTCAGGTAGTTCTGATGTGCACAATTCAAAATGATGTTGAACAGCTGGAGAGGATTCTGGGAGGAGCCACGATAATGATTATAAGATTAGAAACCCTGTTTTATAGTGACAGACTCAGGAGCTCAGACTATTTAGCTGAACAGAGAGGATAAGGGATGACTTGACTACAGTGTATAAGTAGCTACATGAGGAACATATATTTAATAATGGGCTCTTTGGTGTAGCAGAGAAAGTTTTAGCATGGTCCAATGACTAGAAGTTGAAGCTAGACAAATTCAGACTAGAAAATAAGTTGTAAATCGGCAACGGTGAGGATAATTAACCATTGGAGCAATTTACCAAGGGTTGTGGTTGATTCTCCCTCACTGACCACTTTTAAATCAAGATTGGATGTTTTTCTAAAAGATCTGCTCTAGGAATTATTTTGGGGAAGTTCTAAGTTCTGTGTTATGCAGGCAGTCAGACTAGATGATAACAATGGTGCCTTCTGTCCTTGGAATCTATTAATCTATACTGTGAGAATCAGAAACCATTTAGACTCTCTTTTAGAATTCTTTGTTCTATTTTTATTTAAATTCCCTTCAGAGTCAGTTACATGCATTTTTTGTATATATAAAAAACGTTTGTTAAGAAAGATAATAAGGGGGTTTTCTTTTAACCAAACAAAAAAAAATCTCTTGAACAGTAAGAAGACAGTTGATTGTAACCACCAGTATCCCACTGAAAAACATAGGCTTGCTTAGGCTATTTGTCTAAAGGGACATTGTGTTGTCAGACTGGAACCTACTTTTAGGATATATAAATACAAGTTTTAATATTTTCATACTGAAATTTTCAATGGAAACAGGGGATTTTTCTTTCCTACTAATAAACCTCTCCCTATAAGGTTTGCAGCTCAAACATTACAGCAGGGGTGGGCAAACTATGTCCCATGGGACCGTCTTGCCTGGCCCCCAAGCTCCTGGACCGGGAGGCTAGCCCCTGACTCCTTCCCCATTGTTCCCCCTCGCCTGCAGCCTCAGCTCGCTCACTCTGCCACCAGCACAACACTCTGGGCAGAGGGTCTGTGAGCTCCTGGGGCAGCGCAGCTGCAGAGCCCGGCCTGACCCAGTGCTCTGTGCTGTGTGGTGGCAGCGGAGGCAGAGGCAGCGGCAGCATGGCCTGGCTCCAGGCAGTGCGATAAAGGGGCAGGGAGTGGTGGGGGTTGGATAGCCGGGCCCGACTCCCTCCCCTAACTGGCCCTCCACACAATTTACGAAACCCAATGCGGCCTCAGGCCAAAAAGTTTGCCTACCGCTGCATTACAGCCTTGCACTTGTGCATAAGAGCCAGAGAGTGAAACTGACTAGAAATTAATTACATACAACTGAAACTAATTTGTCCATTTTCCCTGTACAAATTGAGAGACGTGTGAAAACACAAACAAGCAGCTAAATGGTGTAAAATAAATCAGGTCTTTGCAATGATATAAGGTGTTATTAGTGAAAGAGTTCAGAACATTGGTTTTTAAAAAATATATATGGGACAAAGTCCTTAGCTGTGCCATAGATCTGCTCCTAAGGAGGCTGTTAAGCCACTTTGTGCTGCCTCGATCTTTTGAGCAGTTGGGGCAGTTCTGCTTCTTTCTGGAATAATCATTTAAATTCAGATACCCATCCATGGTGACCATCTAATCCAAAGAAATCAGACTGCATACGTCTCAAGTGAGGTACTTTCTTATGTGTAGCATGTCCTCTTATAGGCATGTTTTGGCCTAGACCAACTTCACCCATAGCAAAGTAAACAATGTTTGATGTGTCAGAAGCTCGTGTGTTAGTTGCCTGATTTTCAGTAATCCGGTCTGCTTACAGCGTGTGTGTATAATGATGCACCGACTTTGCATATCCACCACTGTGTATGTATATGTGAATTAGGGACTTCTGCACACACATGGCTAGATAGACTATAATGGCCTAAATGTTCACCAGCTATTTTGGGTGCCTCAACTTGAGACATCTGAAAAGGCTCTGATTTTCAGGGACACTTTGGTATACTTCTGAGCTGTGTCTTGCCATCTGAAAATCAGGCTCCATTAAGATGTCTTAAGTTGGCACTCAAAACACTGGTCACTTTGGATAATTGAGGGCTTATAATATATAACTATCACAGACATTATCAACCAAACCCATCAAACTGCAAATTTCTTGTCTAACCCTAGGACTGCAAGAGGTCATTCATGTTAATCTGCCAAATGAGAAACTCTTCTCTTCATCCTGAGGGACGTCCAAAAGATGGACATGTAGGCTATCTGGGTTGGAGAGACGAGCAAAGAGCTGGAAGTGAGGATGGTCTGAGTTCTAAATCTGGCTCTGCCCCTTACTTGCTACAGGGTCTTGGGCAAGTCATTTCATCACAGTCTCAATTTTCCCACTGGTAAAATGCTGGTTCAGTACTTACCTATCGCACAAGGGTGTTGTAAGTATTAATCGTTAGTGGCTGTACAACCTTGGGAACATGCAACACTCTACATATGCTAATTATTATAACGAGCTTAGAGTCTTCCTCCTCCTTACATGTTTTCCCTTTGTGGGCATGGTCAGCCTCCCTCCTCTGATCATGGAATGTACCACACTGGCTGAGACGTACCTTTCCATCACCATGGGTCAAAACAGTCATAATGTTAAGGGTTTTTTTTTTAACCCGAACACTACAGCCAGCCAGTGCTGACACAGGTATCCCTCCTTCTCTCCCCTCTCTCATTTTAGAGACTAAACAAAGACAAGATTAAGATGCGTTTAAAGTCTTCTCAGATCTACAAGCATTCTCTTATTAGATGGTGTTCAAACTATTTCTGAATGTTTCAGCATATCTTTACTTTTCTTTGATTCTTCTGAGGTTATATGGGTGGTTACTGGCAGAACTATACAAATACAGTGTTCACAGCTCAGCAATCCTTGGATCCAGATTTGGAGTTCAATGTGGGTGGCATGTGAGTAAATGCCAATAAGGAGGCTACGACAGGGTTGTTCCTTACAGAAACTAAATGACTCAGTACAGAGCCTTTGCAAGCTGCAATTTAAGGGCCAGAAGTATTTTTTTGTAACTACTCAAATGCAAGTAGCAAAGCTTAAATTTTGCAGTGATGTTATTTATATGTTTATGTACATTTTTAATCTTGTCCGAAGGCATCTTTCTGCTAGCCAGTGTCAAGAGACAATCAATGTCCTACAGCACTATTGCTGCTAAGGACATTTGCAACTCTCTGTGCTGCTGGAACATAATTCAGTTCATTTTAGGTTAAGACTTGAAACCTCAATAAATGTATGTTCCCTCTGAGACATCTAAATAATCTATATATAGATTTCCTTAGCACACCCTGTACTTTTCACTGGTTTCGTGGATAATTTATCTCATGATGAGAAAACATTGCCCAAACTACTTTTCAGAAAATCCATCATATAGATATATTGCAGACTAATACAAATCTGTGCAAACCATAGAGGAAACAGGGTCTAGTGGACAAAGCATGGGTTTGAGAGTCAGGAATGATGGCAATATAATCCCAACTCGGCCACTGACTCAATGTGTGGGTGGGTTTGGGGGATATCACAACCTCCCAGATTCTCTATCTGTAAAATGGTAATGCTAGCACTTTCTAAGGTGTTTTGAAGTCTAGTTGGATTAAATTTGTACAGTGTTTTGAAATGCAAAGCAATATGTAAGTGGAAAGTATGTGTAACTATATTTACATCATAAGACACGCAAACACACAATAGCCAGGTGGGAATCTGGAACAATATCAATGACAGCAAGAAAATAGACTTTCAATTTATGCAAATACTAAGTATTTTATCCATATGTGTGATCTCATCCACATAATGAATATATATATAAAATTAAAATTGGTGATATATATATAAATTGCAACTGATGGTTACCTATGGAGAACATCCCTTGCTGGGCTCTGCTGTTTGTCACCCAGGGTACGTCTACACTATAGCTGAGCATGCCATCTTTTTAATGCTTCTGTAGGGTCCCTCTGTCTGGACTAACTTTGAACATGTCTATGTTTATCCTCAGATTGAAGTTCTTCTGTCTGCACTATGTTTCTTTGCAGAAGATTCCACAGTCTTTGATATTTTCATAAATGTATTTAATCAGTCCATTCGCTATGGAAAACTCACTTGTTATCAGTTTTCTAAATCTTAGTTTGGTCCAACACTAGGAGGATGGAACAGCTGTACAATCATCATTATCTTCTTATCAGTACAATCATCATTCTTTCTTATATCCGATGTGACTTGTGTACTGTGATAATTTTGTTGTATTTCTGAGCTGGGTCTTGATGTGTTTCTAGTAAGCAATAGATCTGAAATATTTCAAAACTGATCCTTGGTATTGTTCAGTAGGTGAGCTTGGGGTGATGCATGCTATATGTTTCAAGAGGTTCAGAACCTTAGATTTCCCCAAGATCTATAACAAAATAATTATAAGAAACTGAAATTGTTATAAACATTCATTTTAGGGTTGCTGAATCTTAGCAATCCCTTAACCAAACATTCCCAATTTGCACCATGATCTGCACCACAATTCCTGTTGTGGAATACAGTTTCAAGACAATTGCCTTATGAATGTGCATTATTCCAGCAATTTGCATATTAAAAGCAGCTTCTTACTGGGGGAAGCAGGGAAAGGGCTCCATCTGAGGAACTCTTGGATCAAATGACTCTACATTTACACAACCAATTCTACTCCTGTTCCTGTTCAGATATAGAAATTTTCAAAACAACCAGGGTACGCCTGTGGACTTTACAGCTGATAAGGTTAAGATTAGTGTAGTGTTTAACTATAATGGTGCAATTACCCCGGTATGATACACTTTGCTTAGATATGCCCTGAAGGCCCAATTTTCATTGATTTTCCAACATGTGAATTAGGTGTTTCATCCAGTCATTAATATAAAATAGATATTTTCCACTTTTGTTCAATGATCAACATTTTTATTTAAAATAGGAGAATATATGTTACCAGAACACATTATTCATAGCCTCTTAAAAGCAGAATTTCCTCAAAGTGAGCATTCTAACTTCAAGAGGTCACTGTCCAGAATACTTTCTACAGTGTTATAGCGAAATGTAATAATTTTCTATATATTAATTTGATTCCCTGTAAAACTGGCATGTTATTTCCATAAAGTCTCAACATATTGCTGTGTCAAATATGATAACAGTAAACCATCACTTAATATTTCACTGTAAACTGAAAGGTAAAAAGCAAATGCCTTTCACAAATTAACTGGGAGTTTGTAGTTAGTAATCTTGCTTTTTCCAATTCTGAAAACTAGTTTTATGTGGCACATAGAAAATATCTTCTATTTGCCATATCAGGGGTTCAAGTCTATGAGCCACAGAGCTAATTAACTATGTAACTATAATTAATATTAAAATCCATATTTCAAACATGTCATCTTCTCAGTGATGAGAGACACAGCACTTCTTTTAGATTATTATTAGCCCTGCCTTCAGATGTTTTTTGAAATGCAGCCATGGCATTGTAATCTCCAATTTGGCCAAGGAACTTTCAGTATTTATATGCAGAACTATACTTTTCCATGTGGTGCCAGATTTTAATCTGGAACACTGACACCTGGTGTCATACAAAGAATCCACAAACGGAACATATTTAGAAGAAAATCCCTGTCAAGGCATCAAAAAACAAATTTGCAGATCAAATGAACAGAGAGTGAATAAACAGCCACTCTGATGCCCTCAGGCTGTAATCTAGTACTGATTTTTCCAACTAAGGAATGCCATAAACAGAATAGAGTGGTTACAGTACTGCACATTGTTTCATGTTGGGTTTATATTTGTCCTATGATTGCAACCTCTGAAATTGGTTTGAGAGAGGAGACTCATATCCAACAGTCTAGGGAAAAGCAAAGTATTTTAATAGACAGCCAATAGGTTAAACTTCCCTGGACAAGTAGGGTGCAATCAGAGAGCATCTAAGGGGATAGCAATGTAGTTTACTGGTAGAATATTGTTTATGACAAAAGATGAGTGCCAGAAGATTATGTATATTTTGTTTTACCAATAGAAAATTATTTGGATTCTTTAAATGCCAACTCATTTTAAAAACAAAGCCTTGTATCTGAAATCCCCAAACTGTGATGAAATGGATCCACATCTGAACTTTGTGGCTTTGTGCGGAATCAAAATGATGAACACCCTCAAAGTATGGAAAAGTTCAAATTTCAATTAAACTTTTGCAGTTCAGGCTCCAGCTGTGTTTTAAAGTCTGCAGCATGTTTTGGCTTGTTTTTCACAATTACATCTCCCACTACCAAAACATTGAACACCTGCATTGTTCCTACGGTGGTTGGGTATAGTAGAGTGTATACCGGTGTAAACTGTCACAACATTTAACAAAGCTCATGCTTCATTACTTTCATGTGTTTTTTCTCATCCCTATGTCTTGGCATGTTGCAAAAGTAGAGGAATTATAACTGACTTGTGACTAGACAATTTGGAAAAAAAGATATGTTCTTCTCAACGCCTTTGCCACGAGTACTGCTGCCAAAACTGAAGCAGCCACATAGAGTGCTGAGGAAACTTAAAAAACTTACTTAGGGGGAGACAGGCAAACAAAACAATGCTGTAGTGTATTTACTTAGAGCTGCAAGATCACCAGGGAAACCACATAGCTTGAACTTATATGCTTCTCATATAAAACATATTTAACTAAAACAGGAGATGGGACTACAAGCTTACATCTAAATTCATTTCAATACATGTTCATTGTGTTCAGATTCCCTTTGGGTTAATGTAAAGTTGATCTGAAAGCTTTAAAGCAATGTAAAGCAATCAGTTTTTTCCCTAGGGCCTTGGGGGCCCTATCCTGTGAGATTTGGAGTGCCCTTAATTCCCATTAGTCAGTGGAAGCTGCAGATTCTCAGCAGCTCCAGAAAGTGCTCCGTTCTTCACAGGCTTGGGCCATAAACAATGCTACTGTTTTACAGTCATATACATTTGTTCTACTTACCTGGCAACTTTTTATAATCTTAATTAATTTGATGTAGTGATCTTCCCCTTTCTATCGCTTTCCCTCTCCCTTGGAATCATCCATGTAATAATTTTTGAGATACTGTTGTGACCCTTTATGTGGTACTTTAAATCACTTATAGAAGTATCTTGGTTTATTTTTTATTTTCTGAATGGCTTGCTAACTACAGTAATAAAACAAAGCTCTTCAAATGAATATTGCACACAGTTCAAATATATTTTAATAATTTAAAATATGTCTCTTCATATTGTACATGAAGGTATATACGTTAACAGAACATGAATTATGTTTAGGATTATTTTCCAGCATATTGTAGATTTTTTCCATTATATTAATATATATATATTAACTTCCTAAAAGGATAGTATGTATTGCAGAGTAAAAAGGTGCATTAATATCTTTACAAAAAGGATAATTAAGGAAAGAAAAATAGAGTAATTCTAAATATTTAATTTTTAGGCTGTATTTAAATTTTCAAAAGTAGATTCATATAGTCAATGCTGCCTTGATCTCCATTTAGTTACATATTTACACTGAATATTGAAAAAATATGATTTAGAACAGAGGTGGCCAAAGTACGGCCCACAGGACCGTCCTTCCTGGCCCTTGAGCTCCTGGATGAGGAGGCTAGCCCTGGACCCTCCCCAGCTGTCCCCCTTCCCCGCAGCCTCAGCTTGCCATGCTGCCAGCGCTTTGAGTGGTGGGGCTGTGAGCTCCTGCTGGGCAACCTGGTGGCGTGGCTGGCTCTGGCTGGGCGGCACAGCTGCCAGGCATGGTAAGAGGGTGAGGGGCGGGGAAGGTTGGAAAAGTGGCAGAGAGTCCTCGGGGGCAGTCAGGGGACAGGGAGCAGGGGGCGGTTGGATAGGCATGGGAGTCCTGGGGGGGCCTGTGAGGGGGTAGGGGTACGGATGGGGTCGGGGCAGTCAGGGGACAGGGAGAAGTGGGGTTGGATAGGGGCTAGGATTCCAGGGGGGTGGTTGGGGCAGGGGTCCCAGGAGGGAGAGGTCAGGGGACTAGAAGTAGGAGGGCTTGGATAGGTTGGGAGTTCTGGGGGGGGGCAATCGGGGCAGGAAGTGGGAGGGAGTGGATAGGGGGCTGGGGCCAGGCTGTTTGGGGAGGCACAGCCTTCCCTACCCTGCCCTCCATACAGTTTCAGAACCCCGATGTGGCCCTCAGGCCAAAGAGTTTTAGAAGCAAAGACGTGTATACCATATAGGCAGAGCTGGAGTTAAGGTTGTCTGATCCTTCCCATTGTATGACTCTGTTTTCAGTTGTTTATAACTTGCCAAACTTCAAATGTTCAGATTGAAATTTTCTATTCTGGGTGTTAGCCCTAGGCAGAATTCTTCTGAAAAATTTAATCTAAGATAGATCAGCCGCTTCTGAGAAGAAAAATACAGTTTTTGCACGTTAACAAATTATTTGGAGTGGGAACTTGAAATCTGGTGGGGAATGGAGGGCTGCCCTGGTTCCAGGGATGTGCCTTGCATTGTTTCAGTGAAACTAAGCTTAAATTCAGCTGAATTATAAGTGTTTGAGAAACCTCAGTTTGCACATGTTCATTAGAGTTTCACAGCTAAATTCTTTGGGCCTGCTTGAACCCAGGGCTACAGGCGGTGAGCAGGATTTACACTGCAGTTGATCCTCCTAGTCCTAGCAGTTGGGAGGACATATATCTCCAGTATATTTATCAGGAGATCAATATACGCTTCAGAGGAATGATACAAAAAATTCTGCATAGGTAGTTATGGGATAACCTGAACTCAGTGAAAGTTTCCTCATCATCCCCCAGAAGCCATCACCAGATAGATGATGAAGTTGGCTTAAGTTCAGAAGCACAAAGCTTTGTATCTGTTCCAAAAGCCTTTTCTTCCCCAATATTTACTGTAACTCTAAATATTCTTTTATCCACATAAATGTCTACATGTGTACATCTATCCATCTACATGAGTATAAAATACATCATTTATTATGGTTTGCTCCTTGTTCACAGTGTCCTGAATTAATACCATCTCTATGTGCCCTGTGTTCTATGGCTCTAGTTATTTTATTCCTATGCTTTTTCAGTTTTCATGCCATTTGGGTTTAAGGATGTCGACGCCATTCTGATATTTCCAACTGACATTTACAATTTACATTTACAAAATGACATTTACACCACACAATTCGTAACAGGCCCCAAAACAGCAGGGTCAGGTAGAGCCCAGTACACCACAACCGTGGCTCACTGTTAAAGTGCTCTTTTAAAATCTTTGAGTCATATAACTCTGTGCTGAGCTCTTGGGTCTGGCTGGTCAAACTCAGCAGACAGACACTCCAAGTTTTCACCCTTTGTATCACAAATATGCAGGACACAACAGGCAGCTATAACCATTGGGATATTTTTCACACTGAGATCAAATCTGGTGAATAAACAACTTTAGTGCCTTTTCCATCTACCAAAAGCACATACAACTGTTATTCTGAACCTGCAGAGCCTGTAGTTGAATCTTTCCTTGGCGCTGTTGAGGTGGTTGGTGCATGGCTTCATGAGCCAGGGAAGCAAGGGGAAGGGTGGATTCCCCAGGATCATTACTGGCATTTCAACATTACCAATGGTAATTTGCCAGTTGAGAAAGAAGGTCCCTGCTTGTAGCTTTTTGAACAGTCCTGTGTGAGCATCATGCACCTTCCCTGACCAGCCAACAGAGATGTCAGTTAAGTGTCCCCAATGATCCACCAGCACTTGCATAACCACAAAAAAGTAGCCCTTTCTGTTGATGTATTCTGTGGCAAGGTGCTCTGGGGCCAACATAGTGATGTATGTGCCATCTATCGCACCTCCGCAGTTCGGAAACCCCATAGCTGCAAAGCCCTTTACTACGTCCTGCACATTGCTGAAAGTCATAGTCTTGCGTAGCAGGAGATTATTAATGACCCTGAACACTTGCATGACAGTGGCCTCCACAATGGATTTTCCAACTCCAGACTGATTGATAGCAATCCAATGTTGCACATTTCTAGCATGATTGCCACTCGGCAGGGCCTGCTCCAGGCCCCAGCGTGCCATGCGTGTGCTTGAGGCGGCATGCCACGGGGGGGGGCTCTGCCGGTTGCCGGGAGGGCGGCAGGTGGCTCCGGTGGACCTCCTGCAGGCGTGCCTGCGGAGGGTCCGCTGGTCCTGTGGCTCCGGTGCCGCTGTGCTTGGGGCGGCGAAATGGCTAGAGCCAGCCCTGCCACTCGCCATGGGCAATGAGTGAAACTTCCTCTTGGGGAGGCTACTCCCTCCCCCACCTCTTCTGCCGAGGCCCTGTCCCCACTTGCTGCTCTCAGCCTCCCTCTCCTGTGGCCTCAGCCCCATCCCTATTCCACTCCTTCTGCCTCCATCCCTACCCCTGGCTCCACCCCATTCGTCCCCTTCCCCCATGGCCATGCCCCATTCTTCCCATGGCCTTGTCCACTCTGTCTCTTCCCCCTCAGCCCTGCCCTCATTCCTCCTCCACTCTTCCTCTTCTCCCGAGGCCTTGCCCCCAGCTCACTCCTTCCACCTCCACTCCTGCAGCCCTGAGATCTAAAAAGCTC
Organism: Gopherus evgoodei; assembly: GCF_007399415.2. NCBI lineage: Eukaryota > Metazoa > Chordata > Testudines > Testudinidae > Gopherus > Gopherus evgoodei. Next base: position 49,212,014 of record NC_044323.1, read on the forward strand.
TGTGGCCCCACCACAGCCCAAAGGCTATGATGGGGAGTGAGAGCTCCTTAAGCCCTGGGGCCATGGTGGAGGGAAATTTTTCAGGGGCCTCCAAATCTGCTATTGCCCCTCCCGGACGGTGCAAGGTTTGGGGAGATGTAGATTCCCCTAGCCTCCAGTATGTGCTGCCCATGCCACTTACTTCTTCACTGTCAATGCAGCTCCAAGTTTGGTGTCCCTGGGCTGGAAGGTTGGGATGATCTCGGCACACAGATTCAGGAAGGTGGTCTTGTACATCCAAAAGTTCTGCAGCCACTGCTCATCATCCCAAACCTATATGATGATACGATCCCAGTGCTCATTTCTTGGGCCCAGAAGTGGCGCTCCACTGTCTGCAGCTGCTCCGTGAATGCCACCAACAATCGTGAATTCCTAGTAAAGAGGATAAAAGTATTGCCTAGAGTTTTCCTTCAAAAAGTGGCAAGAACTTAGGTCCTAATTCTGCAGTGATCTCCATGAAGGCAGATCCTCTCCAAAATACCCTGATTCTGCAGGGTAACGATTTTGGTTTCAGCTTCAGATGGCAAAATACATTCTAATTGTTCAAATTAGTCCTAAATGTAGAATGAGTCCCATTTGGTGTTTTGAAAAACAAAATATGCAAAACATAAAGAATGACCAATATTTGTTTAACACCTCCTATGAGTCTGTGTATTAAAACAGATGGGGAAATAATATAATGCAGCCACTGGGCCGGACTGTGCTTTGGTGAGTTCTGTGCATGAATCCCTCTGTGTCCATGCAGAAGGATTTAACTGCCTCTGCAACATTATATCCCTGTCCTTCAGATTGTGGAGAGCCCTCATTTGCTTTGTGATCTGTAAACTGGCAGAGGGTGAGAAAAGGCTGTTGGGTGGTCATGTGTCATCCTTCCACTGACCTCATGGAGAATCTACTGAAAAGCTGATAGATCCTAATGGAGTGCTCTCTGTGACGTGAAATGCCACAGGGAGATGGGAGAATCCAGGCATGGCATTCACTCTAGGGAACCAGAAAGAGAAGAAATAGGGGGCTCAAGGGCCAACACGGAAGCACCTGACATCTGTGCAGGTGGCTGTGATGTGTGCTAGTACTGTGCTTATTCTGTAAGGTCAGAAGAGACAACCTTCTTCTCTCAGACAGAATTCCTAGGAAACGCCTCTGAGTTTTCTCACTCTACACAAAGCAGACACAAACTGAAGCAAAAAGTTGTAGATTAAGTTTAAAAAAGTTTTCACTGACAGGCTGATATAACTTTAAGTTAATCAGTAGTTGAACAACAAAGCATATGTCCAGCAGAGGGATCACATAGGCCACTACAGAAAAAAATAAGATATTAAGAACCATACATGCTGTATTGATAACAAATACTGTAAGTCCACAAAGCAAGTTGCCTGGTCATTATCGCAAAAATGTCATGGAAGACTTAAATAAGCTTCTCAAACCAATGCAGCTTCACTAACTTCAGTGGGGTTGCATGAGTATAGGATAGGGCAGAAATTGGCTTCTTGAGTTCATCCTTTTTTCTAATTTGGAGGTTGTTAATGAGACACTGACAAGGAACTCAGGCTCAATTTATTTATTTACTTTAGTTGCTACAAGAATATAAATTAATAATAATTTCATAAATTCAAACCCCATTACTAACAGAAATGTCAAAAAAAATTAAAAATTCAGTGAACACAGTTGCTTCTATAATTTAAACCCTCTCCAGTGTTCATATTATGCGTAAGAATCAGAAAACAATAGACTAGAAACCGACTATATGGAAAAGTGAAAGTGACTAGGGCACAGATCCTCAAAGGTATTGGGCTCCTAATTTCCATTGATTTAAATGGAGGTTAGGAATATAAATACCTTTGAGGATTTGGGCCTAGCCCTTTTTCATTGTCCAAAAGAAATGTTGAGAAATTAAATGAGCATCATAAATGGCTATAAGTGAATTATATTCATATAATCCTTTCTAGAATAATGTAAATTATTATATATTACTTGTAACTTGACTATATGCTTTTCCTACATTTCTTACCAACCTGGGCTTGATCCAAGATTTATTGGCGGGCCCATCAGGCCTGTAGAAATATATCCTTGGATTTTACGAGTCAGTTACTTGGTTGGTTACAAGAAGGTTAATAATATTTCATCATTAGGCAGGCCTTTTGTCACAGCTGCTATTGCTTGATTTTCAGTTTCTTTTTTCAAACTATCCATGACTGGTGACTGTTGAAGATTTTTCCATGTGGGTGGGTTAGATGTGACAAAAAGTCTTTGAGAGCTAAAGAGTTAAATGAGATTTCAGTCCGCCCAACCCTCCATTCACCCCAAGCTAACAATGTAAATAAACCAAGTTTAAAGTTATAAATTCCAGTTGTAGTAAGTCAGCTCCTGTGTTCAAATCTGCTTAAAAGCAGAGGGAACAATAACTATGACTTTACGATGTTCCAGGAACTTAGGCCCAGATTCTCAAAGGTATTTAGCAAGCATGGGAGTTCTGCTCCTTCCCACTATAAGATGCCATGAAAACATTGCAGTCCATCCTCTTTTAAACACCATTAATTAATGATTCATTGTACATATACTTTAAAGTGATGTTTATTATTTAACTTCTTGATATTTTTTAATCTCATCCCATGATTTCTATGTAGGTGATATAATCATACTTTGCAAAAAAAACTGCACAATCTCAAGCCCTGATTCAGGAAAACATTCCTATTCAGGACAGCACTTCAGCATATTTGTTAAATTAAGTATCCCATTGAAGTAACTGAAGTCGGTTGCATTTAAGCATGTGTTTAAGTGTTTTCTTGAACTGGGACTGCAGGTAGGTTTCTCTTACGGTACAATGGTCTCACATTGCACTAAATCTCAGATTACAATATAAAACTTTTTTTTGGATATTATAGGTAATACAAATATATACCAACAATGCCTTAACCAGTTACATACCTAATATATTAACCCCTTGTTGTCTGCCAGACTATGCCCAAGATTTAGTAGCATATTTCAAGAGAACGTTTATTCAAATAAACAGAAATTTTATACCTATCAGGTATATTGAGTAACACTGGAGGATCATATTTCTTGGATTCAATCAGTCTTGGTACATTCCTAGCTTTACTAACCTGCTAACCAGTTCTGTATAGAACTTTTATGTAGTGCAGCATACCACTGACCAGTTAGTTCTCCAGTCATGTGAATTTATTCTTTGTGAGCACTAACAACTGCTTTTATTTGAGAGAAAGTAAGCAGATAAATTATTTGACTGTTCAGTGAGCAGAATTGGGTACCAAGAAAATCACTGGGCATCACAAAGCCTGTGTTAAGTTCCCAGGCTTCCTATACAATGAATGGAGGAAGATATATACCTAAACATAGAATTCACAAAAGTCAGCATGTTAAGCAGGGAGCCACCTAAACTAGCCAGTCGGAGATACCAACGGAGGGGTATGCTAAGGTCCGCCCTGCTCAGGGAGTTCAGCACCTAAATCCAGGCTGCAGGGAGGCACCTATCCCTATTTGGGATTCTCATTTGTGAACTGTCCTGGACTAGGCATCTAACGTGTTTCTTGTGGTGAGGAGGAGGACCTGATGTGCTGGGGTCCCACTCGTTCCATCAGCCTGGGTTTCCTCACCCTGACCTAGCTGTGCCAGGTCCTGAAGCCTTCTCTAGTACACACACACAGGTAAGGCCACACTCATCTGCAGATAGACATCACAGGGAGTACCCTCACCACTGGGCTATGGGATATTCTGATGTAGGTCTCCCTCAATCTCTCCTGTTAAAGTTGTTTCACTTTGGATAACTAAGTAAATATTACTGGGCCACAGAGAAAGTGAAAATGATGCTATAGCCTGGTGGATAGAGTAGGGCACTCACTGTGGAAGGGGTAGACCCAGGATCCAGTCTGCCTACTCTAAAGACTCTTTAATTATTTATCCAAAGGAGAACAGCTTCAACAGCAGAAACTGAGGGAGCCCTTCATCAGAAAATCACACAGTGCAATGATGAAGGCACTCACCAAGGGATGGCAGATCCCTGTTCCAATCCCTTCTCCTCATCAGGTGAAGAGGGTACTTACAAATGGGTGGTCTCACATTGTGGGTGAGCACACTAACCACTGCATTAAAGTTATGAGGGAGCTCCCTCCTTCTCTCCCTTCAGGCTGTTTTGTGTAGCACTGGGTGGCCTCTGAGTACACTTAGTGGATTTGGCCCTGCATATGAGTTAAGCAGACAAATATCTTCCCTCCCCGCCCCAGGTTCATGAACTGTACTGGAGCTTAGATCTTGAGTGAGGCTGCAGGACACATGCATGGAGGCAGAAACATAAGCATCTAGGGAACTTTTACTGCAGCTACAGGGTTAAGCAGCAGCCACGTGGAGGTTTTGTAAATACCAGTGGTACCTAAATCTGGAAGTCAGGAGCCTAAGTAGTTTTGTGGAATCAAGCCCAATGTGCCCACATGCAGAATTCCAAATTTCCACAGGGTGGTAGCTTTTTTTGCTAACAGTCACTTTATGTATTTAGACATTAATGAATATTTTCTAATTTCTGTTCTACATAACTTCTCCCACAGTTCATAATTTAGATAATTATGCTGTCTGAGTTATACAGACTTCCCACATAGAAAACAATGTTGGTTACTATGGCAAGGTAACTAAGACCAAGCAGCTATGCATATACAAAGACCTAAGGGTAGGGGGATTTAATGCATGGTGGTGACATTACACCATGTAACGCTATATTTTATTATGTTAGTTAAATTCAACTTCATGTTTTGAAATTATTTGGCTATTTTCATTGTTACTAATTAATTTGGTGGGTACAGCTGAAACAAATGAGTGTTGCTATTTGAAACCCTCACTCCCCAACCACATACAAACACACTTACCTCTTCCTTCCTTGATGGGCCACACACAACTCTACCTCCCCACAGAGACATTTTATATAGAGCATTTTCATCTCAGCCTTGCAAAAATTTACTTCTTTGCTTGCCTGGGGAAAGCGCTCTTTGGGCAGGCAAATAAAATATTTTTTCATTACCCGGGTAAGGATGGAGGAACAAATAACCACAGCACTGTAGACACAGCAGGGCACTGTCTGGCAGTGACCTGGGGAGAGGGTTAGTGTCCACATGTCTGCTAGGCACTTCACAGAACATGCATTAAAAAGGCAGGTTCAAGCTTTGAACTGCTGAGGATCTGTATGATACATTTATCAGGAGTGAGGATATCACACATGCCAGGGAAACATGTCTTCACTCAGGAAAAAAAAGTATAGTTTTTAACTCATGTTAAGCAAAACAGTGTTCAAATCCTAGATTGTCTTCAGTGAAAAAAATGTGGTTTTTACATATAGTTATTAAGGTTAAGATTTTGTCACGGTTAGTTTTAATTTTTGTTTATTGCCTGCAACCTGTCTGTGACTTTTACTAAAAGTAACGAAGTGGGGGAGTGTGGTAGGCAGGCCGCTGGGGGCAACTGACAGCTCCAGCCCCTGTGGCCATGGGAGCTGAAACTAAAGTAGTCACGGAGATTTGTTAAATATGTGACCTCCGTGACTAAATTCGATCCTTAGTTGGCATATACATAAGGCACTTGTAGTTTTAAACAGTGTTAGCTGGCCCTATAGTCTAACTGAACCAGTAACAGATTAAAACTACAACTGTCTACAGGTACTTCTACACTGTACACTCCTTGTGGCAGTGTGCAGCAGAGGGTATACCAGCATGGGTATAAATAGCAGTGTAGATGGTGAGGAAAAGCTTAGGTGAGAAGAGTAAGGACATAGCTGAACTCTGTGGGTATGCACCTCATTCGCCAAGCAATTCCTTCCCCCAGTGTACTGCTGTCTCCCTGCTGCAGTGAAAGGCTTCAGTATCAGGGAAAGACTAGGGGGGAGGCAGCAGGAAAAGACTCCTGCAGTATGGAGCTGCCAGAGCCTTTCACGAATAGGTGTAGCTGCGCACTGCAGTGTGGACACAGCCTGCTTTTCACTTCAGTGAGTAGCTACACCCTGCACCTCGCTGCCAGGGGTGAGCAGTACAGACATAGCCTAGATGGGTTAGTTAGCAAGGGTTAGCTTCACACTAGTTTAAATGCACTATTTTCACCCAATGAAGACAAGCTTTTGACAAAGCCCAGTGTAGGAAAGGCCTGTTATCTGCAGGTGGAAATCTGAAGGCCAGGGTCGCACCTGGACTAGCAGGTTTGGAAAGAGCTAGTGGCATGGGCGGTGGTTGGAGCCCTCCTTAGGGGAGGCTAGCATTTGGCTCTACCTCTTCTGTTCCCTTCTCCTCCCCTAGTCGGAGCCCTGAGACCCCTTGCTGCTGCCCCGTGCCAGTGCCGAGTACCCTCTTCCCAGAGGAGTCCCGAGCACCTGCCTCTCAGCCAGAGGATCCGCACTAGCTGGAAGCCCGAACGCTACCCCCCCTCAGCTGGAGGAGTCCTGGGCTAGCTGAAGCCCTGAGCTTCCCCGCTGTGATCCGGAGGTGCTCAGGCCAGCCACAGCCGTCCTGCACCTCCCCTCCACTAAACCCAAGATACTGCAGGGAAAAACCTCTCAGCAGGCTGCCCTTGGAGTCTACACAGCTCCTCCCATCACACCTCCCTGGGATCTTTCCCTCTCCAACTGGCTGCTCAGCACCTTCTTCCCCTGACAACCGTTTCTTTCTACCCTCCCCTTCCACACTTTGGAAGCTCCTCAAAGTCACACCATCACAAACTCAACACAAAATTCTCAGGTCTCCCCTTACTGTCATAGTGAAAATCGTAACAAAAGGAAAACAGATAGGAGGCCAGCCTGCTGCCTGTCCACTTTTCTCTCTTCCTCGCCCCTTGACCAGCTGCCACCCTGTTTGCTTTGGCGATTGTCCCAATGCCTGTGGCCAGAGTATTTCCCTTTGCGAGTCTGAAACGTGCCCTGACATGCAGGTCTGGAAGCTGGGCCCAGCGGTGGAAGATGATGTAGAGGCTTTTGCTAGGGCAGGCAGGCAGGGGTGTCCTTGATGGCTAATTGTCTCTCTGGAGGTGAAAATCAACACTGTGAGGTGTCAACAGAAGTCGCCCTGGAAGGAGCAGGTGAGGAATGTGCTGGCCAGGAAAGGCATTTCTTTCTCCCCATTCAAAAGTTGTTATGCTCCCCGTTCTTTTTAGGTGACAAATCTGAGGAACTGTCCCAGATTGAGGTGTCATTAGAGGAGGTTTTGGAACAAACTGATAAAATAATAAGTCACTGGGACCAGATGGTACTCACCCAAGAGTTCTGAAGGAACTCAAACGTGAAATTGCAGAACTACAAACTGTAGTCTGTAACCTATCATTTAAATCAGCGTCTGTACCAAATGACTGGAGGATAGCTAATGTGACGCTCTTTTTTAAACGGGCTATAGAGGTGATCCCAGCAATTATAGGCCAGTAAACCTCACTTCAGTACGGTTGAAACTATAGTCAAGAACAAAATTGTCAGACACATAGATGAACCTGATTTGTTGGGGAAGAGTCAATAAGGTTTTTGTAAAGGGAAACCATGCTTCACTAATCTACTAAAATTCTCTGAGGGAGTCAACAAGCATGTGGACAAGAGGGATCTAGTGTACTTAGATTTTCAGAAAGGCTTTGACAAGGTCCCTCACCAAAGGCTCTTAAACAAAGTAAGCTGTCACGGGATAAGAGGGAAGGTCCTCTCATGGATTGGCAACTGGTTAAAAGATGGGGAAAAAGGGGTAGGAAGAATAGTCAGTTCTCAGAATGGAGAGAGGTGAATAGCTGTGTCCCTCAGGGGTCCGTACTGGACCCAGTCCTATTCAACATATTCATAAATGATCTGGAAAAAGGGGTAAACAGTGAGGTGGCAAAATTTGCAGAGGATATAAAATTACTAAAGATAGTTAACTCCCAACCAGACTGTGAAGAGCTACAAAAGCCTCCCACAAAACTGGGTGACTGGGCAATATAATAGCAGATGAAATTCAATGCTGATAAATGCAAAGTAATGCATATTGGAAAGCATAATCCCAATGATACATATAAAATGATAGGGTCTAAATTAGCTGTTAGCACTCAAGAAAGAGATCTTGGAGTCACTGTGGAACAGTTTTGTGAAAACATCCACTTAATGTGCAGTGGCAGTCAAAAAAGCAAACAGAATGTTGGGAATCATTAAGAAAGGGATAGATGATGAGATAGAAAATATCATATTGCCTCTGTAAATCCATGATATGCCCACATCTTGAATACTGCATGCAGATGTGGTTGCCTCATCTCAGAAAGATATATTGGAATTGGAAAAGGTTCAGAAAAGGGCAACAAAAATGATTAGGGGTACGGAATGGCTTCTGTACGAGGAGAGATTAGTAAGACTGGGACTTTTCATTTTGGAGAAGAGACAACTAAGAGGGTATATGATGGAGGTCTAGAAAATCATGACTGATGTGGAGAAAGTAAATAAGGAAGTGTTATTTATTCCTTCTCCTAAGACTATGGGTCACCAAATTAAATTAATAGGCAGCAGGTTTAAAACACATAAAAGGAAGTATTTTTTCTAACAATGCACTGTCTGTGGAACTCTGCCAGAGGATGTTGTGAAGGCCAAGCCCATAACAGTGTTCAAAAAAAAGCACTAGATACATTCATGGAGGATAGGTGCACCAATGGCTATTAGCTGGTGGGCAGGGATGGTGTCCCTTGCTTCTGTTTGCCAGAAGCTAGGAATGAGCAACAGGGGTGGATCACTTGATGATTGCCTGTTCTGTTCATTCCCTCTGCGGCACCTGGCACTGGCCACTGTTGGAAGACAGGACACTGGGCTAGATAGACCTTTGGTCTGACCTTGTAGGGCCAGTCTTATGTTATGTTCTTCCTGGGTCCATCAGTAATCTCCCTGCATACAGAATAATAAAGCAAGAACTCTCCCCCAACCAGGAGTACAGGGGAAGCAGAGCCTCCTTTAGTCTATTATACCCGCAACCCATGGCTGGTGGATTCATACCTATGTCTCCAGAGGCTCAGCCCACCCCGCGGAGAGGAAGTGGTTGCAGTCCCAGCCAGGGAGCCTCCACGCGTGGGCATGGGGGCGCCTGAGCGCGCTGGGCCGGGGACTCCTACTGCCCCAAGGAGCGCCTCGCCCTGGCTACTCAGCAGGGGTGGCGCGTGGGGGCGAGCGAGCCCCTCAGCTAGGCCGGGCCGGCCGGCGGGGAGCCGCTCGCTGATCCGCCCCCCGGCCTGGCGGAGGAGCCCGACGCGCCGCGTCCCGCCCCCGGTGCTACCGCCTCAACCCTCCGGCATAGGAGCGTTTCTCTCCGCGCTCCACTGCCCACCCGGGGAGCTTCTCCGGGGCCTGCGGCTGCCCTGGCACCGCCCGCTGCACTGACCGGCTCGCCCTGCTGCTGAGCGCAGCCCGGCCGGCACCCCAGGCGGCAGCAGCGCAGCCCGCCGGAGCCCCAGCCATGCCGAGCCCTGCAGCGCTGCACGTGTCCCGTGTGCGGGCTCTGTACCGGCGGATCCTGCTGCTGCACCGGGCGCTGCCCGTGGCGCTGAAGGCGCTGGGCGATGAGTACGTGAAGGAGGAGTTCCGGAGGCACCGCTCGGTTGGGCCTGCTGATGCCCAGCGCTTCCTGCGGGAATGGGAGGCAAGTGCCCTAGGACCAGCCTCCCCCGTCTGCTGGGAGGGCTGCGGGCCATCTAGTTCCTCCCTCACCTCGGTCTTGCCTTAAGGCCCTGCCTCAGCTGCACTGATCAGCTCACAGCCTGGGGCTAACACAGGGGACGGGGGCAGGGGGAGTCGGGAGATCTGGGCTCTGCCCGAGTTATGTGTGGCTGACCTGGCCTGGGCGTCTGTAGGCCCAATAGTTTCAAAAGTAGTTGCTGAGTACCTGCAGGGTGCTTTGAGCAGGGGATTGGACTGGATGACTTCCTGAGGTCTCCTCCAACCCTAATATTTTATGCAGCTCCCAATGATTTCATTGTAGAAAACTTAGAGCTTAATTTTTCTCTGCCTCAGGCCTTCCTTGTATAGTGTGGAAGCTGTGATGTTGACACACCTCTGCAAAGTACCCTGAGACCTGCAGATTTTTTAAAATAAAGCTAGATAAGTGTAATCTATTTATTATTATTCTATACTAACCTCCAACAACCTCAGCACAAGATTAAGGGATACCCATAATAATAGGCTTCTCTCTGCGCAGGATTCTCATTGCATGGCACCAGTCTAGTAGAACTCTTATAGCTCTTAAGGTTTATGACTGGGGTGGGGTATGTAGGTCTCTGGGTATCCTTATGCATTCATAAGCTCAAAGTGACCATAGGAGCAGAGTTTCCTGATATTGGTATGTGTAGTGGTCTGTCACAATTATTCTTAGTCCTGTGCAGGTCTGCCACAAAACCCATAGTACCTTTGAGGCATTCTTCTGATCCTGCATTGGCAGAGGTAGGATCTCTTGATGCGTTGGAGTGTTTTTTGTGTTAAGGCTGATGGTCATGCACCAGGAGTCTGTTTTTCCCAGGATAGGAAGTCTTGACAGTGATGATCCAGCACCTCTTGTGAGGATTTCACAAAGCAGATAACATGCTCTAGAACCCCTCCATAACTTAGTTCCAGCTGTGTAAATGAGGGAAGGCTGAGTATCAGGGTGATAAAAGCTGCTCTTTGGACTCAGATGAGCAAGAAGACTAATTCTATGCCAGATAATCTCAACAGTAGAGGGACACACCAATGTCTGTACAGGAGAGGAGCCCAACTTTCTCCAGTTTTTCTAGAAGCTGATTTTAACAAATGCATTTTAGTTGAAACTGGTCCAAAAATTTACAGAGTCCCCAGTTGAGGTACATAGGTCAGGATGCTCTTGCATCCTATTTTGGATCAGCAACTGAAGGAGGTGTAGCAGACCCTTCATGTAACTGTCCAAGCCTGGAAGACAGCCAAGGAAAAAAATATTTTCTTTTTGAGGCTGATCCCAGCTATCAAACTTTCTGGAGTGACTCAATAGCAAAAGTACGAACCTCAGGGCAGAGTGTTAAGAACCAGCACCAATCCCCGAAATTGGTCATGAGTTCTATACTTAGATTTCACCAGCCAATTATCAAGTATAAACTCTGAGGTACTACAAGTGCCTTAACATAGAGTCACAGACAGTCCCCTTGGGTACTCTATCAGTCTTGCCACCCAGATAAACCTACCTTTGTGCTAGATGGTACCTTACATCAAGAGTCTCAGCAATATTCAGGTTACTTGTAGTCCAAAAGGACCAGTCACTTACCTCTGGTCAATTGCACGTTAGAGCTTACAGCAAAGACAATGCTTGTAGCCAATCCTGAACTATCTAAAGATTTATTAAATAGGAAAAGGAAACAGAGTTATTTAGAAGGTTAAAGCAGGTAAACATATATACAGAAATAAGCTACAATCTTAAATTTCAAAAGGTAATAGTAGATTCTCTAATAAGCAAGCTCCGTATGTCCTTTAGGGCTAATCTAGGTTAAAATGCAGGGGATCCCTGGTTTATGCCTAGGAACCTGGCCACCAGGGTCCAAGCAGCAATGAAAAACAGGTCCTTCTTGTTACAGGTTTTTATTCCTGCCCCTTCTGCTCTGAGCTGCGAACTCATCTGATGGGAGGAATTCACTTGCATGATTCATCTTTATAGGGATGGCGGAGATCAATCAGCAAAGTCTTTTGTCCTCTTTAATGTTCCGTAATAGTTTGTTTGGAGTTAATGGGTCTTCCCTGCTGGGCAGGAAAAAACACCTTCTGTGGGAGACCGGTATTTCACACTAGTTAATGTCCCTCTCCTGTCTAATGATTTACACAGTTACCGAGCCTTACAATACAAGCGCTCAAATAGTATCGTATAATATGGGATACATGTTATAAGTGAGCATGCATGCAGCAACTCACAAGCATTCAATAAAATCTAACACATTCTTATAATTCTGATATCTGTTATAACAATACTAATACACAGGTGAGCCTGACTGATTCCAGTTATGGATTTGTCAGTGTTCAGGTGAGGCATGGTGACCTTGGCATGAGCTGGTACCTGGTCTCTCAGCATCACACTGACTATAGCTCTCGCCCTCCTTATGAGAGTTTTGTGGAATCAGCGATGGCTAGAGGGAAGACCATTTATATTGCTCCTGAGTATATTTGGAAGAAGGGTTTACAAGATCAGAACACTATCGCAGTCTGAGTCAATCAGTGATATATTCTCACTAGTGGTCGGAGAGGAGGGAGTGGTGGATTAGGCCTTCATCTGAAGAGGGACACTGTTCTCTTTGCCTTTCACTGGAAGAAAAAGCTACTGGTCTTCTGCTCATAGCATCAAGAAAAGACCATGTTAGCTAACGATATTTTCTCCACCAGCTGGGGAAGGATGCTGCTGTATATCTTTTCAACAACCTACCTCTGGTAGCAAAGGACCTCTTAAAGCTTATGAGACACAAAAGTTTAATTATCCTAATAGTCCCATATTGGTTCAATCAGGTTCAGAATCTGGCTTCAGTAGTCATTCAGAACTAGTACTTCTCTATCAACCTGGGAGCCATCTCTCTGACATCTTGTTCTTTTTAGGTTAAAGATCTTCAGGTATGGTATCTCTGAGCAGGTGATTTGGTCCTCCTGGCATTTCAGAAGCCATCTACAAAAAGGAGCTACAACTCTAAGTGGATAATTAAGAGTCCTCTCCAAGGTGGTGTTGGAGTTTCCACAGTAGTGAGTCTGTCCTCTTGCCAATGCTCTTTTCATGCTAGAGGAGGCCCTGCATCATGAGTTTGGTGTAAAAGGGTCTTGGAATAGACCGAAACATTTAGAAAGTCCACTTACCTTCTTATTTCTTTTGTCACCAGTTCAGTGGGCATGGCTGTTACTACAGGACTATATCTGAATGAATATCTGTTTGCATTTCACATTGCTAGCACCTGGCTGACCTGAAATTAGAAAGATATGTCAATGTTCATGCAATTCAGGTGAACACTGACCATAACCGACCTTCGTGGATGTTTCCATCAGACATGCATAAAGCAGCTACATGGTTTTCTCGCTGCATGTTGACAAAGCATTATTGCATAGGCTCATCCTCCAGGAGGAAGTCCTGTTTTGGATCCTGTGTTCTACAATGCATTTCCAAGGTGGAGAAGGCTAAACTCTTCCATCTGCAGAGGTTTTTGTTTTATGTCAAGATATCCCAAATTTTCATTTGTCTCACTTGTGTGGGTTTTTCTTTCTGATAACATTCAAGTCTGCTGAAAGAAATAATTATGTCTAATTATTTGATTTATAAGAGGTCACTTGCTGCTCTTTATACTGTTTAATGCTGTACATAATAATAGAAGATCTTAGTTAATGCTTTTGTCACTAACTTTGTTATTGCCACTTGTTTTAATTTCTCTCTCTCTTTGGACATTTTTCAATCTTTCTTTCCTGAGTGAGAGTCTTGCACAGATGCTCTCATTAGACAGGGAAAAATATTAATGTATAATTCTCCTTCTCTGAAAAGATCCTCTTTCATGATTCTCGTTCACCTGCCTGGTTCCTCTAAGAGTCTTTTAACTTTGAACTTTTTTTAAAGACAGCTTTCTCTTACACCTTGTTTCTCATTTTTTGTCTGAGGTGCATTTTTTTTATTTGTAATCTCACATTGATCGTCTTGAATGGTTTTTTCTTTCTCTTACCTTCATGTGCTGCTCAGTATAAGAACTGAATAATTAGAAGGCAGCACTTTTAGAGTCAGCAGTAGAGGCGTGGAATAGGTAACGGGGCCTCACTTGCATTCTTTATTTCACTACCGCTAACCTTAGGGGTCGAAAACCTTGAGAGTAAGAACAGTTCTATCAGCTTTTCACTAAGGAGTCACAGCTTGGATGTGAGAATCCTGCAAGATATCCTTTTCAGAATAAAAAGTAAATAATTTTCCAATTTTCATTTCCCCACACCAACTGATAGAGCTTGGGTTTTATTTGGTAGTGAATTCTATAATTAAAGCTGTAAAACAGTTTCCTCTCATAGCTACCTGTAGCTTACAACTTTGGGATTTAAATTTTCCATAGCTGGTTCTTCTCCAAAAGTTACTTGGAATTATTATTATTTTTTTTTTACAAAATCCCTTTTAGTCCTATTGGAGTTGTGAGAAAGTGGTAAAAATAGTTTTTCAGCAAAAAACCTGAATTTCAAAACCTGAAATTTCAGATGATCTTTAATGAGCATTAATGATTTTGCAAGGCATGTGGGTGGGAGCTGGAAATTGGTTTAGATTTAATAGTGTCTGTTTGAAAATGGCATAATGCACACTTCAAGAGGGATGTGTTATATGGACAGCTTGAAAAGATGCCAAGGTAGATTCAGGCTTTGCCAGACTGTTCATGTGGATCCTTTTACCTATATCTCAGTCTTCTTATTTCCCCCCAAAATTGTGTCAATCTGAAGGTGTGATTACTAAAAATCTCATATTCATTTCACAGGGCTAAGGGACTTTTTGCACCTCAGAATGCGTTAAGACTCCCAGAGCCTTGGAAACATGAAATAGATAATTGGGGAACAAGTCCCAAAGCATTTCTTCATCATTCTCTTCCCTTGCTGGGAAACAGGTTCTCAGGCTAGTGTTTAGCTCCTTTTATTTCAGTGGGATATAGGTCGTCAGTCTATCCCTTGGCTGGAGGGAATAGCCCATTCAATACTAACTTCATGGAGGCTCTAGATTAGTTCTTGAACATCTTGCAATAGTGCATCTATGGAGTGCATGCACAGGCACACTTAAAGAAGTGTGCATTAGCGGTACTAGCGTACTGCTTATTACAAGAAACACAGCTGTGCTTTCAGAAATTCTGCATGCACCCAGATGTTTTTCTTTCTTTAAAAAGCATCTAGAGGCATTTTTAAAACAACTAACAAAATCATCCAAAGCATAGGACTTGATGGTCATGGTGGACTTCAGATACCCAGACATCTGGGGAAAATAATACAGCAGGGCGCAGATTATCTAGCAAGTTCTTGGAATGTATTTGAGACAATTTTTTTTATTTCAGAAACTGGAGAAAGCTACTAAGGGAGAGGCTGTACTAGATCTGATTTTTAACAAATAGGAACTGGTTGAGAATTTGAAAATGGAAGGCAGCTTCAATGACAGTGATCATGAAATGATGGCGTTCGTGATTCTAAGAAAAGGTTGGAAGGACAACAGCACAATAAAGATAATGGATTTCAAGAAGGCAGATTTTATCAAACTCAGGGGGTTGGTAGGTAAGATCCCATGGGATGCAAATCTAAGGGGAAAAACAGTTCAAGAAAGCTGGCAGTTTTTTAGAGAGACATTATTAAGAGCAAACCAGCCCATTGCATAGGAAAGAAAGGAAGTATGGCAAGAGACCACCCACTTTCAATGATCAGAAATGCAATAAAGAATCCTACTAAAAGTGGAAACTAGGTCAAATTACAAAGGATTAATATAAACAAATAAAACAAATACATAGGGACAAAATTAGAAAAGCCAAGGCACAAAATGAGTTTAAACTAGCTAGAGACATAAGGGTAACAAGAAAACATTCTACAAGTTAGAAGCCAGAGGAAGACCAAGGACAGGATAGGCCAATTATTCAATGAGGAGTGGGGGAACAATAACAGAAAAGGGTAAATGGCAGATGTATTAAATTACTTTTTTGTTTCAGTTTTCACCAGAAAGTTTAGTAGCAACTGAACATCTAATATAGTGAATGCCAGTGAAAATGAGTTAGGATCAGAGGCTAAAATAGGGAAAGAACAAGTTAAAAATTACTTAAACAAGTTAGATGTCTCCAGCAGGGCTTTGGAGTGGAGCCCGGAGCTGGAACGTGGAGCAGTGGAGCTGCAGGTTTTTGCCTGGAGCTGGAGTGGAGCCAGAGCACAGAAAATCTTGACTGCTCCAGTTTTTTTTCAAATTTTCAATCCAAAATGAATTATATTTAGCAAGAAAGCCCTAAAAGTGCCAAAAAGTTTCAGATTGTATAACCATTGATATTAACATCTACTTTACCACTTTACGTAATATGTCATAGTTATTCTCACTTCAGCCAAAATCAAGTTTAATGTACAGATACAAAATTACAAAGTTTTTTGGAGATATGTTTTATTAAAGAATCAGATAATTATCAGACATCCAGCAACACTGCAGACTTCTCCTACCCTTGTGCCAAGGTTAGGCTAATACGTACTCACGTAGATTAGTTAGATAAATTAGTATGTGTTGATACTTCTTTTGTAAGAGTTGATCAACGAGTGTGACGTAAGACACAACATTTAAGATATCACAAACAGGTACATTGCAAAAAAAAATGTTTTTGTTTATTGATATATTAAGATATCACAAGAGATAGTAACCACTTAAGCTTATTTCTCTCACAGGCTCCCGTTACCGGTACATTTGTTCATTTGTACATGCTCCCGTATCACTCTGGCTGATTTACTTTGTATGTCATCTGTTCAATGATCTTTTGGTAGCGTTATTTGTAATTTTAAATTTACTGAAAAAGTTGGGTGCAGCAGGCATATAAATATACAGTAAACATTTTTGCATAAATTAGGAATGATTTTTGTGATATATCCAGAGTGACTGGAAAACCAACACAACTTTGGGGGTGAATCCTTAGGTCATTTTAAGAAAAAATTCTTCCTAAGGGAGCTACAGTCCCTTCAAGGAGATGATGAAAAGTTAATTTCTGATTAATATCTCAAAAATGCTTTATATAAAATAATGAAATTATGTCTGTGTCTTAGCGTTAGTATGTGCTAACATATTACATTATACAAAATCATTTAAACCATAGGCATCCCGAACTGGCGGTTGGTCATTTTTATTTCCTATTTCAAGAAAGGCTTGTCGTCGACTGCCACTGGCTACTAGCAGTAATATTATGTTCCATAATAAGTTAATACTTTTTGGTTATTATTTATTATTAGGTTTAAAATTTATGGTTCCAAAGTTGAAAAATAAATAATAAATAAAATTGTTTGTATCACTCTAAGCAGATTAAAATTTTGAAACAATTTTCTTGGAAAGGGTTAATTATACAAAATAAATTAAGAGTACCATTTTAATATATGTTTTAGCATTAAATCATATTCTAGGGTCATATCTGTTAAATAGTCGAAGATTTAAAAAATATTAAATAAAATTTGCCCAATCCCCCCAGTACACAACGCCTTTAGTTTAAATAATTTTATTTGAATGATGTTGTATGATAGAACATTAGAAATAAACTTTAATGGGAAAGCAGATTCAAATTGCAAGCACAGTCCTTTTAGTAAAGAGCAAATTTTCAGAAATATGTTTTTCCTTCATCAGGCTGGAAATATTATACAAGATAGAACCTGTTATTTGCTCTATCATTTATAATCTATTCAGGACGATGAAGCAAAAACATATTTCCGAAAATTTGCTCTCTTTATTAAAAGGACTGTGCTTGCAATTTGAATCTGCTTTCCCGTTAATGTTTATTTTCAACCTTGTAACATGTAGCTTTGTTACTGCCCAACAATTAATGTTGTAGAACAGCAATAGCACGTACTAACGCTGCAGCACATACCAAGTTAATTGATATATTTATATTAAAGTGTTTTTGAGATATTAATTAAAAACTTGGAAAATATTTCAAATATTTACTGCAAAATTTCATAAAAAACCTAATTTGCAATTTATAAAATAAAGTTTATATTAATTATGTATATTAAAATACTTCATTAAAACTGCAAAAAACATGTTAAAAATATTAACATATACTTTAATAATAATTTTGTGTAAAAAGAAATGCGATCATTTTTGTAGAGAAAATCCAAAACAAATTCGATATACCTTAAGTGGTTAAGATATCACAAGCAGGTACATTATAAAAAAATGTAATGCTTTTGTTCATTGCTTTTCCAAGATCATAACAAGAAACATTTGGATGCGGTAGTAGCACAAGAAGATTTGGCCATGGCTTCAACAAAAAAAGTCAAATCTGCCCCCCATGATTGATAGCTGATTTATGGAAAAGGATCTCAACAACGTCTTTACTTTTGAATTTGAAAAGCCCAAATTTGGGCATTGGGACAGGAAAGAAGAAATCAGCAATGTGCAAGGTGGAAAAGGAAGTGAATGGTGAGCTCAAACCATGTATCTTCAAGACAAGTGAAGCAAGTGCCATGAAAAGTTTCAATCTTTGGCAGCATGTGAAACGTAACCATCCTGAAAACTATGCGGCTCTGGTTACAAAAAAAGGATCAGGAAGATGAGGCAAAACAGAAAGCTGATGCAGCTAAACAATGTTCATCTGGCTCTTTGAGAAAAGATCTTTTGCAGAGCTTCATCTGAAAAGAAACCCAAAATTGAGCAAACAAAACATGACTCATATTTGAAGTCCTCAAAGGTTACAGTCACCATGGATGCCAATACTTTCTGTGAAGGGCTGATTGAAATGGTTTGCTTGAGTTCAACACCGCTCACTACCTTCAGGCTAAAGAACAAAGGATTCCAAAAAATTGCAGGTGAAATGGGTCGGCAGCTTGGTGTTTTGATGGGCATGATGCAGTTTGTCATTTAGTTGTCGGCACATCTGAGTCTGGTTGCGAAGAGCTCAAGAAAGCTTTGGAGCAAAAATTGTGCTACCTGAAAATGGATGTGGCAACCCATGGAAACAGACATTTCCTTGCAATCAATCCTCAGCACTATGAAGACGGAAAAGATAAAGCTGTGGTAAAAACCTTGGACATAATCAACACTGAAGGGCATCACAATTCTTTGTACGTGAAAAGTCAAGTAAAAGCTATTTTAGAAAAAATTGGGATCAGTGAAATGCAAGTGCTGAGCATCTGCATTAACAATGCAGAAGACATGACCTGTGTCTTCAAAATTTTTTCAGCGAGGACAATGAAACCATTTCTACCTCTGAGAATAGGGATGTGGACAGAACTTAAGGTATTTTGCCTGATGAAGGAACTAAAGGAATGGATGAAGTCGAACTCAACATGGATGCTGCTGCGCAATGAGTTAATGACCCTAGCCTCATACTTCCAACATGGCTTCATAAGGATGACTCAAAGTCCAACTGATGATGTGTGGTATTCACACTCTTCAGTTGGCAATCTGTAATGGACTGAACAAAGAACATGTGAAGAAATTTCTAGGAAAAATTCGACAAGTCATTGTCAAACTACGAACTCCAAGGATTCAAGCTACATGGGGTAACTCAATCATTGGATTCTGTGACTCGCTGAGGTTCAATATTTGCGATGATTGATCGGCTTCTCATTTTTCAATCTTACTGTGAACAAGTGGCTGCTGCTGGAACAAGAGAACTCAAGTTAACAAAAGCTGAATGGGATGAAGTGAAGAACCTGCGAGACCTCTTGACAAAGCTGAATCAAACAACCGTGAATTTTCAAGCTGTTGATGTAACCCTGGGAGTTTTAATGAAGGAATGGTGAAAACTGTCAAAATTCTTGCAAGAAAATGGTGGACAAATTGTGGAAGGAATTCTATCCTCCAGAAACGTGAAGAGAAGCTTTTTGAGAATATTCATTTCCTTGCTGGAGTTTATGTTGATCCATGGTATCGGATTCTTCTTACCTTAAGGGAAATACCAAAGGCAAAGGAAGGGCTCCTTGATATTGTTCGACGACTCAAAAAACAAAATCTGTTGCTGCATTTGAATTTGGCGAAAGGTTGAAGAAAACAAAACACAAGAAAAGGAGTCATCAACAATAGAATTTGCTGTTTCGGAAAGTTCACATCCTTCAGAAATAGCAGGCTGTTCTCAAACTTCTGTCTCCACTGTGAACTGTTCAAGCATCCATCCCTGAGAAGTCTTCAACCATCACGGGGAACTGGAGATAATTCAAGCATCAATTCTTCAGAAGATGACTTTGAAAAGGAATTGGATAAACAGGAAAGACACCGGCGAGTTTCTGCGATTTATATTTGTAATGAAACATTATTTGAGAGAAACTTTTGAGAAGATTGTGAGGCAATGGAGTCTATTTGTAGGCTAAAAGTTAAGTCTGGTTTTGAGGCCATTTACAGCTACCCACACCGCATTCAGGCTGCCTGTAGAATTGCTTTGAGCATGCCAACAACTCAAGCTAGTGTAGAGTTACTGTTTTCGGCTTTAAAGTTAATTTCAAATAGTTTGCGGCAGGCTATGAAAGGCAACTTGATTGCTGCAATAATTTGTTACAGAATGAATTATGAACAATTCTAGTTTGTATCATTGTTGATGACATTTAAATTGTTTTAAAAGTCTGAATAAAAATAATGTTTTTTCAAAATTACAGCATACACTTTTTTATTTAGTTAAAAATTAATTTGAGTCAGAGCGCGGAGCGGAGTTGGAGCAGAGCTGGAGCAGTCACTATTGGTAACGTAGCAATTCAAAAATTTGATTGCTCCAAATTCCTGGTCTTCAGGTCACCAGGGCCTGATGAAATACATCCTGGAATGCTCAAGGAGTTGACTGAAGAGGTATCTGGGCCATTAGCGAGTATCTTCAAAAAGTCATGGAAGACAGGAGAGATTCCAGAGGACTGGAAAAGGGCAAATATAGCGCCAATCTATAAAAAGAAAAACAAGGACAACCTGGGAAATTAGACCAGTCAGCTTAGCTTCAGTAGTATCCAGAAAGCTAGTGGAGCAAATAATTACACAATCAGTTTGCAAACACCTAAAATATAATGTGACAAGTAACTGTCTGCATGGATTTTTCAAGAAAAATTATGTCAAACTAAATGAATAGCTTTCTTTGACAGGGTGGCATGCCTTGTGGATGGAGGAAGAGAGGCAGATGAGGTATATCTTGACTCTAGTAAGGTTTTTGATACTGTTTTGCATGACCTTCTCATAAACAAACTCGGGAAATACTGCCTAGATGGAGCTACTATAAGGTGGGTGCATAACTGGTTGGAAAGCCATTCCCAGAATAGTTTTCAGTGGCTCACAGTCAAGCTGGAAGGGCATATTGAGTGGGTTCTCGCAGGGATCAGTTCTGGGCCCAATTCTATTCAATATCTTCATCAATGATTTAGATAATGGCACAGAGAGTACACTTATAAAGTTTGTGGGCAATATCCAGCTAGGAGGGGTTACAAGTGCTTTGGAGGATAGGATTAAAAATCAAAATTTTCTGGAAAACTGGAGAAATGGTCTGAAGAAAACAGGACAAAAGTCAATAAGAACAAAATGCAAAGTACTCTACTTAGGAAGGAAGAAATAGTTGCACACATACAGAATGAGAATGACTGCTTAGGGTGGACTACTGCAGAAAGGGATCTGGAGGTCATAGTGCATCACAAGCTAAATGTGAGTCAACAGTGTAATATTGTTGCAAAAAAAGCCAACATCATTCTGGCATGTATTAGAAGGAGTGTTATAAGCAAGACACTAAAAGTAAATCTTCCTCTCTACTCCACACTGATTAGACCTCAGATGGAGTATTGTGTACGTTCCGGGCGCCACATTTCAGGAAGGATGTGTACAAATTAGAGCAAGTCCAGGGAAGAGCAACAAAAATGACTAAAGGTTTAGAAAACATGACCTCTAAGGGAAGATTGAAAAAAATTGGGCTTGTTTCATTTGGAGAAAAGACTGAGGGGGGACATACCAGTTTTCAAGGACATAAAAGGTTGTTAGAAGAAGGAGGGGGAAAATGTTCTCTTTAACCTCTGAGTATAGGGCAAGAAGCAATAGGCTTAAATTGCAGCAACGGCGGTTTAGGTTGGACATTGGGAAAAACTTCTTACTGTCAGGGTGGTTAAGCACTGGAATAAATTGTTCAGGGAGGTTGTGGAATCTCCATCATTGCTGTTTTTTAAGAGCAAGTTAGACAAACACCTGTCAGGAATGGTATAGATAATTCTTAGTCCTGCTGTGAATGCAGGGGACTGGACTAGATGACCTCTTGAGGAACTTTTCAGGCTTATGATTCTATGATTCTATTAAATGCTAAATAGTGTGTCAAATCAACTTTGAGGTTTCACAATTAAAATAATGTAACAGTTAAGTTTCTTATAGCAACATTAACTTGGAATGTTGCACATGTGAAGTATTTTTATTCCTGGACAGGCTTTTTCCTCACTCACTGCACCATACAAGATGCATATTGCAATGTGGTTCGATATATTGTGTTAGTGGAGAGAGAGAATGTGTGATCTTATAATTAAATATTGTATCTTAATGTAAACACATGAGAACTGAGCTGTTGCAAATATGATGTTAACTTCATCATTTCCTGACTCTGAGTATCTAATTATACAACCTTAATGTTTTCAGCATTTTTTTGTTTGTTTCTTTGTTTTTTAATGGATTTTCCTGGATTTAAAAAAAAATCCTTAATCTGGTGCTATTTGACTTTGTGGTTGAAACTCTTGTTAACTCCAAGAGAAGGCTTGGCCTTGCACCACTGAAGTCAATAGGAGTTTCAACACTGATTTCATTTGTAGGAGGATCGTGCCCACTGTGTGTCGTGCCTTACTGAATAGGTATACTGGGCTGATGATAATTGGGACTGTGGTTGTGTTGTGCCTTCTTGTTATCCAACCTTCCTTCTGGATACTTACTAATGGTTAAAATAGCCTTAGCACTTTTTGACCAAAACTTACCATTGTTCCAAACAATTTTATTGGTCTCACTTTATTATTTACATAAAACAGCAGATTCAGGAAGGTGAGTGCATCAGTTGTTTATGTCAAGGAAATCAATCCGCATCATTTAAGTTCTCCATATTTCTCTATTTTGTGACCATCTTTTGTATCCTAGTATTTTAGGATTTTAGTGTCTGGACAGATATCATTAGATATGAACCCAGATCTCAATGCGGAACTTGAACCTATGATGTAGTTCACAGGCAAGGATTCTGCCATCTTAAATACATTTGCAGAATATAAAAAGATAAGCAAAAGATTAAACGCAGATTTCAAGACTAATTTTAAAGAGAAATGGGATCAAGTTTGAGATACGTCTTAATAGACGAACATAGAATAACCCTTGAGTTACTGTAATATTGCTGTATTTAAGGTCCTATTTCATTTGCAGTATTGCAGAAATTGCAGATTCTGCAATATTAGGCTTCCACCACAGTTTTATTTTAAATCAGCTTACCTTGCACAGTCCACAATTTGCATACGTTTTGAGTTTTGCAACACACACTTTTTTGCTCATTAGTACATTAAATGAGCTTGGAGAGTTTGGGGATTCATCTGCAGTTCTACAGCATTTTCCGGAGTTAGCAGAGACAGCAAAGCGATCACTATTGATCTTACCTAATCCTGTGGATGCTGAGTGTGCAACATCTTGATACAGACAAGTGTTCACAAAGCAAAGACAGGACATGAAGGAGACCACTGTAGCAGGGTGTGCTGCACTAACATTCAATCTCTGTAAAATTTAAATGGCTAAAGTGACTGAATTTCTGTAGTAGTTCTGTTAAGAATTTGTCTTCTGAATTTTATATTGTACCAGTCACTTTTTAAAAAATGAATAAGAATATAAGAACTGTCATACTGAATCAGACCAAAGATCCATCTAGCCCAGTATCCTGTCTTCCAACAGTGGCCAATGCCAGGTGCCCCAGAGGGAATGAACAGAACAGGTAATCATCAAGTGATCCATTCCCTGTTGCCAATTCCCAGCTTCTGGCAAACAGAGGCTAGGGACACCATCCCTGCCCATCTTGGCTAATAACCATTGACGGACTTATCCTCTATGAATATATCTAGTTCTTTTTTGAACCTTATAATATAATATAATTGCACCAAATTGTCTGGTTATCTTAAAAAAATAAAATAAAATTAGCAGGCATAATTGTGATGGATTCACAGGTCTCATGCTCTGGAACAGCCTTTGGGAGAACTCCTTTCATTGTGTCAACCTTCCTTGAGTATTGCACATGCTTTCTGGGGTAAGCCCCTTGGCTTCACCGCCTCTTGGGACCAAACCTCGCAGGCTTCAGCACCTCTGCATCACCTTACGAGCTCCCCTCAGCGAGTCCACTCAAATTGGACATCTGGGGAAGGCTTGCACACTCAGAGGGCAATGCAGCCTGACTTTATTAAACTGGAGTGACTCATAGACAGCATTGTAAATGCAGATGGGTTTATTAGATAAAGTCATTCTGTTAGCATAAAGAATGGAGAAGCTACAGCAAAGTCAATCTGGGTCTGTTTGGGACCCTCATCTTTCGTGCGCTCTCTCTCTTTGACCTTGCATGAGTCCCAATCCTGAAGCGAGAGCAGCCTACACTATATCTCACCCCAAAGCCGTCCTCTGTCTTTTGTTCTGATTCCTGGGAAAAACAGGTCACCTGGCTACTCACCTCAATTCTTTGTTCTCTGGCTGGTTGCAGCTGGCTGGCTTCTTGCAGAGGGAGGGTCCCAGGGTCATGAATTGCTGGGTTACAAAATGTGTGGGACATTGTATGGGCCCAGGCAGCTAGGTGGCAGTCACACCTGGTCCTCTGGGTCTCTGCAAAGATTAAAGCACCTTTTCCTACCACCTAGTTAAACATGCAGTACATAGGGGAAACTGAGGCACACAAAGTATTCATACAAAATATTAAGAAAAATTCCCACTTTGTGGTGTTAACATAATAAATGAGTGTTTATATCATTCCTGCAAATTTTTCTTAAGCAAATAGGTGTACTGTGGCTTTTCCAAATTACAGCTATTAATAAAGGTCCATTATTACTTTTCTATGATTTTCCATGTCTTGTCCGCAACTCAGCAGCAATTATTTGAAGAACATCCCACTATGCAGGTAGGGTCTTAACTATACTATAATTTTTTACTAAAAAGAGACAAAGAAGGGTCACTTGAATTTGCTTAGTACAGGAATTTAGGAAACTTGTTAAAAAAATAAATCCCTAAACTCTTAAAAAGATGTAAGTGGCTAATGAAATATTTTTACAGGAAATCTAATTTGACTTGTTTGAACTTACAGAATAGAAAAATGAACTGATTTTTGAATGCTGTTGCATGAAAAAAGGCCTCTAAGAATTAGATTAATAGAAACAGTCTGTACGTAAATGTTAACTTTATAAAAATAATTAGTAGTATAATGTCATGTTGTACCTATTTATTTCTTATAGCGGTAGGCTCAGATTAATGATTTGTATCTTGAAACCCATGGGGAAGTATTAATACTAGAAGGAGATACTTCTAAAGAAAACAAGCTTTGTTAGTCAGGAACTATAACTCTTCAAGTGGATTCAAATGAAACATATCAATTATTAATATACATTGCTTTCTATTTTCTAAATATTTAATATTTTAATTAAAATAATTGGTGCTTATTAACAAGAGGCAGCTGGTATAATTAGATGGATAATGATTATTGCCTGGGAATGTTATTAATGTTGACAGAGCTGATAAGTAATTTAGCTCAATCTCTAAATTGTACAATAATTGATGATTATGTATTGCTTAAAACAAATAATAAGCTAATATTAGTTACCGAATTGGTTGGGTTACAAATTATGGGTTAGTGTTGTTACAGCAGAAAATTCAGCTGAATCTTTTTTTATTCACTTCTAAGACATTTGAATTGTCCTCCTCCAATCCTTAAGGCTGCCATGTTATGAGGACCAGTCTTCTTGCTAAGAAGGCTTAGGCTGTCTTGGAGCTACAGAGAATCACTGAAGAGTGACAAGAGAGTCCATCTTCCTAACAGGCTAAATAAATTGCCTCTGTACCAGTTTCTAGGTATTATTGGCCCTGGAGCATGGAATTCTGACAGCCTTTCTATGAGCTGTTACATGGACTGAAATTGATTCAGAGTTGTGCTTTACCATAGTGTGCTTGGTTCATTGAAAAAGGGAGATGCTTGTATTACTCTCTAGTAACACATAAAGGCATTTCAGGAGCTGTGGAAAACATAATTCCAACTATACGTATAAAGTGATGGGGTCTAAATTAGCTGTCAAGAAAGAGGTCTTGGAGTCATTGTAGAAAGTTCTCTGAAAACATCCACTCAGTGTGCAGCGGCAGTCAAAAAAGCAGATTGTTGGGAATCATTAGGAAAGGGATAGGTAATAAGTCAGAAGATATCATTGCCTCTATATAAATCCATGGTACACCCACATCTTGAATACTGCGTGCAGGTGTGGTTGCCTCATCTAAAAAAAAAAAATATATATATATATATTGGAAATGAAAAAGGTACAGAAAAGGGCAACAAAAATGATTACGAGTATGGAACAGCTTTTGTATGAGGAGAGATTAATAAGACTGGGACTTTTCAGCTTGGAAAAGAGACAGCAAAGGGGGGATGTGATGGAGGTCTATACAGTCATGACTGGTGTGGAGAAAGTAAATGAGGACGTGTGTTATGAGAAGGAGTAAATAACAAGAACTAGGGTTCACCAAATGAAATTAATAAGCATAGGGTTGCCAGGCATCCAATTATCAACTGGAACAACCAGTTGAAAAGGGACCGTGGCGGCTCTGGTCAGCACTGCTGACCAGGCCGTTAAAAGTCCAGTTGGCCGCTTGCAGCAGGGTAGGAAGGGTGCCTGCCTAGCTCTGCACGGCTCCTGGAAAGCTGCTGGCATCTCCCTTCAGCTCCTAGGCATAGAGGTAGCCACAGGGGCTTCTGTGTGCTGCCCCTCCCCGAGCATCACCTCTGCAGCTCCCATTGGCTGCAAGCAGGGGCAGCACACATAGACCTGCCTGGCCGTGCTTCCACCTAGGAGCTGGAGGGAGATGCCGGCAGCTTCCGGGAGCTGCCTGAGGTAAGCACCGCCCAGAGCCCGCATCCCTCACTCCCTCCTGCACCCCAACCCCCTGCCCGAGCCCTGAGCCCCCCCCCGAACTCTTTGGCTCCAGCTCAGAGTCAGAGTCAACATCCCAAACCCCACATGCCCATGCCCACCCCAGAGCCTGCCCCAGCTGAAGCACCCCTCCCCCACACCCCAACCCCCTGCCCCAGCCCGGAGCCGCCTCCTGCACCTTGAACCTCTCATTTCTGGCCCCATTCCGGAGCCCACACCCCCAAATAGAGAGTTGGCAACCCTAAATAGGCAGCAGGTTTAAAACAAACAAAAGGAAGTCAACACACAGTCAAGATGTGGAACTCTTTGCCAGAGGAAGTTGTGAAGGCCAAGACTATAACAGGGTAAAAGAAAGAACTAGATAAATTTATGGAGGATAGGTCCATCAGTGGCTATTAGCAAGGATGGGCAGGGAAGCAAAACGATACTCTGAAGTATCTCTAACTTCTGTTTGCCAGAAGCTGGGAATGGCAACAGGGAATGGATCACTTGATGATTATGTGTTCAGTTCATTTCCTCTGAAGCACCTGTCATTGGCTACTGTCAGAAGACAGGATACTGGGCTAGATAGACCATTGGTCTGACTAAGTATGGCTGTTCTTATGTTCTGGAGGGGCTGGTCATTTAGACCGAGGACCTCTAGGATTATTAATTATTCTGTTTAGTTTTTCTCACTAATGTTGTCATGGAAAGATAAAAGCTCTGATAAATCAATGTTATTTAATCAGATTAATTTCCAAACTGTTGATATGACTCTAAGTGTTGGGCTTATTTACTTGTTTTTACATCCTGGATGACTGCAGGATGTGGTTTTAGGGATCTTATAATATTTTACAGAACATACATTAAATGCTGCTATTCACACACATGGTTTGATGTTCTGCAGGGTCTGCCTTTAATAATGGCCTTATATGATCGTGATGTGACTCCCATTAACTTCAGTGAGTGTTGGATTGGGCACTATTTGAAGCAACATGTGAAAGGCCCCATCCAGCTTCCTCCCTATCAATGACTGGGTCTCCTACTTTCACATAACCACAACATCATTTCCTGCTTCTGAACTCCTTGGGCTTGTGTGATTCTCCCTACACCACTTTTACTTGTTCTTAAGGTCTTTGCTCACCCACAAATGGACTGAGATGTTGAGAGGTGAAACCGAAAAACAATTTTTCAGGGGATGGTTGAGGAATTGCATTTAGGGGACTGAGCTTCTGCTATTATCTGTGAATACTGGAATCAACCTGGGCTATGAATGGAAAATTTGGGGTGCCTGTTTGATTGTCCCTCAGTAACTGTATTGGATATATAAGCCTAAGGATATGTCTTCACTCCCGGCTGGATCGGCAGGCAGCGATTTATCGCGTCTACTCTAGATGCCATAAATCGATCCCCAAGTGCTCTCCCATGGACTCCTGTACTCCAGCTCAGCAAGAGGTGCAGGCAGAGTTGATGGGGGAGCGGCAGCAGTTGACTCATGGTAGTGAAGACACTGTGGTAAGTCGATCTAAGTATGTTGACTTCAGCTACGTTATTCAAGTAGCTGAAGTTGCGTAATTTAGATTGTTTCCCTCCCCCCGCAGTATAGACCAGGCCTAAGACTGCTGCTACCTTTCTATATTCTGCTGTAAGTGGCAATGAAGTACATTGCATAGATGATCTGCTCTTTGTCTAACAGTGTAATAGATCTTTGAAAGTTAAATATGATTTTGAGGCATTTGTCATTTCAGATTTTAATAAAAATTGTGACATAAGGAGTACAATTTAATTGACATAGTGCAGCATTGCCAGATACAGTAACATTGGTTTTTAATGACCTTTTGATTATGTAGATCAAAAACTATTAAAAGTAAATTCCTATTGCTGCTGATAACCTTAACTCTAACTTAGAGTGTTCAATGGGCATTTGGTTGGAAGGATCACACTGGAAACTGTTTCTTTAGTTTTCTTTGATATTTCTCAAAGTCAGGAAAGACTTTCTCACTCCTTTGAGTGCCTCTAGTTGTGGCTGATGAGTGAGAGCTTGTGAGAGTCAGACAGGACCACAGATAGAAAATCAGGATCCTGTTCTGACTGTCAGGCTAGATGTGTGTGGTGTGGATGCAGTGACTTGCCTTAATCTGCTTGTTCTGCTTTGGCATTAAATGCTAAGTCTTATTCACTCTCTATGCAAGGCGAAGATTTTGTTTTTTCTGCATCTTTGGTTTGGGAAGTTTCCATAAAATAGCATTAAGGTGTAGTGATCATTTGGACAGAATAGGGGTAGGCAAACTTTTTGGCACAAGGGCCACATCTGGGTATGGATATTGTGTGGTGGGCCATCAATGTTCATGAAATTGGGAGTTGGAGTGCAGGAGGGGGTGAGGGCTCCGGCTGGGAGGTGTGGGCTCTGGGTTGGGGCCAGAAATGAGGAGTTCAGGGTACGGGAGGGGGCTCTGGACTGGGGCGGAGGTTTGGGTGCAGGGGGTGGGACTGAGGGGTTGGAGGGTAGGAGGGGGATGAGGGCTGGGGCAAGGGATTGGGGCTCAGGAGGGGGTCAGAGGGTGCAGGCTCCAGGCAGCTCAAGCAGCTCCCGGAAGCAGCAGAATGTCCCTCCTCTGGTTTCTACGTGGAGGCGTGGCCAGGCGACTCTGTGTGCTGCCCCATCCGCAGGCTCCGTCCCTGCAGCTCCCATTGGCCCCATTTGCTGGCCAATGGGAGCTGTGAGGGAGGCGTTTGGGTGGGAGCAGCTTGCAGATCTCCCTGGCAGCCCTTAGGCATAGGAGCCAGAAGGGGGACATGCTACTGCTTCCACGAGCCACGTGGACAACCCCCTGACCCTGCTCCCCGGCAGGAACTTGAGGGCTGGATTAAAATGTCTGAAGGGCCAGATGTGGCCCCCGGGCCGTAGTTTGATCACTCCTGGGATAGAACAATCAAAATGAAGGTTCCCCAGACAGATTCATAAAACAGGATTCAACTGTAATATAGCCTTAAAATTTCATGGCCCCATTCTCATTCTGCTGGTGCTGCCTCCAAATCTAGAAAAACACAAGCAGGGTTAGGGCCCTTAGTCAAGAATCCTTACCATATAGTGGAGTCTTTTCTTGCAGAGAGAGTTGGAATGACCTGTGAGTATACCCAGTAGATGAGTGGGGAGGGGGAGGGGGTACATATCTGTCCTGGGAAGAAGCATTTGGTACCTTTCCTTTGGCAAGTGACGTCATTCTCTTTTAGATTAGTCTGCCCACTACTGAGGTCAGTAATTTTGTGTTTTTCTTTGTTCACATGGATATGGTATAATGTTTATTAGCTTCTTTTGTTAACTCTGTTATATGTAAATACAGCACCATTTCCCCCCCCATTCCAATAATGGTGTGGTCTTGAGTTAATGGAAAATGAAATTTAAAAGAGGATGTGAGATGTGCATTTGGTACAGGCCTTTGCTGCATTTTCCAAGTTCAAAATGGCAGGGGAATACTATCATTATTTTTAACACTGCTGCCATATTGCTATACCAATTATTCTTTTTGTTGTTAGTATATGAATTTTAAAGCTTACCCTGTAGTTGTACCTGGGTGATCTTATGTCTAAATATTTAATGCTTTCAGTAACAACAGCTTGGATTTTTATACCAGGGAAAGTATCAAGAGTTATACTATTACTAGCACATTATTTAAAAAATTGTAGTTTAAGTACAGAATTATGTCCTGGAACCCATTTATTCATCTTTGGATGATCCCTACTTCTCTCATAAATACAGTTTAGTAATAGCCAACACATGATTAGGTCTCTTAAAAGAAAATTATAGTGAACACATTTATTATAATCAGCATTAGAAAGAATATGAAGTTATCTTTTAAAAGATAATTTAGGTTTCCACCTAGTGGTGGTAGGGTATTCTGTCCAACAGAAATGAGACAAACTGGAAAAACATTATCTCAGCTACATATAACCTATTTATCTTGTTATGGGACTTGTAGATTTAAAACTTAACAATTCAGAAGATTGTGAACACAAATTATGTGCACAACTGTACATGACCTTGGACTTTGAGGTTTTTGTAACTTGGGGTCATAATGATTAGAACCTGCTGTTATCATGGGAGTACATTCAGGTTTCTGAAGAACTTCTGAATGTATCAGAACCTTATCTCCTGATCTGTTGCAAATTTGCTAATATTTCTGTTTTTCCAGGGCTCTTGGATTATGCTTTAAAAACAAGTCTAACTGGATATAAAAATAGAGTGAAGATCAAAATCTGTAAAGCCCATCTTTGTTTTTATGTGTACAAGTAAACATATTTTGTTAAGTTTCCAACTTTAGCACTCCTTACTTATTTGGGCAAAACGGACTTTATTAGGCAATCCCTTGAGTAAGAACTGCTGAATATAGCTTTAAAGAAGTTAAAGAGGAAAAGTTGCCAGATGTTGTCTTTTCCATTTTGTTATTCTTCTACTACCAGTTTTATTATTTGTTTCACAGTAGTGCCTAGAAACCCTAACCAAATTAGGGCGCTATTGGGTTGAGGATCTATACAAACACATAGTCAAAGACAATAACTGCTCAAAAGAGCTTGCAGTCTTAGCTTACAACAAAATGTAACAAGTGAGTGAAACAGACTGGGGAAAGGTAAGATGGAGTAACAGAAAAACAAAGTCATTTTTTCATAGAGCTGCTGTATGCATGATTTTGCAGATAGGGAGATAAATAAGGAGATTTTTGCCAGTAATCTCTGCTTGCCACCTGCCTAGCTATTATCAGCTCGAAATGATCTATAAGCATTGCAGTAAAAGTGAATTCAAAAATAAAAAAGTAGAAAAAACTAGCATAGCCTCTTAAAATTAGTAGCTTTCCACAACAGCTGTAGATAAATAGCATGTTCTGGAATAACTGCAGTCAAGTATCTAGTGCTGTATTTGTGTATACATTAAGCATGTCCACCTCAGTGAAAGCCTGTATAAGACTGAGGATACCACAAAAAAGTTATTTTTTATGACCTAATATTGTGGATGTATTTCATATTGAATCTGGAACTCTTCTTAAATAGTAACTCTTTCCATAGATGCATAGATTCCAAAGCCAGAGGGACTACTGTGATCATCTAGTCTGGCCTCCTATGTAATACAGGCCATAGAATGTCCCCGAAATAATCCCTAGACCATCTTTTTTGGAAAAATATCCAATCTTGATTTAAACATGTCTGAGATGGAGAATCCACCATGACCTTTGGTAAATTGTTCCAATTGTTAATTACCCTAACTGTTTAAAAATGTATGTCTTATTTCCAGTTCATTTCTTGCTTCAACTTCCAGCCATTGGATCATGTTATAACTTTCTCTGCTAGACTGAAGAGCCCATTCTTAAATATTTGTTCCCCAGGTAGATATTTATAGACTGTAGTATTAAACTTAACAAAAAGAAGGTAAATCAACTGAGCTTTTTGAGTCTATCACTATAAGGCATGCTTTCTAGTCCTTTAATCATTCTCATGGTTCATCTCAGAACCCTCTTCCATTTATCAACATCCTTCTTCAGTGGTGGGCTCCGGAATTGGAAACAGTATTCCAGGAGCAGTTGCTATATATTGAGGTAAAATAACCTCTATATGTATACTCAAGATTCCCCTGTTTATACATCCCAGGACTGTATTAGCTCTTTTGGCCACAGCATCACAAAAGGAGCTCAGTTGATTATCCCTCACGCCACTAAATCTTTTCCTAGTCACTGCTTCTCAGGATAGAGTCCCCCATCTTGTAAGTATGGCCTACATTCTTTGTTCCTAGATGCATACACTTACAGTTAGCTGTATTAAAATGCACACGGTTTACCAAGCAATCCATATTGCTCTGAATCAGTGACCTGTCGTCTTCATTATTTATCACCCCCACAATTTTTGCCATCTGCAGACTTATCAGTGATGATTTTATGTTTTCTTCCAGGTTATTGATATAAATGTAGAAACAGCATAGAGGCAAGAAACAATCCCTATCGGACCTTAATAGAAACACACCTGCTTGATGACAATTCTCCATTTACAGTTACATTTTGAGACCTATCATTTAGCCAGTGACTAATCCACTTAATGTGTGCCATGTTAGGGTTTTAATCAAAATGTCAAGCAGGACCAAGGCAAATGCCTTCCTAAACTCTAAAGTGTATTATGTCAACAATATTACCTTTTATCAACCAAACTTGTAATCTCAAAAAAAAAAGATATCGTTAGTTTTCTTAAACCCATGTTGATTTGCATTAATTACATTATCCTTCTTTAATTCTTTATTAATCAAGTCCCTTTACAGCTGTTCCATTATCTTGCCCAGTATCAGCATCAGGCTGACAGGCCTGGACTAGCTTGGTCATCCCACTTATCCTTTGTTAAAACTGTCACATTAGCTTCCTTCCAATCTTTTGGAACGTTCTCAGTGCTCCAAGGCTTATTAAAAATCAACATTAATGGTCCTGAGAGCCCCTCAGCTGGCTCCTTTAAAACTCTTGGATGCAAGTTTTCTGGACCTGCCATTTAAAAATGTCTGACTTCAGTCGCTTCTGTTTAACATCCTCCAGATTTACTAGTGGAATGGAAAGAGTGTTATCACCATAAATAAGACTATATCATCTGTTTTCCCCCCAAATTCAGAACAGAAATATTTACTGAGAACTTTTTTCTTTTCTGAATTATTATGGATAATTTTACCCTTTTCCATCCAGTAATAGACCAATACCATTGTTGGGATTTTTTTTTTTTGTTTCCAACATATTTAAAAAACTCCTTTTTGTCCTTAACTCTGCTGACCATAGATTTCTCCTTGTATCCCTTTGCTTCCTTCATCGATTTACACAGTTCCTAACTTCTGATTTGTATTTATATCAGTTTCCCCTTTCTTCCATTTGTTATATATTACCTATTTATTTTGTATAGTTGCCTTCACTTTCCCTCTTTAAACCAGGTCATTTTTTTAAACCGGTACCACCTACTTCCTCAATTACAAGATTGTGGCTTTTGGGGCATCTAGTAAGGTGTTCTTAAATGATTCCCAAGTATTATTCACATTTTTTAAATTAAGTTCTTCCTCCTAGTGGATTTAGCTAATGATTTTGTTTTACTTTGTGAAATTGGCCCTATTAAAGCAGCAGGTGTGTGTGTACACTGGTCTGTAAATGTGATCAAGACATGATCACTGGTACCTAAGCTATTAATTTTTAGTTCTTTGATCAGTTCCTTTTTATCTGTTAGGATAAGATCTAATAAAGAATCCCCCAGTGTTGGCTGCAACATCTTTTGTGTTTAGAAACTCCAAGGATGTTTAAATACTGGCAGCATGAGACTTCCAGCGTATACCATTCACATCGAAGTCCTCATGATCATGCAACTTTTGTTCCTATACATCATATATAAATGTGAAAGGAGGTGGTCATCTTGTTCCCCAGTGTGATTTGGTGGTCTGTTGCAGACACCAACTAATGTTGTGCTTTGTCTGTTAGTACATCGATCCATAAGCATTCAGGATCATTTATTCTAAGTTATCAGTGACTTGGAAACAGGTAATGACATTTTTGACATGGAGGGTAATCACCCTCCCCTTTTGTGCACTCGATCCTTCTGAAATAGATTATAACCACTGATTTTAACATTCCATTCATGCAAATCATCCCACCAGTTTCAGTAACACCAACTGAAGGGAATTTATGCTGATAAATGAGCAATTCCAATTTTTATTCTCAACATCTGAATTTTGTGCTGAATGCCTGTATCTTCTCTCTTTTTACCCTCCTTTTTTGCTGTTAGTTTTTACTCTCTCCTGACTACTCTAGCTAGCCTCTTCCCAAGGAGGTTCTACTGAGATGGAGGCCATCCAAACTGTAGAGTCCGCTCCCCTCATAGAAGGAGTGGGGGCAATGTTCCACAAACCAAAACCCTCTACCCTACACCACTTAACTAGTCAATGCTTTAATTCCAGGATTCTCTGCCTTGTGTCTTTCTTTGCTCATGGGACTAGAAGGATCTCAAAAAAAAATTGCTTGAATTTCTTTTTTCAGCATGCTTCTGAATTCCCTGAAGTCATCTACTATCTACGAAATATCCCGCGACTTAGTGTTATTAATGCCAGTATGAACTATCACCAATGGATCCTTGTGCATCAACTTCAAAAGCCTATCCAATCTGACATCTCATGTCTTGGCCCTGGGAAGGCAGCAGACTGTCCTGTTGTCTGCCTCTCCCATGCAGAATGTTCTTTTGATTCATCTGAGCGTTTGATTCTCCAGGAATAATTGTCTGTCCTCCTTGGACGATAGGAGAACTTTCTGCAGGCAGCCTTGATTTTCTTACATGTTGGACTGATCTGCCATCCATGTGTGTCTAGTACATCTCTCCATTCCCTTGGACCTGCAGGATCATGAGAGGTATATCTTCCAAAGTTTCCACATTGATGACCTGGTATTGATTTGAAACTTCTATCTATGTGGAATTCCTCCCAGTCCTCTTTGGTGGCTACAGCCTGCCTATCCTTATATGTCTGCAGCCATGTCAAGTGCTGCCATGACCTTTTTCCTCTGGTGGTTACAAATGGCCAAGCCTCTTTTCTGACTTCCTCCCTGTCTGATTCCTTGATGGCCAGCTCAAGTGTTCCTTGAGCCTAGGATATTGGTATTTCCCAAGCCTGGCTGTCTCAGAACTCCTCAGCTTCTCTGATTCTCAGTAATGTCTTTCTTTGGCCCTCCAATCCAAGATGTTTTTTCTGGCTGGAGCATCATGAGGAATTGCCTGCACAAATGTCAATATGCAGGTTTCAAAATTGCTTTCCTTTTTTAAGGCTATGCTTTGTAATTGCATGTGTGAGCGTATACTTCTGCACTTTTGTCTCATTGGCTTGCTTGCATGAAGTCAACTGCAGGATCAGGGCCTAAGGTAGAGTTTACTGTGATATTGGATTTTGTCAAATCAAGTATGCATGTATGTGAGACGTAAAGTTTTGTCTTTGTAACCTTGTGTTTGGATTATAGAGGATCTTCATTTTGCTTGAAAATACTTTTGTATTGCTGAAGGTTTTCACCACTTGAAGCTGGGCTGTATGAATGTACATACAGTAATAGCTCCTATAATCGATTTCTTGCAGTTTACACTGTAACCTAATACTTGGAGTACATTGAGCGGCTTGTTGTTTGTACTGAAATCTTTTTCCTGTGCTTGGGAGCTACTAATTTCGAATTGTATTTTAATTGGCAATTACTTGGAAAATCAAGCTCTTGATAATTATAGTGCACAACAAAGTACATTGTTTATCTTTCTGATTTTTTTAAGGTCATATCCTTTAATTTCTTTTATATTAGATTTGTTGGGTTTTGATGACTCATTAAAATGATTTGTACATTTTCTTTAGTTGCAGCGATCTATAGTACAAGTGAAAGTTGAAGCTGCGGCAGGTTGATAGCTTAGCGTAACAGGAATGTATCCTGTTGTTTTCTTTACATTAAGAAATGAAGCCATTCCACAGACTCAAAAAGCCAGATCATAGGTCATCCATCCACCTCCCTTATCTAGCCAGCACAAAGCACTGGAAAGTGGCCCATAAGGGGCAGCTGCAGATTTCCTTGATATAGAGGTATCCCTAGGTGGCATAAAGCTAGTGCAGCCAAGTCTCTATTACTTCTTTCCCTTCCTCCTCCCGCTAGTTACTCCATTCCTGACATTGTAATTCCTAAGGCCATAGAATCATAGACTTTAAGGTCAGAAGGGACCATTATGATTGTCTAGTCTGACCTCCTGCACAACGGAGGCTACAGACTCTCACCCACCCACCCCTGTAATCAACCCCTAACCTATGTCTGAGCTATTGAAGTCCTCAAAACATGGTTTAAAGACTTCAAGGTGCAGAGAATCCTCCAGCAAGTGACCCGTGCCCCATGCTGTGGAGGAAGGTGAAAAATCCCCGGGGCCTCTGCCAGTCTGCCCTGGAGGAAAATTCTTTTCCGACCCCATATTTGGCGATCAGCTAACCCTGAGCATGTGGGCAAGACTCACCAGCCAGACCCCCAGGAAGGAATTATCTGTAGTAACTCAGATCCCACCCCATCCAACATCCCATCACAGGCCATTGGGCATATTTACTGCTGATAGTCAAAGATCAATTAATTGCAAAAAATTAGGTTATCCGATCATACCATCCCCTCCATAAACTTATCAAGCTTAGTCTTGAAGCCAGATATGTCTTTTGCCACCACTGCTCCCCTTGGAAGGCTGTTCCAGAACTTCACTCCTCTGATGTTTAGAAACCTTCGTCTAATTTCAAGTCTAAACTTCCTGATGGCCAGTTTATATCCCAAGTTTATATCCATTTGTTCTTGTGTCCATATTAGTACTGATCTTAAATAATACCTCTCCCTCCCCGGTATTTATCCTTCTGGTATATTCATAGAGAGCAATCATATCTCCCCTCAGCCTTCTTTTGGCCAACCCATTATATCTTGTACAGGTCAGTGTAGGCTATAGCACATTACCAATTCAGTTTGTCTGAATCTGGACCTGAACAGACCATCTCTGAGGATGAATGTGCAGTTTAATTCTCCAAGCCATTCAGTCCCTAACCTCAGCAGAGAAGCTATTGGCAAAGTGCTGAGTTGTGATGATGGTTTTGTGAAGTGAATACCAGCCCATAATGAACTGAATTCACCTGTTTGTGTTTTGGAGATCAGTGAACATCTTAATCTGATATCTGTTGTCACTCCAAAACTTCTTGTTGTAAAACATACGGAACTGTGAATTCACATAGTGCTTTACAGAGTTGGATATAATCATATATAGGGGGAGGGATAGCTCAGTGGTTTGAGGGTTGTAAGTTCAGTCCTTGAGGGGGGCCAGTTAGGCAAGGCAGGTGCCACCATTTAGGCGATCTAGGCGGTCGCCTAGGGCGCTGGCATTTCGGGGGCACCATTTTCTTCAGCAGTGACCACGGTGGCCAGATCTTTGGCTGCCCTGGTCACCGTCGGCATTTAGGCAGAGGGAGCTGGGGCAGAGGAGCGCGGGGAGGGCCACCTGCAGCAAGTAAGGGGGGGAGGCACGCAGGGGAACTCCCCGCCCCAGCTCACCCCTGCCCTGCCTCCTCCCCGAGCACGCTATTGCTGCTTCACTTCTCCCACCTCCCAGGCTTGCAGCGCCTAAGCTGATTGGCATCGCAAGCCTGGGAGGCGGGAGAAATGAAGTGGCCATGGTGTGCTCGGGGTGCTTGTGTGCAGAGCAGGGGTGCCCTGGGGCAGGGGGGGTGCCCCAAGGCGGAGAGGGGGAGCTGCCACGGAGGAGGGGCGCCTCAGGGCGGGGGTGCGGAAGGGGAGGAGGGCGCAAGGTAGAAGTTTCGCTTAGGGCGCGAAACATCGTTGCACCGGCCCTGCACTTAGGGATCTGGAACAAAATCAGTACTTGGTCCTGCTAGTGAAGAAAGGGGGCTGGACTCAATGACCTTTCAGGGTCCCTTCCAGTTTTATGAGATAGGTATATGTAATCTGTCATACTGTTAAAAATAACTCCATATCCTATGACCAGTCTTCCAAATGATTAATTCTCCCTTTAGATAAAAACATTTAAAAGTTTAAAGCTTTAATAGGTATTCTGGCAGTTGTCTGTTTTTATGCATTATCTTCAGTTTTTGTTTACATAAGTGCCATTTCTGAAGTTTCCACATGATGGCAGCAAATATTTACATTTAAAAAACTTCTTCCTAGACTGGAAGAACTCAGGAATTTTCATGCTTTAAATTTAATGTAATCAGATCGCTTGCACTGTAAACTCTTTCCAAATATCAAACGCTAATCTTATGCTTAGAATTGTAAATATATAGTATGGGTCCATCCCTCAGTCCTCCAGTTCTGGCCTGTTTGTTTTTATTCTGCCCTTTTGGTTGGATACATACCTCTTGCTTTTTTAATTATTCTGATTTTCTTGTCTTTGGATGACATTTTCTTTTAAATTTTTTACGAGAGATTCTGGAACATGCAAAATTTATTGAAAAAAATATTTTAAATTGAATGTATAGATTAATTTTATGTTATTCTCCATTGTGTTTGTTCTCTAATATGTTTGAAGACCTTACATGTCTCTGTATCTTATTTCTATATTACACCCAAATAATCTATGTTTTAAAAATGTCAAAGCTGCAAATTTCAGCACTCAAAAGTCTGGAACTGCTAGAATTAAGGTTGCCAGTGCAATCTTAATTCACACATCCCTTGCCCCCAGGCACATGCATTATGGTCTTTCAATACATGATCACTTACTACTTTTCCACAGGGCCACCCGCCTTATTCAGTGAATAAGGTAGTTATTCAGTATTTCTTTTTATCTTCCTCATTCATCCAAACTAGAGCTGGGTAAATAACTGATTGTTAGAAGTTCTGAAAAACAGAAAAAAAAATCTATTTGGGTATGAATGGCAATGAATAGTCATTGGGCCAGAGAAAGCATGAGAGTGACTCTAGCTTGGTGGTTAGGGAAGTCACCTTTGATGTGGGAGATGCAAATTCAAGTCCCTGCTACAGTAACTGTTTCATTATTTATACACAGGAGAGATTGTGAGAGGCCCACCCTGGAATATCCTATTCTTCTGTAGTGATGGAGACCTAAATTCATATTCTGTCTCCACATCATGCAGAGTGTGGAATTGAATCTGGGGTTATATCCAGACTACCGGCTGTATCGGTGGGTAATGATCGATTTATCGGGGATCGATATAGCGCGTCTTGTCTAGATGCGCTATATCGATCCCTGAACGCACTCCCCGTTGACTCTGGAACTCCACCAGAGTGAGTGGCGCTAGCGGAGTTGACGGGGGAGTCGCGGCCGTCGATCCCGCTCCATGAGGACGGGAGGTAAGTCAGAATAAGATATGTCGACTTCAGCTATAGTATTCCCCTCTAGTGTAGACCAGGCCTGGGTCTCCCACATCCTGGGGAGAGCCCTAGGTGCTGGGTTAAAAGTTATAAAGGGAAGACTGCCACGGCTGCTATCTCCTATTCCTGTTTTGTGAATGGCATAAATCCCAGAAAGATTATTTTTGGG
This sequence comes from Gopherus evgoodei, assembly GCF_007399415.2. NCBI lineage: Eukaryota > Metazoa > Chordata > Testudines > Testudinidae > Gopherus > Gopherus evgoodei. Next base: position 49,251,813 of record NC_044323.1, read on the forward strand.
TTGAAATTATTTGGCAAATTCATGTCAAATTTGTGAATAATTTGGGGTCAACTAAAGCTTCATTTTTTGGTGAAAAATATTGCTCAACTCCAGAACTTGCCCTGAATATAAAATTGTCAGTCTCCTCCTGCATGTCCCTAGGGTGCTCTCACCAGAGTATGTGATCACTTCACAAACATTAATGAATTTATCTTCACATCACACCTGTAGGGTGGTATTATCATATTTCACAGCTGGAGGATTGAGCCACAGAGAGATTAAGGTCAGAATTTTCAAAAGCGCTCACTAATTTTGTGACACTTAGGGTTTTCTGAGTACTTTGCATTTTTATAGCATTCTTACATTCAGAGCACAGCTCCAATCAAATTAATTTGCATTTGTGAGTGCTCTGGACTTCAGCAAATTTGATCCAGAAAATGGGGAACGCACAATTAACGACCAGCTGTGAAAATATTGGTTCGAAAGACTTGCCTGGCATCATATAGAAACTCTGGCAGAGGCAGGGATAGAATCAAATTATTTCGGGTGGCATTCAGCTGCATGAACCACAAGACCATCCTTTTTCTTCCTGCGGTTTCCTGCCTATTCTCTCCATATTTTCCAACTTCTGCAACAAATGAGGCAGGACCCTGTGGAGAACAGCCTCAGTCGCTACACAATTGTGCGCATTCCCAGCACAGGTTCATCCTGACCTGTCACTGAATGAGGCAGGCCTCTGGTGGTCAAAACAGTATGTGATCATGTAATTACTACAACATAATTGCTTATGCAGCCTTAATTCTGGCATTTCCTAATTTTTGGCTGATTGATTTTTTAACATAGCATATTTTTAATGCAATTTCTTAGCTTTTATATAAAAAATCCAAATTGAAAAAAACAGAAATTCTATCAAGATATTGACCCCCAGCTTTGGTCATCAGCTGGGTCTAAGACTTCAGAACCACAGCAGAAACCTCTGCCATTAATGGAGTAATTGGTAGCAGTAGTAGACTGCTATCCTTCGTGTGGACAAGTAACTATAATGAGGGGATGAGACACACTCTTTGCCAGCAGATGATGGAGAGACTGAGGACTTCTGGATTCAATTCCAGGTTCTGTAGAGGGATGGGCCACAGTGGTTATACACCCTTCTGCTGCTGGTCTTACCCTACCCCCCTCTGCCTCTGCTCATGCCCACACACGTTGGCTCCTCCCTTCCCTCTACTTATATCCACTCACAACCTGGCCCCTGTCCTTCTCCTCCTTGGCTATTATCCATCTCCTGGCTCCAGGCTCCCTGCCCGTTTGCCCACCACCACCTTCCAATCACCTTCAACATCTGTTCCTCCCTCTCTAGCCTCTCTGCATCTCAGTCACGTTCCTTCCGTCTTTTCCTCCTTGCTGTTTGGGTATACAGAAGGGACATTGAGAACACGAGGGAGGCAGTTCTCAGTTCTGTTGCTTGACATTGGTCTCTGGCAGCTGGGATGAGCAACTGCAGAGAAAGTCCTGCATGCTCAGTGGACACAGAATTTATCTGCTAAACTTTAGCAAGCCTCTACTGAGCATGAGTGAACTGAGATCTTTGGAGGCATGTAACTTGGCCTATTTTGGGTAGTTTTTCACCAGGACAGCCAAAGGTCCATCTGTGACACCACTGCAACCCTCACCTCACCCCCTTGACAAATATCAAGTTCCTGCTCCAAAACATGGAAGTGCTCCAAAACTTCATAATGAAACAGTTATATATATGGACAAAATAACAATTTTTTCCAATTTCAGTTTCAGAAATGGCAACACCCAGCATGAAAAATTTCAGCCCAAATGGTTAAAGTTCAACAAAGTTATAAGCAACGCCGAAACAGGGTCTTATAATGGGAAGTGTATGGTAACCTTAACCATAGATGTCATTGCTATCTCCCCTTATAATTATGTTCCAGTTTCTCTAGAATTATTAGTTCACTCTGTGTGTGTTTGTGTGTGCACATCTATACAAAACCTTTTTACTTCATTTAGAATAGTTAAGCCGTGCAATTTAAATTCTTAATTTGTTTCACAATTCTTATTTTAATTTACACCTGTTTGAAGATTACAGCAAAATACCATAGCTGTTCTCTGTTCCTCTTAGATTGATAGATTTGTAGAAATTCACTTTGGCACATGTTGATAAGCTTCCTAATATGATTACAGTAAAACAAAAGAGTTTCTGTAAGAGAGCCATTCCTTTGAAGTGTTAGATTCAACAAAGCATATAATATCATGTCTTTAGTACCTGGCAAAAATGGTATCTAAGATAGATATATTTTCTGCAGTTCTATTATTGATACACAATTCTGTATGCTTTTTTTATTCTTTTCATGACTCTACTGTTGGTACGAGCATCCTGGTTCCTATCTGGAAATACAGTACCATCATTGTCACTATGAGGAAAATATATTAATAGTATAGTTCTCCTTAAGAAAAATAGGGCTGTTCCAGGAACTGGTGAGAGGGGTGGAAAGTGCTTTGTGAACAATGTAATTTATCATGAATGTCAGTTTTGCTTACCAACTGACAGCAGATGGCAGTCCCGAGCAGGGAGACCAGCATACCTAGGAATGACTAGAATGGAAGACAATGTTTGTGATGTCTTGTTCCTTAGAAGCCTTCATGACAATAATCTTGGTATTTTCATTCGTCTCTTTAGAGTATGTAAATTATACTACAAGCAATTAAATATTTATTGGTTATTTTCTAAGCACTATCTCTCAGTAGAAAATATTGTAAAAACTGTTCTGAAGAATTTTTGTACTGTTGCAGTGAAAACAGATCGATTAATAAGCCGGTAAATAAAACTAGCTTTCTGATGCTGCAGAGTCATTGAATTTTGGAATTAGCTGAGTTGAGTAGCTGTTTTCGTTGACTGGAAACTAAAGTAGAAATATCTCAGAGCTCAAGAAGCTTTGTTATGAGATTGATCTATATTATACATTAGGGTTCACTGAAGGGATTAGGGGTCTTCACTGGGAACTGAAAAAACTCACTCATTATCATAGTTTTCAAAGTGCCTAACTGGTTTTGGAATGCAGGTCCCCGTGACTTTCAATGGGACTTCTTCTTCGAAATCACTTAGGCTCTTTGGAAAATAATACCTAGTCTCTAATATATGTGTAATTACATATGTCGAGAAAAAGAATGGAATTGCCAGACAATAAAAATGGGCCATGATATTTTAGTCCCTAATAAGAATTTTCTATTATTTATGTATTTACTGTTTATTTTGGAAAGAACTTAATGTGGCTAACTGTCTTTGGTTATGAATGATGGCATGTCCTCATATCTGAACTGTAAGTAACATGCATGTATATCGGAAGCAGACTCCTATTTTTTAGTGGTTGAGGGTTTCATACACTCATGGCATGGATAAACCTTGTGTTGGCCAGCATAGAAGCCTGCATTGGAGTACTAGTGGCTCTAATAAGCTGCAATTGGTGAGGACAAACTGTTGTTGTTGCAGCCTATAGGCTGGAATATCAGCCTTCCCTTGCTCAGCCCCAGGTTATGGGGATGGATTTCATCTCCCTAACCCCTCCTTGCTCCACCAGTACAGAGCCGTTCTGCTAAATGTAAAAGGCTTTCCAGTTTAGTTAAAAATTGATTTAAGGTGTATGTATTTAAGGTAGTATTCTACAGTGCTGTATTGGATAGTGGACGAGGGATCATTGTAAGGATCTTTTTATTTTCTATTGTACTTCAAGAATGTGCTAGATTCACTTATGTTGGTGCAGGGAAACAGATAAGGACAATGGGGTCCCACTTCAACCCTGGGGGATTCACTGTGGAGGAGAGCAGGCAGTGTCTTTATCACTGCACTCCCCCGGGGTTTCCACCAGAGGAGGGCAGCTTTAAATTGTGGCTGGGATTCAATAGAGGCTTTGTCAGCTTAAGACTGTCTGAGGATATACTGAATCAGTGCAGCTGTTGCCACCTTAGCCAAACCTTGGCCCAGTCAATACTCCTGCTGGTTGTAGCAAGCTGCTGTGTGCCCTGTGGGCCTTTTGGAAGAGCAGTGTTTGCAAGGTGCTTTGCTCCTCTTTAATGCCCCAGATCAGAGTATTTTTAAAGATACGGTGTTTTTTTTAAAAAATGGTTAAGTGCATTTCCCTCCTCATCTAAATCAAAGGGACTGAAAAGATGGTTTCTTAAAAAAAAAAAAAAAAAAAAGAAATCATTTTGGGGCTTGAGGAGAAAGTGGAAACAAGCAGTTAAAATAAAAGATCGACATTCAATAGTGTAAGTGCTTCTATCGTATGTTTTGGATTTTATTGTATGTCTCCTGTATTCAGATGGATAGCTATTACATTTAACCTAATCTGTTTTTTTAATGGGGAATTTTGGAACACACATTCATATTTCTGAAATATTGGATGATCAACGCATTAAGCAGTAGAGGTCAGCTGTATATTAAAAAGTCCTGCATTTGAAAATATGATTTCAACACTGAAATGCTAAAACCATCTGCTTTTTTCATTAGTATGAAAGTTAAAAGAATGAACTGGTACAAAGACACTTTGTAAAATCCTTTTCTGGCTGTTACATATGGTAAAATGGGTTTTGGATAAATAGCAGAAAAACAAATCTGAGAAACCTGTTTCTTAAATTGATACTTTACAAATGGTGTCCCATAGTCTATTTATGTAAAGGAGAACGTGAGGACCAGAAACAGTTTTATAATATGCATTTATTCACATTAGTCAGCTTTTGTAGTGAGATTTTTTTTTCTTCCAAGAACACCTTGTTTTATTCCCACTAAGTTTCAGAAACAAGACTTCTGACTTTGATTTCCATTGTAACATGCTGAATCCTTCCTTTTTAAAATACTCTCTGTAATCTTTCCTAGTATGAGCTATTAATTCATTGACTGCAGTTTTCCTGATACTGATGTGCAATGTGTTAATTGTCCCCAAGATTCATTTGATGTCTATTCCTTTGTCTTATGCATATTAAATAATAAGACCTCATCCAAAGCCCATTGAAATTGATAGAAAGACTGACAGTGACTTCAGTGGGCTTTGGCTCAGTCCCATATTGCAATAATGCTCTGTTTAGAGGTCAGTGAGGTCCACATTGTGCCAGGTGAGGTCTGAACATATGATAAATTCCAGACCTTGTCTCAAAGCCACAGACACTTACTGCAGTAACTGGCAAGGTCATGTAGCCACAATCAAAATTATGGCCTGATTTTGCTCTGTTTACTCTGGTGGAATTACTCATGATTCATAACGCTGTAACTTTTATATTGAAAGGTGTCCGGGTAAGAGACTGTGCCAGTGCTAAGGGAAGTGGGGTGAGAGGAGTAAAATAGCATGTAGCAAGCCAGGTGGCTGGCTGTGTTACGGAACAGCTCCTGGAGGGCACTGCATTTCGTCTGAGCAATCCTGGGTTTAATATGAAGAAGGCTAAACTGTGAAAGTTGAGGTTTAGTCAATGTGTGTTGGGCAAAATATTCCATTTACTGGGCAATATGCACCCAGCTCCAGTGCTGGCTGAAATCACCTTTTCCATCAGAACCGTGGAATGATGAAATAAATGCAGTCTGGTTTCTTGTGTTTGTTTTTTTCTGCACTATATCAGGCTTTCAAACTATTGTTTTTTAATTAAGACCATGGCTTTTTCTGATACTTTTTGCAATTGCACTATGGATTCACAAACAGCAAAACTTTTATTATAGCCTTTTTAGTATCAGTAGTTTGAAAATTGCAGCCAAATATTAAAAACAAATATTTGAACAAATGTTCAAAATAATCTGTTCTTCTTATGCTCCTCTTCCTTGTTTATTTTCCTTTGCCGGGCAGAAATGAAATCTTATGTGCTGAAAACAAAAACTGCGTCTGTCCTAGTATTTGTTTGCTTTATTCCATACACAACAATTTTATTTAGTGGCTTTTGTACAAACAATTTGTAAGTGTCACTTAAAACATAGGTAGGGAAACCAGAAAAAGAAAATAAGTAACAAATAAACAAAATTATTACATTTTTGTAAGTGTGCAGAATAGAACAATAATGAAAAGACATACCAGTCTATTCCAGATTTCTAGCAAAGACTAACTAAAATATAAAAAGACAAAACAGTTAGGAAAGTTGAATTTAAGGAATGAATATATATATTCTGAAATAAGTGAAGATCAAAGTAACAATCAGACAAGTTTGAGGAAGGATACATCTAATTTGAAATACATTGGATTTTAGAAAGAGAAGTGCTGGGGGAATGAGATAAAATATAGGGAAACAAAAGCCATGTCTAGTTAAATTCTTACTCATATTATAGAGAGACTGTTGAATATGGACATAATTCTGAAGGTGATAGAATCATATCAATATATGCAAGCAGAAGTTATAAATTCTCCCAGTAAGATTTCTTCATTTAGCTCAGAACACAGTTCAAGGCAAGTGATGGCTGGCAGTATCCCTCAGATTTATATTTTCTATCAACCAGCATTATCAGCGCTAAGTGAGCATGTGAAAACCGTGTTTAGTGTTGTGTCCTGCATTAGGATATGTAGAGAGACAAAGATATGTTCTCTTTAAAAGAAGGTATAATGTGCCTCTTCAGTTATTTTACTGAAATATACCTTAATAATATAAAAGAGACCATAAAGTATGAAGATGGACCAACTCAAATGGAAAACTATTCAGCTAAGAGAATGGAGACAAATTCAGTTTTCCAGTACTTCCTAACTGGAAAACTGAGAAGTTTGAAGAATGTGAACTAAACTTTTATTCTTGTGTACATCCTGCTTTTTCACTCAGTCTTCTAAAACACCATTAAATATTCCAAAAGACAGATCACTGGTGATTCTGGTAGTCCATAACTAGCCTCAAAGAAATTGGTATCTGGATTTAGTAAACATATTAGTGTATTGACTGATTCCAATAAAATCTACTCATCCCAAGAGAGAATGAAATACTTGTCTTTGCACTGAAATATTGTTAAAGCTCAAGTAGTTATGTGAATGAAACATTTGCCTCAGAAAGGTAACCATTGCAGAGAATATTGAATTTTCTACAGCCAGGGCTATCCTTGGGCCTCAGCGCTGGCACTCTTAGAGTTCAGTTGTCAGCACTGAGTACCATTTTATTGTCAGATGGACAAAATCTAATCTCTTCCCATTATGTTATCAAATTCTCATAAGCTGTCAAATTTTATATAGTTGTCTCCAAATCAGGAAAGTGTCCTCTTTGGAACCTGAATGCAGTTCTGAAAGCTTTAATGGATCTCTCTTCTGAACTTCTTTCTTTGGTGTCACTCTATTTCCAGCCTATTAAAGCAGTAGTCCTCACAGCCATTGCCTTAGCAAAAAAAAGGTTTCAAAGCTGGACAGTCTATTCAGTGAAGAGCAATTCTGAGTATTCCACAGAGACCCAGTCATATTGAGAACTTAGACTCAATTAATTCCTTAAAGGAGAATATAGTTTTCTAGAGGGTAAAAGAAATCTTACTGTCTTTCTAACCAAACTCTATCTGTGTCAGGAAAGACTGTGTGGTGCATTCTTGATATGAGAAGAACTATAAAGCTGTTCTTCAGCTGAACAAAGGATTTTAGGCAGTATAGCTTGCATTTGTTATTGTGCATTCTGGAGGTAAAAGGGGGGAAATCTTCATTATTGCCTGGTTTCTCTATCCATTAGATACACTTATATAAACCTATTCAGTTTCCTATAAAGAGGCACATTCATCTAGGGCTTGTAGAAGTCCTCTGCATTAATAGAGAAAATGTGCAAAGTTTCCTTTCAGTCCATTGTATACCCTCTCCTCACAAAACACTATTGGCTAAATTTAGACTAAATTCTGGTGGCAGTCTTCAACAGATAATCATCTGGCAGAGGTGAGACTGAGGGTGTGAAGGTCTACAATCTCCATTCTATCAGGGAGACTTTTAAGTTAGCACAGCTTGAAAAGTGATGCTGCCTGGGAAGGGGATGTGACCAGGGCAAAGAGGAAGTATCCTGATTTTCACGTCTCCAAGTGGTGATGGCTGTGGAGGGAAACTGTGGAGCCCCAACTAGAAATTAGAGCTGTCCCCATCTGATGGAAACACCAAAGAAGGTCAGACAGAATGATCATCACCTGCTTGCTTTCGCTTGGGGTGAACACCAATAAGTGGGTTTGCTGTCACAGGGATTGTGATTTATAGCTTCTGTCACCAGTCTGGCTGAGCATGATTTTGTAAATTAGAATGGGCAAGTTTCATTGCATGCAAACTTCAGTTCAAGGTGCTCTGGGATGTACTTGGCATAAAGTAGATTGTTCTTAAAATAGAAGGTATTTTCCTCTCTTTCACTCATTCCTTTCCTTGTGGTATTCAGCTATTATACATTCCATATATAATAGCTTTGTTGATATGCAGCAAGGTAGGCAGAAGAAAATTTGGCATACTTTTTTATTTTTTCTCTAAAATGGCTGCCAACCATGTTCTATATTATTTGTTTTAATAAAGTATAATATAGAATTTTGGGGGCAAAATTCACTTTATGCACATAAGCAAGTGCTTGTATTCTTGAGATTATTTACTCAAATTACTTTTTTCTGTATCAGTCTCAGTTGATGTTACAGTTTAATGTGTATACCCCAAATTAAAAAACATAGTAAGAGAACCAAAAAAGAACCACCATCGCTAAACAACAATAAACAACAAAGTAAAAGAAGCAGTGAGAGGCAAAAAGGCATTATTTAAAAAGTGGAAGTTAAATCCTAGTAACAAAAATATAAAGGAGCATAAACACTGGCAAATGAAATGTAAAAATAATTAGGAAGGCCAAAAAAGAATTTGAGGAACAGTTAGCTAAAGACTCAAAAAGTAATAGCAATTTTTTTTAAGCACATCAGAAACAGGAAGCCTGATAAACAACCAGTGGGGCCACTGGATGATCGAGGTGCTTAAGGAGCACTCAAGGACAATAAGGCCATTGCAGATAAACTAAATGATTCTTTGCATTGGTCTTCATGGCTGAGGATGTGAGGGAGATTCCCAAACCTGAGCCATTCTTTTTAGGTGACAGATCTGAGGAACTGTCCCAGATTGAGGTATCATTAGAGGAGGTTTTGGAACAAATTGTTAAATTAAACAGCAGTAAGTCACCAGGACCAGATGATATTCACCTAAGAGTTCTGAAGGAGCTAAAATGTGAAATTGCAGAACTACTAACTATAGTCTATAACCTATTATTTAAATCAGCTTCTGTACCAGATGACTTGGAGGATAGCTAATGTGATGCCCATTTTTTAAAAGGGCTCCAGAGGTGATCCCGGTAATTACAGGCCTGTAAGCCTGTCTTCAGTACTGGGCAAACTGGTTGAAACTATAATAAAGAACAATATCGTCACACATATAGATGAACATAATTTGTTGAGGAAGAGAACATGGTTTTAGTAAAGGGAAATCATGCCTCACCAATCTACTAGTATTCTTTGAGAGGTTCAACAAGCATGTGGATCTAGGGGATCCAGTGGATATAGTGTACTTAGATTTTCAGAAAGCCTTTGACAAGGTCCCTCCCCAAAGGCTCTTACACAAAGTAAGCTGCCACGGGATAAGAAGAAGGTGCTCTCATGGATTGGTAACTGGTTAAAAGATAAGAAACAAAGGGTAGGTATAAATTATCAGTTTTCAGAGTGGAGAGAGTTAAATAGTGGTGTCCCCTAGGGGTCTGTACTGGGACCACTCCTGTTCAACATATTCATAAATGATGTGGAAAAAGGGGTAAACAATGAGATGGCAAAATTTACAGATGATACAAAATTACTAAAGATAGTTAAGACCCAGACAGACTGCAAAGAGCTACAAAAGGATCTCTCAAAACTGGGTGATTGGGCAAAAAAATGGCAGATGAAATTGAATGTTAATAAATGCAAAGTAATGCACATTAGAAAGTATGATCCCAACTATACATAAAAAATGATGGGGTCTAAATTAGCTGTTACCACTCAAGAAAGAGATTGTGGAGTCATTGTGGATAGTTCTCTGAAAACATCCACTCGATGTGTAGCAGCAGTCAAAAAAATGAACACAATGCTGGGAATAATTAATAGATAATAGGAGAGTAAATATCACGTTGCCTCTATATAAATCCATGGTACGCCCACATCTTGAATACTGTGGTTGCCCCATCTCAAAAAAGATATATTGGAATTGGAAAAGGTTCAGAAAAGGGAAATAAAAATGATTAGGGGTTTGGAACGGCTTCCGTATGAGGAGAGATTAATAAGACTGGGACTTTTCAGCTTGGAAAAGAGATGTCTAAGGGGGATATGATAGAGGTCTATAAAATCATGACTGGTATAGAGCAGTGGTTCTCAAAGTGGGTCTGCTACTTGTTCAGGGAAAGCCCCTAGTGGGCTGGACCGGTTTGTTTACCTGCTGCACCCGCAGGTTTGGCTGATCGCGGCTCCCACTGGCCGCGGTTTGCCACTCCAGGCCAATGGGGGCTGTGGGAAGCGGCGCGGGCTGAGGGATGTGCTGGCCTCCCTTTCTGCAGCCCCCATTGGCCTGGAGCAGCGAACTGCGGCCAGTGGGAGCCGCGATCGGCCAAACCTGTGGACGTGGCAGGTAAACAAACTGGCCCGGCCTGCCAGGGGTTTTCACTGAAAAAGCGGTGGACCGGCTTTGAGAACCACTGGTATAGAGAAAGTAGATAAGGAAGTGTTGTTTACTACTTCTCATAACACAAGAACAAGGGGTCACCAAATGAAAGTAATAGGCTGCAGGTTTAAAACAGATGAAGTATTTCTTCACACAATGCACAGTCAACCTGTAAAACTCCTTGCCAGAGGATGTTGTGAAGGCCAAGACCATAACAGGGTTCAAAAAAGAACTAGATAAATTCATGGAGGAGGTACGTCAAAGGCTATTAGCCAGGATGGGCAGGAATGTTGTCCCTAGCCTCTGTTTGCCAGAAGCTGGGAAAGAGTGATAGGGGTTGGATCACTTGACGATTACCTGTTCTGTTCATTCCCTCTGAGGCACCTGGCACTGGCCACTGTTGGAAGACAGGATACTGGGCTAGATGATCCTCGGTCTGACCAAGTAGGGCCATTTTTATGTTCCTTATGTTCTTATCAACTTACTGAATTTGAGATGTTAGCTATTGTAACATTCCCCAGGGTACAATCTGGACTACTGAACAACTGTCCTCTCAACTGTCGAACCTGAGGTGTCTTTTACTTGCTTTGTTGTGAGAACAATCACTCCTGGCCTGTTTACATCCAGCCTCTAGCATGCAAAATCACTCCCAGCTGAAATACGAGTGCTTCTAGCCAGCTACTCCTGAACTGTATTACAGAGTGACACCAGCGAATTCCCAATCCCAGAGTTGTCCCCAAAAATGTTTGTCTTGTACTGCCCAGCTCTTTCCTTCTGTGCAGTACAAGCTCATAGAAAGTCCGTAATTTCATTAATGGTAAATGAAGCATGAAAGTCAGAATTGGTTACAAAGAAACAAAAGGTAAAATGCAAACTAATACCTAACTTATCAAGCTAAGTGAATCCAAAGCAAAGATTTCTCTCACCGTATGATTACAGCAGTCTGGCTGGATCTTTCACTCAGGACCCCACCCCTAGTTCACTGATGCTGCTTTTATCTTTCAAACGTTGATGCTGTGAGTAGAAATGAGGGGAGAGAGGTGATTTGTGTCCTTTGTTCACCCTTCTTATAGCATTTCTCTTTGAAAATTATCTGTAGCTGGGGTTCAGGCGATAGCAAGTCTGATTGCCAAGATGTAAGTTTCTTGCTCACACTCCTCTTCCTGCCAAAGAGTAGCTGCTTACCCAGCTGATTGTCCAGTTGATTTTGTTGATACCTGGCTGAGCTGTCCATTTGCCTTTAGTCTCTGAGGGTATGGTTACATTTGGAATTTCAAAGCGCTGCCCCGGCAGCGCTGCGGGAGCGCTGCCGGGGCAGCGCTTTGAAGTGTGAGTGTAGTCGGAGCGGCAGCGCTGGGAGAGAGCTCTCCCAGCGCTGCATGTAAACCACATCCTTTACGGGTGTAGCGTGCAGCGCTGGGAGCCGCGCTGTATCTTGCAGCGCTCGGGGGTGTTTTTTCACCCCCCTGAGCGTGAAAGTTGCAGCGCTGTAAAGTGTGAGTGTAACCATGGCCTGAGGAACTGGTTTGGGCTGCTTCCTCAGATTTGGAATATGCCTTAGGAACATCATACAGTAGAATCTTACAACTTTGCATACAGTGTTGCCATGTGTGTTTTACCAGGACAATAATGATCAGTGAATTATGAGTTTTCAAATGGTACCTAACAAAGCATACTTTTTGTACAAGATTTATCATAGTTTTATATATATGGTGAACATAAGGGCACAGTCTGTCATACCTTTACCAAAGTTAATTTTATAATTTAGGTTTAGTGGCTCTATACATTTGTCTTCAGCGCTTGCCCAGTATTGTGGTTTTCAAACAGTTCCACCTCTGCAGTGTTCACTCATATATTTCATCTTCAGCAAGGTTAACTGCATGTTAACCATGCCAGTACCAGGAAAAACACCATCCACCTAGTAGGATCTCAGCATAAGTATTCCAAAGAGTTTACATGTTTTACTGCCATGTTCTTACAGCGAACTCTTTCTAGTAGATTTCCAATTTCATTTAATTATCCTAAACTATAGGAGTCCATTCTATTGGTGTCCAGTTTGCAAATTAATTCCAATTGGACACCATTAAATTAGGCTTGAATAAAGACTTGGAGTGGATGGGTCATTACACAAAGTAAAAAGTATTTCCTCATGCTAATAAATTTAAGTTTCTAAGATGCCACAAGTACTCCCCGTTCTTATAGCTATGTATGTAAACCTCCTATGCCAAGACCATAAAATGATGCCACTGAACATACGAAGAGCAGAGGTGGTTATCGGAGACATTTATGTGTAATAATCAATGCTGGTTTCTATTGATACTTCATTATACAAGCCCAGTGTGTTCTCCAAACATTGATACTGTTGGCTAAGGATTTCCTTACGTATTTAGAAAAAAAATAAATAATCAATCCAAAACTAAACTTAAGAATTTAAGAGTTGACACAAGGCATCAAAGAGAAAAGGGAAGGCTGGTAGCAAAACAGAGCCTAATTAAGATTGCTTGAGAAACCTTAATGACACATACCTGTAAATTATTTTCTTCTTAAAGCTTTCCCTTAACTTAACATTTCTTAGCTTTTCTGTTTATTTTTTACCCCTTAACATTCTTTCTTCTTCAAGTGCTTGCGCATACCCATTCTATACTAGGTGTAGGCACGCTGTGTGCACTGTTGCCAGAGATTTTTCCCTTAGTGGCATCCATTGGGCTGACTCTAGCATCCCCTGGAGCCACGCACATATGTGCTGGTATAAGGGGCACCACCAGCCCTGCACCCTCTCAGTTCCTTCTTACCGTACATGACATTTGCTGGAATGACATTTTCTTGCTCTGGTAAAAGATTCTTCCCAATAGTTCTGAACTCTTTCTTCATTCATAGTGTTAATAGTTTAGTGTATATAGTTTTTATAAGTAGTGGTAGCATATATAGTTAGTGTATATTGGTCCTATCATCAAGGGACTTTTCACCCCAGGGGCCACACATGCTCCAGTTCCTGGGCTTCAAGCTTTGTACCTCCTGTGGCAAAACTATGCCTGTGAGTAACCCGCACTGCAATTGCTTAATGTGCTTGGGGAAAGGTCACATAAAGGACAAATGATAGATCTGTTGGGACTTCAGACCCTGCACTAAGAAGGACCAGAACATCTGGCTAAAGGCTATCCTCATGGAAGCCACCCTCAGACCTGTCTCAGAGCTGAGCCTCTATGATTTGGTGCCAAGTAATTTGGCCCGCTTCCAAACCATGGCAGATCTGATATCCAAGGTCATGGCCCACCCAATCACAACAGCTTGGGTGTGTCTCAAGCTATTGGTTCACAGGTCAGCTTGTATTTACCTGGTTTGATATGCAAGACTGTGCCACAGATCCCTCCAGATGTGGCTAGCATCAGTATACTCCCTGAGCAGACAGCACTGGGACTCTGTGCTTACGGTCCCTCCCCTGGTCCTCACCTCCCTGGGTTGATGGAAAGAACCAAGATTGGTAATGATGGGAGTTCTTTTTGTTAACCCACAACCATTGGTGTCTTTTGTCTCAGATGCATCAGACCTAGGATGGGGAACCCACCTCAACAACCTCAGGACTCAGGGCCTCTGGTCCTGGAAAGAATTCTCCTTGCACACAAATGTCAGGGAGCTGCAAGTGGTAAATCTAGCATGCCAAGTGTTCCTTCGCCACGTCTTAGGCAAGGTGGTGCAAGTTCTGACATACCATGGCCATGTTCTATATCAACGAGCAAGCAAAGGCTCAGTCCTCTGCCCTGTGTCATGAGGTTGTCAGTCTAAGGGACTTCTGTGCAAGACACTCCATTCATCTCAAGGTGTCTCATCTCCCGGGAGCTGAGAACATATTGGCGGATCACCTCAGCAGGTCCTTCTGTAACCATGAGTGGTCTCTTCACTCGGAGATCGTCAGTGTCATCTTCCAAAAGTGGGGGCCTCCCCAGGTGGAATTGTTCGCCATCAGGCAGAACAGAGTTCACTGTGTGGGCACAGCCCAGGCTCCCTCTCTGATGTTTTTCTGCTCTTGTGGGCAGACTGCATACTGTACATCTTTCCCCTGATCTCCTTGGTTCACAAGGGTGTCTGAAAATCAAATGGGACAAGGCAAGAATTATCCTGATAGCACCAGTGTGGCCATACCAACGTTGGTTTGGCATGCTTCTAGACCTCTTGATGGCAGCTCCATTCTCATTCCCGCTCCACCGGGACTTGATTTCACAAGACCACGGCCAGTTGCTTCACCTGAACCTCATCTCCCTGCATGGACATGACATGGCTGAACCCTGAAGAACAGACTTGCTCGGAACAGGTTCGATACGTCTTGCTAGGTAGTAGAAAGCCTTCCACCATTGCTACCTACTTGGCCAAGTGGAAATGTTTCACTTGTTGGGTCTCTGAACAGGATCTTTTTCCATCTCGATCTTCTCTTCAGTCTATCTTGGACTATTGGATCTGACACTCTGGTCTGTTAAGGTTCATTTAGCAGTCATCAGCCTTCCACACCCCAGTGAATGGCAGATCTGTGTTCTCTTATGAAATGACGGTCCAATTTCTCAAGGGATTGGAAAGGCTATCCTCAGGTTCATGAACCAATTCCCCCATGGGAATTAAACCTGAGCCTGGCAAGGCTTATGGGCCCCCGTTTTGACCCATTAGCATCATGTTCCCTACTACTTCTCTCCTGGAAGGTCGCCTTCCTGGGGCGATCACCTCAGCCGGAAGGATCTCTGAGATCAAGGCCCTTATGTCAGAACCACCTTACATAGTTTTCTTCAAGGATGACGTCCAACTGCGCCCTCATCTGGCCTTTCTGCCAAAGGTGGTGTCATAATTCCACAACAACCAGGTCGTTTTTCTACCTGTCTTCTTCCCAAAACCCCACAAAAGCTCTGAGAAATGATGGTTTCATATGCTGGACATTAGGTGGGCCCTTGCCTTTTATATTGAGAGGACTAAGCCCTTCTGTAAATCCATGTAACTCTTTGTAGCAATAGCAGAAAGGATGAGAGGGCTGCTGGTGTCAAGCCAAATAATCTTGTCCTGGATAACTGCCTGTATTCAGGCTTGCTGTGAGCAGGTGAACGTCCCACCTCCAGCCATCGTGAGCACTCATTCCCCAAGAGCTCAGGTTTTGTCAGCAGTGGTCTTCACACAGGTACCAAACCAGGACATCCACAGAGCCGCAACCTGGTCGTCGTTCATACCTTCGTGTCCCACTATGCCATCCCCCAACAGGCCTAAGATGATGCTGGTTTTGGGAGAGCAGTGTTACAGTCAGCATGTCCATAAATTCTGAGCTCACCTCCTGGGGTTCTGCTTGTGAGTCACCTACAATGGAATGGACATGAACAAGCACTCGAAGAAGAAAAAAATGGTTATTATGCTTTTGTAACTGCTGTTCTTCGAGATGTTGTTCATGTCCATTCCATGACCCACCTTCCTACCCCTCTGTCGGAGTTACCAGCAAGAAGGAACTGAGATGGTGTGGGACTGATGGCTCCCCTTATACCAGTGCATATGTGCGTTCCTCCAGAGGGCAATGGAGCCAGCCCAACAGATACCACTAAAGGAAAAATCTCCAGCAACAGTGCACGCAGCAAACACACACCTATCCTGGAATGGACATGATCAACACATCTCAAAGAACAATACTTATGAAAGGTTAGTAACTTTTCTCAAGATTTTTTCCTCAAGTTATTCAAATATAGTAACAACTTTAATGCCAATTTTAGAAATATTTTTGCTTCACCATATATGCAAAATAGATGAGAGTTTTATGGAGACAATTAGGATTTTTGTTGGTACAATGTAGAGAATTACAAAACTGTATGCATTTTTAGGCAAAATAAACATGTCTGAGCAATTATTCTGGCTTTTTTTCCCCATCTATTTTGGGCTCATAAGGCAAAGCATACATAATATTAGAAAAAAATGCTTGTATTGTAGCAGAAGTAGAAAAGAAAGAACAGGAGCACATTTAGGTGCATTTGTCGTTCTAGCAGGATTTATTTTATGGAGTTAACAGCAACAGGTTTTTCAAAGAAACAGATTTGACACTTTGTATTTGATCTCTGCTAGGAGCTTAAAGGTGGATTAAAGAGGATTTAAAGGTGTCTTTTCAAAGTGCTTTGAAACAAGTCAGTCCTACATTAAAACACTTTTTAGTATTGAATTTCCTAAATGTCAGAGGGACATTCAGCATATAATATGAATTCTGATTTTACCTAATTTTCTCTCTCTATTTGGGTCCTTAAAATCTTGCTTCTGTGACAATGCAGCATGTACTAGCTATAATGCGACAGATACCCTGGAGTCCTGGTGCGTGGATGGGTGGGTGGGTGAGTGAATGGATGGATGGATGGATGCAGATTCATAGTGTAGATTCAGACTTTAAGGTCAGAAAGAACCATCATGATCATATTGTTTGACCTCCTGCACATTGCAGGCCAAAGAACCTCACCCACCCACTCTTGTAATATACTAAACTAGAGGTTAGGATCTATGGCATAGTCTTGAAGATTTCTTTAAAATAAAAATAATAAATTGTTTTAAAGTCTTTAAAACATTTCAAAAATACTTGATAAAATAAACAATCTGTAGGAAGGCTCTGTGGTAGCTATGACATTAATCATAACTAGATTTTGCAGAATTCAACCTTTTAAAATATATAATTTCAACAGATAATATAAATGTTTATTTTTAAATTTTGTGTTTTTTAAACAATTTTAATTTTTGCAGTTGTGCAAAATTATGGGTTTTAAGCATTTTTATTTTTATCCATATTAAATATTCATAGTTGTAGGAAATTATGCAGGGGTCCGACAACATATATTTAATGACAGTGGACAGTGATTCAAAAAGTTAAAGCTTTAATGGTTAAAACACAAATTGTCAACATCACATGCCAAAATATATAAAATACATATCTTAAATCAAACTGTAATCTTCAGGGAGCATTTTTTCTTACTTTGCATTTCTGGAAATTTCAGTTATCGATGGAAATACTTTTTCATCGGTATGTGTGAGTATTATGAAATCAACTTTTAATGACTTTTATCAATTTAAAAAACTAATCCTTCCAAGCCTAATCATAAAATGCTAAAGTATCAAAGCAGAGAAGGAGCTGTTGTTACTTTGAGAGACCTAAAATTAAAAGAGAGAAATTTACTATAAATGGTCGGAATGCCCTTCTTACCATGCAATTTGGGGCATGGTAAGAATTTCACTTGTAATTTTGTATTGCTCTGGAACTTGAGATTTGAAATCAGAAGTTAAATAGTCTCCAGTTCAGAGACTAAAGACTTTAACCCCGCAATTCTACCTTAAAAGAAGAAAGGTTAGGCCAGAAATAAGAGCAGGGAAATGGGAAAGTTTGGATGGAAAAAACCCTCTCTTTTTTTCTTCATGTGCTGGTCCCAATGGATATTCACTGTGGATGCACATGTGCTCCACGTGCCTGGGACTAGAAATTCTTTAATAGCAATATCTGTTGCTCTGTACCTCCATGCTACATTTCCTTGTGCTGCGAAATCAAGGCATAAATGGCAATGCAGGCCGACTTCCTATCCCTGCACCATCAATCCCAACACTGAAGACACCAGCCAGCTCTTCTTTGGATAAACCAAGATATGTCCTTCTACAGGATCTGGTGATCTACTGGGCTCTGGAGTCCCCAATCCATCTATCCATGAAACTGCTGTTACCATGGGAAAACAAAACTCCATCCATCCACTACTTCCTGATCCCCAGCCCCAGCAGAGCTATGATATTGAGGCACTCTTCCCAACCCATCTCCAGCCGTGCACCTTCATGCAGATGATGCTGACAGCCCCACTTCTTGAGTCTGAGGAATCTTTGGAGGAAGAACAAGAGTTGCTACCACTGGTCTGATAAAGGCCTCCTCACAATAGCCTACTATAGTTAGGTCTTTCGGGGCTTCATGGAAGACCCACCCATTGAGGGATCACTGGTACTCATTGTATGATCCACCTACACCTACAACCTAAGGTGGCCACATTGGAGCACACTGAGCTGTTACCATTGGGCTCTGGAGTTCGAATATTACAGATACTGACCTCACCTTCCAACATTTAGAAAAGAAGCACTGGCAGAATATCAGGAGGCACAGTCGAAGCAACCAGAACATCCAGTATGGTCAGAACCACCTACAGCTTCATCCTCATCCCCAGATGAGATGGTACTGCCTCTCCACCTGACAATTACAGGCAATAGTAAGCGCTGCTCAGGAGGATAGCTGACACTCTCCAGAGTCCATTAGAGGATGTGTAGGATCCAACACACAAGCTGTTCCACTCAATGATTCCCACCAAAGTAGCCTTACCCATGAATGAAGCCATCTTAGACCCGGCTAAAGACATTTGGCAGACCCCAGGCAACTACGTTACTACTCCAAAGAGAGCTTAAAAAAAAAAGTTATTTTGTTCTCCCTAAGGGAACAGACAGAATACTTATTTTCCCACCTCAGCCCAATTCATTGATAGTTCAGAAGGCTACTGAATGTGGAAGACTCCATCATACAAAAGCCACCCCCTCAGAAAAAGAGGCTTAATGGCTGGGCCTACTGGGACAAAAGAACTGCTTTTCAGCCAGCCCCCTCCTCGGGATTGTGAACTACCAAGCCTTTATGTTGAAGTATGACTTTCTCCATTACTATAGGCTGATAGAGCCGGCTGACAGATTAGCTTCAGGGAGTAAGCTTTAATTTCAGGCCATATTTGATGAGGGAAGCTAGTGGCCAGGTTGTTATTACAGGAACCACTTGATGCAGCAGACATGGCATCATGCTCACTAGCAACCTTTGTGGTCATGAGACAAACCTCCTGGTTACAGACATCTGGGTTGCCTAAGGAGGTTCAAGCAACAATAGAGGACCTCCTCTTCAAAGGGAGCGCTCTCTTCAGCAGAAGATGTACAAGGCACTCCGTTCATTGAAAGATTCTTGCACTGACCTTTGCACATTGGATTTACCTCACCTATGTAGAGAAAATTCTTGAGATCACAACCAATACCAACCACCGCCACATCTGTTTTACCACCCAGGTTCGTGTAAGCTACCAAGAAAGTGGCAAAGACTGCAAAAACGCAGAAATAGGGCTTCACCATTTTCCCTCCAGACTCAGAAGCCTTCTAAAATGGTATTTTAATTAGAGCTGTCACCAGTTGTTGTTTATTTCTTCCCCATTCAACAATTGCCTAGCCTGTTTCCTCCCACTGATCTTTACCTCGGACAGATGAGTACTGGACATTATTTCCACTGACTACCTTCAAGTTGCAGTCCACCCCACCTTCCAAACCCCTTTCCCTGTTCCTCTTCAGGGATCTCTTTCATGTGAGGATTCTCAAATAGGAACTGGACTTCTTGATCCAGCTAGAAGCCACAGAGCTTATATCTCTTGAACGCAGAGGGAGCAGTTTTTTCTCCAGGTATTTTCTAGTTCCAAAGAAGATGGGTTGGAGGCCAATCCTGGACCTCAGAGAGTTGAATGTTTTCATCTGTCATACAAGATTCAGGATGGTTACACGGTCTGCCATAACTCCTTAGCTGAAGGAACGTGACTGGTTCGGAGCTCTTGATCTGAAAGATGCATATTTCCATATTGATATATATCCAACCCACAGGACATTTCTGCATTTTATGGTGGGCATGAACCACTTTCAGTACAAAATACTCCCCTTGGGGCTATCAGCTACCCCAAGGGTATTCATGAAAGTTATGGCAGGGGTAGTAGCCCATTTCCACAAAATACCATATTTCCTGTGCTCAGTGATTGGCTTCCAAAGGATCGACCACAACCAAGAAGTACACATAATATTGACCACCCTACTAGTCCTGTGCCAGTCCTTGGGACTTCATGTAAATCCAGGAAGGTCCACTTTAATATCTATGTGAACTATAGAGTTTATCGGAGCAACTCTGTACTCAGTTATGGCCAAAGCATACTTACCACAAGACAGGTTCCTAGCCCTCAGGGACCTCAGTGCTCAAATCCTTCTCATGCCTCACATGAGTTTGTTGCTGTTGATGCGCATGGCAGTATGCACCTATGTGACCTCAGTCACCAGATTACACCGGTGAAGTCCTCAAACCTGGTTTTAAAATCAGTCTCTACCCTGAACGAGGACTCCTTAAAGAAGAAGGCCTTGCACTTGCTTCCAATTTGAATGCTTCTCACCTGGTGGGAAGAGAGAAATGATGTATGTATGGAGATCCCCTTCACTCCTTTTCCTACCTCAAAGATACTCATTACTGATATGCCTCTCCTGGGTAGGGGAGCACACCTGAACAACCACATAGCCCACACTCCCTGCAGGAGTCCACACCTCTTATTATTCAGCTAGAGCTACAGGCTGTCTGCAGATACTTCCTATCCAGTTCAGATCAGGTCAGACAACATGACCACTGTTTATTATATAAACAAGCAGGAAGGAACGAGGTTCGTACCACCATGCAGGAAAGTGGTACAACTGTGGAACTGGTGCATCCAGCACATTACCCCCTCCACAGTACATCTTCAGGAACTCATTAATTCTCTGGCAGACATTTCAGAAATGACCATGAATGTGAGCTCCGCTCTTCAGTGGTCCAACAAATTTTCCAACAATGGGGATACCTGTCTTGGGATCTCTTTGCACCCAAAGAAAACAAGAAATTCCAAGCTTATTGCTTTCACAACAGCAGGTGTCTGAACTCAAGAGGGGATGCCTTCCTAGTCCTAGTAATTTAATGTATTTCTTCCCTCTCATACCTCGTGTTCTCTGGTGAAAGTAATTTTAATAGCATATTGGTGGATCCATCATGACCCACCAGCACATGCATTCACCTACAATCATTTTGCCCATGACTCTCTCTGAATGAGGACAGAACTGACCATCCCAACCTGTCTTTCTTCCAGCTCACAGACTAGTTTTTCATTGGGCAACAGACTTAGAGTGAACCTGCTCATATAGGATGCAATCCATCTTGCTTAATAGAAAACCTTCCATACTTGTTATGCTGCTATGTGGAACATTTTCCCCTTTGTTTCCAGAAACCTCACCTTTCTGTGGAACCATCAAAACATCCCTATATCCCTGACTACCTCTCCCTAAACACATCAAGACTTTCAGTCAATTCGATGACAGTGCATCCAGAGGCTATCATCGCATTTCACCACCCTGTAGAGAGCTACTCAGTTTTTACTCATCCTATGACAGTCCAATTCCGTAAAAGCATTGTTAGCACTTTCCCTCTAGTAAATCGATCGACAGCTCCCTGGGATCTGAATTTAGAGTTGACAGTGCTGATGCAGCCATCCTTTGACCCTTTGGATTCATATGTATCAATGAAGGTGGCCTTTTTGACAGCATTTGCTTCAGCTAGGAGGGGAGAATGAGCCTCAGGGCAGACCTGCCTTATATCATCTTTCACAGAAACAAGATGTCACTCTGACTACATTCTAAGTTTGTTCCTAAGATTCCATCAGACTTCCATCTGAATCAAACAATTCATCTACCTATATTTTATGCAAAGCCCCATAACACTAGAGTCACAGGAAATTGTACTTTCTAGATATACAAAGGGCCCTGGTTTTCCACTTGGATCGAACAAAGCTATTTCAGAAATCTCCTTGACTGTTCATTTCATTTGCCAGAAGATTGAAGGACGAGGCCATCTCTTCTCCAAGACTCTCAAAGTGGATCTTTGGCTGCATTCTCCCTCTGCATCCACCTTTTGGAAACTCTTCCTCTGCATAGTATCAGGGCTCACTTAAATAGGGTACAGGCTGCCCCAGTAGCACCCCTCTTTCTCAAATTTTCAGGGCAGCTACTTGGAGCTCAGTCCATACATTCACCGGACACTATGCCCTGACTCAATTCTTGACAGATTCTGGTGCCATTTACTTCCTATGTACGGTCCTCCTAAATTAGCAACTGCTTGGGAATCACTCACAGTGAATACCCATAGGGACCAGCTCTCAAAGGAGAAAAGAAGGTTACTTACCTTATAGTAACTGGAGTGCTTTGAGATGTGTGGTTCTTCTAGGCATTCACAACCTGCCCTCCTTCCCTTTTGCTTCAGATCTTCAGGTGATTTGTGAGGGCCAAGACTATACCAGGGTTCAACAAATAACTAGATAAATTCATGGAGAATAGGTCCATCAGTGACTATTAGCCAGGATGGGCAGGGATGGTGTCCTTAGCCTCTGTTTGCCAGAAGCTGGGAATGGGTGACAAGGGATGGATCACTTGATGATTACCTGTTCTGTTCATTCCCTCTGGGGCACCTGGCATTGGCCACTGTCAGAAGGCAGGATACTGGGCTAGATGGACCTGGCCATTCTTATGATGTGTGATATTGTTGGAACTGAAGGGGCAGTCAGTCTGCATCATCACCTGTTCCCTCGGCTCACAGCATGAGGAAGCATAGTGCACAGATGTGGACCAATACACAGTGCTATTGAAGAATGTATGTGTACCCTCAGTGAATATACATAGGGACCAGACATCTTGAAGGTAAGTAGCCTTCCAACATTTTTTTGGTTTTCCTATAATTAATTTGTAGGATTTAACGCAAATGAGCCTCCTTTACCAATAATCATTTAAATTATTACTTCACTTGGCTTTCCTGTTACATGGTCCTTCCAAAGAGTTATTGGACACACGGTGGACATAAAACAATCTGCAGTTTGGTATATTAACCAATTTTATTGAGGTTATTCAGAGAATTAATCTATATATTTCTTTTCACAGCGATATCACACAGAAGCACGTAATGAGGGAATTTTAATGACAATTTTTTTTTCAGTCTTTGGAGCCATTGACTGCACATGCATGGCTGTTTTTGGAGGCTGAGATTTTCAAAGGGACTCTACTGAGTGCCAAATTCTGTCTGGAACTTTTGAAAATTCCAGCCATGTTGCCCAATGCCAATGACTCATCATACTTAAAAAGCACATGGTACCATATATAAGTTTTCTTTCTATTGAAGTCCTAATGAAATTTCCAGGATTAGCTCCAGGGGAGGAATGTCTAAAGATTCACATGCAATTTTGCTGAAATAATGACCCACAAGGGGCTGAAATCCCTATGGATAGTTGGACTGCCACAGTTGGTCTGTACTGGACTGTATTGGGGACCAGGATAGAACTGGCCAAAGTAGTGCAGAGAACTGCAGGACAGAATCATGTACAGTATTTTCTGTTACCAGTTTGTTTTCCAAATTGACCACTGAAGAAGCCAATTTTATTCTATTGAAGTAGAAAATACGAAATTTATTCAGATAAATGAGTTTGTTTTTTTTCAATTGGTGCTTTGTGCTGTGCATATCAGTTTTTCAGACTAGCAAGTTTCTGGATGATTTATGAAATATTACCTAAATTTGATATAAAATTATTCTTTTAACAGATTATTCTCAAACATCTTGTATTTATATTAGGCCAGTAACAGCAGCAGTTGTTGTCTGTGTGTAGAAAAAATTCTGTATTCTCTCACAGGAATTTCAGTGTTTAGATTTTCATTGCTACATTAATTTCTAGTATATCTGAGTTTTTGGCTACAGTCATCCTACATGACCAGTAAAAGAACACCAGTATTAAGTCATTTTTGCAAATATTTATGCTTGAAGAGCTTCATTTGGTATAAATTAAGTATATGACTGTGCACTGAAACATGGTGCATGCTCTTTGAAGTGCCATGAGCTGGGATGTGTAATCTTTCATGCATTCTTGTTTAGTGTCTGCAGATCTGGAAGCTAATGTGGTTGTCTTGGAAACAGGGTTTTCCCCTGCAAATATCTACATGTTCTAGCATATACTATTTCTGATGTTTTTACATTGGCTTCCAGGAAAGCCTGGAAGTAGTAGGCTTGAACTTCCCAAGAAAAAAATTGATAAATTTAAGGTGAATGTCCTTCAGCTAGAGAACTTTGTATAGAGCAGTGTAAGAGATGTTTCTATTTTGTGCTTTAATTATGTGCTGCTGATTTAGATTGGCATAAGCCCTATAATTTATTACATCAAATGTCTGAATGAGATCACAATTGCAATTAACTAGCAGCGATCAATGTTAGGAAAATCCCAGGATATAATTTGCTTGAGTTATATTTTTTAGTATAAAAGTGAAAAAATATAATACAATCTGTTAAGCCTTTTTTCTTATGCTTAATTGATGGTGTGGTTAAAAATGTTGTTCCTCATTCTATTCTAGTTGTAGGCAAGTGGTAAAACTTTGTATTCTGCCTGTGTGTGTGGCATTACATTTGCCAGACAAAATAACAAGTGTAGGCAAAATGCATTGGACAGATTGTTTAGTTGGCAAGAAAGTTGCCAAATAAAGCATAGAAAATCAAAACAAAACAAAAACAGAGTCATCTTTGGAACTGATTTTTCTTCTGAGAATTTATTAGAATGTGTATGAATATTTCTCAACAAAGCATTTATTTCCTTTCTATAACTTCTTTGGTTACTGTCTATTCTTCTAGAGCTAGATATACTTTATCATCATATAGAAGATTATAAAATAGGTTTATCATCCTGTTTATATATTAGAGCTCCAAAAAGAACAATTTTCTTTGCTTGTTTTGAATTTTGTAATTAGATTCATTAAGGTTTTTTATATTATCCCTCTGTAAGTAAATATTTTTCTCTCAGTACCACTTTAAAAGCCTCCCAGACCACGCTGACAGATAGTTGGAGAAGTATTTTTTTCTTAAAAGAAGATAGTGTCTTTTAAGGCTAGATTGACACCTTGGTATGTCCAAGCAGAGGAAAGTAAGAACCACTCTTGAGCCGCTACATGGACTACTCAGACATGTTCTTTCCTCACCCCATTCTCTTCCTTCTGTTCATTCCTCCACTTACTGTACAACATTACATTTCAGATGGAAATCTCTTTCTACTGTACTAAAGCAACTGCTTTCCTTCTCCTCCTCCTCACCACTTCCGTGTGCAGAGTTGGTGACTTTTATAGCTTTCTTCCAAAACTCATGGTAGTATGTCTGTCTATTGTGCATA
This sequence comes from Gopherus evgoodei, assembly GCF_007399415.2. Taxonomy (NCBI): domain Eukaryota; kingdom Metazoa; phylum Chordata; order Testudines; family Testudinidae; genus Gopherus; species Gopherus evgoodei. The sequence continues at coordinate 49,277,422 of NC_044323.1, forward strand.
TTGATCTCTTGAAGACAGGAGTGGGCAAACTTTTTGGCCTGAGGGCCACACTGGGGAATAGAAATTGTAGGGTGGGCCATGAATGCTTACAAAATTGGGGTTGGGGTGAGAGCTCTGGCTGGCGGTATGGACTCTGGGGTGGGGCTGGGGATGAGAGGTTTGGGGTTCAGGAGGGTACTTTATGCTGGGATCAAGGGGTTTGGAGAGCAGGAGGAGAATCAGGGCTGGGGCAGGGGGTTGGGGCATGGGGAGGGGCTCAGGGGTGCAGGCTCCGAGTGGCGCTTACCTCAAGCGGCTCCTGGAAGCAGTGGCATGTCCCTTCTCCAGTTTCTGTGCATGATGCGGCCCCCGACCCTTGGAATGGGGCTATGCGGCTGCTTCTGGGAGCCGTGTGATGTGGCCCCGACCCGGCACCCCATGGGCCATAGTTTTCCCACCCCTGTTCTAAGGTCTGCTAATATCTGGTTTGTCTTTGGCTTCCCCCTTGGTCATCTTCCGTTCAAGATCATTGCAAGGGCCATCTTACCAATATAACTCACAGGTCTCTACTGGACTTGTCCATACCAACGTATGGAATTTAGCTTCCCTCAACTTGTCTTCAATTGGGACAACCCACATTAGGCCCCTCCCATACTCTTTTTTTTCTTCCTGTCCTGGAAAGCCCAAATATTTGACCATCGCAACATCTTTGTTTCTGTTTTGGAGAGTAAACTGATATTTTTTCTTGTAGCTGGCTAAGTCTGTTCCATACACTGCGGGAGCGGGGGTCAAGTTACAGTTTTGTACACTCTGCTTTTTAACTTAATTGGCATCTTTTTATCACAGAGAAGTGGGCCCAGCTCCCGCCATTTGCACCAGGTAGCTTCAGTACAAAGTCAGGCATCACTCAGAAGGGCGCCATAGATAGCAACTGCTGACCCTAGGTATTTAATTTCTTTTGCTGTTCTCTGCCTGTAATATCCTTTGTGGTGGGTCCTTCTCCCTCAGTTATTATAGCCTCAGTCTTAGCAACATTCATTCTAAGTCTCGCCTGCTCAAAACTGTTGCCATTTTTCAAAGTTGGTTTGCAGAGTCTCACAATCTTCTGCACATATCACTAAGTTATCAGTGAACAGCATATTTGAAGGCCGGATCCCTTTGTATAATTTTACTTATCACATCCAAGACAATCGCAAACAAAAAGGGGTTCAACACTGACCCCTGGTACAGGCCGGTGTTTACTGGAAATTCTTTGCTGTAGCCTCATTGATTTTGACTATAAATAGTAACTCCATCATACATATTCTGGATAAGACTAATGTATCCTTATGGTGCACCACTCAGTCGTAAGTTCCACCAAACTAATTCTTGTTACATGATCATAGGTGTTCTCAAGTCCACAAAGATCATGCCCAGTTTCAGTCTTTTTTCTGAACTTCTCCAAAAGGATTCGTAGGACAGATGTAGCATCAATTGTACTACTTCCTGGCATAAATCCATACTGACTCTTCCAAATTGCAACTGTTCTATGCAGACATTTTTCAATTATCTTCTCCCATAGTTTCATAGCATGTCAATTGCTTTCTTCTTTCTCATACTTATTTTTCGAATAGACTTTGCTTCCCTACTTTTTCACTAAAATTGGGGAACAAGTTCTAAATTTAAGGCCTGATCCAAACCCCATTATCATTAGCAAAGAGGCCCTTTAAAGATTGTGGGTTATTATGAGACCAAGGCTTTTAGTGACCTGGAATTTAGCTCTTAATTATTAAAATCACCATGTCTAGTCATAAATAAGAAAATAAGAATGGCCGTACTGGGTCAGACCAAAGGTCCATCTAGCCCAGTATCCTGTTTACCGACATTGGCCAATGCCAGGTGCTCCAGAGGGAGTGAACCTAACAGGTAATGATCAAGTGATCTCTCTCCTGCCATCCATCTCCACCCTCTGACAAACAGTGGCTAGGGACACCATTCCTTACCCACTGTGGCTAATAGCCATTAATGGAGTTAACCTCCATGAATTGAGCTAGTTCTCTTTTAAATGCTGTTATAGTCCTAGCCTTCACAACCTCCTCAGGTAAGGAGTTCCACAAGTTGACTGTGCACTGTGTGAAGAACTTCCTTTTATTTGTTTTAAACCTGCTACCTATTAATTTCATTTGGTGACCCCTAGTTCTTGTATTATGGGAATAAGTAAATAACTTTTCCTTATCCACTTTCTCCACATCACTCACAATTATATATATCTCTATCATATCCCCCCTTAGTCTCCTCTTTTCCAAGCTGAAAAGTCCTAGCCTCTTTAATCTCTCCTCATATGGGACCGTCTCCAAACCCCTAATCATTTTAGTTGCCCTTCTCTGAACCTTTTCTAGTATCTTTTATGAGATGAGGCGACCACATCTGTATGCAGTATTCAAGATGTGGGCGTACCATGGATTTATATAAGGGCAATAATATGTTCTCTGTCTTATTCTCTATCCCTTTTTAATGTTTCCTAACACCCTGTTTGCTTTTTTAACCGCCTCTGCACACTGCGTGGACAACTTCAGACAATTATCCACGATGACTCCAAGATCTTTTTCCTGATTCGTTGTAGCTAGATTAGCCCCCATCATATTGTATGTATAGTTGGGGTTATTTTTTCCAATATGCATTACTTTACATTTATCCACATTACATTTCATTTGTCATTTTGTTGCCCAATCACTTAGTTTTATGAGATCTTTTTGAAGTTCTTCACAGTCTGCTTTGGTCTTAACTAACAGTGAATATTAACAAAGTTATGTTACTACTAAAACATTGAGATCAAAAGCATTCAAGACATATATATTCTACATCAAAACAACACACTTAAGAACAGATTAATTATCCATAATTTATAATATTCCTACCTCTGTTATGTTTTATTGCTGTTATACCATATTACTGACTTAACAGCATTGCTCTGCACCTTGCTTAACAGTGAGGACACACACTTTCCAGCTTTATCCCAATCTAAGATGTCTCATGTAAAAAATCATGTCCAATTTGAAAGTCCTTTATGACAGAACTGCTGACTCAGCCCTCTGTCACGCCAGCTCCCATTAAGGAAATTAAATTGGAGCTGGCCTAATTGGTGAATGGGAGATAGCTGGCCATCCAATTAGCCTGGGTCTATATAAAAGACTGGGAAGAAGAAAGCCAGAGGAGGGGGGGAGTGAAGGAGTGGAAGCAGAGCGATAGTTTTCCCCTCCTGGGTGCAGACACTAGAACCCAAGCTGTGTATGGTGAAAAGGTGGTGGGAGCAAAACCTGTAAATAAACGACACCCATGGTAACTGAACCCCAGGGTCTCCAAATGACTTTGTCAGCACAGCAGGGGTAGGAGCCAAGAGGGCCCTGCAGCGACCCTGCTACATCCTTAAACAAACTAAAAACAAAATTATTGAATCTGTGATTGAGCTGTTTCACATTCCTCTAAATAAAGGTCATTCCTTCCTCTTATCATTAGCAAATTATGTTCAAATAAAGCAGCCCACTTACTATCTTCCTGATCTAATAATACTTCTCCATGCTCATTACTAAATACTGCATGATTATATTCATCAGCTCCATTGTAACTGAACAGTCTTTCATTCTCTTCTCCCAAATTACAAAAAAACAAAACAGGAAATAAATAAATAAATGAAACATGACTTATGTATATGTAATTGTAATTCACATTAATCACCACAAAGTCTTGACCCCTCTCCTTTTTCGTTGCAAAATATCTTTTCCTGAATCTCAAACAAAATCATGATAATAGCCAAATATTACTTCACTTATTGAGCTTTTTGTTTTCTTACAAATTGGAATTTAGGAGTCTTGGAAGTTTTCTGATTGTTTCTGTATTTACACAACACACAGATTTCATCCTGGAAAATCTCCAAAATTACCAATTTACATTTTAATTATGGATTATTACATAGTTTCTTGTACTCGTAGGCTAAAACATCACATAATTTAAGGTCTTCTAAGTATAAAGAGAAATGGCAACTGCATTTTTCCTTCCATTTTTTCATGGTCTGACCTGGATAAAATCTTACTTACCAGAGTCACCAAAAAAAGGACACGCAAACTCTAGGGGTGAAATCTTGGAGCCACTGAAGTTAATGAGAGCTTTGCCATTGACTTCAGTGGGGACCAGGATTTCCCTTAGGTCTGCAGAAGGCTCCACAAAAGCTCTTCATCCATCAAGGGGGCTGAAAATAGTGCAGCACTGACTCAGGTAACATGACACACACTGCTTTGAAAACCCTCCTACTTGGTATAGTTTGGTGCAGAAGGAATATGCAAAGGATTGAATTTTTGTCTACTGAGAAGTGATTTTTTTTATCTGCTTTTCCCCTCCCCCCTTTCAGGGTTGAAAGTTCGTTTGGAGCACAGGGGGGAGCAGAAGTGGTGTGATGGGGTGGTATGGTGCCACCTCTTGGCCATTCTGGGGAACAGCTCACGAGGTTGATGCCTCTTCCTGCAGGTTGCACATCGCCTCTCCCTCTGGGTCTGCAGCCCCTCTCTCGCTCCAGGAGGTGCTGCAACCTTTTCATGACTCAGCCGTCCAGCCAGGTCACTCTATGCATTTCCACCTTCTGGGGTACCAAAGTCTTCCATCAGTAGTCTTAGGCAGTCTTCCCATTCACTGCCTTTTACTGCCACTCCCTCAGTGGCTGGCAGGGGAAGTCAGCCCCACCTTCTACTCTGGGTTCCAGCTCAGGGACCCACTAACCAGCAGTCAAGGTCTGGTCCATTCTAGACTTACTGCCTTTCTCTGAGCCCTCTCCTATCTTCCCAGCCTTCCGCCTCTCTGGGTTTGCCAGCCAAACTGCACCTTCCTTCTCCCAGGGAGTGACTGCAGACTTTCCAGGCAGTCCCTCTTTACTGTCAATTTCCTGCCTTTATAAATCCGGCCCAGCTTCTTCCTCCTCAGCTGGGCTCTCTCTCTGTCAGGGGTTTACTTAGACACCTGATTCCTCTCAGCTGTGGCCTGTTGGTTTAATTAGCCCCCTTCTTTTGTGTTTTTTAATCCTTCCAGGACAAGTGTGGGGTGAACACCCCATCACAGGTGGCTTTACACCATCTTTTTACCCACCAGTCCTGAGGGCAGCTGAGGAGCTGGTTTGCCCCCTCAGTACAAGTGAGAGTGGCTTTTTTCTTCTGCAGCCATATGATATCACTTTCAGTGTTCTACTTTAGTCATGTTTAGTGTGTCCAGGAAAAGAAACACGTGACTTGGCCCAAAGGATGAAGATGTTGTTTCATCAGTTTTGTCATTTTCTTCGTTTGTAATCTAATCCATTTGGAATAGATAAATATGTTATGATTTTCCTTTTCTGGATTAGCAAAACTAATCTTAGGAATTTTGCTTTTAAAAGAATCATACAACAATTTGCTGACAAATCATACAGGTATATAACTGAATTGTCTCTATTCTCAGTCTCTTTTGTCTTCTACATCTAAGTTCATGGATGTTTGTTTGTTTTTGTTTTTTCTCCTACATAGTGAACCCAAATCCTCTGGGACTTTACTCAGTGATGAGCCAAACCCTATCTTTTCATCTCCATAAATTCCAGGCCCAGAAGGAACCATTGTGATTATCTAGTCTGACCTCCTGTATAACACAGGCTATAGAAATTCCCCCAAATAAATCCTAGAACATATCTTCTAGAAAAATAAACTGATCTTGATTTAAAACTTTTAAGTTATAGAGAATCCACCACAACTCTTGTAAATTAAAAAATTATGCCTTATTTCCACTCTGAATTTGTCTAGTCTCCACTTCCAACCATTGGATCATGTTATATCTTTTTCTGCAAATTGAAGAGCCCGTTATTATGTATTTGTTCCCATGTAGGTACTTTATAGAACGTAATCAAGTCACTCCTTAATCTTCTCTTTGATCAACTAAATAGGTGCATAAGGAGGAGATCATCCTGTTCCTTAGTGTGATTTGTTGGTCTATAGCAAATACCAACTAATACCCCATCTTGTATTTTATCTGTTAGGACAGTGTTTCCCAAACTTGGGATGCCGCTTGTGTAGGGAAAGCCTCTGGCGGGTCGGGCTGGTTTGTTTACCTGCCGCATCTGCAGGTCCAGCCGATCGTGGCTCCCACTGGCCGCGGTTTCCTGCTCCAGGCCAATGGGAACTGCTGGAAGCAGCGCAGGCCGAGGGACGTTGATCCATTCAAGATAATTTTCTTCTGAGTTATCAGTGACATGGAAACAGGTAGTGGCATTTTGGACAGTATATGCCTCTCCTTTTGTGCACTCAATCCTTCTTAGGTGGGATGTAATTTTAACATTCCAGTCATTCAAATCATCCCACCAGGTTTCAGAAATACCAACTAGATCAAATTAATGCTCATATATGAGCAATTAAAATTCCTCTTCTTTGTTACCCAGGCTCGAAGCATTGGTATATGGGCAATTTAAGTATTTCTTCTCTGCATGTCCTTTAGTTCCTTGATTAATTTTGTTCTGAATATCTCCATTTCGTGCTGGGTGCTCATATCTTCCCTCTTTTTACCCTCCCCTTTTGCTATCAATTTAATCCCCTCCTGACTATTCTAGTCAGCCGGTCCCTGAGAAGATTGGTCCCCCTTCTACAGAGATGGAGACTCTACAAAATATACTGCCTCCTGTGTCCATAGAAGGTAGACTAATGTTCCACAAAACCAAAACCCTACACCACATACGTAGCCAGTTATTCATGTGCAGAATCTTCTGCCTTCTGTCTTCTTTTGCTCATGGAACAGGAAGGAGCTCAGAAAAGATTTCTAGTATATTCTTCTTTAGTATGCTTTTGAGTTGCCTGAAGTCATCTACTATCTGTGAGTTATCCTGTGACACAATGTCATTAGTGCTGATATGAACTATCACCAAAGGATCCTTGCCCATTGACTTCAGAAGTCTTCCCATATCTTAGAGTGGCATCTCATGTTTTGTCTCCAGGAAGGGAGCCTGTTGTCTGCTTGTCTCTTGAAGAATGTTCTTTTGATTCTTCTGAGTGTCAAGTCTCCAGCAAGGATAGTCTATCTTGAATGATTGGAAATCTCTTTGTGGGCAAGTTTAATTTTCCTACAGCTACCATCCGCATGTGTGTCCTATGCATTTCTCTGTTCCCTTGGATATGATGTATCATCAGAGGTATCTTCCATAGTTTCTACATAGAGGACCTGTTATCTATTTGAAACTTCTAGCTGTATGTAATTCCTCCTGATTGTCTTCTCTATGGGGGACACAAACTCCCCAGTTTCATCTGTCTCCCACAGTGTAGAGTGCCCCCATGTCCTCTTGCCTGGTTATGAGCCACCAGACTTCTTCTCTGACTTCTTCTATGTCCAGTTCCTTGGTAGCCAGATGCATTTTTCCTTGAACCTTGGGTACTGGTATTTTCACAAAACTTGCTGTCTAGGAACTCCTCAGTTTCTCTGATTCTCAGTAATGTCTCAGGTTGCCCCTCCAATCCAAGAATCTTTCCTTCCAGGACAGCCACCAACTTGCACTTCGTGAACGTGAAATCACCTCTGTTTTCAGAGAGGAAAGAGAACGTGGCACATCCGTTGCAGGTCACCTCCACTGTTCCATCACTGGCCGTCTTGTTGTCACATGTAGTACTGAACCTGGAATGAAAGCCTCTCTCATTCATGTTTTCTTTTAACCTTTCATTTCTGAAGAACAACAAAAATGAGGATACTGAACTCTCTCCAAGTAGAAGAGACAGTTAACTCCATTCTCCCAAGCAAAAATGGTCTCTTATGTGTGCTTTTGAATTTATTTCTGTCATCAGCATAACATAACAGCATTCACTGAACTAGGTGGCAGTCTGTACATTGCAGTTCAAAGGAGATATTTTTTCTTTCTGCACTTTGGAGCCAGCAAGACTGATACTTTCTTCCTTTGTCATGATATTTTAGAACTTTGAATATCATGCATTCAATTGCCTTTTTATAATTTATGAATTCCATGGGTGTTAATGATTCAAAGATATGAAGAAAACTGTATGAACCTCATTATTACTTGACTAGCCCATTCATTTTATCTCTGTAGTTATCACTTACTGTAAATACTGTCTTGCCCTTTTTGTAGAAAAGGCTTAAAGAAGATTTGCTTTTTTAAATTAACATAATAGATGGGATTTTTTAAGGCGCCTTAGTGATGTAAGATGCAAGTGTCATTGAGATTTTTTTAAAATGGGACTTTTGCCTAAGCCACTTTATTTAGGCTCTTTTTGAGAAGTCCACCCACTAAACCTAAAAAGTATTCGTTAGTGTGTGTTATTTCACTTGCTGGTGGCTTAAATGTTGTTTTATTGGGGAAGCAATTCTAAATTGCTCTTAGTATTTTGCTTCACAGAGTGGTAACATGTAGAATTAACTAGGGTCCTGATTTAGCACAGTTTTTGAGATTGGTGTTTTTTGATGGCAGTACATTTAGCATGTAAACTCTTTGGGGAAGAGACTTTGGGCTTGATCCCTGCCCCTTCTTGTGCTCTTTGTATGGATAGAGTGATACGCAAGGAACAGAAAGCTGCTTTAGCAGTTCTCCTTGCATAGCGAAATACCCAGGTGGTATAAAATTGCTGCATTTTGAGCCAATAAGGAGTCATTCAAGCCAGTGCTAGTTAGAGCAGTCCTAAGGCTGTTCTAATATGCACCAGGAACCAAACTAGCGCTGACTGACCCTGTCCCCACCTTGCCTTGGACAGGAAGACGGAAAGACACCTACGTGCCTTCCTTTCCTCCTCAAGTGCACTCAGCATGGCTGTGAAGCACCTGCAGACCTAGCCACTTGTCTTCAGTTTTGTCCATTTTGCAGAGCGCCTGCTACAAACTATTAGTAATAAACTGGGCAGAATAATCCTTGCCAGTATGTATTGCTATGTAAGGTATTGTGATGTACTGAGGAGTTTTTCTATAGTTGGAAGTTACCAAGAAAACCCCCAAAAAACATTGTGGCAGAAGAGAGGTAAATGACTGATATGGTAGTGAAAAACAAAACAATTCATTAATTAAATTGATTGCAATTCTCGTTTCAAGGACAATGACACATTGGTAGGTATTCACAGAAAGGTGATCTATATCTAGAATATTTTACTACATGAAAACTAAGACATACTGCAGGCACTTCATTCTTGATGCTTTTGTTACCTGCATATAAAGGATTGTATTCATCTCATGGGGACATAGAGAAGATGCATATTTATTTGAAGATTAGCTTGTTTTCCCATTATGGCTTTTGACTTACTATTGGAGTTTGTGTAAACCTTGCATGTCAAAATCTGTATGCAATGAACAAAATGTCACTTGATATTGTAAGCAGAACCTTAAATTTACAGTTTTCCAAGTCAGCAAATGATATAATACATTTTCTAGATGTTTGCAAATTACGTAAAGAATAAATATGAATTTCAAACAGCAACATCATTGAATTCAGTAAGTATTCAAATCAAGTTTGGGTGGTGGCACCACAAAATCAGATCCAGTGTATTTGTTCTTTTAGATTCTACTTTTGTAAATATGCTTTTGTGTTGATGCATCATTGCCTTTAGGTACAATAAGGTGAGACTTTTTCATTTTCTGGTACATGCAAAAGAAAAGGATGACATGTCTTTAAGCTCTTATTTTCAAGTCTCTGTTTCATATCAGTTTGTGATGTATGCAGGAACTATTGAAGTTTTCTGAGACATCCAAAGCATTTTCACCTAGAGACAAATTCTGATGAACACACCTACCCTCACAGAGGCAGATGTCTCCAGGCAAAGGGGAATCAGTGGTGATATGCATCTAGATGGCAATTAATAGGTGCCACCCTTGGAATGTCATGGAGCAGAAAACTGTCACACAGAAGAGGTGAAAGGCAAGGGATGGGTATGCCCAGGGGACATGTATTCAAATCCCTAACTCTTGTCCCTCTTTGAGTGGGGATGTGGGAGCTAGGGAAACTGCTGTATCCTCAGATCTGCAGTAGCAATCACAGATGAATTGCCTTACTTGCAATGCCGCTATATATGCTGCGGATTTAATCTTATCTGAGTTTCTAAAGGCCATTCAGAATTAGATCAAGTAGGTCAAATTTGCAAATTTGCTTATCTGAGTTTCTAAAAGGCCATTCAGAATTAGATCAAGTAGGTCAAATTTGCAAAAGGGAGAGAAAGAATAAGGATGGAAAGGAGATAATTAATAGTTTGGTAGGAATAGAAAAAATATTGAAGGAAGGATCAACTAAAGCCCTGGGGTGGGCTAAGTTAGAAAAAGTATGTTTCTCATTAGTAGAACGAAAAGATAGTGATAAAGAAAAACAGGTAGAGATTGGGGATAAAGGGAAAGGAAAGAGGAATCAATCTAGTGCACTTAGGAAGTATGCTGCAAAGAAAGCGAAATATAAGTTTTATCAGATATTATATAATAAAGATAGAAGAAGGTTGGCACGAGTTATCATGGGGGAACTGGATAAGGTAAAGTGTGGGATCCCCATGGAGGAGATAGAAAGATATTATGTAGGGATTTTGGGGGAAATTGGACACGGAAGCATAGCAGGGTGGCCTTCATCCACAGAGAGGACGGATAATGATTTATTACTGAGTATGATCTCTGTGGATGAAGTCAGGAATGTTTTAAGGGAAATTAAAAAAGGTAGTGCTGCTGGCCCAGATAAAATTAAAGTACGTGATCTATGGGATATTTTTAACTTAGGCTCACCACCATGTGGGGGAAGGTATTCCTGCCCCTTTGGAATCTAGCCTCATAAGGAATAGCATAGCTTCTGAGCTATGTTCTCATTAGCATCAGTGCCTTGCAAATTGTGATGTCTGAATGCCAGAATGTAAAGAAAATGGATATAATTCATTATCATGGCCAACATTTCATTTGCACACTTCATGGTGTATATGATGGTCTACTTTAGTAGACAGAAAACCCACACAGTCTGTAAAATGACTTTAGATTCATTTACTATATATTGGATTCCTTTTAGGGTTCTTCTTTATTTTTCAATTTCTGTCCTAGAGATACGTTGCATAAATGCCAGGAGCTTTACATTGCTTGTTTTCAGTATTGTTACTGAGCAAGATTATACAGCTGTTGCTGTTTGGTATTCTAAGGAGGACTGCACAACAAGAAGTTGATTTTTTTTTCTTCTAGATCTACCACTTAAAAATCAATACTAGTTGGATTGTTCTTGTGTATAATTTTGCAACTACAGTGAAACTAAATAATTTGTGTAACATGTCAGTGATTTATTAGACTACTAAAGGCTTCGGAATTCAAATTTGGCCATCTAACTTTACAAGAATTTGTACAGACTGTAGAACTGAAGACTAGCTAATCTATCATATATGTTGTTAATAACATTGGAATTTCACTTATCTATATACAATCCCATCCACAAACCTAGGGCCAGTTCCTGCCTAATGGAACTCCAGTGAAATCAGTGGAATTACAGTAGGAATTAATTTGATCTCTTGAGTATAAATCATAGTAAAACTGACAATGTCCTGAACACACTTCTGATTTAAGAAGGGGAAAAGTGAAGTGAGGAAGAAAACACAATGTTGTGAAAGAAAGATGGAGGTAAAGTTTTTAAACACTGAGTTATAGCTCCTTTTAATGTTAATAGAAATCGTGGACCAAAGTCCCTGGACTAAAAATGTGGAGCATCTGCCTTAACTTAGATTTGCTTGTTTAATCGTTTTGTTCAAAGATTTAGTTATTTGTGCATTAAACTTCAGAGCCATGGGATAAATTTATATAGAATCTGATCCAAAGGCTATTGAGTTGAATAGGTTTTGAATTAGATACATATACCATATATGTGGACGTGCTATATGTGATGAATTACATGTATAGAAATACATTTATCATCTGCCTATGAATACATCATAGACTGATAGGTCAGAAGGGACCAATATGATCATCTAGTCTGACCTCCTGCACAAGGCAGGCCACAGAACCCCACCCATCCAATTTTATAACAACTCCTATCCCAGGACTGAGTTATTGAAATCCTCAAAATTGGTTTGAAGACCTCAAGCTGCAGAGAAACCACCAGCAAGCGACCCGTGCCCCATGCTGCAGGGGAAGGCGAAAAACCTCCAGGGCCCCTGCCGATCCGCCCTGGAGGAAAATTCCTTCCCGACCCCAAATATGGCGATCAGCTAAACCCTGAGCATGTGGGCAAGAGTCACCAGCCAGCACCCAAGAAGGAATTCTCTGCAGTAACTCAGTTCCCATCCCATCCATCATCTCCCCGCAGACCATTGAGCAGACCTATCTGGTGGTAATCCAAGATCAATTGCCCAAATTAACTATCCTATCATAACATCCCCTCCATATACTTATCAAGCTTTGTCTTAAAGCCAGGAAAGTCTTTTGCCCCTACTACTTCCCTCGGAAGGCTATTCCAGAACTTCACTCCCCTAATGGTTAGAAACCTTTGTCTAATTTCAAGTCTAAACTTCCTAATATCCAGTTTATACCCATTCGTCCTCGTGCCTACATTAGTACTAAACTTAAATAATTCCTCTCCCTCCCTAACGTTAACCCCCCTGATATATTTATATAGAGCAAGCATATCCCCCCGCAGCCTTCTTTTGGCCAGGCTAAACAAGCCAAGCTCTTTGAGTCTCTTTTCATAAGGCAGTTTTTCCATTCCTCGGATCATCCTTGTAGCCCGTCTCTGAACCTGTTCCAGTTTGAATTCATCCTTCTTGAACATGGGACACCAGAACTGCACACAGTATTCCAGATGGGGTCTCATCAACGCCTTATATAACGGTACTAACACCTCCTTATCCTTGCAGGAAATACCCCGCCTGATGCATCCCAAAATCGCATTTGCTTTTTTAACAGCCGTATCACATTGGCGACTCATAGTCATCCTGCTATCAACCAGTACCCCAAGGTCCTTCTCCTCCTCCGTCGCTTCCAACTGATGCACCCCCAACGTATCTCCAAAATTCTTATTATTAATTCCTAAATGCATGACCTTGCACTTTTCACTATTGTATTTCATCCTATTTCTATTACTCCAGTTTACAAGGTGGTTCAGATCTTCCTGAATAGTATCCCTGTCCTTCTCCGTGTTAGCAATACCCCCCAGCTTTGTGTCATCCGCAAACTTTATTAGCACATTCCCGCTCTTTGTGCCAAGGTCAATAATAAAAAGGTTAAATAAGATCGGTCCCAAAACGAATCCTTGAGGGACTCCACTAGTGACCTCTTTCCAGCCTGACAGTTCACCTTTCAATACGACCCTCTGGAGTCTCCCCTTTAACCAGTTCCTTATCCACCTTACAACTTTCATATTCATTCCCATCTTTTCCAATTTAACTAACAGTTCCCCGTGCGGAACCGTGCCGAACGCCTTACTGAAATCTAGGTAAATTATATCTACCGCATTTCCTTTATCTAAGTAATCCGTCACCTTCTCAAAAAAGGAGATCAGATTGGTTTGACACGATCTACCTTTAGTAAATCCGTGTTGCAATTCGTCCCAATTACCATTGACCTCTATGTCCTTAACTACTTTCTCCCTTAAAATTTTTTCCAAGACCTTACATACTACAGACGTCAAGCTAACAGGCCTATAATTACCCGGATCACTTTTATTCCCTTTCTTAAAAATAGGAACTACATTAGCAATCCTCCAGTCATACGGCACAACCCCCGAGTTTATCGATTGCTTAAAAATTCTCGCTAAAGGGCTCGCAATTTCACGCGCCAGTTCCTTTAATATCCTCGGATGGAGATTGTCCGGGCCCTCCGACTTCGTCCCATCGAGCTGTTCAAGTACGGCCTCTATCTCAGTTGCGGTAATATCCACTTCCATATCCACATTCCCGTTTATCATCCCTCCATCATCACAAGGTTCCTCACTAGTCTTATTAAAAACTGAGGCAAAGTACTTGTTTAGATGTTGGGCCATGCCTAGGTTATCCTTAACCTCCATTCCATCCTCAGTGTATAGCGGCCCCACTTCTTCTTTCTTTGTTTTCTTCTTATTTATGTGGCTGTAGAACCTTTTACTATTGGTTTTGATTCCCTTTGCAAGGTCCAGTTCAATGCGGCTTTTAGCCTTCCTCACTTTATCCCTACATGTTCTGACCTCACCAAGGTAGCTTTCCTTACTGATCCTGCCTTTCTTCCACTCCCTGTAAGCTTTCTGCTTTTGTCTAATCCCCTCCCTGAGTTGCTTGCTCATACAGTTTGGCCTACAACTCCTGCCTATAGTTTTTTCCCCTTTCTCGGGATGCAGGCTTCCGACAGTCTCCGCAGCTGCGACTTAAAGTAATTCCAGGCCTCCTCCGCTTTTAAATCCACTAATTCCTCCGTCCAATCCACTTCCCTAACTAATTTCCTTAACTCTTTAAAATTAGCTCTCGAGAAGTCAAAAACCCTAATCCCAGATCTACATTTGTTTATCCTTCCATCTAGTTTGAACTGAATCAGCTCATGATCACTCGAACCAAGGTTGTCCCCTACCACCATTTCTTCTACGAGGTCCTCACTGCTCACCAACACCAAATCTAAAATGGCATCCCCTCTCGTAGGTACTTCAACTACTTGATGAAGAAATCCATCCGCTATCACATCCAGAAAAATCTGACCCCTATTATTCTTGGAAGTACTCGTCCTCCAGTTTATATCCGGGAAGTTGAAGTCCCCCATAATCACACATTTCCCCTTTGTGTTTACTTCATTAAAGACAGTAAAGAGGTCTCTATCCATATCCCAATCAGATCCCGGCGGTCTGTAGCACACCCCAAGCACTATCTCAGGGGAAGCTCTAGTTGCTTTTTTACCCAGTGTGATTTTTGCCCAGACAGACTCTGTCTTATCCATTCCATCGCTTCTTATTTCGCTACAGTTAATTTCATCATTGATGTACAAGGCTACTCCACCACCTTTGCCTTTCTTCCTGTCTTTTCTAAACAGCACATAGCCTTCAATACCCGTGCTCCAGTCATGAGTACTATTCCACCAGGTTTCGGTTATCCCTATAATATCCGGTTTCACTTCCTGCACCAGTAACTCCAGTTCCTCCATCTTGTTGCCTAGGCTCCTCGCATTAGTGTACAGACCTTTTAATTTTCGGCGTTTGGCATCAGTGACATTCTTTCCCCCGTCCTGCAGAGACCTTCTACCACCAGCATCACCCGTTACTCTGGTTTCTACTCCACTATTCCTCCTTGGATCAAATCTTGGGACCGCAAGGGTATCCCCTCTCACTTTATTTACTTCCCTCTCCAGGCTATATTCCGGTGTGGAGATCTCCCGAACATCTCCCAACCATCTCCCCCAACTTCCTAGTTTAAAGCTCTCTTGATGAGGTCGGCGAGCCTCCATCCTAGAATTCTATTTCCCTCCTTGCTTAGATGAAGTCCATCCTGAGCGAACAGTCGTCTACCCGTAAACGCTTCCCAGTGACATACATCCCAAAGCCCTCCTTATAACACCACTCCCTGAGCCATCTGTTGATCGCCATAATCTTGTCACTCCTTCATCGCCCCGCTCTAGGAACCTGCAGAATCCCACTGAAGATCACCTGAGCCTCGATGTCTTTGAGCCTCTTCCCCAGACTGGCAAAGTCCTCCTTGATACAGTCCAGTGAGTAACTAGCTGTATCATTCGTTCCCACATGAAGGATAATCAACGGATTCTTTCCCGCTCCCGCTAAGATCGTATTCAGCCTCAGGTCCACATCCTGTATCTTAGCCCCTGGCAGACAGCACACCCTTCTGTTCTCCCGATCAGGTCTAGTTACAGGCCTGTCTACTCTTCTCAGTAAAGAGTCTCCAATCACGTAGACTTGCCTTTTCCTGGCGACAGTGCGATTCTGCGGTCTATCCCCCACAGCAGCTGGCCGCAATTCCTCTCGATTTGTATTCGCCCTTACAATCTTCCTAGGGCTCGTACTAGGTGTCGCCTCCATCGACTCCTCCCCTCCTTCTGCAGGACTAGCTGCTCGCCTCTTCTTCCTCGCCCTTTCTCCTTCAGCAGCCTGCTGTGCTCCATCTTCATTTCCCAACTCAGCAAACCTGTTCCTGAGTTCTATTTCTCCATCGCTGGCCCGTCTTTTCCTCTGCCTGGTTCTCCTAGTCACATGCTTCCACTTTCCACTTTCCTCACCCAGCAGCCCCTCCTCAGAGTCCTTTGGTCCTGCTTCTATCCGCTCGTCTGAGCTTGTCCCCTGTGCCTCATCATGTCTGTGTTCCATCATCCGCTCAAATCCCCTTCTAAACTCAGCCAGAGTTTCCACTTGCATCTCCAGTCCCCTTACCTTTTCCTCCAGCAGCTCTATCAGGCGGCACTTCATGCAGATGAAACTCCTTTCAGGTGCTCCCTCTAGGACCATGTACATGCCACAGCTACCGCATCCGGTCATCCTCAGTGTGACTGCACCTGCTACCTCCGCCTCCATCGTAGCGCTCCAACTCTGTGCCTGGCAATCCACGCCTCACACCGCACTGCAGGCCACCAACAAGCGCTGGGCTGCTGGCAGACCCCTGCCTCTTCCCCAGTCTGCCTTCCTGGTTCCTCTGCCTTGGTCTCCCCTGCAACCTCATTTAGCCACTAATTCATTTCCCCAGGATATATTCTTAATTACAATTGTAATGGTGACTTTTGTAATGAGAATACTTAAGCGCTAGTAACTGGACTGATATCACCAACTCTGTTCACATAAACCACTGAACAATTCAAAATGGGAATATATCTCTATTCCCCCTCATCTAGTCCTCCCCATGATTAATCCTTTACAAAAAATGTTGCCTAGTCAGAACAGTTATTCAATAAAATTCAATTAAAACAATATTTTAATCTATGCAAAATGTAGTCTCTTTACTAATTCCAACTGTTGTAATCAGAGTTAAACTTCAGGATTTATAGAAGATGTTAGTGTTGCTTGTGGCTTCATTTTATGCTTCATTTCTAACTTTTAGAGTTTTATTGTTCCCAGGTCTTCTTAAGAAAAGTAAATAATTAGGCTCCAATCCCACAAAACACTGAAGCCTGTGTTTAAGTATTTGAATAGTTCCATTGATTTCAATCAGTGAGCATCCTAGGCAGGTCAAAATGCTCAAATCCTGTAGTGATCTCCCTCAAATCTCACCCTAGATCTGGTCTGTCTTAAAAAATAAATCTACCCTTCAAAACATTTTGCTTCCCTTTTCACCCACCTCCCCCACACTTCAGAACTGACATCCAGTCTGGTTGCATGAAACTGAGGTTTCCCAGCCTGCTCACAGTATCATTTTCTTCTCAGCTTCAGCAAAAGCCTTTGTGCTGAGCAGCACCAAGAAGTGTGTATATATAGGAGGTAACAGCTGGGAATCTTCTGGCTCAAAACTGCAGCTGTCAGAATCAGCAAGAAGAGGCCACTGAGTAGGTGGAAGGCTTGTTGAGATGTTCTAAGCCCAGCAGTGTTACAGCTGTATTCTGCTGCTGCAATTCCATTGCCTAATTACCTGGAACAAATTTACAGAACCTTAGGCTGTCTGGCCAAACCAGGAATCTTGACAGTCAGCAAGTTATAGTTGCCAGAGGCTTTTCAAAAGAGGGGGGAAAGTAAGTTTTAATTCTTGTCCCCCTTCCATTTTAATCCCATGCCACTTTAAATTCTCACTATCTCTTATAAAAGCTAAATTGGGGGGCATTTTAAGTAGCTCTTCTTTTAATATTGAGGAATACACAGTGAGAATTGTACATATTCATTGGCCTGTGCTCTACTGTTGAAAAGCTGGAATGGGATTGAGGAAGTGGTTTGTAATATGAGAAAAGCAAAGGGGCAGGGCCGGTGCTTCCATTTAGGCAGCCTAGGCAATCGCCTAGGGCCCCAGGATTATTGGGGGGCTGCAGGCGGCTTCGGTGGACCTGCCGCAGTCATGTCTGCAGAGGGTCCCCTGGTCCCGCGGCTCCATTGGAGTTGCCGCAGGCATTCCTGCAGACGGTCCGCTGCTCCCGCGACTCCGGTGGACCTCCCACAGGCACGACTGTGGCAGCTCCACTGGAGCTGCGGACCAGCGGACCCTCTCCGCAGGCATGACTGCGGCAGGTCCACTAGAGCCATGGGACCAGCGCACGGGGTGGCGAAATGGCCGTGCACCTGGGGCGCTAAAAACACTAGCGCCGGTCCTGCAAAGGGGTCTTGAACAAACTTAAGTAAATATTCAAAACAATATGGAAATGTTTATCCCTTTCCTTGCTGTTTTCCCTTATCTTCCTACTAGCAATTATTAGAAAAGATGGTTGCCATATTAGTGCACAGAGCGTATGAATCCCCATTAAGGATTCTGCCACCCTTGTTTCCTCTTAGCATATGTACAACGTGCCTGAGGTGGCATGTGAGCAGGACTCATCACTGACTTTGGTCCACTGGTTGGATCATTAGCTTCCCTGGCCCAGGCCATGTATTGACAGGGAGTGCAACATGAACACTGATCTATGCTCCTCTCCCCCCCCCCCGCCCCCGCTTATGGTACACAGTACCTTATACTTTGAATAGTCCCACTGAAACCAGTAGGGCTGTCCAAAGAGTAAGGTACTACACACCAAAGGCAAGTGTGGCAGAATGTGGGCCCTTAACCTGTAAAGGCTAGTTTAAACAAAATTTTGGGACTATTTTCACCACTGTTACTCATGTTGGTTAGTACCTTACTACGTATTGTGGTTAGATGTTGATAGATGTTTGGCTGCATGTGTGTGTTTCCTCTGCGTACCACCCCAGCCCTGCGCAGACAGCTGGCACGGCAGACCTCAAGCGAACCGCCCAATGACCACAAGATCCATTAAGGGACATAGGCACCCAGCCAGGTTTATTGTTGACGAAGCTCAGTACTAGTATCCCACAGACTCTGCCAGACCACTAATACATGTATACCCGTAACAATGGACCAGCTCAGTGAACAGCGGGACTTTCCATTCCTCTGTAGGCCAGACAAAGATACTCCCTCTGAGACACATCTTTATGCCCCAGTACAAACAAGTCAGTACTGCCCCTTGACGTGGCTAGTTATTACTAGGACTGTCAAGAGATTAAAAAAGTAATGTCGATTAATCACATGATTAAAAAATTAATCTTAATTAATTGTGCAATTAATCGTACTGTTAATAGGATATGATTTATTTAAATATTTTCAATGTTTCTACATTTTCAAATATATTGATTTCAATTACAACACAGAATACAAAGTATACAGTGCTCACTTAATATTTTTTACAAATATTTGCACAGTAAAAAAAAATAGTATTTTTCAATTCACCTAATACAAGTACTGGAGTACAATCTTTTTACCATGAAAGTTGAACGTACAAATGTAGAATTATGTACAAAACCCAACTGCATTCAAAAATAAAACAATGTAAAACTTAAGTGCCGACAAGTCCACTCAGTCCTACTTCAGCAGGAGATAATGCTGCCTGCTTTTTGTTTACAATGCAACCTGAAAGTGAGAACAGGTGTTCACATGGCATTGTTATAGCCGGCGTCACAAATACTTATGGGCCAGAAGCATGCCCTTCATGCTTCAACCACCATTCCAGAGGACATGCATCCATGCTGATGATGGATTCTGCTTGATAACTGTGCAAAAGCAGAGCTGACCAATGCATGTTCATTTCACCATCTGAGTCAGATGCCACCAGCAGAAGGTTGATTTTCCTTTTTGATGGTTCGGGTTCTGTAGTTTCCGCATTGGAATGTTGCTCTTTTAAGACTTCTGAAAGCATGCTCCATATCCTGTCTCTTTCAGATTTTGGATGACACTTCAGATTCTTAAACCTTGGGTCAAGTGCTGTAGATATTTTAGAAATCTCACACTGGTACCTTCTTTGCATTTTGTCAAATTTGCTGTGAAAGTGTTCTTAAAAGGAACATGTGCTAAGTCATCATCCGAGACTGCTATAACAAAATGTATAGCAGAATGCAGGTAAAACGGAACAGGAGACATAGAATTCTCCTCCAAGGATTTCAGTCACAAATGTACCAGTAATTATTTTTTTAAATGAGCATCATCAGCATGGAAGCATGTCCTGTGGAATGGTGGCCAAAGCATGAATGGGCATATGAATGTTTAGCATATCTAGCATGTAAATACCTTGCAATGCTAGCTACAATTGTGCCATGCGAACACCTGGTCTCACTTTTCAGGTGACATTGTAAATAAGAAGCAGGCAGCAGTATCTCCCGTAAATGTAAACAGACTTGTCTGTCTTAGCAATTAGTTGAACAAGAAGTAGGACTGAGTGGACTTGTAGGCTCTAAAGTTTTACATTGTTTAGGTTTTGAATGCAGTTAGTAACAAAAAATATCTATATTTATGAGTTACACTTTCACAATAAAGAGATTGCACTACAGTACTTATATGAGGTGAATTGAAAAATATGATTTCTTTTGTTTATCATTTTTACAATGCAAATATTTTAAATAGAAATAATATAAAAATGAGCACTGTATACTTCATATTCTGTGTTGTAATAACAATCAATATATTTGAAAATGTAGACCATCCAAAATATTTAATACATTTCAATTAGTATTATATTAACAGTGCAATTAATTAATTTTTTAAATCACAATTATTTTGAGTTAATCACATGAGTTAACTGTGATTAATCAACAGCCCTAAAAATACTATTTTATTTTTTTACAGTGCAAATACTTCTAATCAAAAAATAAATATGAAGTGAGCACACTTTGTATTCTGTGTTGTAATTGAAATCAATAGATTTGAAAATGTAGAAGACATCTAAAAATATTTCAATACATGGTATTCTATTATTATTTAACAGTGCAATTAATCACTTGAGAGCCCTAGTTAGTACCCATCACCTGGTACATGTTGGTTTGATCAAAACATTATTACGTACTGTTATCCTGGCCGTATCTTTTAGGAGGGATCAGTGTGTTCCTGTTATCCTTGGGGAATGTTTTTGTACCATCCTTGATACGGGAATGTTTTGGGACCACTTGATATCGGGATGTGTTTACGTGACTATTCTGTGACTAGCACTTCTTAGGAATGTGTATTTTTGCAATGTCAGCCCTGTTTTTGCGAGATTCTGCCTCATACCAGGCCTCTACTACAAGGGCTTATGTCTCAAGCTCTCTTCCTATTGCATTCCCCCGCTTTTTGTCTTTTTATGGGGAGAATATTTACCCATTGCTTTGTAAATGCATAATGCATGGACGGAAGCTGACCTAGTGGGCTAAACACTATTGTGGCACCTTATTTTTCCATTCACACATATATGCCCCATCTGTCCCTTCATTTGCACATTCCCTTGTATGACTGATGGACAGATTTTAATTTTTAATTGTTTTTAGTTCCTTATAGTGGACGTGGGAATGTTAGGCCCAGGACCATGACTGAGGTGCTTTGATAAGGTGCTATGAGTGACATAAGGAGGCCTTTATACTTAGTTGATGAGATGGGCTTTGGTCAGGATTATAATAATACGCATGTATGTATATGTTTGTACCTTAAACATTTTTTATAGGACACACTTGGTTCAACACACCTTACAGAGTATTCAAGTATACAGATGTTCAACAGCCCTTACAAACTGCACAAGTACAAACATTTGCTTTTAAAACATTAATAAGCATTTGATTATTCCTTATAATTATTATTTATTACTATGGCAGTGTTGCTAGCTAGCTGGGGTTTTTTTTAACCTAGTGTTGTAATTTGGCTTGTTTGCGTTGATGTTGCATGTAATAACACATTTCCATTAGTGCAGCTACTGTTATGGCATGTATTTTCATTAATTTGTATTATACCGAGTGTTTGGACTATTGGGTGGAGAGTAACATCCTTCAGGATTGCCCACCAAGGTATTTTTACCTTTTTTGCACACTTTTATCAGTGTGGTTAGATGTTTGCTTGTGTGTGTGAGCATGCGCGTGTGTGTGTGCGTGGTGTTTCCTCTGTGTGCCGCCCTAGCCCTCTGCAGACAGCTCGCACGGCAGCCCTCTAAAAATAAATACTTTGCTTCAAAGATTAACGATTGAATGTCAGTAATGCAAACGTTAATAATGATAAATTGGTAAAAATCATAAGAAATACAGTGCTATAGCTAAATATGCCCTACTTTTAGCAATGCAGTTTTAAAAAGCAGCAGCAGCTAAGAATTGTCCTAAGCATATGCTGAAAAGGAGCATTTATTGTAACCTAGACTGTTAGTGTTGGAATGCAACATTTAGCCAGTAGCATACTTTTAAAGTTAAACATGTTATGAATGATTAGGATAGAAAAAATCATAAACATTCTACTTCGGCAAAGGAAATGATATGTCAACATTCTTCATTGCACCTACTAATATAATTCCATTGTGACTTAGAAAGATGCAGTGTCAGCTTATGGATTTAATACATTTTGTAATAGTTAAAATGGTGTTGAAAAATTGGAGATGGTATAGAGGAGAGCCACAAAAATGATCCAAGGGCTGGAGAAGATGCCATATAATGAGAGATTTAAAAGATTAATCTTTTAGCTTATCAAAAAGAAAATTGGAGAAGTGGCTTGATGACAGTGTATAAATACTTTCAGGGGGAGAAAATACTGGATACTAAAGGCTCCTGCTCAGTCTAGTGGAGAACAGCAAAACATAAGACTGGAAGGGACCTCCTGGTTCGTTGATTCCAGTCCCCTGCTTTTGCAGGCAATTGTGTACCAAGAACTCATGGCTCAAAGTTAAACCTGGACAAAATTCAAATGAGCTGGTATAAATGCAGAATTCTCTGTAACTTGAAGTCTTTAAACCATGATTTGAGGACTTCAGTTACTCAGCCAGAGATTAGGGGTCTATTACAGGAGAGGGTGAGTGAGATTCTGTGGCCTGCAATGTGCAGGAGGTCAACCTAGATGATCCTGATGGTTCCTGCTGACCTTTAGCTCTATGAGAACCATTCCACCCTATCAGGGCCTTTCACACAGTCATTGTCAATTCATAATATGGTATTTCCTTTTGTTAGTTTTCTGATCTCTTTCTGAATGCCACAGGATTCTCTTTTTGAAAACTTGCTTTGTTTATAAGTTTTCACTTTCATAGCTTGTGATGCTTACAGAATTATTGTAATGCATATGGGAACTGATCAAAAACCTCACTGAAGTCAATGGAAAAACTCATTAGATGGTTGGGGGGGATGATAACCAATATCAGCATGAGACCAACTGAAAATCTTGTATGCATTTTAAAAATTTGTACATATGCTTCGAGTGCTGGAGAGGTGCATTTAAAAAGTGCATTATAGATAAGCACCTCCAGGTGAGGAAGACACATCAGCCCCAATGCAGGAAAACATTCTTGTTCAGTAAAACACCTAAACATGTCTTGGGTCAATAGGGCTCAGGCCTAGTCTTAAGCACTTTTCCAGATTGGGGTGAGAGACAGAGTATTCCAAATTAGGTAGGGTTTTATGGATCAAAATCTGATTTTACCAGGAAGCATGTGACTAGCCAATAGTTAGCTCAGGCTTTGGAGCACAGAATATTGTCAACATGCTACCAAGCAATCAGAGATCAATGTTATAGATTAGCAGTTGAGTTATTCAGTAATTTTCAAGGCTAGCCCCATGAGCGTATTGCAGTATTCTAGTGTGTATTTGCAGGGAAGTAGTATCAGTCCAATCACCAGGGGTGGCTCTAGGCATTTTGCTGCCCCAAGCACGGCAGGCAGGCTGCCTTTGGTGGCTTGCCTGCGGAGGGTCCCCTGGTCCCGCGGCTTTGGCCTACCTCCCGCAGGCAAGCTGTGGGACCAGAGGACCCTTCGCAGGCAAACTGCTGAAGGCAGCCTGCCTGCCGCCCTCGTGGCGACCGGCAGAGTGCCCCCAGTGGCTTGCTGCCGCAAGCACATGCTTGGCGTGCTGGTGCCTGGAGCCGCCCCTGCCAATCACAGCAATGTGCAAAGTGAATTCTGTTGATACTTTTCCTCAATAAAGTCTATAAAAACATAGCATCTAAAATTAAATATACTATTGGACAGTGGAGATGCATGACTAGACAAAACATGCAAATAAAGTGGTAGAGAGCTGATGCAGATTTTTTTTTAAGCAGAAGTGTAAAATTATCAAAAGATGTTGGAATTTTGATATATATTTTAATAGGTTTTCATTCTTAGGGAAGATACCCATTTCATCATTTTGTTTTGCAAGTGATCCAGAGAAGGATGCATGGTAAAAGGACTGTACACTTTGTACATATTAGCAGAGTCAATCAACATAAATCTTGCTTTTGTCATCTCTTTGACTTTCCCCCTCCCTTTCTGTACTAGATCTATGCAGAAATGCTGCGGCAGCAAGCTAACGAAGACAGGCAAAACTCACGAATAAAGACTTGCTTTGGAACCCCCCTCACAGAGGAGAAACTTAATGACTTCCATAATGAACAGATTGGACAGCTGCTGGAATTGATGCAAGAAGCCACTAAATCTAATAAGCAATTTAATATTTCTGATGATTCTGAATACAAGAACTAGATTGTTAAATGCACTTAAAAAGCATTTTATAGAGCTTCCTTTTTCAATTTGAGTAGAACACTATAATGAAGAATAATGAAAGCTGATGTGGTAAATTGTGTGTTTTAACCTGATGTATCTGTTTCCTTATGCAGTGATGTTAGAATTACTTTATGGTCCCAGGTTATGTAAACAATAACAAACACTTGTACTTTGCATTTTAGAAAATGTGCTTTATTTTAAGAATTTGGTAATTGTCATGTTTTCAAATGGAAAGTTTTATGCTAGAATTGGATTTAAGCACCTGGTAGGTCTTGATTTCAAGCCAAGTCATTATTTGTATATCATCCACTTCTTCCTCTAATAATGGAAAGGATGCAATCAACAGTAATTTTCTGATGGGGATTCAGCAACTACTGTACAAAGAAGGAATGTGTGCTACTGATTTAGGTTTATTGCATAGAAGTAAACCATGTTTACAAGGATGTGTTGTTCTTTCATTTGAATACTAGTTTTCTTCATAAATTTTATTGTGGAATTTTCCTTTAAACAAAATACATTTTTTATTCTAAAATTCACCCTGCTTAAAACCACAGTCTTATGAGCAAAATAATCTGTTTTTCAGTTAGATCCCTAGAATCTGTCAAAGTATAATTCCCTTCCTTATCCCTGAAATCCTGCTATTTTACAGATAAATTGTCTTATTAATTCAGCAATAAAATAATTCTTTAGTAGAAATGCATACACTGAGTCATTGTTATACAATTAAAATATAAAGAAGCTTAAAGGCTCAGTATCATCCTGTATTCTGCTTTTATACAGAATCCAATAACAGGAACAACTCCCCTTTCATACTATTTTATAAGTATTAGAAATAGATTGAACAAGCTTTAATGGAAACAAAGCGCTGCATTCTGCAATACAGTGTGTGCCTATTGTAATGCTCAGATCATTGTGATGTATGATGTACAGAATTTTGTAAAAAAAAATGCCTCCCATCTCTTCAAAATGCACAACCTACCTGCTCAAAGGCAATTTTCTCTTCAGTATTTTAAACCTATATTTATAATTACTGCTCATGTTGTTCTACTTTTGGATCTTCCACTGACTGCTGCCTGAGTGTTCAAGATAACAATTTCTTTCCTGTTTAGGGACAGCAGCTTTGACAAGGAATTACATTTACAGATATCTCTAGCTGTAGCAAAATGCTGTGTTAGCCTAAGTTACTGTTCTGGGAGCTAATTCTGAGAGGTTTAGGGAGTAACCTGTATCTCCCAGCTCCTGAAACCCTCAATAGGAGTTACAGGCTGTTTATCACCATTCAAGGATCAATCCTTAGATTGTGTACAAGGTGTGCTTTTGATTGCTGTGCAGCATGTCCCGGCAGCATGTGCCTCTGCTGCTCTTGGTACCACCCAAAGGCCCAGCTAGTATCAGGACCTCATGTTATTATGTAAACATATAAGAGGACATGGTCCATTCAAAAAAACTTAGATTTTTTTAAATCAAACTCCAGTTCAGACCTTTGAATATAGTTCCTAAACTTATCAAATTTAAATTGGATTTACAGTAAATGTGGTAAATTTCTGTAATAAGTTTACTTCAAGTTTTAAGAGGGAACAGTGTGTGCTTTCATGGGAAAGCCTCTTTAAATAACCTCATTTGTAAAACCTTGTTTTTATAGTTTCAAGCCAAGTCAGCACCCAACATTGTATATTTTTGCCTCTAGAACATTAATATTCAAATGTAAAAAACTTATTCTCAGACTAATTAAATGCAGCTTCCTTTGTCAGTACATAAAATGAAACCAAACTGACTCTTAAATAGCTAGTAGAGTAGGTCTTTAGTCATATGAAAATATTTGGTGGCGGAGTTAGTTACATGTCTCAGACAAAGTGGGTAATAAGAGTGATTTGGTATGTAAATATCTATATTAAAATATTTAAATGGACAATGGACCTAAAACTTACGGTAAATTGAGGATAAGATTAATCTGTATTTAAAAAAACAAAAAACCACCTCCTTTTTAAAAAAAACATGCAAGGCCTCAAGTTTAATTTTGTCCCTGAAGTTCAATATTTTCAATGCAGAGTTTTTATTATCAGCTGGTAAGTAAAAATCTCAACACATTATAAGCTTGATAAGACTATTAGTCATAACAAACAAGTTTTGCTCCAAACCTACTAACACTGCAGGTGCTTAACTTCCCATACATGAATAGTCCTACTGAGTCCTTAAAAAACAATTAGCTACAGATCCAGCAAGGAACAGGTGATGAAATGCTTTGGTTTGTAATACAATGAAAGAAAGATAAAGGACAGTGGGAATCTGCTGCAGCCCACCAGCACTGAAGACGAGTGAGAAGGGTGTTAAGAAATGCATCTATCGGGTTCCTTGGAAGTACAGGATACTCTACTGATGGAGGATTTTAAACTACCTTGTGTTAGGTAACAAATATGGCCAAACGTCCATCCAAAAGTCTTCAAAATTTTGTAGCAAGCAGGTAATGATCTAAAATGTTAAGTCTCTATTAGAGGAAAAGCAATATTGGAGCTACTATTATTGAGAGGACCAGAGTATATGGGAATCTTGGGAACTACCTCAGGCTACTTGAATTCTGCACAATAAAGACTGGACTCAGAGAGCATACAGTGCCCAGATATTAGATTTCACACTGCAGATTTTGAAAGATTAAGAAATCTGGTGAGTAACATCCAACTGAGGAAGTATTAAAATCCCCTAGTGTAGAAGGAGGTTGGGGAGTCCAAAAAGATGCATAATTAGAGCACAAGCTACCCTTTCACTGGAGCAAAGGAGGGGGAAAAAGACAACAAACAGCAGAAAATGTGGCTTTATGAGGAACTGATCAAAGGTCTGATTAAGTGTGTGGAGTTAATCGCTAGAAATGGAAAACAGAGAGGTAAACACAAATACAGTCTATAAATGCATGGCCTCTTTCCTGGGCCCCCCAGGGGCAGTCCTACTGTGGCTCCTCACCTCAGTTTCCCTCATGGGTCCCCACTAACACCATATCAGCTTAGCATTTAGTCCATTAACAAGACTAGTTTATAACAAAAGTCCCCATATATAATCCAATTCCACCCCCGCCCCCCAGTACATGTAGTCTGTAAAACCCAGCTCACTGTACCCCACTGTCTTCTCCCATACCCCTGTCCCTCTGCCAGCCTTTCCTTGTGGAGTTCTCCCCTTTCTTACTTGTGGGATCTCCCACCACCTCTGTGCTAGAAGCATTCTTGCCAGAGGAGCAGCTTTCACTCCCCCAGCTCTCTCACAGCTCCTCAGGGTCCAGCTCTCCAGCAAGGAAACCAGCAGGTAAACCCCTTTTACTGCTCCCCCTTCAGCCCTGTCTGGCTCATGGCTCCAGTTTAAACTACATCTAGATAGATAAGTACCCAGGGAACAGGGGAAAAGATACAATAAAAGCAAATAAGACCTGCAATTAACAACTCACCTGTAACTAGATTTTTTTGATTAGCTCATCTTGATGCACAACACAGCAGTACATAACCCAGCTTCCTTGAAAGTTACTTAACCCTTAGTGACTTTTCCTAATTGAGTGCTACCCTTTTATTGAAATTTCCCGCCAACGTGCATTTTGCGGGGGGGGGGGGGGAAGAGAGATTGACTCTTTAAATTTGCTATAAAGAAGCTGCTGCTCTCCTAGAAGCAGCCATTTTAACTGAATGTATTTGGGTGTGTCTCTCTTTTCTAGCTGATAAGTACTTTCAATTCCTGGTACATTTTTCCCTTCTTATTTTTGTGTAAATATATTCCTGTGCTTTTTCAGGAGGCTCCATGAGTATGCTTTTGGGAAATTTCCCCAATTTATTTAGTAATATAAGCATGCTGAGTAACAGTACATATCATTTCTGGCTATTAGCAGCACAAATCAAATTTAGAACAGTCCTTTTGTCTTTTTATAACTAAGGGAACTATTTAGAGGGAGTCAGTCAACTTTAATGCAACATGAAGACAATAGATTAAAATACTTATGTTCAGTATTATTAAACATGGAACTCTTGAGAGCAAAGACTATATATTTGTGCCTTGTACAGGGCTGGTACTTCAATACAAATCATTATTCGTTAAGTAGTTAGTCTTCTAAGCATTGTACAGGAATGTTATTTGTTATTATAGTACTGGCCTGAACCAAAACTTTGTTTCTAAGCACCCCTAAACTTTGGGGAAGTTAATGAACTTAATGGCTTGGCTCTTATCAATATAAAATACATGTTGGATGTGAACAAGTATTCAGTTATATTTGAACAGGATGCAGTTCCCATGGATTCTTGCATCAATAGCATTGGGCTCTTGTACCATTTTTAAACAAAGCCTGTAAGGTCATCTGTTTAAAAGACAACATTATGTATTCTATCATTATTATTTGTATTACAGCAGTGCCCAGAAGCTCCAGATAGATTGGGGACCCATTGGGCTAGGTGCTGACAATCCCTGCTCTGCAGAGTTTACAATCTAGATTAAATCAAGATGCAGAAAGGGTGTGTAAACAAACAGAGGCAGGGAGTCGTATAGGGAGGTTGATGGTAGCAGTAACATGGTGTAGGTAATTTAAAAATGCATAAATAAACCATAGAATAATAACCATAACTCCTGATGGCTACTTGGCTAGTTGTTATCAGTAGGACCGGCGCTAGGGGTTTTAGCGCGCTAGGCGCACGGCAATTTCACCGCCCCGCGCCCTGGTCCCCACCAATAATCCTGGCGAACTAGACGATTGTCTAGGCCGCCTAAATGGAAGCGCCGGCCCTGACTATCAGTTGGCAATTTACTATAGGCATCATGGTAGAAATGGTTGTGAAAGAAGAATGAAAAGGAAGCCCGAGTAGTGGAACTTTTGGGTGAGGTGGGACAAGAAAGGCTGTACAGGATAAGGCTATAGGCACCCAGATGGGAGAAAGGACATGGATGAGAGTTTTAACACTGTGGACAGAGAAAAGGCATGATCTTGGAAACAATGAGAGGAAGAAACACGATTTTGATATGGCCTGGTTATGTGGGAATATAGTGAGAGTTCCATCAGAATAATGGCCAGAATAGGTTATAGGTCAGTGACTGAAGATGATGATGGTGGACTTATTATTGGCAGGAAAAGGGAAGACTTGAGGGTAAACTGAGGGGTTCAGTTTTTGCTATATTTAAGCTAACAGAAAGAGATCCTCAAACATGTCAGAAAGACTGGCTGAGATGTGGGATTGGATGCAGGGTAAAGGGTGGAGCAGTCACAGAGTGAGATGGCCCTTTAAGAACTGGGGTTTAGTTGCACCTGTGACAAACCCCACTCACCTCCCCAGGTGGAAATAAGCAATCATTTGAGGAGGAGTCAGGTGACTAAGGGCTGGGCCTGCTGAAAGACAGAAGGGCAAACCTAACAGCAGAGAAGAACTGACTCTAGCTAGAGAGGTCTGGGAGCTAAGCAGAAAGGGGCTTTAGGCATCAGTTCTCTACAAAGAGTAAGAGGAAGTGGGGAAGGCTGGTAATAGGGCCTAGAAAGGCAAAATGGGGAAGGTTGAGGCTATGTGGAGCAGGCAGTACAATTCTTTAGGGTCCCAGAGCTAGGAATCCACAGAAGGCTGTGGGTTCCCCCTGTACTGCCACCTCCCAAGGTGAAGCGGTGACCCCTTATAATAAGGGGAAAAGTAAGACACTGAAAAGAGCCTAGGAGGGAAAGAGTGGAGCCCAGGAGCAGGGCCAAATGTGTGGGTGAATAGGAAAGACCTTTGGGAAGGGAGGGCTGTGCCCAGCCTAAAAGTGGGGCTGAAGACTATTTGGGTTTTGTGTTTGTTTGCACCTTGGAAGGCATTGGACTTGTGTCTTAGAGAGAGGTCCAAATCACCTCAGTGACCTGACCATGCTGAGGGCTGAGAGAACCAATGTGTGTGAGGGGGAAACTGAGGCAGCAACAAGCCTGGAGCCAGACTATGTAGGTGTATGCTGTTACAGTGTGCAAGCATATAGATCATCTAGAAAGAGGGTATAGATGGAAAGGTGTGTCAAAGACAGAGTTCTGACAGGAAGTGGGGTTTGGGAGGTAGAGAACTGATCAAACAAGACAGTGAATGAACAATCAGAAAAGTATCTGAACTGGTAAGAGAAAACTGACAACTACGCTTCTGCTTCGGGCATTGAGAAAGACTTGAAAATTGTGTTAGGAAGATGTCTTAAGTTCTGTGCCACTGAAGCCAGAATTCATCTTGACTTTTGTCTCTTTCATAATTATAAAATCTGTCACCTCTGTACACTATCAATATCATATCTTTTCACTGATTATTTTAAATTTACATAGTCCAGGGTATGTCATTATGCCATTTGTGAATGGAAGCACAAATCAGCTGGCTCTAATTCACATTCATAATAATCAATTTCACAAGCAATTGCTGCCTGTAGCAATTGCTTAAAACCTGAAAATATATGCTGTAATTGAATGTTCTAGCAGAATGTATATAGCAAAACATACCTTTTCCCTAGTTTAGGCAACAGATAAAAGCATAATAGTTAAGTATAATAATTTGGAGGCATTTCAATTGCTTTTATGGTATAATTGCCAAATACAATAATACAAACCTAAGAAAAGCTAAAACATTAGAATGTGAGTTCTTTACATCTTGGATAAAAATAATTCAGGGGTTTTACATCAAAAACAATGATTTTATTTGCATATACTTATATTTATCTGTTTAGAAAACACTTTAGAAAATAATTATTTACTTCAAACCTTTCTTGTTTTTCCTTTGCAAACAAGTTGCTTTCTAAAACTCCCTTTCATGATTAAACCCATAGTCAATATAATTATGTATACTTCTGAGTAATTCCCTTGTTCTACATCAATGGTGTATAGCTGCACATTTAGTGAGGCTGTCAGAGGCAGAATAACAGATCAAGGTTCTCATCTAATGAAATGACAGATCCCTCAGAGATGTGACAAACTCTCCCACTCAGTGTGCTCAAAATACAATTTTAGCAGGTAAGTAAAGTCTAAATGTCTTCATACTGAAAAGTAACTAACATCTGTTGTGATCAGTGGGCTGTTTTGTGGACCCTTCCAGTGGTAATATACATTAAGGACTGGGTTCTGTTAAAATTTACTGTCTTTTCATGCCACAGTGCTAGATTCGTAGTGTTGGCTTCTAGAATAAGCTGCTAAAAAAGCTTTGTTTTTATGTACATTATATGGAAGAGCTATTAAATTTTGCAAAAGAAATAATGAGTGCAGTACTAGATGGAAAACAGTACAAATTAGAAATGGTCATTTTTTTTTCATTTAAACATTTTTTGATTAAAGATGACTTTTTGACTAAAATTTTTGTGAATGTTTTTTCTTCATGCTTCCTTTCCCTTTTTTCCTTTCTCTCCTTACAGCTGGAAAAAAATGAGGAAAGGGGGAGGGAATGAATATTTTTTTTCATTGTGACACTGAAAAATGTTGAGCATTTGTCCACATGGATCCAACTGTAGGTGTGTGCAGCCCAGATGTGTGAACTTGGAATCTTTCAGTCAGCAGTGCCTCGTCCTGGGGCTGTGCAGGAGCCCTGCATGCCTTCATGCCCCCCTTTCCTGAGGGCATAAAGGATGTAGCAACCCCAACTTCCACTCAGTTCCTTCTTACTGCCTGTGGCAGTGAGACAGAGCTACAGTGTCCAGCTGCTTCCCTGTAGATTTTTTAGGGCTCTTCTATACTGCCCCAAAGTTCAGATTATGGGGCTGAAAATAGTGTGCACCAAAGTGCACAAACAGGAATCTTTTAGTTTGCACCCGCTGTGTCCACACAGGGAAGTTACAGCACAGTATTTTGATGTGTGCTACTGTTCACACCCCTGTAGACTGAACTGAATTAGATAGTTTTGGGATAGTTAATTTGTTAGTGTTTCTGTTTGTGTAGCTATAAATAGAGGTGGTTGGAAATTTTCCAGTGGTACTTAGTTTCATTGGAAAATACTGGTTCATCAGAAATGGCTGGTTTTCTAGCAGGCTGCTGGCAATCATGAGTTCTGGGATCCACAGTTCCAGGGCAGCCTGCCATGAAGATTGTCCCAGGCCAGGGACCCCAAGACTACCAGACTCTCTGCTGCAGAGCATGAAGCCTACCAGCCCTGATAATCCTGGCCAGTCACCTCAGCTGAGAATGGTGCATTCTTCATCAAATCAACCTGATAGCTCTTCATTTGTTAGGGCAGGGAAAAATTTGATGGATTACCTCAGCAGGAAAGGCTCTAAATAACTTGGGAAGGGAAGTAAATAACTTTCTAGGTCAAGTATTCCAGAGATGTGGGGCTGGGGTTCCCTCTGTAAACTATTTGCTACCAATATTAACAAGAGGTGTTCCATATTTTGGTCCCTGGGAGTAGTGAATCCAGATGTACTCTAGTGGATATGTTTCTGATTCATGGGGGGAAAAGCTGCTATATGTCTTCTCCCCTTGCCCTTATTCCACTAACTCCTAGCATTGTCAGGAAGATTAGTCAGGATAAGGTCTGGGTAATAACAATATCTCCAGCCTGGGCACATCAGTTTTGGTTCTGATTCATTTATCAATCTGCCCACTTCTTCCACTTCAAATCTTCCAGACAACATTTCACAGATCCAAGGTCTGGTGCTTCATCCAAACCCAATGTTTCTACATCTGAGAATGTGGCAATCAGCTGATTAATCTTTGTTGACAGAAGCTGTTCGGCAGCAGTTGGATTCAAAGCGAAATGCCTCTAAAGGACTGACACACAAAACTAAATGGAAGCACTTCAACTCTTAGAGCCTTCTGTCTCAAGTTTTTTTGGACTACTTATTGTCTGTAACATACTTAATCAGTTCTACTAGAGTGCATTTGGTTGCTCTCTCTTGTGTATCATCTGTAGGTGAAGGGTCATTTGTTCCCCACTCTGTTGTATCCAGATTTCAAAGGGATAATTCATATATTTCCATCAGTTAAAACCTTTCCTACCAGTGAGTTGACTGCAATGCTCCTGTCCTTAATGGTCCATCCTTTTGAACCTGTCAGGGCCGGTGCAAGGATATATTGCGCCCTAGGCAAAACTTCCACCTTGTGCCCCACACCCCCTTCTTCCCCTCCCCTGGAGCATCGCTTATTATAAGCTTTCAAAAATGAATATTGCATAACGTGGCATTGTTCATTAGAATTAATACAAGGGGGTCAGAAGAAATGATCACAACTGGCCTGGGGGAGCCTAAGA
Source organism: Gopherus evgoodei (assembly GCF_007399415.2). Classification (NCBI taxonomy): domain Eukaryota; kingdom Metazoa; phylum Chordata; order Testudines; family Testudinidae; genus Gopherus; species Gopherus evgoodei. Next base: position 49,311,099 of record NC_044323.1, read on the forward strand.
GCAAGAAGGAGGCTGAGAATGCCTCCAGCTCACAGGGTCTCTAAATGTTTCCAGGTTCTGAGTACTTCGCTCTCTGGGGGGACCCTGGGGCAAGGAGGGCAGAGCCGGGGTCTCCCAGGGAGCAGGTGAGGATCTCCCTGGGGATCAGGGCTAGCTCCCCACATTGGCACAGTGCCACTGGGGGGTGTCAGTGTTTGGAAGCGGCACCTGCGCCAGCCCTTTCCCCTCCCCAGGTGCAGCGCATTGGAGGGCGAAGCTCGCCTGAGCTCAGGACCGAGTCCTGCCTTCCTCAATGGTTCCGTTCCTCGGCCGTGTTTGTCGCCGCACCCAGCCAGTTCTTTCCTCCTTGCTCCACCACTGACCATCCTGTATGGCGTCCTTCGCTGCGGGGGGAGGGTTTGTTATGGAGGCTTCGCTCTCTGCCCTGCCCCGCTCAGCTGACTCCCATGATGCCGGACACCACTTTTTGGTGTCCCCAAATCTTGGTGCCCTATGCGGCCACCTAGTTCGCCTAGTGGTTACACCAGCCCTGGAACCTGTTAATTATATCCTTTCTATCAAAACAGCATTTTTAGTGGCTATCACAGGGGTTGGCAACCTCTGGCATGCAGCTCACCAGGGTAAGCACCCTGGAGGGCTGGGGCAGTTTGCTTACCTGCTGCGTCAGCAGGTTCGGCCAATCGCGGCTCCTACTGGCCGCGCTTTGCCATCCCAAGCCAATGGGGGTGATGGGAAGCCACAGCCAGCACGTCTCTCAGCCCGTAGCACTTCCCGCCACCCCCATTAGCCTGGGATGGTGAACTGTGGCCAGTGGGAGCCGTGATCCTCCGAACCTGCCAATGCAGCAGGTAAACAAACTGGCCCGGCCCGCCAGGGTGCTTACCTTGCTGAGCCGTGTGCCAGAGGTTGCCGACCCCAGGGCTATCATTTCAACTTGCAGAGTGAGATACAGGTTTTGATGGCGGGCCCTCCATAACTGTATTCCGTAAGGACAGAGTTACTCTTGGGCTGCACCGGAAATTTTGAGTTTTTTTTATTTTAATTTAAATTAATTCATATATTTCCCAGAGTATTTTTCTGCTCCCAAGCTTCAAGGCTCTCCAATGGACACTCAGCTTCATAAACCTGAAGTTCTTAGAGCCCTGCTCTTTTACCTTTCTAGGCCAAAACTTTTCCGAAAAGTCTCCCAAGCTTGTATTAGCTGGTGAAAAATCCAAGGGAAAGGCTCTTGAAGTAGGTTTCAGATTCTATTAAGGTGTCTAATGTATTGAACAAACCACTCTGCCCCTCTCAAGTGAAGGCATACTCTTCTAGGACTCAGGCAACATCTGTACCTTGTTCTAGGTGAATCGCTGTTTCTGAGATATGTAGGGCAGCCACTTTGAGTTCTGCTCAGACATTTACCAATCACTACTCCATTCTAGATCAGATGCCCTATTTGGGAAGGATGTCTTACAGTTATTTAGATAGGACTCCTATCACTCACCTCCTTGAGACAATCACCTACAGTGGGATCCATGTGGGAAAAATGTTCCAAGAAGAGAGACAGGATCCTTACCCTATAGTAACTGAAGTTCAAGATGCCTTTGTCCACACAGCTCCCACAACCCATCCTCCTTCCCCGTGGATATGGAGGGGAGCTACCCCTTTACATCTGGACGTCTGTATGAACGAAGGAACTGAGTGCTGGGTTGGGGTGGCTAAGGCCATTTGTGCAGCTCCAATGGATGCTGCTGGTTAAAAGATTCCAGGCATGCACACATGGGTTACACACATCTATGGTGAGATCTGTGGGGACGAATGCATCTCCAACTCCAGAGACTGTAAGGAAAGTAACCTCTTTTTCATTGAATTTGAAGTCCAAAAAGTTCAGCAAAAAATTTAAAACAAAGGTTAGGACCTGTCTTGATTTTTTTTCACAGAAAATGTAAAACATTTTTCACCAACTGTATTATCAATTATTTGAACATTTTCAAATTGAAGTTCCACTGTGGTGTTGCTTGGGTGTTTTCATATATAGGTTTTTCTTGGTCGGAAAGTGAAAAAATCTCTACAATTAAACGTATCCATCCAGAGTAGGAGTGCAGAGTGAGGGCAGCCGGCTTCCGCAGTGTTACTGAGCATACTCAGTACAAATCTTGGGGAGGCACATGACGCAGAATGCCCCCCCCATGCGTCACCTCTGTATCCATCTACAGTAGTTAAAAGAAGGCATTATGGGCTCGATCCAAAAACCGCTGGAGTTGATGGAAAAGATTCCATTGAGTTCAGTGGGCTTTTAGATGTGCAGTTTCAAGTCTTTGTCATTGCGACTGAATATGGCTATTTTATACGGTTAAATTGGCACTTTTTTTTTTCTCCTCAGCGGAGCTTAATTTTATTTGAATGTTTCTGTCACCATCACAAGTGTCATGTGAAAAGCCATTTATAAAATCATATGCAGGTGTGCACTGTTCTAGTATGCAGGTGTGCACTGAAACTATTATTGGAGAACCTATAATTCAGCTGCTAAGCAACTGAGAATTACAGTTTAATTTCCTAGCCTTGAATAGTTCAAGTTGCTGGTGAATGTCAGGCATTTCAAGAAGCCCATTGAAATGCAGAGGATGTGGAGGAGATACCCGCATCAGAGCTATTCTTTTCAGGTGACAAATTTGAAATACTGTCCCATGATGTGTCAAACGAAGAGGTTTTGGAACAAACTGATAAATTAAACAGTTATAAGTCACCCAAACCAGATGGTATTCACCCAAGAGTTCTGAAGGAACTCAAATATGAAATTGCAGAACTACTAATGAGGTGTGGAGCATGCTGTCAGAAGTCTTAAAAGAGCAACACTCTGATGCGGAAACTACAGAACTCGAACTACCAAAAAAGAAAATCAACTTTCTGCTGCTGGCATCTGACTCAGATGATGAGAATGCACGTGTCAGTCCGCACTGCTTTGGATGGTTACCAAGCAGAGCCCGTTATCAGCATGGATGTATGTCCTCTGGAATGCTGGTTGAAGCATGAAGGGACGTATAAATCTTTACTGCATCTGTCACATAAATATCTTGCAACACTGGCTACAACAGTGCCATGCGAACACCTGTTTTCGCTTTCAGGTGACATTGTAAACAAGAAATGGGTAGCATTATCTCCTGCAAATGTTAACAAACTTGTTTGTCTGAGCAATTGGCTGAACAAGAAGTAGGACTGAGTGGACTTGTAGGCTCTAAAGTTTTACATTGTTTTGGTTTTGAGTGCAGTTATGTAACAAAAAATCTACATTTGTAAGTTGCACTTTCACAGTAAAAAGATTAAATTACAGTACTTGTATTAGGTGACTTGAAAAATACTATTTTTTTTTACAGTGCAAATATTTGTAATAAAAATAAATATAAAGTGAGCACTGTACACTTTAAATTCTGTTGTAAGTAAAATCAACTTTTTTGAAAATGTAGAAAATTTTTAAATAAATGGTATTTTATTACTGTTTAACAGTGTGATTTAATCGCGATTAATTTTTTTAACTACGCAATTTAAATTTTTTAACCGTTGGACAGTCCTACTCATAATACAAAAACCAGGGGTCACCCAATGAAATTAATAGATAGAAGGTTTAATACAAACAAGAGGAATTACATTTTTTAACACAATGCACAATTAATCTGTGCAACTCATTTCCCCAGGATGTTGTGATGACCAGAAGTATAACTGGGTTCAAAGAAGAACTAGATAAGTTCATGGAGGATGGCTCCACCGTTTCTGGCCAACGGGAGCTGCAGGGGTGGCGCCTGCAGGCAGAGGCAGCATGCAGAGCCCCCTAGCCACGTTTCCACCTAAGAACAGCACTGACAGGTTGTCACTTACAGGGAGCTGCCTGAGGTGAGTGCCTCCCGGATCCAGCATCCCGAACCCCCTCCTGCAGCCAAACTCTCCCTAGAGCCCGTGCCTCACACCCCCTCCTGTGGCCCAGCCCTGCACCCCTTCCCGCATTCCAAATCCCTCATGGCCGTTCCTCTGCCTTGGAGCAGCAGGGGACATGTCACCACTTCCAGGAAGCCATGTGGAGCCAGATAGGGAGGCTGCTGTCCTCATACCAACTGGACTATAAATCAGACTTTCTATGAAGATTAGAAATGCTGGTTTATAGAGCTATCCAGTTGGCACAGACCTGGATAAACACAACTTTTACTGTTATTTATTTTTGTGTATTAGTTGATGATTTACCACAGTGAATTTCCACTTCTGCAATTCGGAAATTAGCAAATTTCACAAAATGACCTTCGTTGTTCAGCATTTTTCAGCTTGTTATGGAAATGCTGTAAAACACAGAAACAAGTCTGTGTTCTTATCTGTAATGATTTTAAGGTATGGTCAATTGGAAAACTCAATTTGAAACATACAACTCCTGGCAAAGGTGAGTCTTCTCTTTCATATCTTTTGAGATGTTGACCTTAACAAAATGAACTGAAATCTCCAAGTGCTGTTAAGAAAGCTAACTACTCCATTTACTGGCTTTCAACAGGCTAAGAGCCCTGTTTTGACTGGTGAAATAGCAAAATTTTAGCTTGTTACTAAGTGGTTTCTTTGAAAGAATATTTTAGCATATAAAATGAAATGGACCAAATTGACCTGCTGTGTAACTCCACTGGAGTTACATCAAAGGCCAGACTTTATTTGGTTTACACTGGTGGAGCTGAGACACAAAGTCCACAGTGCAGAAAGCCCATCTAGGAAGAGTTTGCAGTGACAGAAAGTAACCACAATCTGCCCTTTGCTGGGGCCTGTCCAATGAAAAGGGTGCTGCTAACTGGGAAGGGGTTGTGGCCAGGCTGGGTGATGCAATAATTCAGCAGGGCCCTCCAGCAACCTCGCCAACAGGCAGGGCCGGCTCCAGGCGTTTGCCGACCCAAGCAGCCAAAATAAAAAAAAAAAAAAAAGGTGCCATTGCGATCTGCGGCAATTCAGCGGGAGGTCCTTCGCTCCCAGCAGGACTGAGGGACCCTCCACCGAATTGCTGCCGAATCCCTGAAAGTGCGCCCCACTCCCGAGGTGCCGTCCCAAGCACCTGCTGGTGCCTGGAGCCGTCCCTGCCAACAGGCCTCCTATTAAGCCCTGGCTGTAAACCAATTCAGCTTCCCACATCCCATATTCTCCTACTGGAGAAGCCATCCATTGTGGTAAGTCACCCAGCTTAGCTGCAGCAAGGGCACCTTCAGCGGCTCTTTGTTTGGATATGGCCTAATGTGTTTAAATGAATCTATCAAAACCTTGGGGAAATAACCTGCTGTGCTTTTCTTTGTTTTAAACATGTTTATTGTTTTTGTTCTATTATGTGCTTATATTTCATATAAAACATACATAAATACATACACAAGATGGAAATAGCGCATAAATAATGCAGTTCAATGTTCAGTTTTTGCAAAACCTGAATCCATAAAGGTCATGCAGGGCAGTGATTATTAAAGTAACAAAATAGATAAATAAATGTGAACATAGTCTAGGGACTTATATAGACTACACTGCAAAGGTATGCAATAGCTTCATGTCTGACCAGACATCCTTGTATTTTTTCCAGGCATTTCTGAGGCATTTTTTCCCATTAATGCATCAGTAGAGAGCTAACTCAGCCAGTCTGTGAATGAGGAAGGAGTTGTTGATTTCTATTTTCTCAAAATAACTTGTTTGGCCACTAGAATAATTATTGGAATCCATTTCTTAATGATAAATGGTAAGTCCAACTTATCTAGCACCTCTAAAATACACTAGCTTAGAGAAGGGAAAAGAGTTTTAAAAAAAAGGTTTTTGAGAGTATAGTATTCCAGAATACATCAATATCCCACTTTTCAAAGTCCCACAGAGAGTTTGTTTACAAGTTTTCTTTTGTGCATAAAATTGAAATTTTATTATACCACATTTGTAGTTACAAGATGCCAGGTGGTTCAAGAATGGCTCAGACCTGATTGTGACAAAATACCTGTAGTTGCCGTCAGCAGTAGGGTCATACCTGACCTTTCTAATGTAAGCAGGATCTGAATTAATGCTTTCCTGACAGTTAGCTGGGAGAGGAAGAGACTTTGGGCGTGTTTATGTAAATGTGGTTAGCTCCTGCTCTGTTTATATATTCATCAGATACAGCAGTGTCAAAGTAATCAACTTTGGCTGGTGTTGGGTACAAATGACCTTAGTACTGAATGCAGGGGTCATGAAGTATGGTTACCAATGTTGTAATTATTGTAGGAATACAGGAAAGCAGGACTGTGCTTACCCTGTCCCAAATGAGGGTGCCACCCTCAGTTGAAAGAACCTCATTAAGCTAGAAACTCGAATGTCAGAACCCTGTAAAAGTAAGAGGAGTGGGGACAGGTATCCCCAGCCATGAGACTGCACACCCTCAAGGGTCCTCCCTAGACTGGTTTAACCTGTTCCTCTCCACTGTTCAAAGAATAGAGCTAAATAGGCTTCATTAGGACCCTCTTTGTTATGTTCAATGCCCAATAAGAGCTGAAATCACTTATGGTAGGACTGTGTTTCTGTCCTGCCTGTTAAGAGCTAAAAATCACCGAGAGCTGAAATCACTTGAGATAAGGCAATGTTTCTGTCCAGTCTGCAAAGAGCTGAAAATTACTAAGAGACTGATGTGCAGAGGTCATAGAGCGAGGCAGGTGGTAGCAGAAGCTGACTGTCAGTCAGCTGGTGCATGAACAGGTGTGATGAGTGGCCAGCAGGGCAACTGATGTAGAGGCTCAGTGAGAATGGTGAGCAGGTGGCCAGTAGGGTGGCAGCGGAGATGTGTGTTGAGCAGTCAGCAGGGTGGCTGGTGTAGAGGTGCAGCAGAGAGATGAGCAGGCAGGTGGCCAGTGGAAGCAATGAGCGGGCAGCTGGCAGGAGCGGCCAGTGAGTGGCTAGCAGACAGGGGCTGTGAATGAGTGCCTGAGCAGTGAAGTGAGTAAGGTACCTCTTTACCCCACCCAGGGGAGGAGGTGAACTCTCCAGATGCACCCCTGAACTCTGGGTCTGCACTGACCAGGAACAGCACCTGTGAGTGGGGTGCAGAGAAGGGTTGGGCACGTGAAAGGGGCTTTTGGGTTGCTGGACTTAACCTGAGGAGAAAAGGACACTGTCTATCCTACTTGGGAGTGGGTCTTTTACTCATGGTTTGTTTATGCACCCTGTTTGCGGTGTTTTCCCAAATTAATACCCAGTTACTTTCCTTTTATTAAAAGTTTCTTTTCTACACTCAGACTCTGTGCTTGCGAGAGGGGAAGTATTGCCTCTCAGAGGCACCATGGCATGGTGCTTAAGTTTCCCAGGTTACTGGATGGGGGCTTGAGCTGGTTCTGTGTGGATCAATGGAAAGGACCCCTTAGGTACTGAATTCAGCCCTGGTTGTTACTGCCTCCATCTGGCAGAAGGGTTACTCTCTCATGAACAGTTCCACTGATTTAATAGGGTCACTGAAGCTATTCACATAAATAAGGGTTAGTGGACCTATTAGCATATGTAAGGGATGCTGGATCTCATTCAAAGCATTGTGAGAATGGGAAAAGATATGTTGAAGCATATTGAGGTATTTCCATTTGTTAAAGTCTATATGAAAAACAAGGACAAATGAAGGGAGGTGTATTGTAGATTCAAAGACACCTTTTAGAGATGTGGCAAGAAATGTGGAGGGAGATAGGCAGGTGAGCTCAAAGGTTCTGCCAAGTGAGAGTGAAGAAATTGATACAGGAGACTAAGTATGCATTTGTTCAAGGTCTATAAAGTGGATAGAGTTGCATCCACAGAGCATTGGAGTGCCTTCTCTGATTATATAGTCTCTTAGGTAGCTAGGGTGCTAACCTTCTGGGTTTGAGACTGTCAGGGCTTGTTGTACAGGTATTTTTCAAGTTAAGCATTAAAGACTTATCTGGACGAATTCCTGAAAAAAATATTGCTATTTTCCCAGCAGATAACTCTGCAGATGGAAGCCATGAAATTTCACCCTTAAACATTTTTAGAGATTTTCATGAAAAACATTTAAAAAAAATCTCATTTCTCCATGTGACAGTGTACATAGCTGAGCTGATGACTTTGCACACCTCTGTGCAAGCATGCCATGCCATGAATAGGCTTTAGGGATGCTAAGCAAAGAAAGTACCTGCTTGCTGCATATACTATGTCTGGGCTTTATTGTAATGGTGCATGTCCAGAGTGAGCCACACTTCTGCATGTGCCATTTCATCTACAGGTACCCAGATATTCTGGGCACTAAAACATTTCCACAAAGTTAGTGTTTCTGGGAGTGACAGCTCAGCAACAAGTGCAGGATGTTGCTTCAGGGGGTAAGTAGAGGTACTTAGAATAAACTGTACAGACTGTCTATTGGTTACAATGTGCTTACAGTTTAGACGTACACCAGATCTTCAGGGGATGACCTGACCACTTATTGTATCTAGCAGAATTCCATGAGTTTTGTCATGATGCTTTTGGTATTCAGGCTCTTTTTATTATAATGGACCTAGAAGATTAGGCTACCAAATGTTTTGTTGCTGTTGTTATCGTAGTGCTATGGAGGAGCCCTAGTCATGGACCAGGACCACGTTGTGCTAGGCACTGCACAAACACAGAACAAAAAGTGGGTCCCTGCCCCAAATTGCTTACAATCAAACTATAAGAGGAGACAACAGGTGGATACAGACAAGAGAGAACAAGAAAACAATGAGATGATATTGATTAGCATGATAAACAGTGGTCTTGGCCCATCAGCAGCCTAACTGATGTCAAGTTTTTTTTGTAGGCATCGCAACAAAGGAAAGTTTTAAGGTGGGGTTTGAGGGAGTTTTGTGGATGTTTATTGGGAGCTTCTCCCAAGCAGGAGGGGCAGTTACTGTTCTACATCATTCTTGCAGTACAATGGGTGATCAAACTGCGGCCCATCAGGGTAATCCACTGGCAGGCTGCTAGACTGTTCGTTTACATTGACTGTCCGCAGGCACGGCCACCCGCAGCTCCCCGTGGCTGCGGTTTGCCATTCCTGGCCAATGGGAGCTGCAGGAGGCGGCGGCGGCAGCTAGCATGTCCATGCAGCCCGCACCGCGGGAACAGCGAACCATGGCCACTGGGAGCTGTGGGCAGCTGTGCTTGCGGATGGTCAATATAAACAAATGGTCTCACGGCCTGCCAGCGGATTACCCGGATGGGCCACAGGTTGCCCACCACTGTAGTCTGTGTTAACTTAAGGATGGTCAGTCAACACCAACCTAAAAAAATGTTATGGAATTGTCAATATCACCATTATTTCAAATGTGATAGAACAGGACTTGTCACAGTTTTTGGATACAGTTTTGGACATCTTGCTCCTCCTATCTGATATATGTCAGAAATGACATGTTTGATGGGGTGGGGGGTTGGGAGGATGTGGATAAAGCAGAACCAGCAACAATTGCTCTTGGAGCAACCCCTCCTTGTTGGCTGATCTACGACTGGAAGGTAGAATGATGTTTTATTTCCTGAGGGTTAATCAAAAACAAAATGGTGGGAAATGAAAATAAGAGATGAACCTTAGAGGATATTGAGTTTCTAATTCTTAATCTGATTTTGTGGTTTATAATATGAGGAGATGATAAAGTTAGAGTTTTAGCCTTGTTGCAGAGGATTCTGGTGTCTTGAGTTTACTAAAACAGGTCCAGATTGGGGTGTTTAATCCACAACCCAAGATGGAGAAGATGCAGATGGGTTTGTCTGCTGCCCTCAGACAAAATTCTTCCTGAGAGCTCCTTGGAAGTGTCCATTGCAATGGTGGAAATTCTGTTGCCCCTTCAAAAGGGTCAGAAGCCGGTTGTCTGCTGCAGAAACAGAGGTGCTGTTATGTCCTGCCCCCTTCCTGCTTCCTTTTGGATAGCAAGCATCCAAGGAAAGAAGATGGTAAGGGAAGCAACATTTTTAAGTGCTGTATGGCCCCTCTATATCTGTACAAGTCTGGGCACAATCCAAGCCCTTAACTTCTTTGTTATACTTGCTGTTATATAGCTGGATCTAGTCATTAAATGCAACTTTGGTTCTTGTCTTTATATAGAAATACACCCAGTTAATATGTAGGTAAATAAACTAGTCTTCCCTCTGCTGTTATGTCAAAGGCAAACCATTTTCTATGAAGTGTTTCATTTGAGAAAAAGGAAATATAAACTTTTCTAAAGCACTTGTTTACTTCATTGAATCTAATCTGACCCTTTCATACCTAGTTCTCAAAACACTTTTGAATAAAATGAAGCCGCCGCTGCTGTTTCTGAGGATGCTTTTGGCTGAATTATAATTTTGGCTATTTGGGGATGAGGAGAAAGAAAAGCCTAGGGCACTAAAGGAGTTATTTGTTCTCATCTCTCTGTATGCCACCAACCTTTTCACATATAGTGATGTGCTGAAGTGCAGGGTTGTTGTTTTTTTCTTTTCCCCTATTTAAGCTTGCCAATGCTCTTCGAATAACAGACGTGTCTGTGTACTGTACAAATATGATCAAAGAGCCGACTGGTTTGCTGAAGCCTGGTAAGTACGCTAATGGTTCACATAAGACTCACAGGTCGGAGCTTTCATTCACTTAATGAGACAAATGGGTCTTTAAAAGTGTGACTTGTGGGGTCAAAAGGTGATGACAACTTTGCTAACTTTTCCCTCCCCGGAATTGTGCTAAAGTTTTGTGCTGTGGCCTGAACTTTTGATATAAGCAACTTCATTCTCATCCCAGCTCATCATGTTAGTTATTCCCTTCACACTGGATGTATCTTACGATTCATCTGAGTCACCAACTGCAATTTGCACTTGTTGCACAGAACTCTCAAACCATCAGTTTGTCTGTTCATGATATTTTGCCCTTCATGATGCATCTTTTTATTACCATAGGAACTACTTCAAGTTTAAATATAGTGGCTAATTTTTTCAAGTCAAAGAATAATTAGGAACAACAATATTACAGGTTCTTAAGACAAATAGGTATGAAAACCTGAGACATTAGAAATCTAAAAATGCCTGATAGATATACTTAGGCTGCTAAAAAAATTAATGAGATTATCGTTTGATGTAAAATGCAATACCTGTCCAGGACATACTTGTAGCTTTATATACACATCAGAAGACTCCATCTGAGAGCTATAATCACTGTGATGATTTTAATTATCACTGCAACATGCTGTACAGAATACACTTTCATTAAAGCAAATGAATTACCAGTTAGTTAGTTAAAGTGTAGTAATTTGTAAAGGTTTTTACTTCGCTTTCTGCCTTAAGAAACTTGGGTACATCTTGTAAGATGGAATATGGGTGCTACTGTGGTAGCTGTTTCCAACTGGTGTTTTAAATCAGATACTATGATTAATAGCACATTCTACACCATTGTTCTTCAGTTTGGCTGTTTCATAAATACCAGGTGTATTCCTTAGCAGTGATTAAAAGCAAAACCACATTGTTTCGTGTCTTTCATTTTATAGTAGCGCCCTCCCTTAAACAGAAATTTAGTTGGGCAGTTTGGGGTCTCAAAACATGCTGTGTTCTGAGGGATAAAGACATCCTTTGCCCAGGTCACAGGGCTGATCTGATACTGTTTACAGTAATCTTGGGCTGTACAAATCCTGGAGGCTGCTGTATCTCTGCCTTATGAAGGCTGCATTGGCCATCCAAATCGTGCTCTTGCCACTCCTGCATAGCAAACTAACAGAATCTCTCTGTTTAGAGCCTCTTATACCCACAGAGAGTATAAGGGGATCGCAGGATTTCCCACTACAACTGCTGTCAAATTCACCCACTGTGCCATGTTGCATTACACTGCAAGAATATCATCCCTCCTTTTGAAAGGTTCTTAGTCACTGAGCTATGCTTGATTGCTGCCATGGAAGTGGTGGATTAGCTGAGTTTGCACTACTGCTATACTGAAATCTCATTCTCTTCTAGCAAAAGAAACACAGTAACTATAAAGTTACCAGTAATACCTACCAACCCCTTTCCAAGGCAATTGCCCTCAGAAATGATCTTCACTGTTAAGGAATCAAGAAAAAAAGACCACTTCTTAAAAGGAACATAAACTTCAATAATTTAGTCTTATTTTGTGAAGAGCATCCTCAACTCCTGGGAATTGAAAGTGTTCAGTACTTCACAGGATCAGGCCTTCAATCTGGCAACAAGTAGTTTTCTATGGAGTCTAAGTGAATATCTCATGTAGAAAATATTGTATTAAATAAGACTGGAAGTACAGCCAACAAAATAAAAATCACATTTTAGAACCCCCTGGCAAACAATAAGCACAATAGAAAAACCATGTAACATTTTCAAAGAAATTATATCAATTTTAAATTTAAAAATGGGTGGGTCTCGTGTGTGTGTGTGGCTCAAATTTGAATTGATAAGTGATACGTTCTAATGAGATACACTTAATCCACCCTCCTTGAATCTCCCTGACCTTGGAAACTGCTCAGTTATTGTGGAATTGTGTACGATGAAATGAAAAGCTCTTCCCTACATCAATCCGTTCTCATCAGTAGTTCTAAGATGGGAAAGTGTTGTCTATTTCAGAAGTGCTTTTAAGGGAAGTGTTGTCTAATTCTGCTGGGCTATCTAAGTATTAAGTCCCACTCTAGAGTTACATTTTCATTTTTTATTCTTTTATACAACAGCTCTTAGCTGCTTGTTTCTCATGACCCTTTCATTCAGTCTTCTGTTTTAGTTTTCTCTTTATTTATTGAGTTTTTAAAATGTTTCAGCTTTTATTCACAGCCTCTTCTCGTGAGTTTTTCCTTCACAGTATTATATAGTCATCAGTATTTCACTTACTCAAATGAAATCTTCATTCTTAAGTAATTTCTCCACACAGTCCAAGTCGAAGTCTAATCTCAAAAAGATCTCCTGAGACGTGGCCTTGCGTACAGTGTGAATGGTACAACATTCACTTCAAATCTACACCTTGAATCCCCAGAATCCTCTTTTTTGGCTGAAAGGCGGTATGTAAATTGTTACACAACCGGGGTGAAAGTAACTTACAGGACTTACCAGTACTGCCGGAGTCCTGAGGGAGGAGTGGCCTCATCCGGAAGAGGCGTGGCCTCTCAAGATTTAAAGGCCCTGAGGAACCAGCTGTGGCTGGGAGACCTAGAACCTCTAAATCAACCAGGGGCTCCCAGCTGCAGAGGTGGCTGGGAGCCCTCAGGAGCAAATTAAAGGTCCCGGGGCTCTGGCCGTCAGGGGGAACCCCGAGCTTTGCGGGGCTGGGGCAGGGATTTAAAGGGCCCAGAGCTCCTGCCACTGAGGTAAGCCCGGAGCCCTTTAAATCCTGGCCCCAGCCCGGCCGCCAGAGCTGTGGCCGGGATTCAAAGGGCTCTGGGCTGCCGCAGCCGCGGGGAGCTTTGAGCCCTTTAAATCCCCGCCCCAGCCCAGCCCCTGGAGCCGCGGCCGGGATTTAAAGGGCTCAGGGCTGCCCGCAGCCGCTGGCAGCCCAGAGCCCTTTCAATCCCCACCTTGGAAGTCGATGCAGTCCAGCACGGCGTACTGGCTCTTGCCGATACACCGGACTGGACCGGACCGGCTTACTTTCACCTCTGACTGTATGTATGTGTATGAATGTGTCAAAAACAATGCAGCTACAGCCTGCCACCGACCAGCAGTGACCCCAGCAACCGGCCCTTGTGGGCTGCTGCCTGCAGAGAGCCAGCAGGTGCCGCTGGGCTGAGTCTGCCAAGGAGTAAGTAACCAAGGCAAAAACCACAGCCAGCCACCCAGGGAGGGAGCCAGGGGCAAGGGAGGGGAAGTCAGGGGTGAATGAAGGACAACTGGAATAGCCTTCATGAAATATACAAGAGATTTAGAGAAAGTTTGGCAATTTCAGCCTCTGCACTCTGCAGTAGGACAAAACAAAAAGAGATCTGAGATTGCACCCAATGTCCTAAGGACATTTCAGGTGTTTAAATCAATATGTAAAGAGGATGAATTGGAATGAAAACTACTATTTCTTTCAAAGGAGGCACAATAATGTCCCTGAATATTCAGTTTTCCCCTCCAATCCCTTTGTGGTTTTGTCTATGGGGGCTATTTGCTTTCCCTGTGAATCTTTAGTTGCTTTAGCAAAATTGCTTTGCCCAAAATAAACCTAATCATCATGGCACCTCTTTCCACCGTGTTCTCCATGTTTTTTGTGTTCTTTTTTTTAAACAGTAACATTTCAAAGAGGATCTGCAAGCAGTTTGGACATCACAACCATGATCCTCTGCTAAGAAGGGCATGGGATAGATTTGAACTTGGAAATGGTTCCTGATTTTGATTGTGTTTAGGAGATCCCCTCATCCCAGGGGCAGAAAAGAACTGCCCCTGCCATGGTCACACACGCCCAGCAACAACTGGGAGTGAAATTAACAAGGATGCCAGAAATGTTTCCTAACTCTACGCACTGAACTGCACAGGGAACAGCTGAGTTTAAACTGTTCTTTTGCAGGCAGCAGCAGCAGCAGGCATCTCAGCCAATGTCCCTACTGCAAGCTAAAGCCTAGAGGAGAACCCCTGCTGGGGTTGGTTGGGAAGGAATGCAGAGCCTTGTCTGCAGCCTGGCTGGAGGAGGGGGAGGTAGGAGCCAAGAAACCAATGTAACAGTGAGTTTTCCCTTTCCACCTGTTTTTATTAGCTCTGGATTTAAGCTGTGCAGCCAAATGCTTGTATTTGTTGTCAAGTATCAGAGGGTAGCCGTGTTAGTCTGGATCTGTAAAAGCAGCAAAGAATCCTGTGGCACCTTATAGACTAACAGACGTTTTGGAGCATGAGCTTTCGTGGGTGAATACCCACTTCCTCAGATGCATGCATGTATTCACCCACGAAAGCTCATGCTCCAAAACGTCTGTTAGTCTATAAGGTGCCACAGGATTCTTTGCTGTATTTGTTGTGTATATTAGTATTGGAGAGATCCCCTCATCCCAGGGGCAGAAAAGAACTGCCCCTGCCATGGTCAAACACACCCTCCCCTCGACCCCCTCCCCCTAGCTACTGTGAGTGAAATTAACAAGGATGCCAGAAACCTAGCCCTAGGGGCTGAACCATCAGGGAACAGCTGAGTTTAAACTATTTTTATGCAGGGAGAATGCTTCTCTCTCCCTCCCTCAGTCAGTCTCCTTTTCTTACTGGTCCTCCGTACCGGTCCGTACCAGCTTACTTTCACCTCTGTACACAACATTCACTAGCACAGACCACAGCCACCTAAGAGTCAGGAAATATTTGTGACTCGTGTTGTGAGAAACAGCGTAGCCATGATTATGATCTTGATGCTGATATAACAAACTGTGCTCTCCTACTGCCCAGGCATTAGATACCATGGTGTTCAGTGGGCACTAAAATTTAGATCTACAGCACCAAAAGTGAAGCCTTTTACTCCTTTAGCAGTGAGAATTTTGTAGACTTTTGGTCACAAGCATTAGGCCAGCGTGTCACACAATCCTCCTGCTTAATAAGCTTACCAAGTCCCTGAAGTCCACACAGGAGTGTGACTCTCAGCTGAGCGTACCCTTATTAGGGCCCTACCAAACTCACGGTCCACTTTGGTCAATTTCACTGTCATAGGATTTTAAAATATTGTAAATGTAATGATTTCAGCTGTTTAGATCTGAAATTTCATGGTGGTGTAATTGTATAGATCCTGACCCAAAAAGTTGTTTGAGGGGTGGGGTTTGGCCAGGTTGCAAGTTTATTGTAGGGGGAGTTGCAGTACTGCTACTCTTACTTCTGCACTGCTGCTGGCGGCGGTGCTGCCTTCAGAGCTGGGTAGCTGGAGAGCAATGGCTGCTGGCAGGGAGTCCAGCTATGAAGGCTGAGCCACCGCCAGCAGCATCACAGAAGTAAGGATGGCACGGTACGGTATTGCCACCCTTACTTCTGCGCTGCTGCCTTCAGAGCTAAGCCCTAAGTCAGTAGCTGCCACTCTCTGGCCACCCAGCTCGGAAGGCAGCCGTGCAGAAGTAAGAGTGGCATGGTATGGTATTGCCACCCGTACTTCTGTGCTGCTGCTGATGGGGTGTTGCCTTCAGAGCTTGGCATCTGGCCAATAGCTACTGCTCTCCTGCTGCCTAGTTCTGAAGGCAGCACAAAAATAAGGGTGGCAATACTGCAATCCCCCTAAAACAACCTTGTGATCCTCTGGCAACTCCCTTTTGGACCCCCAATTTGAGAGACACTGGTCTCCCCCATGAAATCAGTATAGTATAGGGTAAGAGCACACAGAAGACCAGATTTCACAGTGGGAGTCCAGATTTCACGGATGTGAATTTGGTAGGACCCTAACCATTATGTTTAAAAAAAAAAAAAAATTGACAGATGTATAGACACCACAGTGATTCCAAGTTCTATCCCCTGTTAACTTTCAGCACCAAAAACAAAGACTTCTAATACTTGAGCTGAAATAACTTCTTTAGCTACTACTAGTAATTGGTTCCTTATCCTCTTTTCATCCACTGGGGAGAAACAATCATATAAACAAAGACCTTTGGGTGATCACAGTGATAACTTGCTGCTAGGGATGATTGATGATTTTCTTTCCAAACTGTTTTTGAACACAAAATTGAATTATCTACCCAATGAATTTTTTCATGAAGTGTCTGCTTTCCAGGGAAAAATTTGATTTTTTTTAATTGAAAAAAACAAATATTCAAATATTTCAACCAAAACTGCAAATGTTTTGATTAAATTATCCTGTCATGGTGCCTCATGGAAGTTGTAGTCTTGAACAACTCTGGCTGAATCTTTCTGAGAGCTTCCACTGCTCTTGCACACACTGCTAAAATGGTCCAACAAGCTGGCTTCCTGGCAATGCTGTCCTGGTGCGGGGCACACCTCTTTTACCCTCTCATAATGTCTCCCACAGTAAATGCCTCATTATGGGTATGGAACCCTGGGCAGCTGCTCGCCTTTACTGTTGTCTCACTGCATGTACCTCTTGGGGTGTTGTGCCTCCTACAGCTTTCATTATTTCTCTTGAGGCTTCCGCTGTACACCTTTCTAATGTGAGATTGCCTTCCTAGAGCAGCTGCTCCCTCAGGTGGTGATCCCAAGTGCTGCAGACTATCCTGTCCTGAATCAGAGAATCTGTCAAGTCCCAAAAATTGCATGTAGCAGCTAGTATGCTTAAGGCAGTAACAAAGGGCTCTATCCCCTCCCCTTTGGATTGGTCTCTAGAGAGAAACCTGTGTCATTGCACAGTTTTTGTTCTGTGTCAGGGAAAAATAGCTCTCCAGGGCTCCTAGGATGTTGTAATGCTTGAGGCAGTGGTGACCTTCGGAGTGCTGCAGCCATCTTGGCCATGTTCCCCAGTAAAGTTAAAATAATAGTTTCATTTCCCAGCTGTTGTCATCCTGCTGCATGGCCAAGTCTGTGTACAGCTCAAACTCCTTCCACTAGACCCATCTGTGGCTAGGTTTGTGTCTGAAAAATCCAAGAGTCTGGGGGACTTCAAGTTTCATGGCTCACTGCCAGACATGGTACTTTATGGACACGTCATTCAGATGCTGCCACCATGTTTCATTCGGAAAGAGTAAAACTGAATGCAGGTTAAGTTGAACAAGTGGAAGTTCATTAAATCCTGTGAACTTCTTTGGCCATCAGGCTGAGTTGTTTCAAGCCAAACTCATTGTATTCTCTGTTTTCCTGGTGCCCTGTCAATAGCAGTCCCTCCAGGAAACGTGGGCCTCTGACTCCGGTTCCACTGATCATGATCCACTCCATTTCTTTTATATCATATTTTAATAGTGATTTTATTTTTTGTTAAGGAATGGGGGAATCATCTAGAAGTAAACAAATGAGCCTTATGAGGTGTGACCTCACATAAGGTTCAGCCCAGGGTTAGTCCAAATTAACCAGACGGTAAATCAATTACCAAAGCATGTATTCAGTTTTCATTTTAACTAATGAAGCTGTATGTAGAAAACAATAGAGATCATGTGAGTCAAACAATACAATCTGCCGAGTAACCTCTAGAGCTTGTCTAGCTTTGTCTTCTCTTCCTTGCTTCTTGCATGATTGAGCACATGTGAGTTGGAAGTCACTCTAGTCAGGCCTCGGAAAATCAATGATTTAGGTTAAAAGCGAAATCAATGATTTAGGTTAAAGCTAGTTGTTATAACATGACATGAATAGATACAAAAATTATGAAGTCAGGTGTGACACTTGGGGCTTGCTTCTGCTCTAAATGAAGTCAGTGGAAGTTTTGCCATTGACTTCAACGAGATTGAATGTGGGCTTATTTGTATATAAGTACCCAGAATGCTTTTCCAGCAGATAACTGTTTTCATAACAGTACCATAATCTGATGTCCACTGGTATCCATGTATGGTAATTCCTTTGCTGGGGCCAAGAAATTCAGTTTTCTTTTCATTCGTCTATGTGGGGATGAGAATTGCCCCTGTGGAAGAAGTAAGGTCAGACCCACAAACTCCAAGGCTCCCTTGCGTCCACAGGGAGAAAAGGGACATCTGCATGGAAGTCTAGTGTCTCTGTATTGGCTCTAGAATCCCTGCTGCTCTAACCGTGCTCTCTGACAGTATAGGTCTATTGGAATTGCATTGCCAAGAACCCTTCAGTGCCTGCTTATGGGAAGTCCCTTTGGCTAGATTAGCTTTCCTCTTTGATCTCTGCTAGGAACTGAATCTCCCCCCGTCCTTTTGGCCACCTTGCCTCCTCCCCATTCATGGATGCCCAGACCCAGAGAGCTCTCAGTGAGAGAATGAGGGAGCACTACCAGAGCTATCTGATCCCTTCTGCCTATTTCTCTGGGGAGAGGAGCTGAACTGCACACACTTATTTTTATTATTAACATTTATTCATCTCACAGTAGTACCTAGACACTTCAGTCTGCTCAGTGCCCTATTGTGCTAGGCAAATACAAAGATGGTCCCTATCCCAAAGGGTAAGCTCTCTCTGCATGCAGTTTTTAAGTAGATGACCTGCCCCTGAGCTCCCAGTGGGAAGCCAGCTGATAGCTTTGAGTGAGTTTACTTGTGTGTCTATTCTGCAGTTCTTGGAATACCTGGCAAAAGGGATTGTGAAAAGGAAGGTTTTCTTCACATCTAACCTCTGTATTTGAGTGAGGCTATGAAATTACTCATTGAAACATTATGCAGCTCAGATGCTCTATTCAGATTTTAATTACCTGTGGATGCCTATTTCATATTCCTATTATTGGTGGACACAATGCATGTTACTGCCTCTCCATAGTCATTTACATATTATAAGGGTCAAAGTGTTTCCTGCTTGTGGTTTTAAAGTCCCATTGCACCATTTTATGCCTGATCTATCATTTATTCCAGGCCTGTATTTTAAAATGCAGGCTCTCAATACAAAATGTATTTTTATATGAACTACTGTGGCAATATCCAAACAACTTTTTAAAATAAAAAGTTGAATAACCAGCTCCCCATGTGTGACAAAAGAATAATTGGTTAGTAATGTCAGAACTGATGTCTGCTTTCTAAAATGTTTAACATCTGCATATCAGAAATATATGGTATTGAGATTGGTATTGAGAAAAATATAACTGGATTCAAAAAACAATTAGATAAATTCATGGAGGATAGGTTCATCAATGACTATTAGACAAGATGGTCAGGGGTGCAACCCCCTAACATAGAATATTAGGTTTGAACAAGACCTCCGGAGGTCATCTAGTCCAATCCCCTGCTCAAGGCAGGACCAACACCAACTAAATCATCCCAGCCAAGGCTTTGTCAAGCCGAGCCTTAAAAACCTCTAGAGATGGAGATTCCACCACCTCTCTAGGTAACCCATTCCAGTGCTTCCCCACCCTATTAGTGAAATAGTGTTTCCTAATATCCAACCTAGAGCTCCCCCACTGCAACTTGAGACCATTGCTCCTTGTTCTGTCAAATGCCACCACTGAGAAAAGTCAAGTTCCATCCTTTTTGGAACCCCCCTTCTCTGATAGAAGGCTGCTATCAAATGCCCCCTCACTCTTCTCCTCTGCAGACTAAGCAATCCCAGTTCCCTCAGCCTCGTAAATCATGTGCTCCAGCCCCCTAATCATTTTTATTGCCCTTCGCTGGACTCCTTCCAATTTGTCCACATCCCTTCTGTAGTGTGTGTGGAGGGGAACGACCAAAACTGGACACAATACTCCAGATGTGGCCTCACCAGTGCCGAATAGAGGGGAATAATCACATTCCTCGATCTGCTGGCAATGTTCCTACTAATACAGCCTGATATGCTGTTGCCCTTCTTGGCAACAAGGACACACTGCTGACACATATCCAGCTTCTGGTCCACTGTAATCCCCAGGTCCTTTTCTGCAGAACTGCTGCTCAGTCAGTCAGTCCCCAGCCTGTAGTGGTGCATAGGATTCTTCCATCCTAAGTGCAGAACTCTGCACTTGTCCTTGTTGAACCTCATCAGATTTCTTTTGGCCCAATCCTCCAATTTGTCTAGGTCACTCTGGACCCTATCCCTACCCTTCATCATATCTACCTCTCCCTGCAGTTTAGAGTCATCTGCGAACTTGCTGAGGGTACAATTAATCCCATAATCCAGATAACTGATAAAGATGTTGAACAAAACCTGCCCCAGGACCAACCCCTGGGGCACTCTGCTTGAACCCACTGCCAACTAGACATCAAGCCATTGATCACTTACCCATTGAGCCTGACAATCTAGCTAGATTTTTATCCATTTTATAGTCCATTCATCCAATCCATATTTTTTTTAACTTGTTGGCAAGAATACTGTGGGAGACCATATGAAAGGCTTTGGTAAAGTCAAGATATATCACATCCACCACTTTCCCCAAATCTGAAGAGCTAGTTATCTCATCATAGAAGGCAATCAGGTTGGTCAGGCATGACTTGCCCTTGGTGAATCCATGTTGACTGTTCCTGATCACTTTCCTTTCCTCCAAGTGCTTCAGAATGGATTCCTTCAGGACCTGCTGCATGATTTCGGGGACTGAAGTGAGGCTGACCAGTCTGCAGTGTCCCTAAATCTCCAACTGCTGGAAGCTGGGACTGGATGAAAGGGGCTGTATCATTTGAAATTTCCCTGGTCTGTTCAGTCACTCTGAAGCACATGGCACTGGCCACTATCAGAGAAAGAATACTGGACTAGATGGACCATTGTGCCAACCCAGTATGGTTCATTTCCTTTGCTTCTCAAAAATACCTAAAACAAAAACATTCTGGCTCAAACAAAACATTTTTCATGCGACCTGAAATGAATTTTTTTCAACTTCTTATTCACCAAAACTTCAGAAAAATTTCATTTGGTTTGACCTGAATTTTTTTGTTTTGGAATCAGAGAACTGAAAAGTCAGTTTTTCACACTGCTCTCTTATCTCTATTCTTCTTCCATTAGTCCCTTCAAAATCTCTCTGTCTTATAAGAAGGCCATACTGGATTGGCGCAATGGTCTATCTAGTCCAGTATTCTTTCTCTGATAGTGGCCGTGCAGAAGTAAGGGTGGTAATACCATACCATGCCATCCTTCTGTGCTTCTACTGGCAGCAGCTGTACCTTCAGAGCTGGGCTCCCAGCCGGCAGCCACTTCTTTCCATTGGCTGAGCTCTGAAGGCAATGCCACCGTCAGCAGCAGTGCAGAAGTAAGGGTAGTGGTACCGCAACCTCCCTCCCCCACAATAACCTTCTGACCACCCCACAACTCGTTTTTGGATCAGTCCCCTTACAATTACAGCACCATGAAATGTCAGATTTAAATAGCTGAAATGATAAAATTTATGATATTTAAAATCCTATGTCTGTGAAATTTACCAAAATGGACTGTAAATTTGGTAGGGCCCTAGTTATGTGAGACTGTGTCCAAAGCCTTAGTAAAGTCCAGCTATATCACATCATTTGCTTTCCCCTGATGGGAGCAGAGAGCTTCTTACCTTCTAGAGCTTCAGGCCACAGGGTTTATGATATCATAATCTTTGGTTTGTAATGTGCTCAGGGAACCTTCAGAATGAAAGATGCTGTATTATACATAAGAGAGTTTTATAGTAGCACTTGTGCTCTGTTTATAGAGTATCCATATATGTAAGATGTTGTCACTAATTACATTGCTAGTTTGTGAGAGTCATATGATAAAAATGAGCCAAGTAATTTGCAGAAAAGGAGCTAATCTAGCGCTGCAGAAATAAGATTTTCAATTCTGCATTGCCAGTGACTATGTGAGAGTTTGAAAAGCACCTATCAACCAACAAATCACAATCATTTAAAAAAAAGAGAGAGAGAGAGATGGCAAAATTCACCTAATCTAATTCCCAGCACTCACGCAGGTCCAGACTCAAATTGTTTTTGACAGGGAGACAGAATGGAAATGGAAATGGGTCAGAGCAAAGCCCTGGGAATGAACTCTGAATTCCAATCAATGTAGCAGCACATTTGCTGCTGCTATGCTTTTAAGGAGCAGTTTTAATTACCCAGGCGAAGGTTTAGTACAAACCTCCTGTTCCCCTTCCCCCCGCCTTTTCTGTAGGAAAACCTAAATCACAAGGGACTGAAATATTTGTGTAGGAATATGTACAAAGTTTACATTATTTAAAGGAAACAGGCTCATTTTCTGTGTACACAGATAAATAGGGATGTAAAAGAATAAATAATGAACACAACAATAGCAAAGCATAAGCTAAGAAATCGTGGTGGACATAGCTATGATTCTGTTTTCTGTGACAGGTAGAAGCCAAGGCTCTCAGGGATTCAAGATTCTTCTTTCGCTCTCATGGAGATTTATATTTGTCCTTTTTGTTAGTTTTTTCCCCCTTAATCTAAAATAAGTCAGCCAGACTGACACTACATGTTTTGCTCTCTGTTTATAGAGAAAAGAACCCATGTAAGCAATGCTTTCCTATGGCTATGGGTACATCTCACTGCACTGAATAGCTGACAGCTCCCACCTGGGGGGAGAGAGCAAAGTGGGGATGGGTTGTCATCTTCTCCACCCCTCACGGTTCTGGTCACATCACCACACAGGTGTCACCATTCACTGATCTGACCATGTTATAAACAGGTAACATTTCATAGCTCCTGTGTCTTCCCCAGGCAGATTGCTAATAACTCTCTGGTGTTGTGAAGGGTATAGAACATAACCTGGCAAGGGTGGGACAGATAAGTTATAGTCATTTTGTGGTCTAGTCTGCAAGATGGCAGTTGTTAGGCATTAGGCCAGCTTGACCTTTCTCTAGCAGAAATTCCAGTGGCTTCCATTGGGTATCCTGCAGTTAGTTCCAAACTCTAGTGATTTATTTCCCCCCCTTCCCCCGCCCCAGAGCCGCAACAGATCTTTTTGCCCATTTATTGGTTCCAAAACCTAGTTGGCCAACTGGAATCAGCAGGTCATTTTCAGCTGCTGTTTCCACTAACAGAACTAACTACAATGTTTGTTTTTAAAGCCATTTTTGTACAAACAGAGTTGATTCTGAAATTGAGGGGAGAAACACCCAGTGGAATTTCCCTGTATTTGCAATATTCATCTAGGTTAGCCCATGGAAACAGAACATCTCAATTTTCGGGGAGTGATGATTCCATTTATGGTTATCTCTCTTGGTAGGAGTTTTGGGGGCAGTGATAAGGAGACAGATGCTGGCTTTCAGAAGCACACAACTTAGTAGGAAGCTCTGGCTGATGGAGATGAGGCATAGGTGATGGGCAACGGCAAAGCACGACTGGTGTGGTTGAGAGCCTGACAGCATCCTCCTGCATAGGAACACTGATGACTAAAACAAAGGCAGGTTGTAGAGTGTAGGTCCTATGTCAGCCATAATTAGGGTGACCAGACAGCAAGTGTGAAAAATCAGGACAGGGAGTGGGGGGTAATATGTGCCTATGTAAGAAAAAGCTCCAAAAATTGGGACTGTCCCTATAAAATCACGACATCTGGTCACCCTAGCCATAATGTTTGGTGAATTTAACTTTTGTATCCTGCACCTCAATGCTACAGTGGTCAGATATGGTTTATTATTTTATTGAAGCAGCAGTTATGCAGGTCAGAATGAAAAAGCTTCATGAACAGTTTACAATATTGTTATATTACTTGCATGGCGCCCTCTGGATACATGGCACCGAATGGCTCATCATTAATATTAGCGTTTACTATTCATTGTACTTACATTAGATACTTCCATTATGAACTCATTTGGTATTAATGAGAAGAGGTAATTATATTAGTAATATGAAATTAATCATCTTAGAGTGTGACCAATCACCAGAGTGATGAAAACAAACACAAATAAGGAAGCAACCCAGAGCCCTTTCTGAAGATATTTAAAAGGAAAGAGGCTTCTGCTTTGAGGGCACTTATTATCAGGCAGGATGCATTTTCTGTTTGGCCAGCCAGAAATACCAATTTCCGTCAATAGTACTCATCACTGCCCACTCTGATCATCTGTGCTGGGGATTTACAGCTATTCATCTGGCTGGGCTTTCTATGAACACATCTGACCTTTTGCACTCAACCTGCAGCCGGCGGTTTAATCAAACAACGTGTGTAGTAATGACCCTGGGAAGCACATTGAAAATAGCAATCCATTCCCTCTGGCAGAAACTCTCAGAGCTGTAGTATTCATTACTGCTGTGGGGTTTTGCCATTACATAGTCCCAGCTTCACCTCCTGCATTTCTGACTGGCTTTGCTTTTTGCTTAAGACCTGAACGCAGCCGCATGCAATTCCTTTCCATTAGGACATGATAATCATGTCTGTCTTTGTTGCAGTTTAATGGGAGGATGCACTAGGGTAACACAACCCTAGCTTTGCAAAATCAAACCTGCTCTTGAGCTTTACATAAGGTGCTTTAGAAATGGGAAGGTAACTTCATTCTTACTGAATTACTGATTGCCTTTATCTCACTGGAGGGACAAGGTGGGTGAGGTGATACTTTCTATTGGCCCAACTTCTGCTGATGAAAGAGACGAGTTCAAGCTACAAAGAGCTACAGGTCACCTGAAGAGGAGCTCTGTGTAAGCTTGAAAGTTCTTTTTCACCAGCAGAAGTCAGGCCAATAAAAATATTACCTCACCCACCTTGTCTCTCTGATACCCTGGGGCCAAATCGGCTACCACAACACTTCATCTCACTAGCTCAGTTAATTCAGATTCTTGTGGCTTGTATTGTGTAGAAAAATCTGACATTCTAGTTCATCTGGGCGTTATTGCTATTTATTTATTGCTATTGGGGTGGTGCCCAAAGGCCCTAATCAGAATCAGGCGCCATTGTTCTAGACACCAAACACACAGGAGCTGGAGAGTTTACATACTGAAAAGAGAAACAGCAGCCAGGAAGTGTGGGGAAAGGATGCAAATGAAGTGATCAGGGTGAGAATGGATGCATGGATTGTTAGCTTCCTATCTTCTGCCTTCCAGTGGGCAGGGGTGGGGTGAGGGGAGAAAGGTAGAGATAGGAGCCAAGGAGTTAGGAAAAGAGGGGAAGGGGGACATTGCTGGGGAGGGAAGAAGAGAGAGGGGAACATGGAAGGCAGGGAGAATGAGCCTTGCAGTGAGTGAGGAGAGAAGGAGGTTGGGGCAAATAGCCTCTCGGGAGACAAAATACATTTTAAAGCAGGGCTGGGCAAACTACAGCTGCAGGCCACATCCTGCCCACCAGCCAATTTAATCTGACCCTCAAGCTCCCGCTGGGGAGCAGGGTCTGGAACTTGCTCCACACCCGCTCTCCAGCAGCAGAGTGGGGTCAGCAGCTGCTCTGCATGTGCATGCCGCAGCTCCACACTGCTTCTGGAAGCAGTTGCATGTTCCCTCTCAGGCTCCTACCATTAGGGGCAGCCAGGAGGCTCCGCACGCTGCCCTTACCCCAAGAACCACCCCTGCAGATCCCATTGACCTGGAATTGTGCCTAATGGGTGCTGCAGGGGTAACGCCTGCTGATGGGGCAACACGCAGAGTCGCCTGGCCATGCCTCCTCATAGGACCTGGAGCGGGGACATGCTGATGCTTCTGGGAGCTGTTTGAGGTAAGTGCCACCTGGAGCCTGCACCCCTGACCCCTTCCTACATCCCAACCCCCTGCCCCAGCTCCGATTGCCCTCCTAGCCCCTTGATCCCAGCTCAGAGCACCCTTCTTCACTCCAAACCCATCATCCCCAGGCTGGATCCTCTTCTGCACCCTGAATTCCTCATTTCTGGCACCATCCCAGAGCCCTCACCCCCCGCCAGAGCCCTCACCCTCTCCTTCATCGCAACCCCAATTTTCTGAGCATTCATGGCATGCCATACTATTTCTATACCCAGATGTGGCCCTTGGGCCAAAAAAGTTTGCCCACCCCTGTTTTAAAGTTAAAATTACAAAAAGCTGTCTACTGCCATTAATGGTGTCCATGGGTGTGTGGTTGGTGAGGGGATATAAAAGAATGTGCAGTGGCAGTCAAAAAAGAGAACAGAATGTTGGGAATCTTTAGGAAAGGGATAGCTAATAAGACATCTGAAGAAGTGAGTTTTTTTACCTACAAAAGCTTATGCCCAAATTCATAGATTCATAAATTCTAGGGCTGGAAGGGACCTCGAGAGGTCATCGAGTCCAGTCCCCTGCCCTCATGGCAGGACCAAATACTAGTTTTTAAGGTGCCACCGGACTTCTTGTTGTTTTGTGGATACAGACTAACACAGCTACCTCTTGATACTAGATAATAAGACAGAAAATATCATATTGCCTATATATAAATCCATGATATGCCCACATCTTGAATATTGCATGCAGATGTGGTTGCCCTGTCTCAAAAAAGATATATTGGAAAAGGTACCGAAAGGGCAACAAAATTATTAGGAGTATGGAACAGCTTCCATATGAGGAAAGATTAATAAGATTGGGACTTTTCATCTTGGAAAAGAGACCATTATGGAGAGATATGATAGAGGTCTATAGAATCATGACAAGTGTGGAGAATGTAAATAAGGAAGTGTTATTTACTCCTTCTCGTAACGTAAGAACAAGGGGCCACCAAATGAAATTAATAGGCAGCACGTTTAAAACAAACAAAAGGAATTATTTCTTCACACAGCTCACAGTCAACCTGTGGAACACTTTGCCAGAGAATGTTGTGAAGGCCAAGACTATAACAGTGTTAAAAAAACCCCTAAAGTTCATGGAGGATAGGTCCATCAATGGCTATTAGACGAGATGGGCGGGAATGGTGTCCCTAGCCTCTGTTTGCCAGAAGCTGGGAATGGGTGACAGGAGATGGATCAGTTGATGATTGCCTTTTCTGTTCATTCCCTCTGGAGCACCTGGCATTGGAAGACAGGATACTGGGCTAGATGGACCTTTGGTCTGACCCAGAATGGCCATTCTTATGTTCTTAAGAAACGGGGGCTCCAGTTGGACTTATGCCCTGTTGTTGCTCGCTAGGATTGGCTGCAGCCCTCAACAGTTCAGCTTCTCCCAAACCCAAGTAGCTGAGAGAGGAAAGGAGAAGGGGTGCTTCTGAGGTGGGGACTGACTCCAGGGGGCTATCACCATCTGCTCAAGTCTGGCTCCCGTGGAGCTGTGGGGAAAGCAAGGTCCTCACTGGGTTTCTCCCACTGCTGTTGACTGGCAATGCTATTATTGGCAAGTAAAGCTAATTTTAAAATGTGCCTATATAACTAGGTGACTTCATAAAATGAAGAATTTACGAAGGGTTGGCATGCACCTGAATTATATAGCAGTCTTCCACCTACTACTCCTGAAGTGCTGGTTCATAGAAACTGGCACCCTCATGCCATCTGAATAGATTGTCCTGGTTCAGTGACACTGTATGATGGGGAAACAGGAAGGTTTGACACAGAAGCCTCTACGGGAGACTATCTTTGAATGTGACTCGTGAAACTTTGGGAATTTGTAGAATTTTGATGCAGCATCAGTAAGGGAGGCCAGACAGACATTCTTCTCTTCCACCATAGCCTATGTGAAATCATGCCCAGTAGAACTGCTCCAGATAGTTAGCCAAGACTTGCTTCACCCAGCCTAAGATCTCCTGCTGATAGGAGCTTTTATTTTATTTCACAATTAAGATGGACTATATTCAGGGTGGTATCCATGAGTCAGTGAAATCTATATCAAAACAGGAGTGGGAGTAGAACTGTTCCCTCCACCCAATTAATTCAGATTTGTGTTGAAGATGGTGGTTGTGAATGCATTGAGGGAAGTTCTTTCTGTCGTGAATGAACCATGGATCTCTCCCCCAGAGCTAGTGAAAAACAGTTAGGGAGAGCGTAGATTCACTGCTGATAGAAATAATTAATGCTTCTTTAACAGGTCATGCTACCAACAGTCCATAACTATGTGATGTTCCAGACCTTACTCAACACACCATCATTCAGCATCAGATATCTTGTCATTTTGTCTCAAAGTTTTCTTTTCCCTTTCTCTCACACTCCTCTTTTTAAATTTAGGGGAGATCATTAAAGGCTGAGGGCTACAGTGCTATGAAAACACCAAGCTCCTGGTCTCCTTTTCATCAAACATGGGCAGTAATCTCTTTATTGTCCTAGTGCCTGGGTACAAAACTTTTTGATGAAAAGAAGGTTCTCAAGCTCAGTCCTGGCAAAACAAAATCAGTTAGCTGACCGCAAAGGTCTCTTACATCTCAGATTTGTATGAATCTATAAGGTTGAAAGGCACCACATCCTATTACTGACCCCCGTCCCTGTAGTTTTCGGAATTAATGGCAGTCTCAAATGACATTTCCTGTATAAAAGATGTTTATAAATGATGTGGATTCATTTCAGAATTGTCCCTCTTTCAAGATATCTTTAGGTGGATTGGGCTTCAGATATTTTGGTTAGCAGATTACACATTAAATCCACCATAAACACTGAGTAAAACATATGATTAAGCAGTGAAAAAATTACCATGGCATTGGTGGCATATACTTTCATCTTTTAGCAAATGAAGAAGTGACTGAAACTTGCTATTAGCAGACCACAACACAGAGCAAGTTTGTTCAGAAGAAGAAATAATTCCTTGTTATTTTTGAACAAATTGACATAATGAGCTGTCTCTCCATTATTATCTCTGAGCATTAACTGACTCTATTATGCAAGATAATACTCAGAATAATTATTACTTATCCACATGTACATACATTGAATAATAAAATAATTAGACCTTTTAAAACAGCATTGAAAAGATTCCACTTATTGTAATCCTGGGTTTCTGATTATAAGGTTGGAATAAATAACGTGGCATTTTATCAGCCTCAGACCAGTACATTCTGGATTTATAAACGTTGGCACTCACTGTGCATAATATTTTTTGAGCTTGTTCCTACAGTAAATTCTAGAATTAGAATTTTAAATAAGAATTTTAAGATAATATCTAAAAGTTCAGAGAGGAAGAAACAATAGATGTTTTTAAGAACTGTATAGCTTTTCTATT
This sequence comes from Gopherus evgoodei, assembly GCF_007399415.2. Classification (NCBI taxonomy): domain Eukaryota; kingdom Metazoa; phylum Chordata; order Testudines; family Testudinidae; genus Gopherus; species Gopherus evgoodei. The sequence goes on from NC_044323.1 coordinate 49,340,438, forward strand.
GGCTCCCGTTTTCTCCTGCTTTTGGTACTGGGAATTACTTGTGCTATCATTGCTTCCTTAGCAGCCCCTGAAGAGATGACATGCAAACCACCTCCCTTCAGTCTCTGTGCCAATGACTGTTGCAGGGATGAATTTCCTGCCCCTTCCCCTATATGGCACTTCTTGTGCAGTAAAGAGAGGAAGAATAATTCAGATGCAAGCCTGGGACTCAGGAAACTTGTCACATGAGAAGTCTGTAGCCTTGGGCAAGTCACTTAGGGCTTGTCTACATTGCCCTGCATTTCAGACTATGGGGGTGTGCTAACAGTGTGCACCGAAGTGCTGTGCTGTGACTGTCCCCATGGGGACACTGCAGGCACAAACTGAAAACATGATTACATAAATGTGAACTAAGGGCAGTGTAGACGTAACCTTAGTCTTTCTATGCCTCAGTTCCTCATCTGTAAAATGGAGATAATAGTACTTTCCTCACAAAATCTCTGTGAAGTAGGATAAAAGATTGTGAAGAGTTTGGATATTATGGCAAAGGAGGCCATATAAGTACCTAAAGTAGAGAAAGTGTGAGTAATAGAGGCCAGAATCTGGCCCTGTGTTAATAAATGGTTTTACGCATTCATCTGATTGCAGCCTGGCTAGGGAGAGCCAAGGCTGCAATAGGTACAATCCATGTCGAGTTTTGTGCAGCTGTCTTTCAGTGATCATGAAGACCTTTCCCACGTCTGCAGGCATTACATGCTCTGAATGTGCAGTGGGATTTCCTCGACATTTCCCTCTAGGGCCTTGAGGAGTAGAGTCATGGACTCCACCCTACGTGCAAAGGGCAGACTCCAGATGCTGGTTAATAGTGATAGCATAGCTCTACATCTCAGACTTCAAGCAATTCTTTGCATCCATACTGTCACCAAGCACACTGGGGCCAGGATTTGCCCTTAATGTAATTTATAAAGAACAGCCAGATCCTGATGCTCACCAAAGAGTCTTTGCTGCACCAATTCAAATGAAGTCAGGTTGACAGGAAATGGTAATGCAGACGAAAGAATTAAAAATGTTATAATAGGGTTCCAAATGGAACTCAGGGCTTTATCCTCCTTGCTGCTGCTTATTATTTTCAAGAGTTGAATCTCCAGATGTTTTGCTGAATCACCATTCTTTGACTTGCATTTTTTTCTCTAGAGTGCTGACTGGAGCTAATTTGATTTTATATTTGTTCCTGACCGGGGATTGATTTTTCTTCATTTGGATTCCAGAGAAGTGACTTTGACCTACATAGATACTGCACTATGCTCATACAGAGGATCTTGCGCACACACCATTTATCGCTAGCTAAATGATTTTTTCAGGACAACTAGGACCTTACTGAATTATGCCAGATAAATGAAGAGGAAACAGTCCATCTCAGCCTTTGTTCAGAATCCCAGATGCTGGGTAACTAATGCCAATAATGAGGAACTAGAAGCAGCTGGGTGGAATGTTTTAATTCTACTTGTTGATAGGTGTAAACATAATTGGTTTACATCTTTGTTCAATAACTTAGAGAGAGAGAGTTTCCATTTGTGAATAATGTAGGATTCAAGGGTAGGCGGCTTGCAAATTCTGATGAGTCCATTGGACAAAGGACAGATAAGTCCTTGTTTTACAGAAGGATGAAAATGATAAAGACTAAAACAGGGGGGTCAGTGAATGTTGGTTTCCTCAACATGGAGAACAATTTTTTAAAAGTACCAAATGTGGTAAATGATTTCAATTTAATAGTCTAATATAGAAAGCAACACCCTCCTTATTTTCCTTGCAATGTTAATGGATGGAAGACTAGAATTTTTAAAATCCAGGTTGGTAAAGCCTGTGTAGTACGCAAGTCTCAGTCTTGAGTTGAAATTAGTTTTAGATTAAGTACACTCTTCTCAACTGATTCCATTCCATAGACATATGAGTTTGAGCTAGTTGGGAATTTTTCAATTAAACTTTTTTCTGTAGGAAAACGTCTGTCAAAACATAAAGTTTTTATGAAAACTCACCATTTTGACTAAATTTTTGTCAAGAGAGTTTCTTAGGTCCAGGAAAGAATTAGAGAGAGGCCCCCAATTTACCCCAGACTAGCTAATAGCCGTGTGGTTAGGGCAATCACCTGGGATATGGATGACCCAGGTTTAAGTTCCTGCTCTAAATCAGAGCAGGAACTTAAAGCGGGGTCTCTCACATCTCAAGTGAGTGTCCTAAATGTTGGCTGTTCTGGGGTTGAGCTATTTCACTTTCTCATATTTTTTGCAAAATATCTCATTTTCATTCCAATGGGGAGTGAATTTAAATTTAGAAACCTTGAAATATTTTGCAAAATGGAATTGTATTCTGTCCTGCTCCAATATGAGCCAGGATAACTTTTCTGAGAAGATACTGAATAAATATACATATGTGTTGGCAAACTTCTGTTCCATTGCTGTTATTTATGTTACAATAGCACTAAGGTGCTTCAGCTGAGATTGGGGCCCCATTGTGCTAGGCACTGTACAATTATATAGCAGACAGCCCTTGCACTGAAGAGCTGATGATCTAAATTGGCAAGAGAGGGGAAATACAGGTGCCAAGAGCTGAGTGACTTGCCCAAGGTCACACAGCCTGTCAGTGGAAGAGGTGGGAATAGAACCAAGGTCTCCAGACTCCTCAGAGAAGCCATATCCACTAGACCATGCTGCCGCTACATGATGTTATTCTAAGACTGCAACTTAAGGAAAACTTTTCGCTTCTTGATCCCGCTTTTCAAATGTGGGTGCATAAAGTTAGATGCCTAAAACAGGCATTTTGATGCCAAACATATTTGAAAAGTGGGTGCCTTATTCTGTTAATATTAATGATAAAATACTTCTAAAGTTTTGGTTTGGATGAGCCTACATTTATTTTAGTTCACCATCCCCAAAACAAGGAACTGCTGAAGCATGCCTTTGCCATAGAACAATTATCAGAACTGTGCTCTGATCTGCTCCGGACGACAGACCACTCTCCCCTTGCGTCTATCTGCTTCACAACCTCCTACCTGTCAATGTAGCATCCCCCCAAGCCAGATCTGTTAGAATTTCCTGCTGTTCATTCAGCCAAGTAGATCCAGGCCTTCATGGGAGACTGATTAAATCCAAGCCAAACATCACCTTTCCCAGATACTCCTAGTCTATATCCAACATGTAGCGTTTGTGTCTGCGACTGGTGTTGCTTTCACATGGAAGTGCTGCATGGCACCATGTGTGAACATGGTATTTGCAGTTCTTTGAAGCTTTGCCATGCAGCAGGAGTATTCCAGATGCACAAGGCACTCTAAAGCTCTTCAGCCCAAAGGCAAGACAAACTGTACCAGAATAGAAATGCAGGTTCCAGGCTGCAGATAAAAATTGATGGAAGAGGTAGTCAGTTTGGGGTGGGAAAAGAGCCATATAGCAAGGTGGCTGCAGGACATTTTATCTTAATCCAGAGTGATGTTCCACGCTGAAGAACAATACTGTAGCACCATTTACAGGTCACTAAGTCCATAGGGTCAAATTCTATCAGCAGCTACATTCAAATGCAGCTCTCCCTCCCCTCAACAGGAATAGCACAACCTCAGAATTTGACCAATAGTTTTCCAGTTCTACCTTTCCAGATGATATCACTTGGCAAGATGACCACAGCCAGCAATAGGAAGGAAAGTCCATTATTTTTAGGGGGGGTTCTCTATCTTGGGAAATACTACTCACCATCTAAGCATTCTGGTTGCTATATGAAGGAAAATGGCTAGTTGTTTTTTGACTTATTCCAATTGCCTCCTATCTGTCTGAACACACGTAAAATGCATGTACAAAATGGCAGGGGGATGGGGAGGTGAAGCATTCTCTGGGTCCTTGTTTCCCTTGCCAACTTCTTGGTCCAGGGAGTTGCTGTGGGGAGGGGGATCCATGGCTGGGTCCCATTTTATTTCCTTTCCTGCCATGCAGCAATTCCTGTTTTTGGCTGCTTCTGCAGTTGCTCCTCCTGTTGGAAGTATCTGGCTGGTTCCACATCACTTAATAATCATGGCATTTAATCTCTGTGTTCCTCACATGCCCCCTCTTTAAAAAACTACTGAAGAAGGGTGCTATGAAGTTCCATTATTTAGTATTTGTAAATTGCTTTAAGATCTTAAAATGCCTTGCATTTTAAGTCTTATGATGATTGTTGGTTTTGTGACTTATATACAGCCGAGAATTGACTAGTGGCTGACAAAAAAAAAACTGAAGATGAAGCCCCTTCCCCACAGAGTTTACAGTCTAAATAAACGTTGTTTTAAAAGAGCAACTATTTTAAAGTTATGTAGAAGTATTATTAAATAAAACTATTTCATTGTGTATTAAAGGACTGTTTTGTATATAGGCCATAGATCACTCAAAGGAGAGTATAGGTTTTTGTACATTATTTTAAACAGTTTTGGAGGGCTGACCAGAATATGCAACTGCCCCATTTTTTTACTTCTCACTCTTTTCTTTCATTGCGGGGCCCTGCCCTTCTCCATTTACTGCTCTGAATGGTGTGTTTGGGAACTCTGCTTGATGCCTCAAATGGTATAGTTGGGGTGGGGACCCATTCAGTGTCCAAAACAGTGTGGTCACAGGCCCCATTTAATGCTTTGTAGATTTCATTGATATCTACACCAAAACAGGGGACCGTATTAAGGAGGTTATTTTACAGAAGCTGAAAAAAGATAGTTTAGCTATAGTTGATTGCAGGGAACAAAGCTATGGCAATGGCACCAATATGGCTGCAGTGCACAAAGGTGTTTAAAATCAAATTCAGCTGGTAAGTCAGTACACATCTCTGAGCCCACGTGCTGCCCACTCACTGAATCTTGTTGGAGAAGCCATTGCACTGATGGTTTCCTCAAGTTGCTCTATTTTTTTTAAATATTCCAAGGTTGTATAATTTGTTTTCCACTTCTACTAGTCATTGGGATTTGTTGAAAAAGTATATGAACAATGCCTTAACATGCCAAGCATGACAAGATGATCACCCAGGGTAGAGGCAATCTGTCCATTATGAAACCAGAAAGGTGTTCTTGACACTGGAGACCAGATCAAGGCTTCACACAGTCTTATGCAAGAATTTGTTAGAAGATGATACAAATTAACATTTCAGAGTTTTCACCTCTTGTTTTGGCTGAGATGTGTGCTTTTTTATCAAAAATTTGTGTTTGTGAGCAAAAAATTGGAGAGTCCAGATCCTGACATTGAAACAGTTCAGAGTTTATTTGGTGGCCTTCAAGACTAAATTACAGTCTTCTGGCTTTGTTGTATGTAAGGAAGCTGCTGCTTCACAGGCTTAAACAAAAAGAATATCTCCACAGTTCAAAAAGAAACAATCTCAAAGGAGGAAAGTAGTGCCAGGTGAATATGCAAAGGACAAAAGGCTGCTAGATCCTGAAAAGGATTTTGAATGTGTCTTAAACACAATTGGACAACAGGTTGTGTAAATACTATGGAGCTGGAGAAAAGTTTGCTTTTTTTTTGACAGGTGAGAAACTGAAAAGTCTCATAAGCAAAGACCTAAAGAGGCATGCTCGAAACTTAGCAAGCCCGAAGGATTTGTATTCAGAGTTTTGAGAATGAGATTGAGCTCTTTGCCAGTTTTCGCAAAAGAACCTCAGATGATGTGGAAGTGGAGGCATCCACTGATCTCCTTAGCCACATTCACATAAGATCTTTAGATTTGAGTTTCTCTGAAACAGAAACAACACAGTGTGTATTTTTTGCTGTCTTCCTGTAACTATGTCTGCTAATTAAAGGAGTGTCAGCAACCTAAAATTAATCATGACCTAGCTAAGAACATCCATGGGCAAGAAAGGTTAAGTGATCTGGCAATTATTTCTATAGAGCACTTCAAAGCAAAGTACAGTAGAACCTCAGAGTTACAAACTGACCAGTCAACCACACACATCATTTGGAACTGGAAGTATGCAATGATAAGGCAGCCTCAGAGACAAAAAAAAAAAAAAAAAAAAAAAGACAAATACCGTACTATACTGTGTTAAATTTAAACTACTAGAAAAAAAGAGGGGGGAGAGAAGCAGCATTTTCCTTAGTAAAGTTTCAAAGCTGTGTTAAGTCACTATTCAGTTGTAAACTTTTGAAAGAACAATCATAATGTTTTGTCCAGAGTTATGAACATTTCAGAGTTATGAACAGCCTCCATTCCTGAGGTGTTTGTAACTCTGAGGTTCTACTGTAGATACATAGGGATTAGCTAATTAATGAAATTACTTAAGAGAAGGCTAGGAAGGTCCCTTTGTAAAAGTACTTAATGATAGCTTTTATTTTATTTTATTTTTTTTTGCTGTGGTGGTGGTGGTGGTGGGCGGGATTTGAGTCTTCAAACCAGGCACAGAACACTCCAGGCATGGCACAGGTCAGAGTTCATTTGAATCTGTCTGTCCAGGTATTAATATGGCCCTTAACACTGTAGTATATGAACTGAGCATGAGTGGAGTTATTTATGCCAGCAATGAAATGGGACCATTAAATCGATTATTCTGAAATCCTAGCAAGGTTGCAAAATGAAGTAGAAGAGTTTGAGAGTTTTTCCATCACATCAATTTAGAAGATTCACATGAAACAAAAGTCTAGTGGTGGGTGAATTTCCCAGGATAACAGGACAACAAGCACTGTAAAAATGTTCCTGACTGCAATGTTGTGATGCTTAATAGGTGGAAGAAATGGTTGCCACAAAAATGTGCATGAAGCAAATCTGAAGAGAACAAGTGGAACTGAATTTAGATAATGTCATAAGTTTAAGTTTAGGATCTTAATTATTGGGGTCGGGGGTAGGAGCAGGAAGGGAAAGCAGCTTGCCATATCTGTCAGCCACTGCGGGGTTAAATGGGCTGGCTGGATTTATTTATTGTCAAAAGCAATTTAAATTAAATACTTTAAAGGGGTTTCAACAAAAATAAACAATTGCAAATGTGCAGAAAGTTTTATTTGGACACTGCCTAATCAGAGTGACAGGTAATACTCCCTCCCCTCCCTATGTCATGAATGCATGTCAGCATTTGGCTTGTGCTCTTGCCAAACATGGCTTGCATTAATCACCCAAAAGTGGCGTGCACCCCTGCTCTTGCCAATGATCATCTACATAATCACCTCAAATTGCACCACTGTTGAGCCATTATTGCGTGAAAAGCAGCTTGGTTAGTATTCAGTCATTCTGTTCCATTCAGATGCGATAGATCGTTTTTAGGTGTCTTGTTCTAGTTCCAAGCCTGTTTTCTTCAGGGGCAAAATTTTGCGGTAGTTATTTCGGCTGCTGTTTTATTTTATTCATGAAAACAGAGTTAGGCAGGTTCTTTTCATCTGTGAAATTTGAAGGATACCTATAATCTCCTTCATTCTTTCATATTATTTTGAATACAAGAGCTGCCCATGAGAATAGCCCCTTTAAAAAAAAAAATTGTAACTCTGACCTTTTAACTAAACTCAAATTATACCCAAATCATCTGCTGCTGTTGTAATAATTGAACCATAAAATGACTTTTTTGGAGAGATATGGCTATCATGAAGTTTCAGTAAGTTTTATCACACTACATCTGATAATGTCTGGAATAAGAGAGTAACATATAAAAAGAAAAAAGGCCAATGCTGAAATGCCACCTATAGAGCTAAAGTATATTTATTCCTTTTGAGCCTTCCATTTATGCTTATCTCAGGAGGATCTATTTCCCTACTTACTGATGTGTGAAACCTTGCAAGATAGGGTTGATATTTTGTAACTCAGATCTCTCCTTAAGTGTGTGAGTACTACTATGGCTTTCACAATGCTGTAAAAACATTCCAGGGTGGAGGACGTGATGCTGTGGAAGATGGCCATGCTCCCAGACTCTCACATCCCTGTCCTCCTCCTTTCTCACCTGCAGAAATCAAATCCTTCTGGAGATCTTGTATAGGGTCAGAAGGGAGTGGATAATAGGGCACTGAAGACGATGCTACGTAGACGATTCCCACCCCTTTCCCCTAGTCAGGTCCACCAGATCTTTGTCTTCTTCGTTCATGGAAATAGAAGAGATGATCTGACCCATTAATTTTATTTCTAAAGCACACTCAGTGAGGTACTCATAACACTGAATAAACCATGAAAATCAGAGCAAGTGGGTTAATATTAAAACATTGAAATATGGGAGTTTAACAATATGAAATAAACTGCAGTTCTCTTCCCCCATATCTGTGGATTGCAATGTTAATTAAGACTAGTATATTGAAATTCCGAATCAGTCACTTGTGGAATGTCTTGGGCCAGTAGACAGGTCCACAAGCCAACCTTTCCCATTTCCCAGTTCTTGAGAATCTTTGATGAACTCCTTCTCTAGGTTTTAATTTCTCATAGACACAGATATAATAATTCTATCTTTTATTCAGCGTTCTCCTTTTCATAAGTGCTAGTCTTCCCTGAAATCAATGGAACTGTATGAACCAAAAAACCCACGCCTGGTATGGGAGATCATTTCTGCAGCATTGGCTGTGTGCGCTCTTCTGTCCCCGTTTCCTCCAGCAATAAGATTGACTGAGATAGTTTTGTTGGCTCGTTCCATTGCTCATTAAAATCAACTCTATCTTCTCTCCTAAGGTGCCTAATGCTACGGTAGATGAATGACAATTGTGTGTCTAACAATTAGATACTTATTCTGGCTTGTATGCAAAATACTAATCAGCCTTTAGTCATTTCTGACTGTATGAACACATGCCATTCGGGTTGTCATTGTACAAAGTTAATGACCGTGGCTTTATTTTTATACAGCGACTCATAAACTTAGATATAAAATCATCATCTCTGTAGGCCAGATCCTAATTTTTTTTTCTATCTGATACGTTTTTTGTTGGGTCTGTCATCAATCTTGCAGCATATCCCAAAGGAACTTGAACACACTCTTCTTCTGAAGCAATACAACCCTGAGGCTAGCCTAGACAGGCATCAATAGAGACTCTGGTTGTTTTGTTTAGATCAAAGACCATGAGCAGTGCTCTGGTTCACTGATTTATTCCGCTAAGGTTCATGCTGTATTCCCCATGAAAATTAGCTCATGGTTTGTTTGTGCATCAAACGCTACTGTGGCATATCTGCAGCTGCGCTTCTGTTGCACTGCAGTGTAGACACTACCTACATTGATGAGAGGGGTTGCCCTGTTGGCATAGGTAATCCACCTCTCTGAGAGGTAGTTGTCTAGACTGGAGGCTAGGTCTGCTTAACTACATTGCTCAGGGATGTAGCTTTTTCATGCCTCCGAGTGGTGTAGCTGGGTTGACCTAACCTTTTAGTGTATAACTGGCCGTAGTCTTGCAGCAGTGTTCTGAGTGTGGGCAGGCATGGGTCATGTCGGCTGCTGTTCACAAAGTTTCTGCTTTCTGCAACATTTTAATGGCCGATATATTTTCAGCTGTCCTTCATGAGAGATGTTTCCTTATGTTATTGATCATTGTGATTTGCTGTAGTTTCTCTCTACCAGTGGAAGTTATCAAATTCTCTGCTGTTGTAAGCAGCCTTGGCTCATCTGAATTCAGAAGATTTGTGCCTACTTGTGTCAACGGGGAATTTGACATTAGGCATATAAATGAGCACCGGATTGGCCGATGTGTATACAAATTTTAAATTATTCATTAACTGTCAAATTTGGTATGAATTTGTTCATGGGCTTAATAATCATACATACCTTAGTGTACATTAATCATCAATTGAAAAATCTGTGCATATTTTCACAGCCTGCATTTTACCTTGTTTTTATGCTGTCAGTGGGCAATTTAGAAACAAGATCTGAGAACTAGCATTTTCCTAGTTAATTTTCAATCTATAGCAGAGGATTTTTAGAAACACCTTCTTTAACTTACCATCATGTTCTTGCTTTCTGTGGTCCCTAATATAACTAGCATTTGTTGGGAATAGTTTGACTAAACATTTTTTGTTGGAAAATACTGATTCACTAAAACTTTCATTGGGAAGTTCTCTCAGCTCTGGGATGCAATTTCTAGAAAGAGAGAGGGGGAAGCCCACCAAAGAAGAGCAGGTTACCCCTATGGTTAAGGAACTCATGTCGGATATAGGCAATAAAACGCATTGGGATTTGAACTTGGGTATTGTATATCCCAGATGAGTGGCCTAACCACAAGGTTATTCTGAAATAAATCTTGGTTTCATGCTGATTCAGAGGGAAAAAAAATTAAAATAAAAAATTTCCAAGGGACAGAGAAACTGTTTCTCCCTCAGCTTTTCCTCATCCAACTCTAATAAGAACATCAGCATGCATTCTATCAGGCTTTGTACTCCTTTTTCCCACAGCTTTATTAAATATCTCAGATGGTGAAACAGGATTTAACAGAAGCCTCTGGAAGCAAAACCTACTAAACAGCATAGTTCTTAAAACTCTCCTTGTCAAGCTTTAATACTGGAAACCAGGTAAAGAGTTTAGAATGGGCTTCCAAATAGTTGCACTGACATCTCTTGTGCTACTTTTTCTCATTTGGGTATCTCTTTTTGAAAGTCACCCTTGAAGCTTAAAGAGTCACGCATGCACAAAGTGCACCATCTTTCATTCTTACTTTTGAGTTAACTTAGTCAGTGGACTTCTAAAACTCACTTCTAGTCTCACTAGTCTATGAGATTTCTATAATTTTTCATGCCCTGGAGTGGGTGTGGATCTGTGAACTGATTTTGATTTCACATGTGGAAAAGAACAGTAGTGAGGAAGGGATGGAATAAAGCACTTCCCTGAGGGCCCCTTGTACTTAACATTTGACAGTGACTGTCTCAATTTACTATCTAACATTTGACAGTGACAGTGACTGTCTCAATTTACAAAACTATCTGGTGATTTAGCTAGAGGGGAAGTTGGAGATGTATATGAAGCAATGATCACCTAAGGGACCTAGTCCTGTGGCCACATATTGCACAGATAAGGGCCTATGCTAGTTAGGGTCACCATATATCAAAGATACTAAGCCTGCCTTTGCTGAACCAGTTTCTGGCCATTGCAGGTAGGCTGAAGTTCTTTCTTAACATCTCAGAAAATTATATTCCCCATATCTGATTTAAAGTGGGCATCAGAGGGGCTAAAACTGTATTTCATTTCCATTCTAACGCAGGAAGTTGCTCCATAACAAATAAACATAGACACCAACATCTCCCTGGCAACAGCAGAGGAGAATCAGGAAAGCCATGAAGGCTTAGGCCTGAGAAGCAATACAGATTGGAAGCATGCTATGGATACGGGTAAACTCCATATTCGTGGCACTCCAGTGGAAAGAAAAGATAACCACTCTCATTTAACTCAGCAGTCCAAAGGAACTAGAGAATATGATAATACTAGCTCAGATGAGCTGCAGCACGACTGCAAATCTGTCTGAAAGTTTGACTAGAGGACAGTAGTGACAGGGAACAGACGGCTAACTGTGATCCATGCATGCAGTCAAATAGTCTGCTTTCAGCACTGTGAGATAACAAATGTAGAAACAAAGCTGTTTCAGTGACCAGCTGCCTAATGGGTCTGAAGCTTGCACATGGATTACACTCACTAGGTGTCATGTGAACTTACATTTGCAATAGAGACCTGAAGGTAACATAAATGACTATGAATAAGACTACTCTGAATTCTGGCAGGCAAACTAGATGAAAATCTAGAGTGATAAAGGATGGAAAAGTAGAATCAATACAAAAATGGAGTGGAATTAAAATGGCATGGTACAGAAAACCAGCAGCAGTGGGAAAGGGTGAGCTTAAAAGATATAAAATCTGAAGTGCTCACAAGAAAGCAAATATGCCCAGTTTACAGAATCCAAGTGTATTTCAGGATGTGTACCTCATGATAAACACAGGTTTTAAGGGTAGAAAAATACTTTGGAGGCATCAAAATTTGGAAGTAAAACACACAAATCACATTCATCATTTTAAAAATTGTTTTTAGTGAATTTTAGCGGTTGTGAAGGCTGCTAGACTGACAAAGATGGAGACTGAAGTCTTTTCTCCACAGAACAGGTATAGCACAGTGACCAGCTTTTTCCACAATCACAGAGGGTCCTGCTGTAGGTATGAAAAAGGTATCTAAGGCCCAGCAGTGAGCTCTGCGTTGGCAGACCCTCAATGAAGTCAGCAGCACTCTGCATGGATAAGGTGTCCATCCACAGGGAGTTCATTGCAATATTGGGGGCTCAAGTCTCTATGCTCATTCAGTCCTTTGCTTCTCTGCAGGCACTCACTGTCCGTGACATGTATTTACTTATGTAGTTGAAGTAAAATATTACCACATGAATAATCCAAAGCTCTCTCTAGGTCCATAATGTTGTGCCCATGCTGTCACTCCCAGCATGTGAAGAACCCCAGCAGCTAAAGTCCTTCTTCACTCCCTCCTGCCCTTTCCCACCTGTGAATAATGTATTAGTGAACATGACAGCTCCGATGCTGACAGTAATATGCTCAAATGCTTTGCTGGATGAGGGCACCTTGCAAGATTGAGCCCCAAATGCTAAGGTATTTTCCAAAATAAGACTTTAAGCTCTGAAAGTATGACAGCTAATGCTCTACTTTACTACTGCCAGCTAAATAGTAAAGACAGAACTTTCTCTACTGTGCATTGGTTAGAAACAAATGCAAGAGATTGCATGTCAAGCAAGAATTTAAGTTTTCCCCCCTCATTTTATTTAAAAAATAAGTTGAATTTAGTTTATTTCAAAACCACCAACTGTGTTGCTTTTATTGTGAGCAGTAAATCCCTATTTCATAGACAATTAAACACAGTATGAGTAATCTGGCAAATATAAACTTGATTATAGTTAGAAGGAAAATATGTCACTGAATAGGTTACATAAGATTAATTTAAACAACCAACTTTTATAAGATATCTTAATATTAACCATAATTTGCAGGGAAATCACTCCCACAGGTAAGAAAAAATTATAGCAGTTTTAATGTTAAGAGCTTACATAAGAATGGCCATATTGGGTGAGACTAATTGCCCACCTAGTCCAATATCCTGTCTGCCGAAAGCAGACAAGGCCAGGTACTTCAGAGGGAATGAACAGAATAGGTAGTCATCAAGTGATCCATCCTCTGTTGTCCAGCTTCTGGCAGTCAGAGGTTTAGGTCCTCCCATATATATATATATTAAAATCTCATAGGTATTTACAGGTCCCTGTCATCTTAGTATATAAGTGCAGAACAATGGTTATGAAACAGACAAAAAAAATTCTACAAAGCTGTTTTTCTTTCTTTCCCCTGGCTCCTGTGAATGTGTGGGGTTTTTAAACTTTTTTTGAGAGTCATTGCTGAGGAAAGGCTATATTAAAAAGGTATTTTACACTTTACTCCAAACAGTCAGTGCTAATAATCATCTGCTATATACCTCAGTCCCTGGGAATTCATCTTGAGTTACTTAACATACTTTAAGTCCAGGAATAACTCCTCTGACACTGTTAGATATCTCATTGAACTATGTAGTTAGCAATTCTCAGACTTTTTCTGATTTTTTGGAGAGTTTTTTTGCAGTTTCTCACTTCCTGTGACAGATCAACATTAATCTGTCATTAATTCGTATCTGTGGTAGAGTAGACTAAGTTAAAATCTAAAGTAATACAAATGTTATCCCTCCTGCTAGGACAATGTAACATGCAAAAGTATGGTACTTAAGCTAGATATAAAGGTAGAAGTGTGTGTGTGTGTGTAGGAGGGGATTTTGGAACAAGATGCATTGGTGGGACCGAGACTCTATCTGGAACTTTCAGAAGAACTTTTAATACATCAAAAAAGATACATGGAAAACAGGAATCACCAACTAGTTAGTCAAATTAATGGATTTGGGGGACACACAACAAGCATTTCAAAAGAGAATCCTCATCTCTGTGGAAATAACTGTGGGAGAGGTCACAGAATAAAGCAACCTAAAAGTTGTAACTGGAGGATTTAGAGAAAATGGGGAGGGTCAGATGACCTTGGTCTAGTACTAGTCAATGTTACTGTTAATTAAAACACTGAAGATGGAGTGGAAAATATGTTTATAACATTTGCGAATGACACTCAACGGGAGGAGGCTGCGAGCACTTTGGAGGACAGGATTGGAATTCAAAATCATCTCGACAAACTGGAGAATTGGTCTGAAATAACATGATGAAATTCAATAAAGACAAATGCAAAATATTCCACTTAGGAAGGAAAAAAAGTCAAATGTGCAAATACAAAATGAGGAATAACTGACAAGACAGTAGTGCTGCAGAAAGGGGGTTAGAGTGGATCTCAGATTGAATATGAGTCAACCATGTGATATAGTTGCTGAAAAGGCTGATCTCATTCTGGGGAGTATTAACAGGTGTGCTGTCTGCAAGATATGGGAGCTCACTGTCCCACTCTACTTGGCACTGGTGAAGCCTCAGCTGGAGTTGTGTGTCTAGTTCTGGGCACCATACATTAAGAAAGATGTGGACAAATTGAAGAGAATGCAGAGACGAGCAACAAAAACGATAAACGGTTTAGAAAATCTGATCTGTGAGGAAAGGTTTTAAAAAAAAGGCATGTTTAGTCTTGAGAGAAGAAGACTGAGGGGAGACCTGATAAATCTGTAAATATGTGAACGGCTGTTATAAAGAGGATGATGATTAGATTGTTCTCCATGTCCATTGAAGGTAGGTAATCAGCTTACTCTACAGCAAGGAAGATTTAGGTTAGATATTAGGAAAAAAATTCTAATGGTAAGGATAGTTAAGTACAGAAATAGGCTACCAAGGAGGTTGTGGAATCCCCATCATTGGAGGTTTTTAAGAAAGGATTAGACAAACACCTGTAAGGGATGATCTAGGTTTACTAGGATCATGTGGCTCATGCAGGGGGTTGGATTAGATGACCTCTCAATGTCCCTTCCATCCTACATTTTGATGATTTGATGTTGTTTTGCAGTCAGAGTCTGTCTCATTCTCTGTGGGAGCCTTGCTCTCTTGGGCACAGCTGCAGAACTTCAGTATGCATCACCCCCAAAGAAGGCGAGGAGGAAATGCAGCCATGGCCTTGACACCCCTCCGCTCCCACCATTCACCAGGCTGTAGAGTTGAGCAGTTGTGTGCAGAGGAGTACACTGTACCCTGTTAGTGCAAAGAACCACAGTGCCCTTCACACCAGGTTGCTCTCGGCAGAGCTCCTGGAGCTAGCACCCCCTGGTGTGGTGCAGATCCATGGTATCTTCAACATGAGGCAGAGGCACAATAGGCCCCTTAATATTTCAAGCACAAGAAATTTTTTAAAAAAATCCTATAAACACAAGGACAATGGCTTTGCTTGGCAAGCTCTAGAATATTGTTAGGATTATGTCTTGCTGCTTTCTATCACATAGCAAAATAATTTTAAAATGCTCAGGAAATAAGTTTAGTATTTTTCTGTCAACAGATGCTAACATCATGCATGTTAGTGACTGACGTATAAACACTCACAATGAAACTCATCTAATCCAGACAGTTGTAAAGGGAATTGTGTAGGGAAAACACCTCTTTGACGAAAAGTGAAGCATTTTCAGCAGTTCCTTTGTATTGCAGAACTACTGTGAAAAAGGAGGATTAATGGCAAGGCCAGCTTTCAGGACCTTGTGTTTCTTGATGAAATGCCCTAGATGAGGGGTTTCCTATGTATAAAGATGAGTTGAGTGTGATTAAACTGTGATTCCAGGATAGCCCAAAACAGTTGCTTCTTGGAGACTGGGTAGTGGTGCTTCAGCTAAGGTTTCTGCAGTGGGAACTTGCCTCTGTGCAATTGGTCACCACACCTGTTCAAGGAATTGGGATGTGTGAACATTTTGTAAATAAACAAATAGAACCAAAAAACAACCTTGACTCAACTTCACTGACTTCTTCACCAATGACAACAAGACCTCATTAGGTCCCTAAATCTGTCTCACCAAAGCACCTGTACTAATAGTTTTAGCTCCTTCAGTTGTCCCTAACAAATTTCACACAAGTTATTCATTCACTGTCAGGATCCCAACAAGGGCAGTCAAGGCCAAGGGTCAGAACCCAGGCAAACCTGAGGCTGGGAGTAACCGAGGAGTTTGTAATCGGGTTCCAAGACAGGGCAATTCCAAGGGGCAAAGTCCAAGTCAGGTTTCAGGCTCTGAGTCAGGAGATGAAGTCCAAATCAAACCAAGTTCAAGCCAGGCATTCAGGAGCAAGAAGAAGGAACAGTCATGGCAGCTATGGGATATCCATGCTGTTGCCTGGAGACTTCCTGGAACACCCCTTAGTTTATATAGAGGAGAGAGTCAATCTGGAGAAATATGGCTGCTGTCTGTCAGTCCCCCGAGGTGCAACTTCCTCACAGCAGATCATGGGAAATAGGGTGCAAGCCAGTTACAGCTGCTGCCGGGTGTCAGCCTGGAGAGGCCAGCTACCTGGTAGCTCTAGAGGCCTGGGTTCTGTTGGGCCTTCCATTTATACATGGGTGCAAATCTGACCAAAGGGTGGTCAAACATTTGAAAACATCTCTGGGACAAATTCACTCAAGGGTATGTAGACATTGCAATTAAAAACCCATAGCTGGCCCATGCCAGTTGACTTGGGCTCACAAGGCTTGGGCTCATGGGACTGTTTAATTGTGTTGTACATATTTGGGCTCGAGCTGCATCCAAAGCTCTGGGACTCTCCCACCTCACAAGGTCCTAGAGCTCAGTCCGGAGCATCTACACTGCTGGAACATCTATATCGCAATTAAACAGAGCTGGAGCCCTGAGAGCCTGAGTCAACTGTCACGGGCCAGCCATGAGTTTTTAATTGCCACGTAGACTTACCCTAAGTGTCCGTAATGTTCGTAATATCAGTGGAGTTGCAGCCTCTTAGACCATTGGTGAATTTGGCTTGAATAATATTTGGTACGTTATTTAAACATTGACTAAACATGACTGACTAGTTAAAAAGATGAATTCAAAAAGTTTGCATTACACTTCAAGGGTTAGGTAGTGCAACCTTTGCTTACACTGCTGAGCACTTACCTATGTAGCCCCACTGAAGCTCCAGTTTCCAATGGGGCTTCTTGTGTAAGTAAAAGTTCATTAGTGTGGTAAATGTTGCTCAGTCAAACCGTACAGAAAAGACCACTGTTAAACTGAAAAGTTATCGTCCAAAGAGACTGAGAAAATTTTAAAGCAACTGGATTTTAAAAGTTCTATAAGGAAAACAAGAAAACCCAAAGATTCATACCCAGGATCATAACCCACACATGATACACTGTAATTAATCAGTAGAAATCAATATTCTGTCTTTGTTGTTTTTACTTTTTGTGAGGCAAAAACATAAATGTTTAAAAAATTCTGCTTTATTTGGCATTATAACAAAACAACTACCTCAGAATAGCAGCTAGTCATCAACAACTATAGCCTGACATATCAAGAGATTTTGTTTGCCCTTTGTGACTCAAGAGACTGGTACCAAATGAGTGGAAACAATAGTGTCTGAGAGAACTTTGACAAACCCATGGAGATTTTGGCAACCAAATCTGGGGCATACCTATTGCTTCATCCTTTTTGTGTTAGATGAACTGAGCTCCACTCAGTTTTCAGTGTTGTGTGTTGGAGGACCAATCATCCTCAAGTGGCTCTTTACAGCGTCTGGGTAATGGTGGCTTAGTTGAGGTTCTGCAAGGGGGATCTGAGAGCCTGGCTGCTCAGTGTGGGCATTAAATATTTCATGGCATTATTGGAAGAAGATAATTTGCTCAGTATGCTTGGCCAAAGTTTCCATTCCCTCTACTGTTGTGTGGACTGCTGGTTTCTTCCACCCCAGAGGTGGCTACATACTGATGGTGAGGTGTGGATTGTAGAGCCTGATCTAGCATTCCTTAAGCAGGAAAACCTTCAGTGTCTTTCAGAGTTAACGTGCTTACTCCGTGGGACTAGATGTGTCTATCAATGTCTGGATACTGTAAGCAGCACCAAGACGGTGCAGTAAGTTGCATTCTGTGAATGCCGCAGACACACAGGTATTCATTTGAACAGATTTCCCAAACCTTATAGCCTTTCCTTTTTGCTTATACAAATTTTGAAATATTCTTCCAATTATTTAGGCAATCTTGATACTTAAAATTAAAGCAGGTGGAAATGATGTTACAACTATCAGCTGAAAGGTGTCAAACTCCCAGCATGCTGTTTGGTAGCACTGAAAGCATTTCCTTTTAATTATCTTAGAATAATGCTCAGGTTTGGCAACTTGTTACAACATGTAGCAGATGGGCTAAGTAAAGAATGAGGTGCTAATGTTCTCTTTCCGCCATCCACTGAATGATATGGTCAGGCTTTGGCTCATGAAAGCTTTAGAATGGAGAGTTCCTGCTTGTTTATTACTTTTATTTTTCTTATCATCCCTGATCTTTATAGTTATGGTTTTCTCAGAGGGCTCCCGCAGGATGTTGTAGGAGAGTAAGCAGGAGGGCTGGTATCTCAGCAACTGAAACATGATTAACAGTATGGTAGCAAATTAACTGTCACTCCAGCCACCTTAGAGTATGTATCTCAATTCTGTGTCTGCCTGGTCTTAGTTATTGATCACCACTGGGGTGCTCACTCAGTGCTGGGCATCACTTGTTTGGGGTATAGGAGGACATAGGTGGTTGGCTTAGAAATGAAAGCAGCCTGTGCTTTATGAGCTGTGACATACTGTGACGCTTCATGGATGAAAGCATCAAGGGCTTGACATAGGTACGTGACAACAGGGGGAACGAATGGCTCTTTGATGAGACACATTATGGTGAATCTGCCAAAAGTAGAAGAGACAAGATTATGTAATCCAAAACTGAGGCAGATAGGAGTTAGATTACAAGGGAATCGGGCGAAAGGAAACTGTCGACACCAACTGCAAGTCTCACTGCATTTATCTAGCAAATTTAGGAGTCTGTGAGAGCCTGAGGATAGCACGATAAATGTGATGGGAGTTGGGAGTGCAGCCGGTACTGAGCACTCGAGAGAGAAATTTCTGCAAATTTGCAGGACATTTTAGCTGAAAGTTTTATTTAAAAGAGAAAACAAATAAAAACAATTCAAAAGGGAAGTATTGATACCAGCAGGCGCTCCGGCTGGCTCGAGGACAAAATAAAACTAGAGCTTGTTCCTAGAAGAGATCAGACTGACTGTGAATCTTCACAGCAAAATGCAAGCCCCACTTCCTTGACCCAGCTTGCCCAGAGTAACAATACAAACCAATGATGATTATTGATTATTTGTACTGTGGGCATGAATAGGGAATCCAATAATAGATGAGGGCCCCATTGTGCTAAGCATTATGCAAACGCATAGCAAAAAAGAGGGGCTGTGCCCTAAAGAGCTTAGAAGTACATACATAAAAGCCCAGCTTCTGGAGAGAGAGAAATATATATCTGTATATGCCTTGGGAGAGGCTAAGATAGCATGGTGACGGGTGCCTTGTAAGAGCCTAGATAGACAGAAATCTCCCCTAGATTTACCCTGTGACATTGCAGAGGCAAGAGGCTTGCATCTTTCCTACTCAGGGGCTGGTGCAGGCTTAACTTGAGCCCTTGTGAGGCACTGAGGGTGTAGAATTCCCCAGACTCCTCCCCATGCTATGGAATGCCATCTGTCCCTGATTCTCCTGCACAACAATCAGAAAAGAATTAAGCATGTCAACAAACATGTCCAAACCCGTCTGGTTTGTGTTAGGCCTGGAATTTCATACGTGTGTATGTATATGCGCATGCGTGGCCCATGCACATATTAGAAGGTAGATTGGAAGTTGGGAGTTTGTGTTCTCCCTCTGTCCTAACATGTGAACAAGGGACCACTGAATGCAATTAAAACATGGGGAATTCAAAACTGAGAAGGAAATGCTTTTTCACATAAAGCATAACTAAGCTGTGGAACTCATTGCTACAGGAAGCTGTTGAGGCCAAGAACTAGGTTAAAAAAGGGATTGGATATTTATATGGCTAGAACATCCTGAGTTGTCATAATTAATGAGAATAAAAAGAATAAGAAGGAATATTAAAGCACATATTTCAGGGCTTATGCCAATGTGAGGCTATTAGAGATCAGGTTGAGACCCCACGTATACCTACTGCAGGGGTCTTTGCCATCCTCTGAAGCATCTTTCTTCCTTTAGATATAGATGTGTGTGTATGTATCATGCAATATAGCCTTCATCACCAGACTGGTGCCTCGTACTGGTCATGCTGGGGATTAACTCAAGAGCAATGCCCATGTCTGTGGTCTGAACACCAGCACTCTGTCTCTGCTCCTGCATACAGCTCCTCTCTCAGCTCCCAGAACTGCAGCGTCATCTTCTTGACCCAGCCCTCTTGGCTAGGTCATCATCTGCTTTTCCCGGGGGAGGGAGGAATATTTCTGTCCAACAGTCCTGCCACTTCTCCAGTGACAAGTAGGGGAGACCCAGGACCACCCACTATTTCAGGCTCTAACCCAGGGTCTCTGTAAATAGCAGCCTCCGGCTACTCCTTCGTAACCTAGGTCAATGCTGCTCTGTTTCCGTGGGCCACTTCCCACGGCCCTAGCATCTTCTTCACCCTTATCTCAGGGCCTCAGCTGCTCAGTCCCAGGAGCCAGCCACTGCTCTGTCCAAGACGCTTACAGTTCTCTCAGCCCCCCAGGGACACTTACTCCCTGGGCTCCCAGCAGCAATTGACCTTACTTGCCTTGCAGCTCTTTTTTATATGGACCTGCTGGGCCCCAACTGTCTGTTCCTCACAGCCCCACTCCTATTAGCTGCTCCCTATGCAGCTTATCCAGGGCTCCTCTATTAAATCTGCCAGTGTGGGGCAGATGTGCCATCACTCTGTGTGTGGGGGTGTGTGTGTGGCTGTGTATAATTTAGAGAGAGAGACACATCTATTGAGTGATGTCTCTCACCATTCAGACTGACACAGATGATCACTTGAGTGGTATCTTATTGCAGCTGGTGCCCTGCAATCTCTGTATGAAGCTTTTACAATTTACCTGAAATCAATACAAAATAAAGCAAAAAGGGATATAAACACAGTGGAACCTGCTCATTGGAAGTCTGATGTAGTGGGATTTCATCGGAAGCGAGGTAGATTGAAGGTCCTGATTGGTTTCTGTAAATTGCAAGTCAGGCTACTGTGAATCTGCACTATAGATCTCCGTTTACAATGAAGCTGTTTTGCTGATAAATTACTTCCCTAGTTAAGGGTCCCCACAGTAATGTACATTTTAGGAAATTAATCACCGATATAAAAGGAGTAAATTGTTTTCCTGATATGGCAATTAACTATAGTAGTTGCAAGCCTATACAAATACATTATAGACCGATTACATTATAATGTAATCTCCTGTACTTTGAATCATGACCCTTCTTGTAGCCTTTTGTGTGAATAATCATGATTGTACAAACAGGAAACTGGTGTATGGAGCCAACCATTAGTCACTATAGAGTCAGCCAGACTAGGAAAAAATACCTTGCATTACATTAGATAGAATAGTTTAGTTATTTTCTACTGTTCATATGATGTGTTAGTCAACAAAGAAAATCCTAACGTCCTTCTTCTATTTTTGTTCAAGCAGAAAGCCCATTGGCTCAGCAGGCTTGGCTCAATGAGGTTTTTGCTGAGTGAAAAAAGAGGTCCAAAATCCTGCAGTCCTTATTTTCTAAACACATGAATATGTCTGCCTGTTTCTGTAGCAGAGTTACCTGAAGGTGAATTAAACAAGACAGTCATCACTACTTCCAAGTGAATAAAAAGTCAATCTGTGATCTGCTTTTAAGGTGATTATTCAAGCAGTTCTGTTTGGAGAGACTAGGACTAATTCTGTTTTTGAATGCAATGACAAGTGGCAATGACAATGGTTGTGCCATCCAAAAATGTATAGGTGTATCAAATTTGTTTTAAGGTAATTGCATTTGGGGTCTAATCATGAGCAGAATGAAGTAACCTGCAGGATGCAAGCATTGCTGGATATTTAATAAAGTTTGCAGGAATAAATTATTGTGCTTTTATGAGAGTCATATCTTGAGTAAAGAGCAGATATTAAAATGAGCTCTCTATTCAATTTCTAAACTAATGGTAGCTATTGAAAATGGAACACATTTTTTTACCCTAATGGATTTTGATACTTAATAAATAGAGAAGTGCTGCAATTATGTTTCCTACTATCAAACAGTGTTACACTGTAGACTTTTAAAAAGCCCTTACTAAAAAATTTAGTAAATATTTTGGGCCACATTTAAAAACACTGTGTGGAATTTTCTTTCTGCCTAGCCCCTTCCACTGGGATTTTCTGCAGGAGGTAAATATTTGGATCAGGATGTTAAATAATATTGTTTAAATAAACAAACATGTTTTGGATGGTTCCAGGCAAGGTTTCTAGAGACAGACAGCAGGGTATCATACAGTGAGTTCTTTATCTGTACATGCTTAAAATGATGAGAATAAACATTGCACATTAATTCCTGTGGCCTTTCCTTTTCAAATCTTAGGCCCTTCAGGTTTAATTAAGTAGCAAACATGTTCAGTCAAACATTCTTCTTCAAGACAGCACTTAAGCAAAGCCCTTGAATTCAAAATTTAAAATTATGCATGTGCTAAAGTGCTAGGCTGAATAGGAATGGATTTATACACATCCAAATGTGCTTTCTTGGATCATGACCATAAAGCTGTAGAGTAGTTTCAGGTTTGTTGCAAACCTCTCTCATGGCTTTAGTGACTTAATTTATATTTGACTATTTGTTCTTATTTATTGGCAAGTCTGTGGTACTCGTCACTCTAATATCTGAATTAATCCTCCCCCAATACTCCTCAGAGGGAAGTATTCATATCCTATTTACAGATAGGGAAGCTGAAATCAATGGCAATTAGGTACTTAATTCCCCTTTAAAAATCTGGCCTCACATGGCTAGGAGATTTGCTCAAAATCATACATGAAATCTCTGGTTGAGTTAGAAATAGAACTCAGATGTCCTGAGTCCCAGTTTTGTGACCTAACCATCTTCCTTTCTGATCATATAATATTTATTTGTTCACATGTGGCCCTGATTCTATCAATGCCATTGCTGTAAAAGGGTTAATCTCTCCTAAGATTCTTGCTACTATTTGTATTCAAATAAATTCAAATAAGGGAAATGCAATGGTGAAGGAAAAGGAAAAACCTCTCTGCTTAATATTTTACAGTGAGAAATGAAAAGCAGAGCTCTCAAAGTAATGTGTAATAGATCAATAATATTATAATGTAATCTCTTATATCATAAATCACGAGCATCCATGTAGACTTTTGTGTGAATAATGCTGACTACGCTAATCAATGTGCAAAGCTCCTTTGAGATATTTCTTCCTCCTGAGAGTGCTTTTCATTAGAAACAGCATGATTAAAAATGTTGCATTGCAACAATTGTAAATGGAAACGAAATGCTGGAATTTGCTTTTTCTAAACTGACTCTGAATTCTGAGCTCTGAAATTCTAATGCAGAGCCAAGATAACGCTTTCCAAGTCTTTCTGGTTCATTCTCTTCATTTTTTTCCAGAGCAGGGATTGAACAACTGTGAATAAGTTCAATACCTTTGAATGTAAACCGGATGAAGTTCAAAAAAAACAAATGCAAAGTGCTCCACTTAGGAAGGAACAATCAGTTTCACACATACAGAATGGGAAGAGACTGTCTAGGAAGGAGTATGGCAGAAAGAGATCTAGGGGTCATAGTGGACCACAAGCTGAATATGAGTCAACAGTGTGATACTGTTGCAAAAAAAGCAAACGTGATTCTGGGATGCATTTACAAGTGTGTTGTAAACAAGACACGAGAAGTCATTCTTCCGCTCTGCTCTGCGCTAGTTAGGCCTCAGCTGGAGTATTGTGTCCAGTTCTGGGCGCCGCATTTCAAGAAAGATGTGGAGAAATTGGAGCGTGTCCAGAGAAGAGCAACAAGAATGATTAAAGGTCTTGAGAACATGACCTATGAAGGAAGGCTGAAAGAATTGGGTTTATGTAGTTTGGAAAAGAGAAGACTGAGAGGGGACATGATAGCAGTTTTCAGGTATCTAAAAGGGTGTCATCAGGAGGAGGGAGAGAACTTGTTCACCTTAGCCTCTAATGATAAAACAAGAAGCAATGGGCTTAAACTGCAGCAAGGGAGATTTAGGCTGGACATTAGGAAAAAGTTCCTAACTGTCAGAGTAGTTAAACATTGGAATAAATTGCCTAGGGAAGTTGTGGAATCGCCGTCTCTGGAGATATTTAAGAGTAGGTTAGATAAATGTCTATCAGGGATCGTCTAGACAGTATTTGGTCCTGCCATGAGGGCAGGGGACTGGACTCGATGACCTCTCGAGGTCCCTTCCAGTCCTAGAGTCTATGAGTCTATGTCTGTCTTAATAATGGAATTTTACTAAAAGATGTATTGTCAAGTAGTCTAGGCTCAAAATGTAGGTTTAAATGAAAAAAAACCCCAAAATATAATGGACCAAATCCTGAGGCCTGTGCTTAGTCAAAACTCTCATTGATTTCAGTTAAGAACTATGCTAAACATTCCCAACTGGGCCCAGTGTTATGTGCCTGTAATCCCAACTACTTTGGAGGCTGAGGCTGGCAGATCGTTTAGGCTCAGGGGTTCTAGGCTGCCATGTGCTATGCCAATCAGGTGTCCGGTGCTACTCTCAGCCTGTCCAGCAGATGGCTGAAGAACTGATTAGAACAACATAAACTAGGCTTTGTGATCGGTGCTCTCTCTGTGAGGGCTGATGAACCGATTGATCGAGATGACTATGCTAAACAATCTGTTCTACCTTGTACTTAGCTGTGACACTCTAAGTACATTTCCCAGACCTGAAGAAGAGCTCTGTGTAAGCTCAAAAGCTCGTCTCTCTCACCAACAGAAGTTGGTCCAATAAAAGATATTACCTCACCCGCCTTGTCTCACTAATATCCTGGGACCAACACGGCTACAACAACACTCCATACATTGAACTGAGTTGGCATTTGCCTGGGTAAAGACAGAGCATGGGACAGACACTGACGGTTCCATTTTACCTTATACAGAAATAACCCATATAAGAGTCAGTAACCTGTGGAATTTCCTCCCAACTTTTTCAGTGAAGTGGAGATGGTTTGCTCCCTTACAGACGAGGTTCATGTTCTTCCTCCTTCTGAGATCTATGCAGATCATTGGAGATCTGCAGGGGATAATAGACATTCATATAAATATCACTGTCCTCCACTCTGCCATCTAATCCTGCTGATTTTTGTTGGACCCTGTGAGTGGCAGCTGTATTTCCATGAGCCCCACATCAGAACTTCCCCCTAAAAGGGGCTCCAAAATAAAGAAAGGGAAGCAAGTGCAAGTTAACAATACAGATTCAGGCTTTGCTAACTTGTTCTGTGTTTCCCTGTGGCTCGAGGGGCCAGAGGATCCCAGCTGGTTTCCCCTCCATGCTCATGCCAGGCTCACCTCTCCTAACTCAGCATAACTGTAACCCCATTTGTGCATGTGGTAGTAAAAAGTGTGTGCATATAGTGACAGGGTCAGGCCAGATGGTTACAAGAGAGTGGTCGAAGGTAGATACATTAGCTCAAGGTTAAGCAGGTCCCTTTTCCCTGGGCAAGATAACAGGACTATTCCAGAACACTCAGGAACTTTCTAGAACTAATTAAGGCAGACAGGCTAATTAGGACACTTGTAGCCAATTGGGAAGTTTCTATAATTAATTAAGGCTAATCAGGACACCTGGTATAAAAAGGCTCTCACTCGAGTTAGTGGTGTGTGCGTAAGGAGCTGGGAGTGAGAGGACATGCTGCTGGAGGACTGAGAAGTACAAGCATTAACAGACATCAGGAGGAAGGTCGTGTGGTGAGGATACAGAAGGTGTTGGGAGGAGACCATGGGGAAGTAGCCCAGGGAATTGTAGCTGTCGTGTAGCTGTTCCAGAAGGCACTCTAGACAGCTGCAGTCCACAGTACCCTGGGCTGGAACCCAGGGTAGAGGGAGGGCCCGGTTTCCAGTTTTCCCCCAAAACCTCTCAACTCCTGATCCAACACAGGAAGATTTCTGAGGCTAGCAAAATCTGCCAATAAGTGTAGGACCCACCAAGATAGAGGAGGAACTTTGTCACAATGTGTTGTAATTCCCATAAAATAGTTCCAAAATAAGCTGAGGGGGGGTTCATTTTGCAAGGGGACTATCAACAATACATTCAGTATGTTCTCTTCCTCTAGCAGCACGGCCAAACACCAATGTGCTTCAGCCCCAGAAACTCTGAACTGGGAAAATATATCACCAGTGTGCAGGAAAAGAATTGTTTGGAACCAATCATTTGCCAAAGCATTAGAACAAGTGACCAAGTGTCATTTTGAGCTTTTGGAGAAATTTATTTTTAAAGATTTAAAAAGAGCAGCAAATTCAACTTGTCCTTTTAAAAAACAACAACAACAACCTCTTAAATTGTATAGAAAGGACCTAATTTATAGATTTCAGGAGTTCAAGTAATTCTTTTGCAACCTAATAAATACTGATGAATTTCAAAAGGACCTTTTGGAATATTTACAGTAGATACTGGTTTTTCTACCCTCACACTTGTGGGAAGTTGTTCCTGATATTCAACAGCCAGCAAATCTACTATCTGTGAAATTCTGTGAAAATAGGCTTTTTCCTATGATGGAAGCATTTATAGCCTGGTGCTCACAGAAGGAAATAGCTGTAATTATTATCCAACAAAGTATAGGGTAGCAGAGAGAGTTACTGTTTGACTTTTTCGAAATGGCATTGACAACAGCTGATGAAGTCAGTCTTTTGAGTTTGAATTCAGTGTCAAAAGAGAGCACATTGAATGTAGCATATCTAGCATTAATAGGACTAGCATTGCATGTGGTATTTGCTGAACTAAGCAGCAAACAATTCAGGACATCTCACAGCAACCTTTTCTATGCTGAGTTATAAGTGAGTGCAGGAAAACTTTGGTACCCCATTCATTTTGTGACCCATGTAGAGAGGTCTTTTTTAGAAGGCTGAAAAAAAGAACAAGAAAATTGAAAAAGTTCAAGTTTGCCACGAAGTAAGGAAAAGGCAAACTCATTTGTCTAGATAACTCACTCTCTGATGTAATTAGGGACTCAGATTTTCATTTTAAACAACCAACCAGACAAAACACTTGACTGCTAATGTTCAAGAATTGGTTTAAAACCATAAACAGTGGTGGGGGAAAGAAAGAAAATGAACTTTCAACAGAATTCACACCCTGTCCATTGCAAATTTCAGCCTCTCACTTCCTGTTCATGTTCTTTAGTTTTTTGTCTTGGATGCAGCAGTGTGGTAAATGGCTTTTCTTGTATGCGGTTACCCCGTGTGGGGAATGCAAAGTGCAAAGAATAAGTAAGACTGTTTAAAACATCCCTTTGTGAAAATTTGAAAAAGTGTTTTTCATTGTTGGTGAAACAACCAATTTCTGTTCAATCTTTTGAATGCAACTCAAACATACACAATTTATTTTCTAGGAAGTTACAAAGCACTGATATAACTAACTAATAATACTGTAGATAATGAACGAAACACAACTAGTTAGAATAACTAACCACTGCAGACACAGGTAGTGAATGAGGCATGACTAGTTATCCACACACGAAAGGAGGGAAGACATGACATTTTCTACAGAGCCTAGATGCTCAATGACTGTCATAATTATCAGTCAGAGTCTCATCCTCTTAGTCACACTGAGAAATACCGTAATCAGCAAGTAATCACACAGGTAAGATGTTCTTCAGCATGATTAAGGGGATCAGAATTTGGCTCCCTAATTTTTATTGTGAACAAATACTATGTAAATACCTTTGGCTTCTAAGTTGACTACAAGCATTCCACTGGCAACGGTGCCAGATTTAGAGTTAGTGGGGTTCTGTGCGCAGGTTCATTTTTGGGGCCCTTCCCTCAGGACCCAGCCAAGAAAAAGAACATTCTCTCTTATCTCCCACCTGTTTTTCATTATTTTTTTTCTTCATCCTCCTCCTATATTATAAGTAATAGGAAGTAAATGAAAATAAAGTGAGGTACCTTGACTGGGGCAGGGGGGTTGGGTGCAGGACAGGGTGCAGGGCTCGGGCTCTGGGAGGGAGTTTGGGTGCTGAGTGTGGGCTGTGGGCAGGGGGTTGGCATGTGGGAGGGGGTGAGGGATATGGGCTCTGGGAGGAAGTCTGGGTGCAGGATGTGGGCTCTGGCCTGGGGCAGGCAGTTGGTGTGTGGGACGGGTTAAGGAGGTAGGGCAGCATGGCTCCCAAAGCGACCAGCACACCCCTCTGGTACTGGCTCCTGGGCGGGGGTCTCTGTGTGCTGCTGCCCACAGGCGCTGCCCCCACAGCTCCTATTGGCTGCTGTTCCCAACTAATGGAAGCTGCAGAGTTGGCCCTCAAGGTGGCAGAAAAGTGCGGAGACACCCCCCCCAGGGGCCACAGGGACATCATGCCGTCCACTTTCAGGAGTGGGGCGGCACAGAAGGAGGGAGGCAGCACTGGCAGGGAGCCGCCTTAGCCCTGCTGCACTGCTATTGGCATGTCTCTGTGTGCCCCTTGGGGGGAGGGGGGCAGTGGGTCTCTGTGCGCTGCCTGGGGCGAAGGCAGCGCGTGAAGCCACCACCCCATGCCAGGGGCATGCGGAGACGTGGCAGCAGCCAGCTGCTTCCGGGAGCAGCATCGGGCCACCGGCCATGGAATGGAGGCAGCCTGCCTGCCTGAGCCCTGCTGCGCCACCGGCTGGGACTCAGGGGCAGATTGCCAGATCAGATTTGTCTTTCATTTTGGGGGGGCCCTGTCACTGGGGGCCCTGTGCCTCCGCACTGTTTGTTTCATCATAAATCCACCTCATAAATCATAAATCATAAATCCATATCATAAATCGCAAGTACTTTGTATTTTTAAGTCCAGTTCAATCGCATATGGAACATTGTTTACAGGTTCCTCAGGTTGTTTTTTTACACAACAGTAGCTGTTACACTTTGTAGGTCCAATCATCATGTAATCTGTACAGTGATTAGGGCCCTAGTTGAGGACTTGGGAGACCTCATCTCAAGTCTTTACTTTGGCACAGACTTCGTGTGTTACCTTGGGTAAATCACCCTTCTTTGTGCCTCAATTCCCCATCTATGAAATGGGGATAATAGCATTTCCCTACCTTACCGGGGTATTGTGAGGATAAATACTTTAAACATTTTTGAGGCATTCAGATACTATAGTAGTGCGAGCCCTATAAGAACCTAAAATAGATAAAATATAATCATGTTCACTGGTAATTCCATGTCACTTGCATGATCAACCCTCTTCATATGCTATGCTGCTTGTACAGAGTGGTGTTCAAAATGTATGCACTCATTATAAACTAATGTTACCATGACAGCAAATTATTTACGTTACAGAATTTTCACTCGAATTCATTAATACACTGTAGTTTGTATTCATAGGTGGTTGTTTAGAGCTGGTAAACATCATTATATTGTGTGTAAGTAAATCATTTGTTTTTTATGGCAAAATTTATATAAAATATAGCATAATATGTAATAATGCAAGGTGATCTCCCGCATAATGTAGCTTACTTAGTGTTCAGTCACTGCTTAAGCATTCTCACTTTGATGCACAAGAATTTATATCCATAAGTTCCATTGGTGACACTGGGTTTACCTGAAAATCCTTGCACAGAAAGGGTAAAATTCTGCTACTTTTATTCCTGGTGATTAACACCTGACTTCCCAAGCAGTTCCACTGGTTTCTTGGAGCTGTTTGCAGTGCAAAGTGGTACTCAATGGAAGCAAGAGTGGCAGAATCAGACTCTAAATAGAAATAATGCGGGACACTAAAATTTCATAAGCTGCAGGCAACTCCATGAGCTGCAGGCAACTCCAAATTATTACCGGTAATCTAAAAGTATTTTATTACCATCAGAAGACATCCCTGGGTAAATTCAGTTATGAGCCTAGTGCCATTTTTCCCTTTACTTATTTTAAATGTGAACGTAATAGTTTGTGAAAAGCACCATCCTAATAGCCAGAGAGACTGAAGTCCTCTTTAGCTAGAACAAATACAGGCTGGACAGCATAATACTCAGCCAAGAGGAATCAGCTGTTTCATGGAGAGGCTGTAGTTCATTTCCATTGCCAGATTCTGCTTCCTTTCCATGTACTACCTTACTCTATAAGTAGTTACTTTAAAATCAATGTGATGGCTTGTGGAATAAGGCATCATTCCACACAGAAAAGGTGGCAGAATCTGGTCTTTGCTGTTTCTTCTGAAATCGTCAACAATGGAGCCTACTTTTTCAGATGTGCACACCTGTCTATTTTAAATTAGGCTGAAACTATGAATTCCTACAGAATAGCTACCTGGCTACCAGCACTACCAACATAGCCAATTGGAGCCACTCTGCTATGGCTGATAGAATCTATATCACATAGTGAACCCCTGAGTCACTTTGCCACATCACAAGTTTTTAAGAACGTCATTCTAAAATCTTTTCATAAAGGTTCTATTAAAAATAAAACAGTGGAATGGTTTACGAGACCAAAGAGTGAAATACGTAGACATACTTCATATAAATCCATTGGTTTCACCCAGAAAGATCGTTGGGAAGTCAGTTTGTCTAAAATTAAATTGTATGTATCTCTGTATCTTCAAATGTGGCTAGCTGATCTTGGCTACATGTTTGCCCTTTAACCAAAGACAGTTAGATTTTTGAACACATCAGCTGCACAAGTAACTATATAGAACCAAATTCTGCATTCTGTGCCTGCTAAAGTCAATGGAAATACTCCCATTGACTTCAATAGGGTTTAGCTTGGACCGTAACTGAGTAACTTTGTGATCTTATTATTGCAGCACTTCTCCTACTTCTTTCCACCCTTTTTTCTTTTGTTACCTTCACTACTTATATTGTGTCTAAAATGTAACTCCAGATTCTACCTGGCCCTTATGTGGGTGCACAGGGAGCGGGGGAGGGTCTATAACCATGTAAGGACCAACCATAATTACATTACCTTTATGCACAGGAGTGCAAGGATTGCTCCCTCCCTTTTACTCCAAGAATACACAGTGCCCCAAAAGCATAAGAAAGAGAGATCCATAGTTTTGCCGCTTTTGCCAAACAATGAGCAGAGATTATCATTTGGGGGATAATCAGTTGCATCCCATAAAGAGGCACAGCAGCAGATGTACGGCTTCTGTGTGCTTGGAAGATCTGGGATGGTGATTCCACTGTGCCATAATTTCACTCTCTCCCACCTACAGAATTTCACCCTCCTCACAACTTCAAAAAATATAATTCTAAATGAAAAGAGGTTTTGAATAAAAAAATTCAGAACATTTCCTTTCTAAAATGTCAATGAACTATTTAGATATTTTCAGAGGTTTGGGAGGATGTTTCTTTTTTTATTTTATTGAAAAAATTTAACAAACAACACAAAATAGTGAAATGTTTTGGTTAACCAGCATCTGCATTTTTCAGTGAAAAAGTTTCCAATTTCACCTACCTCTAGTCCCTTGTCTCATATGTTTCTTTTAAAGTACTTAGCACAGTTTTGGGTTCTGTAAAACCAATACATGAAAATAAGTCTAACAGAATTCTTTCATGTAAATCCTCGCAAAGGGCACACAAAATAAACATCTTTTAATTAGATTTTGGCCTATGTTTCGATCTGAGAGACACACCAGCTGTCAGCATGAGGGTTACAATAATCTGAAAAGTATAGATGAGTGTAGTTTGGGCATGTAATAGCTATTGTGTGCAAAGCCACATTTTCTTTCAGAGGTGACAGATACTAAAAGTCTAATTCAGTACTCCAAAGGGAACTTTTATCCAGCTGTGCAATGATTCATTATTATCTTAGAATCATCCAAAAGTTTCAAATGTTCTTTGTTGACAGCCGAACACTATTGACTGGTCAAGGTTTCACTGACTTCCAGCTCTCAGGCATAAAAAGAAATTCAGTTGCTGAGGATGTCTCTCCCAACAAAATGTGCACAGTGTCAATTTTATTTCACCTTGTCTACCAGCTAAAGGTCAGACTTAATCAAGAAATGTACATGGTTCTCCACATTTAACATCATTTTTTTGATAGTCTGTCATGCTTTACTGCCTAAACAAAGAATACAGGTATCACATTCTCTGGACTCGTTTTGTGAAGTATATCCATTTTATTGCTTTTAAATCCAAGAGGATTTTGCATCTCATGCCATCTGACTAATATATACTATAAAATATATTCTTCAGCAGGATACAAATAGCTTGTACATTGGTGCATTATACGCCATAGACAGGTCTCACTTTCCTATTTACCTGAATCCACACTAAAACTGTAAGGAGTGTTACAGTGTCTGCATATGACAGTGTATTTTTCCAAGCTTCTAGAGCAGGGGTAGGCAACCTATGGCACACACACCGAAGGCGGCAGGTGAGCTGATTTTCAGTGGCACTCACACTGCCCGGTCCGGAGGGCTCTGCATTTTAATTTAATTTTAAATGAAGGTTCTTAAACATTTTAAAAGCCTTATTTACTTTACATACAACAATAGTTTAGTTATATATTATAGACTTATAGAAAGAGACCTTATAAAAACATTAAAATGTATTACTGGCACGCGAAACCTTAAATTAGAATGAATAAATGAAGATTCGGCACACCACTTCTGAAAGGTTGATGACCCCTGTTCTAGAGAGAGAGAAAGAGTATTTCAAAACCTGCATTCACCAACTAGGGCACTTTTGCTTGAAGGGCAATTGTCTGAAACCAGTAGTAGTGCGACTCTGTTAATAGCTAACGTGTAACAAAAACATAAGCACTGTTCATGGAACTGGGAAAAGCTACCTTGCTGATATAGTCAAGCTTCCTACAGCTCTTATACTGAATTTATGCCAGGTTGTGTTGTCTGAACTCTCATATATAATCTCTAAACACACTGTAATAATAAATAATATTTAATATGAATGGATACTTTCCAGTTTTACAAGTGTGTATAAATTGTATATAGTCCATAATAAGGACAGAGTTGAGATGGATTGCCTAAAGGGACTGATCCAAAGTGCCTGGAGAGAATCCTGTTAACTTCAGTGTATGCTGGATGGACCCAGAGGGAGCCCTAGGAAATATTCTGCATAAAGGATGCTTCCCAGAGTTACCTAGTGTGCAGGGGGGAGCAAGTGCACTGCTATGTCCCTTCAGGGACTGCAATCCAGTGAGGCCAGCCACCTCTGCTGACTGATGCATGGAGTGGGGGAGACAAAGCCCCTGCATCTAACCCTTCATCCAGGCATCCTTCCCCTTGCATGTAGGAAGAAGCCAATAACTGAGTTAGAGCAGGTTTCTCACTGTCACGCTGTGATGTACCCACATTAGAGTTCAATCAACAGGTCAATTATTAGTTAGTATAGAAAATAATAAAAAGGCAGCACATTTACTACTGGAACATGACATAACACCTTGAAATCTCTAAACAGTTTCCATTCCATCTCTAATACTTGTTTATTGTTAAATTTATGTCACCATCAGCCTGAGCTATAACTCTGAAACTTTGGGAAAGTCCAAAACTGAATTCAAATGTTGCTGCTCAGTTTCCTCTATAATCTTATTCTACGATGCTAAGCAACCAGCATTTCCCTACAGGGGAAACAGTCCCTGGTGCTTTGTATTCTAAATGGGTAGAAAAGTTTTCAATTTACAAGGTGATAAAAAAGACACCCACTTGTAGGGGAAAATGAGTTGAAAGCACAAGCACAGAAGTCACTCCAGTAGAAATGGTACCTTGCAGACTGTAGTGCTTTGCAGCTGAGAATTATGTGGGTTATGAAATGAAAGCAATTATTGTAGCCTTATTGAATTAACAGTGGAGACAACTTGTATGAGAAGTAACGCCAGACTTTGTTCATTAGATATTACGGGTGCTGTTTAACAAAAGAAGGGCGGGCGTGGAGAAGAGAGAGGGAACTGATAACAGATTTTATAGACTAGGCACTAGATAAGGGGTTCTCAACCTTTTTCATTCTGAGGCTCCTCTCAACATGCTAGAAAAACTCCAGGGCCCAGTGGGGATGGGGGGCTCTGGGCCAGGGGTTGGGCCATGAGACATAGGTGTAGTTTGACCTCTATTTCAGGGGAGGGGGGGAGGCAAGGGCCAGCAGGGCTTGGGCCAGCTCTATACGGTGGGGTCCAGGGACAGAGCACCACTTCCATCCCTGGCTCACCTCATCAGGCCACCCACCTGTCTGGGGCTGTGTGCTGGTGACTGCTCCCCGAGGGCTCTGCTGGGCCCAGATCTGCCTGGGCAGCTCTGACTGGCTGCATGAGCAGTCAAAAGAAGCTGGGAACTGAGGAGCAGCCACAACCCCAAGCACCAGCAGCAGATGGGGGAATGCCATGGCGGCCCACTCCATGGAATCACCAGCCAGAGGAGCAGCTGACCTGCACTGCCTGTCTCTGGCTTTCTGCCTAGGATCTGGCCAGAGGATGCAGCCTGAGGGGGCCTGAGGGAGAGGAGGAAGTCGGTGGGGGTGGAGCTGCCCCCAGGACTGCCCCATTCTGTGTAAGGCACTGCAGTTTTGGGGGGGCAACACCCTTGTTCCCCCTTAACTCTGCTCATAGGCTCAAGGTTTCTGCCCTTGGTGGTGGGGCTTCAGCCCTGCCAGTCCTGGTTTCAAGGAGATGAGGAAGAGCTCGGGGTTTCAACCCCACACTGCTCCTGGCTTCAGCCCTGTGGGGTGGGGGGATTGGGGTACCAGGTTTCAGTGGCGGGGCTCCCTGAAAGCACTCACAGACCCCAAGGGGGCCATGGACCTCCAGTTGAGAACCGCTGCACTAGAGTATAGAATAATGTGTAGACGTTTTAAGACCCCATCTACATAGCCAAGCTTAACAAACTGCTGTAGCTCTATTGTGATCAAAATGAGCTATAACACAGTTCCCCCCGCCCACTCCCCTGTAAGTGGGTTGGCTGAAACTAACAGGTCAAATCTGTTCTAGAGATCAGTGGGACCAGGATTTGGCCAAACACTACCTTTTTTCCCCTCGATTTTCTTCCTTGAATATTTTCCTTTCTTTTAGAAGATATTTTATTTATACACATTCTTCTGAAGTACACTCATTTCTTTGGATAAGGCTCTAAGGTTTCCCCAGAAAGTAAATAAATAAGACTGTATTACATTTCCGCAAAACCTCTCTGTGGTTGGGAATCCCCCTTTAAAGGTGGTTCTGGGAGCAACCACTATCTGAGAAAACCTGACAGTGAAGCTTAAATAGAGCCTCAGTTCCAGAGAGTGAAGGGAGAGATGCTGGCATCTCAGGGCTTCTGTGAAGATGGTTCTGGCTTCATACAGATACTCTGGGATCCATGTGGACTTGAGGGGATCCATGGGGCTTGAGAGATGGCCTGTAACCTGTTCAATGGGGTTAGGACGGCAGGTTTCTCTCTTGTCTCCATAATATAGTTGGGAGTTAACAGATTATGATTTACAAATTCTGTTTAACTGTATATAGACTTTGGAAGGAATGCTATGTTAGTTGTGGTGCAATTCTTCTTAGATGCTGAACATAGCAACAATAAAGCTTGTTTTTTCTACTTCAATCTCTTTCTGATTGGCATCATTACTTTAGTGCAGAGCTGTTGCCTACAAGTTATAACATAGCCACCAAAGGAAACAAAAACTTTGTATGGTGAAAAACAAAACAAAACTCCAAACAAATGAAAAAAAACTAAGGAAGCTTTGCAAGGAGAACCTTGTGGTGAGCTCTATTTCATTACTTGTCTCTTGTGAGCTTTTCCGTAGGAAGGGGTCACAGGTCCCTGAGAAAGAGTTTTGGGATCTGTCCCATTCACAATAATTCGTTGCTTTCTCTTTTTTCTAAACCTATTATGGATATGTAATACATTATACAACAAACTGTATTATATGTATAATTGTATGTTTTCTCTCTCCTGCTCTTCCTACCCTCCCACAACGTTTCCTAGCGTTATAGCTGACATATACAAAGCCAAATATCTGCTGTCAGGTGCATGAGTTAGGACCCCCTAACTGTTCAGAACTTTGCACAGGATTAAAATTTCCCATGTCAGTGGGCTGTCACCGAGGATGTAAATTGCATAACAGTTCTCTCCTCCAAGGAATGCCTCCAACAAGTAGCTCTCAGTACAAAACCTGTAATTTCAATTACTGTGCCATTGTGTGATTTCTGTGGCACTGTGATCTCATTTTTGCAGTTCACTGCTTTGTGCTAACAGCCTGTAACACAGCTTAGGCTTGGAAATATTGGGCACAATGAAACTCACTCTGAATTACGATACTCTGCTATTAACTTTCATTATAAATAGCAGCACCACATTGTTATTATAAGAGCTATGAAATGGGAGAAACTCTCACTGCTGACCCAATCCTCAGCTGCCTCTATTGTGGGCATCATGGATTTCACAATGACAGCGCTGCTTTCTGTACCAAAGTTACCATGGTCTGCTGTACATATGCAAATAATTCATCTGATCATTTGAAGAAGTAGATTGACTTTACATCTATGCTATCAAATTGATTTTAATTGAGAGTTGTGTGATAAATGCTCACTTTTAAGCTTGGAAAATATTGGAGTTACAAATGAGCCAAATTGGTTCAGAAAAGTGTAGGTGTTAAAGTTTAGGTGGTAATTTTGCAATGAATAGAGACTTCTCTTTT
Organism: Gopherus evgoodei; assembly: GCF_007399415.2. NCBI lineage: Eukaryota > Metazoa > Chordata > Testudines > Testudinidae > Gopherus > Gopherus evgoodei. The sequence goes on from NC_044323.1 coordinate 49,377,076, forward strand.
CTCTGAAATTCCCTCCCTTTCAGAGATACAAGAATCACCCTCCTGGGTGAGATCAATGGACCATCTAGCCCAGATCGTTGCTCTGACAGTGATGAATAAAAGAAGTTATTGTTAATTACGCAATAGCCTGCCCGGAAGTGACATTTTTTCCTACCTCCTTCAGTTAAATGTTGATTTATACTCTGAAGCATGAGGGTTTATGTCCCTTCCAAACTCTTAGCTATGTAAATGTTCAATTCTATTTTTTGAATCTTGCTAAGCTATGTTTTTGGGTATATTTATATGCGAGAGAACATTCAGCAAACATCCAATTGTAACTAACCTTTAAACAATGCCTTGTTCTCCTCTCCTTTCTCTGAAATCTGGTTGGATACATTTCCTTGTTCATTGCAAGTGTTGAGGAATGCAATATCGCAACTACCGGAAGTCTCATTGGAGCCCATGAACTTCACGATACTTCAGATGTCCCCAGTCTTCAGTGCTCTATTCTGGGAACTATGGCAAATGAGTCAAATAGGGAAGCAGATCTTGTCAGCAAAGGTGCTTGTTGATGATATAGCCAATACTGGAGCCAAACCTGCTCAAAAGTAGTGAAACAAAATGTAGACCTCAGATAATCCAGCAACAGACAATGCAATTCCAGAAAAGAATCTAAAAATGCAAACGCTGTTGGACCCAATCTGCAAGTTCTCTGTACTGTACGTGAAAGTCCCCTTTATATCCATGAGAATGCTCTCATGAAATATTTACTGGATTAGACCATTTTGTCTTTAATAATTCTCTTCAAATATTTTTTAAAAAACTCCTTCATCTGTCTACATATGCATAACAATAACTCCAGAGGAGATTCAGGACTAGTTTCTGATCTCATTTTCACCAAGGTAAATCTGAAGCATATATCATGAAATCTGGGAATTATTCCAGGTTTCCATCTGTGAAACAGAGATCAGAATCTGCCCCCTCTCTTTCACTACCACACAGTTAAGAAAAACTGATTGGGTATTGCTTATTTCAGTTCATCCTCACCAACACACTTTATTTGATTGAACAGTACACCTGACTTTTCTATCTCCATGCAGGTTCATAATACGAATATTACTTTCATCAGCCAACCCCTCCTTAGTATTTGCTGCTTTTTTACAATACCTATGTCAAAATGCACAGGGGGCTCTTGACAGCACATCTGATGTTCTGTACATGGCACTGCTCTTGTTAGGGTAACCCTTAACTGTAGGTAGCATTAGGGTGACCAGATGTCCTGATTTTATAGGGACACTCCTGATTTTGGGGTCTTTTTCTTATATAGGCTCCTATTATCCCCCACCCCCTGTCCTGATTTTTCACATTTGCTCTCTGGTCACTCTGGGTAGCACAGATTAATTTTCCTAAGAATTTGCCCATGATGTTATGATTTGTATTTGATTACATTTTCCTCACCATCTCTGATCTCTCGTAGCAGCAAACATCTTTCACATTTAAGTAGTTGCTGTTTTAGTCATAGAGTCATAAAGTTTCGTTAAAAAATCTAATTGACATACCCAAATAAGACATGACATTTAATGAAACCTATTTAATACCTTGTGCTAAAAAGTTCTAGCTTACTTCCTGACTTCATTGTTACGTACACAACACTGGATATTGACATTGAACAGAAGAATGGTGATTGGCTGACATCTCAGTGGCAGAGAGGATTTATCCACTGAGATTAGCATTCAGAAATAAATCTTTGTACAAACTGTTCAATAGAAAGAGAACTAGAAAATAGATGACTTATTGTAGCTATGTTGGCCGTTCATCTCTGAGGACTGATTTCAAGTCCAACCTGAGTCTTTGGTAAAATTAGGGGTCTTTTTTGGCTCAGTTCCTAGCAGATATCTGTTCACATAAACAATTCAAGAGTGATTTAGACAAATAATTTATCTTTGATGAAGGGAAATCGAGCCAAGATGGAACAGTACAGAGAGATTGACTCATGGACACAGAGAATGCTCTCTCTAGGTGAATTAGGGGACTGCACTGCAGCATGAGAAATATCATTCCTGCAGCTGAATTTCTTCTTGAAAAATGAATTGTGATGTTGGCTTGTCAAGTTCAGGGAATTGAGGATGTGTGGGAGGATTTATGAATGGTGTGTGTATGTGTGTGTGTGTGTTTGGAGAGTCCATACATGAGGGAAGGAGCCCAAGCATAATTAACTGCTCTTCCTATTACTTTAGCTTTCCTGGAAACTCCAATCTTTTGTCATTGCTGCAAGTAGCTAATGTCTAACTTCTGATTCTTTCTTAGGAAGTTGTCTAATTTGAAATAGCTGCTCATATTTAATAAACTTACGGCCAAGTTCTGTGCTAGGTGCATATCTGTCACTTACCTTGAGAGAAAATCTTTGCAAATGTCTATTTCACTGTATCTTAGAAATGGAAATCTTTCTCCCTATTCTGCCCCCATTGAAGGGAATGGTAGTTTTGCCACTGATTTCAGTGGGATCAGACCTATGGACTACAGAAAGCACAGTCTAAAACCCAAGTCACTTGTCCATCTCCAGTGTCTCTTTGCATATAGTCAATTATTTGGTTATACTGCTGGCAAACTCAACTAACTTGGAATTTCTATTTGTCTAGTTCAGTGGTTTGAGCATTGGCCTGCTAAACCCAGAATTGTGAGTTCAATCCTTGAAGGGACCATTTTGGGATCTGGGGCAAAAATCTGTTTGGGGATTGGTCCTGTGTTGAGCAGGAGGTTGGACTAGATGATCTCCTCAGGTCCCTTCCAACCCTGATATTCTATGAAGATGCAAGCATAAATGGGTACAGTGAAATTACCCTCTTTTGACAATATTCTATTTTAGCAGAGTGCTCTAAAGCATCCTCACATGTACTGAGAAGTGTTTTCCACCCCATTTTTATTAGATCACCTCTTTTAGGTTAGTGATTTTACTGGCTCACTGAGTGGCCACTTAACAGAAGCTTTACTTTAATTTATTCTAGCAAAAGGCTTTTATGGCTGTGTACATTTTAAAAATGTCAAATGTAGTCTGAGACCTATTTTAAATTACCAGCAAAAAAGTGACTGAACAGAGGTGAACTAATAAAGGTGAAACAAATATATACTCTTTATGTTTTTTGAATGCTTTGGGGTAGTCTTTTAAGACAGGATGTTGTCTAACATGATAGCTCATGGTGTTTAAACTTATACACCTATCAGGTGGGGCTCTCCTACTTCTGTCAAGGGTCAGTTTAGTCCTTCCTAAGTGTTCTCAGGTTTGAACACTGATGGACTTAATATTTACAAACTTCCAACCCAAGATGGTTCTCAACCTCCTGTAGTGGCTGAATGTACAAGTCAGATTTTCTAATACTTATGGTTTTATGTATCTCACAAAGTTAGCAAAATAGACTTTGATTTATAGAAAATGATTTCTAGAAGTTTTTGGAGCTGTAATTTATGGTGGTTAAAAGTGGGGAGAGGGGAGAAGAATTTCTTTTGAAATTTCACAAGAAAATTCTGAAATGTTTTTCTCATATTATATATTCCAGTATCTTCACAGCTGAATAGCATCAGAAGGAAAAAAGAGAGAGCTTGAATTATCCCCCTTTTTCCTCTCACAGGCCAATTTAAATACATCACAGTGGTTCTCAAAATGTGGGTTGGGACCCCAAAGTGCACTGGGACCCCATTTTAATGGGGTTGCCAGGACTGGCTTAGACTGGCTGGGGTCTGAGCCAAAGCCGAAGCCCGAGCCCCACTGCCTGGAGCTGAAGCTTGAGCACTAGCTCCTGGGACTGAAGCCGAAGCCTGAGGGCTTCAGTCCTAGGCAGCTTGGCTCAGGTTACAGGCCCCCTACCTGGGGCTGAAGCCCAGGGGCTTTGGCTTTGGCTTTGGCTTCCCCACTGGGTCAGTGGGGCTTTGGCTTTGGCCCTCCCACCTGGGGTGGTGGTGCTTAGGCAGGCTCAGGCTTCAGTCCCTTCTCTTGGGCTCGTGTAGTAATTTTTGTTGTTAGAAGGGGGTCACGGTGCAATGAAGTTCGAGATCCTCTGTCATATCATGTAAAAGAACAGAAATGTTTTTGTTAGTAAAATATTCCTTAGGAACTGACTGGAAAATAAATAAAAATTGATAATAAGGATCTAAAACTTTTAGTTTAAAAGACTAACATTATCACCAAAGAATATATTTTCTTGCCACATGATAACTAATTTTACTAAATGGCAGAAATAATGATAAACTGCAGCTCGTTACATATTCATGACATCTGATTTACTCTCAAAATATTCCATAAATGTAGAGACTTAGTACTTAGCCTTTTTGAATTGGAGCTTGAATGTAAACACAGTCACTAGCAGTACTTAACAGACACTCAATTATTTGTTTCCATAAACCATTTTCTCATAACACAAGAACTAGGAGTCACTAAATGAAATTAATAGGCAACGGGTTTAAAACAAACAAAAGGAAGTATTTCTTCACACAACGTACAGTCAACCTGTGGAACTCTTTGCTAGAGGATGTTGTGAAGGCCAAGACCATAACAAGGTTCAGAAAAGAACTAGATACATTTATGGAGGATAGGTACATCGATAGCTATTAGCCAGGATGGGCAGGGATGCTGTCCCTAGCTTCTGTTTGCTGATTACCTGTCTTGTTCATTCCCTCTGGGGACATGGCACCGGCCACTGTCGGCAGACAGGATACTGGACTAGATGGACCTGTGGTCTGACCCAGTAGGGCCATTCTTATGTTCTTAATTATTTAGCCCTACTGTCCACTCAAATCTCATTGGAACCTGGTATGATGTGCAAGAGGTTTCATTCCAGAGTTCAGATGCACAGTAGACCATCACTTGCGTTAAGAAATTGGAGCAGCAGTGAAAATAATAATTAATAATAATAGTAGTAATAATAAAAATGTTCCAGGCTTTAGGACACTAAATGCAAAGGGTGGAATAACTAAGAGAATGTGTTTCTGTCTGAGGGCCAAGTCCTGGACCCATGTGACAATGAACTATGCAAATGAGTGAGGGGATCTGAGTCTACTTTATGGTGGGCTATTTCCTAAACAGATCTTCACAGATCCTGGTCTTCTCTCCCTGTGCAAGTTCCATGGAGACTGCTGTAGGCCAAGATATGCACCAGATCCCACAGATCAGTGCTGCAGTTGGAGACAGAGGAAGTATTACCTTTGCTGGTAATGAAGTGGTGATTCCAGATGGGTAGTGTGTCTTCCTTCCTCCCATCCCCTCCATTTCTACAAGATACTTGCCCACAAAAAGGTATTTCTCCTATTCCCAGCTGGCAGCTCTGTTCTATCATCTTGTTTTTTAACAACATTGATGGAATATAGTATCTTTCATTTGAGGATCTCAGTAGTGCTTTACAAAGGGAACTGAGGCAGAGATGAGTTAAAATTTACATTGTCAAGTGTCTAGTTTTTGATGCCTCCATTTTTGGCTGACAAATTGGAGAAATTTAGAACCTTGTTTTCGGAGGTGATGGACACACCTGCATAACCAATTTACTTCAGTGAGAGTTGTGGGTGTTCTTAAATTCAGGACCTAGATGTATCAAGCTAAGTATCCAAAAATCTAAGAACCAAAGAATGGTGGCGACAGTCCAAAAGGTATGCCTCGCTGAGTTGCTGAGAGCACTCAACTAATCTGTAGTAGATCCAGCAACAGAATCCAGGTCTCCTCATTCTATTGTATGTTTACAGCACAAGACTATCCTTACAGTGTTATGGGACTAATTTTGTAATGTGGACAGGTATTCATTGGTATGAGTCTCTGACTTTGACTTTCTTAGAATCATAGAACTGGAAGGAACCTTGAAAGGTCATCTAGTCTAGTCTCCTGTGCTCAAGGCAGGACTGAATATTATCTAGACCATCCCTGACCAGGTGTTTGTCCAACCTGGTCTTAAAAATCCCCAATTATGGAGATTCCACAACCTCTCTAGATAATTTATTCCTGTGCTTAACCACTCTGACAGTTAGGAAGTTTTTCCAAATGTCCAACCTAAACCGCCCTTGCCGCAATTTAAGCCCATTGCTTCTTGTCCTATCCTCAGAGGTTAAGAAGAACAATTTTTCTCCCTCTTCTTTTATGTACTTGAAAACTGTTAACATGTCCCCTTTCAGTCTTCTCTTCTCCAGACTAAACAAACCCATTTTTTTCAATTTTCCCTTATAGGTCATGTTTTCTAGACCTGTATTTATTTTTGTTGCTCTTCTCTGGACTCTCTCCAATTTGTCCACATCTTTCCTGCAATGTGGCACCAAGAACTGGACACAATACTCCAACTGAGGCCTAATCAGTGCAGAGTAGAGCAGAAGAATTACTTCTCGTGTCTTGCTTACAACACTCCTGCTAATACATCCCAAAATTATGTTTGCTTTTTTTGCAATAGCATTACACTGTTGACTCATATTTAGCTTGTGATCCACTATGACCCCCAGATCCCTTTCCCCAATACTCCTTCTTAGGCAGTCAGTTTCCATTTGTATGTATGCAACTGATTGTTCCTTCCTAAGTGAAGTACTTTGCATTTGTCCATATTGAATTTCATCCTATTTACTTCAGAACATTTCTCCAGTTTGTTCAGATCATTTTGAATTTTAATCCTGTCCTCCAAAGCACTTGCAACCCCTCCCAGCTTGGTATTGCCTGCAAACTTTGTAAGCATACTCTCTATGCCATTGACGAAGATATTGCCATAAATCATTGATGAAGATATTGAACGGAACCGGGCCCAGAACCGATCCCTGAAGGACGTCACTTGTTATGCCCTTCAAGCATGACTGTGAACCACTGATAACTACTCTCTGGGAACGATTTTCCATCCAGTTATGCACTCACTTTATAGTAGCTCCTAGGTTGTATTTCCCTAGATGAAGAATTGGATTTCATCCAGTTAGACAGAGAGTTAAGATACTTCATTCACAACCTAAAATTGATTAAAACCTGTAATTCTGAAGGTGAAATTAAATGTTTCATTCCTCTGAAAAGTATACAGTCATTAAAGGCACTTAGGTTTTATACACATTACAGCATATTAAATAGGTAACAATCTCTTTCCTTTAGATTATAAAAATAATGTTTTATTTTCCATGAGATGATGGAGTCAACTCTTGCCTACAAACCCAGTAATTTATGCTGTGGAATGGCAAACCAGTTTGGAATAAGTAAGAACTGATCTGAGCCTTTACTTAAACCCCATAGCATCATCCCTTCCAGAAGAGAAGGAAGGATACCACTGGGGTCCACTAGTCTTTCTGTGTAAATCTGAATCTTAATTTCAATGCTGCGTGCAACAGAATATTTCGGGCTATATCCTGTATGATAGGCAGTCAGAAGTAGATTAAGCTTTAAGGCATACGGACTACAGACTAATGCCTAGAGCACAGCTCTTAGAGTCATGTGATTAAATTGAGCTAAACTTTTGTTTAACAAGATATTAAATTTCTAGACCTCATGGTTTCAAAGAAAAACTTGAAAATATGAGCTGAGTGAGACCAAAGCAGCAATATCTACCCGAGCCCGTAGACAGCTGGAAACAATAGCTTTAAGAGGTGTGTACTGCTCTCTGCATCTCATTAGGCTGTTAACGCTGAGACCCACTACTTGGGAGGGCCCATCAATGTCATCCATGCAAGTCCAGCCGTCCATGCAAATAAATCCCAGCTCTGGGCAGGCAGTGAGGTCCTGTGTTCCAGAGGTGAAAGGCCCCTGATGCTCATCCTGGGATGGAATGGTAGAAAGAGGCACTGTGCTGCTGCCCTGCTTCTGCAGAGAGGAAGAGGGCTTCCTGCCCTGTCACTGCAAGAGAGAGGCAGGAATATGGTAAGGGGGTGGAGTCATGGAGGGCCCCATGTTACAGAGTACATATGGCCCCAGATTGCCTCATTCCAGCCTGGTGGTACAGGTGCCTTACATCTGCCCAGCCTGCTTGATCCTCAGGATGGTGGTATCGTAGGATGTGGAGTGCTACTCAGCTGCTTAATTAAGACTCAGTACCCAAAAAATCATTCAGATGATCTCTCTGCCCCTTCCACAAACTCTCCATGGAACCATAAACTTCACTGAATGACCTACAGAGGAGAGAGAAGTGCCCAGACATCTGCCGGACCAGTCAGAGGCCACTAAAACATTAGTTATTGGTGTGGAATTATAGGGGTCGTGGAAAGCTCTGTGGCGCCAGTTCTCCTAATGTATTCTGTTTTTCTCATCCTCGCTCTGTCAGAAGAGATGGTAGAACCCTCAGAATTTATTCTGCCATTTCTTAAACTCTTTGTAAAGCAGTTATGATTCATAACAAGATATTTATAAGTTCATTTGGATAAATATTTAGTTCTCTTCAGCTTTAATGAGAACAATGGGATGATGAACAAATTGTGACTAGGTATAATTAAAGGTGCCAAAGTGTGCCTTCATGAGGAATAAATACAACAATTAGTGGCTTATTTTATCAGTTGTGTAGGATTGTTTCCAGTTGTTATGGCATTTGCAGCAAGTTCAGGTTGCATACATAGTTCCAATAAAATCCCAAGTTTTTACTTGTTCCTTTGAGATTGAAACTTTTCCTCTTTGGTGTCAATTCAAATGTGATTTTTTTTTTTTAAATTTGAGAAAAATCAGTTCTGCAATTTTTGAGCTGTAAGTGAGTAGAGAATATGCTTTTTAGGACTGTCCTGCCCCATCCGTTTCTGTCTCTGAATAGGGTGACCAGATGTCCCATTTTTAAAGGGACCATCCCCCTCCTGCAGGTGTCCTGACTTTTTCTTAAAAATGGGCAAATTATCCTCTATTTTCTTTCTCCCCTCCATCAGTACTGGCAGGTTCTGCTGCTGGCCGGATCTCTGCTTGCCAGCCACCCGCCCACCAGAAGTCAGTGGGGTGTCCAGTGACCGACAATGGGGATGGGTGTACAAGGCTGCTGGCAGGACTGGCTGATCTCCCTGCTGGTTAGTCAACAAAGCCCCTGCTGCATGCCAGCTCTCGACCAGCAGACTCCATCCCTGTCCCGTTTCTGGCTGGCACTGGCTGCGTGCTGCAAGCTGCAGTGGTTGCTGAGTGTGGACAGGTTCCAGGTGGCATCTGGTTATGGCTCATCTCTGCTGCCCACCCATTAGCCCTTTATGTGCTCCCCCTCTCACTCTCCTGTCCCTGCTTTGCCCCTTTATGCCCCCCAGCCCTGTTGCCCCTCCATATTCCCCCGTGACAGGGTGTATCCTGCTCCAAGCACTATGCAGAGAACCAGCTTCTAGTCAGAGTGCTCAGCTCACCAACAGCCTGGCCAGCAGGCTCCTTCCTTCCCCCACTGCCTCTGGCTGAGCCGGTGCCCCAAGAAATCCCAAGACCTTCTGGCCCAGGATGCTAGCCTGGAGGAACTGAGCACTGCATGTGCTAAAGCCCCCGCACAGCGCTGGCATTGGGGAAGCATCTGCACCCTTCAGCTCAGCTCTGGAGTGGTGGGGCAGGGAGGGAGGGGAAAGCAATTTCCAGCCTGTTAGTTCCCGAACCTGCAGGCTCCACAGCAGCCTCCAGGGGCAAGGGCTTAGCATCCTCTTCAGCCGAACACCCACCCACCCACCCTGGATCCTGCCCCCAGGGAGCATGGGACTACTGTGTCCCCTGGGCACCCTCCCCTTCTGAGCCACCTCTCTGGCCGGGTTCGCTGAAGCTCCTATAGTCAGGTTCCCTGGGCCTTGGTGCACAGTGCATCCTTAGGGCTTAATCCCTTCCTGCCCACACTGTAGTGAGAGGCGGCTTGGTTATATCACTGGCCAGCAGTAGCTTGAAGATGTTATCTGCCTTTCAACACTGGTGGGGGGAAGGAAGGGACAAGCTGCTTCCAGCCCCACAGAGGGATGGCAGGAGAAGAGATGAGCTCTACAAAGACACAGGCCAGGTCAACCCTCACCCCCACCCCTGTGGCTGCAAGTAGCTCCCATCTCTTCCTTCCCAAAAGGCTTCTGCTGGCCACATTCTGGTGTGAACCCTGGCAGAAATCTGGGTAGGCGCATGTGACCATATGTGCCCCCACCTCATGTGTTGCCTCTGGAAGCTGCAGTACCAGGAGAGGCGGGTCTGTCCAAGGGGCCCAGCCGCGAACGGAGGGCGCCAGGCAGGGAGGGGAGGGTCAGTCCTTCACCCCTTTCCCCTCTTTTGAGAGAGGTGAATGTGTGTATGTCACTTCTCCTCGTGTGTGTATGTGGAGTATAGGGGGCAAGTGTGTCCCCATGTGAACCCTAAAGCCTTAAAGATAAGAAGGTAAATAAAAAGAATCCAACTATACAGTATATATTTTTAACGGGCTCAGTCAACCTGATGTTAATTTGAATGTTTGTACTGCATAGTTCGGACTGATTGCTGTTGAACTCACTTGAATACTAGTAATTTTATCAGGTGTCCTGTATTCAGCACGGGGAAATATGGTCACCCTATCTCTGAGCATAGAGCCTAATAGGCAGTAGAGTTGTTGTGGCCATTGAGCAGGCAGAGGGAATGCTGTGCAGAGCCACTGAGGGTATGTCTACACTGCAGTTAAAAACCTGCAGCTGGCCCATGTCAGTTGACTTGGGTTTGTGGGACTCGGGCTGCAGGGCTATAAAATTGCAATTTAGACATTCAGGCTCTGGCTGGAGCTCGAGCTCTGGCATCCTCCTGCCTTTTGGGGTCCCAGAGCTCAGGCTCCAGCAATATCCAGCTATGGCAACAACATAGATGGGTATTTGTATAAGGAGGATTTGCATCAAAGAGTTGAAGACTGTGGGCAGATCCTCAACTGGTGTAGATCTATGCAGCTGAGCATCTGGCCTCTGTGTGTGTGTGTGTATACGTATACAACCATCACACACACAATTATGCTAAAAACATTACTAAGGTTGCAAAGAAAAACACTCAAAGTTTAGGTTATGCCAGAAATTAATCTCACAACCTTAATTTGGCTCCCTTTGTGCATATGTATTATGATACAGTCTTTGATTACATGATCACATACTATTTTTTCTACCAGGACTCCTGCCTCATTCAGTGCACAAGGTGGGCCTGCTCTGGGGATGAATCAGGATTGTCTAATGAAAGAGTCTGTTGTCTGTAGGACTCTTGCTTCATTGTTTGTTGCAGAAGTTAGAAGGTGTGTAGTTATGAGGCGAGGGATTGCAGGAAGAAAAAGGATGGTCTCATGGTTAAGGCAGTTGGATTCTATCCCTGTCTCTGAAACAGAGATTCTGTGTGATGCTAGACAAGTTAGTTAAGTCAAGCTTTTCACAAGTGGTCACTACCTGTGTATTCCTTGTTTTCTGGGTACCTGACTTGATATCCTAGGGTCTGATTTGCAGAAGTGCTGAGCACTTGCAGCTGCATCTGAAGTCAATAGGAGCTGAACTTTGACCATATAAAGTGCTTTATAGTGCTAAGTACACTGCAAAAGCAAGAACTGGGTGTCTCAAACTGGGAACCCAAAATTAGTGGATCCTTTTGATTGTAATCATGCTGTGCCTCAGTTCCCCATCTGTAAAATGGGGATACGCTGACCTGCTCACTTCACAGGGGTTTTGTAAAAATAATGTTTGTAAGGCAATCAGCTACAGCGGTGTGCCATAAAAAGCCCATGAAGAAATTAATAATTCTGTCTTCACAGTAGGGTTTGAATAGTATGTATTAAATAAGGCATGGGCCCACCCACTGAACAATAAGAGAACAAACCATTGAATAGATATTCATGAAGTGATCACTGAGCATCCCATATACTGAATGAGGCAGAGGTCATGTGGAAAAGATTGTACGTGAGCATGTTATCACTGTATCATAATGCATATGAATAAAGGGAGCATTTTCTAACATTTGAGTGCTTGACTTTGCAACATTAATAATACTCCTCTAACATAATTTTTGTAATTTCCTACATTTTTGAAAAAGTGAACTGAAACCCCCCCAAATTCTGTTATGTGGCATCATATTGATACCCATGTGGTCATCATCAGCATTGAAACCTCTGCCACTTGAGCTAATGGAGTAACTGATAGCAGGGGGAGGTTGTCATTTGCTGTATGGACCAGACACTATGGGGGGATGAGATGCACAGTGGATTTCACAAATCCTTGCTGATGGCAAGAGGAATGGTGACACTCAGGGATCTCGGGTTCCATTCCAAGCTTTGGAGGAAGGTGTGTTATAGAGGGTTTTTTTCTCCTGCTAATGATAGCTCATCTCAATGGATTGGACTCTTACAGTTGGTATGGGTACTTCCACCTTTTCATGTTCTCTGTATGTATAAATATCTCCTGTCTGTGTGTTCCACTCTATGTCATCCAAAGAAGTGGGCTGTAGCCAGGGCCGGTGCAACCATTTAGGTGACAGGGTGCAGGGATTTGGGGGGTGCCATTTTCTTCGGCAGCGACCGCAGCGGCCTGATCTTCGGCCGCTCCGGTCGCCGCTAGCATTTAGCAGAGGGAGCTGGGGCAGGGAAGCACAGGGAGGGCCGCCTGCAGCAAGTTGGGGAGGAGGCGGCACACAAGGGAACTCTCTGCTCCAGCTCACCCCTGCCCCGCCTCCTCCCCAAGCACGCCGTGGCCACTTCACTCCTTGCCAAGGCACCGCAAGCCTGGGAGGAGGGAGAAGTGAAGCGGCCATGGCGTGCTTGGGGAGGAGGTGGGGCAGGGGTGAGCTGGGGCAGGGGGTACTCGGGGTAGGGGGTGGGGAGCTGCCGCAAGGGAGGTGCCTCAGGGCAGAGCTGCCGCGGGGGGCAGGGGCACGGGGTGGGGGGCACAAGGTGGAAGTTTCGCCTAGGGCATGAAACATCCTTGCACCGGCCCTGGCTGTAGCCCACAAAAGCTTATGCTGAAATAAATTTGTTAGTCTAAGGTGCCACAAGTACTCCTGTTCTTTTTACAGACCTTTCTGCTTGTTCTCCCCAAGCTTGACCTTTTCTGCCCTATAGCCTGTCCCTGTCAGAATCCTATGTCTTCCCCACTTTGTCCCAGTCCCATTTTAATAATTGGAGATATACACTAATCTCCTAGAACTGGAAGGGACCTTGAAAGATCATTGAGTCGAGTCTAGTCTAGTCCCCTGCCTTCGCTAGCAGGACCAATTTTTTGCCCTGGATTTAGCAGGCCAATGCTCGAACCACTGAGCTATCCCTCCCCACAATTTACCTCCCCAGACAGTCCCAGTGTCCACTCCTCAGGTTTCTTATACTAGTCCCAGTCTTTTTGCCTAGCCAGTGCTATTCTCTCACCCCTGGCTCCCCAAGTTCATCGTCTCTCCCCAACTCACGGGCTCCCAGTTCAACCCCCACCTCCCTCTCTGGCTCTCAGTTTCCTTGCCCAGCTAAATTCCCAATTTTCCTCTTCCCCATACCAGCCTCTAATCCCAGTCTTCCTCATCCCTCCTACTCAGGCCCCTTGTCCCCCTGCCTCCACCCTCACAGGTCCACCTCTTGTCCCCTCTGCATTGGTATCAGACTGCTTCTTTCTCCACATTGCCTGAGTCTAGCTGGAGAAACAGGATCCCTGCTCTCAGTTCCAGCTCCTGGCCCCAGCCCAGGCTGCAGCAATTACAAGGAAAGTCCTGATCAGCCCAGGCTGAAGCATACCCAGTGCACACAAAATCATCATGGAAGTTATCTTTTAAGTTCTAAGAAGTCTCTTGAGCATGTGTGAACTGTGATTTTTTTCAAAGGTTTATAACATGGCCAAATCTAAGCAGATTTCCCTGGGGACAGCAAAAGGCACATCCTTGACACAAAGGCCTCCCTGCATTTCATGTCTCTGCTCCAAAGGAAGGGATTTGCTAGGACTTTTCAAGGAAAAGGTCACCAGAACTGTTTAACATAGGCAAAACATATTTTTCCCTATCCTCATTCTCGGAAGCAGCTGAACAATTCTGGCTGAAATTTCTGAAAATATTCAACCTGAGTCAGACACCCAGCATGGAAAAATTCAGCCCAATCAGTTAAAGTTTAGAAAAGTTATAAGCAACTAAAATCAGGGTCTTATAATGGGGAGTATTTGGCAACCTTAATAACAGGTGAGGTGCATTCCATTTAGATTTTTAACTAATCTTTTGTGAGCCATTGGATCAGAGTGAGACAGAACAGGCTACTGCATTCTGGTTTTCTGTAGTACAGAACTCTTTTCAGTTCTTGAACTGGCTTTGCAGAAGTAGAAAACTCATTGAAACTTTGCTTGTTAACCAGTACATCTTATAGATTCTCACCTTGCGTGCTGGGCTATCAAATCCAACTGAAGTTGTTTTGCAGACGGCTGGTGAAAACTGAAAGAGTGTTTTCAGTAGCTCACTAACACACTTCAGCAGCTCAGTTGTTGCATTATTAGTATTGATGTAATCTTTACTGTTAATTGCACTTGCACTCTCTGCTTGCATTTTTATAGAAATCAAGAAGTCCTTCACAGATGCCCATTGTCCTCTGAAAAGCACCTTACTGTTATAGGACAACTGAGGTGTTCTGTGAGAATGGATTCCACTTTGTATTTTCAAAGAGGCTGGTCAAGTTGCTTTATTAATCACTGTGTAATACGGGAAAATAATGTTGATGTAATCTGCCACTAACTAATGCTTCAGCTAATGGTGACTACCTTGTGGTCAATTCAAAAGTGCTAGGATGGGAGTTAGTCTTAATTCCCGCACAAAGCAAGGGCTAGTAAGAAGCTGCTCTGCTCCAGGAGCAGAATCCCCATCACAGTTCCTCCCTGTTCCCCTCTGGAGTGACGGAAGTAGTCTGTTACTGGTATAGGTCAGTAGCCAATTATTTCCTCCACTACACTGGCTCATTTAGGTTGGCTAGTGATTTGAAGGAAAGAAGTGGAGCTAGAGTTCTCTCTATCCATTCTTGGCCCCTGCCACCCACTTTTCCAACACTGGGTAAGGGGGACTATCCATAAGAAACAATCTTGCTAACAACGCCTACAGGCCAAAACTCCTCAATTTGATAATGTCTTGATTTCATTTCATCTTAATTTGGGGGATTATTGAAATAATTTTAAATACTGAATGTTGAGAGAATGTAGTGTCAGAAAAGTTAAGGTGTTTGATTTGAAAAACAGTAAGATAAATTACGATTTAAAAAAAATGGTGTCCTGGAATTGGCAAAGGAGTCAGATCAAGGTGTACATGCGTATTTCTAAAGAAGGCCAGATTTGCCCTGCTAAATCTGGAGGCAGATTATGCCAAGAAATATTATTCTGGACTACATAAAATAAACTGAATATAGAAAGATCCATTGTAGGGACAGTGATATTCAAAGGTGAAAGCTATTATTCAACCAGAAGAGATGTTTTGTAATTTAAATTACTCTGAATACGCTTGAACAAGCTTATATTATAACAGGAAGGGGGCTTGGGTTTTTTAAAAAACACATATAACTTCAGTTAATGTACTTTGAAAATACTGGGTTTTTTTTAAATAAGTTCATTTCCATACAGATTAACTTGTACAAAAAAACCTTATAAGTTTTTACAAACTTTGCAGTTTGAAAATGGTAATTTTCAGCCTCATTTTCTGAAGGATAAGTCATTATATGCAGACAAATGTATTTGCTTCCTTGATAAAGACTTGCAAAATTTTCAAACCAGTGCATTCACTGTACATAATTTGATGTAAGGAGGTTTTACTTTTCAACTGAAATCCTCTTTTCATTTTTAGAAACTGCTCAATTTGCTACTGCCTCCTCTGAGTTAGATACAAGCCCAGATACTATAGTTTTGAGCTTTTTTGTCTCTTTTAACTAGTAAAATTACTTGGAGTTCTACTTCAGTTGTCATTTCTCAGGAACAGGAATAGGTTTTGAAACAGTCTTAGGTTGAGATCCAGATCCTGCGGAAGTTAATGAGAGTCTTCTATTGACTTCAAGGAGAGTTAGCCTATAAAGGACAGAGCAATGAGAAAGCTGGTTGGCATAAAATGGATTTCAATTTTTGTCTGAATGGAACAGCCCAAAATAGGCTGCATGCCTCTGGTAGAAATATTATGAGAAAAATGTCTCCTGACTCTTCTGGCCCATCTGAAACTGAGACAAGCCTGATTGTTCTGTTTTGGCTGAAGGATGTGAGCAGTCAATAGGATTACATTAGATTTAACCTAATTCTCAAAATGGAACCAGTCTCCAAAGTCTATTTCTGACCAGACTTCTCCAAACTCACTCTAGTGTTCTCAAGTATGTATTGCATTGAAAAGCTCAGTTAGTATTAGCTACAGCACTGAATTATAGCTGAAAGGAATTCAGATAAAGCTGAGATAACTATTCACAAATTTGGGCTTCTCGCTGTCACCCCAAGTAAACCAATTTGCCGAAGCTCTGAAGGTTTGCTCATTTGTATTGCAGTCACCATCTGGTGGACAAAAGGACATTCTCACCAGCAGCTATCTGATGATGTTGACAATGGACCTGCATGCAGTCTTGAATTGTAGATGTCTTCTAACAACCAAAGAACTGTGAAAGTAACCAGTATAAAATTGCTAGCATTTGTGGAGTGGTCCTTTTTCTCAGTTATACAGCCTTGAGCAAGTGGGTACAATTCTGCTCTCACTGACACCCCTGTCACACCAGCATAAATCCGTTGACTTCAGTGATGTTGCTTTTGCTTTGCCTCAGTGTAAAAGACCTCAGAATCAAGCCAGCCATCTGCAGGTGAGGAGGATTTTCTCTATTGCTGGATAGTGAATCCAAAGTTTTCTGTAGCATATTCATTGGAGCTAACAAACCACATGCACTGAAGGTTTTTTTCCAAAACTGATAGGGTTTTTCAAGGATGTTGGTCTTCAACTGAAAAATAGCAAAATTCATAGTATCTGACATTTGTATTATTGTAGTGCAGACAACATATAAAATAAGGCAAGACTGAGCTTAGATATGTGATTTTGGGAGTTTTTAAAGCTCAGTGCTGTTTATCTGATCTGCTTGACTTAAAAGCAAACAGTGTGTGTTTTGTTGGTGGTGGTGTTTTTTTTGTTTGTTTTTTTTTGTAGTTGGATTTAACATTCCTACAATATCATATAATTTTGACAATGCTTGTTCCTAAATCTTTGTCATCTTTTCAAGGTTCAAATCTGAAAACCCATGATAAAAAAATAAAATATGGATGCTTTTTAAAACTACTGTACTAGTTACTCATGACCTGCCTGTTGATTCAGATATTTGTGACATTTTTGGACTCCTGAATCTGAACACTATCTGAACAAACAAATCTACTCCTACTACATTAATCAGGCCTCAGGACCTTCTGAAATGAACACCTTAACAGACACCAGAACCTTACCCCCTTGCTGTTATCTTCAGAGGGAGTGGGCCAGTGAAGTTAGTGACACAACCAAAGGGGCAGGAAAGCCCAGGAAATATTCACTGGGAGAATCAGTAAAGGCCCAACTGGCTGGTCTTCCCAAAGATGAAGGATGAGAGAAATGGCCAGCCAGTCACCCCTGAAAGATTTAAAAGGGAGTGCACAGGTTTAGTCAAGTGTCCCTGGAGGATGTCAGGAGACAAGCAGATAAAGGCTACCAAACCATGCCTAGATTCTAGGGCCTAGAAGATAAAACCAATTAAGAGAGAGTGCCCAGGAGAGAAAGGGAGAGCAGACATCAGATGATCCAATGGCTGGAAGTTATCATGAGTAAAATTTAACCTTGAAATGAGATGCAATTTCCTATCAATGAGGGTAATTAAACATTGGAACGGTTTACTAGGGGAAGTGGTGGACTCATCGTTTGAAGTCCTTAAAGCAAGATTCGGTCTCTTTCTGCAATAAAGTATCAGAGGGGTAGCCGTGTTAGTCTGGATCTGTAAAAGCAGCAAAGAGTCCTGTGGCACCTTATAGACTAACAGACGTTTTGGAGCATGAGCTTTCGTGGGTGAATACCCACTTCGTCAGATGCATGCTCATGCTCCAAAACGTCTGTTAGTCTATAAGGTGCCACAGGACTCTTTGCTGCTTCTACAATAAATGCTTTTATCCAGCATCTGGGAAAAAATCTATGCCCTTTGTGTGCTGGGCTGGAGGGTCATAGTGGTCCCTTCTCACTTTGGAGTTTCTGAATCTATGTATTCCCCTGTTCATTCCCTTCCATCATGGGCCATGGAGAGAACAGGAAGCTCTGCATTGCCCACAACACACTCATAACACTTGCAGCAATGCATTCATGCTTCAGTCAGTCTCCTGTAGGCATCAATGAGGATTTTTTCTCCAGGGATTGGCCACAGCTACAGACAGGACACTGGATGGGGAAGACCAGTGATACAGAGAAATATCTTTCTCAGATGCTTGGCTGGTGTATCTTTGTCATAAACAGCTTGTTAAGGATTAATGTCTCTTGTACCTGTAAAGGGTTACAAACAGGGAACGGGACACCTGACCAGAAGACCAATCAGAAGACAAGATACTTTTAAATTTGGGCGGAGGGAAGCTTTTGTGTGTGTTCTTTGTCTGTTGTGTGTTCTTCTCTCGGAGGGTCTGAGAGAGACCAGACCTTACTACAGGCTCTCGAAGTTTCTTTTCTAATAGTAAGTAAAAACAGGCGGCTTAGGTTTTTTTGATTGTTTTACTCTATTTGCAATTGTGGATCTGGCTGGTTAACTTTTATATGTGTAGTTGCTGGGAATATTTTGATTTGTATTGGTACTGGGGGGAAAGTCTCTTTCTGGTGTCTGTAAGCTATAGGACCCTGTAATATTTACATCTTGAAGTACAGAGATAATTCTTTACTTTTTCCTTTCTTTTATTAAAGATTTCTTTTTTTAGAGAACTTGATTGATTTTTTTTTCTTTGTTTCCCTTGCGTTATTCCAGGGGATTGGATAACTCACCATGATGGGTGGGGGGAAGAGATGGGAGGGGAGGGATAGAATCTCTCTTTGTTTCCTTGAATCTGTTTGCCTCTTTGTGGAAGGGAAGGGAGATGCTTCTCTGTATGGTGATTTAGAGGTTGGATCAGTATTCTCTCAGGATAGCCCAGGGAGGGAAATTCTGGGAGGGGAAAGGTGGAGGAATGGTTATTTCTCCTTGTTTTAAGAATCCAAGGCATCTGGGTTCTTGGGGTCCCCAGGGAAGGTTGGGGAGGTCAGAGTGCCCCAAAACACTATATTTTTGGGTGGTGGCAGTGCTATCAGATCTAAGATGGTAATTAAGCTTAGAGTATTCAGGTGCTAGTATCTCATTTTCTGAACTCTAAGGTTCAGATCTGAGAAGGAATGCTATGAAATGGTTGGCAGCTCAGTGGGACAGATAAGAATCCAAAAGCCAGTAAGATTATAAATTTGCTTCTCTGCTAGCTGGTTATAAGCAGAGGGAAGGGTTTATTTTTTTAAACTGCAGCCAGAGAAATTTTTTTTTCCTTGCTCCGTTCTAGCTGTGCATAGGGAGGGCTATTAAGGTTTAACGACGGTCGTTTGTTAGACAAAGCAGCCTTAAGTGGTCAGCAACGCACTCAAGCCAGGACACATTTGTAAATGAAAGAGAGTTTTCTTTTGCTTTTTAACTCTTTTGGGAGAGGCTAGTAAGTTAAAAAGGACTCTGTTGCTAAGCAACCCCAGGAAGCCAACAGAGAACCAGCAGTTCAGGCACTAAACACCAGAGGGCACCCCAACACAAGAGAACAGGAACCATGACTACCAAGGACCTGAAACAGGAACTGGCAAGACTGAAGGCAGAGAAACAAATCAGAAACGCAGACCACAAGCGAGACATAGAAAAGAAACTACAAGAACAAGAAATAAAACAAAAAGAGATGGAACTGAGAGAAAGAGAAGAAAAAATCAAAGAGGAAACTTACAAAAGAGAGCAAGCAACCAAAGAGGAAGCCTTCAAAAGAGAGCAAGCAGCCATAGAGGCTGCCCACAGGAGGGAGCTGGAACTCCAGAGGGAGATCTACCGGCAGGCCCTGGAATTAGAATAGGCTAAGCAACAGAACATAGCCAATCCTAACAACACTTCGCCAGTTGTTCACATTCCACGAACTTCCCCACCTCCAAGGCAGGTGATGACACTGAGGCCTTCTTAGAAAATTTTGAAAGAGCCTGCCTTGAGTACAGCATCTCTGAAGACCAGTACATGGTAGAATTGAGGCCACTGCTCAGTGGACCCTTAGCAGAGGTGGCGGCTGAAATGCCTAAGGAGAAAATGAATGATTATAAACTTTTTCAAACCAAGGCCAGATACAGAATGGGGATAACAACTGAACATGCCCGTCGGCTGTTCAGAAACCGAAAGTGGAAACCAGATGTGTCATTCCCCCGACACGCCTACCACATTGCAAAGAATTATGAAGCCTGGATATCAGGAACAAGAGATTGGTCCTCTGGTCAGGTGACAGCCTGGCTCAATGATCTTGTTAACCCTTTACAGGCAAAAGAGATATGAAGTACTTCTGTTCCATTAACTCTTAACTATCCGTTTATGACAGACCCCAAAAAGGAGTTAGTGTGTGGATTGGCAAGGAACTCAGGGGGTGTCATAAACAGATAGCTAAGGGTTAATGTTCTTTTACCTGTAAAGGGTTAACACAGGGAACCTGAAACACCTGACCAGAGGACCAATCAGGAAACAAGACTTTTTCAAATCTGGGTGGAGGGAAGTTTTGGGTGTGAGTTCTTTGTTCTTTGTCTTGTGTCTGTGCCCTCTCGGCTCTGAGAGTGATTTTTCTACCTCCAGACTTTCTAATCTTCTATTTCCAAGTTGTAAGTACAAGGATAGTAAGACAATAGGTTTATATTGTTTTCTTTTGTATTTACATGTGTGTAGTTGCTGGAAGGTTTTAAATTGTATTCTTTTTGAATAAGGCTGTTTATTCATTTTTCTTTTAAGCAATTGACCCTGTATATTGTCGTCTTATTACAGAGACTATTTTTAATGTCTTTTTCTTTCTTTTTATATAAAGCTTTCTTTTTAAGACCTGTTGGAGTTTTTCTTTAGTGGGGACTCCAGGGAATTGAGTCTGCAGCTCACCAGGGAATTGGTGGGAGGAAGTCAAGGGGAAAATCTCTTTGTGTTAGATTTACTAAGCCTGACTTTGCATACCCTCTGGGTGAGAGGGAGAGATTAGATCTCTCGGTACTTGTGTTTCCAGGACTGGAAGCAGGAAATCTCCTAGGGAGGGGAGCCTGGGAGGAAGTAACAAGGAAACAAGGGGAGGGGGTTATTTCCCTTTGTTGTAAGACTCAAGGCATCTGAGTCTGGGGGTCCCCCAGGGAAGGTTTTGGGGAGACCACAGTGAGCTAGGCACTGTATAATTCCTGGCTGGTGGCAGCTTTACCAGGTCCAAGCTGGTAACTAAGCTTGGAGGTTTTCATACTAACACCCATATTTTGGACGCTAAGGTCCAGATCTGGGAAAAAATGTTATGACGGGGGGGCTTGTCCTTCTGCTGCAGCACAGACTGGATTGCTTGCTAGGATCATGTGGAGATACCTCATCTAATCAGTTCCCTGCATTGAAGGGGCCTTGGGCATAGCTGGCATCTCAGTCTCTCTTGTTCTCTGTCCATGGCATATAACAATTTAGTCTCCTGAGGACTGAAATTCTTTAGTCTCAGGCAAGTTATTGGGCTCATAATAGGAGTAGCTGGGTGAAATTTGATGGTCTGTGATATACAGGAGAGCAGAATACACAATCTGTTGATCCTGTCTAACCTTAAACTCTATGAAAATATTCATGGGTGTTCTGGGATCTTTTGAGTGATCCTGTGAAAAAAGGGCTCGAGATAACTTCTTTCACTGGGGGTTGCCTCACTCCTGAAGTCCATAGGAGTAGACTAGTTGGGGCTGCCTCCAGGGAGCCTTTTCTCTCCCTCAGATGCTAGAGGACTGTCTGAGAGGCATTTCCTCCCGCTCTATATTGAAGCTAGGGAAAGAGAGTGGTGGCTCTTCTCCCTCCTCTTGGAGGCAGAGAGTATGGTGTGTCCATTCAAAGGGGAGGAGGGCTTTTTTCTCCTGCCCCCCCAGTGGAGATCAGCATGGTGGTTGTGTGCTGTGGTGAAATTAGGCCATTCATTTCCTCCTCTACAGCTGATACGGGGAGGTGGGCTCAGCCAGGCAGCAAAGAATTAGCATGAGTCCCATGTTGGTCAGCAGAATATCATGCAAGCAAAAAGTATTAATATTCATGCTGTTTGAAAAACTTCATGTTCAATAATTCATTCATTCATTCATTCATTCATTCCCAATGGCTATATAAACCGATTAGTTGATTTATCTTATGATGAAGGCCTCATATGTGGTGTCAGCAATTCATTTTACAGTTTTCTTTATTCAAAGATTGTCTGCAAGCACTGACAGAACTATCTGAATCCAGTATTCTAGAATTTTAGCAGTGGTGACGTTCTAGCAGTTCTATTTAGACATGAGAATAGGCACCATGAAGTATACCACCATGTTTGGAGGTCAATGACTCCACTCTGTGTCTTTCATTACAAGGAAGCCTCAATAAGACATATATTCTGAGTTTCACGCTCTCTGATATATAGTTCGCTGTATTCTGGGATAAATTGCTACTGCTCTTTAACATGTCCATTTATCTGAAGCATAGATATTGCCATAATGAATCAAAGCAGTGCTCCATGTAGTCCAGTATCACGTCTCCAACAATGGCCAATACACATGTTCGGAAGAGGATGTGGAATATTAGATGGACTACATGGGCCAAAGTTACTGTAACATAACCCAGTTACTGTCCAACATTAAACCGTGTTCAACAACATCTTTGTTTTGTATATAGAGACCTCAGCCTGCTTAGTACCATGGCAAACACACTATTAAAATCCTTTTAACCTTTTATTAAAGATACCAAAAAGAAGAAAAATTAGTTAAAGCATTTACAATGTGAAATATTAAGTAAGGTTTTCATTTTAACAACATTTCTGTTCCCTTTTCCTTTAGCTGGAGAGAATTTTTAGATGGAAACTCCCCTTGTTTAATACTCTCTTAGATGGATTCAGGATGGTAATAGCTGTTCTTTCAGGGGAAAAGAGAAGAAGCTGGTTGAGCTGGGCTGGAGCTGCAGCTACTGCTGCTATTAAAGTCTGATCCCATTTCATCCCAGATGGTGGTTGGGATTCAGCTGGAGCTGGAGCTGGTGAAATATCTGGATCCATCTTTCTGGCCTGGTCTGGTCAAGAGAAGGGCAAAGGAGGTGAGGGGTCCCAGCAGATGGTGGGAGTGGCAGCCATGATAGTGAAGCTCTTTCCGGTAGCCTCTGTCTGTTCTTTCTGTTCTTTTCCCCCAAAGTCTCTTTAAGGACCCTGTCATGGTATAATTCCCCACTCTGAACCTTAGCGTCCAAAAGATGGGGTACCAGCATGAATTCCTCTAAGCTTAATTACCAGCTTAGTACTTGTAGCGCTGCCACCAACCAGGAATTACAGTGCCTGGTACACTCTGGTCCCCCCAAAACCTTGACTGGGGACCCCAAGACCCAGACCCTCTGGATCTTAACATAAGGAAAGTAAACCCTTTCCCTCACCGTTGCCTCTCCCAGGCTTCCTCTCCCTGGGTTCCCCTGGAAGATTACTGTGATTCAAACTCCTTGAATCTTAAAACAGAGAGGAAAATGCACCTTCTCCCCTCCTTCTCTCTCCCCCTCCCAGACTCTCCCTGAGAGAGACAGTAATCCTAATACAGAGAGAAAATAACCTCTCTCCCCTTTCCCTCTTTTCTCCCCACCAGTTCCCTGGTGGATCCAGACCCCATCCCCTGGGGTCTCACACCAGAATAAAAAAAACAATCAGGTTCTTAAACAAGAAACTTTTAATTAAAGAAAGAAAAAACAGTAAAAATTATCTTTGTAAATTTAAGATGGAATAGGTACAGGGTTTTTCAGCTATAGACACTGGGAATACCCTCCCAGCCTAAGTATAAAAGTACCAATTAAAATCCTTTCAGCAAAATACACATTTGCAAATAAAGAAAACAACTATAAGCCTAACTTGCTTTATCTACCTAGTACTCACTATTCTGAACTTATAAAACCCTGTTTCAGAGAGATTGGAGAGAAACCTGGTTGCACGTCTGATCCCTCTGAGCCCCCAGAGTGAACAACAACCAAAAACTAACAGCACACACACAAACTTCCCTCCCTCAAGATTTGAAAATATCCTGTCCCCTGATTGGTCCTCTGGTCAGGTGACAGCCTGGCTCACTGATCTTGTTAACCCTTTACAGGCAAAAGAGATATGAAGTACTTCTGTTCCATTAACTCTTAACTATCCGTTTATGACAGACCCCAAAAAGGAGTTAGTGTGTGGCATATTTTACCCTCATTATTTTGTCCACCAATTAAATCCATTTCCATAAGGTCAAAGTTGGCTTTGGTAGCTTTGTTTCCATGTTTTCTTGTTTACCAAGTATGATCTTACAACAGTCCTTGACTCAAATCAGAAGGTCATGTTTGGACTAATTAAATTTGTCTGGCTTTCTTGCACCTGTTCATAACATTTATTTATTGAAAACAACTTGATTATTTTCCAAGTTTAATTTTTAGGCAGGCAAAAATCAGATTATTATGACATCTTATGAACTTTCACATACTTTTCATAGTTGAGTTTAAGGTAAATGTTTAGATCCAATAATCACAGAAGTTGTAAAGCCACCTATAGTGACAATTATGCAATAACTTGTCCATGGAGAAGTTTTCTCCAGGCAATTAACAAATTGACACATATGTCAATCTATAACATCTAAAAATGCTGAAATCTGGCAAGACAATTCTGGAATGCCAAAAATTCAAAAGTCTGAAGCGCAGTCAATGCGATGCAACAAGAATAGACTTTTGGGACAAAC
Organism: Gopherus evgoodei; assembly: GCF_007399415.2. Classification (NCBI taxonomy): domain Eukaryota; kingdom Metazoa; phylum Chordata; order Testudines; family Testudinidae; genus Gopherus; species Gopherus evgoodei. The sequence continues at coordinate 49,401,851 of NC_044323.1, forward strand.
AGTATCAGGTGTCTGTCTGGGGAATCTCAAGGGGGAGCTGAATGCAAATGCTCAATTTTAGTTATGCAAAAACCTATCCTTTTGAAACTATGCCATGAAACAGGGGCCATTGTCTGCTGATTACCTTTTCCCCGAGTCTGAAGACGAAAGGGCCAAGCTGTATAAAGGGAAGACTAAAATATTCTTGGGGGTGCTTTTTCTGTGCTAAGACTGTTATGAACTTGTAACCACAGGAAAATCCTCTGTGGGGTTTGAAGAACTGACTCCTACCAGAACCCTTGTTGTAGCTGATCTCTGGTAAGCTTATTAGCATATGTGGGGTTCTTTTACTGATTTTTTAATACGTTTTTTCTCTAATGCTTTCACCATAAGAATAAAGTGCTTGCTTATAAAGACCTATGTGATAACTTTTAACTGCTGCATTACACTGTTTGCAAGCCTCCAGAGAGAAAGCAAAGTGCAGATGCTGGCCTTTTAGGCAACTTGGGTCGCTGAGAATATCACAGAGTAGGCAGGGAACTGTGCAGCCTGGAAAACCCCCAGTCAGAAGAGAGAGAGACTCTCTACTCAAGAGAGGTGATGGCTAAGGAGCTGGGAAACTGGAGTATATGCCGTTGGTTGACCACAGAGGGAAACACAAGTGTAGTTGCCCTGAATTGTGATGCATATATTTCAGTGAATACTGAGAGGAGGGGAAAGGAAATTCCCAGTCTTTCTGCCACATTGACAAGTAAAGCCCCATAATCCCTACTCAAACCTTGTCTACATAAAATACCATATTTGTCTAAGGGTTAGTCTTCACTACGGAGAGATTAACACTGCTCAATCAATGCAGCAGGGGTCAATTTAGCGGGTCTAGTGAAGACTCACTAAATAGATGACAGAGCATTCTCTGGTTGACCCTTGTACTCCACCTCTCCAAGAAGAATAAGAGAAGTCGGCTGGAGCGTGTCTCCCATTGATGCAGCTCAGTGAAGACACTGGGGTAGGGTGACCAGGCAGCAAGTGTGAAAAATCGGGAGGGGGGGTGGGGGGTAATAGGTGCCTATGTAAGAAAAAGCTCCCAAAATTGGGACTGTCCCTATAAAATCTGGACATCTGGTCACCCTATGCTGGGGTAAGTCAACCTAAGCTATGTCGACTCCAGCTACGTTATTCAAGCCCTGAGTTTTGTAAAAGACTGTATACAATATACCACAGTCGCTCCGTGCAGCCAATGTATAATTCAAGCTTACATGGAGTTGGGTCAATATCATTCAAGGTAGGTCAAAATTCAATTTACCTGTTGACTAAATGTTAAAGGGATATATGGGAAGTCATGTAAAAGCTGCTTCATACTCACTGTTGATGTTGCAAACAGGGACTGTGAAAAGCAGAAGAAAGTTTTACATGAAACATATAACTTTCCTTAAGGAAATATTGGTGCTTGGAGAAAATTGCATGATTGACAGCCCTGAAGACTAAGGTCCAGATAAGGTCTGCATGTGGGGTGTTCAGCACAATTCAGAAAGGGTTGGGGGCATGAGTACTTTTTCCTGAAGCCTCAAGAACTTTCAAGTTAGAGGGGTTGGATCTGCATACCCCTGGACTTGATCTCACTGTTATGAAATTTATGAGCTCTGCCAGGGAAAGCAGGCCAGGGACCAAGGGGCAGAAAGGTAATTGCTTTTCTGGATAGACAGCTGGTGTTCTAGCTGGGATTTCAGCACGTGCAGTTACCTGTGTAAACTTGCTGCTGCTTTTAACCATCTCTGTTCAAGGTAAAACAAGACTTTTGTAAATAATCAGACAAGGAAATATCCATCGCTCGATAACATTTCTTCCAGACAGATATTGACCTATCCACAAAATGCTAATATTCAACAATGGAAGAACAAAATCAGTGAAAAAAATAATGCCTAATGGCCAACTTCCCACTACTTTACTAGGAAGCACTTTTGTTGAAGACTGGAAAGCACAAGAGATCCTCAAATAATGAGCACTCTGCAGAATGCATACGAATGACTTGGAGGTGGCCTTTTAATAAAGGTGGGGCAGAAATGTAATCAGGAGACTTGGAGATGCTTTTGGGTGTCCTTAAGATGGCCTATTACCTGTCTCTTTTACAGTTTTCACTGTGGTGCCTGTGATGAAGCAAGCATTAATATGTTCGTGGCATTTTCTCTAGTTAATGTTACATGACTTCTCTCCTTTCATTTAAAGTTTTTCTTCTACACTCAGACTCTGTACTTGAGAGAGGGGAAGTATTGCTTCTCAGAGACGCTCAGGGATGGTGTGTAATTGTCCCAGGTTACTGGGTGGGGGCTCGAGCTGGTTCTGTGTTGTATTGTTGAAAAGAAATCCCTAGATATTGAACCCAGCCCTGGTTGCTGCCGGCTCTACCTGGCAGAAGGGTATTATATGTATGAGATCATCTTATTTTGAAAGTATTAAGGAAACAACACACTATCTTGACAGATCCAAAAAGGAGAGTACAGATAATTAAAAGTGCTATGTGAGGGAATAGGAGAGTTCTTCTCTCATGGAGAGAGAACACGCTTGAGTTCAGGGAGCTCTAAAGTGCAGCAGCTATTTACTGCTATTTCTGATGTAGTTTCAAGTCAATTCTCTTGAAAGTTGCCATTGATTTTTCTAAATGCCAAAAGATTGACTTATGAACCTCCTCGGTTCTGTTTTTATGTAAAACTCAAGCTATGGTTGGAAAGACAAAAATATTTAATACGCTCAAAGGGATCTTCATTAAACAGGAGATTTCCAAATTGTTACATGAGGAAGGGAGAAAAAAAACTGAAAAAGGCAGATTGTTTGCATTCTGATTTCCATTACAGATTTAAAAGATAGATGGTGAATAATCTGAGAAGTGGGTATTTAAATAAAGATAATTTGATTTCCCCTCTGATTTGCGGATTAATTTATCCCATCCATTTCCTATTTGTGGCTCTTTATTCCCAATGGAGATGTATGCTAACAGAAGAGGAACAAACTGTCATGTTTCCTGCCAATACCAGTCATTAATCCATAGCTATTTTATAATCGCCTTGACTTTTTTTTCAACAGTTACATTCAGTCTTGCACAAATATTTTTGTGCAGCACACCAGGCATATTCAGAGCTAATGTGGCTCATTACAGTTTTGTAAGCTGTGATATTGTAGCCATGTTGGTCACAGGATATGAGAGAGATGAGCTGGGTGAGATGATCTTTTATTGGACATGTTGTGATATTGGCATGTGTAAGACCCATGGATCTTTAAAAATGTGTTGATCAGCGTAGCAGTGGAGATATGTCTACAGGTTTTGCATATGTTGTTCTGGCAGGGGTCTGGTGCCACTTTGAGGTAGTATGTCCTGGTTTCTGGGGAGCTTGCTTCTATGATGGGTTCAGAGAGGTTGGCGGGGGAGGGTTGTTTGAAGGCCAGAAGGTGGGGCTCAGGAAAGATTTATTTCAAGATGTGGTCCCCATCGAGTATGGATTGTGTTTGATGATACCCTGTATGGCTTCCAGTGTGGGGAGGTAGGTGACAACTAGAGTTGTATGTTGTAGGCTGTTTTATTTCTGTACTGAAGCAGTTTCTCCTGTGGTAAATTGCATCATAGAACATGCCACTGAATACCTAGTGTGGTTCTGGATCTCGCTCATATTCTGCCAACATCGGATGACCACTGCCAAGATAAAGGCCAGGACCAATATAATCCACAAACTAGCCAGGATGGCTGGGGAGCAGATGCTGACACCTTGAAGCTTCCTTGGCCCTTGTTTTCTCAGCAGCTGAATATTGCACACCAGTAGGGGCAGGTAGCATACATACAAAACTTGTTGATGTGCAATTAAACATTACTACAAGAACCCCCACAGGAGTATTTAAGTCAGTATGGCTTGTCTGGCTCCCTGTTCACACATATCTTACCACCATCCCTCTGAAGAGCAGCATCAATGTATGAGAATATAAATGCACAAAAGTGAACCCAGGCTTGCCCATCTATGAAGATCTCCATCCCTTCCCCCCCCCACCACCCAAGATGCCACCTTAAGTCCAGGAACTCCTTCTGGTTAGCAGCCAAATCTTTAAAAACATTGGGACTGTCACCAAAAAATAAGTGGCAGAGGCCATGGGGCACTAGCAGGGTCAAGAATCAAGACCTGATCAAGGATCCTACAGACCAACCTTCTGGCTTCACCAAATCACATATGGATCACAGCAAACCACATCAGAATCTCAGATGCACATAGCAGTTACTTACTACACAAATGGAAAATGAAGGACAGCCTACTATAGGAATCTAGAGAAGACATCCAAACCATGGAACATCCAGTCAGCTGCTGCCCTCTGAGATCTTTCTCTGGAGGGACAGCCTTCCATGTAACCAGAAGCTCTAGAGTCAATGACAAACTTCAACGTCGACTTTTTATGTTGCTTTTTAAGTTCACCATATGAAAGAAGACTGTAGTATCACAGTGCCCTGACGACAAAAATCTTGATCTTTTTATAGAGATGGGTGGGAGATTTTAGAGTGGGAAAGATTTTAATTTTTTTGTGCTCTACAAAAATAATTGCGATGAAAGTGCTCATGCAGTGTGTGGGTTTCCAAATGTACTAAGTGTTTCTAAATACTGATGCTTTTGTCTCAGTTTTTGTTTCACAAAAGACCTTTTGAACAGTTTTGTCAGTAATTAAAATATATTTAACAATTATTAGAAGTTTTAGAGGCAGAGATTGATTTTTATATAGTTGACATACAATATAAGTCATTAGCTTAGTGTCTTTACTACATATATGTCATCCATCTCAAGTTTTCATTTTGTTCTGTTGCTATGCTTTGCTTGGGTGCACATGTTGGGGTCTAGGCAAATGAATTTCAAGATTTTAGTTCACAAAAATCAAAGTTTTGCCTGTGCAAGAGAGAGGTAAGGAATGAGGAATAGAGCTCTGTACAGCGAAGTACAGAACAATGTGGCTGAGTTAGTACTGCTGAAAGAACCACACATTATGTATTTTTGTTCTGCTATGAATATTTCAGCCATAACTTTACATTGACTCATGAGCAAATCCTTTTCATGTTCCTGTGCAGAGTCCCATGAAACCATTGGGAGCAAAGCAAACTGGGTTTGGCCCCTAGTTTTTGCATTTCTTTATTTAATTTCCCAGAGGGGGGAAAAAAGAAAAGTACATTTACTGAATGCACGTTCAAACAAATAACTTCCACTTACAATATTTTTTATACTAGAAATGAATTCTGCTATTAGTTCCCAGATCCTTTGCTTGTTTGAGTAAATAACATCATTCTACAAGGACTAAAAATGACTCAAAACAGCAAAGAAAAGAGACATTTTAATATAATTCAAAGCTAAAAACTGCCTATTCTATCATAGATCAAATCCTGACGTCCTTAATTAGGGAAAGATTATCTCTTGCCCTATATCTCCTTGTCTCCTACAGTATGGCTCCATGGACCATCATCTGCAGGGCCATTATTCCCTTCCCATGCAGGTGGGTGGGGAGTGAACAGCTTTGGTTCTGCATCCCTTCCCTGTCAAGGTGTTGGTTCTGTGGCAAATTAGTTCCTCCTTTGCACAGGCTCAGCTCCACTGGCTGACACAGCAGGAGAGGGGGAAGCCAAGGCTATACTTGTTCCTATACTCACAGTGGATTACTTCTTTCCTGGAGCAAGGAGAGAACCAGAGAATGAATTGTAACTCTGAGTCACAATTCGGCTTCCTGGTCTGCATCTGGAACAGGGCGGCTGTGTGCTTCTCTCTCATGGCAAATTATAACACAATGCACCATCAGCTTCTGTTTATTCAGTTTGTTTACTTATTACTCGGAGTTCAGAAATCACTTTCACCTGAGTCTGCTCAAATGAGGACTAAGGGGAGGAAATGAATAAGGACTTCAGTCTTTGGCCCTTTCAAAATCAAAAGAACTCCTCTGGCAGTACAAAGGACAGAAATACAGTCCAATACCAGTAGCTAAGTGTGCACACCTCAAAAAAGTAGCCTGTCAAGGAAAAATGGTATTTTTCTTTCCTAGTTCTAAGCCCTTGTGTGTTCTGACAATGGAAGGACTGACACAACTATAATTGTGGCTGTGCTGGAGCCTCAAGAATATTTTGTAATGTGGAAGGCTGAAGATAGGTTAAAAGGGGTTATTAGGCTACAGTGCGCTTTCCTGTGTGGACTTTACCCATCATATTCCAAACACTGTTTATTAAATAGCTGCCTTTATTTTCAGCATTCTTGAGTAAACAGAAGCGGAGAATGGTTTAAATTGAACCTGCTGTTGGCAGCATCACTGTAATATATCACTTGGTCATATTAATCAAAACCCTAGCCTTTCAGAATGGTCCCATTTTCTCCTCTACACCAGGAATCTCTCATTCCCTTTTCGTATTAAAACATTTTAAATAAGATGTTGCTGGGGAACTTGGCAAAAAATGTGATTTTTGAGAGTAACCTTAATTTTGCAAAATAAAAAAAAAAAGCAAATAAACTTAGCTTTGTACTCCCAGTCCTGCTTTTTTAAAGCCCAATTTAATTTTTTATAGTAATGGTAAAGTTTTTTGAATCCTACTGCGAAATCTTACTTCATGAGCAAGTTGTTGATGCTTCACTGGAACTTTTTGAAATAGTCCATTTAGAAATGCAAGGCTGTTTATGCTGTATGTACATCATAGGCCCATAAAGATAATGGAGCAAATAATTAAGCAATCAATTTGCAAACACCTAGAAGATAAATAAGGTGATAAATAACAGTCAACATAGATTTGTCAAGAAGAAATTATGTCAAACCAACTGAATAGCTTTCTTTGGCAGGGTAACAAGCCTTGTAGATGGGGGGAAGTAATATGTCGTATATCTTGATTTTAGCAAGGCTTTTGATACTGTCTTGCATGACCAGCTCATAAACAAACTAGGGAAATACAGCCTAGATGGAACTACACCTCTACCCCGATATAACACTGTCCTTGGGAGCCAAAAAATCTTATCACGTTATAGGTGAAACTGCGTTATATCAAACTTGCTTTGATCCATCAGAGTGCGCAGCCCCACCCCCCTGGAGCACTGCTTTTACTGCATTATATCTGAATTCATGGGGTATAGTATAGTGCTACCCCATTATATCGGGGTAAGGTATACTATAAAGTAAGAGTATAACTGGTTGGAAAACAGTTCCCAGAGAGTAGTTATCAGTGGTTCACAGTCATGCTGGAATGACATAACAAGTGGGGTCCTGCAGGGATTAGTTCTGGGTCTGGTTCTGTTCAATGTCTTCATCAGTGATTTAGATAATGCCACAGAGAGTACACTTATAAAGTTTGTGAATGATACCAAATTGGAAGGGGTTGCAAGTGCTTTGGAGGATAGGATTAAAATTCAAAATGATCTGGACAAACTGGAGAAATGGTCTGAAGTAAATAGGATGAAATTCAATAAAGACAAATGCTAAGTACTCCATTTAGGAAGGAACAATCAGTTGAAAACATGCAAAATGGGAAATGACCGCCTAGGAAGGAGTGCTGCAGAAAGGGATCTGGGGGTCATACTGAATCACAGGCTAAATATGAGTCAACAGTGCAGCACTGTTGCAAAAAAAGCAAACATAATTCTGGGATGTATTAGCAGGAGTGTTGTAAGCAAGACACAAGTAATTCTTCTGCTCTACTCCACACTGATGAGGTCTCAACTGAAGTATTGTGTCCAGTTCTGGGTCCCATATTTCAGGAAAGACGTGGACAAATTGGAGAAAGTCCAGAGAAGAGCAACAAAAATAATTAAAGTACTAGAAAACATGATCTATGACAGAAGATGGAAAAAATTGGGTTTGTTTAGTCTGGAGAAGAGAAGACAGAGAGGATATGATAACAGTTTTCAAGTACATAAAAAGGTTGCTACAAGGAAGAGGGAGAAAAATTGTTCTCCTTAGCCTGTGAGAATAGGACAAGAAACAATGGGCTTAAATTGCAGCAAGTAGGGTTTAGGTTGGACATTAGGAAAAAATTCCTAACTGTCAGAGTGGTTAAGCACTGGAATAAATTGCCTAGGGAGGTTGTGGAATCTCCATCATTGGAGATTTTTAAGAGCAGGTTAGAAAAACACCTGTCAAGGATGATCTAGAAGATAATACTTAATCCTGCCATGGGTGCAGGGGACTGGACTAGATGACCTCTTGAGGTCCCTTCCAGTCCTATGATTCTATGCTTCTATAATATAGTTGTCCTTTTTACTAAAAGACTAAGAACACATGCTTTTCCTTTAATAATAATATGCTCTATCTGCATGTTCTCTTCTTTGGTCATAAACTACTTTTTGTTATATTCTATTTCCACCATAATGTCTGATAGTGTTATTGATTCTGGCAGGGCAAAAAGGGCAGGAAGAAATTAACTCTTAAATAGCAGAGATTATATCTATAAAATTTATAGAATTTATATAATTTCAAACAACTCAGGCTCCTTGATCATTAAGAATGAACAGGGAAATACAGAATCTGTTTTCCAATTTTAATTATAATTTTCTTATTTGAGAAAAATCCTTATGAGACCGGGAGAAAAAGGTGAAACACTAACAGTTTAATAGCACAATGTGTTGTTTAGACTTAAGAGAACACTAGCTTTCATTATTTCAGAGACTGACTCTACTTTGGAGCAGTTAAACTTGACATTGGTAAAGAGGTAACAACTCCAGCCAGCTATGACAGACCCTTTAATTCCATGAAATGACAGGGTTCCTTCCGCACCTCGCACCAAGGAGCAGATCTCCAGGGTGGAAGAAGTTTAACCAGTTGGAAGTAGCTGGTAGATCATGATTGGAAAAACTGCCTGGGTTTTCTGAAGAAAAGGGAGGAGGTAGAATGGGAACATTGTGTGACTATCTCTCTTGCCCTTCCATTACTTTGACTTTGCAGCTCCTGAATTCTTGAAGGTGAGAGTTTGTAAGTGTCATAAACAGATAGCTAAGGGTTAATGTCTCTTTCACCTGAAGCACCTGACCAGAGGACCAATCAGGAAACCGGATTTTTTCAACTTTGGGTGGAGGGAATTGTGTGTCTGGGGTCTTTGTTTTCTGGCTGCCTGCTTTCTCTGAGCTTTGGAGAAGTAGTTCTGTTTTCTAATCTTTTGTTTCTAAGTGTAAGGACAAAGAGATCAGATAGTAAGTTATATGGTTTCTTTTCTTTGGTATTTGCATGAATATAAGTGCTGGAGTGCTTTGATTTGTATTCTTTTTAAATAAGGCTGTTTATTCATATTTCTTTTAAGCAATTGACCCTGTATTGTATCATCTTAATACAGAGAGACCATTTGTATTTTTTCTTTCTTTGTTATATAAAGCTTTCTTTTAAGACCTGTTGGAGTTTTTCTTTACTTCAGGGAAATTGAGTCTGTACTCACCAGGGAATTGGTGGGAGGAAGAAATCAGGGAAGATCTGTGTGTGTTGAAGTGGCTAGCCTGATTTTGCATTCCCTCTGGGTGAAGAGGAAAGTACTTTTTGTTCCAGGACTGGGAACAGAGAGTGGGAGTCACTCTGTTTGGATTCACAGAGCTTGTGTCTGTGTATCTCTCCAGGAGCACCTGGAGGGGGGAAGGGAAAAAGGATTATTTCCCTTTGTTGTGAGACTCAAGGGATTTGGGTCTTGGGGTCCCCAGGGAAGGTTTTTCAGTGGGACCAGAGTGCCCCAAAACACTCTAATTTTTTGGGTGGTGGCAGCAGGTACCAGGTCCAAGCTGGTAGCTAAGCTTGGAGGTTTTCATGCTAACCCCCATATTTTGGACGCTAAGGTCCAGATCTGGGACTAAGGTTATAACAGTAAGTTTATACAATATATTTTACCTCTTATTTGTAAGTTTCTTCCTGCAATGCCAAAACCATAGTTTTTAGTAGTGTTTTCTGTACAGTCCAATTTGATTTTAACCTGACCTCTATTCCACTGTGGTCTAAAATAATGGAAATGCTCTATTTATAATCCCTTGTGGCTGCATCATACTTTATGGGCATTCACTCTCAAAATGGCTTTTGAAGGTACATGACCAAAGCATTGAGATTGGATTGGTTGTTCCCCTTTAGTGTCACACACAGGAATTAGATACTAAAGCTGCAAAGGGCTCCTATTGATTTAGTTCCATAATAAGATAGGGAGTCTGTACTGTGGTTCAATCTCCATTAAAAGTTTGGGACTTTGTCATAAGAGGTATGGCACGAGCTCTACAAGACATGTCTACCAGATGAATTCTTGTGAGTTTTCCATGAGGTATCTCAAGTTCTTCAAGCAGACAAAGCTATAAAAGTAAACTATTTACAGGTAGATGATACAATATCGTAACTTCTTCAGACACCCACACTTCTCAGTTGTACCTCATCTTAGTCTCAAAGTAACCTATATTCCACACAAGTGTAGTGTTTGCTCACTTTTCTCATTGGAAGTTATTTCTCAGCAATGAAAAAAGATATCCTGAAAGCCTTAAGAGGTGTGTGTGTGTGTGTGTGTGTGTGTGTGTGTGTGTGGTATTTTACTTTTAAGTTCTGAGTCATCAGTAATATGAATGTGAAGGCAACTAGCAGTAGCAATGCTCAAGTTGAATCTGATATGGTATTGGAAGGGGAGACGCAGAGGAAAACAAAGACATGCAATGGGAACAATGACCACAGAAGGAGATGAAAATGGAAAAATGTAGACTGTGCGTTCATAACATGTATACCTAGGAACACCCCTGGATATTTCTATCTAATGAAAGGTGTTCACATTTTTCATTCTGACCAATCCTCTCACACCTCTAGCTGTGTGTGCTACTCTTTCCCTTATCCTTGCTTCTATTGTTATTAATGTATTTATTTACATTCTGGTACTACCTAAATGCTCCAACCAGTAGAGCTCCATTGTGCTAGGCACTGTACAGACATGGAAGAGACGACAACCCCGCCCAAAGAATTTATAATCTAAAAACAAAAGACAGACAGACAATTTCTCTTGCTACATACTCTTTCCCTAATATGAGTTTGTACCATCCATGTTATGGAAGTTTATCCATTTTTTCAAACTTTCAGATGCAAGTATCAATGCGGAAATTTCAGAGGAATTCTATACAACAGGAAACTTTTGTGAAGTCATAGTTAAGGCTATGATTTAGTCACGGGTACTTTTAGTAAAAGTCACGAACAGGTCACGTGACCTGCCCTTGACTTATATTATAAATATTCCTGACTAAATCTTGTGGAGCCTATGCCTGGGGGGATGCTCTGGGGAGCCACTGGAGGGGCCTCCAGGGGGCTACTGCTGAGGGAGGAGGCTGCTGACTAGCGGCTGCCCCTGCTGCCCAGAAACCACTGCCTGGGGCTGCTGAGCAGTGGCTGCTTCAACCACCTGGGAACTGCTATCAGGGGCTGCCTCACAGTGGCTGCTCTGGCCACCCTGGGACTGCTGCTCAGGTGGTTTCCAGGGCTAGCTGCCTGAGAACCACCTGTGTGGCAGCCAGTGCAACTGGCTCCGGGATGGCCCCAGAGACTGGCTGCAGAGTCAAACACATCAAACATGTGACAAACACAGAGCCCTAGTCATAGGAAATAACTCAAAGTTCAACATCCAAGGAAGTTAGAAGGTGGAAAAGAGCTATGAGGTCATCCAGTACGTCTCCTTGCAAAGTGGGATATTTCCCTACAGCATTTTTTTCATCTAGCCACGTTTGAAAAATCATAATGATGGAGCTTCCACAGATGCCCCCGATGACTATTCCATAGCAAAAAGGATATAATTGCTAAGAATTTTTTCCTGATAGACTGCATGCCAAACATTTGCTGCTCCAATGTTAAGTAGAAAAATAATTTCTCTCTTACTGGGCCTGTAGAAAATATTTTGTACATTTTCATGCTAGTTTAGCATTTGAAAAATAATTATTTACATGAGTCAGAGAGAGAGGGTGTAGAGTATGGCACACAAAGCCAATCTATGTAATATTCAAACTATTGCATCAATTCTGATGATGAATGTAAATTTGTCAAGTAGCAAAATAAGTCTTCAGCTAAACAAACCTAATTTCATTCTCATATTTTAAAACAGTGCATAAGATCACTTGCTGTTCTATGTTACAAACAGGAGGTTAATGCTTGGGAATAAATATTGTATTCCTTCTTGCCAAACTCATGGGGAAACAAAAGGGAAAGTGGTACTTACCCTGGTAGCACCCAGCTCCGAGAATGTTGCTGGTGTCCATTCAGAGTGAACTACCTAGTTATGAACTCAGTGGTAAGGTGCCATCAGAGGAGACCATCAGCAAGCGCATGCGCACTAGGGCCTGAGTCCCCTGTAGTCAACGGAAATCTTTGGAAGAAACAAAAATAAAGGATAATTCTGTATAAAAAGAAACAGAATTATCCCACTACACTTAGGAGTTTCTTGTTGTCGTCCTGCTTAAATATATTCTGAAAATGTTTCTTTGGATCTATTTGGTTGGAAAGAGGTGATGGTCCGAATTCTTTGCAAAAGGGTTTCATCATCATTGTTTCATATTGATTGTCGGGGTAAACAGAAAATGCTAACTGCTTTCCTACACATTCTTCTATGGTAGCAATTCATATGTTTTGATTCTGAAGGATATTGCTGGCAAAATGCTTCTGTTCATTATGGCAATGATGTAGTGGAAGTAATCACAGTTTGGCTTGGTTTCAATTAGTTGGTTCTTTTTTTCTTTTTGCCCTGCTGATAGAGGGCCTGAGCGAAAGCTCCTTTGAAGGCAGTAACTCTCATAGACTTCAGCAGACAATGGATTAGATCCATATAGCTCCATTTCAGTACCAGTGATGGGCTTCTAGAACAAAACAATTGTATGATGTGCTGATTAGTGAGTGAGATCATGTTCTTGAAGTGAATGAATTTTGTGTTCCTGTTAGGTAATGAATAACAATAAACAGCACAAGTGGGAGATAATCCTCTGAGGTTTAGAGACCAGAAAGGAATATAGATATGTGTAAGGCAACCAAACAACAAATTAGGTACAGCCAATCTACTATTTACTATGCTGATGCCGATGACAGTTTCAGATACAGGAAATCCTCAACATGACCTTGAAGACAAAAAAGCAACCGTCTTCACATTTTTTTAGACCTCAAAGATTTGATTCAGCTTCTAGGTTTAGGCAAAGGTTGAAGTCAGTCAGGGCTTGTCTATAGAAACAGTCAGTGTGTGACAAGCTGGAATGTAAATCTACCTCACACTAGCCTGCCACACACTAGCTGTGCATGTGGGCCCTGCTGCATCCCACTAAAAGTTCCCTTGTATGTTTGGATGCACTCCAGCTGGATCAGGATGGTACACAGTAGATTGACACCTCTGTTTGCCATACACTAGCTGTTCATATATATGTGTGTGACCGAAAGCACCAACGTACATATTCTTTTAATAATCTTGTACAAAATACGCCTTGTGGGGTATCATTTGAGAACTAACAACTTACTGGTTAATATGTTGAAATGTATGGAACAACATTATATGTAAAGGTATGAATTCCCACATGCTCAAATCCACACAGCCTGACTAGGCAAAAGCTGTTAAACAGGTCTGTCCTAAACAAAGGAATGTGTGTTTACCTCAATTTCCATATAAGTGATATACAGGGTCCTTGAGACACCAAGAGGGGGAAAGAGCAGGACATAAGGCAAATCTGTATTTCAGCATATACAGAGGAGAAGAAAGAGCCTGGAGTCACCTTCACCACCAAACTCCATGTCACCTTCTTTACTGTTTAAATAAACTGTGCTTTAAGAGGTAATCCTCTGAAGAATCCACTTCAAAGGGTTATTGGACTATAAAAGTAAGAGACAAAAGTACACTAAAGGCATCTCTCCCTCTCCCTATCTTTCTGTCTTACACCTAAGATGACAAAGGAACCAGCCCTTTGACTTGAGGGTTGATCCTGACCTGTGGATTCGGTCAGCCTTGTTGCTGGGAACGTGTGGTAAGGATTTCACCTTGAACCAAGGCTAGCCTGTTAAGTTTGTTACTAGACAGCCTTTTTTTTCCTCTTGTAACCATTTCTCCATTTCTAACTTAGTTTTGGACACTTGAATTCACCTAAAATCTATCTTTGTGGTTAAATAAACTTTTTTATTTTTTAATCAAAACTAATCCAATGCAGTGTTTAAACTGAACTGTTTGGTAATTCCAGTTAAAGTTGCAAACTGTTGAATATTGACCCTTTACAAGGACAATGGGCCTCTAATCTCTGAACTGTCCAGGAGAGGGCTGGACAGTGCAGAACACACGTTTTTTGGGGAAATTGGGACGCTGAGTGTGTTGGGGCCACTCTGCAACTAGTAACCAAGGCTGGTGGAAGCCAGAGTGTGACTGGAGTGTTGCTGGCAGGCTGCTGGAATCAGAGCTCCTGGGCCAGAACTGCAGCTATACACAGACATTCAGGGTGTGACCTGCATGTTAGGCTGTTTGTCAGAAGCCCAGGTTGGGAGCTACAACAGCAAAACATTGTGCGGTATCCCCGGTTACAGGGCAGGCAGTGACAACCTGTCACTTATCTGGGTTGTATCCCCAAAATGTGACAATAAACACTCGGTATTTGGGTAGGACGAGAGAAAGAACAAACCACACATGACATACTATTCACTTGACCTAATGTACTGCTGGAAGTATTAATGACACTACAGTGATGAAGGTGATATAAGAAGCTGTATAGAACAGAATAGAATATTTTATCCAAACCAGTCTGACCATTCGTGTTTTCACAAACATAGTATAAATACGTGTATGGAAAGACAGCCTGTATGTATTGTAACATTTAGTTGCCTTTTTTTTAAACTCTCTCACAGCACCTGATGATTCATGTTTGAACATAGTTTGTAATACCTACCCTTTAACTTGTGCTGCAATGTACAGCAAATGTATCAATTTATGTTAACACATCACATTATCAGTGCCTTAAAAAACTTTGTTACAGTAAATCAGACATTTGGCTAAAATAACTACTATTTAGTGGACCACTTAAAATCCCTAGATTTTTCCACCTAGTCAAATAGAAAATTAACTGAAGTCAATGGAGTTGTGTCCAGCTATGGCAGCAGTTAGTTTGGCCATTTAAGTGCAGAATATCATTTTAGCTATCATGGAACAATGGAGTTAAACTAGCAGTTAATTTGGCCCCAGATATTTTAACACCTCTGCAAACAGATCAAATGATGGAAAATAATTTCATTTTCAGATGTGTGGAACACTCAACTCCCCTGAGGCCAATGACCGTTGTGGGTGCTTAGCACCTGTGAAAGTTAGGTCAAAATATTATTGTTCATTAAATAGCTCTGTCTATGTGATCCTGGATGAAACGATACAAAGCCAGTCTCTGAATTCCCTCCTTCCCAACTCTTCCCTTGGATGTATACGCAGAATTCTCAAGAGCATTGCATCTATTAGGATAACAATGAAAGTTTGAATACATGAGTTCCTATACTGGATATTTTACTTTTCTAAATCAATCCATCTCCTCTAATTAACGATTTTTTTTTTATCCTGAGGAGAAGCCACTAGGAAATTAGCTAAGAGTCTTATTCATGGGTCCCTCTTCAGTGTTGTCTCTTAACTCCTGTTCATCCCAAGGTGTAACTTTGCAGTGAAATTTAACTGTATCTCATCACAGCCAACCCACCCATCTTCTCGCACACCAAAATCCCCCAACGTCCAAAAATCGTGGATTTATAGACAACTGCCCATGGATTTATGTACATATTGGGCCTAATTATACTCTTATGCTACTGTGAATAAGCGGTAATCTCGCTGAAGTCAGTGGAGTCACACTGGTGATTAACTTAGTGTGTGTGGAGAATGAAATGTCATGGTGATGAGCAAAATATAGGGACTAGAATAGAATCAGCGACTTATGCGCATTTGCATGCATTGTTGAAAGAAATACTATTTGTAAAATACTTTGGGAGCAGAGGGGATGAAAAGCACTAGTGCACATGTAAGAACTTACTTTTTATTTTTAGTTTACACATATACTAGCTTTAACCTCAGCTTTGATTTATTCTTTAGTTTGATTTTCAGGTGTCAGCATCTCATATCCTTCCGTCTTGGTGGACGGAAGAGCAGATCATTAAACAGTCAAGGCCACGTATCGATCTTTTTAACAGCCTACTTCTCAAGTGTCACTGCTCTAATCAGCTATGAGTCTACTTTCACCCCATAGCTGAGCCTGCTTTTTTGTTTCTCTCCATTCTGTTTTCCAGTCCTAACTTTTAAACACTGAGGGCCGGCTCCTGCAAGGTTCTAGGTGCCCACAATTGCTGCAGTATGGAATGGTGATGGAGGATGATCTGCATCTTGCAGAATCAAGACTCAAAAGAACAAGAAGAGCCCACACTTCTTGAATGTTTTGGCTCTTCATGACGTAAGTGCTTTTGGTTCCCGTTGCCCAGGTGCATTAAAACGACGCTGCTTGCCGAATTGACTAGCCGCTTCATTTGTGCAGCACAGAATCTGCTGAGTGATAGAGGAACATACAAACAAAGAGTTGGAGTTAAGCAAAGAAAATAGAGGTGACCACAGTTGTATGAATTTTGGCTCTGGTTTTATAAATGCCAACTTTGTCTCAATATGTGCCCCTCTCCTTTTTTAAATTTCTAGTCTCTTTCTCTTTCCTTAGGTGAGAGATTAGTCAGTGCTGCCATCATTATTTGCATCAGAGAAGCACCCACAGGCCTCAGCTGAGAGTGAAGTCCCATGGGGTTAGGCGCTGTACATACACACAGTAAGAGGTAGCTACTGCCCTGTAGAAACTGCAACTCAAAAGAAACAAGACAGACAAGGGAAAATGGGAACATTTTGCCCCAGATGAATGTTTTTATCATTCAATAAGAGTGTCAGAAAAAAATCTGTAATTTCTGAACGTTTTTCCCCCCTGGCTCTTCAAAGACTTATAACTGCAGATATTAGCATAATGGTCACAGAAAAATATATGGAGGCAGAGTCCTCAATTCCTTACTGTCCTCACAGATTCAATTTTATCTTTCTTTAACAAGGTAACAGCAGCCACCTATTTTCCATTTTTTCTATCAAACTTCCCATGAATCAGAGATATTTGACAGCTAGGAATAAGGAACATGAAGTGGGTAAGCTAAGCAAATAAACACATTTCACCTCAGTTAATACTTGCGGACTCCAATTCACTTCCTAGAGGTTAACAGAAAGTAGTCATTTATTTACTGGAGTGTCAGAGGAGAGCTCATGTGTTTTATATGTGGAACATGACTTGGATTTCTTAATGACTGAGGAGAGGTGAACCATGCAATAAACAGTTGTCGATAACTAGCTTCCCCTCCCCCCCCCACTACCTCTGTCTATACAATCAGGGAAATTACAGCACAGAAGGAAACATTAAAAAAAAAGACTGCCTGCTTGGTGAAATCACTTATTTGTGACAATTGGTTTGGAACTTCAATTGCTCTGGAAAGTGTGTATTTAAAAATGAGTATATGGTATATGTGAACATTTGTAAAGAAAATCATAGGACGAATCACTTAAGTATAACAAATAAAGTGTAAAACAAAACACAGAGAAACAATGCTAATCAACAGAATTAACCTTACTAGATCTTTATCCGGTATTCTTTGTATGGATGATTTCCATCTAGCTGGTTCTGTTACAGTGGTTGTTGGGTGTAGTCTATAGTTAGGGAAATACAAACAGTGCTTGTAAAGTTCACTTTAACATATTTCTACTACAATGCATCCATTTCAGATGTCCTTAATGCACTCACTCTAACCAGAATATCTCCACATTAGTTTGCTCACAATCACAAAACACTTAACAGCCTAAGCGGGAGTCATACCTTTAATAGGCAGCAGGGTTAAAGCAAACAAAAGGAAGTATTTCTTCATACAACGCACAGCCAACCTGTGGAATTCTTTGCCAGAGGATGTTGTGAAGGCCAAGACTATGACAGGGTTCAAAAAAGAACTAGAAAAGTTCATGGAGGATAGGTCCATCAATGGTCATTAGCCAGGATGGGCAGGGATGGTGTCCTCAGCCTCTGTTTGCCAGAAGCTGGGAATGGGTGACAGGGGATGGATCACTTGATGATTCCCTAATCTGTTCATTCCCTCTGAAGCACCTGGCATTGGCCACTGTCAGAAGGCAGGATACTGGGCTAGATGGACCTTTGGTCTAATCCAGTGTGGCCGTTCTTATTATTTATTGGCCAATGTCTGTATTAGTAAGAGTCTGAGACAGTGAAATCAATTGTCTCTACCAATGCGATACTTTTGCTTTGTATGTAATTTACTAGTTTAAAAAAAAATCTATCATGTGGAATTATATTGATACCCATGTGGGTCATCAGCAGTGTTGGAACCTTTAGATGCACAGCACAGTCCTCTGCCACTTGAGCTAATGGAGTAACTGATAGCAGTAGTAGGTTGTAATCATCTAGAAGAAGATGAGAAGCACACTTTGCCACAGGGTTTCACAGATATTTGCTGACAGCAGAGCAATATTGAGACTCAGGAATAGTGAGTTCAGTCACAGATTCTGAAAAATTGTTCTCTAGTAGGCACAGACCTTTCTGCCCTGTGTCCTCCAGCCTGTAACTGTGCCAGTCCTGCCTCTTTCTTCCCTATCCCATAGGCTCCTTGAACCAATCTACTCTTTCTGACCCCCAGCCCACAGAGAACACTTATCCTCTCCATCGCTTCCTCCTCCATTCTGTCTGGATGCAAGAAGAGGGGGAGGACCACTGGGAGCACAGGAGAATGTTTCTCTGCTCTCAGTTCTTGTGTCTGGTGCCATGAAGTCCTATCAGGAGCAGTAATTGTAGGGAAAATCCTGCTTAGTTCCTGCAGCCCTGGGTCAGTGCGGATTGACTCTTCAGGGAGGTTAGCTGCCAAATGCTAACAAATCTTTACCGTACATGTGCAAACTGCTATTTTTTCTAAAGCCCAGGCAATAAGGGAAAATGACAAGTACCCGTAGCGTGGAGCTGCTGGAACAAGCATCTGCCACCTCTCTGTCCTAACAAGCAGCTGTGCAGCCACGCCGGCAGGTTCAAATAAGGGGACCAGCAGCATGATGGTTTAAAAAGTTATATGGCACACAGATCCTTATGTGACAGGGCAACTTATTATGTTTGGCTGGCTAGCCCGCTCCTGCCACCTGACTCTTCATCTGATCTTTTACTTGCTTATGAGACTGTCCAATAGGCCTAATGTCCTACCCCACAAATCAATGCTGGAGGCATCTTTTTCAGGGGTGAGGAGGTATTCTCTCACCTCAGCACACAGCCTTGAGACTGAGAGCTCTATTCACCCCTCTCCAGCCTTTGCCACTGTCCCTTTGACTCTGAGCCCGACAGTTGTCTCTGAGTGCACGAGGTAGAAGGAAATTCCCATTTGTGTGTAGCAGAGGTGCCAGTGATAATTGATTAGAAATGATCAAATGTTTGCATGAAACCCTGCAAGGTGAAAGCAGCAAGTTGTGCATCTCTCTGCTGCTGCCCCTCTCCCTGGCTGCTGGGGGTGATTCTGGCCCATAAGTAGTGAAAGGAAGAATAATAACACTGCTCTACAGCCAAATTGCTTCTGAAATAAATGTAGTCCACCTTTACTAATTCTGGGTCACTGAGAACAAAAATGATGCTTAAAATTGTTGATTGGCTCTAGTTTTCAAGATATGCTATTGGGTCAGTATATAGGACCCTTGACTTGGGAATGGCGGAGGATAAGTGAGTTATAAAGGGAAGGGATCTCAATTTAAACCAAAAATGACTAAAATACATCTTTGACTGGATCTATGAATAAATCTATGACTGGGTTTGGACAGTACTTGCTTTTGAGGCAAAACAATGAATGATGCAATCTGAAGCTGGTATTGCATCATACATGCTATGAATTGCATCATGTTATTCCTAGAAGTCATGGATGATGCAATCATAACGAAGCTTACATCACTCTGCTGAACAAATTGCCCTATATCAGCTCTAGAAATCATACAGTGTCGTGCTCTCTTATTTGTCAGTGTTTGATTTTGCAAAGGGACACATTTCTGTTTAGCCAAAGTGAGCAGAGATGCCTCGTACTTGTGTGAAGAGTGCAGATAACTTCTGCTATGTTTGTGGTGAAGTGACTTTTGCATCACAAAAGCGCAGTATAACCACTATGGTTAAGAAAGCCTATCACCTTTCTTTTGGCTGCAAAATTGGAGATCAGGACAAGAGGTGGGCCCCACACATATGCTGCAACACTTGTGCAACAAATCTTGGCCAGTGGTTGAACAGGAAAAGGAAATCTATGCCTTTTGCAGTGCCAATGATTTGGAGAGAGCCAACAGATCATCCCAGCAGTTGTTACTTCTGCATGGTGCCTCCAGTTGGGAAAGGTTTGTCAAAGAAGAAAAAGTGGACTGTGCATTATCCAAGCATTCCATCAGCTATACGCCCAGTACCCCATGGAGAAGGACTGCCGGTTCCTGATGCACCAGAATCATTCTCACTTGAGTCAGACGAGGAAGAGGAAGAGGATGAAACTTCTGGTCCTGAACCATCAATGTCACAGGACCCACATTTTCTCCCATCCTCCTCCTCTGAACCACACGTCATAACACAAGGTGAACTGAATGACCTTGTCAGGGATTTGGAACTACCCAAGAGTAAGGAAGAGCTGTTGGGCTCCAGACTACAGCAGTGGAATCTCCTGGCAGGCTATCAGGGCAAATGGAGCCCATCAATGCTTGCAGACTATAGCTGGACAGTGACAAGAGATGCTCCATTTAATGAATACAAGAGACAAGCTAAGAAGAGCCGAGTAGACACTGAATAGGACTAAACTATGTACATAATAATTTTTTGCCTTTTGTTTCATAATAAATTTTATTTATATAACCCTTTTGCTGATTTTTAAATGTTACATAAACAGGACAGGTGAAATATTATCATGTAAAGCAACCATAAACACATGAAAAGACCTAGGTTTACAATTTATGATTAAAACTCTACTATCTACACAATGTACATAGACATAAAATGTAAAAACTTAAATATCTTAGAAACAGTAGCCAATCAGTTGTTTCAATTATATTTGAATTCAGCACATCAAAATACATAATAAATATCACATTTTATCTCTGAAGCAGACAACTTCTCAAAAATTGTAGACCAGTGTAATTAATACAAAGATTCAGAACCAGTGAAAATCTGGAACAGACTAAGATTAAGTTTTCATTCATCCTGACCTGTATTTTTAAAACATGAAGTTAGTTACATCTGCTGGCCTTTAAATATTCCAGTGGATATTGAACCACATGAATTTTCAGTGTATCAGCAAACACAAGTTCAGTAGAAACCTGCTCCCAGTGCTCAGTGGTTTACAGGCCCACATCCTAAGATATCTATAACCTGTATAATGTATAGTTCTATATAAACATGTACACTATATCTCCTAGGTGATGCTCATGTCTAATTCATAACAAACGAGTTCCCCAATGCACTAATCAGTCATAAATCAAGAGATGTTTTAGATATTTAAGTAAAAGAGATTTTTTTTCTTCCTCAAAGACCATAACGTGGTATACAACCAGTATGATCTAGTGGTGAGTACACTTGACTACACATTATGAGTTCTTATCCCAGCTCCATCACTGACCTGCTGTCTGACCTTGGCCTTGTCACTTCTCCATTCTAGTCCTTTGTTTCTCCTCATTACCTTTGTCTCTTGTCTATTTAAATTGTAAACTCTTCTGGGCAGGAACTGTCTTTTACTCTGTGTTTGTGCAGTGCCCATTCAGCTTGGTTGGGGCTATTAGGTGTTACTGTAATACAAATAATACCCACAGTACTGAGCGATGTAGGGAGACAACAGACCATTCCAATACTAGAGCATGGGATGGGGAGTCAGGAGATCTGGAGTAGAGTCGTAGCTCTAACACTGACTAGATGTGACTTTGATCAAATCACTCACAGTACTCCCATCTATGAACAAAAATTATGAAAATGATCTATACTGTGTTAGTTTGCCTAGGAAAGTTAAGCATAATGAAAAGTGCACTGCATCTGGAATAGTTGTTTGGAGCTGTTAAAGTGAATGTCAACAATACATTAAATGCTCTTTACCCTAAAATAATTAAAATGGAGGACTTTGTAGATTCTAATGTACCTTTAAAACTGACATTAAAGAACATGAAATTGCTCCAGCTGAAGATACCCTTTTAAAACTTTTACACGTGCATTTAATCAAGAAAGTACACTGCTCCGCACAAACTGAGTTTTTAGTGAACAGCTCTTCCACTAAAAGTTAGCAAATATTGGAATTGCCAAGGCATGATGTGCTGCTAGTCTGTACCAGCAGCTGATGAACACCCTATGTCTGTTTAGCTGTTCTTGTTGGTGCATGGATTGCAGAGTCACTCCCCTGTCCACCTGCTCTCATTGAAGGTTAACAGGTGGAATGGCCCAGTGACAAGTGAACCATATATTTCCAAGTCTGCTTTTCTTTATAATTTTAAGAATATTTTTCTCTTTTCTGTTTTTATGGCTGTTGCTGTTTACGATAAGAAGAAGGTTACTTAAGATTGCTGATGTGATTCCAAACAGCTTCATTCAGATCTACCTGAGTTTGATAACTCAAACTGCTGTTTCTCAGCCGAATGGTTCTAATTATTCTGTCAAGTTCACGGTTTAATTATTGTATTATATGTGTGCAATGGGGACTGCCCCTAGAGGGTTCAAGTCCAGTACCTGTCAAGGCTTAGGGTATGTCTGCTTTGCAATCAGAGGCATACTGCTGCACATGTGGACATACGTGAGCTAGCTTTGATCTAACTATAGCAGTGAAGCTGCCTGAACCCACTCAGGACCCTGGTTAAGGGCTTGAGCAGCTAATCTGTGCTGCTGTGGCTTCACTAGTGTGGTTGTTTGAGCTAGCTAGATCAAAGCTAGTTAGGTGTGTCTACCCATACTGCAGTTACAAGGCCTGACAGCAGTACACTTTGAGACACAAGGAGGGGCTTGGCTGCAGCGGGTCTGAGCATGATCTCTGCCCTCCCCAAGGTTAGCCCTCCTCATGCTGGTCTGACCAAACTTACCCTCGCTAAGCAGAGAAGGAAATTTTGCAAATAGAGATGTGCCAACAAGAAACTAATACTTTGAAATCATTGGCTAAAAGGTGCTATGTAAGTGCAAAGTGTTAATGGTGATATAGATTTTTCTTCATTTTATACAAACTAGGTCCTCCATCCTGGGCTAAAAACAGCTAAAGTTAGATTTTCAAAACAGTTCCTACAAAATCCCCTGTTTAGGTACCTATATGAACTAGACAGATTTTCAAAAGTGCTCAGCCACCATTAGCTCCTGTTGTTTTCACTGAGCACTTCTGAAAATCCAGCCCCAATTGTATAAGCTAAGCACTTTTGAAAGTCTGGCCCCTTGTTCTTTATCTGGCTATTGTTGAAACATTTAAGCTCAGTGAACTTGTACTGAATGAAGAGAGACAAGTATTGGTGGATATCTAATTTATATATATATATAGTATCGCTAAAACAATTTCTTTTTCAATAAGAAGACCATTTTTGGAAATAGAAGAATATATATAAACATTTAGAGATATGGTACATACATACATTTACCTGATGAAGAAGAAGTCAGATACATAGCAAGTTGGTAGTCAAAAGCATGAAACCAAACGTGTATGTATCTGCATAATATTGGATGGTGACTACAGAGGGCACTGTCTAATGTGCCAAATTCATCCCTGGTATAATCCCAATGATTTCAATGGTCTAATGCCAGACATAAATGTGGCCCAAGAATGTAAGAAGCTAAAATACATAAAGGGATATTAGTATAGAATTCAAAGATATTAAACCTTTCCTTCTGCTTTAACATTACGCCTGAAATTCAAGAACTGCAGACACATACATAATTCACAGCTCAAGAGAGTTTCAGAAAACAGCCTTTCGACGTTCCTAGGAGAAATGTGATGATGCTGGTATGTTCTTACAAATATGTCTTTTGGAGTTGTTTCATGATTTCCAGCCCATCTTACACTGAAGCAGCATTTTCCAGCCTCCCAGAAAAAAGTTAAGTCTTTGGTCTATTTTTGGCTCAAGATGAAGATATTTCTCTATTCTGTATACACTTCAAAGCAATTTTTAAATGAAGATACTAAAGCCATGATCAAAAGCAGATACTGGAAAAAGAAATAAGTTTGCATGTTTGTTTGATTTATGACTTTCTCACCAACATTTGACCTTTCTGAACACTATTCTTTGAACAGTTGCTTGTATTGTTTGCACCGGACACTTCTTTAATATTTGCTGTAGCTAACCTTAAACTGGGGGAAGTTGTGGTTCATCCCTGAAATCCTCATGTTATACAACATTAGAAGATGTATGCTTGGGCTAAGAGTATTGTTAGGTTTGTGTTTCTTGGCTTTATCTAGGGGTAGTGGATGCTGTCTGAAGATTCAGGGTGAAAAAGCTGTCAGGGATTGATTAGAATCAGGGTCCCCTCTACTAGGTACTTCACTAATGCAAAGGAAAGATAATCCCACTCCAAAAAGCTTACAAATAAATAACGATACTTAGCATATATGTACATGGCACACCCCTCTGACCTCTCATAACAATACTTACCTCTTATACAATGCTTTTCATCCATCGACCTCAACATGCTTTACGAAGCTCAGTATCATTATCCCCATTTTACAGATGGGGAAACAGATAAAGGTTATGTAACTCAGTTCTCCCATGGCAGAGTTGGGAATAGAACCTAAATTTGCTGAGTCCTAATCTAGTGTGCTAGCCACTACACCTCACTGCCTTCTATATTTTGTCTTATTGGCTTGTATTGTGTACATTGTGCTGTATATTGTTACGAATTATGCCAATAGGCCACATGTAGTTCATTGCTAGGCTGAGGCATAAAGACCAAAGTTACGCAGAATGTCTGAATACCACAAATATTTTGTTACACTCAAGCGAGGTGCCCCCCTGCATCATAAGCTTTTATAAGGGTTTATATACCTTTCAGTAGTACATGCTGTCCCCGTGCATCATAAGCTTTAGCCAATAAACAAGTCATTTAGCTATTCAACCTATAATAACCAAATGTTTTTGCATGTCAGCTAGTGCTTAGGCAAGCAGTTATTTTACACACCAGAACTTTCCTGAACCGTTAAGTTGTTTTTTTCCTTTTTATCTTATCTTAGCATCTTTCTTCCTTTTATGGTTTTATTATGTTTCAACATTGCCCTAGTGCCGACCCGGGTACGTGATGTGCTTGCTTTCCCTTAATGGCATCCCTATGCTGCCAAAATGGAGTTACTTATGCTAACCTCCCTTCACAATATAAAGGCTGAATGTAGGGGTGTCATAAACAGATAGTCAAGGGTTAATAGAACAGAAGTACTTCACGTCTCTTTTGCCTGTAAAGGGTTAAGTTCAGTGAGCCTGGCTGTCACCTGACCAGAGGACAAATCAGGGGACAGGATACTTTCAAATCTTGAGGGAGGGAAGTTTGTGTATGTGCTGCTAGTTTTTGGTTGTTGTTCACTCTGGGGGCTCAGAGGGACCAGACGTGTAACCAGGTTTCTCTCCAATCTCTCCGATACAGGCTCTTGTAAGTTCAGAATAGTGAGTACTAGGTAGATAAAGTGAGTTAGACTTATGGTTGTTTTCTTTATTTGCAAATGTGTATTTGGCTGGAAGGAGTTCAAATTTGTATTTTGCTAAAAGGATTTTAATTTGTGCTTGTATACTTAGGCTGGGAGGGTATTCCCAGTGTCTGTAGCTGAAAGATCCTGTAACATATTCCATCTTAAATTAACAAAGATAATTTTTACTGTTTTTCCCTCTTTAATTAAAAGCTTTTCTTGTTTAAGAACCTGATTGTTTTTTTATTCTGGTGAGATCCCAGGGGACTGGGTCTGGATCCACCAGGAAATTGGTGGGGAGAAAGGAGGGACGGGGGAGAGAAAGGTTAATTTTCTCTCTGTGTTAGGATTACTTTCTCTCTCAGGGAGAGTCTGGGAGGGGAAGAGAGAAGGAGGGGGGAAGGTGGATTTTCCTCTCTGTTTTAAGATTCAAGGAGTTTAAATCAGAGTGATCCAGGGAGGGGAAGTTTAAATCAGAGTAACCCAGGGAGGGGAAGCCTGGGAGAGGCAACGATGGGGGAAAGGGTTTACTTTCCTTGTGGTAAGAACCATAGGGTCTGGGTCTTGGGGTTCCCTGGGCAAGGTCTTGGGGGGACCAGAGTGTACCAGGCACTGGAATTCCTGCTTGGTGGCAGCACTACAGGTTCTAAGCTGGTAATTAAGCTTAGAGGAATTCATGCTGGTACCCCATCTTTTGGACGCTAAGGTTCAGAGTGGGGAATTATACCATGACAAGGGGTTCAAAGAGTTCTTCAGAGAGAACTAGCTTGTTTGTGTATGTTGTGAAGACAGTTGTCTGGTATATTAATTCTTTCTGAAAATATGTGAACCCAGCCGTTGCAATTATTAACCAGCTTTGTCACAACCCTCTCTGCATTCCAAGATGACCCATTGCTAACAATGGATGTTAGCAACAGATGCAGCTGAACCATTGCTTAGCATGATATGTTCTTGCAGTTAAATCATGTTTAGCATCAGTTCAGCTTCACCTGTTGTCAGCAATGCTTAATTTTCATAGTGTGGACAAGGCTTCTGAGTGGTTTGCAATGAGATGCAAGGCTGTGTGATCCCACTGTGAACCAGAGTTGGAAAGGTTTGTTGTATAGTTAGTCAATTAGACCAGAAACGCTATCTGAAATCACAGTAGAAAGGAGCTCAAAAGACCTGGCTAGCTTTCTGTAGCATGTCTTTTAATCTTTCAAAAAAGAAATCCAATATTTTTATTATTATTGTTTCAAAGAGACTGTGCTGAACTAGTAAGGAATTTTGGATTAATCAGTAAGGAGAAAATATTGGTGAAGGCAGTGAGAGAAACTACTTTTTCCTGAGGACAGTTTAAATAGAAGAGGCCTGAGAGAAGGATCAGAAGGGTAGCTGCTAGAGGTGGCAAGGGATGATGAAGAGGCTAATGGAGCCAGACAGTTACAGGAGTTTTGTTCCTTTTTCCTAAGATGTGCTGAATATTCTTAACTCCCATTTGCTTTAGTGGGAGTTGAGGATACACATCACCTCACAGGATCAATCCAGTAGTAAGAGAGAGAAAAACCTACAGTTAATAATACAATGTTATACAATGCTTTTCGTCCATCGATCTCAATGTGCTTTACAAAGCACAGTATCATTATCCCCATTTTACAGACGGGGAAACAGATAAAGTTATGTAACTCAGTTCTCCTATGGCAGAGTTGAGAATAGAACCTACATTTGCTGAGTCCTAATTCAGTGTGTAAACATCACTAATCAATGAATAATAAGGTGTCCTAGACACATACTTGAAGAAGATAGATAACTTGAAAGGAATGTAACTGGAGCAAAATCTTCCCATACAAAGCTTAAACGTCATAGTTGCTATATCAGTATTTGTTGGAACTGTAGTTTGCTGATTCAGAGTCACTAAAAACCCATAATAAATCTGACTAGACCTAGATTCTGTTCTTAGTTACATTCATATTGAAATCATTGAGGTTGCATGTATGTAAAAGACTAGAATTTGACCTAGAGATATTCAAGACTAATGATCTTCTAATGATTACTTCCTTCTAATAAGCTCATTTTAGTCTCCTTGCTGCTATTTCTACTGCTTGGCTCCCAAGCCCTCAAGAATTCATTCCTGCCATGTTTGTTTATTTATGTAGTTGATGGCACTACTCTATAAATAGACAGTTTGGCATCTTCTTTTCTTGTTTTCACCTAAACCCTGGAGGATGGAGCCCTTGTTAGTCTGTGGACACTAACCCTCATTCTTGTAGTCTCAGAAGCAAAAAGCTTTATCTTTGGAGCTCAAAATAGTTAACAATGATCCCTCTGAGCGAACATTTCCATGAGAGGGTACAGTGGAGTGTTCTCGCCACCAGGGCACTCCCTTGTGTCAAGATGTGATGTTGCAGGATTTTCATCTCCAGTGCCCTCTACAGGATATCTATTTTGGCACTAGGGTTACCAAGTGTCCAGTTTTCAACCCGAACACCCAGTCGAAAAGGGATCCTGGTGGCTCCAGTAAGCACCATTGACCGGGCTCTTAAAAGTCCGGTCAGCAGCACAGTGGGGCTAAGACAGGCTCCTTGCCTGCCCTGGTTCTGTGTGGCTCCCAGAAGCAGCCGTCTTTTCTCTCCAGATCCTAGGCAGAGGCGCAGCCAGAGGGGCTCTGTGCATTGCCCCTGCCCTGAGCGCTGACTCCACAGCTCCCATTGGCTCGGAACCACAGCCAATGGGAGCTGCAAGGACAGCACCTGCGGATGGGGGCAGCACGCTGAACTGCTTGGCCATGCCTCCACCTAGGAGCTGGACATGCTGGCCACTTCCAGGAGCCACCTGATGTGAGCGCTGCCCAGAGCCCGCACCTCAAACCGCCTACTTCACCCCAACCCTTTGCTCCAGGTTAGAACCCCTTCCCGCATCCTTACTCCTTTCTAGAGCCTGCACCCCTCCCACGCACCAACCCCCTACCCCATCCTTGAGCCCCCCCGCACCCAGACTCCCTCCCAGAGCCCACCCCCTTCTGCACTCCGAACCCCTCAGCTCCAGCCCCACACCAGAGACTGTACCCCCAGCCAAATCCCTCGCTGCCCCCTGCTCCCCAACCCCCTGCCCCAGCTCAGAGCCCCACCCCTGCTGCAGCCCCCCACACCCTGTATCCCTCATTTTTGGCCCCACTCCAGAGCCCACACCCCCTCCCGCACCCCAAACTCCTGCCCAGCGAGGGTGGGGGACAGCAAGTGATGGAAAGAGTGGGAGTATGGCCTTGGAGAAGGGGTGGGATGGGGCCTCAGGAGGGTGGGGCAGGGGCGTTCGGTTTTCTGCAGTCAGAAAGATGGTAACCCTACTTGGCACATCACTCAGTCCTCCAGCTGAGAAGCAGTTTGTCCAAACCCCTTCTGGGGTAACAAATATCCAGGTATAGTTTAAAGTCCCAAAAATTCGACTTCTGAGCCCTGTGCTCAACCCTTTCCTAGGTCTCTCTCATGTCTTTCTGCAGCTCTGTTCTCAAGCACTCCTACCTAGACAAAGTTTTTCTGAGGCCTCCAGTGATTTCTGGTCCTTCATTCACTAGACTTCCTGTAGCTTCTCCCTTCAAACTGAATGCTCTTAGCCTATTTATAAGGCCCAGGTGCCTATTGTGCTGTCCCCTGATCCTTCCTTAGTTCCCCCTTTCTTGTCTAACAAGTAATTGCCTAATTACTATCCAGGTGAAGTGAATGTCATTAACCAGGCCTTTAATCCTTTCTTGCCCATGATAGGTTTCACTCCATCACAAGGCCTTTGTGAGGGCATTGGCCAGTTAGAAGAGCATGACAGCAGAGCTCTTGAGGACAGAGAAGGCCAAGAAGCAATACAGGGACTTTGGTTGGACTGCTGTCCTGAGATTCATATGGACCTTGTGACATCCATAGGCAGGGCTGGCCCTACACCAAATTACATCCAAAAACAGTACCCTGAGCCCAATGCCCCCCAAGCCTGGCACTCTAGACAGTTGCATGGGTCACCTGCCCCTAAATCCAGCCCTGTCCACAGGTTTAGGAGGCAAAGCTCCTCTTTGTTTCACTGGAGGAGTGGGGCCAAGTCCTGCTCAAAGAACTCTGAGAATTTTGAAATGTCATCTTCTACTTTTCTGTATAGATTTACAGACCCAAATAGATTTGTCAAATAGTTTCAATTATATAGTGAACATTATAACCATCACATGAAAATCATAAAGCAAATTATGTCCTTTCCTATGGGTAATTATTTATGTTTCTGAGTTCATTTAATCGTTGAAAGTCAGCTTTCTGCAATAGTTCTGTCATATAGAAGTTCTAATGTCAAAATGCCTCTTTGCATTTCTGTAAATGAGTTTGCAAAAAAGAGTGCAGATATTGTCTGTGATCAAAAATCTATCAAGCGTTAAAAAATAAGAATGGGCCAGATCTTCAGCTGGTATAAATCTGTGTAGCTCCATTGACTCCAATCATGCTATGATGAGTTTCTGGTTTTAAAACCCATGGTTTTAAACCTATGTAAATGAAGACAATAATTACTTTAGAGTGTATTGTAAAATAATGTCTTTTTTTAAAATAACTCCAGATACACATGTACAGGCAGACTCTTTCAGCTATTTTACCAAGACCTGACCTTGCCATGATCAATATACATAACTTCCATTGACACCAGTCTGAGTACTACACATGGTCTCCTAGCTTTTGAGTCAAGAAAAAATATGGTTCATTTAATAAGAGATTGTTCAAAAAAATTGACATAGGCAAGATTTTCTCTTTTTAAAGCATCTTAGCTATTAATAGTTTTTCCTGAAGCACAAGTGACTGCAGTCATAAAGTTCATGAGCAACACACACGCACACACTCTGTGGAACTTACTCTGATTTTAGCACCTAGTTCTCTTAGTGCCTCCTTCCTGTCATATTTGGTCTTTTCTATTACCATTGTCAGCACTGTTTATGTTCCCTATCAATGAAGGACAATTTGAAGTCTTTTAAATAGGGCAATATTTTTAAGTAGTGACTAACTGTTGTTTTAGAAAATTATTTGCACTAGATCCTCAGTAGAAAATGTAACCACTGTATTTCTGTGAAATTGGGTATTTCGTTCCTTGTTGCTCTGTGATGTGGTGAAATATACATTGTTTCAAAGTTCATAAATACATTTTTTTTAAAAAATAAAATAATTTATTTTGGATCCCTGAAGTAGTCGACTCTTCAAACCTGGTCACTCTTCTAATCCTCAGCCTCATGACCTCAAGTTTCATAAAGTGTCCAACCTATGTTAAAAAGCAATGACAGAATAGCACAAATAGCAGAGAAACAATAGATCTGTTCTAATGATGCAGCAATGGCCAAATGATTTTGGGAAGAAAAAGAAAATTGAAAGCACATAATACTGTTCTTGGCCCAAATTGGTTTTAACTGGGCTGCTTTGACTAATCAGCTATGGCAGAGATACACGAAGGTCAAAAGTTCATCAATGCAAAGTGATCAAAAGAAGCCCTTTGAAAAATATATTCTTGCCTTTGTCACTGTAATGCTACTTTTAATTTCATTAAGTTTAGTGACAACTATGTAAACAGAATTCTCTTTAAGAGACTAATGCTGTATCAGAGGATATTATGAGCTTTTAATGAACTAATTTACCTTTTCTCTCTTTCAAAAAATAACGCTGTAATCTGAGAAACAAATATATAGTTTTGATCTTTCAGTACTGTGGTCCATGTAGCTGGAAAAGGCACTTAGCCATATTAACGTTTCCCATCAAAAGAAAGTTTCTTTCAAAATACTATCACTAAAAAGGACAGAAAAAAACCAAAGAAAGAATGTTCCCATTTTTCCCCCTGTAATACAGAAATTTGGGTGGATACATTAACAATTTATACACTCCAATAAGATGTGACTTTTAATTACATGATTTGACAAGAAACAGAGAATGAGGACAAAGCAATCATCAAAAAAATCCAGATATAGAGAAAGATAGTATATGGCAATAGATAAATCTAATTAATTTCATCTGCATACCAAAGGATCTGAGTCCCTTTAAATATATTAATTTTATTTGATTACCTTACTTACATTGTTAGCAAAAATTTAGCCCTGTGGCTGATGGTACAACTAGCTTCTCTTTGGCAATCAAGTATAACAGAAGTATGATTTTACAGCTCCCTAATCCACTAAAATACATTTTTGCCTATTCTAGCAGTTAATAAAATATTAGATTCAGAACAGCATCTTTTAAACAGGCTTATGTGCCATTAACAATTTTTGTTCACTCTTCATAAATAACAAGACCCTCTGGCATTAAGTCTGTCTTATGAAGGTCCTTTCACTCTTCCAAACACAGAGAACAGGCTGATCCTCTATGCCGAGCACTAAGGCAATATAATAAAAGGAGACGCTGCTTGTGGCAATCCAGAACTGTCATCAGTTTGGATTCTGCCAAACATGAGAACATATGCACACTCACTAATAAAACCCAATTGATGTTTAAGAATCAGGCAGTGACCAACTGTTCAATACCACCTAAAGTCATCTCAAAACAAAACTTGGAAGGGGATGAACACTTGAGATTTCACCAACCTTTCAAAATTGTCTGTGGGTGGGGAGGGTTCACAAAACTAGCTCATGTTTGTGAACCTTTCCCCGTTATTTAAAACATCTTTCCTTGATTTTCCAGCTATATGGAAGGCAAGGCAATAAAAGGAAGAAAGGCACAAAGGAGTGCTCTATCTAGCATATATTTACTGTACTTTCCAGTAGACCAGACAATGTATTTTTCTCCCTTTTCTGCTCCTTTTCTTTTATTTTAATTTGGATGCCTTTCTGCTCCATTTGCCACTTCTTTTTCCTCCATGCTGCCTCCCAGATTTCCTTTTTGCAGTAGCTCCTTAGGGAACATTTCTCAGTGACAGCAGCTGAGTTGAAATTTTGACCTCATGGTTTTCAAGTGGGTTCAGAATTGTGCACACTGAGATCATCCATTCCTACACAAACATCCTGACATGTTTCTCAACCTATTTCTTCTAACTTCTGCTAAAGGCTTCATCTTGCAAATACCATCAAGCATAGTCCTGTAAGTTGTAGTCATTGTGGAATTACTTATGGTAGTAAGGATTATACACAGTGTTAGCAGGCCCAGACTCTATGTTTGTAAAGGAGGGGGAAGGAGGGCAAGATAAAAATATGATCACACAGTTACATGGTTTAGCTCAGGGGTAGGCAGCCTATCAGAAGTGGTGTGCTGAGTCTTCATTTATTAACTCTGATTTAAGGTTTCACGTGCCAGTAACACATTTTAACCTTTTTAGAAGGTCTCTTTCTGTAAGCCTATAATATATAACTATTGTTGTATGTAAAGTAAATAAGATTTTTAAAATGTTTAAGAAGCTTCTTTTAAAAGTAATTTAAAATTCAGAGCCCCCTGGACCAGTGGCCAGGACCTGGGCAATGAGTGACACTGAAAATCGGCTCATGTGCCACCTTCAGCTAGGTTGCCTACCCCTGGTTTAGCTATTGAATAATTTGTTGGTTCTAAATCAGCTTAAGTTTTGTTTAATACAGGAATTCAGCTGTCTTCAACTGCAATTCAACCTAGCCATCATTGATCTGTTAGAGCTGATTTCTCTAGTGAGTCTCAAGTGCTCAACTTGACATAAATCTGGATGTCAGTCTTTCACTGTGTGCTTGTTCGAATGCAGTCCCATAGGCCAAATTGATTCAATTGGCATACAAAATA
Organism: Gopherus evgoodei; assembly: GCF_007399415.2. Lineage (NCBI taxonomy): Eukaryota > Metazoa > Chordata > Testudines > Testudinidae > Gopherus > Gopherus evgoodei. The sequence goes on from NC_044323.1 coordinate 49,435,186, forward strand.
TACTGTAATATACTTGGAAAAAATTTTGAAGGAGAAAGTAGTTAAGGACATTGAGGTCAATGGTAATTGGGACAAATTACAACATGGTTTTACTAAAGGTAGATCATGCCAAACCAACCTGATCTCCTTCTTTGAGAAGGTGACAGATTATTTAGACAAAGGAAATGTGGTAGACCTAATTTACCTCTGTTTCAGTAAGGCATTTGACATGGTTCCACATGCGGAATTATTAGTCAAATTGGAAAAGATGGGGATCAATATGAAAATTGAAAGGTGGATAAGGAACTGGTTAAAGGGGAGACTACAATGGGTTGTACTGAAGGGTGAACTGTCAGGCTGGAAGAAGGTTACTAGTGGAGTTCCTCAAGGATCGGTTTTGGAACCAATCTTGTTTAACTTTTTTATTACTGATCTTGGCACAAAAAGTGGGAATGTGCTAATAAAGTTTGCGGATGACATGAAGCTGGGGGGTATTGCTAACACGGAGAAGGAACGGGATATCATACAGGAAGATCTGGATGACCTTGTAAACTGGAGTAATAGCAATAGGATGAAATTTAATAGTGAAAAGTGCAAGGTCATGCACTTAGGGATTAATAATAAGAACTTTAGATATAAATTGGGGACACATCAGTTGGAAGCAACAGAGGAGGAGAAGGACCTTGGGGTATTGGTAGATCACAGGATGACTATGAGCGCCAATGTGATATGGCCGTTAAAAAAGCTAATGCGGTTTTAGGATGCATGAGGTGAGGTATTTCCAGCAAAGATAAGGAGGTTTTAGTACCGTTATATAAGGCACTGGTGAGACCCCACCTGAAATACTGTGTGCAGTTCTGGTCTCCCATGTTTAAGAAGGATGAATTCAAACTGGAACAGGTTCAGAGATGGGCTACTAGGATGATCCGAGGAATGGAAAACCTGTCATATGAAAGAAGATTCAAAGAGCTTGGCTTGTTTAGTCTAGCCAAAAGAAGGCTGAGGGGGAATATGCTTGCTCTTTATAAATATATCAGAGGGATTAATATTAGGGAGGGAGAGGAATTATTTAAGCTTAGTACCAATGTAGATACAAGAACAAATGGGTATAAACTGGACACTAGGAAGTTTAGACTTGAAATTAGACGAAGGTTTCTAACCATTAGAGGAGTGAAGTTCTGGAACAGCCTTCCAAGGGGAGTAGTGGGGGCAAAAGACATATCTGGCTTTAAGATTAAGCTTGATAAGTTTACGGAAGGGATGGTATGATGGGAGAGCCTAATTTTGGCAATTGATCTTTGATTATCAGCAGATAAGTATGCCCAGTGGTCGGTGATGGGATGTTGGATGGGATGGGATCTGAGTTACTGCAGAGAATTCTTTTCTGAGTGCTGGCTGGTGAGTCTTGCCCACATGCTCAGGGTTTAGCTGATCGCCATATTTGGGGTTTGGGAAGGAATTTTCCTCCGGGGCAGATTGGCAGAGGCCCTGGAGGTTTTTCGCCTTCCTCTGCAGCATGGGGCATGGGTCACTTGCTGGTGGATTCTCTGCAGCTTGAGGTCTTCAAACCACAATTTGAAGACTTCAATAAATCAGACATAGGTTAGGGGTTTGTTATAGAAGAGGATGGGTAGGGTTCTGTGGCCTGCTTTGTGCAGAGAGTTGGACTAGATGATCACATTGGTCCCTTCTGACCCTAGAATCTATGAGTCTATAACAACAAATCAGTCAGTGGGCATCACATTGTCCAACATCCTTCCAAAATCCAACATGCACAGTACTATATAGGCAATAATTGGTATGCTGGCATTCTTTATTTCTAGAGATATATTAACATGAGTAGAAATAGAATTGACAATGCTACCCTTACAGAGGTCGGCTGTGTAATGCTATGATACACAAGTTTGAGAAATGAAGACTCATGCAGTTTTCTGAAAACCACCATTAAAAAAAAAAGCGATTTCACCCATATTCAATGTAGCTGGAGAAAAGTTGCTGAAGGGCTCATTTTCTGGCAGAAATATGGCTCAGATATTTGCTGTTTTTTTGTGGCTCTCAAGCAGGTACCTTGAAACCACCATGCTAAGTGCTTTAGAAATGCCTTTTGTTAGGCAGAAGTATGTAAAGTAGACAGAGTTTTTAACCATTAGGAACTGGACCCACCACTCCTATGGGATTGATTCAGGGAAGTGAACTTTTGCTTTTCATGATAATTCCCCCCTTTGCACACAGTTTAGAGTGGTGTTGGGAGCACAGCCTCCAACCCCATAAATGTTAAAAATCTCCAGGGAAGGGGACCCCCCCAAAAAATGTGTGGAGGCAGGAGGAAGCCACAACGTGGAGCGCTCTGTGCTGCTACTTCACTGCAGTGTTTTCCCGAGGAATTGAAATTAGAACGGGAGTTCAAATTTATGGGGCAGTGGAGGGGCAGGGGTGAGGGCCAAGGTGTGAGACTGTGAGGGGCCAAAGGTGTGCTGTACATTTTCATCAGAAAGGCAACTTGGCACTACATTTTAAACATCATGAAACATCAATACACCTCAGCATTTGAATGCATGATGATTTATTGTTGTTTATAGATCATAATTTGAAATTATTTGGTCAGCCAACATCGCCGAAACAAATGCACCGACATTGTCATAACAAACACAGCTGTGTGAGGAAGCTAGGTTTTTTTCAATACTTTTCAAACCTATTATGCTTTTTCAGGTACAAGTATTTTACCATATACTGTATATGCTTTTAAAATGTGTATTAATGTTTCAATTTCAATTCAAATTTCCAACCAACTAAACTAGAAAATGTTTAAAACAACTAGAGCTAGCTCAAACATGACTAAATTGGCAACACTGCATGTAACTAGTTGGCCACTGGGGGAAGGAGGAGTTGAGGGGTGTGTGAGGAAATCCCTGGTTCACTGCCTGCCCAAATCAGAGGGACAGCAGCTGCTGAGGATCCAGCCAAAGGCATCACTGCCCCGTATTCACCCATTTAATCCTTGATCCACTATTTGTTTTATTTCTGCATGCAAAGTTGAAGTGGGTGAGCTAGTCGTATCTCTAACTGCTGCATCAAGATCTAAGTACTTTCGAGCAAATTCATATATTCAGATGTTCCATCTTTTTAGCCTTACGGTATTTTATTTTTCTTTGTGTGTGGAATAGGGATACATTCTCTCCTCCTTTGAGCAGCTCTCCTTTCATCAGTTTCCTCCTCTTCCCCCTCTTCTCCTGCCCTTTTTGATTTGTGTGCCCATTAGAGAAGATGCCACATTTGCCTAGTTGAAAGAGACTTTAATGACTCATGAAAGTATCAACCACATGACTGATATGGTTTTTCAATGTAACTTTGCAATGGAGAGAATCCAAAAACCAGAATACTAATCACAGTATCACAGAGACTTCAATTCCTATCAGTGTGATAAAACAGCATTGGGGATTTTGTGTACAACTCGACACCTAGAGGAATGGTTGGATAATTGCCACCCACAATGTTTGAAAGTATGTATGACTAACAACCTCAAGTGTCAGTCAAGGAGACAGTTTGGTGGGAAGGATGATTCATAAGAGAACTATACAATAGTTTCTTGCCCACCAGCCAAGACACTGAGAATAATTTAATAGCTAACGGTAGAAACAACTGCAGCACTTTCAACACTTTGAAAAAGAGGATCCAGGTTTTAATTTAGTGGTGTTGGCTGTTTTCATGCTCACTGGAAAGGATTACAGGTCCTCTAGATAAATGGCTAAGATTTAGAATCACACAATTAGAGATAACATTGTAGGGCAGAAAGAAAACGACCTTAAAAGCAAGAGATGAAGGGTAACCACAGACGGAACTTTTAAGAGTAAAGCAGAGATTAATTCTAGGACTTCCACCCTTCACAACACACAGAAATAATATGGATGATAGTGCTAACATTCTGCAGATAGTTCTAAAAAAGGAGGTGGGACAAATAACAAGGAACTATACTATATATAAGACATTGGGATATCAGATGGCCAGTGCAGATTAATATAAAAGAATGTAAAATAGCTAGTCTGGGAGAAAGAATAATTGCCTGTTTGCCTGCAGCCATGCAGGATCTTTAATTGTTGTATGTACTGTTGTTGTAGCTGCGTTGGTCCCAGGACATTAGAGACACAAGGTGGGAGAGATAATATCCCAGACCTAAAGAAGAACTCCATGTAAGCTTGAAAGCTTGTCTCTCTCACCAACAGAAGTTCGTCCAATAAAAGATATTACCTCACCCACCTTGTGTCAAGATCTTTACTTTAATATCTATTTTAAAAGATCAGAATTTTTCATGACATTTCTAGTATTTTCCACTTTGGGGCCATAAAAAGCAATCTCTGTTCTGGTATTTTACCTCTATCGCTTCCCTTCCCAGCTAGAACCAGATAGCATAGTTGTGCAGCCATGAAATATAGCAATTAAAAAATTAAGTGAAGTTTTAAAATGTCAAAAAAGCAATAAAAGATTTGGTTTGAGCTTTGGGAAAGATGTAGGTCATTTCTCACACACTGCATATTAAACAGATCTCTGTCCTCTCCAGATCTCTAAGTCTGAATATTGTGTATTGAGGTCATGCACCACTGAAATCAATGGGCGTTTTGCCAGTGTATTCAACAAAAGCAGGTTCATGTCCCTTAGGCTCCAATCCTGCTACTGGATCTATACATATAGATTCTTTTACACACCTAAAGCCCAACTGAGATTAGCACAGCTACACTCAGCTACAGGGGGCCACCTGCAAAGATCACATGATAGGCTCTGGGCAGGGCCGGCTCCAGGCACCAGCATTCCAAGCTGGTGCTTGGGGCGGCATTCTGCAAGGGGCGGCAGTCCCTGTTGTTTACCCTCAAGCAGCGCGCCGAATTGTCGCCACGGAGGGAGGGGGCAATCCATGTGCCCTTAGGGCAGCAGGCGCATTTCCGCGATGAAGGCAATTTGGCGGCAGCCGCCAAATTGCCAACTCTGCGGAAACGCGCCTGCCTCCCTAAGGGCACATGGACTGACCCCGCCCCCCACAGCGGCAATTTGGCGTGCTGCTTGGGGCTGCAAAAACTGTAGAGCCAGCTCTGGCTCTGGGCTTTGCACTGTCTACACAAATAATTGCTTTTTCAAGTTCACTGGCTGAACTGAAAAAAATGGAAGTAAAAATGGAGTAAAAAAAAAAAGCTAGTTTTAGGTTGAACTAAACTTTCCAAACATTTCATTTCATTTTTGACTCTTTACCTTTTTAAATTTGTAATGTGGAGAAGTCTTTTTGAATTGAAATATTTTCATTTAGAAAATGTGGAAATGCATTGTTTAGCTCTTTAAAAAAATATTTTGTTTCACTTTTTTTTAATTGAAATTTGACATGAATTCATGCCATGTTTTGGTCAACCCAAGTCTACATTTTTTAAAAGAAAAAAGTTGTCTGAAAAATTTTGCCCAGATCTACGGGGAGCCCTTAATCTTCACACCTATTAAAAACAGCCAGCACTGCATTTTCAAACATTGGTACCTAAATTTAGGTAACCAAATCCATATTTAGATGCTTTAACAAGTGGCTTGATTTTCAATGGCACTGAGGACTTGCAGCTTGCATTTACTTAAATAAACAGGCCGCTATAACTTAGGTACCTCTATAGAGATTTCGGTAATTAACTTTGGACACCCCCAAATTTTAAAGCATTGACCCTGTGATGTTGTACCCCATCATGCTTTATAGAAATATGCTTATGAGTGTAAATATGACATAACTGGAATATGTTTTATGCTAGATATGCCATGTAACACATCTCTGCAAAGGTTATGTTCTACTGAATGTATTCATCCTATTGATATGCATGTATCATTTTTATATCTGAAGTTATGAATGTTGGCTCTATGCTTGTATTTAAAGTGTTTGCAGTAGGAAGCACTTAAGGCAGATTTGGTCAACATAGTGTGAAGGGTTTAGTCAAGTAATTGGGAGTACTCAGCTAACAATGGACCTTGATAGATGCCAATCCACATCTGAGCTTTCCTGGGAAACTTTTGGGCTAACATGTGAGTAAGGCATTGGCCTGTAGAGAACTGAGTCATGCATGGACATGTGACTTGCCCATGTGACTCCAAAACTCCATCTTGTAGCTGTGATTCTACACAGGGGGAGAGAGGGTTTCCATCCACAAGAGAGAGACTGTACAAGCCCCTGGAAACCCTTCCATTTTGTCTTCAGCTGTCTCAAGCGATAGCCTCTCCACCCCCAAAGAGATTCCTGAAAGAAACTGGAACAAAGGACATTACTACAGAGGTGTGAGTGACTGCTGGACCCAGACTAGGAGGAAGTCTAATCTGTAACAGAAGCTTATTGGAACATCTCTGAGGGTGAGATTTACCTGCATTTAGTTTCTTACTGGCTTAGACTTGCGTGTTTTATTTTATTTTGCTTGGTAATTTACTTTGTTCTGTCTGTTTTTACTTGAAACCACTTAAATCCTACTTTTTGTATTTAATAAAATCATGTTTTAGTTATTAATTAACCCAGAGCAAGTATTAATACCTGGTGGCGGGTGGGGTGGGAGACATCTGTGCATCTGTCTCTATCAGTCTTATAGAGGGTGAACAATTTATGAGTTTACCGTGTACAAGCTTTATACAGAGTAAAATGGATTTATTTGAGGTTTGGACCCCATTGGGAAATGGGTATCTGGGTGCTAAAGACAAGAGCACTTCTTAAGCTGTTTTCAGTTAAGCAGCAGCTTTTGGGGGATGTGTTTTAGACCTAGGTCTGTGTTTGTAGCAGGCTAGCGTGTCTGGCACAACCAGGCAAGGTACTGAAGTCCCAAACTGCCAGGGAAAACAGGCTCAGAGGTAGTCCAAGAACATCAGGTGGCAGTTCCCAAGAGGGTTTCTGTGACCCAACTCACTTAAGCAGAGTGAGTTAACAATCCATAATGCAATATAGTAACACATTAAATTAACAATATTCACTCATTTACGGAGTCATGATTACAGGGTTAGCTCTACTTTTGGCCTCTCCTTCAATGTCTCCCTGCTTACCAACTGTGTCTCCTTAGCAGACCCAACTGGGCTTTGGCAATTGCTAGATACTTCCCTTTGGGAGCTGTGATCAGCAGGAAATTGCAGTGACACCAGACAGTTTCTTCAAAGCAAAGTATTATTTGTTTATCTAGAGTAACATAGCAAGCAGAAAGAAAAGGTTTAAAACAGCAAAAGACCTACATGTGTGTTGTGTTATCTACAGCTTTGCATTTATTTCCCTCAAGATTTAGCCAGACCCAACTAGCCTGCTTTTCTGGGCACCCAGGGTCCTCTCTGCTTTTCTGCAGACCTTGCCTCTCTGTCTTCACTGAGCTTTAGGAAGTGTGTCTTTTTAAAACCAAGCATGCCCCTTGGTCTCTATATCCACCTGTTGCCCCATTATACCATTTGTTGCACAAGTCAGGAGGCTGTTGCACCCAGCATGGACAGAGACAACACACCAAAGTCCTTGAAACCTGAATAGTCAATTAAGCACTTGTGACTGGGCTATCTAAAGCCATTGACTTTGGTTCTGCAGATATTTGAAACCAACTAAGAATGACTTAGAACTTAGTTATTCATAAGCAGGCAGCACAGTAACTATCAAGCAGACAGAGGGTCATGTAATAGTCATGGAAAAATTACAGATCTCCCATTTTCTACTCTTTATATTTACTCTCTCTGATTCTTCAGTTTTCTTTTTCTGTTTTTAGTTCACATCTCCTCAGTAAGATATGTAGTCATCTCATAATTCATGAGATAACATGATCTGAATGGGATTCTGAAAAGTTCAGTTCACTGAATCACAGTTCTATGGTATGTAATCATATGCCAACAACTTGCTACTTAATATAAACAGATTACTGTATTCATTTCCATTTGCCAAAGTTATTTGCATCACACAATGAAACTAATGCTACTATAACAGGAAGTAGATTTTTTTCTAATGGAGATTACAGGTTTCCAAAATCTCTTTTCATATTGAGTCAGAGTCCTGGAAACTTACAGTAGGTGAAATTAGCAACTGCATACAAATATGTGTAATTTTCATTTGGGACCCTCAGATGTTTCTTTATAAGGTTTGATATTGTTTTCATTAAAGATGGATTTACATATGTTGGTAGTACTTGCTAGTCAGATTGTTCAAAAGCTCAGTGCTAGCATCACTGCTGAATACTGAAGTAAAGATTTTCCAATAACTAAGGTACTGAAGCCCTACTCTAGCACAGCAGATAAACATTAGTCCCACTGAATGAATGTAAATTAAGTGTGCTTAAAATTAAGCACACGTTCAGGTGCTTTTCTGAATACAGATGGAATTAAGCACATGCATAAAATTAAGCACAAAGCTCTGTACTGAAACAGGGTCTGAATTATAATTTAATACTAGCACTATGGAGCTAGCTGTAGATAACTCTACACTGTCTGGGGCCTGGTCTACACTACGCATTTATACTGAATTTAGCAGCGTTAAACTGATTTAACCCTGCACCCATCCACAATGAAGACCTTTATATCGATATAAGGGGCTCTTAAAACCTATTTCTGTACTCCTCCCCTTCGAGAGGAGTAGCACTGAAATCGGTATTGTCATGTCGGATTAGGGTTAGTGTGGCCGCAATTCGACGGTATTGGCCTCCGGGCAGTATCCCACAGTGCACCATTGTGACCGCTCTGGAAAGCCGTCTGAACTCGGATGCACTGGCCAGGTAGACAGGAAAAGCCCCGCGAACTTTTGAATTTAATTTCCTGTTTGGCCAGCGTGGAGAGCTCACCAGCACAGGTGACCACGCAGAGCTCATCAGCACAGGTAACAATGCAGTCTCCTGAGAATCGAAAAAGAGCTCCAGCATGGACCACACAGGAGGTACTGGATCTGATCGCTGTATGGGGAGAGGATTCTGTGCTAACAGAACTCCATTCCAAAAGATGAAATGAAAAAACATTTGAAAAAATTTCCAAGGCCATGATGTAGAGAGGCCACACCAGGGACTCAGTACAGTGCTGTGTGAAAGTTAAGTAACTCAGACAAGCCTACTAGAAAACCAAAGAAGCAAATGGAAGGTCCGAGGCAGGGACGAAAACATGCCGCTTCTATGCTGAGCTGCATGCAGTTCTCGGGGAGTCCGCCACCACTACCCCACCCCTGTCCGTGGATTCCGAGGTGGATGTGGTAATCTCAGCCATGCCTGAGGATTCTGCAGAAGGGAAAGATGAGGAGAAGGAAGAGAAGGATGAGCTTGCAAAGAGCACACAGCACTCTGTTCTCCCCAACAGCCAGGAGCTTTTTCTCATCCTCCCAGCCCTCCCACACCATGAAGCCATGGAAGGGACCTCTGGTGAGTGTACCTTTGTAAATATAAAATATGGTTTAAAAGCAAGCTTTTTTTAATGATTTATTTGCCCTGAGGACTTGGGATGCATTCACGGCCAGTACAGTTACTGGAAAAGTCTGTTAACATGTCTGGGGATGGAGCGGAAATCCTCCAGGGACATCTCCATGAAGCTCTCCTGGAGGTACTCCAAAAGCCTTTGCAGAAGGTTTCTGAGCAGGGCAGCCTTATTCTGTCCTCCATGGTAGGACACTTGACCACGCCATTCATGTAGCAAGTAATCTGGTATCATTGCATGACAAAGCCTAGCTGAATATGGTCCTGGTGTTGGCTGGTATTGAAGCAACATCTGTTCTTTATCTCGCTGTGTTATCCTCAAGAGAGTGATATCGTTCATGGTAACCTGGTTGAAATTCTGGAATTTAATTAAGGGGACAGAGATGGCCATTCCTACTGGGCTGTTTGCCTGTTGCTTAAAAGAAATCCTTCCTTGCAGGTAACCAAGCAGGGTGAAGGGGGGCAGGTGATTGGTGCTGAGCTTTTTCGCATTTGGGTAGCAGGGAAGGAGGTGTTTGGCAGTGATCTTCCATGATACCAGCCACGCGGTGGGAGGAGGGGTAAAGCGATCATCCCAGAGAATTGGATGAGGGGGTGGTTTCTGCTGCTGCAAGTTAACAGGAAAGAAGTAGCACTGAACAGGCTTTGCTTGCTATTTGGTAAAGGAGGGCGCTGGATATATGAAGGCTGCAGAAGACAATGGCTTACCATGGCTGCATGCAAGCTGAATTCTGCTGCCCGGACCTGAGTCTGTGAGATCTCTAACACCAGAGCCGCAGGCACTCAATATTAAGATGCAAAATGCGACCTTGTAGTCAAATCACATGTGCTATGTAAGGTGAATAGTGTTGTTCACTGTGAAAGAGTATAAGCATTGTTCTGTAAAATGTATCTTTTTAAATACTTCTCTCCCTTTTTTCCCTTCCTCATGCAGCTGCAAATTTTTCAAGCTTCGCCTACTCCATCCCGAATGCTATCTCAGATAAGGCGGTGGAAAAAAAAGACACGAGATGAAATGTTCTCAGAAATCACGGAAGTGAACCACAATGAAAGAGCTCATCTGAATGAGTGGAAGGACGTGGTATCAAATTACAGGAAAGATGCCAGTGAACGTGAGGACAGGAGGGACGCTCAAGATGAGAGGTGGAGGCAGGAAGATCAACAGTGGCGGGATGCAACTCGGAGGCTGCTGCGTGATCAAACTGACATGCTCCGGCATCTGGTGGAGCTTCACGAACAGCAGCAGGATCACAGAGTGCCACTGAAGCCCCCGTATAACCACCCTCACCCCTCACCATGTTCCACATCCTCCTCACCCAGACATGTAAGAACGCTTGGGGGGAGGCTCCATGCACCTGCCGTGGATAGCCCAACCAATAGGCTGTCATTACTTTGAAATTTTTTTAGTGGCCTATCCTCCTCCCAAACCACATCCGGGCTACCGTGTCAGTTCTCTCCCTCTTTTTATAATGAATTAATAAAGAATACATGATTTTTAAAAGTTAGTGACTTTATTTCCTTAAGCAAGCTGTAATTTAAGGGGGAGAGTGGGTTGTTTACAGGGAATGAGTCAATCTGGGAGGGGGGGTTCATCAAGGGGAAACAAACACAGCAGTCACACTGTACCCTGGCCCATGATGAAACTCGTTTTCAAAGCTTCTCTGATGCGCACCACTTCCTGGTGTGCTCTTCTAATCGCACTGGTGTCTGGCTGCACATAATCAGTGGCCAGATGATTTGCCTCAGCCTCCCACCCCACCATAAAGATCTCCCCCTTACTCTCACAGAGATTGTGGAGCACACATTAAGCAGCAATAACAAAGGGGATATTGGTTTGGCTGAGGTCTGATCAAGTCAGTAATGTGCGCCAGCGCACCTTTAAACGGCCAAATGCATATTCTACCACAATTCTGCACTTGCTCAGCCTGTAGTTGAACAACTCCTTACTACTGTCCAGGTGGCCTGTGTATGGCTTCATGAGCCATGGCATCAGGGGGTAGGCTGGGTCACCTAGGATAACTACAGGCATTTCAACATCCCCAACTGTTATTTTCTGGTCTGGGAAGTAATTCCCTTGCTGCAGCCGTTTAAACAGATTAGTGTTCCTGAAGATGCGAGCGTCATGAACCCTTCCTGGCCATCCCACGTGGATGTTGGTGAAACGTCCCTTGTGATCCACCAGTGCTTGCAGCACCATTGAAAAGTACCCCTTGCGGTTTACGTACTGGATGGCCTTGTGCTCGGGTGCCAAGATAGGGATATGGGTTCCATCTATCGCCCCACCATAGTTAGGGAATCCCATTGCAGCAAAGCCATCCACTATGATCTGCACATTTCCAAGAGTCACAACCTTTCGCAGCAGCAGCTTAATGATTGCTTTGGCTACTTGCATCAAGCAGCCCCCACAGTAGATTTTCCCACTCCAAATTGATTCCCAACTGACTGGTAGCTGTCTGGCGTTGCAAGCTTCCAGAGGGCTATTGCCACTTGCTTCTCAACTATGAGGGCTACTCTCATCTTGGTATTCTGGCATTTCAGAGCAGGGGAAAGCAAGTCACAAAGTTTCATGAAAGTGCCCTTACGCATGTGAAAGTTTCGCAGCCACTGGGAATTGTCCCAAACCTGCAAAACTATGCGGTCCCACCAGTCTGTGCTTGTTTCCCAGGCCCAAAATCGGCATTCAATGGCTAGAACCTGCCCCATCACCAGCATGATCTCCAAAGCGCAGGGGCCCGCGGTTTGAGAGAATTCTGTGTCCATGTCCTCATCACTCTCGTCACCGCTCTGCCGTAGCCGCCGCCTCCTCGCCTGGTTTTGCAGGTCCTGGTTCAGCATAGACTGCACGATAATGTGCGAGGTGTTTACAATGTCCATGATTGCTGTCTTGAGCTCAGCAGGGTCCATGATTGCTGTGCTATGGCATTTGCACAGTTCACCCAAGAAAAAAGGTGCAAAACGGTTGTCTGCTGCTTTTATGGAGGGAGGGGTGAGGCTGTACCCAGAACCACCTGCGACAATGTTTTTTGTCCCATCAGGCACTGGGATCTCAACCCAGAATTCCAAGAGCCGGGGAGACTGCGGGAACTATGGGATAGCTATGGGATAGCTACCCATAGTGCAACGCTCCGGAAATCGACGCCAGCCTCGGTACATGGATGCAAACCGCCGAATTAATGTGCTTAGTGTGGCCATGTGCACTCGACTTTATACAATCTGTTTTAAAAAACTGGTTTCTGTAAAATCGGTATAATCCCGTAGTGTAGACATACCCTGGTACTTCCAATATATTTACGCTTCTTTTCTGACTGACTATTGAATTGCAACACTTTGTGGGCTTTTGTATTTTATGTATTTAATTGTTTTATATTATCCATTTAAATCCTCATATCAAAATTTTGTTTAATGCAAATGTAATTTGACATAAAATAAATGAATCTGAATGACTAACAAATGATACAATTCCAACAGCCATTTGAATGGAAATATATTAGATTAATCTATAGTTAGCCATCTGTCTATCTGAAAGCTATTTGCCGTGTTGTTGTAGCTATGTTGGTCCAAGACTATTAAAGAGGCAAAGCGAGTGAGGTAATATCTTGAACCTAAAGAAGAGTTCTGTATAGCACAAAAGCTTGCCTCTTTCACCAACAGAAGTTTGTCCAATAAAAGATATTACCTCATCCACCTTGTCTCTCTATTTAAAGAATAGTGTATTAGTTATGCAAATCCGGCCTGCTGAATACTGCAGTACAATCTGTTTTGTAAATTCAATTTGATGGAATCTGGCAATTGCATAACAAGGACTCAAACTAGCATAACTACGGGGATTATGAAAATTGAAGGAAGAGAGATATAATAATGAATAATTGTCCCCAAGGTGGGGTATATTGGCAACTTCAGTGCAGTAGAAAGCATTCTAGTCTGTAGCTAAGAGCAAAAAGCAACTCATCTAGGTTTAAGAAAAAAAGAAAACTGTCCTAACTTTGCCGTGCCCAGCATCTGCACCTCATATAGATTTCACTTGGAATTGCAAGTCAATAGGAATTCTGGGTGTTCAGCACTGTAGTGGGCATAGTCCTCTTGTACGTGAAATTTGAATGTGTCAGAGAAGAAATTGAAGACTGAACTATATTTTTATATTTGGAATATTTATCAGGTGACTGGAATTTTTACAGTTACAGCTGGATGCTAAGACTGTAATTCTAAATCCAACTTCAAAATGACAGGAGGGGTGAAGTCTGTAGTTTGATAAATTAGTTTAATTCCAGTTCTTTCTAATCTATTGATTGACTGAATTAATGGTAATGAATGATGGGAAGAAATGAGATTAACAATCCATTTCAGAGGAGGACATTTCCACTAATAAGATATTCCAAAGAGCTGGACTTCTACATTTTCTTGTCAAACTCAAATGACCCCCAGAACAAGACGTCATGTGCTGGTTTGTCATAAAGGGCCCTATTATTGAGTTAAACTGAACAGTGTGTCAGGTGCAGTACCCAAGAGGAATGATGTTAGTCCCTCATGCTATTTAGCGCAGCCACAGGGCAGCATCAGCATATATCAGTGTAGGTAGACAGGCAGTTTTCAAGGACAACCCCAAATACAGGATGTTTCAGTTATCCAGTTTAGAGGTTGTCATGCACGGATTGGATAGTCCAGGCACACTGGTTTAAACTACAGTAAGAAAGGTGGTGAATGACCTCCATGGTCAGATATGAACTATGGTATTAAATGTACAGACCAAGGACAAAACTATCCTCTCAGATCTGTGCTGCAAACCATCTCCTAGAATCACAGATGTTAGAGATGGCCAATCAGAGATTGCCACTGACAATTCAAGATTATTTCCTCCAATACACACAACAGTGCTCTCTTCTGCAGTGCCCATCTCCAGCACACTTGCTGTGCATGTATAACCCCCCGAGATCAATGGAAATTTGCAAACAGCAGGAGGCTATGCTGTGTCAGTAAAGATCTGTGGTTCACCCTGTGGAAAAAAAAGGGAATTTTGCCTTTGTTGAAACTAAAACAGAAATGGAATAGCTCAACTAAAGTGAGTGGAAACAAAACAATGAAAGCTCCATCTCCAGGTTTTTATCCTCTCTGTACTTTCCTTATTCTTTTTTCACCAGTCTAAGACAATAATTTTTATTTTCATTATGAGAAATATATTTGATTTCAGACCACTGGCTATGGGGACAGATTCACCAAAAATGGTGCAAGGAGGTGCAAATTTTGCACCAGTTAATTACACCATGTCCCATAAGGATACATCCAGATAGAGGCAAACTGCACTTAGGCCTGCCATGCCATCATACTATAGGGCAATCTGCCAGGATTGGAAGTTATGGCTGGGATGCCATAGGAGCCCTGTGATACAGAAAGGATGTACTGAGTCAGCCTGTAGACCTTCCTAAACAGTGCTGTCCACGTTTTGAGCTACGAGGCCCTTTAAGGGCTAGCCAGTAAAATTCAGTTTATGCCACCAAAAGCTCCCCGGTGGGCTTTCCTCCACAGATTCTGTAATGGATAGTCCCATGGTTAGGATACTAGCTTTGGACATGTGAGAACTGACTTCAAGTCCCCGCTCCTCCATGGGCTTCCTGTATGATGCTGGGCAAGTCACAGCTTCTCTGTGCCTCAGTTCCCCTATGTAAAATGGGGATAATAGCACTGCCTTACCTCATAGGGGTAATATAAGGATAAACACATTTAAAACATGCTTTGTGATCTACTGATAAAAGGTCCTATATAGGAAATAAGCATTATTATGTAAGAATTTATATTGGCAGAAGTCAGCATAAAGTGGGGTTGAATCTGGCCCCATTAATTGTAACATGGAGAACTTGTTAATTAAGGCCATCAGCAGGATGGCTTTTTTTTTTTTATATACTTTACTAACATGTTGCTACATAACAGTGCCATTAGTATGGAGAAGTTTCTACAGACCTTGAAATACTAAGTCCATTTTGACAGATGACCATGGTTAATGGCTCAGTATTAGAGCAGATTTCACTATAACATGGTTTTCTCATTTATTATATTTTTCCTAGTCGCTATTTAATTCTAGACAAATCCTATTTTGGGGCCACTGACTCAATATATAAAGAAGAAATTATCTATGTCCATTGTTTCTGTTGTATCATGCCCTTCCAGATTTCTCAATATTTGAGAACTTGAATTCACACCTGATTTCAGTTGTATTGTTATACCCCAAATGCATTTCAGTCTTTCACAACAGTATGATACAGAAAACTTATGGGTCCACATCAATGTGGAAATAGCCAATCAGAACTAATTCCTTTGAAGTTGATGAAGCTATGTAGTGGATTAGCAGTAGTCCTTTCCCCATGTTTCCCCCCGGGTCAGTGGTAGGCCAGTCCACTCACTATGTCAGTGGGCGTCATCCACAGTCAGGGAATTAATAGAGTAGTAAACAGTCTAAAGTTCTGGCCCTTGGGCAGGGCAGAGCACCAAACTGTCTAGAAGCTTCCAGCCCTCAGGCAGGACAGGACAATGAACAGTCTGTATGCTCTGGTCCCCAGGAAGGGGCATGGCAAATGAACAGTCTGCACTCTGACCCTCAGGCAGGGGCAGGGCCTCAGTCAGTCTAGGAATCCAGACCCTCAAGCATGGCAGGGGTACCAAACAGTCTAGGGGCTCTGGTCTCAGGCCAGGCAGAGCAGAGCAGAAGGCAGTCTATTGCCTGACATGGCTCAGGTAGACAGCAGACAAATGGAGGCCTCTTGGATTAAGGTCAGTAGGCTGCCACCAGGAGTGGGATGGTAGGGGAAACTGGGCCCACCTAACTCCACTGGGTCCCTGCCTGGGCCCTAAAAGTTGTAGAGTGTTCCACTACTGGGTCATAGGGGAATCCAGCCACAACATGCTGGTTGCATTTCAGGCAGCTCTGCAGCCAGTCTGGAGTCGGCTATCCCTGGGCCACTTCCTTCCCTCCCCTTGGGATGTACCTGGATCCATGGTTGTCTTCCATCTCCTCAGAGTAGTTATTCAGAAGCTGTCCCAGCAGCTTCTCTGTGTCTCGGTCAGCTGGTGGCTGCAGCAGCTCTGGCCAGTCCTCAGCTTGATGGGGTTCCCCTTCAGTCTTCAGCCTTGGGAGTGGGCAGAAGGCATCTGTCTCCTCTGGCAGCTGCAGCCCAACTGAGCTCCAGCACCCACCCTTTATATTTTCTGTCCTGGCCCTTAACTTCCAGCAGGAGAGGTGAGCCCAGATTGGCCCCCCCACCAAGGATCATAGAGTGACTCCTCACCCTCTGAGTCAGTGGGAGGCTACTACAAGCTACAGTAGAGTAAAACTGGTCTAAGATTAGAATCATGGATATAATATCTGAGCCAGTCCCTAGATATTATTGTAATAGGTATTTAAAAAATGTTGGAAGAGATCAGATAGAGGATAGAATGTGTGGCGGAGCTCTGACTTTGCTCATAAACAGATAGCTAAGGGCTAATGTCTCTTTCACCTATAAAAGGGTTAACAAACAGTAACCTGAAACACCTGACCAGAGGACCAATCAGGAAACAAGACTTTTTCAAATCTGGGTGGAGGGAAGTTTTGGGTGTGAGTTCTTTGTTCTTTGTCTTGGGTCTGTGCCCTCTCGGCTCTGAGAGTGATTTTTTTATCTCCAGGCTTTCTAATCTTCTGTTTCCAAGTGTAAGTACAAGGATAGTAAGACAATAGGTTTATATTGTTTTTTTGTATTTACATGTATGTAGTTGCTGGAATGTGTTAAATTGTATTCTTTTTGGATAAGGCTGTTTATTCATTTTTTTTCCTTTAAGCAATTGACCCTGTATATGGTCACCTTAATACAGAGACCGTTTTATGTCCTTTTTCTTTCTTTTTACATAAAGCTTTCTTTTTAAGACCTGTTTGAGGGTTTTTCACTGATTAAGGCTAAGAAACGAAGGGAGGGGAAAAGTCTCTTTGTGTTAGATTTACTAAGCCTGACTTTGCATACCCTCTGGGTGAGAGGGGAGAGAGGTTAGATCTCTCGGTACTTGTGTTTCAAGGACTTGAAGCAGGGAGGGTGGAATCCCTTTGTTTAGATTCACGGAGCTTGAATCTGTATATCTCTCCAGGAACCCAGGGAGGGAATACCTGGAGGGGAAGAGGGAGAAGGGAAGTGGGTTATTTCCCTTTGTGGTGAGACTCAAGGAATCTGGGTCTTGGGGTCCCCTGGAAAGGTTTTGGGGGACCACAGTGAGCTAGGCACTGTATAATTCCTGGCTGGTGGCAGCAATTACCAGGTCCAAGCTGGTAACTAAGCTTGGAGGTTTTCATGCTAACACCCATATTTTGGACGCTAAGGTCCAGATCTGGGAAGAAATGTTATGACACGTGGGTCCTGCGCTTCTAGGCGGTTTATGCTAGCCTCAGTGGCTCACTGTGACCCTTCACATAGCCCTTCTCTCTTTAGAGCCAGGGTTACAGTTTGCTGAGCCCTTTTCATCATAGACCAGCAAGGAGGTTGGTGAGAGAACTCCCACAGTCACTATTTAGCCTCCTGTCTTGACAGGGGCCTGACTTCCCCTCCCAGGAGATGTTCCTGTAGTGGTGGGTTGGGGGGAACCCAGGCCCACCCTCTACTCCAGGTTCCGGCCCAGGGACCCTAATAGTAGCAGCTGTTGGCAGCCAACCTTTCACTGCCAGAGTTGCTACATTTTCCTGGGCCACTTCTCCACAGATCTCCTGCTTCTCCCTTCTTCACCCTTACCTTAGGGCTCCCTTAATGATGGTTTGAGGGTGTCTTCAGTAACCAGCCCTTCAGCCGCACTTCCTCTCCTCTAGCTTCCTGGCTAAAAATGTTAAATAACCTTTCTGGACTTTAGATTAAATTGTGTTATTTCACCACTGGACTAAGTGGAAACCCAGTGCAGAGTCACAGCACCCTTGCTGGAGCTTTTGAAGGGACTGTCTTCAAGGAGTATGTACGACCTGTCTTCCTATGGAGTTCAGTGTGCTCTGGTGGGGCACTAACAGATCAGTTTTTGTGCTTCCCTCTGAGCACCGGTGTATCAAACCTGATAGTCATTTGCATGATGTGATGCTGTATGACTGAAATATGACCATTTATATCATTAATATTGCTACTGTTATACAATTGCGATAAATCTTACACAAAGTATGTCATGTAAGGTGTCAATGGAAAAGTAACAATCTATCAAATATGATTATCCTGTTTGTATGTATATATCATCATTGAATCTAAAATTATGAATATTGACTATATACCAGTATTTCAAATGTGTTTGCTCCTGGGGTAAGACCCACAAGACTTCACATCCAGTCTAGCCAGCACATTGTGGATGGACCATTCAAGAACACTTAACTCTCTCAATGGGCCATAGAGCTTATGGTGAACCTTCCTGTGGAAACCTTAGCCAGAGTATGAGTAATGGCTCCTCCTGTGAGTCATATCAAAGCATGTAAGGGCATGTGACTTGCTCATGTGACCCAGGACGACTCCTTGTGCCTGTAATTTTCCACAAACTAAGACTGAGAGCAGTCCCTTCATATGGGAGAAGGTATGCCTCTTTCCTGCTCTGATTTCTGGCCTTGCACGAAAAGGAACATATTGACTGTGGACTTTTTGGAAGTTACCAGAGACTATAAGGCAGCTGTCTGTAACATCACTGCTACAAACCTTATCCAAGAACTTTGCAATGATTATATGTATATGTTTTCCTTGACCATTTTAATTCTCTTCTTCTTTTTTCCCCTTATAAACAAACAGATATTAAATACTAAAGAATTGTCAACACTGTGATTATTGGGTAGAATTTGAGTTATATATTGACCTGGCTATGTGGCTGATCTCTTGGGATTTGAGGAGTCTATATGTGATTAAATTGGTTTTCAGTAGCCATTCATCATAGAGTCCAGGGTCTGGGTGATAAGAAAAGGGCTGGAATGGCTAAGGAGACTGCAATGAGACTCTTGTTAACCAGCATGGTGAGAAAGAGGTTTACTTTTGTTACTGGCTGGTATAATCTTATGATAGAATAATGACCAGGTGTTTTTTGGGGGGAGTGGGTGGGGGGGGGGGGTTAGTCTGCCCTATTTCTCAGCAGTTTGTTCGGAATCTGGTAGTCTCAGCTGTGACCCACTGAGGCACAGTGATATATGGGAACAGTGAAATAAGCTGATTATACACTTCCCTATCCACATTGTTTTTGTTGTGGATATAATGGACATTGTGTTGTGCTGGATAGTAGATTAAATGTGTCCATCATTAAATAGGAAAATCATATGAAGTGAAAGAAGGCAGCACTGTACAATACACTGTTTGACTGAGTTTTCAGCTGTGGTCTGAAAAGATGTTGTGTTTTTCATACTACTAAAACCAATTTCTCAGAGGACATCCTCAATACCCTCTGAGCTAGCTGGCAGATGAATAGTTGTTCCACTACATGGATGGAAAAATCAATTGACTAATATGCACAAGTTATGCCATGACTCAGGATTATGACAATATTCAACAGATATAACAGTATTCAAGTATTGTATGTAAAATGTAGTTATAAAGAGGAGGGAAATATATTGTTCTCCTTAACCACTGAGGACAGGACAAGTAATAGATTTAAATTTCAGCAAGGGGGGTTTAGGTTAGAAATTAGAAAAAAAATTCTGTCAGGGTGGTATGGTACATCCTGGAGTTCTAGGATATTTAAAAAGCTATGTATTAAAAGTACATAAGTTCTATAAGTAACTGACTTATAGAAATACTGACAAATGAAGGATGATACAGATCAGCCAGTGTGACTTTTTAATTCTTTTTAGGACTTACATGTTTGCCAAAATGTGGGCACAGTTTGTGAACTCATGATTTGTACAAACTTCAGTCAACTTCTCATTTCTGGTTTTATTTGACAAGTCTTTTCATTTTGAAGTGCAGAAGATAGGAAAGTGTGTGGATCACATACATTCATTGGGTATTTTAATTGCTGAATCGAAAATTGGCAATGTGTGCACTTTAATGGAACTTAATGTGCCATAATTGCACAGCAGCGTCACGGTGAATCAATTGCTGATGATGTTCATGAATGTTCATATCTCAACTGAACTTCAAGCACAGAAACATTCCTATAAGCATAGAATGTTGTAAAAAAACACTTTTATCATCACTGCTAATGAACGTTGGGACTAATGTCATTGGTAAAAACTTGTATCTTTAAAAATATATTATTTCCCTTATTTTTTTCTAGTACACTTCATTAAAAATCTCTCTGGGATCTGAGAAGCAATTTTATATTTCTTGTGCAGGGCATTAAAGCAACTTGTGTATGTCTTTAAATTGCTATAATTTATTACATTTTAGCTACACCACACTTTACTCATTTTTTTAGAGAGTGACAACATGTAAAACTGACCTTCCTAAATTAGAATTTTTTTTGGCTCTTTCACAAGCTATTATTTTAAATAGACTGTGATAAGTTCCACAACCCAGATGGGCAATGGCAATTTGATAGCTATGAATAGAACAACTGTGATAAAACTGAGTTCTTTCTAGTGAGAAGAAAAAGGCTAAAAAACACAGGTTGCAAGAAATCATTATTACTTCTAGAGACTGGGTCGGAACCAGTACCCTGAATACAACTTAGGGAAAGGTGGGTTTTGGAATCTGAATGTAGATTTGGATCTGAATTTTGCAGTTCAAGCCCTTTTCTAATTATGGCATTTCTTTTCATATTGTAGCTTCTTTGGAAGCTCTGTAGGTCTCTAGGATGGTGGAGATAATTACATGGAACACAACGAAAAAATATGTCTTGAGGTTCTACCAATGGAAGAAGGCAAGACTATTTCCCGTGTGGCTGACCGATCTGTTCCTGATGTCAATCAAGAAGAACCACACAGCATGTGATGGAGGCACACCTCTCACTGTTCAACATTCTACAGCAGATAGAGAAAGAAATGCAGGGTAAACTATACCATTATCTATGGGCCTTGTCCTTTCATTGACTTCAATAAGCTTTTTGATCAGGCCCCACACCAGGGTATAGCATCCCAGACAACATTAAGCCCTACATCTGGAGAATATTCTACCTAACAGTAAAACAAGTGCTTGTATTTGCAAAAGGAACATTTGGAGCATGAGCTGACAGCCTGGACTCTGGCAGCAGTACTGTGTGTGACGCGTGGGCTGCAGAACCACAGTACCTGAACAACAAAATTCAAGGCATCGCTGTGGATGGTGAAACATTATGCAGTATCAGATGCTGGGGTCCACAGTATAGAGACTTGAGTTCTCCACTTCTCTGCTGGTTTTTGTCACTTGAAAGAAAATAATAGAATCATTGACGTTAGAGATGAAAAAGAAATATAAGATCAGTCTAGTTCTCTGCCAGCTCAGTATTGCTCCTTGCAAGGACCAGACATCTGTGGCCTGCTGACTGCTTACCAAATCAGCCAGTTGGTTCTCATCCAGTTTCAACAGTCTTGCAAGCTGCTGAATGTCAGAAATATTTTGCAACTTGAAATAAGCCTTAATTGAAATGTTTTCACTTATATTTACAATTATTTAAAGCAGTATATTGTATTTCTCTGGTGCCATTTTCCTTACAAAACAGATGTGATAGGAAAGCAGATAAGACCACTCTGCTACCTGCATTATCCCACAATGATCAAAACACATTTTTGTTCACTTGTATAATCCTAGGAAATGAATTACTTATTCTGTATATCCAATGAGCTAGTGCTGAAGCTGATCAAATATTCTGAGATCTGACATGGCCACTTTGACAATGCAAGCCGACAAAGGACCAGTCTGGTTTGATTGTCTTAGAGTTTATTAGCACTCCCTTTTGGAAGCCTGCTGTTTGACTTGTATTTGAAGTATCTTTACTATCTCATCTCTTCACAAGTACATCTTTTCTTTCTGCTGTGAGATGTTATTAATCAACCTAACCTTCATGTTGCTTTAACAATTAGCTGGTTTTTGATCCAGGACTGAGAAATAAAGAATAGGTTAGTGAAGTCTGAGAGAGGGCTGAAATGCTTTATCGCAGTGAACTCAGAGGGTAAGTAGCTCTGACTGAACTGGAATTATAGCTAAGAGACGTTGGACCAGATTCTCAGCTCAGCTTTACAGTGGCTTAGCTTCATTACCAATGGAGCTAGTCCATTTTATGCCAGTTGAGGATCTGGTCCCTGAGCTTTGTTTTTTTTTTTGTTTTTGTTTTTTCTAGCAAAAAGGGGTATCTATGGGAGTTGTTTTTAATAATGGTCTAAAGAAGTTCTCTAGATTAGCTGAAGTCTTTACAAGGTTATGTGATAGGATGTCCAAAAGATTTTTGTGACTTTGCAGTGCTTTTAAATCGGTCCTTACAACAAAATAATGTGATCTACTTGATCAGGTATTCCCCATCTTCTCCTACCCATGGCTACCAATTCACTTTCTTTTTTCTTTCCATCGTCATCTATCCCAAATCCTTTGTGTTTATATCCCAGAATCTTTCAAGCTGTTACAGCCCAAGGGATCAAAAATGATCCATTGTATAATGGATTATATAAGGCTTGCCTTACTCATGAGAGTAGACCCAAATGAATGGGAACTGATCATGTGAATAAGCCTGATAAATAAGTAAATAAAATAAAAAATAGTTGTGTTAATTACAGTTAATGGTCCAAATTCAACCCTAACCTGGATGTTATAATTCCACTGATTTAACAGAGTTACTCAGTTGTTCCCACTCAGAGCAGGGCTTCATTTAACAGAATTTGCCTGGTAAACTCAGTTACAAAAAACATGAAAGTAAAATTTACATGCTCTTTTTACATGTGTCCCATACAATCCTTAGTATGTTTTCCTTTATTATTATTACACATTGTCAAATCCTGGGCTAGAAGTGTTGCAAAATTAAGACCTGATAATAAATCACATTACTTAATTGGTTATTATATATGCACTTCTTTTTGTAGTTAGTTGGATGTGTTAAGCCTGCTCATTAACTATAAACATTAACATAAAATATTGCAAGAAAATATCCACCGGTTATCAGCCAAATTCTCCTGTCCTCACTCGTAGTGGAGAGGATCTGACTGCTTGAGTGCTCTCATTCTTCTCAGGGTGACTATTATACATAAAGTAATCGCCACACCCACAACCTGAGATCAGGGTGAAGGGCTGCAGTTCAGCTCACCACAGTAACTACTGTAGGCAGTAGGTTGGAGTGACAGTCACAGCCCTTCTGCAATTCTTTTATGGTGTGGTGTGGCACCGAATCAATGTAACTCTGGATCCTGTGGGCCTTCCCCTGCACCAGGCCCATCTGTGTTAGGACAGGAGGTAGATCCTTTGTGGTACACAGATGTATAGCCCCCCTGTTGGGTGTACAATAGCACATCCCCAATGCATAGTTTAAGGGGTGTGAAAGACCGTGAATTATTCATTCTCTGGACCATGATAAATTTCATTCCCTTATTGCAGTAGGTGCTCACAATTTCCATCCCATTTAGGCACCAGTTAAACAGAGGTTACCCCTTTATTCACAAGAGTTGTCAGTTATTCCCAGTAGCACTCCTGTGGGACCACTCCTATAACTGCTAACCACTAGAAATAAGAGGGTGTCAATCTGATCGTTAACCAATTAAACTATTGACGGAGCTAATGTGGGTGGTGCATTGGGCTCTATGTAGTTCTCAGGAGTCAGGTAAAATCTCGCTTCAGTCCTTAAACAGGGTTACATAAGACTTCTTTGGAATATGGATTTATCCTCTTTATTTCCGGCTACTCAAACTTTCTATTTTAGCAGCTGGGTACAGCTGATGTATATTTGTTTATCATATAAATGAATATAGGGCACATTAGAGAAAAAATTATATAATGTATATAAAAATTGTACTTATTTTGACTGTATTCCTCTCTCCCACAATTCCTGTTTTTCTTTCATCTTAGGGTATGTCTACACTATGGGATTATTCCAATTTTACATAAACCGGTTTTGTAAAACAGATTGTATAAAGTCGAGTGCACGCAGCCACACTAAGCACATTAATTCGGCGGTGTGCGTCCATGGTCCAAGGCTAGCGTCGATTTCCGGAGCGTTGCACTGTGGGTAGCTATTCCATAGCTATCCCATAGTTCCCGCAGTCTCCCCTGCCCCTTGGAATTCTGGGTTGAGATCCCAATGCCTGATGGGGCAAAAATCATTGTCGCGAGTGGTTCTGGGTAAATGTCATCAGTCATTCCTTCCTCTGGGAAAGCAACGGCAGACAATCATTTCGTGCCCTTTTTCCCTGGATTGCCCTGGCAGACGCCATAGCATGGCAACCATGGAGCCTGTTTTGCCTTTTGTCACTGTCACCGTATGTGTACTGGATGCCGCTGACAGAGGCAATATACACTGCAGCATTAATTTGCTTTTGCATGATAGCAGAGACGGTTATCAGTCGTTCTGTACCATCTGCTGCCATTGTAAATTGGCAATGAGATGACGGTTATCTGTCGTTCTGTACTGTCTGCTGCTATTATGGGTGCCCCTGGCTGAGGTCAGCCAGGGGCACAAAGGCAAAAATGGGAATGACTCCCCGAGTCAATCCCTCCTTTATGGTATCTAAAAATAGAGTCAGTCCTGCCTAGAATATGGGGCAAGTGTACTAGAGAACCAGTGTATCAGAGAACCAGAGAGCACAGCTGCTCTGTGTCAGATCCCGCAGAAATGATGAGCTGCCTGCCATTCACAGGGGGTGCCCCTACAACAACCCCACCCCTTGCTTCCCTCCTCCCCCAACCTTCCTAGGTTACCGTGGCAGTGTCCCCCCCATTTGTGTCATGAAGTTATAAAGAATGCAGGAATAAGAAACACTGACTTGTTAGTGAGATAAAATGAGGGGGAGGCAGCCTCCAGCTGCTATGATAGTCCAGGCAGGACATTAAGCGGTGGGGGGGAGAGGAGCCCAGCATCCCACTGCTATGATAGTCCAGGCAGTACAGAATCTTTTCTTTACACATGAAAGGGAGGGGGCTGATGGAGCTCAGCACCCAGTTGCTATGATGAAGACGGTTACCAGCCGTTCTGTACCATCTACTGGGAATGACCAGGAATCATTCCTATTTTTACCCAGGCGCCCCCAGCCAGCCTCACCTGAGACCAGCAAGGAGAACTCAGCAGCTATCAAGCATATTGTACCATCTGCTACCGAGGAGGGAAGAGAAGCGGATACCGCTCTTCACTGCCACGGCATCGCGTCTACCAGCAGCATTCAGTACACATAGGGTGACATTAAAAAAAGTCAAGAAACAATTTTTTCCCTTTTCTTTCACGTCGGGGGGGGGAGTAAATTGACAAGCTATACGCTGAACCACGCGGGACAATGTGTTTGAACCTACAGGCATTGGAAACTCAGCCAAGAATGCAAATACTTTCTGGAGACTGCTGTGGACTGTGGGATAGCTGGAGTCCTCAGTACCCCCTCCTTCCCTCCATGAGCGTCCATTTGATTCTTTGGCTTTCCGTTACGCTTGTCACGCAGCACTGTGTAGCTTGGGGATTTTTTGCTTTGGCATTTCGTCTTCTGTAACGGAGCTCTGATAAAACAGATTTGTCTCCCCATACAGCGATCAGATCCAGTATCTCCCGTACGGTCCATGCTGGAGCTCTTTTTGGATTTGGGACTGCATCGCCACCCGTGCTGATCGGAGCTCTACGCTGGGCAAACAGGAAATGAAATTCAAAAGTTCGAGGGGCTTTTCCTGTCTACCTGGCCACTGCATCCGAGTTCAGATTGCTGTCCAGAGCGGTCACAATGGTGCACTGTGGAATACCGCCCAGAGGCCAATACCATCGATTTGCTGCCACACTAACCCTAATCCGATATGGTAATACCGATTTTAGCGCTACTCCTCTCGTTGGGGAGGAGTACAGAAACTGATTTAAAGAGCCCTTTATATCGATATAAAGGGCCTCGTAGTGTGGACAGGTGTGACGTTAAATCAGTTTAACACTGCTAAAATCAGTTTAAACGCGTAGTGTAGACCAGGCCTTAGACTGGGGCAGGCAAACTTTTTGGCCTGAAGGCCACATCGGGTTTCTGAAATTGTATAGGACTGGGTAGCCTCCCCAGACAGATAGGGGGCAGGGTCCAGGCCATGACTATCTGATCCCTCTGTTTCTTGCCCCCTGACAGCCCCTCGTGGGACTCCTTCCCCACCAACCCCCCGGTTACCTGTCCCCTGATGGCCCCCCCGGGACCCCTGCCCCATGCACCCCTCTCTGTTCCCCTCCCACCTCTGGACCCTCCACCCCTGACTACGCCCCGCCACCCCATCCAACCCCTCCTCTCATTCCTGATTGCCCCCCAGGACCCCTGCCCCATCCAACCACCCCTTTTCCCTGTCCCCGATCACCCCCGGAACCCCTGCCCTGGACTGTCCCCTGCTGCCCCATCCAACCCTCCTCTCATTCCTGACTGCCACCCCTGGGACTCCCGCCCCATCCAATCCCCCTGTTCCCAGCCTCAGACTGACCCGACCCCATCCACATCCCAGCCCCCTGACCACCACCCTGAACTCCCCTTCCCTCTATCTGACACGCTTGTTGCCTGACCCCTTACCGCGCTGCCTGGAGCTCCAGTGGATGGCAGCGCTACAGCCGTGCTGCCCAGAGCACCAGGACAGGCAGCCACACCGCCCGGCTGGAACCAGCCACACCAGCACGCAGCACAGAGCACCAGGTCAGGCAGCGGCTCTGCAGCTGCTCTGTCTGGCAAGAGCTCGCCGCCCCACCGCCCAGAGCATTGCACCAGCGGCACAGTGAGCTGAGCCTTCAGGGGAGGGGGAACAGCAGGGGCCAGGCAGGAGGGTCCCGTGGGCCAGATGTGGCCCGTGGGCTATAGTTTGCCCACCTCTGTCTTAGACTGTACACTGCCTAAGGCATGGAATATGTCTATCTACCTATATAGGGCCTAGCAATTTAAATAATAAATTTAATCACAACAGTTATAAGTCATACACTCTCTAATTCTTCTCACTAGAGAAACAAAATGTTAACACCTGCCAAATGTCCAGTGATGCCCTATCAGATTGACTTATGCAGGTCATGTCAAGCAGTCAGGAAACTTTTGCTCATATTCTTCTCCATGTTATTCTCTGGACTCTTACACACTATTTTTCAGCAAAAATACTAAATTATATAATGAAAGTCATGAAGACTAGATTTATATTGTTTCTGTTTCTTTATAACTTTTTCTGAATAGTGAATGCTTCAGAAAGAGTGGGGGAAAAAGCGGAGTGGGGCACAGCTGGAGGGCCGTGCCCAGAAGAGGATGCTGTGGTCCAGGGAGTGACGTGGGTCTAAAGAATGGAGATAGCAGTAACGGAGGTGTGACACTACTACCTGAAGGTGGATTGGAAGGGCTGAGAGGTAATTCCCAGGATGGCCAGCAGGAGGCGCTGCAGTGGTAAGTCCTGTGTTACAGGGCCTGGGATTCCAAAGATGCCAATGTTGCCATGGTTGGCTTCTGAAAGCCTGATCTGACTATAGATACCCAATATATCAGAACATCTAGCAGATTAAATCTATTCTATTTTGAGAGGATTTGTGCATAATAAATAATTAGATGAACCAGAGAAGCTTTTAAAAAATCCCATACTTCTCCAATTCTTATTCAGACCTCTTGAGTTTTCAAAATTGGCCTAAAAATATTACAAGAACATTTTCTCTTCCAAGATTCTCAATTAATCCTGCATCTGGCAGCACTAATCACATTAGAATGTTCTTGTGGTAATGTGGCCCTTCTGTTTCTGATCTCCACTTGGAACTGGGAAATGCAGAGGGATATGGAAACAAATATTTAAAAAAATTAACTGAACTTCTGGAATTTCTAAAAAGGATCAGATTTTCCCCTTGTTTAAATTTTAATTAAATACTTGGGGGAAGGAAACCTTATTTTATCCAGGTTACAGTTCCTGGCCCTAATAACAACTGAACAGTAATATGTTAACTAAAATTGGTCCAAAAATAGTAAGTTTGTCTCATCAAAATATTTGAAAACATGCTTGTTGTCTTGAAGTGTATTGTGAAAAAATTCAAACAGTTCCAATTTTTCTGAAAAAAACTGAATTTTGTTTTTGTTTTTTATTTTGATTTCATAACTCCCTGATGTTTCGTTTTTCAGTTCCCCCTCCTTTTATTCTTTTTTTCACTGAAAAATGGGAGACAGAAGAAAGAGAAATAAAGAGAGAGAGAGAGAAGAAAACCTTTTTTTCCTTCCAGTTTTTGATCTTCAGGGTTTTCATTGAAAAATAAGAATTTCCACACACACAAAATTGAAAATTATGCCCCCAAATTTTCATATATCTAAAAAAGCAATTTTTCATTGGAAAAAGGGTTAAATGAAATATTTTCACTGACTATAAAATAACTTTTGATTTTTACTATTCTATTCTAAAATTAAGATTTTTGAATGGCCAAATGACGAGGATGAGGATTTCAAAGCCAATTGAGGTGATTTAGCCACTTTAACTCCCACTGGAGTTAATGAGAGTCATATAACTAAATTCCCCAGTCGACATTGAAAATCTCAACTCTAATCTCAGTCTACAGAAGAGATTTGGACCATGACAAAACTAACTAAAGCCATAACTATTATACTTGTCAAAATGTATTCATGAGGTTATAGAATTCAGGCAAAGAAATAAACGACGGTGAGGCAGTTGAGTGCTTTGTTCTGTTCCATATTCCTGGAATCATCTTGCTGTATTGTGTGCCTGAGACAGTACATTCGACACATGTAAACTAGACCCACAAGACTTGAAAACGCACAGATGAAAAGGAAAATATTAATCAAACTATTATCATATTGGTTTGCCAGCCATGAGGACAGTGCATCATAATGCACTTTAATGGGTCTCAGAACGTGCATTTGCAGTCCAGTAACAGCATAGCAATGAATAGTTGATTTAAGAATTAATAAGCTGATATGTGATTGGGAAAAAATTAAAGCATTTCATCAAAAAGATTCTCACACATCAGAGGCTCGCCTTGGTACATGTAAAGGATTTGCTGCTAGGAACAGGACTGAGCTATTAGATATCTTTTCTTCACTACACTTAAGACTGTCCATTTCATCCATCATCCTAGTCTCTTTTGGTCAGCTGGTCAGGCTCAGGGAAAATGTTATGGTTCTGCTACTGTGTTGTAGTTTTTTCTTTTGTTTTATTTGTTAACAGTCCAATGTTAGAATTAGTATGCGAGTGTTATCTGTTTTTACCATTTGATAAAGACATAGGATATGGATTTACAGAAAACAGACACACACATAATTATGCAATGTGTCCATTATTCTGAATGTTACTAGTGAGGCTACTACAAAGAGTTAAATACACTGGTAGTTATATGGGCCCATTACTAAGCCTATGTTTGCTCTCATTCATTCCTAGATGTGGACTTATCTGGAGCAATACAACCAGGGACTGTGAGCTTGTTACCTCTCAAAAAGCTAAGCAGGGATGGGTCTAGTAGTTTCTTGTAGGGAAGAGAGGGCTGCAGGAGTAGGAAAGTCAGCAGGTGGCAGCCTTCCCTGGAGTCAGTACTAAGCCAAGCTGCTGGGTACATTTCACCTTTCCCTGCATGCTGTCTGGCAAAGCATCTGTCCAATTATGCATTAAGACTGTCTTTTGGCTGAGATGTTAAACTGAAGTCTTGGCTCCTTTGTGGCCATTAAAGGTCCCAGGTAACTTTTCGCAAGGGAAAGGGTGTTAGTCTGGATTCTAGGAAACTTGCTATACATCCATTACTTTTTTTATTGGTTTATTTTTTAAAGTGTAATAGCATGATAATGGTTAAGGTAAACAGTGGTGACCAAATATATAAATCCAGCCTTGGATCAATTATTAGCATATTAGGGGACCAATTAGTGTTGTTACCAAAAAAGGGATCATAGAGAGAGCTGAAATAAATGTGACAGGGTATCTAAGGTGGCTACTGGAGCTTTGGAAAGCTGCTCCTGAGAAGTACCAAGTAGGGGTAAATCTAATTGATAAGAGCTGGGAGGAGAATTAATGGTTTTGATTGTGAAGGAAGGAGAAGCTGTCCCATGTGGGAGCCCCATTTTGAAGTTTTGCTCGGGCTCTCCTAGCTATAAATCACAGTCCTATGATAGAGGCTAAATTTATCATAATTAGAGTCACTGTACTGGACTGTCCATTTTTCATAATTGAAAACATGGGTGTAAACAGATGCAACCAAGTTTTGCCCATTTACATTAGCAAAAAATTTGGCCCAAAAGCTTGTTGCCACAATGACTTCCTGTAATGTGAGAGACAAAGTGGGTGAGATAATAACTTCTATTAGCTTTTTAGGTCTCTCTCATATCCTAGGACCAACATGGCTACGCTACCACACTGCGGTAATGTGGCAGGTAGCCTGACTCAATGAACTCTATGACAACTCACCACTGCACTGTATATCACAGAATATAAGCTGGTATTTGGGTGCTGGAACTGAATATGGTTGTATTTTCAAGAATTACATTGTGAATGCTTCAGTATTTTTCTCTTTCTGAAATAATGAAGGACTTTTGACATGTATTTACATATTCTCTTGCTAATTCCCTTGGAGAACCATGGCTCATATTAAATGCAAAACTTGACAGATGTGGTAGCTGGCGAGTATAAATGAAATTCCATAATCATTATCATGCAAATAGTCATTTTACTTCTGCTTTCATGTACATTTGCAGATAGCTTTGTTAAAGAATGGCCTGGCATTCTAATACAAGGCGCAATTTTAATCAACTTAGTGGACTGGCCTCATCGGGAAAGTCAGATAGAATTTAACAACCAACACTATAAGGCCTAACATTTGCTTATGAAGAACATGGGCAAGATTTCCCACTGGTGTAAATCCGCATAGCTCCACTGACCTCAAAGGAGCTTGGCACATTTACACAAGCTAGGCATCCGGCTCTCAATATATAGAATAATTTTTCTCCATGCATGTGATCCATAGTTATCCGTATATTCTATTTGTATTTGGCAGAAACAGGAAATAAGTATTTTTGTGCTTAATGCAGTGTCAAATAATAACACTTTCCATGCTTTTTGTGGAAAACAAAAATTACAAATGAACTAATTTTTGTATACTGAAAATTGTGACCTCTTGTATATAGACAAGATGATTACTTTGTGTTATTTATATGTTACCACTGTGAAAAATGCACCCTCGTTTCTCCCTGGCCTTTGAAGCTCGTAAATGTGCTGCCTATGGAGCTCATAAGCACAGAGCGATCACATAAGTATTGTTTTTTCCCAGTTATTGCAACGTTCCTACCAAAGTTGCACAGATGTCATTCAGCTACATTGTGTCATAAATATTTCATTTGAAAGCTACAAATTCTTGCAGTGTGACAGACTATATATAACAAGGGCTAGTTTTTGCAACCTTATTCATATTGGTGATCATTTGTACAGTCTCTGATATCAATGGGGCTACACTCAGAATGAAGCAGAAGGATGTATCAATCCCACTTGAAGTTGTGGATGGAACAGAAAGTTTACCATCCGTAACAAAGGAGCATATGAGGCAACACCTGCTCAGATTACATATTTTAAAATCAACAGGACTGGCTAGCTTAAACTCAAGCCTTAAAGGCGCTAGCTAAGGAGCTCTCTAAACCACTAATGTTAATCATGGAAAACTGGGGAAAGGGCTGGAGGACTGTCACTTTCTGTATTTAAAAAGGGTAAAAATTGATGAGTCGGGGAACTATATACAGGTTAGCTTGATGTCAGTCCCAGGTAAAATGACGGAACAGTTAATTTTGGACAAAAGAATTAGAGGCTATAAATATAATTAACGTCAGTCACCATGGTTCCATGGATGGTAGGTAGGACTTGTAAAACAAACCTGTTGGTTCTTTTGTTTAAAACAGGATTATAAGTCTGGTTGATAAAGGCAACTGTGTTAATACAATATTAACACATTTGACTTAGCACCATGTCATTTGATTTTAAAAAAATTGAATTATGTCAAATTAACATGGTACAATTAGATTAATTAAAAACTGGCTCACTGATGGATTTCAAAATATAGCGGCTAATGGGGAGATATCAGTGAGTTTCTAGTGCAGTTCCCCAGGGATCAGTTCTTGGTCCAATGCTAGTTAATATTTTTGTCAACAATCTAGATGATGATGATATAAATTCTCTGCTGGTAAAGCTTGTAGATGAAACAAAGATTGGTGGCGTAATAAATAACGAGGAGGACAGATTACCATTACAGTGATAGGAATTCCCTCACTAAATGGTCACAATCCAGCAAAATGCATTTGAATACAGCCAACTGCAATGTAATACATCTGGGACTCAAGAAATAGATTATACCTATAGCATGGGAGGTTCTGTCTTGGAAAGCGGTGACTCAGTCTTGCGGATAATTGCCTCACATGCACTGTCAGTGCAATTCTGTAGCAAAAAGGTCTCGTGCTATTCTTGTCTGTATAAAACGGGGAATAGAAGTAGGAAAGTAGCTCGTGTCCATACACAGCATTCATTAAGACCACTACTAGAATACTGAGAGTTGTGGTGACCACACTTCAAGAAGGATGTAGTCTACTGGAGAGAGTTCAAAGGAGGGCCACAAAAATGACTCAGGGGCTAGAGAACAAGATTTAGAATGTAAGGCTTATAAAAAGCTCAACTTATTCACTTTACCAAAGAGAGAGTTGAGAGGTGACTTGATCACTTTGCATAGGCACTTATACAGGGAAAAGACAGTGGGGGCTTTTTAGACTTACAGATAAAGGCACAACAAGATCCAACGGCTGGAAACTGAAGTTAGGCAAATTCCTTAAAAATAACCTTGAAATAAGACTTGATTTCTTAGCAGTGAAGGTAAGTAAACATCGAAACAGCTTATGAGGAGAGGTGGTGGACTCTCCATCCCTTGGAGTCCTTCAGATAAGATTAAATCCCTTTTAAAAGGATATATTTTAATCCAGTTTCTGCGAGAAATTCTATGGCCTGTGTGGGCAGGGATGAGCATGTCTTCGGGCTGGATGGACACAGTGCTCCTTTCAGGCATTGGAGTCTGTGAATGAGTTCCCCTGTTCATTCCCTTCCTTCATGGGCCATAGGGAGAATTGGAATGCCTGCATTGCGCTCAACATGCTCACAGCACTTGCAGTGCTGCAGTAAGATCAGAACTGTTGTGGCAGGCTTCTCTCCAACCCTAGGGTCCTTCTCAAACAGCCTTGAATGCCTCTTGCTTGTCAGCATCTCTGTGAGTTTTATTAATATTACCACCAAGTCCCAATCATAATTGCCGTGCAGCACTTCTAACTCGTGTCCTTCAACCTTTTCTCCAGGGAAAGCTAGCTTCCCATGGGATCTGCTAGCCCCTCTCCCCACTTACACTGCCTTCCTGTGCTTTTAACTAGCCTCCCCAGCTGATCAAATAGTTATCCCCTTAGCTCATTAACCCCCAGTCTGCTTCAGCAATTAAGTATCTTCCTCCTCCCCACTTTCCTGGCTGAGCTAATTAGTGCTTAAGTGATCTCATGCTTCAGGGATTC
This sequence comes from Gopherus evgoodei, assembly GCF_007399415.2. Lineage (NCBI taxonomy): Eukaryota > Metazoa > Chordata > Testudines > Testudinidae > Gopherus > Gopherus evgoodei. Next base: position 49,469,107 of record NC_044323.1, read on the forward strand.
AGCTAGTCTCATGCAAGTGGCAGGAAGGATTTTCTCCCCTCTTCTCCCTGCCCCTATGCACAGTCAGCTAGATGTATTCTGGGTTTGTTTGCCTTCCTCTAAAGCATCAGAGATTGGCCACAGCCAGAGATGGGACTGTGACCGGGATGGAGCAGTACTCTGAGGTGGGACAGAGAATCCTATTTCCAGATTCCTGGCTGTTGTGTCTTGCTCACATGCTCAGGGTCACACTGTGCTGAGGTCAGTAAAGACTTTTCCCTTAGCCCAAGTTGGTAGGGACTTTGGATTTAAAAAAAAAACGTCCTCTGCAGCACGGGGTATGGTTCACCTGTTGGGATCATCTGGAGTTATTTCACATACTGGATTTCCTGCTACTGCAGGGGCCTCAGGCAGTGGTGGCACGTTGGTCTTTCCTGTTCTCTATGATACAGAATAGTTTAGTTTCCTGAGGACCGAAATTCCTTAGTCTAACTAAAGTCTTTGGGTTTCATATAGGGTTATCTGTGTGAAATTTAACAGCCAAACAGCCAATAATAAAGATGAGTTCTGACTAAATGATCCAGTGGTCCCTTCTAGCCTTAAATTCTATGAATCTGTGAAACTGTTAGGTTGAATTTTCTTTGCAAGTGTATGGCTCAGAAATATCCGTGTATAGTTACAGAGCCACTCAAACCCACATGCAACAAATTGTTTATAAAAAAAGTGTCAATTGAATTATATGAATAAGATGAAGGCTGCAGTTTAATGGCTCTATTACATAATTTGTTACCTTAGTAGAAAACACTGTGCTGTATATGCAAATTCAGTGTTCAATATCAGCTACTGCGTTAGCACTATGTGGCACATGAAAGAGAGTTTTTTCTAAAACATTACAAAAATGTGAATATCATGAATGAAATCATTTAAAGTAATATTTTCTCATTCTGGATACTCCAAAAGCATCCATTTGCTGATCTTATCAGGGTGGTAGGGAATTACAGAACAGATAGAGAGTTTCAATCCCAAATTCCATGGATTTCAGGGGACATGATGGAGTCCCTATCCATCTCAAATACTTCCTGACCCTTTCTTGTATCCATAGAAACACAGCTCCTGGGAGAAACGTGAAAGGTAGGTTTGATGATGCATTTCTCCCCCCACCTCCTTATTTTCTCCATTGCACAATTGTGAGGTTTCTCCAACAAAATTTGGCAAACCAAACAATGATGGATATTGCCTGGCTAGCAATGCAGATGCTAATGTTAAGTAAAAGTGATGCATGTTTTTGGAGACAGGTAGACAGAATATGAGTAGATAAATGAGCTGGAATACCAATTAAAAATACTTCTGGAATTCTAATTAATATATAGGGTGCCAGAAGTATTCTCATATCTGATTGTTCACTTCAGCCAGCTGTTCTCTAGTCTGTAATCTCATCCTTTGGAGATCAGTCCAGTTCATTTTGTATTTAACTTAATAAAGATACATCACAAAAATAACCTGAATGATAGGATTTTAATTTATATTAAATCAATTATAATGGGCTGGATATAGCAGGGATCTGGATCAGCCCAATGGAGACAGTGAAAGTGAGCCTAAAGTGGGCAGCATGATCTGCTGAGGAAGCAAGTAGAGTGACCAAGGATGCATTGATTCAGCACATTTCCTAGTCAGCCTCCACTAGCAGGTATCTGTGGCACTCTGTACCTCCAAGCAGCATTCTGGAACCCCCATATTCTCCACTGCCAAATAATTAAGATATGTTTCATACAAAATGTGCCCTGTGAAGGATCATTTTAAAAGTCTTGATCTGTTGAACAATAATATCCTGTTGGATTGTATTTGCTATCCTTGTATATGAAGTTATAAAGTTTTGCTACATGCGTGTTACTGAAATATGTTGTGAGGTTGGGAACACCCACAACCAGCCTTTCAAGTAAAACAGTGGGGTAGCCAGACAGCATTAATGGCTCATCAACACCCATCAAAGAAAAATTCCACTATCTCAGGAACTGTGTACAATAGAGACTTCTCAGCAAGAGCATATATACAATGGAGACTACTTGACCCACATCATAGCAAAAGATCTTTCCAGCAAGCTAGAAGAAACTATAAAAGAGGGTAAGTGACATCATGACTTGGCCTCACTCCCAACTCAACTCAACACCTGGAAACACATTTGGAGGGACAAAGACTCTGAACTGGGGAGAGTGGTCCCCAGCTGGAAAAGAGTCCCAGCCTGTGTACCAAGAAACTGTATCATTATTTGCTTGGTTCAAATCCTGTTTAGTTTATAGAACTCAGACTGAGAATTTACTTTTATTTCTTAGGTAATTATCTTTGATCTCTATGCTTGGTACTTATAATCACTTAAAATCTGTCTTCATGTAGTTAATAAATCTGTTTTATATTTTACCTAAAACAGTATGTTTGAGAAATCTCAGGTCAGTTTACAAAGGCTAATGTGTGTCCTCTCCACATGAGGGAGGGGCAGACTTGGTAATGAACTTACACTGGTCAGTCTTCTCACCAGGGCAAGATAGTACAGTTCTGGGGGGCAAGATTGAGGAGCTGGGGGGAATTGGTTGGAGCCTCTTTATTGTCGATTCATGAGTGGCTGGGGAAAGCATTCAGCTAACTCAGTTGAGTGTGTCCCTGGCTGTGGATGTCTGTGTAAGTGCAGCACCTGTCAAAGGGTTGTAGCTTGGCAACAGCATCAATGTGAGGGCTCGTCCAGATTGGTGGGACAGAGGGCTCAGTGGTCTCACAGTCCAGGCTGCACCCCAGGAGCTCCGTCACAGTATCTTACTGAATCTTCTGCAGAAATTAAAAGCTGTCCTCCCCCAGCAGAAGCTCTGAAGGAGGGAAGGAAGCCTCATGTGCTCATGTGAATTCTTCCTAGGCCGACAGAAAATCAGACTGGCACAAGGAGGTGAAATGTACATGCCTCTGCACCATCACAGGGTTTGAGTCAGTCATGCTAGCTACCATTGTCCTCAAGGCAGCCTTCAGGCCCCTCTGACTTATCCTGGGGAGTTAGCGTGGCACACAGCTAGCCCAGCATCACAGGAATATAAAGACAGTCACATCTACAGATAAAGTCACATTAGCACCTTTTCTCTCTCTCATCATTCCTGATTTTCACTTAGGGCTCTCTGGCTGAAGTTGAGGATCTGAACCTTTAAATCCATATTCCACTCGGAAGTGTTTAAGGTCTAATCTAAACCTGTTGATGTCAATGGAAAGATTCCTATTGACTTCAGTGGGTGTAGTGGGGCAGTTACCCCGCTCCTGGGAAAAAAAGGTAGGTTGATTGGGTGTGGTCACAGCTGTGGCTGCTTCCCCAATCAGGCCACACCTGGCCCTGTTATAAGGGCTCAGGGAGGAGCTGGATCAGTTTCATTCCAGCCTTAGAGCGGGAAGGATCAGCTGTCTGAGAGCACAAGGGTACCGGAAGCAGAGCAGAGCAGTGCTGGGGAAGGGCAAAAGGAGCTGGGGAGCTCCAGCCTGGCAACTCCCCAAGCTGAGGCCTTGTTAAAGGCCTAAGGAGGTACTGCGGCTGCGGAGGTGCAGCCCAGGGATAGGCAGAGGCAGCTGGTCCAAGCCCCTGGCCGGTGATGAGTGGCTATTACAGACTGCAGTTTGCCCCAGAGAACAAGGGCTAGATAACAATGGGCAGTAGCCACTGCAGCAAGGGGGGCATTGAGGGTTGGGGGTTCCCCTAGGAGGGGAGACCCAGAGTGTGGGGGCTGCCATAAGGCAGCATCCCAAAGAAAGGGGGCACTGGGGTCTGGGAGAGACATGCCTGTGGCAGGTGAGACACTGGCCAGGAGGGGGCGCTCTGAGTGCTGGAATTGAGCTAATTCCCGGATGACCAGCAGGAGGCACCACAGCGGTGAGTCTGCGGTCTGCTACAGTGGGCTTTTGATCAAGCCCCTACTCTTTATTCCCCTTTCCTAATCCCAAAAGAATCATACACCAATTCTCTTGTCATTTTAACATATTTAAATGGTGTTTCTTTCATAACTGATCTTAGAGAAAATAGCATTTTATGTATTAAAGAGTCTCAAACCCACATGCAGTATTATTTGCCTGTAAAATGTGTCAATAAGATAGACAGTGGAAGATGGGAAATTATTCACTTTTGATGATTCATAGCCTCCTGCATATCCAAGTACCATATACCAGCTACCATTGACACATACTGCATTGTTCTACATGTAAACAAACGCTTTTATTAAAACCATAGCCAAAGGTAATCTTAGTTATTTAAGCAAACACTGCTGTGATGGAAGTTATCTATCTTTCTAGCTCCATATTGCAATGTGAACTGAATTGCTTTAGGCATGAAGCTGATCTTCACATCTGTGAACAGGACAAATATTTGTTTTTTGTTTTTTCTTGTGGATCACTACTGCAATTTTCAATACAAATGTTGTTAGGAAAAACTACAGTATGAATGTTTTCTGTTTACAGTACAAATAACTCCATGGGGGAAAAAAAGAATAGTGTAAGACACCTCTTACAGGATAGAGTAGACTATGATTTGATGATGATGATGATTTGTATTCAGATAGCACTTAGGGTACATCTACTCTGGAATAAAACACCCCTGACATGGCTAAGGCTGGCCCATGTCAGTTGACTTGGGGTCAGGCTGCAGGGCTAATAACTGCAGTGTAGAAGTTCGGGCTGGGGCTGGAGTCTGGGCTTTGGGACCCTCCCATCAGCTGGATCCCAGAGCTTGGGCACCAGTCTGAGTCTGAATGCCATTTTACAGCCCCACCATCCAAAATCCATGAGCCCAAGCCAGCTGATGCAAGTGTTTAATTGCTTTGTAGATGTACTCTTAGAGGCCTTACCTAAGATTGGTGGCCTATTCAGGTAGGTGCTAGATGGACTGTACCCTGAAAGCTGTAGCCAATTACTTCATTTTATCATTGTTATTGTGTGATGTTATGACCAACTAACATGTTATGTCATATATAATCATTGTATGCTAAACAGATTTGAGTTGTAAAGATTATAGAAGTATAAGATTGCTCACTAGTCAGAAGGAATAAGTAAGCATTAGGTATTTAAGTAAGTAAGGCTGAAACGCAAGGCCTACAGGCTGAGGCTTGTAAAATGTCAGCTTAGCTATAGTAGGCCATAGGCTTAAGAAATGCTTGACATAAGGAAATGACCAAAGAATGACCCTGTGCTACAAGATGGTGGGAAAAGATCTGCCAGGGGGTGGTATTGTGAAAAATTAACAGAGTAATTTTGACTACAAGATGCCCTGTAGTCACATTTTTCTAGCATATGCACAGATTGTTGGGCTCTGAAATTGGGTAAAATTAGTTCCCTTTGGGAAAAGTCCAGCACGAACCATCCCTCTGCTGATGATCATTTGGCAAGTCAGCCATCAGACCTTAAAAATATTATTAAGGATGTGAGTATAACTATATTGTAATCTGTGTATAGGTCTTTATAGAATTTCTATATGCTTATGTAATCATAACCTTAATTGTAACATTAATAACATTGATAAAACAAACTATACATTGTACTTGTAAATGTCTGTGTGGTCACTATCCTGGGTCTTTGTGTTCCTAGAGGCACTAAATCTGAAGCAAGTAGCAGAGGTGACTTTCACTCTGAGCTTGAAACTGTAGCTGAACACATGGTGCTGTAATATAAAATTACTAAATTCACTTTAAATAAAATAAAAGGCTACAAGTCTTAGAATCTAAATGGACAAGAAAATTCAGTATCCAAATGGTATTCTCCTATCTTGCAGATGGAGACCTGAGACATAGAGAGATCAAGTGATTTGCCCAAGGTCACACAGGAAATTTGTGGCAGAGCTAGAATTTTTATCTATGACTCCTGAGTCCTATTTGAGCACTTTAAACACAAGGCCCTCCTTCCTCTTTTCACATATCTTTAATACTGATATTATCCCTAAATATTTAGTGCTAGTGGCACAATAGGCAAAATTTGGCCACAATTGTGGTTCACACAGTTTTGGGTAGTGAATCTTGTTTTATTGAAAAGGAGAATGCTGGCCAAGGCACACAACCCATTGCCTGTGGAGCAATGTAAACCAAGATTTTTGTCTACTCTGCAGCTGAAGTGAGACTCCCAGCTTGGCTGGACACATCTGTGCTAGCGGGGCTCAAGTTAGTGCTCTAAAAATATCAATGTTGACATTCCTGCTCAGGCTGGAGCTCATACTCTGAAGCGTAGGGGGTTGAGTGGGCTTGAGAACCCAAGTTCTGCCAAAGCCCCAGCATCCACATTGCTATTTTTAATATGCTAGCCGGCTCTAGGCACCAGCAAACCAAGCATGTGCTTGGGATGGCTCAATTTCAGAGGTGGCATTCCAGACACCTTTTTTGTGCTGTTTTTTTTTTGTTTTGTTTGTTTTTTGCTTCCGCAGTTGCACTCCCGGAGGTTTGTGGGTGTTTTTTTTTTGTTTGTTTCTTTGTTTTGTTTGTTTTTGCTTGGGGCAGCAAAAAACCTAGAGCCGGCCCTGGCTAACTCGAGCCTGCTAGCACAAGTCTGTCTACCCACACTGGGAGATTTGCTCTCAACTGTAGTGTAGACGTTCCTCAGTTGGGCAAGCTGAAAGCAAATGCTGCAGATAGGTCCTTGATTTCAGCAGCAGTCTAGTGCAGCAAACTGAAAATTCTATGGCACACCACTATTTACCTCTCTCCCTGCTGAAAACCAGCCATTTATTCCTACTCTTTGTTTCCTATCTTTTAATCAGTTATCAGTCCATGAGAGGACCTTCCCTCTTATCCCATAGCAGCTTACTTTGCTTAAGAGCCTTTGGTGAGGGACCTTGTCAAAGGCTTTCTGAAAATCTAAGTTCACTATATGTGCTGGATCCCCATTGTCCACATGCTTGTTGACCCCTCTGAAAGAATTCTAGTAGATTGCAGAAGCATGATTTCCCTTTACAAAAACCATGTTGACTCTTCCCCAACAAATTATGTTTATCTCTGTATCTGATAATTTTGTTCTTTACTCTAGTTTCAACCAGTTTGCCCGGTACTGGTCAGGCTTATTGGCCTGTAATTGCCAGGATCACCTCTGGAACCTTTTTTAAAAATTGGTGTCACATGGGCTATCCTCCAGACCAGTGGTTCTCAAACTTGTTCTGCCTCTTGTGCAGGGAAAGCCCCTGGTGGGCCGGCCCGGTTGGTATACTTGCCATGTCTGCAGGTTCGGCCAATCGCAGCTCCCAGTGGCTGCAGTTCACTGCTCCACGCCAATGGGAGCTGCTGGAAGTGGCGGCCCGCAGGTACTGGGAGCCGCGATCGGCCGAACCTGCGGATGCGGCAGGTACACAAACCAGCCCGGCCCACCAGGGGCTTTCCCTGCACAAGCAGCGGAACAAGTTTGGGAACTACTGCTCCAGACACTTGGTACACTGCAAGATGAACAACAAAGCTGTTCTTTAACCATGATGGCTAGACACACATTCTGTTAAAAATGAACGTTACCACAACACTGCAGTGAGGGTGGATTCTATATGTGGAATAGCTGGGTTTTGACCATGGTGAGTCAAGTTTAAGGTATAACCGCTAATAAAGTATCTGGACTTGTCATTGAATAAATGATCTAAACCAAGTTTGAAAGTAAAGGAGGCATCTCTTTAAACATAATATAATGAGCCCTGACTTTTAAGATATTTTCAGACTTGATGATGAGTGAAATCTCCAAGGAGGTCATTTATATATTAATAACATTACTCTGTCCATGTTTCAAGAGACAGAACTGAGCCCATTATTCTTCCACTGATCCGTATGAAGGTTGGGTAGAATATTTTCATTAGTAAAGTGCTGCAGGCCATGTCATCATCCTCTTTCCACAGCTAAACTGCAATGCAAGTACATGACATGAAAGGGAATGCATTTCAGAAAGGTCTGCAATTGCCAAAGAGGTGAAAGGGATGCCACTAATATTCACAACACCAGCTTTAGCAGCAAAAGCATATTGGCATTCCATTTAATTATACAGCTGAGCAGCTGGCTTTCTTGTCATCAGTCCAGAGAAGAGCAATCCTGGACAAGCAAGCTCAGTTTGTGCCTGTATTAGTTCAATAATGAATGGTTTTATAGATGTCATGGAAGATCATTGAAATACGGGGAACTGTGAAGTCAACTGTGGCTGAACCAAAGAATCATGCTTCTTTGGTTGTTATATATATTTGATGGTTATATTAATTCTCTTAATAATAAACAAATAGGAAAATGTACCAGATTATACTGCTGCCATTTTCATTTACATTTCAGGGGATGAGGAGGAAGTTTAAGAAGATGATTTAGTAAACAGTGGTATATATTTTTTCCTTTCTCACCCAGTTTGATCATTCTCCCCATTCCTTCCCCCCACTTTGGTAATCTCAAAAAATATCAAACTGCTGCTGACTGGACAGCTAATAAACACTGAGTCAAATTCATACTTAAGGTCAGAGAACTTGGAAATGGTTCTCTCTTATCCCTGAGCTTAGTATGGGTGTCACCTGCATGCTATGCCATACGATTGCTCTTTGGAACAGGGACCACCCCTTGCTGTATTTGTACAATGCTTAGATCAATAAGCTCCTGATAGTTGACTGGGGCTCCCAGGAGTTCCATAATACATTAATTAATAAGTGACAGTGCATAGAAGTGGGGAAAATATCTACCAATCTTACTGAAGGTCCAGCCCCAGTCCACCATATTTGGGTAAACAGACCCCCAAACTTTGGAGGTGTAAAAGACCCAAATTTTGGCCCCTCATTTTTATAATGAACTAATCCAGAATTCCACAATCTGAACACCCCTGAATGCTGGAGTGTTTGTTTCTAAGCCTCTATGATGGGACACTCTACTCACCGCTGGATGGCACCACCTCCTGGTCACTCCAGGGTTTAGCTCTACACAGCTGACACCCCTTCCTTCAGTGGCACTCCATCTCTCTCTTTCTCTCAATCTGCAGCCTGGGGGGTTAATTGGCCCACCTGACCACCTTAACTCCTTCAAGTCTTTGTAGGTGGACACCACATCACAGCCTCCATTCCACAAGGAAGTGGGAAAATCTGTGCATGCGTGAATCAGGGGCTTAAGGGTACTGTATCATTCCATTATTTTTTGTATATATGTTGAATATAGTATCCAAAACTGCATATTTTAGATTGTGCTTCATTGTTATAAACTTACTCATATTCAGAACATCTGTTAGTGTACAGGGCCATTGGGTATTTTATTGTAGCACACGGGTGGGCAACTATGGCTCGCAGGCCACATCCAGCCCATGGGACCCTCCTGCCCTGCCCCTGAGCTCCCGGCTGGGGAGGCTAGCCCCCAGCCCCTCCCCTGCTGCTCCTCCTCCCCTGCAGCCTCAGCTCACTGCGCTGCCGGCACCATAGGCGTGTGCAGCACATTTCATTAGGGTGTGCACCCAGGGAATTTTTTTTTTAAAGGCGAACATTTATTGATTACTCAATCATAAAGGCCATTATTTTTATTCATCAAACTAAAGAAACTAAAATTAAACTAAACTTATTTTTTTTAAATTAACAACTAAACTTTACTTAAAAAATTAGACACAAAATACCAAATTTTTGCTGTAGTGATAACCAGGTGTATACAAAGATACAGTCAATTTTCATGATCTTTATCTTTAACCAGATAATGAGCTAACCCAAATTAATCAAAACAGATTAAGGTTTCTTCATCTTCCTATGCTAGAGAATGAGACGTCACTCACCAGGTGTTATGGACTTAAATTTCTCAATCACATCATTGTAATTAACTGACAAAGCCAATTCTTGTTCAATGTACAAAATCATGAGTGAGTCGAGGCACCTTTGGGACTTTGTACTTCTTTGTTTTTTACATGTGCTAGTTTTGAAAAGGCTCTTTCACATGAATAGCTTGTAACAGGTAAGACTGCAGAGCATTGAACAGAGTTGTAAAAGGCCTGGAACATGGACGACCAATCCCATTCCTTTAGCCAACCAAGCCACTCTCTGGTGGTGTTCGTAGTGCTACCTTTAGGAACAGATCCATCATAACCCGAAGCAACCCGACTTCAGCTTCCAACTCATCCAAGGACACTTTAAATTTATTGGCAATGATTCTCATATCATCCGTGCCAATGTCTAAGCTCAGCAGTTTTCCCATTACAGTCACAGTTTTACAAGTCTCCTGTTCAAAGTGCTGGTCAATGCCAGTAATAATCGAGTCTAGGAGTAGCTAAAATGAAGTTATTCTCTCCTGCTCCTCTTTTGTATCAAAGTGATGCTGGGACTCAAACGCATCATCAATACGAGTGGACATTTTTCTCTTCTTAACTGAGGGAATCGATAGATCATTTCCTACACACATTTTCACACTGTCGTTGAAAATAGATTGAAAATATTCTGGGCCACTTTTCATCGCAGCCAAAGAGTTATGCAAGCTTTTCACCCTGTCATTGCAGTAAGTAAATTGAAATCTCGAGCTTGAAGAGCCTTACTCACTTTTACCACCATCTGGAGAATAGGGTGCACCATGTGAAGGGCAAAGATGAACTTGAATGAATTTAGTTCATGGATAAGGCCCCTAGCTTTTATTTTAGCATCAGCAAGGTGAGTTGTTTCGATACTCTCTTGTAAAGCTTGTAAAATGATGGAGTAATTTTGTTTTACAGTAGTCACTGCTTCTGCTGTGCATGCCCATCTTGTGTTTGATCGTGACTTCAAAGAGATCCTACTTCTTGTGAAATCTTCTGCATTACTGCATGTCACACAGGACTCCCCTCCATGAAGGCATAAGGAGTCTGAATAACACCAAAAAAAATCAAAGACGGTTCTGTTTTGTTTATTTGAAGTGCATGCATCTACTAGGATGAGGTTCAAACAATGCGCATAGCAGTATATATAGAGTATTTCACTGTTTCTTTCTTTACATTTCATTTGAACTCCTGCAGTACATCCAGACATAGTAGATGCGCCATCAAAACAGACAGACATCACTGATGACCAGTCAATTTTAAGAATGCCAAGAACGTCATTTAACTGATCAAAAATAGACTGAGCATCAACTGTTAATAGTCTCTGAACAGACATAAAATGTTCAACTGGACTATGTTTTTTAATGTCAAAATACCACACCACAATGGACATCTGTTCATGCTGTCCACAGTGAGTAGCGTCATCGGCAATTATTGAGACCATTTTTCCATTTAGTGAAGACACAATCTTTTGTTGCACAACATTGTGCAAGGCCACAATTAAATCATTTTGGATGTGATTACTCAGATAGGTAGCATTTCAAGGAGATTGTGGCACATGCTTTTCCATTACAGGATCATATTTTTGGAGCATATTGACAAGATTTTAAAAATAAACCTTTCTCAAAACTGTCAGCTTTTTCATTGTGACCCCTTGAATGGTCTCCCACCTTTTGCCAAACACAGAACAATGTCAATCAGTCTCTCCATTACACTTTGGTTATGGCACCGTTCTTGTTTAAACAGATAAGCCTGCTTGCCCTCATCCAACAATACATCAGTACGTTTCCCTTCATTAAAACTTTACCATGAAGAACAGCTCAACACATGAGTTTTTGACAGTTGGTGGTTTTTAAAACATTCGTTAGCCCTATGCCAGGTTCTGAATCCCTTATCAATAAGTGTTGGATCAGTGTGACCTTTGTTTGGTGCATCATTAGAGGAGAGGAAATGGCAGTAAAAGCAAAATGCTGCATCCTTTGATGGGCTATATTCTAACTACCTATACTTTTCATGCCAATAGGAGTGAAAACTTTTTTGTTTATTCCCTATTTTACTTCTAGGAAACATGCTCACTCTAGGCTGATAAGGACCGCTAGGTAATCGAGACCGGCATTCTAATCTATTTATTGGAATATCACAGACCAGGTCATCAGATGGAATGTTTGATGGCTTTGAATAGGAACTACACTGACCTGAACTAAGAGACAAAGTCTATTTCTGTTGGTCATTACTCAGTTTATTGCACGCACTGGAACTGGTGGCGACATTATCTTCATGTAAGTTCTTAACCGAGGAGTCCGAGGTATTTGCACTACTATCAGCACATTCATTATAATTCAGTTTGTCTGCTCCTTTTCTTATCTTAACAACGAACTGATCCATATTTTAAAATTAAAAGGGGGTATCATACAATTGAATTAAAACTTAAAGCCATGAGCTTGTTATGCTATTTCAGTAGAGTACATGCAACAAAGATTACAAACACTGTAGATCCTGTGCTGTGCAAGCCTGACACGGCCACTTGTATAGGTCAAAGAATTTTCTAGGATAGTAGTTGGAGGGGGAGGGGAGGACCAACGGTAATATGGTGCCGCAGAAGTGGGGACAAATGCTGTGAGCGAATGTGGGCTTTCTATACATTTCTACAACACCTGTATTATGCAATTTTGCACTTATTGCATAATACAACAATCCATACTTTAAAACTAAAAGAGCGTATCATGCAATTAAATTAAAATGCAAAGCACTTTTTTTTGAGACATTAGGGCAGGGATGTCATAAACAGATAGCTAAGGGTTAATGTCTCTTTCACCTGGAAAGAAGTAACCTGAAACACCTGACCAGAAGACCAATCAGGAAACAAGACTTTTTCAAATCTGGGTGGAGGGAAGTTTGTGTGTGAGTCCTTTGTTCTTGGTCTTGTGCCTATCTCTCTCTTGGCTATGAGAGGATCTCTGTTTCCTGCCTTTCTAATCTCCTGTTTCCCAGTTGTAAGTACAAAAGATCAGATAGGGATTTTTATGTTTTTTTGTATTTATATGTGTGTAGTTGCTGGAGTGTTTTGAATTGTATTCTTTTTGAATAAGGCTGTTTATTCATATTTCTTTTAAGAAATTGACCCTGTATTTGTCACCTTAATACAGAGAGACCATTTTTATGTATTTTTTCTTTCTTTTTATATAAAGCTTTCTTTTTAAGACCTGTTGGAGTTTTTCTTTAGTGGGGAACTCCAGGGAATTGAGTCTGTGCTCACCAGGGAATTGGTGGGAGGAAGAAGTCAGGGGGAAATCTGGGTGTGTTAGTTTTATTAGCCTGACTTTGCATACCCTCTGGGTGAAGAGGGAAGTACTTCTGTTTCCAGGACTGGAAATAGAGAGGGTGGAATCCCTCTGTTTAGATTCATGGAGCTTGCTTCTGTGTATCTCTCCAGGAACACCTGGAGGGGGGGAAGGGAAAAAGGTTTATTTCCCTTTGTTGTGAGACTCAAGGGATTTGGGTCTTGGGGTCCCCAGGGAAGGTTTTTGGGGGGACCAGAGTGCCCCAAAACACTCTAATTTTTTGGGTGGTGGCAGCTTTACCAGGTCCAAGCTGGTAACTAAGCTTGGAGGTTTTCATGCTAACCCCCATATTTTGGACGCTAAGGTCCAAATCTGGGAATAGGTTATGACAAGGGATGGGCAACCTTTTTGGGCCGAGGGCCACATCGGGGTGGGGAAATTGTATGCAGGGCCGGGGCAAGGGGTTGGGGTGCAGGAGGGAGTGTGGGGTGTGGGAGGGGGTATGGTGTGCAGGAATGGGCTCATGGCAAGGAATTGGGGCAGAGGAGGGGTGTAGAGTGTATGAGGGGGCTCAGGGAAGGGGGCTGGGGTGTAGGAGGGTTGCAAGGTGCAGGGCAGGGGTCTCAGGGCAGGGGTTTGGGATGCATGAGGGGTGCGGGTGGGGCAGGGGGCTCAGGACAGGGAGTTGGGGTGCAAGAGGGGCGTAAGGTGCAGGCTCAGGGTAGGGAGTTGGTGGGGGCAGGTTGTAGGAGGGGTTTGGACTGAGCCCAGGTAGTCCTGCCCCTCCAGCCCTGCAGAGCATGCTCCAGCTGGAGAAGGGGTTGAAAAAGAAGCAACCCAGCTCAGAAGGAAAGGCTGGGGAGGAGGACAGACCATCTCTGAAGGCTCCTGACAAAGGCTCTGAAGAAGCCTCCCTGAGAAGATAAGACTATATTTTGAGCCAGGTTCAGGCTGACCATTTGTTTGCCTTTTCTTTTTCTTTTCACCTTATCTTGGACAGGAAACTGGGAGAAAAACTAGCAATAGCAAGTGACCCAGGGAGAGTAACTCAGAGAACACCTGCAGGGGCCAGACACTGTTGACTCTTCTAGAGTTCCCCTAAAACTGCCCCTACAACCAGGGGATCAAAGCCACATGCCTATCTTACCACACCTCTGCTTAAAGGAGGACTGGTACTGGAAGGGGCTCTAGGTGCACTAACCCCTAGGCCACCTAGTCCACCAGGGACTCTATTACATGTGCATAATGTTATGTTTTCACATGCCCGTGTCTGCACCCAAACTAAGCATGCTGGAGTTGATGGTAGCGAGCTAAATATCCCAGCAGAAAATGCTGGACTGTTCAATAGGTTTTCACATTTTGATTTGAGACTGATAGGTTTTTCAGGTTTGGGGCAAACTTGAAAGGACACAGTACTAGGGCAGGTTACCTTTTGGGTCTATCAGCAGCATGCACAACTTCATCAAAGACTTAGTTTTTACTGAAATGTCCAAAACTGTGTCACACTTCCTGCTGTTTTCAAAAAGCTTAAAACTTCAACCATGCTTCCTTGATAACATATTTGCCTCTGACTTCATCTCTCACAGATACCCAATGAAGTTCATGTTTGAGTTAATACATTCAGAGGACAGCATATGCTAAACATGTCAAAGAAATGGAAGGCAATTTTGCATGCCGAGCATGGTTTTGTTTTAACTTCAAAGTTATTCTCAAAACTACTTGATTATTTAGTGCTTTTGTTCCCTCAAACAGAGTCTCAAAAATTCAAGCTGAATCTGCCTATTAGTCAGTTTCACCATCAGTAGACTTGAGATAAAAGTTCTGAAACACTTTTAAAACCACTTTGAGATCCTTGGATGCTAAGCACTATATAAATGTCAGGTATATTAGTATTTAGAAAGCTGTCTGACATTTGAAGTTCTTCTCCTCTCTCATAGACTTTCCCATGAAAAAAAATATTTTCCTTGTATATTCCAGTGCTGCTGATAGGTGAGATTAGGTAACAGGGAGACTCATTTGTCAGGCATTTTGGTGGTCAAAAAATTAGACAGAGAGAGTACTTCCATTTGAACTACAAGTAAGCCAGTCCATGGGTCATCGTAAACTTTTAACTAGAATTGATCAGGGAAACTTTTTAGAAAATGTTTTTTTCATCAGAAAATGTCATTCATTGAAATCAAAACTTTTTGTGGAAAATGGTTAATTTGGATAAATTTCCTGTTTCAAATTAAAAACGAAAAAGTTTTGAAATTGTTGAAATACTCCATTTTGATATTTTGGAAACAAAGTTTCATTTTTCATTTCAAAATTACTTTTTTGTATAGAAATTTAAATTAATTTTCAGTTTTTTTAAAAAAATGCTAATAAAAGGTGAAAATAGAAATGAAACATTTTGAAATTATCAAAATAAACCATTTTAATATACCAAAAATGAGGGGAAATGGTTTTTTAGTTCATGAAACTTTTCAGGAATTTTATCAATTTGGGACGAAAGGCATTTCAGAATCTTGAAAATTCTTACAGGATGGGAAATCCATTTCCTGCTCTGCTCTATTTTTAATCAATGTCAGGATACCTACAGCTTTTATACAGGGGATTGTTTGTAATTTGAAATAAAAATAAATAAATACATAATATTCCAAGCTTCAGTAACCTAAAAAAAATCTCTTTGTTAAACAACGTAATAGACATTTAATGGAAAAAGTTGGATGCATAATGGACAGAAAGCTATTCTTATTTCACAACCCCATTTTATTATTTCAGCTAATAGGCAATATCATGATATAGTACCAAGAACAGCGATGCATGGAAACAAATGAAAAGAAGTACAGAAATTGTAGTTGTTACCATATGTGTTTGTAGAATGTGTGTGTGAGTGATAAGACAGACTTCACCTTCCTTTTACAGTTCACAAACTACCTAAAAGTTTGCTTAAGACAATGTCATATCCTGAAGGTGAAAAAACCCGAAGGAGAAATTTTTTTAAAATTAAAATACAACATTTAGGCTACAGCAGTCTTGGAAATAGATTCTATCCAAAGCTCTTTTAAAGTATATATCACCATGGAATTTAGGCTCCAATTCTCAACGTTACTAATTCTACTGCTTTATATACACCATCTCTGTGCATACATAAACCAATGGGAAAGTGGTAGCTAAGAGAACAACACTGGTTTTAAAAGCAATTACAAAATGAACTAGAAATGCAAGTGTATCCTGTACATTGGTTTAAGAACTATTACTACTCATGATGTGTCCAAATGTGAGAACTCTCACTTTATCCTTACTACTAAGTTGGACATCTAGGGTCTTATATGGAAATTATGTCCAGAATTCCTTAATGAGTTGCTTGCATTTTAGGTGGCCTTCTCTTTGCTCATCCATCACAGGTGCCAATATAATTCCCCTCTCATTGATCTTAACAACAAACAGAGACTCCACTGGGATTTAGGGAAACATTTTGAATGTTTTTTTCTTTTCTCTCCCTGGTCTTTATTCTTCCTCTTTCTTCTTCTAGACTCCGTAGTCACAAACATATTTATTCATTCATGTGTAAAGGTTAGTTTATTATTAGGTATCATAATTATTACACCTGGGTGAAGAGTAGCATAATTTTTCCACAAAATGGAGGTAGGCCGGCTGTTAGACACCTCAGGCCATGAGGGAATGTTCAGGAGGTAGCCTGCCTCTCTTCCCCTCCTTAAGGCCCCTTAAGCAA
The DNA here is from genome assembly GCF_007399415.2 of Gopherus evgoodei. Taxonomy (NCBI): domain Eukaryota; kingdom Metazoa; phylum Chordata; order Testudines; family Testudinidae; genus Gopherus; species Gopherus evgoodei. The sequence continues at coordinate 49,485,838 of NC_044323.1, forward strand.
TCCACAACGAAACTCTTCTAATTTCAGCTGTACCCCTCCCTGGGGCTGGATTTATTAAGCACAGAAAAATATTCAAAATAAAAGTTTTCAAATCCCCATAAAGTTTCAGCTTCCAGTCTTTCAGCTGATGGTCTCGCAGACTTCTTTGTTTGGAGCCATTGTCTCTGAAGACTGAGGGTTCCCTGCTGGATCCTACTCACTTCCAGAAGTCTCTATAACCACTTACTCCCTCAGCTAGTTCTATGAATTAACCCCTGTGCCCCAACCCAGGTGTGGCAGGCAGTGCTAATTGTAGGGCACTGGCCCACTCCAGGGTTCCAGCCCTTAAAGGACAGGCTGTCCCATTATGGTTACTAAGACCCAGTCCAACAATGCATTTAAGGACACGCTTAATGCTAAGCATGTGACTAGATCTATTAAAGTCAATCAAGTCATGCTTAAAGTTCAGTATGTGCTTACTCCCTTTGCTGAATCAAGTCCTAATTTGCCACCCTTATTTTGCCACTTACTTTGTCACAAAGTCCACAGACAGTTATTATAACCAACTTTGTTAGAAGAGTACAGACTAGAGAGTTAGGAAAGTTAAGATGTTCAAAATTGCCTAATCCAGTCATAAGCGATACAGCATTGCCACCTATTCTGAATCCTTTTAAATAAACTAAACATATTGTTATTTTAATGGTTTATTCAGCTCTTCTTGAAACCTTAAAATAATTGTTATAATCATCAATATTTCATAACAGGGAATTGTGATTCAGGACTTAAACTTGGGTTTCCTGCCTGGTTCTGAAAAACAGACTGTATAGAGGTCTTTCAATGTCTCAACCTGCAGTTAGCTCTTTATTTATGATACAAAAGAAACTGATTATATATTCTAGATAAAAATACATGGTAATTGCTCTTAATCTCTCCATAACATGTCTTTTCTAATAGCAGAGATACTGTGTAATTGTTACCAAATATAGCACAGGAGACAGAGCACTCAGTCAAATAAATGCCAGATAGAAAAGTCCTCTCAGTCAGGCTACCTGATAGGCCCACCTCCCCGCCAGTGCAAGATTGCACCTTACAGTGTATTTGTGTATGCTTGTGCAATCCCTTTTAAAATGATTGTAGTTATAGATTTTCTACTACTTTACCTAAAAGACTATTCCACAATCTAAAATACCTCACCAGCAGGAAATACTTTTTTCCATTTAGCCTTACATTTTTACTTGCCTACTTTCATTCCTTTACTCCTAGATATGCCTCCTTTGACCACCCTAGACAATCAGTCCGTCTTCCTCCTTGGTGATTATGACCCTTAGGTATTTGTGGACTGTTACCATGTTTCCCTTAGTCGTTGTTTGGTCAAGTAATACATCTTTAATCCTTCCTGAGTCAGTTCCTCATGTGTTTAAATGCTTTCTTGAAGCAAGAGCTGCTAAGAAATGACAAGGTCAACATGATCAGTAGGGTTTTTTGGCATCAGTCTTCACTGCAGAGGATGGGGCAGGGGAGGGGATGGTGGAAATCCCCACACCAGAAATCTCCATACCTGATCCCTTCTTTTTAGGTAACAAATTTGAGGACCTGTCCCAGACTGAGGTGTCAATAGAAGAAGTTTTGGAACAAATTGATAAATTAAACACTAATAAGTCACCAAGATCACATTGTAATCACCCACGAGTTCTGAAGAAAGTCAAATGTGAAATTGCAGAACTACTAACTAAGGAAGGTAACATATCACTTAAATCATCCTGTGTATCAGATAGATGGTGGATAGTTAATACAACACTGATTTTTTTTAAAAGACTCCAGAGGTGATCTTGGCAATTGCAGACCAATAAGCCCAACTTCAAGGCAGATTGGTTGAAGCCGTAGTAAAGAACAGAATTATTAGACACATAGATGAACTTAGTAGGTTGGGGAAGATCAATAGAGCTTTTGTAAAAGAAAATCAGGCCTCACTAATCTATTAGAATTATTTGAGGGTACCATATAAGCATGTGGATGAGGGTGAGTCAGTGGGAATAATGTACTTTGATTTTCAAAAGTCCGTTGACAAGGTCCCATACCAAAGATTTTTAAGCAAAGTAAACAGTCATGGGCTAAGAGGGAAAGTTGTCTCATGGATCAGTAACTGGTTAAAAGATAGGAAACAAAGGGTAGGAATGAATGGTCAGTTTCACAGTGGAGAGAGATAAATAGCGGGGTTCCCCAGGGGTCTATACTGGAACCAGTACTATTTAACATATTCATAAATGATCTGGAAAGGGAGTTGAACAGTAGGGTGGCAAAATTTGCAGACAATACAAAATTACTAAGATAGTGAAGTCCAAAGCTGACTATGAGGAGTTACAAAAAGATCTCACAAAACTCGGTGACTGGGCAAAAAAATGGAAGCTGAAATTCAGTGTTGATAAGTGCAAAATACTTCACACTGGAAAACACAATTCCAACTATACATACAAAACAATGGGGCGTTAATGAGAGTTCTTGGAGTCATTGTGGCTAGTTCTCTGAAAACATCCCCTCAATAGGCAGCAGCAGCAGTCAAAAAAGATAACAATGTCAGAAATCATTAGGAAAGGAATAAATAATATAGCAGAAAATATCACAATGCTACTATATAAATCCATGGTACACTCATACCTTGAATACTGTGTGCAGTTCTGGTCACTCCATCTCAAAAGAGATATATTAGAATTGGAAAAGGTACAGAGATCAACAAAAAATGATTGGGGGATGGAATAGCTTCCGTACAAGGAGAGATTAAAAAGACTGGGACTGTTCATCCTAGAAATAGAGATGATTCAGGGAGGTCTATAAAATCATGACTGGTATGGAGAAAGTGAATAGGGAAGAGTTAGTTACCACTTCATATAATACAAGAATTAGGGAGTCACCCAATGAAATTAATAGGCAGCAAATGTAACACAAACATAAGGAAGTACTTCTTCACACAATACTGAGGGCACGGCTACACTTGCAGATGTAGAGCACTTTGAGTTAAACCAGCCTTTGCAGAGCACAGTAGGGAAAGCGCTACAGTCTGTCCACATTGACAGCTTCAAGTGCACTGGCGTGCCCACATTTACGGCACTTGCAGTGGCATTGGGAGCAGTGCATTATGGGCAGCTATCCCAGGATGCAAGTGACTGAAACATGCTTTTCAAATGGCGGGGGTGGTGTGGGGTGGAGTGTGAAAGGGAATGTGTTGTGTGTATGTGGGAGGAGAGAGAGTGGGGTTTGTGGGGGCTGAGAGCATGTCAGCATGCTGTCTTGTAAGTTCAGACAGCAGCAGACCTCCTCCTCCCCCTTGCCTCTCTCTCTCACACACACAGCATTCCACACTAATGGTTGCTTTGTCTCGGAGCAGATAAGCAACCGGCTGTCAAAAAGGGAGCTTTCAAAGGGCATATCTACATTCCTAGAGTGATTCAAAACAATGACAAAAATGGCCACTTAACTTAAGGGGATTATGGGATGTTTCCGGAGGCTGATCAAAGTGCAGTAATGCAACACCTCATCCACACTGACACCCGGGCGTTGTAGCCAAGGCGCAGCAAACATTATTCCTCTCGCCGAGGTGGAGTACCAGGAGCACTCTAGCTGTGGAGTCAGAGCACTCTACGTGCCTTGCCAGTGTGGACGGGGAGTGAGCCAATGTGCCCAGGGCTGCTTTAATGCTCACTAACTCAGCCAAGCCCACAGTCATGGAATTCATTGTCATGGGATGTTGTGAAGACCAAAAGTATAATGGGGTTCAAAAAAGAATTAGACAATTTCACAGAGGATAGGTCCATAAATGTCTGTTAGTCAAGATGGTCAGGGATGCAACCCCATGCTCCGGGTGTCCCTAAACCTCCAAATGCTGGAAGCTGGGGCTGGATGACAGGGGATGAATCACTTGAAATTGCCCTGTTCTGTTCATTCCCTCTGAAGCAGCTGGCACCAGCCACAGTGATAAGACAGGATATTGGGCTAGATGGATTTTTAGTCTGACCTCTGGCCATTCTTATGTTTTTAATAGTTGAATTTATTTTGGGATAACTTAAAATCCCAGAGGAGTCTGGAACCTCCCTGTTAATTCAGCTGCGTTATTGCTACAATTTCCAGTTAAAGCTAGAAAATGGGAAACTATTGAACTCAACAGAAAAATGTAGCTCCTCTTTAACTGCAATCATGCTCTTGTGTTATGATGCCAGATAATGCCTTCTGTTTCTTCCATCGGGGATGTCACATGTGATGTAAGAGTCTTCTCCCAGACTGCTTGTAAAAGAAGAAAACAATATGACCCATACACTCTCCAGAACACAGGGAATCAGATGGAGGGGCAGAGCCACCTGTACTGATTCCCTGTGCCTCCACACCAGCTCTGGATGACTGCTCATTCTTCCATTGTCTAGTAGTGCAACAATTGGAGTGTGTTGACCAGGCTCTATCGCAGATAAAGCTGGTTAAAAAATAGGGTTAAATTTTCATTCACTTTTTAACAATAATTTTATCCTATTTTCACAAAAAATTGCAAAGTTTTTTTTTCCCTCTGAAAAATTTGAGGCCATGTGCAACAAGATTGAAGTCACTATTCAGATTCAGCCCAAATAGAACCCTAAGAGGAAGCATCTGAGCAAATTTCTCCCTCGAAATCCTTGATTGCTCTACACTCCTCCTTTGAGGAAGTAATCGGGATGAATGGGATAAACCAGGCAAGGATAAGCACATTAACAGAATCTTAGGTTCTATAGGATCCAGGAACGAAAGGTCCTGATTACTGAGCTACAGAAGGTTGATGCTGCCACAACTTTCCCGGCAAAAGATACGGGAATCCCCTCAGAAGGGAAGTTCTATCCTAAGAACCCCACAGAAAGAAAAATAGAGGCCAATCTCAAAAAAACACTTTGACTCTTGCCTTTGAAGTATTTGTTACTAAGATTGCTGTACAAATTTTTAATTTAGAAATAATCATCTGGCCATGAGTGGGAACAGAGAGGGCATGGCCAGAGCACTGGCCCCAAAAAATTGATCTGCCTCAGCTGATCTGCCTGAGCTGCAAAGTGAGCAGAGCAGCCCAGACATCAAGAATTCTGGGAGCCATTGCTAGGATAGAAGAAATGATTAGTAAGAATTTTTCTGATTATTACTATATTACTTGTTATTGTCTTTCTCTCTCAATCCCATAAGGCCAGATATCAGCAGGAAGAAATAATAAAAGAGTATTGAAAAGGGAAATTGTTGCCACCCTGTATTTCCCATACTTTGAGCAACGATGAACATCCAAGCACACAGCAGCCATTGTTAAAAACTCGGTATTTGCCAAAAGGTACCAAATGATAGGTGCCTTTGATTAAATAGAACAGCTAGATCATGCAGTATTTTCTGATATCTAGAGTAGGAAACAACTGTGTTATTTTAGATTCCACAGTGTGGTAACTGTGAATAAATGCAGACTTTTTAACAACAGCCACTGAGAACACAAAGAAATGCCAATGATCAGGCACCCAAAATCACTAGTCATTCTGGACAATTTAGGTTTATACATTTGGTATAAAGAAGGTTGCACTTACAAGTCAAGAAATCTAAGTGTAACAGTAAAGTGGACGTTTGAGCAGGTTTCATGTAACACCGGTGAATGTGGAAAAGTGCAATAATTATATCATAGTCATAAAGCTGGGATAGCTAATAGTCATTCAAGAAACAGTAAAACGTTAGATTTATAATAAGCTCAGTACATTGGACAGCAAATTAAACAAATGAGAGCATTAGAGGCATAATCATGACATGGATTCTAATTAATTTATTGATACAAAATCTAGTAGACCACATCCTTCATGAACAGAAGCTTCATCTTCAGGCACACGCCACTCTGTCATTGAATATTTTCCTTGTGAAAAATATATTTGGTTTACTAGCACCACTAAGCAATCTTATCCAATTAATTACAGTACTCAAAACAATGTAATAAATTTGTCAAAAGCTAGACTGTAGTCTTCCAATAGGCTTAATTCATGTTTGATTTCATTAAAAGTAATAGAAACATCCACTGGCTGATAGGCTGGTTCCCTCATGCTGTTTACATTTTTAATCTCAGAACAATTAGACTGAAATATCTAATCTGTTTTTTATGTGTGGCTTAGGGAAACGACAAATCACACACTGGAAATCCCTCTATTTCAGAGGTTTAAAAAAATCCTTAAAGCAAAACAAATTAATTCATATATAAAGTCTTTTGCATATAATGGTGATAGACTAGAGAGATAGTTTAGTAATGGTTGGTCCTTCACCTTTGTGGAAAAATCATATAGAAATTAATAGAGGTGAAGCCAATAGGATTTTAAAGGGATTTAGACCCTGATCCTGCAAAACACTTAAGCATGTGATGTACATCAGTCATCCCATTGACTTAATAGAATTACTCACATGCTTCACTGTCTACACCGGCACTTTACAGTGCTGCAACTTCCTTGCTCAGGAGTGTGGAAAAAACACCCCCCTGAGCACAGCAAGTGTCAGCACTGTGAAGTGCCAGTGTAGATAGTGCACCAGAGCTGGGAGCCATGCTCCCAGCACTGGTAGCTACACCCCTTGTGGACGTGGGTTTTTAGAGTGCTGGGAGAACTCTGTCTCAGTGCTCTGACACGACTACACAAGCCACGTTAAAGCGCTGCTGCGGAAGCAATTTAGCATTGCCAGTGTAGACTAGCCCTTAAGTGATATGCTGGATCAAGACCCTAATAGGACTCAATATAAATTAGTTTGCAGCCCATAGAGTGAAATCTTGGCCTCACTGAAGTCCATAGGAGTTTTGCAATTTACTTCAGTGGGGCCAGGATTTCACATACAGAAGTTAAAAGAGAACTATCTTGTTTTAGCGTGTTTTAGAATTCTAAAATAGAGAATAATACCCTATTGAATTCTATAGCATGGCTTTGAATTACATCAGGAAATGATTTTCCCCTCCTTTAAATATTTTTTAGTTTAAAATTTTTTCCCATCTCAGATTGGAGCAAAAAGTCAAAATCAAGATGCAGAACTGATGTCAAAGTGCAGCTGTCTGTGTGTTCCCTGCTTCTCATGGCCTGCTTCTGGGAAAATCTCAGGAGACAGGCTTTTGTGAGGGCCCTTCTGCACCCATATGTCCTTGATGCAGGGTTGGTGTCAAGCACAGGTTTCTGTGATGTTCCTGCTGCAACCATTCTACGTCCTTGATGGCCAGTAGAATAATAGAATATCAGGGTTGGAAGGGACCTCAGGAGGTCATCTAGTCCAACACCCTGCTCAAAGCAGGACCAATCCCCAGGTAAATCATCCCAGCCAGGGCTTTGTCAAGCTTGACCTTAAAAACCTCTTCTGTGAAGTTGCTGCCTCATTAACTTCTACTTTGCTGCAGGGCTGGTGGTAGAGTCGAGGCTTCTGTGAAGTCCCTGACGCCTCATCTCTACACAGCTGAGATGTGGGCAGGGCAGAGGCTTCTGTCACATACCTGATTCACACATATACCTTATAGCAATTCTATCTATGGGTTTTCAATTTATATGTTTCACAAGTTTAGCAAAATTCACTCCAGAAGAAGCCATGAAAGTTTCGAGAGACTGGAAACTGTGGAGAAAGGATCACAGAATATATCTTCATACATAAAATCAGTCAATTGTGTCACTTTAATTATTGTAACAGCTGGGATCAAACAGGAATAGCTTTTTAAAAGTCTGGAGTATCTGATGTTCATCTGCTTTGAAGAAAAACATTGGCAATGATTCATAGACAACCCAGTGTACAGCAACAAAATTCTGAGGACAAAACTTTTAAACAAAAATAGACTGAAAAGATCCACACACACATTCTTATTGTACAAGAGGTGTGTGTGTGTGTGTGTGTGTGTGTGTGTGTGTGTGTGTGTGTGTGTGTGTGTGTGTGTGTGTGTAAAACAACAAGATACCCATAAAAGAGCTCTCGAATCCTAACAATTCATTAGACTTACAACTGCAAATGATAGAGAGACAAGGTGGGTGAAGTAATATCTTTTATTGAACCAACTTCTGTTGGTGAGAGAGACAAGTTTTCCAGCTTTACACAGAGCTTTTATTCAGGTCTGGGAAACTAACACAGACTGTCAGCTAAATACAAGGTGGAACTGATTGTTTGGCATAAGCAGGAGTGGAGGGAAGCAGCAGAGAGGGGTTGTCAGTGGGTTGTAAATTGTTGTAATAAGCCATAAATGCAGTGTCTCTATTCAGTCCATGATTTTTAGTGTCTGGCAAGTTATGAATTTTAGCTCCCAGGCTCGTCTTTTGAAAGTGTTATGCAGGTTTCCTTTGAGGATAAGTATTGATAGGTCAGCTATAGAGTGATCACTTTGTGAAAAGTGTTCACCCATGACCACCCAGCAGCAAAACACAAACAATCCCATACAAATAATGAATTAAATCAGCTAGTCAAAAATTCAAAGCAGCAAAACAGCCCCTCTAATCCCTCCCCTCCATAAGCATACTTTCAACCTTCCTCAGAAACCCTATCAAATAAATTCCTGTTGCAGTATGCCCACAGGTATTAAGTTTGGGCTATTTTGGACCAAAATATTGTTTTGACCATTACATTGTTATTGTTGGTTTATTACTGTAATTTTTTAATTGTTTTAAATCATTACAAATGGTGCAGTATTTACTGGTAAGGATACAATCTTAAGTATTTTAAAAGGAATTGAAAGATATCAGATTGACAGCACTAGAAAAGGCATCACTCCGTCTACAAAACAGATCAACAACAATGCAAGCTACTTCATACCACCACAGCACTCCAACCCAGAGCTGGGCAGGACAACTCTTAGAGGCGAGAAAGGAGATTTTTGTCCATGTCTAGTCAAATCTTGGCCTCTCTATTCAAACTGAGGCCTTGTGCACATATTTGTAGTTGAACTAACTGAAGAATGAACAATTCAGTGCATCCACACTAGATATGCTGAAGTGGTTTAAATTTTGCTCTGTGTCCACAACAGTAATTGCCTCAACCATTTTAGTTGCAACGCCTGCTGGGTACCTATCGCAGACTTCTCAGCTCTGCTCCCATTATGGGAGATTTCACATGATTACCAAAGTTTTATGGGACAGTAGTTGGGAGATTAGCTGAAGTGTTTCAACTTGTCTATAAATATATCGATACTTAGTAGGTTATACTGAAACAGTTCAGGTTTAACCATGTATTAACTCTGCCGAAAGGTAGTGGTCTTTTCTAAATGGTTATGAGACCATTTGAAACCGTTTGAAGACCATTTAAGGTACTTTGGTGAGTAGATGCTAAGTGTCCTACAAACATTCTAAAGGCTTTAACTGATTTAATTCCTCAAATGTGGATCAGGCGAAAAGGATACCATTTTGTGATGATTTTACTGATATTGAACCCAGTTCACCAGGAACTGCGAGGCAACCACTAACTCATATCACATGATCTACTATTCTGCAAATGATAATGTCAGTGACTTTTGATCACTGCTGCTGTGGGCTGGGTTCAAACATTTACTGTGTTACCAATTCACTGAGCCATTTAGTCCCCTAGGAATACAGTTTGAAGTTCAGTCATTTTTCATTCACATTCATGATATTGTTCTTTTCAGTAGCCTTGATTAACTGAACAATTTTACCTGATGAATCGTCACTTTGTGGAAAGCAGTTTTCTGTCAAAAGGAAATGAATTATATTCTTGGTGCCCAATAATAATTAAAGGTTAAAGAAGTTGATAATATTGATTGAGGTAATTTAATCACAGATATAAATGAATGAGAAATTAAAACTGTTCATTTCCGTACCAGATGTGCTTTGCCTACAAACTTATCTACAAAAACAAATTAACATGTAATCGGGCAAGAGCAGACAGTGTAACTTCTGCTCTCTCTGGCAGAGATCCTCAATGTTGGCGTCTTTATAGGGAATAGTAGAGTTACCAAGCCACATTTGGCTCTGTTACATGTATGTAAATCCATACTAATTGTAGGGGACCCAGGAAGACATTGTTACGGTTTAAGCTAGGGCTTGCGCTTTCTCAAGGAGAGGTTATTAGCGGACAGAAGTTGCTAGCAGCTGCTGCTTCTAACCAGTTAAAACTGCCTTGTGTGGGAAGCCTCGGTGTTTTGAGGAACTGCAGAAAGTCTGCAGAAAGTCCCTGGCCCGAGGCCAGGGGAGGCAGCCATTGCTGATGGAAAGTCCCTTATTGCATATGTAAAGGCTAGTTTGCATGCTATTAGCATGATGCTATAATTGCTAAGGGCTAGAGCTTGCGCATTGAACTTCGCACCTGACTGAGCTGTTCGGACGTTGGACTCCCCAAGCCAGTGGCAGCAACGCGTGGAGTTCCCGTTGCTTAACCTTCATTAAAGCCAATTAATTCACCTGTGTGTGTGGGCCTTGTCCTTGCAGAGCATCCAGGCACGCAACACTAACTTCACAAATTACACATGACTCATAGACTTTAAGGTCAGAAGGGACCATTATGATCATCTAGTCTGACCTCCTGCACAATGCAGGCCACAGAATCTCACCCACCCACTCCTGTAACGAACCCCTAACTTATGTCTGAGTTACTGAAGTCCTCAAATTGTGGTTTAAGGACCTCAAGGTGCAGAGAATCCTCCAGCAAGTGACCCGTGCCCCACGCTGCAGAGGAAGGTGAAAAACCTCCAGGGCCTCTGCCAATCTGCCCAGGAGGAAAATTCCTTCCCGACCCCAAATATGGCGATCAGTTAAACCCTGAGCATGTGGGCAAGACTCACCAGCCAGCACCCAGGAAAGAATTCTCTGTAGTAACTCAGATCCCACCCCATCCAACATCCCATCATTGACCATTGGGCATATTTATCTGCTAATAATCAAAGATCAATTATTTGCCAAAATTAGGCTATCGCATCCCCTCCATAAACTTATCAAGCTTAGTCTTGAAGCCAGATATGTCTTTTGCCCCCACTACTCCCCTTGAAAGGCTATTCCAGAACTTCACTCCTCTAATGGTTAGAAACCTTCATCTAATTTCAAGTCTAAACTTCCTAGTGTCCAGTTTATATCCATTTGTTCTTGTGTCCACATTGGTACTAAGCTTAAATAATTCCTCTCCCTCCCTGATATTTATTCTTCTGATATATTTGTAAAGATCAATCATATATCCCCTCAGCCTTCTTTCGGTTAGGCTAAACAAGCCTAGCTCTTTGAGTCTCCTTTCATAAGACAGGTTTTCCATTCCTCGGATCATCCTAGTAGCCCTTCTCTGTACCTGTTCCAGTTTGAATTCATCCTTCTTAAACATGGGAGATCAAATCTGCACACAATATTCCAGATGAGGTCTCACCAGTGCCTCGTATAATGGTACTAACACCTCCTTATCTTTACTGGAAATACCTCACCTGATGCATCCGAAGACCTCATTAGCTTTTTTAACGGCCATATCACATTGGCAGCTCTTAGTCATCCTGTGATCAACCAATACTCCGAGGTCTTTCTCTTCCTGTTACTTCCAACTGATGTATCCCCAATTTATAACCAAAATTCTTATTATTAATCCCTAAATGCATGACCTTGCACTTTTCACTATTAAATTTCATCCGATTACTATTACTCCAGTTTACAAGGTCATCCAGATATTTCTGTATGACATCTCAGTCCTTCTCTGTGTTAGCAATACCTCCCAGCTTTGTGTCATCCGCAAACTTTATTAGCACATTCCCATTTTTTGTGCCAGGGTCAGTAATAAAAAGATTAAATAAGATAGGTCCCAAAACCGATCCCTGAGGAACTCCACTAGTAATTTCCTTCCAGCCTGACAGGTCACCTTTCAGTATGACCCGTTGTAGTGTCCCCTTTAACCAGTTCCTTATCCACCTTTCAATTTTCATATTGATCCCCATCTTTTCCAATTTAACTAATAACTCCCCATGTGGAACCATATCAAATGCCTTACTGAAATTGAGGTAAATTAGGTCCACTGCATTTCCTTTGTCTAAAAAATCTGTTACCTTCTCAAAGAAGGAGATCAGGTTGGTTTGGCACGATCTATCTTTTGTAAAACCATGTTATATTTTGTCCTAATTACCATTGATCTCAATGTCCTTAACTACTTTCTCCTTCAAATTTTTTCCAAGACCTTGCATACTACAGATGTCAAACTAACAGGCCTATAGTTACTTGGATCACTTTTTCATCCTTTCTTAAAAACAGGAACTATGTTAGCAATTCTCCAGTCATACGGTACAACCCCTGAGTTTACTGATTCATTACAAATTCTTGCTAATGGGCTTGCAATTTCATGTGCCAGTTCCTTTAATATTCTTGGATGAAGATTATCTGGGCCCCCTGAATTAGTCCCATTAAGCAGTTCGAGCTTGGCTTCTACCTCGGATGTGATAATATCTACCTCCCTACCCTCATTCCCATTTGTCATCCTACCATTATCCCTAAGCTCCTCATTAGCCTCATTAAAGTCTGAGGAAAAGTATTTGTTTAGATATTGGGCCATGCATAGATTATCCTTAACCGCCACTCCATCCTCAGTGTTTAGAGGTCCCACTTCTTCTTTCTTTGTTTTCTTCTTATTTATATGGCTATAGGACCTTTTACTATTGGTTTTAATTCCTTTTGCAAGGTCCAACTCTAAATGGCTTTTGGCCTTTCTCACTTTATCCCTACATATTCTGACCTCAATAAGGTAGCTTTCCTTGCTATTCCCTCCCATCTTCCACTCCTTGTAGGCCTTCTGCTTTTTCTTAATCACCTCTCTGAGATGCTTGCTCATCCAGCTTGGTCTACAACTCCTGCCTATAAATTTTTCCTCTTTCTTGGGATGCAGGCATCTGATAGTTTCTGCAACTTTGACTTGAAGTAACTCCAGGCCTCCTCCACCTTTAGATCCACAAGTTCTTCAGTCCAATCCACTTCCCTAACTAATATCCTTAATTCTTTAAAGTTAGCCCTTTTGAAATAAAAAACCCTAGTCACAGATCTATTTTTGTTTATCCTTCCATCTAGTTTGAACTAAATTAGCTAATGATCACTCAAACCAAGGTTGTCCCCTACAATCATTTCTTCTATGAGGTCCTCACTACTCATCAAAACCAAATCTAAAATGGCATCCCCTCTTCTTGATTCTTCAACTACTTGGTGAAGGAATCCATCAGCTTCACATCCAGAAAAATCTGAGCTCTATTATTATTACTAGCACTTGTCCTCCAGTCTATATCTGGGAAGTTAAGACTCCCATGATTACACAATTCCCATTAGTGTTTACTTCATTTAAAACATTAAAGAGGTCTCTATCTATAACCAAATCGGATCCTGGCAGTCTGTAGCACACCCCAAGCACTATCTCAGGTAGTTTTCTACTTTCTCTAGTAGTTTTCTTTCCCAATGTGATTTTTTGCCCAGACAGACTCTGTCTTATCCTTCCATCATTTCTTATTTCTTTACAGTTAACCTCCTCATTGATGTACAATGCTACTCCACCACCTTTGCCTTTATTTCTGTCTTTCCTAAACAGCACATAGCCTTCAATACCTGTACTCCATTCATGACTACTATTCCACCATGTTTCTGTTATCCCTATAATATCTGGTTTCGCTTCTTGCACCAGTAGCTCTAGTTCCTCCATTTTGTTACCTAGGCTTCTCTCATTAGTGTACAAACATCTTAACTTTCGCCGTTTGGCTTCACTGTCATTTTCTACCCGATTAGCACAGATATTCTACCACCAGTATCACTTATTAGACTGGTATCTACACTACCCTTCCTCCTTATGTCCATTCTCCTGCCCACGCCTGTATCCTTTCTTATTTTGTTTTCTTCCCTCTCCATGTTAAAGTCTGATGTGGAGATTACCTGAACATCTTCCAACCATCTCCCCCAAATTCCTAATTTAAAGCTCTCTTAATCAGTTGTGCCAGCCTCCATCCTAGAAGTCTATTTCCCTCCTTATTCAGGTGAAGTCCATCCCAAGAGAACAGTCCTCTGTCTATGAATGCTTCCCAGTGGCCATATGTCCCAAAGCCCTCCTTATAGCACCACTGCCTGAGCCATCTGTTGATTGCTATAATTTTGTCACACCTTTGTTGCCCTTCTCTAGGAACAGGCAGAATCCCACTGAAGATCACCTAAGCCTCGGTTTCCTTAAGCGTCTTCCCCAGCCTGGCATAGTCTCCCTTGATACGTTCCAGCGAGAATCTAGCCGTATCATTCGTTCCCACATGAAGGACAATCAGCAGATTCTTTCCCACTTCCGTTAGGATCCTTTTCAGCCTCAGGTCCACATCCCGTATCTTAGCACCTGGCAGACAGCACACCCTTCTGTTCTCTGGATCAACTCTAGTTACAGGCCTGTCTATACTTCTCAGTAGAGAGTCCCCAATCACGTAGCCCTGCCTTTTCCTGGTGACAGTGTGATTCTCTGGTCTATCCCCTGTTCCCTCTGGCTGCAAGTCCTCTCGATTTCTATTGTCCCTTGCAATCCTCCACAACCCATCCCATATTCTCCTAGGGCTCATATTTGGTGGTGTCTCCACTGATCTTCCCCTCTTCCTATAGGACTAACTGCTCTTCTTCCTTGCCCTCTCACCTTCAGCGACCACCTGCTATGCCTCTTCTTCATTTTCCAACTCTGCAAACCAGTGCCTGAGCTCTATTTCTCCTTCACTGGCCCGTCTTTACCTCTGCCTGGTTCTCTCTTAGTCACATGCTTCCACCGTCCACTTTCCTCACCCAGCAGTCTCCCCTCAGAATCCTTTGGTCCCGCTTCCATCTGCAAGTCTGAGCTTTTCCCTTCAGCCTCCTCATGTCTCTGCTCCATCATCTGCTCGAACCCCCTTCTAAACTCAGCCAGAGTTTCCACCTGCATCTCCAATCCTCGGATCTTTTCTTCCATCAGCTCTATGAGGTGGCACTTCATGCAGATGAAACTCTCTTCAGGTACCTCCTCCAGGATCATGTACATGACACAGCTTCCACATCCAGTCATCCTCATTGTGTCTTCCACTGCTGCCTCTGTATCGGTCATAGCCTTCCCACCTAGAACCTGTTAGTCCAGGAAACACAAACCAAAGCAAACCACCGCCACCTACAGCAAAACAAACCCTCAACGGGCACCAGAACACAGGTAGAACACCACCCACTCCCTTCACTGGCCTGTCTATTCCTCTGCCTAGCTCTCTTAATCTCCCCCGCAAACTCCCTTTGCAAACTCCCACTGAAACTCTCCTGTTTACAGCTCTGTTTGCTGGCTTCTGTGCTGCTGCAGCTGTCTAGTTAGTACAGATTTATACAGGTGCAGCTGAGAGCAAAGTTTGTCCCATTGCTTGCTGGTTGCACTCTCACATCAGCTGTATTAATTATCCTGAAGTCATCCTTTCCGTTAATACTACTGTATAAGTGTCTATAACCCATAGCAAAGCTGTTGCACCCTGGGTGGAAATTATCAGGGTCCTAATACTTCCATCACAAATTTTCTAGGTCAGGTGTGATCTTGGTAATGAATAGCTGCAAACTGGCCTGACTATAGGCTGTTAACAGGATATCGGTGCACATGTCTCAAGCAGGAGATCCCCGTCCTTCAGTCTCAGTACTGAATAATACTGAAAATAAGTCGGAATAGCACTGTGCATCTGTGAGTAAACTAGGGCTTGATTTTAATCTCTCTGGTACTGGTTTTACACTGCAGTAATTGCACTGGCATCTGTGGAGTTACTCCTGATTTCAACTGGTGTAACTGAGATCCAAATCAGGCTTTGATTTACCAGATTGGGTAAGCACTACAGAGAGATGCTCACAGACTGTCAAATATGCAGCTGCCTCCAACCTTGTGAATAAACCTTGTCCCACATATGGCAGGAGTTTTGATACCCAAGCCTTTGCCCATTCATTGACAATACCCCAGCCCTTGCCCATTTCTGTTCCCCATTATCATTTCCAGAATCACTAATTCACTCTAAGAAGTGATGAATCCATAAAGGAAGCAACTGTGTTGGAAAAGCTACTGGATTCTTGTTCCTGAAGAGGAAACAGAAAACAATTCAGGATTGTTAGAGTGCAGCTGGTACAACAGCTCTGGAACTGATGAGTCATGAGATAAGAAATTCCCCCCACATCTCTGCCATTTTATTAAGTGGTGAAGTGGCATTTTGATTACTAATCCCTGTGTTTTAGATTTAATATAAGTAGGGATATTTTACTAGTATGTCAATTAAAATGTGTCTTTGGAAGGATTACTATTGCTGGAAAAGATGCCATTCAATAGGATTTTTGTTTATTGTAGATGTATCATCGGAGTGGCTCACATTCATTTTAGTTCATGACTTTGAAGTCTTTTATGAGATGCCATTTAGCAACTTCATTAATATCTGAAAGTCTGCCAAAAAACAATGTATTTGTCCATATGTGGCAAAATTATCTCTTCTGCATGGGAGAATTCCCTGACAGGTGGGTTATACGTGTTATAGTATGTTTCTTTAGTAAAACAGATGTTTTAAAAGGGTCTGTGAATCTAAAGCCACCATCATAGTGTTAACTATGTTAAAAGAAACCCCATCTTTATCCTGATACAAAAAATAAGATATTGGGTGAAATTTCATATCAATCACAGCAATATAATGGCATCAGCTTCAGTGGTCTTGCACTCATGTACTGTAACTGAGAAGAGAAGTTAGTCCACTGGTGTGTTTCTCCAGCCATTATATTGAAGAAATGTAGAGGGTGCTCAGCTAGCCACCCACTGGCCAGCCCCTGCATGGGTGTTCAAAGGTGAAGTACGTGCAAGGAGTAGAACTGCAGTCCTTAGGCTTCCTAGGTGCAAGGATTGTTGATGGTTGGCACCATTATTCCAAGTGGGGCAGGGATGGGTGTGGGTCCATGCCACAGGTGGTAGCACAAGCTGCACCTCTGAATTGACTCTCTGCTTGCTACAGGAGATATTGGCACTCCTGGAGCTCAGGGAGGTGAACTTCTGCACCACCCAACACAGACAGATGCTTTTTAAAATCTTTATTATTGCCCCAGAGCATGTGCATCTGTGATTCCTCATGCACACTCTAATTGATTAGATCTCTGGCAGTCCTGAAATGTTAATTGAATACTGTATGCCACAGAAACAGGTGTTTTATAATTTTACATGCACACATTGGTGGGTTGACACATCAGTGTTAGAATCCAGACTTTTTCTTGGCACTTACATACAGAGAAGAATGTGAGTGTTGACAGCAGATATGGGGGAAGACCTTGTCATGACTCTACTGATCCGATGGCTTCCCACTGTTCTAATGATTTTGCCATCCATGCCACTGAAAATGTTTATTAAAGATGATAAATATGGTAATGGAACCTCGTGAGGTGAGACCTTATCTGGAATACTACACGCAACTCTGGTCCCCTATGCTTAAGAAAAATGAACTCACACTGGAATACGTGCAGAGAAGGGCTACCAGAATGATCAGAGGAATGGAGAACCTACCTACAAGAGGAGATTTAAGGAACTTGGCTTGTTTAGCCTAACAAAACAAAGGATGAAGGGAGATATGATTGCTCACTATAACTACATCAGTGGGATAAACACCAGTGAGAAAGACGAGTTATTTAAATTAAGCACCAATACTGACAGAAGAACAAATGAATATAAACTGGCCATCAACAAGTTTGGGCTTGAATTTAGACAAAGGTTTCTAACCATCAGAGGAGTGAAGCTCTAGAATGGCTTTACAAGGGGAGCAGTGGAGGCAGAAAACCTAACTTGTTTTAAGTCTAAACTTGGAAAGTTTGCGGAGGAGATGGTATGATGAGACAGCCTACAATGACAAATGGCAATTGCATTAGCAAAGATGTCCAATGGATAGAGATGAGAAGGGCTCTGAGTTATTACGTAGAATTCTTTCCCAGGTGTTTGGCTGGTAGGTCTTGCCCACATATAGTCAGGATGTAACAGATTGCCGTATTTGGGGTCAGGAAGGAATTTTTCCCCAAGTCAGATTGGCAGATATTCTGGGGGGGCTTTCCTTCCTTTGCGGCATGAGTACTGGGCCACTTACTCATGTGACCTAGAGTAAATGGTGGCGTCTTGGTAACGTGAAGTCTTTAAATCAAGATTTGAGGATGTCAGTAACTCAGCCAGTCCCTTTCGACCTTTAAGTCTATGAGTAAATAGGTGTGTATCAGGATTCATCACACACAGATAAATCCAAGTATACATATAATTTCCTTTGTACCTTAGGTTTTTTATTAATAATTATTACTTTAATTTAATAATTTTGAAAATGAAATATAACACCAAATCTGGTTCAAAAAATTTAGGCAGAACATCTTTCCATTGGAAAATGCAGTTTCATTAAAATTGAAGTATTTTGCAGGAACGTGTTGATTTTGACAACATTTGGGGTGGGAAAAGGTCTACATTAACCACTGTGACTTAATTGAAATGAAAAAGAATGTGGCAATGTTTTGATTCAATAAGGTAAAAACAATTCATTTTGATTATTTTGTTTTGATTTTTGTATTATATTTTTAAAAATCTGAACATAATATATTATTTAATATTTTCAATTATATTGTTTTGACATTTTTGAAAAGAAACATTTTGATGGTCACAAATTGAACATTTTCCTAATTTCTATCCCACAGGAAAATTCATCTTTTGGTTCCGATTCAGAAAGAAAACAAATTTCAAAATATCAGAATTTCTGATGGAATGGAAATTCTATTTTTCAACCACCTCTGCTTAATGCACTATGAAACATGAACAGGTCTGTATTACATTTCTTTGGAAGGAGCATCACATCTTTCTTTCCTTGTGACATTCCAAAGATTTCAAGAAAACACAAAATATATGGAAAAATCAGATTCAACTAAAGATAAAAACTTGAAAGGCAAATGAAAACTCCTGCTTGCACCCTAATGAAAACATCAGCTGTTCTTGATTGACCTGGCTTTGAGCTCATTTGCATAATATAACATCTTACAAATTATTCTCTGCGGATCCACTGTGCACTGTAAAAGAACATAAAAATGACCATTCTGGGTCATACCAATGGTCCATCTAGCCCAATATGCTGTCTTCTGACAATGACCAAAGTCAGATGCTTCAGAGGGAGTGAACAGAACAGGGTAATTTATCAAGTGATCCATCCCATCATCCAGTCCCAACTTCTAGCAGTCAGAGGTTTAGGGACACTCAGTATGGAATTGCATCCCTGACCATCCTGGTGAATAGCCATTGATGACCTATCCTCTATGAACTTATATAGTTCTTTTAAAACCCAGTTATAATTTTGGCTTTCTCTACATCCCCTGATGATTTCTATAGGTTAACTGTGTGTAGCGGGAAGAACTATTTCCTTATGTTTGTTTTAAACCTGCTGCCTATTAATTTCATTAGGTGACTCCTGGTTCTTGTGTTATGTGAAGGGGTAAATAACACTTTCTTCACACCATTCATGGTTTTATAGACCTCTGTCATATCTCCTCCCCTCCCCCAATTATCTCTTTTCTAAGATGAACAGTTCCAGTCTTTTTAATCTCTCCTCATATGAAAGTTGTTCCATACCCCTAATCAGTTTTGTTGTCCCCTCTGTACATCTTTTTTGAGATGGGGCAACTAGAACTGCACACAGTATTCAAGGTGGCCATACCATGGATTTCTATAGTGACATTACCATATTTTCTGTCTTATTATTTATCCTTTCCATAATGGCTCCTAACAGTATTAGCTTTTTTGACTCCTACAGCACATCCAGCGGATGTTTTCAAAGAACTATCCACAATGATTCCAAGATCTTTCTCACGTGGTAACCGTTAATTTAGACCCACCATTTTATATGTATAGTTGGGACTAACAAATAATTAAAAACAAACAAAAGCAGCAACTTTTCTAACACTTCCAATGTTTTAACACACGGGGGGAGGGTCTGCTAGTTATCCATTAGCGTTCAGCACATCAAGGGCAACCTTGGGTTTACACTCTCTACACTTAGATTCATGGAATAGAGTGGTAATGTTTACTTCACACACCCCATGCTGTTCGTGGTGTTATTGAGCCTGCTGGAAAGGTTAATTTGGTTCTGCTAACACACTAAGGCAAGTGGCTTGTTACAGTATCCAGATCTAAGAGATGGGTGAGCAGTCTGTTATATTTAGGGTAGCATGCAGCCATCACTATGTGATCTGAAGGAGAGATCCATAGAAGAATTTAGGTACCTAAATCCCGGACTTGCAACAAATTGTTGTAATTGTTCACTATCTAGCTAATAGGTGTCATTCACACTCATAGAGATAAGTTCTGCCTTATCTGCACAGGGACTCCACAGAGGATACATCTTTCCTCCAGCTCAATAAACCCATGTCAGATCCAGGTAGAATGCTCACATTAGCACTCCCTGAACACAAGGAAAAAGAACAAGGAGTCCTTGTGGTACCTTATAGACTAACAAATGTATTTGGGCATAAGCTTTCATGGGCTAGAACCCACTTCATCGGATGCATGGAGTGGAAAATATAGGAGCAGGTATAAATACATGAAAGGATGGGAGTTGCCTTACAAAGCGTGAAGTCAGTCTAAGGAGACAATTCATTTAATAGCAGGATACCAAGGGAGGAAAAATAACCTTTGAAGTGGTAATGAGAGTGGCTCATTTCAGACAGTTAACAAGAAGGTGTGAGTAACAGTAGGGGGAAATTAGTATTGGGGAAATTAGCCAGTGGGACTGCTACGGGTACCCACATGGCCTCACAGTATGCCAACATTTTTATGACTGGCTTAGAACAACGCTTCCTCAGCTCTCGTCCCCTAATGCCCCTACTCTATTTATGCTACATTGATGACATCTTCATTATTTAGATCCAAGGGAAGGAGGCCCTCGAGGAATTCCAGCAAGATTTCAACAATTTCCACCCCACCATCAACCTCAGCCTGGACCAGTCCACACAAGAGGTCCACTTCCTAGACACTACAGTACTAATAAGTGATGGTCACATAAACACCACCCTATACCAGAAACCTATTGACTGTTATACTTACCTACATGCCTCTAGCTTTCATCCAGACCACATCACATGATCTATTGTCTATAGCCAAGCTCTAAGATACAACCGCATTTGCTCCGATCCCTCAGACAGAGACAAACACTTACAAGATCTCTACTAAGCATTCTTAAAAGTACAGTACCCACCTGATGAAGTGAAGAAACAGATTGACAGAGCCAGAAGGTTACTCAGAAGTCACCTACTACAAGACTGGTCCAACAAAGAAAGTAACAGAAGGCAACTAGCCATCACCTACAGCCCCCAACTAAAACCTCTCCAGTGCATCATCAAGGATTTACAACCTATCCTGAAGGAAGATCCCTCACTCTTACAGACCTTGGGAGACAGGCCAGTCCTCACTTACAGACAGCCCCCAACATGAAGCAAATACTCACCAGCAACTACACACCACACAGAAAGGAGGGTCAGGGCAAAACTAGGAGGCAAGATCAAATCAGTATCTTAGATGCCTATGTACAAATGTGAGAAGTGTGGGTAATAAGCAGGAAGAACTGGAAGTGCTAATAAATAAATACAACTATGACATTGTGGGCATCACCGAAACTTGGTGGGATAATACACATGATTGGAATGTTGGTATGGATGAGTACAGCTTGATCAGGAAGGATACACAGGGGAAAAAGGGAGGAGGTGTTGCCTTATATATTAAAAATGTACACACTTGGACTGAGGTGGAGATGGACATAGGAGACGGAAGTGTTGAGAGTCTCTGGGTTAGGCTAAAAGGGTGATGTCATGCTAGGAGTCTACTCCAGGCCACTTAACCAGGTGGCTGAGGCTTTTTTCAAACAACTAACAAAATCATACAAAGCCAAAGATTTGGTGGTGATGGGGGACTTCAACTATCCAGATATATGTTGGGAAAATAAGATGGGGCACAGACTATCCAATAAGTTCTTGGACTGCATTGCAGACAACTTTTTATTTCAGAAAGTTGAAAAATCTACTAGGGGGAACTGTTCTAGATTTCATTTTAACAAATAGGGAGGAACTCACTGAGAATTTGAAAGTAGAAGGCAGCTTGGGTGAAAGTGATCATGAAATCATAGAGTTCACAATTCTAAGGAAGGGTAGAAGGGAGTGCAGCAAAATAGAGACAATGAATTTCAGGAAGGTGGATTTTGGTAGGCTCAGCGAGCTGATAGGTAAGGTCCCATGGGAATCAAGACTAAGGGGAAAAACAACTGAGGAGAGTTGGCAGTTTTTCAAAGGAACATTATGAAGGGCCCAAAAGCAAGCTATTCCACTGGGTAGGAAAGATAGAAAATGTGGCAAAAGACCACCTTAGCTTAACCATGAGATCTTGCATGATCTAAAAAATAAAAAGGAGTCATATAAAAATGGAAACTAGGACAAATTACAAAGGATGAATATAGGCAAACAACACAGGAATGCAGGGGCAAGATTAGAAAGGCAAAGGCACAAAATGAGCTCAAACTAGCTACGAGAATAAAGGGAAACAAGAAGATTTATTTATCAATACATTAGAAGCAAGAGGAAGACCAAGGACAGGGTAGGCTCACTGCTCAGTGAGGAGGGAGAAACAGTAACAGGAAACTTGGAAATGGAAGAGATGCCTAATAACTTCTTTGTTTCAGTCTTCACAGAGAAGTATGAAGGAATGTCTAACATAGTGAATGCTAATGGGAATGTGGTAGGTTTAGAAGATAAAAGAAGAACAAGTTAAATATGACTTAGAAAAGTTAGATGCCTGTAAGTCACCAGGGCCTGATGAAATGCATCCTGGAATACTCAAGGAGCTAATAGAGGAGGTATCTGAACCTCTAGCTATTATCTTTGGAAAATCATGGGAGACAGGAGAGATTCCAAAAGACTGGAAAAGGGCAAATATAGTGCCCATCTATAAAAAGGGAAATAAAAAAAAAACCAGGAAACTACAGACCAGTTAGTTTAACTTCTGTGCCAGCAAAGATAATGGAGCAAGTATTTAAGGAAATCATCTGCAAACACTTGGAAGGTGGTAATGTGATAGGGAATAGACAGCATGGATTTGTAAAGAATAAATCATGTCAAACCAATCTGATAGCTTTCTTTGATAAGATAATGAGTCTTGTGGATAAGGGAGAAGCAGTGGATGTGGTATATCTAGACTTTAGTAAGGCATTTGATACGGTCTCGCATGATATTCTTATCAATAAACTAGGCAAATACAACTTAGATGGGGCTAGTATAAGGTGGGTGCATAACTGGCTGGATAACCGTACTCCGAGAGTAGTTATTAATGGTTCCCAATCCTGCTGGAAAGGTATAACAAGTGGGGTTCCATAGGGGTCTGTTTTGGGACTGGTTCTGTTCAATATCTTCATCAACAACTTATATATTGGCATAGAAAGTACACTTATTAAGTTTGCAGATGATACCAAACTGGGAGGGATTGCAACTGCTTTGGAGGATAGGGTCATAATTCAAAATCATCTTGACAAATTGGAGAAATGGTCTGAGATAAACAGGATGAAGTTTAATAAAGACAAATGCAAAGTGCTCCACTTAGGAAGGAACAATCAGTTTCACACATACAGAATGGAAAGAAACTGTCTAGGAAGGAGTATGGCAGAAAGGGATCTAGGGGTTAGAGTGGATCACAAGCTAAATATGAGTCAACAATGTGATGTTGTTGCAAAAAAAGCAAACATGATTCTGGGATGCATTAACAGGTGTGTTGTGAGCAAGACATGATAAGTCATTCTTCCGCTTTACTCTGCGCTGGTTAGGCCTCAACTGGAGTATTGTGTCTAGTTCTGGGCACTGCTTTTCAAGAAAGATATGGAGAAATTGGAGAGGTCCAGAGAAGAGCAACAAGAATGATTAAAGGTCTAGAGAATATGACCTATGAAGAAAGGCTGAAAGAATTGGGTTTGTTTAGTTTGGAAAAGAGAAGACTGAGAGGGGACATGACAGCACTTTTCAGGTATCTAAAAGGGTGTCATAAGGAGGAGGGAGAAAACTTGTTCATCTTAGCGTCTAATGATAGAACAAGAAGCAATGGGCTTAAACTGCAGCAAGGGAGGTTTATGTTGGACATTAGGAAAAAGTTCCTAACTTTCAAGGTGGGTAAACACTGGAATAAATTGCCTAGGTTGTGGAATCTCCATCTCTGGAGATATTTAAGAGTAGATTAGATAAATGTCTATCAGAGATGGTCTAGACAGTATTTGGTACTGCCATGCGGGCAGGGGACTGAACTCAATGACATCTCGAGGTCCCTTCCAATCCTAGAATCTATGAAAAACAAAAACACCAATCCAGGAACCAAACCCAGTGCCAACTCTGTCCACATATCTATTCAAGGGACACCATCATAGGACTTAACGACATCAGCCACACCATCAGGGGCTCTTCACCTGCACATCTACCAATGTGATATATGTCATCACGTGCCAGCAATGCCCCTCTGCCATGTACATTGGCCAAACCGGACAGACTCTACGAGAAAGAATAAAAGGACACAAATCTGACATCAGGAATCATAACATTCAAAAACCAGTAGGAGAACACTTCAACCTCCCTGATTACTCAATAATAGACCTAAAAGTGGAAATTCTTCAACAAAAAAAACCCTTAAAAAACAGACTCTAATGTGAAACTGCAGACTTGGAATTAATTTTCAAACTGGACACCATCAGATTAGGCCTGAATAAAGACTGGGAGTGGTTGGGTCATTTCAAAACCTAAATCTAATTTTCCCAGTACTAATTTCCCCCTATTGTTACCTACACCTTCTTGTCAACTGTCTGAAATGGGCCACTTCAAAAGTTATTTTTCCTCCCTTGGTATCCTGCTGTTAAATGAATTGTCTTGTTAGACTGACTTCACACTTGGTAAGGCAACTTCCGCCCTTTCATGTATTTATATCTCCTCCTGTATTTTCCACTCCATGCATCTGATGAAGTGGGTTCTAGCCCACAAAAGCTTATGACCAAATACATTTGTTAGTCTCTAAGGTGCCACAAGGACTCCATATTGTTTTTGCTGATACAGACTAACACGGCTACCACTCTGAAACAAGGAAAAAGGTAATCTCTTAGGGTTATTATATAAGCCCAAAGACAGTTTCCCCAAGCCATACTGGGAACATGGCCAAGAATCCTTGCCTCTTGAACTCCTCCTAGCATTTGATACAGGTGTGAGAGACACTCATGTTGCACCATTTAATAGTAGGTATAACAGGTCTATAAAGCATCATATTCCCACCTCAATCAGCAAAATCTGAGGTATTCTGCCTTAGTCTTCTATTCACAGCCAGGATGACTCATAGCTCTCCCCTCACTTACTACTGCACTGCAACCCCTACCATGCACTTCAGACATCAACAAAAACATAACTTGGCTCATTGACTCTGTGTCCTTACTCAGTCCTTGCTTTGACTGGATGGTGAGATCAGCTCAAGGATAAGGCAGTCTAGATGATCAATTAAAATCTAGGTACAGATTCAGTCTGCCCTTGTAAGATAGACTCTCTACACTATACTATGAAACTGGGGAGACACACACACACACATCCTAGAAACACAAAAATCAGCAAGAATCTCTCACTCAGGCAGCAACTCTCTTCTCCAATAACCTCCCAGTAAGATACAAGTAGAGAAGAAAAGAGTAGCTATTTTTTTCCCAAAGCTGATATTTTTATTTCAGATATGTGCCAAGCAACAGAAACACAAGCCAAGGTATATTCTTTGTGCAGGGATGCATTTTTTGACACTGTAACTTTAATAATTTGCACCTTTTCTACATTACTCTGAAGAGTGATGATTGTGACTTTCAGCCCGATTTGGAGGCATAAAAGATCACAAGTTCAGAATGTGGTTTGCAGGGGACCCAAATTAGATTTCATCTTCTTTTATTTCCGCATAGACTCACATAAGAGACTGCTACATTCTGGTGAAATTTACTGGTATAGGGCTTGATCCTTCCAATGCTTGCACACATGTGAGTAATCCCATTACACTCAATAGGACTATTCCCCTGCAGTATTAGCACCATGCTTTGATAGAACATAACATCTGTCTTTTCCTACCCCTTCTTTGCTTTAATATGAAATAGAAATCAAATCACTGTGCATTTTACAAATTCTTCTTATGCAGGGAACTTTTAGAATCTTTTATTGCTTCCATTAATTTGTATTTGTGTCTCATTTTGTAAATATTACGAGACTCAAAAAAACCCATTAAACGTAAAACACAATTAAACTTGTAGATTTTATGTTAATCAACCTTTTAGAGAGATTCATTTTATTGTATGGATAAACTTTCAGCAAGTTGGAAGCTTGGTAGATATAATTTAACATCCCTTAGTAATCTCATAAGGGCATAAATTCAAACTGCACACATTTACAGCTATTTAGAATAGTTCTCATGCATATGTGAGAAAATTAATTAGAGAAAATGGGAGAGATTTTTCTATTCATTTTGAAACTGTTTGATTTATGTATTTTTTTTAAACTTTCCAAAACAATTCAACACTCCACGAAAAAGAGGAGACTGAGATCAGAGGCATTCTTTATTCAGGATATTTCATAAGAAACAGGAATTGCTATACTGGATCAGACCAGTGGTCCATGTAGTGCAGTATCTTATTATTAGCAGTGGCCAGTACTAGATGCTTCAGAGAAAGATACAAGAAACCCTGCAATCAATATGTATATTGGACACACACAGGCACTATAAACCAGATTCTGCCACCCTGAGGGCACTTACTGCCACTCCAACAGAATGAGAGGGCCATAAAGGGAATTGTCCTAGTTCAAGGGCAGTGTACAGGTATTATGAGCAAGGAGGAAGGATGGTCCCATGGGTGGCTTGCTAGTTTGAGACCAGGGAGATGCAGATTCAATTCCCTGCTCTTCTTCCTGTGTGACCTTGGGGAAGTCAATTAACCTTTCTGATCCTCAGTTCCTCTTCTCACTGATGGGTTTGAGAATAAATTCATTAAAGCTTGTGAGGCACCCAGGTCCAGGTACTGAAGTAAAGGGGGCCATGTAGGGACCACTCTCCCATACAGCTACCATTACAGGAACAAGTAGGGTGACCAGATGTCCTGATTTTATAGGGACAGTCCCAATTTTTGGGTTTTTCTTATATAGTCTCCTATTACCCTCCATCCCTATCCCAATTTTTCACACTTGCTGTCTGGTCATCCTAGGAACAAGTTAGGACCAAGCATAGGAAGGGGCTGAGAGGCACAGTAGCAAATCTGGCCCTGTAGTTCTACTTGGCTGCTTAACTTCCACATGAGAAACACAGCATATAGCATCTATTCCTGGCTTGCATTAACTTCATAGGAATTCTTCCTGATTTATATTAGTGTAAAATAAAAATCTGTCTCAGGGTGCAAGACCTTGAAGTCTGGAACTTGATTTCTGCCCCTCATTCTCATCATTGGTCCATCAGGGCACAGAGTAAGGCTTAGCTTTTGCACTCAGATTCTTGCCAGAACAGGCTTGGGGTTAGGTTAGGGAGGGTCTGGAGTTTAATAAAATGTCTGTATATTCTTGAATGACCTTAGAGTCTGTTAGATATATATAGTTTATAAATAGAAAAAAATAAATAGGGATGCTTGAAAATTGTCCAGATTATAATGAAAAGTTTTCTGATTTCTTTTAAAATCATCCCTAAAAATAAGTAATGTTTGTTTCCCTGATATCACATCACATGCAGATGAATTAATCACAATATCTTACATTGCTTTGTAATGTTCACATTTAGACAAATACATTAAGGCAGCCTGTAAGGGTTAAAATTCTACCAACATCTCCGATACTGGAAAGTTGATTTGTCCTTTATATGGCCACTTGGTGTCATTACATTTACTTAATAGATCTGATACTCTTTGCATTTTTTTTAATCTGCTTGGTCCCCAAATTTAGAAGTCCAACTGTTATATTTCTTCCAGCTCAGATAGCACAGAGGCATTAAAATCAACCTGGGAGCCAATGCTTCCTTCTCATTGTCCTTTGGAAGTTAAAGGGGTGATTCCTTTTAAAAGGTTCCCAGACACTTGAAAGAGGGAAAGCAAAGTATGTATGCATGCCAAGAAAGTGTCATAATCGCTTATTTGAGAAAATAAAAATAATGTATTCAACCTGGCAAGAATGCTGCACTCTAAATTTCCACCAAAAGTATTTGATTAAGTGCTGCACTTTCTCGGAGACACACTGACTTTCAGATTGGCTGTCTTTGCATTACAACCAAGCAGCAAAATGGGATGTGCTGGCCAGTTTTTCATCTCTTCTCCTTCTTCCTCCTTTCACTGTCCAAGTGGACTGATGACAAGCGATATATGTATTGTAGAACTAATGGCACTGTGGCTTAGAGAAATAACCATGTAACGAGGGCATGAGGGACACCAGAGATTTAATCCTGGCTGTGTCACTGATTCACTGTGAAATGACAAATCTGCAAACACTTTGGTTCAAATTTAGAAAAGAGCCTAAGGGAGTTAGGTTCCTATATCCCCTTGGGAAAACAAAGACAAAGGCTAGGATTTAGTTTCCTAAACTGTAAACTGGGGATATTAGTTTCCTACTAACCAGGGGAGTCATGAGGATTATTTTAGTGATTTGTCAAGCTGTTTTAAGATGGATACATGTAACATCATATTACATAGGTACTACACCGTAATAATAATTAATGCCTAGCTCTTATACAGTACTGATATTGAGCTAGATCGTGCTATTTAGGTACCTGGGGCGGCATATAGCCACTCTGCAACAGGGGAGCACCAGGAGCCATTCTCCAGAGTTCTTCCCAGGGTTCCTCAGCACATAGAGGGGAGTGCAGCCCACTCACCCTCCACACCGATCTCATTCTGTGGAGCATAGCTGAGGGAGAGATAAGATAAGACTGTTTCCACTTTCTACTCCTCCTGTACCCCTTTGGGGCAGTTGAGGAAAAGCAGTCCTTCCACAAGAGTCACACAGAGCCGTCACCATTTGAAAATGGTGAATAGTAACTGCAAAGTGCCCTGGGGGAGCTTCCCAAAGAGGCACACAATTTTGTGTAACAGTGGGGTAGAGAAGGGGAAGGGCTCCTTTTGTGCTGCACAGGCACCAGTGCTGCAGAAAAAAAGTCCTAGGACTGACTTCAGACTGATTTGAATATACTTGTAATAGCCTGTAGTAAAGTCCTGGACCCACAGAAGTGCAGCTGTGCTTGTTTGCTGAAATTCAAAGTACAGAAAATGCTGTAACATAACATAAGAATGGCCATAGTGGGTCAGACCATCCAGCCCAGTATCCTGTTTACCGACAGTGACCAATTCCAGGTGTCCCAGAGGGAGTGAACCCAACAGGGACCCCTTTGGACTTCTTTTGTACTGAAATATCACTGCTCTATTTAGATTTGCCATATGATGAACTGAACATGCATTGATTTCTGTTGGATGGTTTATGCTTGGATGGTTTTGAGCTCTAGATACCAGAAGTTTGAAATTGGCCACTGGTGCTGCACTATCAGTACTAAATAGGTTTCTGTTAAACTCACTTGAGGGTCTCACTCTAAAGAAAGAAGGAATTAATGTTGCTAAAATAATACTTAGCAGAGTCAAATAGGATTAAAGGCAGCTAGAATAATAGTGATCATTTTAGTCCAAGTGGTGGAGCTTTTGGATCTGAGGGTCCTTTGTCCCAGCTGGAATATTTCCCTCACAAATTAAAAAGGCACTTCTCAGACACAATGGTTTGATTTTGTACTGAAATGCCATGTACAGCACTAATGCACTGCAAAGGGATTCTCAGAATATTCTCAAATTACTCCTGGAAGTATTTACAAGTGACTTTTGAGAGCTAAGGTGGTGCTACACAACCACTGAAAAAGGAGACGTAGGACTCCTAGAAGTGGAACTGGGACTTTATTTCTTTCTGTCTTGGCATTTATAAGGCACCAATCACTATGGAGAAAACCCTGAAGACTGCAGGATTAGTATGCACTACAGTTAATGGGACATCTTCTCAGATGGTGAAAGTCACCAGAGCTCCATTGACTTCTGTGGAGCTACATCTATTTACACCAGTCAAGCAGCTGGCCCAGGGTAAGGAATTTCAGACTATAGCAGTTAAACTGTTTCATTTGTTCCTCATTCTTTTAATAACAGTAGTGCAAAAGTCTGTATTTAATACATCCTCACCTAGCGTAATCAATGATCCTGTAATGTGATAGCTGAGAGGCCCTTTTCAAAGTGCTTGAATTAGCAATGATACAACATGGGTCTGATTCTCCTCTCAGTTGCAGTAGTGTAAATTGGGAGTAACCACAGTGAAATCACCAGTTCGGAATCAGTATGGCTAGTACATTCAGTGTTTATATAGGATGCAAAACTTAGGCTTTTTTCTCCGAGTCAATATTTAAATTACACAGTAGGCTCAGCTGAAAGTAATAACCTAGCCACACAATTTGCTAGTTAATTCTTTGTTCTTTCCTAAGTGCCTGCAAGAAAGCAGAAACATAAATCTTCCATTCACACAAAATAAACTCATCAACAAGTAGCAGTTCCCAGGACTTTTTTTCCCACAGAGAAAGTGAAAATATTGTTTTCCTACTATGGGTATAACATTTCAATCTGACTTGAAAATAACGAACGAGCTTCATATATATAATCAGATGTTGATTGATTGCTATAATATACTAAGTCAAACAATAGCTGCAAGGAGCATGGGGGTTAGAAGAAATAAAACACCTTTGGGCTAACGTGTTAGAACAAATAGGTGATAGATGAATATATAATATATGTGATTCTCAGGCTATTATAGATGCATAGAGTTAACCCTCTGATTAACAAGTGAACATTTTCCTTATTAGTGCAGTATTGTAAATTTAAGAGATACAAAGCTAATTACGAGTTTGCTTCTGTATTCTATGCCCTTGTCCTTTCAGCACTCCCTGTTCGGATGCTCATTACTGAGCCTGAGATCTGGAACAGATGTTTTTTCAGGACAATAGCGTGTGAACATCATTCTGATGAAAAGAGAAGCTGCGGAATTACATGACAGCTGCCGCAGATGCACTGGTCTTGTAATTAAGGCATCAAACTAGGAGACTTCAGATCATTTCCTGGCTCTACCACAGATTTTGTGTAACTGTTGGCAAATGTGCTACTATCTCTGTGCCTCATTTACCCCCCCCCATCAAATAGGAATACTGGGAAGAAAGGATGATTATTACTCTTTGTCTGTCTAGTGAGACTGTAAACCTCTGGAGTAAGGCGATGCAGCTAGCACCAGGCGACTCTAATCTCAGTTGCCTCTAGGCACTACTGTAATTAAAACAATTTTATTATGTAAGTTTGGAATATAAGTTTGATGAGAAAAGAAGGGAATAAAGAAACTAATTAATTCTGTGGTGTTTGTAGTGCAGGAGGCACAACTGTATCATCATAATGGCCCCGGTCGACACTGGGCCTTGGGTCCGGGTTTCCTGGTTTGTGCTGGGAGTGCTGGTCTGGGTGCTGGGACAGTGACTTGGGCCTCTGGTCCGATAGGGGTTTCTGGCTTTAAAATATATGAATATTGCCCTGACTCCCAGGAAACAGAAAGTAAATTAGACTACTAGCATATGTTGATTGCAAGTTGTTTATTTTTTGGTGGGCTTTCAGATACCCACAGTAACGGGTGCCCGGGCAGAACTCTAGATAGATCAGATAGATAGAATGGAATACATGGGGAATTACATGGGGAAGGATTGGTGACCATGTAGGGTGACCAGATGTCCTCATTTTATAGAAACAGTCCCAATATTTGGGGCTTTTTCTTATATAGGCTCCTATTATTGCCCACCCTCCGTCCCAATTTTTCACACTTGCTATCTGGTCACCGTATGACCACAGGCAGGGAAATGTGATTGTTCACAATGATTTAAGGTATGTCTACACTAGAAATGCTACAGCACTACAGAAGGCGTTCTTCTGTTGCTGTAGTAAATCCACCTCTCCAAGAGACAGTAGCTAGGTCAACCCAAGAATTATTTTGTCAGCCTAGTGGTGTATAAACCAGAGTTTAGGCCAGCTTAATCACACTGCACAGGATGTGAAATATCTCACAGGCCTGAGTGATTTAGTTAAGCCAGACTAACTTCGCAGTGTAGACCAGCCCTAAGAAGTAGTCCCTGTTGTAAAAAGATAATAATCCAAATCATAAAATATTTGTTCTAGTCCAATGCCAGCTGGTTTAGATCTTCATGGTGTTCTTCTGACAGTAGAGAGCGTAAATTAGACTTAAAAGGTATCTAGACATGACATGCGCAGAATATTAAGTAAACTCAGAACAGCGTCATTGTGGCATTTTGAGTTTCACAGTAACAAATGGGTTTAGTATTATAGTACCTCAAACCATTCATCTCACTCTGTTAGAAGGGCTTTCCCAATCTCTTTTGGGTTTCTTTATTTTGCCACCAGAACAAGAAAGATGTATCTGTTCTCATGTTAAGAAATCTCCCAATTATTCCCATTGCTTTAACAATCTGCTTTTCTGGTTTGGTCTGATTTCCCTTTTTGAACCACAGAGGAGGAGTTGTTTGATATAGGTTTTTAAATATATACGGTAAGTGGCAAATGTCCGCTACAGCTATACGAACATGCATTTACAGTAGTCATAATGCCACTACTGTGCCAGATTCCACATGCTTTTCCCCCCATATTGGCAAATCTAAGTAATATTTTAAAAAGGCCAGTAGAGGTAAGGATCAAAAAGCTCGGTACCCTTAGCCGAAGAGAGAAAGCTGTGATTAAGAACTGACTGGACCTGGCTTACTTAGCCAATACACAGCACTATGGACCAATTCTACTCCTACTGAGGTCTATGGAAAAGCTCTCATTGATTTCAGTGGTGCAGGATTGGGCCTTGGAGAAACGTATACTGATCAAGTAAGGCAGGTTTTGCAATAACAATTCCTTAATTTACTGGTCTTTTCTAATTCTACTACCAAGTGTTTATGTCATACATCTTTATCAAACCATCAGCTCATAGAGGGCAG
This sequence comes from Gopherus evgoodei, assembly GCF_007399415.2. NCBI lineage: Eukaryota > Metazoa > Chordata > Testudines > Testudinidae > Gopherus > Gopherus evgoodei. The sequence continues at coordinate 49,518,841 of NC_044323.1, forward strand.
TTAGGTGTCCCAGAAATGACCAGTAAAAGGAAATGAGGTACAGCTAGCTTACTCTTTTATAAATTTTACAAAGAGTAGTTATCAGTGGTTCATTCTCAAATTGGGAGGATATATCTAGTGAGGTCCCACAGGTCTGTCCTGGGTCCAGTACTATTCAATATTTCCATTAATGAGTTGTATAATGAAGAGTATGCTTATAAAATCTGTAGATGACACAAAACTGGGTGCTGGGGAGCTGAAAGCACTTTGGAAGACAGGGTTAGAATTCAAAGTGGCAAACTGGAGAAGTGGTCTGGAATCAGCAAGATGAAATTCAGAAAAGATAAGTGCAAAGTACTTCACTTAGCAAGGAAAAATCAAGTGCACACATATAAAATGGAGAATATCTGGCTAGGTAGTAGTGCTGCTGAAAAGGATCTGAAGTTATAGGATCTGAATGGATCACAAATTGAAAATGAGCTAACTATGTGATGCAGCTGCAAAAAAGACAAATATCATTCCGGAGTGTATAAATAAGGGCATGTCTACACTATGAAATTAGGTTGATTTTATAGAAGTCAATCCTTAGAAATCGATTTTATACAGATGGTCATGCATGTCCCCACTAAACGCATTAGGTCGGTGCAGTGTGTCCTCAATACTGTGGGTAGCATCAACTCACGGAGTGGTGTACTGTGGGTAGCTATTCCACAGTCCCCACTGCCCACTGGAATTCTGGGTTAAGCTCCCAATCCCTGATAGGGCAAAAATATCATTGCGGTTGGTTTTAGGTACAGGTCGTCAGTCTCCCCTCTCTCCCTTCCTCCCTCCTCAACAGCAAACAATCATTTTGTGCCTTTTTTCCTGGGTTATCCATGCCGATGCCATAGCATGGTAAGCATGAAGCCCACTCAGCTGCACACTGCTTTTGTGAGCATTTTAAACACCTCGTGCATTATCCTGCATGATGTACAGAGCCTGGCTAGGAGCCGCCAGCACAAGGAAGATTGTGAGGAGGACATAGACACAGATGTTCCTGAAAGTACGGGCTGTGGCAATTGGGACATCATGGCAGCATTGGGGCATGTTGATACAGTGAAATGCCAATTCTGGGCCTGGCAAATAAGCACAGACTGGTGGGACTGCATAATGTTGTGGGTTTGGGATGATTCCCAGTGACTGAGAAACTTTTGCATGCATAAGGTCACTTTCATGAAACTTTATGAGTTGCTTTCCTCCACCCTGAAGTGCAGGAATACCAAGATGAGACCTGCCTTGACAGTTGAGAAGTGAGTAGCAACAGCCCTGTGGAAGCTTGCAACATCTGACTGCTACCAATCAGTCGGGAAACAATTCAGAGTGGCCAAATCTACCATGGGGGCTGCTGTGATTCAAGTACCCAGGGCAATCAATACCCTTCTGCTAAGAAGGGTAGTGACTCTGGGAAACGTGCAGTTCATAGTGGATGGCTTTGCTGCAATGGAGTTCCCTAACTGTAGTGAGGCAATATATGGAATGCATATCCCTATCTTGGCACCGGACCACTTTGCCAAAGAGTACATAAATTGCAAGGGGTACTTCTCAATGGTGCTGCAAGCACTGGTGGATCACAAGGGCCATTTCACCGACCCCAGTGTGGGATGGTCAGGAAAGGTGCATGACGCTTGCATCTTTCGGAACTCCATGCTGTTCAAAATGCTGCAAGAAGGGACTTTCTTCCCAGACCAGAAAATTACCATTGGGGATGTTGAAATGCCAATAGTTATCCTTGGGGACTCAGCCTATCCCTTGCTTCCATGGCTCATGAAGCCATACACAGGCAGCTTGGACAGCAGTAAGGAGCAGCTCAACTACAGGCTGAGCAAATGCAGAATGGTGGTAGAATGTGCCTTTGGACATTTGAAAGGGTGCTGGCACAGTTTGCTGAGTAGGTTAGACCTCAGAGCAACCAATATTCCCATTGTTATTGCTGCTTGCTGTGTGCTCCATCTGTGAGAGTAACTGGGAATCATTTATGGCAGGGTGGGAGGTTGAGGCAGATCGCCTGGTGTCCAATTCTGAACAGCCAGACACCAGGGCAATTAGAGGCGCACTGCGCATCAGAGAGGCTTTGAAAAACAGTTTCATGACTGACCAGGCTACGGTGTGACAGGTGTGTGTGTTTGTCCTGGATGCAAAGCCCCCCTTTAGTGAATGTACTTCCCTGTAAGCCAATCCCTCACCCCTACTTTGACCAGAGTGAGCACAGGAAATAAAATCACTTTTGTTCTGAATCCATTCATTCTTTTATTTATTAAAAAACCTTGAGATCACTGACAACGCTGACTAGTAAAATGTAGCCTGGGATGCACAAAGGGTTTGATAATGGGGATGGGGGGAGGAGGGAAGGTCAAGGACACATTGCTTATTGTAGCCACGCTACAAATCAAAGCTGTTTGAATGATAGCTTACTGTTTCTTGGGCTATCCCCTGGAGTTGAGTGGCAGGGTGCCCAGAGCCTCCCTCCACCACATTCTTAGGCATCTGGATAAGGAGAATACGGAACTTGGTGAGGAGGGCAAGCGGTTACATAATGGATGCAGCGGGGGTCTGTACACTAGTTGCCTTTCCTGCCGCTCCACCAGATGCCTCATTGCTGCCATGCTTTATGCTGCAGTGATTCCAGACCACTTGCTACTAGCTTGGCATGATAAAGTGTCCTACCATGGAGAACGAAATAAGGCAGCCCTCCCCAGAAACCTTCTGCAAAGGCTTTTAGAGGACCTCCCGGAGAGCTTCATGGAGATGTCCCTAGAGGATTCCCACTCCATCCCCAGACATGTTAACAGAGTTTTCCAGTAGCTGTACTGGCTGTGAATGCATTCCAATAGTTCAGGGCAAATCAAACATTAAACACAATTGCTTTTAACCCCTATAGTGTTGTTACAAATGTGCATGCAATAGAGGTGCCTTCTTCGCCTTCAGGGTCCGAACAATACAGCCTGGGAGGGTATTGGCTCCAGGGTGAGGGAAAGGTCCTGGCTGCTGAGAACGGATTCTCTGCTTGCCTGCTGTGCATTCTCCTCCTCCTCTTCCTAATCCACAAAATCCTCATCCATGTTGCATGAGGCTGCCACCTTGCAGGTGTCCATGGAGAGTGTTGGGGTAATGGTAGGGTCCCCCTAGAAGGGCATGCAGCTGATCACAGAAGTGGCATGTCTGGGGCTCTGACGTGAAGTGACCATTTGCCTCCTTTGTCTTTTGGTAGGCTTGCCTGAGCTGCTTAATTTTCACGCGGCACTGCTGCTGTCCCTGGTGTAGCCTCTGTCTACCATGCCCTGTGCAATTTTGGCATATATATCAGCATTTCTTCTGCTGGATCAGAGTTCTGCCTGCACAGATTCTTTGCCCCATACAGCAATCAGATCCACTGTCTCCCATTCGCTCCATGCTGGAGCTCATTTGCGATTCTGGGACTGCATGGCAACCTGTTCTGCTGAGCTTTCCACTCTGACCAAACAGGAAATGAAATTCAGAAGTTCCTAGTGCTTTTCCTGTGTAGCTGGGTAGTGCATCGAAGTTGAAAGTGCTGTTCAGAAAAGTCACAATGGAGCACTCTGGGATAGCTCCCAGAGGCCAATACTATCGAATTGCACAGTGCTATGTCTACAGTGTCCCAAATTCAACCCAGGAAGGTCAATTTTAGCGCTACTGCCCTCATTGGGGAGGAGTACAGCAGTCGATTTTAAGAGCCCTTTAGGTCGGCGGAATGGGGTTGGTTGTGTAGACACATTCATTATAAAATCGATCTAATGCAGCTAAATTCGACCTAACCTCATAGTGTAGACCAGAGTGTCATATGTCAGATACAGGAGATAATTATTCTACTCTACCCAGCACTAGAGCTAGAGTACTATGTCCAGTTTTGGACACTAGACTTTAAGAAAAATGAACAAATTGGAGAGAATCCAGAGGAGAACAACAACAATGATACAAGGTTTCAAAAACATGATCTATGAGGTAAGTTTAAAAATATTGGGGTTGTGTAGTCTTGAGAAAAGAAGACTGAGCTGGGACCTGATAACCATGTTCAAATACATTAAGGGATGTTACAAAGAGGATGGTGATCAATTATTCTCCATATCTGATGAAAGTAGGACGAGAAGTAAATGGCTTAATCTGCAGCAAGGAAGATTTAGATTAGAAATTAGGGGAAAAAAACTTTCTAACTATAAGCATAGCTAAGCACTGGAATAGCACACTAAGGGAAATTGTGGAATCCCTATTGCTGGACGTTAAGAACAGGTTACATAGACACCTGTCAGGGATGGTCTAGGTACACTTGGTCCTGCCTCAGCGCAGAAGGATAGACTAGATGATTCTCAAGGTCCCTTCTACCCCTTGATTTCTATGATTGTTCTGACATAAAACATGAGCATGTTAGTACCTTGCAGGATCACGCCTAAGTTAGTGTTTTTCTTGGACATGATTCAGAGGTTATGGACATGTAGGAAACAATACAAATGATTTGGTAATGGGACCATCTTTACAAGATGCACATGCTCTATCTAGTTGACTGAGAAGCTGTACTTTATATTAACCTCTCTGATGCCTTCACTCAATCTACTATTTCTCAGCAGAAACTAATTAATGGCAATTGGTTGACATTCCTACCTTACTTACCCCATGTAAATCTGATGATCTCAGAAGTTGATAGCATAGGCTCCGAACAATTCAGCTCTTGTGTGTCATGCTGCAGCATCAGAAGAAGCTAAAAACTCCAATTCTTGAGCTACAGCCCTTACCACAAGAAGTGCAGGCCTCATACTCAGTGCCATAGGATGAAGCTGGCACACTATTAGCAGTTGTGGCCTACCCTACTTTTACCTTCCAGTGTGCCCTGTTGCTAGCCACATTTTCCCAGCTTGTGGTGTCAATGCTGAAAGTTTTCAGATCCCTCTTGCAAACATCTTTGAACCTGAGACTAGGTCAGAGCAGTGGCCTTGGAACATCTCTAAGTTCTCTATACAAGAGATCCTTTGGAATGCATCTATTATCATCCAGTGCAGGTAACCAAGCCAACGGAGACGTCTGTGCCAGAATAGTGATTAGACTTGGCAGTTTTGCTTTGTGTCAGGAGCTTTGGTTTCCTATTTGATATTAAAAAGACATTGGTTTTGAAGGTATTTAGCCTTCTCTCGTACCTGATGAATATGGGCCAGATCTTATCACCATACAGTAGCAGGCTCAAAATGCATATCTGGTAAACCCATATCTTGGTGTTCAGTGCTGGTTTCCTGTAATCTGACACATGCTTGGTCAGTTAGCTGAACATGGTAGCTGCCTTTGTCATCAGAGAATTAAGCTCATCATCTAGAGATAAATTATCTGATCCAGTTGATCTTAGATAGTAGAACTTGTACACAGCTTCTAGCGTGGTGTTAGTTATTGAAACTTCTGGTGCAGTCAACACACCTTGTGCCATAATCATCTTCTTTAGACTGATGGTTAGTCCAAATTCACCATAAGCTAGCACAAAGCTATTGCAAAGCTGCTAGAGCTCCTCTTACACTATATGTGATGAGCATTTCATCACTGGAGAAAAGAAGTTATTTTAGCAGTGTTTGACTTTGCTTTTTGTATTAGTAGTGCTATGTTGAAGAGTTTTCCATTTGATCTTGCATGAAGAAGTACTCCCTTTGTGCTACTTGAAAAAGCATGATAGAAGGTTATACCAAAGGGTGTTAGTACCAAAACATATTCCTATTTGACGCCACTGCTGATGCTGTCATATTGGACTGTAGCATTTATGCCATCATGGAAGGATCAAATCAGGCGGAGAAGGACTGAGGGGACAACCAAATCTCTTCTAGCAATTGGGAAAGACCCTTTCCACTGGCCGTGTCAAAAGCCTTCCTGAGATCTACAAAGGCCACACAGAGGTATTTCTTATTCTTGACCCTTTTCTTGCAAGTTGCCTTAATGTGAAGACCTGTTGATAGTTGATTTGCAGGCACAGGAGCCATGGAGTAATTCCAGTGTCAGGAATATCAGAATCTAACCCAAAATATGCAATTTATTATATATGGTTTGCAGTGAAGTGGAGCCAGGCCATGCTCACCCCTCCCACCAGAAGTCAGTGGGTGGGACTGGGAGCTCAGTTGGGCTGCAGCTGCCGGAAGAACCAGATGCCTCCAACTTGCTCCTGAGCTGGGAGACCACTGCAGGTCCCTTGAGGACTGGCCAGAGCCAATGGAGCCATTCGCTGACCTGACCATGGAGGAGTTGCCAGGACTACAACAGGCCCAAGCTATAGACTCTCATTACCCCCACTAATCCCCATGGTGGGTGACAAACAGAGACACAGTGAGGCATACTGGCCTCCGACAGACCCAGAGGGGAAGGCACCCCCACTGCTAAACCGCTACATGGCTAGATAGTCAAAGAGCAACTTAATGGGACAAACTTTCAGTTCTGTGTATATTTCCCTCTGACATCAAAAAGTGAGCAGGCCTTGAGGTCAAATTGAACCTGGAGGAATAAAAAGGGATAACAATTTATCTTGTGGCTTTCGATACCCTGACCTATCTAAAAGTCTCACTTATCGTATTTGCTTCCTAAATGTCTGGCTAGCTCTGATTTGGGGCTTTTGTAATGTGATCACAGCATACATCCACGTTGTGGTGCAGAAAATAGTTAATTCCCTTCAGCAAACTCTGTAAGACTGATGCCTTGAAGTTATGAAGTATTCTGTTTGGGTCAACAAAGAGATTTGTGACAATGGCAGAAAAGTAAGATGACAATTGGCGTGTATGGTAAAAGTGAGAGAACTTAGCTCTGCATCTTACGCAGATGCTGAATCTTACATTCATTTCAAACATCCTCCAGAGGAAAAAATGCTGACAGCTTATATGTTGCTTGTTACCATTAACTTAACTGTTTTTCTCGTATCATGACTTCTGTCTCCTAACAGACAGTGAGCCAAAATCACCTCTGTATTATACCCTGGGCGATTTAATGTATTTCATAGTGATTGTATGGGGTATGCAAATCAGGACAAGTCTGGGTCCAAAGTTAAGAAATTATTTATTTTTTACATCTAATAAAATGTATACAGAACTACATTTGGGGTAAAAATAAATAAATATTTTTTTAAACAGAAAATGATTACCTTCATAATTAAACTGCACTGCTGTGGGGCACTGAAAAAAGAAATTCCAATCATTGGATGATGCCCAGAGATTTCAATATTTGTTTATCTGCCAAAGCACAGCAAATGACAGCAGCCAAAGAGAATGCTTTTCTTGAATTACAGCACTTTTCATTAGGTAATACCCAGGAGGATTCCTTTAGTTGTGCAGAAATGCTAACGTTGATCAGAAAAGGGTACAGGAAACCGAGGAAATAAAATTTAATTAACAGAATAAAGTGTTGAATCCATGCATGAATAACTATGCCGTGCTATTGTTCACTTTCAAATGCAGTGGTTTATTTAAATACCAAACATGAAATAATGCATGATGGCACTACGGAATTTCCCCTGGAAAGAATAATTGATTCATATCTGGAATATATTGTTTATAAGAACCAAACACCATTTTCTGCCAGCTGATTACCATATTCCTTTCCTTTTAGATGGATGCTCATGAGATTAATTGCTGATCCTGACTCCAGTATTAGCGTGGAACCATTTACTGAGGGAAAAGTGGAACTTTTTCGATAAGTATATACAAATAAGGCTAGTATGCAGCATGCACTTAGCATGCCCTCTTCATATAAGCTGTAGGCAGCGTACTACCAGGTGAAATGTTTGCAAAAGGCACATTATAAATGATAAGACATAGATAAAATAGTTATTGGCAGTCCTCACTTGTCATCTATTCAATTATTATCAGTTGGTAGTTTCTCATAGGTATCATGGTAGAAATGGATCATGACGCTGTAATGCAGATGCTGTAGAAGTGGACAAACAGACATCACTAGCAGAGAAGCAGTAGGCGAGACAGATCAATAAGTTAAAGAAGATACATAGGAAAGACAAGAGTTGTGGAGGACTTTAAAGGTGAAGACAGAAATCTTGTCATTGAGGCATCAAGAGAGGAGGATTTGGAACAAACTCATAAAGAGTAATTAGTCACCAAGTCCAGATGGTATTTCCCAAGAGTTCTGAAGAAGCTCAAATATGAAATTGCAGAATTACCAACTATGGTATGTAACCTATCACTTAAATCACCCTCCGTACAAGATGATTGGAGGATAGTTAAGATGACACTGAAATTTTTAAAAAGGCTCCAGAGGCGACACTGGCAATTACAGGCCAGTAAATCTAACTTCAGTACCAGGCAAATTGGTTGAAACTATAATAAAGAACAGAATTATCAGAAACAGATGACCATGATATGTTGGGGAAAGAGTCAACACGGCTTTTGTAAAGAGATCATGCCTCACCAATCTACTAGGATTCTTTGAGAGTGTCAACAAGCATGTAGACAAGAGTGATCCAGTGGAAACAGCGTACTTGGACTTTCAGAAAGGTTTTGATAAGGTCCCTCACCAAAAGCTCTTAAGCAAAGTAAGCAGTCATGGGATAAGTGTAACTGGTTAAAAGATAGGAAACAAATTATAGGAATAAACAGTCATTTTTCACAATGGAGACAGGTAAATAGCAGGGTCCCAAAGGATCTGTTCTGGGAACAGTGCCGTCCAACATATTCATAAATGATCTGGAAAAGAGGGTGAACAATGAGGTGGGAAAGTTTGCAGATGATAGAAAATTACTCGAGAGTTAAGTCCAAAGCAGTCTGCTAGGAGTTACAGAAGGATCTCACTAAACTGGGTGACTGGGTAAATAAATAATTAAAGTCAGATGAAATTCAATGTTGATAAATGCAAAGTAATGCACATTAGAAAACATAATCCCAAGTATACATACAAAACAACAATGTGAGGAATCATTAGGAAAGGGATAAATAATAAGACAAAATATCATAATGCCATTATATAAATCCATGGTATGATCACACCTTGAATACTGCATGCAGTTCTAGTCACCTCATCTCAAAAAAGACACATCAGAATTGGAAAAAGGATAGAGAAGGACAACAAAAATGATTAGGAATAAGGAACTGCTTCTATATGAGGAGAGATTAAAAAGTGTGGGACTGTTCAGCTTGGAAAAGAAGTGACTCAGGGGAAGTATGATAGAGCTCTATAAAATCATAAATGGTATGGAGAAAGTGAATAAGGAAGTGTTATTTTCCCCTTCACATAACACAAAAAACAGGGGTCACCCAATGACATTAATAAGCAGCAGGTTTAACACAAACCTAAGGAAGTATTTCTTCACACAACACATAGTCAACCTGTGGAACTCATTGCCATGGGATGTTGGGAAGGCCAAAAGTATAACTGGAAAAAAGAATTAGATAAATCCATGGAGAACAGGTCCATCAATCGCTATTAGCCAAGATGGTCATGGACACAACCCCATGCTCTAGGTGTCCCTAGGCTTCTGATTGCCAGATGCTGGGGCTGGATGACAGGAGATGGATTATTCAATAATTGCTCTATTCTGTTCATTCCCTACAAAGCATTTGGCACCAGCCACTATTGGAAGACGGGACAGTGGCTAGATAGATCATTAGTCTGATCCAGTATGGCTATTCTTATGCTCTTATTATTAATATGTCTCATAGGGCATGGGAATCTTAAGTAATAAATGACTGGTTCAAAACATATTGCATTATAAATAGGCAAATCAGTTCCAGTAAAAAAAAAAATCTAACCCAATCCTTTTTCTAAGCCCCAAGCTAAATCTGAACGAAACTGTATTTGAAATTCACTCTGTTTTTAAGATCCATTAACCTTTTACAGTTTGTTTCTGGCTGCAGCTGAAAGCAGAGATACTGAGATCCCATGGGAAGAGGCTGTTCTTGTAATAGTTCCAGCCCACACAGAAACAAGGCTCCTGAATGCTAATGCCATACGAGACAGAAGTAGAATCAATAGAATAACAATCTTTGGTTTCCAAAGACTATAGGGTAGAGGATTCTGTTCCCCCATCCCCAGTGGAGAAGCCCTACACAAAGGCTGTTCTTTTGGCCCATGATTATTTTAGAATATGCTCTTAGTAAATGATCTGAATGGGTTTTACTGTGTATAATTTTGTGTAATGAAGTGTGTGTTAAGATGAAACAGACAAGATGCACACTTTGAGGTCTTGACAACCTGGCAAAAGAGGGTCACACAGATACAAGTTTATTCTGACTTATTCTAACGTCTGTAGTGGATACAAATTTAAACTGTGATCATGCAAGCTTAACTGTGCAGGTGGATGTTTCTGCCTATGCATAGCCCACTCCAACCCCTTACTTCAAGGGGCATCCCACACAATCCCTTGAAAGTATAGATCAGATTGCAAGGAGTTAGTTCAAATTGGGTTATGCGTTGGGTCAAATTCAAATCTGATGTCTAAACTGGTGTAAATTAGACTCCCACACATATGGTCCGACACCCCTCAACTTCTTTATACCCTACTCTAAATGTGAGTGTAAAGGAATCTGAATTTATATATTATGTGCCATGGAGCTGTAAGAAGATGTAATGTAAAGTAGTTGGTTGCCTACTTCGATTTACAGTCTGTTAGTTTCAGTTCTTGCTATGTTCCAATTGGTGCTTGAGTTTCTGCAACTAGAATATGGGAGAATGCACAATTGCTTCCTTGTTATTTTCTAAAAATGACCTTCCCTCACCCCTTGAAACTCTCAGGGTGGCCAGTTATAAAAGGCAGAAGATTCAGTCTCAATTTTATCCAAGGGATGATGAGAAAATGGCTGCTGTATTAAAGCCTGGCCATTAAAGGTATTGAGCATCATCCACTTCACCTGAAGCTGAGGATGCGCAGCCCTTTGTAAGATTGGGCCATTACTGAACATGGATTCTGAGTCTTCACTCCCTTCTTCCCTCCCCCACTGCACGTACTCTGAGGAAAATATTGCCAGTCAGGAAAGTATTCCATGTATCTATGTTAACGTATGCTCATGTTTTCAAAGCTTTCAGCCACTTGTACTTCATAAAATATTGAGCATCTCTACCAATTACCATATGCACATGAGTTCTTTTTTCCTTTTCAAGGCTTATGATGTTATGTGCTCTCAGAGCAGATGCCTAGTAAGGCTGAAAAGATCAGAATAAAATCAATTACATATTTATAAGGCATCAATTCATCACTAAACACAGCCCACATTTCTTCTTGCTAGTACCTTTTTGATTAACTGGACATTGGTATTTTGTTTTATCTTGAATAGAGTTTAGTAAAGCAATGTGCCTGCATCTTTAGTTAAGTATGAAATCCAGATCCGTTTAATAAAAGCTGCACAAAGCAAGCAGATGCAAGCTACAAAATTACAGCCTGATGTGATGTATGGAATAGCAGCCAGGGTGATTCTGCTTAAGAAAACAATGTCTTGTTTGCTTGTGTGTGTGTTAATAAAGTATATCAGGAAATAATCTGATGGATACAGCTTCACAAATGCTTTATATAGTCAACGAGTACAGGGATAAGGTTGATCACTGTGTGTAACCCACTCCCCTGGGCTAGTAAAACTCTATTCATAGACAGGTAGATGCCATTCTCCCAGATCAGAGGGAATATGCTAGGTAGTACAAGGGAAGGAGGAGAGTGTTTTGAAAAGTGAAGGAGAGAGGATTGTTTTGAAGTAAGATAAACTATCTAAATGATTCATGCTACAGCATGGATTTTACTGGCATGTGAATAGGTAACAGTTTGATTCTGTGTGGCATTCCTATTCTCGAGAGCCAATGATTCAATGTTATTACAGCAAGAGCACCATTAACTGCTACTGTTAAGATTGTGTCCGTTTTTACATTTTAAACTCTGGGTTTCATTCGCTCATAACTTTCTAGAACGTTCACCTTTTGGGCTGAGATTTTTCATGCTTGGTCTTGTTGGAATATGTTTTTTGGTTGGTTGGTTTGTTAGTCTGAGATAAAATTGTTCTGCTTTTGAGTGTGAGAAAAGTGAATAAAATATTATTTCTCTTTCTGAATCTTGTTTTTTTTTTAAAAATGACTTTAGATGCAAAGTGGCTGGGGTTTAAAAGCTGGCATGCCAATAGCCACCTACTGAAAAACACATTTTAGTGTTGCAGCAAAAAACACATTCTGATACTCGAGACATGCATAGTACATGTTGCATTTTTTTCACTAAGCTTGTAGGCCTACACTTTTTCAAAAGTGGCCATGGATTTTGGGTGCCCTGCTTTTCAGAAAACTGAGCAGTTTGAAGTCCACAGTCCCAAGATGTCACAAGCTGGACATGCAGAATCTGTGGCCACTTCTGGAAGTTTTGGCCAGAGAATGCACAGCTAAGAGAGGCTACATGTTGCATGTGTTCATAACCAGGTTAGCTGAATGTGGACAAGCATACTGAAAGTGGATTGATGCACAGTTCTCTGCAAAAGCCTTGAAATCAGTTCCTTCATACTTGCTAAGGTGCAAAGGGGTTGGAGAGGCCTGCTTACACTTTGTAAGGTATGCAGACAGACTGATGCACCTTAATAGTTCCACAGTTCTTAAGTCTTCTATCTTAGGTATTTATATATATTGTTCTTCTTCGGGTGCTTGTTCATGTCCATTCCAACTAGGTGTGTGCACACCGTGTGCACTCTAGCTGGAAGATTTTTCCCTTCAAGCGTCTGTAGGATCGGCCTGGGCGCCCCCTGGAGTTGTACCTTCATGGCGCCCAATATAGCACCCTGCTGACTGCCCACCCCCTTAGTTCCTTCTTACTGCCGGTGACAGCTAGCTGGAACATCCCTTGTTCTTGTGGCAAGTGCTTTAGAAGGGTCTTCTGCAGTTTTTTCTTGTACATAGTGTGTAAATAGTTCTTTAGTTAGTTAGTAGTTAGATTCAGTGATAGTAGTTTAGCTTGCTTGGGGAGTTTCCTGCCCAACAACATTTTTCCTCACTCTGGGGTATGCCCAGGTCTCCAGGGATTAAGCTCTGTGAGGTCTGTGGCAAGTTTATGCCCAAGAGTGACCCTCACTCTTCCTGTCTGCAGTGTCTAGGAGAGAATCACCACAAAGAAAGGTGCAGGATCTGTAAGGGTTTCCGACCCAGAACCCTTTAAGAGCAGGAGCAGAGACTTCAAACCCTGAGAATGGAGGCTGCGCTATGACCACAATCTGGATCCACCAAACCTGCACCAAGTACCTCCTCATCAGTGCACAGTGCTCCGGCACCAATGGTGCATGAACCAGTGCCAACTAAGGACCCTAAGGACCCTCAGCACCATCACGGCTCAGTCCATAAGAAGCCATCCTCGGGGCGGCACCACTCTCAGTCCCTGGTGCTGTTAAACAAGAAGAGGCTGGAGAGGGGTCGGTGCCATCCGTGAGTGCCTCAGGACAAACCGCCTTGTCGCTTCAGCCTGCCAAGGTCTTGTCAACTCCTACCCCAGCTGGGGTCCAGTTGAGTCCGAAGCCTCCATGGTGCTGGATCATCAAGGTGACCACCTCCAGCTCTCATCGACATCAGAGGTGTTTGAGGCAGCTAAGGACCTGATCTGCCTCCCAGTACCTTCCTCCTCACAGAGGAGGGACAAGTCACCAGTGACCGTGTGGCCCCACTTCCATTTCAGGGGCAAACCAGCACTGATGGTGCACCAATCTGCATCCCTTGCGCAACTCTTCCTGGCATGGCCCATACAGATAGAGGAGCCGCACCGATCCCCAGCCTCTTGGCACTGACCGAAGTGCCGGTCCTGTTGTTACAGCCAACAGCTCCAGCACCGACCCTCCCATCAATGGCACCACTGACTGGTGCAGCTTCGACGCTGCTGGCATTAACAAGGTCTGCACTGCTGGATCTAGTGACTCCCACACTGACAGCAGTACCAAGATTCCCACCTCCAGAGGCCCCAGCACTGCAACCCTCTGAATACTGCGTGCTGAGAAACCCAAACTGCGCTGAAGGCAGTGAGCAAGGTCCGCTGCCAGTTCTCTTTTCCTCACCAGATGAAGCAATCAAGGGGATGTCGGTGGCCCGGGCTTTGGAGGATAGTCGAGTTCTCCAGCAGCTCCTGCACCGAGCTGCCCAAAGCCTGGGCATACAGGCAGAGAAGGTGGCGGAGGAGTCAGACCCAGTCATGGATATCCTCGCACCCTCGGGTCCATCGCGGGTGGCCCTGCCACTGATGAAGACAGTAGTGGATACAATTAAATCTCTGTGGAAGACCCCTGCTTCTCTGGCCCCTACAGCCAAAAGCACTGAAAGGCACTATTTCGTACCATCTAAGGGATACAAAAACTTATATACCCACCCCGACTCATTGGTGATTGATGCAGCCAATCAGAAGGAGCATTGGAGCTTCCAGGGTCCCACCCCAAAAAATAGGGAGGTGAAAAAACTTGACCTGGGGACCTACAGCTCCGCATTGCAAACCAGCAGGCCATCGTAAGTAGATATGTGCACAATACCTGCACTGCAATGGCCAAGTTTTCAGAGCTCCTGCCACAGGACTCTCGTGCAGAGTTCTCCACTCTAGTGGTGGAAGGGAAGCTGATCTCCCAGGCATCCCTACAAGCAATTTTGGATGCAGCGGATGCAGCCTCACGCACACTAGCCATGGGGGTGGTAATGAGGTGGGGCTCCTGGTTGCAGGTCTCTGGACTACCACATGAGGTCCAACACACAATCCAGGACCTCCCCTTCGAGGGCTTGGCCCTGTTTTCTGAGAAAACAGAGAAGAGACTTCATAGTTTGAAGGATTCTAGGGCCACTCTACGATCTCTGGGGCTTCACACACCAGCTACTCAGAGCAGGCATTTCAGATCTCAGCCTGCCCCAAGGTTCTACCAGACGCAGAACCACCAGGATACTCCTTGTACGAGGAATAGGACCGGTGAGAGGAGGCAGCACTCCTCTTCGGGGCAGAACTCCAGTCAGCCCAAACCTCTGGCTGGCCCCAGACCCCCCTTTTGAAGGTGAAGTCGAGGACAGCTCAACAGTTCAGACACTGGATCCATCCCCTCTTACCGTCTCTTCCCGTCTATCCTCCTTCTACCATGGTTGGTCCTGTATCACCTTGGACCGTTGGGTGCTCCGCACGGTAGAGATGGGATAATCCATTTAATTCTGTGCCCTTCTGCCCCTCCACCCCACTTCCCTGTCCCTCTTCAGGGACCCCTCGCACAATCAACTTCTAATTCAGGAAGTGCAATCCCTTCTCTCAGTGGAGACAGTGGAAGAGGTTCCTCAGGAGCAAAGGGGCAAGGGATTCTACTCCCAATATTTCCTAATACCGAAAGCCAAGGGGGGCTTTAGACCCATCATGGACCTGTGGCAGCTCAACAAGTTCATAAAGAAACTCAAGTTCCACATAGTCTCGCTGACAGCCCCTCACTGGATTCAGGAGACTGGTACGCCCCCTTGACTTCAAGGACACTTATTTCCACATAGCAATAATTCCTCCTCACATTTGTGGAGAACAACAGCCACTATCAGTTTACTATCTTCCCTTTTGGCCTCTCAGCAGCACCTCACGTTTTCACCAAATGTCATGGCGTTTCTGCACAAGCACTGGATTCAGGTTTTCCCTTACCTTGATGACTGACTGATCAAAGGTCACTCCAGATCCCAAGTGAAAGATCAGGTTGGCTTCATAAGAAGGACCTTCCTCATACTAGGTCTACTTTTCAATGAGGCCAAATCCACTCTGTCTCCGGTGCAGAGGAGAGTTTATAGGCACAGTACTGGATTCGATTCAAGCCGGGGCTTACCTCCCAGAAACCAGGTTTCGGTCACTAGGGGACATCATACAGGGCCCTATGGCTACAGCAAGGAACTGCCTGAAATAGCTGGGGCACATGTCTGCATGCACCTTCATAGTACAGCATGCCAGATCAGACTTCTCCCACTCCAGTCATGGCTAGCATTGGTTTATCGGCCAGCCAGGGACACTCTGGATAGCATTGTAACCCTGCACTGTGCTAGACTCCCTTCTGTGGTGGCTCAACCCACAGGTGGTTTGCGCAGGACTACTTTTCATCAGCCCTCAGCCATCCCTTTCATTAGTGACAGATGCCTCAGATCTCAGGGCTTCTGGTCTCAGGAGGACCTCGCTCAGCATATCAATGTCAGAGAGCTGAGAGTGGCGCATTTGGCATGCCAGGTTTTCAGAGCCCACATATCAGGCAGATGCGTATCAGTCCTCACAGACAATATCATGGCGATGTTTTGTATCAACAAATGGGGGAGTGCACGCTCCTCTCCCCTGTGCCGGCAAGCCCCATGCTGTGGGACTTCTGTGCAGAGCACTCGATACACCTGCAGGCTTCATACCTCCCTGGGGCACAGAACGGGCTAGCGGACAGTCTCAGCCGGACCTTTCATGGCCACGAGTGGTCCCTCCGGCTGGACGTAGTGAGCTCAATTTTCCATCTCTGGGGCTTTCCCCACGTAATCCTGTTCACCACATGCAGCAACAGGAAGTGTCATCTATTTTTCTCCTTCATGAATCACAACCTGGGTTCCATCGCAGATGCCTATCTTCTCCCATGGGTTGAACATCTGCTCTACGTGTTCCCACTGATACCACTGGTCCTCAAGGTGCTCCTCAAGGTCCGCAGGGACCGGGACGGGGTCATATTGATAACACCAGCATGGTCACGCCAGCACTGGTTCACATCACTCTTGGAAATGTGTGTGGCGACCCTGCTCACCTTACTGCTGGTTTCAGACCTGGTCATGCAGGATCATGGCTGCCTCCGGCACCCGAACCAAGAGTCACTCCATGTCACAGCTTGGATGCTCCATGGCTAAATGCTATGGAGCTGTCTTGTCCTGATCAAGTCAGACAAGTTCTCCTTGGTAGTAGGAAGCCCTCTACAAGGGCAACATACTTTGCCAAGTGGAAGAGGTTCTCTCTCTGGTCGGAGCAGAACCATCAGTCGCCAATGCTCTCCCCAGTCCCATTTATACTGGACTACCTCCTCCGTCTTCAACAACAGGCTCTGTCCATGTTGTCAATAAGGGTCCACTTGGCCGCCATCTCCGCCTTCCATCCAGGTGCAGAGAGCCACTCAGTCTTTGCTAACCCTATGGTCAGCTGTTTTTTCAAAGGCCTCGACAGAGTCTACCTGCAAATGCGTCAGTCTGTCCCAGTCTGGGACCTTAACCTGGTCCTCGCCAGACTCACAGGCCCTCCATCTGAGCCACTGGTGACATGCTCACTGCTTTCTCTCTCTTACAAGGTGGAGTTTCTGGTGGCAATCACCTCAGTTAGGAGAGTATCGGAGCTCAGGGCCCTTACATCTGAACTCCCTTACACAGTATTTCCTAAGGACAAGGTTCAGTTCAGCCTCATCCAGCTTTTCTCCTTAAGGTTGTCTCCCAGTTTCACATGAGCCAGGACATTTTATCCTAAGCCACATTCCTGCGACAGGGAGCAAAGGCTTCACTCATTGGATATCCGCAAAGCGCTGGCCTTCTATGTAGAGAGAACTAAGACATTCCGAAAGTCTGTCCAATTATTCGTAGGAGTGGCAGACAGGATGAAGGGCCTCCTCCTCTCATCCCAATGCATCTCATCATGGATCACATCATGAATTCGGGAGTGTTATGGCCTGGCGAAGGTGCCCACTCTGCCAATCACCACTCAGTCCACCAGGGCTCAGGCCTCCTCAGCTGAATTCCTGGTGCACGTCCTCACCTGGACATCTGCAGAGCAGTGACGTGGTCCTTGATACACACATTTACGATGCACTATACAATCACACAGGCCAGAAATGGTGTGGCCTTTGGATGAGCTGTGCTCCAATCAGTGGATGACTCCGATCACATCTCCTGAACTTTGGCTTGTTCATGTCTATTCCAATACCCACCCTCCTACTCCTCTTTCAGAGTAGCCACCAAGAAGGAACTGAGCGGGTGGGGGTCGGCAGGGCAGTATACTGGGTTCCATAAAGGTGCAACTCCAAGGGGCATTCAGGCCGAACCTACAGATGCTGCTAATGGAAAAAACCTTCCAGTTGGCATGCACGCAGCGCGCGCACACCTGGTTGGAATGGACATGAACAACACATCTCAAAGAACAACAGTCACAAGAAGGTGAGTAACCCTTTTTTCCAATGACTGTCCACCTCACAGTCCCTGATATATTTATCCTCCCAACAACCTTGTGAGGTGGGGACATGTTGTTATCCCCATTTTACAGAGGGGGAACTGAGACAGAGAGACTAAGTGACTGCCCATGGTGTCAGACGCAGTCTGTGGAAGAACAGGAAATTGAACCTAGGTTACTGCCCTAACCACTGCAACATCCTGCCTCTCTAAGGGTATGTCTACATTGCAACATAAGCCTGTGCTAGAGCCCGGGGTTCAAGGACAACCCCTTGTGTCTACACTGCAATTGTACTAACCCTGGGATATGATTATTTTGACTCAGGTCTGCACACTGCAGTGTGGATGCCAGAGCCCTAGGTTGAGCATGGGTTACTAAAGTGTTAACATAGGTTTAAAATATAATGTAGACACTCAAGCCCAGGGATCCCTAACTCAAATCCTGCTAACTCTGAGCTAACATTGCAGAATCAGAGATGGGCAAACTACAGCCCATGGGCTGGATCTGACCCACTAGCTGAGGAGCGGGGTCTGGGGCTTGCCCTTCTCCAGTGCTCTAGCCAAGGTGCAGGGTCGGGGGCCGTTCCATGTGGCTCCCAGAAGCAGCGGCATGGCCCTCCTCCATCTCCTATGTGTAGGGACAGCCAGGGAGATCTACTGTGCATGCAGAGCCCCACCGTAAGCGCCACCCCCACAGCCAATGTGAACCTCAGCCAGTGGGAGCTGCAGGGGCAGTGCATGCAGATGGGGCAGCATGCAGAGCCGCCTGGTCGTGCCTCCTCATAGGAGCCAGAGAAGGTACATGACGCTGCCTCCAGGGACGACTTGAAGTAAGTGTTGCCCAAAGCCTGCACCCCTGAGCCTCTCCCCATGCCTCAACCCCCAACCCTAATCCCCCCCTGCCCTCCCAACCCCTTGATCCCAGTCCTGACCATCCTCCTGTATCCCAAACTCCTCATCCCCAGCTGCACTCTAGAGCCCGCACCCGCAGTGGGAGCTCTCACCCCCCCGCTGCACCCCACTGCCCCCCCCCCACCTTTAGCAACCTCCCACACCCTGAAATCCTCATTTCTGGCCCCACTCTGGAGCCTGCACCCCCACCCAGAGCCCTCACTCTCCCCCCCCCACCCCAACCCCAATTTTGTGAGCGTTCATGGCCTGCCGTACAATTTCTCTTCCCAGATGTGGCCCTCGGGCCAAAAAGTTTGCCCATCCCTGATTTTAGTGGTCTCTAGCAAAATAATTTCAGATTATAGAACAGAGATACACATTTTTTGGCAGCATAGAGCTTTGAAGTGGTGGTATGCAGTTCCTTCGTTCTGTGTGTACTCCTATTGTACAGGCTCCCCCCTGCCTCTCCAAACCCATTTATTCCTTTTCCTTTTAAAAAAGAAAAAACCCTTGAAAATTCCATATGAACTGGCTACAATAATATAACATTGTTGTTACAGTTAGCATTCAAAAGGCAGAAAACACCACAAGTTGCAAGTGTAACCTTGACTGTGCTCCCTTCTCTGTGTGTTCACTCTGTTAATTCAGGGTCACATGCTATTTCTTAAATAATACAATATCATCCATTACCTGGGCCTCAGGACCTCCCGGGTGTGTCAAGGTAGAACTGCTTCCTCTTCCACTGCTTCCACCCTTAAAAGCCTACAGCCTGGTCCTCCCTGACTGTATGGGGGTGAGGGTGGGGGATCAGGGTCATGGTAGTGCCTTCCCCTTGCCTTCTCTGTGACCTTTTGGTAGCTAGTTCCTGTGTGGTTTTAGGTAAGAGCAGTCCCTACTCTGGAGGGAGCACAGACAATGCATTTATACACAAGGCAATGTGCAGGGGTAGGAAAGGAAGAGAAAATTTTCGAAAGTCCCATTTAGATGTCTGTGCAGTGGCAGGGAACAACCTGTCCCTAAATGAGAAACTTGTCTCTGGGTCAGACTGCACAATAAATCTTCTGTATTACCAATCAGGTACCATTCTTAATAAGATCAACCTTGTCCATCTCATTGATCACATAGTTACATCTGGGCACAAACTGGAGTGCAGCAGAGCCTTTTGGCTCCCATACCAGAGAACATCAATCAGACAAAACTCTGCTATCAGCTTCACATGATGGCACTCTGCTCTCTCTACTTGCACAGACCTGCCAGGGTTGTGCATAGAATGAGAGCAGAATATAGGAGTCAAGATTTGCTATATGAGCCTGAAAGTAAAAATTTTGCTCTTAATATACATTAAGTGCTGCAAACACAATAGCAACAAGTTATTCAATAACTCCTAAATTATTATTCTCCTCTTCAAGCATGTCATCTTCCACAAAACTCCATTATGAGCTGCTGTTTTTTCTCCCAGTATTTATAGATGGTTGTAGTGCTTATTTTCTAATGTGTTTAGAACCTTTTGTTGTCATTTCAAGTGATGAGAGCTGAAACCACGTGTCCTTTAGACAATAACCAAACAGAAAAAACATTCTTATGAATTTCAGGCTGTGGAAACAAGCTGTTATATGATTATATGCATAACTTGAACATAATTAACATGGTATTTCTTAGCTGAAAACAATACAATTATTAATAGACCACATGTGTACTGTAATAACCATAGCTTGCATTTGATGAGGTACACAAGTGTCCCTCCAGAATGCCCTAGGAACACAGAGAAAGTGCAGCCAGAATGGAAGCTAAAACATTAGTTTTCCTGGATCCATGGCAAATGTAGTTTTTCTGTATTCCTGTCTACAATAACTAATACACTTCATTGGGGGGGGGGGGTGCACTCTTCCTGTCTCCTTTACCATCTCCATTCTTGCTACAGGTAGTTCCATGTTAGAACCCTGCTTCTCAAATCCTTTACCATGAGTTTGATTGCTTATATATTATTTTTTTTCCAAAGAAAGATTTCACATACTGTGGTATGTTGAGTTCACAGTAAAGTAAATAATTAGTAAAACTATTATTTCTACTGCAGTCTTACTGTGTCAGTACTGAATCTTTGGGGTGATTTGATAGCAATGATGAAAATTGCGACTGAATTTTTAAGATTAATCTGTATCTTACTTTAGAAGTGACAGCAATTCTCACAATATCACAAAAAATTCTGCTGCAAATTACTACCCACATTTTTCAAATAAATAGTAAATAATGGCTTACAAAGCTTCTGTAAAGTTTCTAAGAACAAAGGTGACCTTCTGGCAAAGATTTGTAATGAAAACCATATGCATGTAAGAAAAGCATTGGGTGAAAATTAATAAAACCAATTTAAAAGACAGGGATAAATATGAATTCCTGGCTCTGTTCTACTAAACTAAATTTACTCTATTGGTTTTAAGAACAGGAGACCTTGTGGCACCTTAGAGACTAACAAATTTATTTCAGTATAAGCTTTCATGGGCTACAGCCCACTTCTTCGGATGCATGAGCTGTAGCCCACGAAAACTTATGCTGAAATAAATTTGTTAGTCTCTAAGGTGCCGCAAGTACTCCTGCTCTTTTTGAGGATACAGACTAACACGCTGCTACTCTGAGATCTATCGGTTTTGTTCACTGTGGAAACAAAACAAGTAAAATATATTGTATTTAATTGCTAATATGTAGGTGGCATTTGATTATGTTGGGCTTTCACCACTTTCTCTTTAGCAACTTAGTTACATTCTCTTATTTTGTGTTTCTGACAACCTCTCTTTCTCTGCTTGTGACATAAAATAACTTGAATCATTAAAAATTCTGTTTACCTTTAATGAAAATATTAGTAACTAATTTGCAGCTCATTAACATTTATTGTAAACCTCATTGTATCTTATCTGACTGATGATCTGACTGTATTGAATGTGTGTACACACAACTTTCTTTTGAGCCCACTATTGACATGATTGCACAATGACAAACACAGAACATTATGTACATTATACTTCCTTGATGGAGCTGGCTGAGACATGATGATTCCCCTGTGAGTATAGGAACCTTCCACATGACCCTGAAAACTATTATGGGCTTATCTTCACTATGGGGGTAAGTCGAACTAAGTTACGCTACTCTAGCTACATGAATAGGTTAACTTATCCTGGTGACTTCACGACGCTGAGTCAACGGGAGACATTCTCTGGTGTCTCCTCTGGACCAACTCCGCTCCTGATGTATTCCCTCTGATAGCCATGTGCTACCACAAAAGGAGGTTATATAAAGCATTTTGCTGTGCTATGAAGGGAGTGCACTGCCCACATTTGGGGTCTGATCTAGCTGCCATTGAAATCAATGGTAAAGGATCAGGCCCTTGAGATTTATAAGGTAAAGAATAGCTAATAAAGAATAGGATAAGAAAATATTCGCAGTGAAATAACAGGTTTGTTGCTTGTACACCTCTATCCTGATATAACACAACCTGATATAACACAAATTTGGATATAACGTGGTAAAGCAGCGCTGGGGGGGAGCGGGGAAGGCTGTGCACTCCAGTGGATCAAAGCAAGTTCAATATAACACAGTTTCACCTATAACGCGGTAAGATTTTTTGGCTCCCGAGAACAGCATTATATGGGGGTAGAGGTGTATTTTAGGTGTTGACCATCTAATGCTATGGATCCTCACAACACAGGACAAATTATAAAATGCCAAATTATTCTGTGGTGTAAACCCACTGAAATCAGGGGAATTACATAAGGGATAAATTTTCCCCTGTGAGCTTGATTCTGTAAGAGGTTGATTCCCCAAATTTCTTTCATATTTTATTCAATAGCCCCACAATCAAGAACTACATAAAATGGTGAACAGAGAGTTCATAGTTTAACAGATCTCCATTCTGTTTTTTCCAGGCTTACATTTCATCAGGAAATCCCCCCTCAAAAGAGAATAATAAAACTGAAAAAAATTGATCATTTATTTGCCTTTCTATTCTATAGGGTTCTTATGCCTCACTCATCACTATAGTAACTGAGTGCCTTCCAATAGCACATTAAGTGACGTGACTAACATCTGGCACGTGTGTGTTCTGTCATCCTCTCCCCAGGGGAAGGAACATGTGCAATGGAATCACATTGCTAAGTTTATGTTTGAGAAGATATGGGCAAAGAAGTTTGCCTTGTACTTAGAGAGGAAGGTTCCAGAAAGGGGAGAAAAGAAGGCATGTGTCCATTGGCGACTGCCAATAGCAAAAATCCCCAGCTTCTAGAAACGGGACACTAGATGGGGAGGGCTCTGCATTACTAGAGAGAATTCTTTCCCAGGTATCTGCCTGGAAGGTCTTGGCCACATACTCAGGGTCTAATTGATCACCATATTTGGGGTTGGAAATGAATTTTTCCCTGGATCAGATTGGCAGAGACCAAGAGTTTTTTGCCTTCTTCTGCAGCATGAGGCATGGGACACTTGCAGTTCAAACTAGTGTAAATGGTGAATTCTCTGTAACATAAAGTCTTTAAACCATGATCTGAGGACCTCAGTAACTCAGCCATAGGTTAGGTATGGGTGAAGTTCTGTGTCCTTCAATGTGCAGGAGGTCAGACTAGATGATCATGATAGTCCCTTCTGACCTTAAAGTCCATGAATCTATGAGTCTAAGCAGCAGCAAGTAAGTAAAAAGGCAAATCTTCACATGAGGATCTTCACTGATGCTCACAACACTTTATACCAGAAAAAGATTAAATGATGAACTGTATCCATATCAGCACTCTCCCCAGCTCCCTCTCAAATCCTGCCAATTATGTGGGCAAATCCAGTATGCATTCTCTGGGCTTGGTTAGCACTGCTTTCGATAATTAGCTGCAAATTGCTTTAAACACCATTGGTAATGAAGATTCCCAGCAAATCATGATGAAATGCAAAGTAGTATCTTTAATGGAGACAATATTGATGAACGTTTTGAAAAATGTACATAATTTTCGAAGATATACTGAATTTTCAATTTAGAGATTTAAAAAATGGCACCAAGATTTTCCCGAAAGGGCTGGAGAAACAATATCTCAGAATCGTGATTCACATCTTATGTTAAATATTACAGGGGAGGGTAGTGGTAGAAATCCTAAAAATTTACAGGTAGCATAAGATCCTATACAAGGAGAACAGAGAATTAACTGAAAGGATGACATGCTGCAAAGAAACCCAAATGTTATGTCTCCAGTCTGTCAATGTTAATAGGAAGCTGTAGCAAAGTGCAGGTTGAAGCTAGGGACAAAGGAGCATAGAAGTTGTCGATTTTTACTTCTCTTTGTAGTCTGCTTATTCTCACTTTTTTCTCTGAAAATCTGATTTTTCAGACCAGGTATACACTGGCCTGGGGAACTGCGTTAGCACCTTCTTGTGAGAGGAAATGCTTACACATGGTTAATTCTAGAAAGGTGCTCGTATGGTTTTCCGGCCTGGTGAAGGCAGCAGAGTAAGTTTCTTCAGGGCTTTTGCTGGTTAGCAGGGGACCAGGGTGTAAATGTACAAAGCTGCTACTACAACATCCCTATGGCAATGCAATCAAAGAGAGGGAATTAACAGACCCCAAAAAGCAACTGGCACAAGACTGATAGGGAAAGTACCTCTCCTGAATGATTCCATTGCTCAGCTCCTAGGGAGACCCAGGCAGAGGTGAAAAGTACACCACCTTGTGGTAGCTTTACTAAATGAGGTACTGCACAGTTACACTTGCTATGAAGACAGCACATGTGAAGGTGTGGTGTGACTTGTGGGATGGCTGCAGCACTCAAATGTCAACAAAACCTCATACCACATCATAAATACCACATGATGACACAGGAAACACTTGTTTTAGAATTGATTTACAAAGGATTGTGATTTTTTTTTACTTAAGAGGACTTCTTTTTGTGTCCCTCTGTCTTTAAAGCCAGGCTCGTTAGCTGCACCAACTGTACAGGCCCTTGAGAGAACAGAAAAAATACTACAATAATTTAAAAAATGCTAACAACTAAATGGAATAATTTTTTATACATAAAGTGTAATGAGTTTAAAGTTAGATATCTCCTGCTCATCTAGGATTAGACATAGGGGCCAGATTTTTTGAAGTATTTAGGTGCCTAAAGATATAGATAGGTGCCCAGTGGGATTTTCAAAAGCATTCTGGGGCTTTAAAAAAGCCCTCCTGGAAAACAGAAGATATCTCTTATTCCAGTAGTATAATGCTGCATGTCTAGTCTTGAAGAATTACAAGATAATAGGGTATCTGAAACCTGTCACTCTTGCAGGACTGATCACTGCCCTTCCTGGGTAATTTAAACTAATGTAATTTTGGAAGCTGAGGAGTTGGGTAAATTCCACATGTGGGAGGAAAGAAGGAAATATGTGGTGCGTTGAGTTGTTATTTTTTCTTAAATGGTGCCCAACTGTAACTGCTCAGAGGTTTGGAATGTTGTAATAAATCCTTGGGTGGGGGATGGGACGCAGGTGAGGTGGCCACAAGTGCAGGACAAATGCAAGTTGTAACATCCAAATGGTGAGGTGATTATCACAACAATATTTTAATGTACGAATTCATGCTAAAGGTTGAGTGAGAAATCAGCTTTTCAGGGCCAGATTTTTAAAGACACAAATAGGTACCAGATTTTCAAAAGCATCTATCTGACTTTTTAGATGCCTACATACTTCTAAAAATCTGGCCTTCAGTCATCTATGTACTGTAGATCCAAATACTGTGAAACTTTTGTCTGCAGTCTTAATTGCTGCTGGTTCTCTTCCCCTTGGTGCTCTGTTAATAAATAAAATTTTTAAAAAAATATTTCCAGAGTAGGGCCCAACACTGTACTCCATACTTAGGCACAGCTCTTATTGAAGTTATTGGGATCCAGTGGATGATTTGAAGCTAATGAGGGTTTCAGTGGAGTAAGTGAATCAGATTTTCAATGGAGTTTCATTCAGAACTCTTGTAGTCAATAGAAGTCTTTGTCAAAGTAAGGAGAGCAGGATGAGGTGCTTAGTGAAAAATAATTCACTTGAAGGAAAAAAAGAATCTGACAACTTGCTTCTAATTGTTTTAACTGATGTCAGTACAAAGAAAGCATCTGATCGCTTACCACTTCAATTTAATAAATGCAGGAGTATTCAGCTTTCAATGCACAGTGACCTGAAGTATTTCAGTGGGAATTACTGACTTTCTTTTTAAAGTAAAAATCCTTTAGAACGCTAACATTTTAAATACATTTCTTCCATATTCTTTTCCCTATGTGAATTTTCCCATCTTAAGTGCTTCTAATGTTGGATGAATTGCTAATTTCTCTGGTCCTAAGAATTTAACACTCAAAAGTTAGAAGTTTCTGCTATTTACATTTTTTCATGCTAAACAGGAAAAGGGAAAAGGAAAAAAAAATTTAATGATTTTTCTTTTTAAAAATTAGGCAAATAAAATCCACATATAGATGCCAGTGAAATTACACACTAAGGATGTTGGGCTGTCTTCCATTTGGGTGAGAGCTATATTTGTGAGAGGTCCGTTTGGGGCTGTTAAGTCTTTGTCCATTAAGGAGTGAAAGAGGTGGGTTACTCGAACAGGGACATCTGGAAGCATTGTGTTTAAACACAATGGTCTTGACTGTCCCCCCAACTTGCACTCTATCTAGGCATATATTTATGTGCACAGTGAGTGCAAAATGTTACTATCCTGACTTGGAAGCACCCACTTTACACATATGTTAATGACTGCACAAAATTCAAGGTCCAACACCCATCAGAATGCAGTAGTGCAGCCACTGTCTGGCTTGGAAAGGAATAGGAACACTACTTCTTCCCAAAGAGTCTCATGCAGCCATCAGCGCTAGGTTATTGGAGTCTTTGTGCTTTCACAACATAAGATGAGGAAGATGAGGCAGGTTGGTTTTGTGGTTAAGGCAGTGGTGTAGGACTCTCAAGATCTGAGTTTAGTTCCTGACTCTGACACAGACCACCTCTGTGACCTTCCTGTGCCTCCATCTGTAAAATGTGATAACAATGCTTCCTTTCTCTTGCCCTTTATAGGTCTTGTCTGTTTAGACTGCAAGCTTTTAGGTCCAGGGACTGTTTTCACTATGTGTAGGGCCCTACTAAATTCATGGTCCATTTTGATAAATTTCATGGTCATAGGATTTTAAAAATCTTAAATTTCATGGATTCAGATATTTAAATCTGAAATTTCAAAGTGTTGTAACCATGGGAGTCCCAATCCAAAAAGGAGTCATGGGGGGATTGCAAGATTATTGTAGGGGGGTTGCAACCTTACTTCTGTCATGTATCAGAGGGGTAGCCATGTTAGTCTGGATCTGTAAAAAGCGACAAAGAGTCCTATGGCACCTTATAGACTAACAGACGTATTGGATCTTGAGCTTTCGTGGGTGAATGCATCTGACGAAGTGGGTATTCACCCAAGAAAGCTCATACTCCCGTACGTCTGTTAGTCTATAAGGTGCCACAGGACTCTTTGTCCCTTACTTCTGTGCTGCTGCTGATGGCAGCACTGCCTTCGGAGCTGGAGAAGAATGGCTGCTGGCCAGGAGGGTCTGTGATGAATTTTTCATAGCTGTGAATTTGGTAGGCTGTGAATTTCATAGCTGTGAATTTGGAATTAACTATGTGAGATGCTTAGGACCTGTGTGGAAGCACGATGGAAAAAGAAGGCTCTTTGCAGCTTCTTCCCTACACTTACTGTTCCCATGTAGGGCTGGGCAAATGTCTCTCTCAGAGCAGGCAAAACAGCTTGAATAAAATAAGAGCCAATCCAAATCCACAGCCAAAATTTGAATTCAACTTTTCTGAACATTTAGACATCTGAATACCCCCTTAATTGTATTTTACTATTGTTGGCTCCTGTGCTACCTGATTCTACACGGAACAGGAAGAGATAGTATTGAATGCCACCAGAAAGGCTTTAGTTGTAATACTATTTCCATACTAAATAGAAGCAGAAAGCACCCTGAATCTTCCAAGAAATCCTATTCTCATGATTATTAAGTCAATTTTGCAGACTCCAGAGGATTTTTAGATGAGGTTTGAATAAGCATCAGGGCAACTGGATGAGCCCCCAAACCTGTGGAGATTAGTCCATTACCAATAATTTGGCCACTGGATTATTGATCTCTACGTCAGTATAAAACTGACCAAAAAACACAATGAAGATCTGTTAATAGTAAATCTACTCTTTCATTAGCTCTATTCCATTTTAGTATGTTTGCCTTTGTTCATGCTACAGTTTAAATTGGTATATGGCAGAGTTGTGAGTTTTGTTTGGCTTGTTGCCAAGGTAGATAAGAACATAAGAATCACCCTACTGGATCAGACCAAAGGTCCAATCTAGCCCAGTATCCTGTCTTCTGACAGTGGTCAGTGCCAGGTGCTGCACAGGGAATGAACAGAATAGGTAATCATCAAGTGATCCATCCCCTGTCGCTCATTCCCAGTTTCTGGCAAACAGAGGCTAGAGACACCATCCCTGCCCATCCTGGCTAATAGCCATTGATGGACCTATCCTCCATGAATTTATCTAGATTTTTTTGAAACTTGTTATGGTGTTGGCTTTCACAACATCCTCTGGCAAGAAGTTCCACAGGTTGACTGTGTGTTGTGTGTAGGGTGACTAGACAACAAATGTGAAAAATTGGGATGGGGTGGGGGTGGGGGTAATAGGAGCCTATATAAGAAAAAGACCCAAAAATTTGGACTGTCCCTATAAAATGGGACGTCTGGTCACTCTAGTTGTGTGAAGAAATACTTCCTTTTATTTGTTTTAAACCTGCTACCTATTAATTTAATTTGGTGACCCCTAGTTCTTGTGTTATAAGTAGTAAACAACACTTCCTTATCTACTTTCTCTACACTAGTCATGACTTTATACACTTCAATCATATCTCCCCTTAGTCGTCTCTTTTCCAAGCTGAAAAGTCCCAGTCTTATTAATCTCTCCTCATATGGAAGCTGTTCCATACCCGTAATCATTTTTGCTGCCCTTTTCTGAACCTTTTCCAATTCCAATATATCTTTTTTGAGATGGGGTGACCACATTGGCCCACGCTGCTTCCAACAGCTCCCATTGGCCTGGAGCAGTGCACCGTGGCCACTGGAAGCTGCAATTGGCCGAACCTGCGGATGCAGCAGGTAAACAAACCAGCCTGGCTCACCAGAGGCTTTCCCTGCACATGTGGCAGAACAAGTTTGGGAACCACTGACCCATGGCCTTACTCAAGGCTCCAAGAAGAGAATGGGGAAGGGGTTTGAGGCTGTGGAAAAAGTGTATAAAACAAGAAGTGCTGGGATGAAATAAAGAAAAAGAAAATTTAGGCTGAATATCCAGAACAATGAAATCTTAGAATATAGAATTATTATTTGGGGGGTGCGGATGTTAAGCAGTGGAAACCAAATCACAGGAAAGATTTAAAATCAGACTGGAAAAGATACTAAAAATATACACTGTAGGGAATGATTCTTCCCTGCCTGTTGGTGGAGCTTTCCCTTCTTAGGTCTTCTCTCGCCCCAGGCACAATTCTGCAAGTTACTCTGCACAGGAGGACTCCTGTAAATGATGCCGGAGTCAGAGCTACTTCTAGAGAAGCTTATGTGGATTGCCACTGAAGTCAGTGCAGGTTCACACACTCTGATTCAGTCACAGGATCAGGGCCTTAATGTTTATGAGGCAATAAAAAAGACTTTCACAGCCAAGGCTTTTTGTAGGCAGTAAACAATTGTTTATTCTGAAGAATAATCAGAGGTGAGAATGATAAATGTTTTGATTTTCCAGACACCCCTGAAAATGTGTTTTCGTTCATCAATGGCGAGAAAAAAATTTCACACAACTTTACACCTATTACCTGCTCCAGCTCTTCTCTTTAGCAATCTCCACACTTGCCCTGTATTCACTCACAATCACTTACTACTTTCTATCTCTGCTGTGTTTTTCATTCACTAAATATCCATTTTAAAACATTTCAAGATTTACTCTTCTAGGAGCAGCAAAGAATCCTGTGGTACCTTATAGACTAACAGACGTTTTGGAGCATGAGCTTTTCGTGGGTGAATACCCACTTCGTCAGATGCATGTAGTGGAAATTTCCAGGGGCAGGTATATATATATGTGCAGGCAAGCTAGAGATAATGAGGTAGTTCAATCAGGGAGGATGAGGCCCTGTTCTAGCAGCTGAGGTGTGAAAACCAAGGGAGGAGAAACTGGTTTTGTAATTGGCAAGTCATTCACAGTCTTTGTTTAATCCTGAGCTGATGGTGTCAAATTTGCAGACGAACTGAAGCTCAGCAGTTTCTCTTTGAAGTCTGGTCCTGAAGTTTTTTTTGCTGCAGGATGGCCACCTTAAGATCTGCTATAGTGTGGCCAGGGAGGTTGAAGTGTTCTCCTACTCTTCTAGGAGGTCTCTTTTCATTTGAATTAGACTTCAGAGTCAGTAAAATAAGGGACATTTCTGGGAATCTGAACATTTTTACTCCACTCCATCAGTCTTCAGAATTAGGGACTAACACAGGGCCTGATCACACAGGAAATTCTGCCAGTTACTGTACTGCTAGACTGGTATATTACAGTGATAGGCACGCTAAAAATGCCAACAGTGCTAATGCTCTGCCTCTAAGTACAGAGGTCTCTCAGAAACAAGGCTGAATAGTACATTTTCATAGTAGTGCAATGATTCTTACCAGGACTCATTTCACTGAAGTCTATGGGAGACATTTGGATAAAACCCCATGTGCCACATTGAAAATGAAGGGGAGTGTCTTTAAAGCCTAATGACAACTGGAAATGTTTGGTTATATATTACTCTTGGATTTAAACCCATAGTTAACCAGACGTCAATTTTACAATTATCTACAAAAAGTAAGGAGGACAAGTCCTCCTCTGTCTTCCATTGACATGGAGGGCTAAAACAAAGTGCAAACTGGTGATTTCTGACCACATAGTGAGACAAGGGGTGAAATCCTGTTCTCTATGAAGTCAAAACTCCTTTTGCTTCAGTGAGTCAGGGTTTAGTTCCATAAGGCCCCCTTCATTATAGCATTCAGAGATGTGCTACTGTTTAGATCCATTCCATATCTCCCAAAGCTCTTGAGCTGCTGAACAACTAAAGTGGGGGGTTCAACAGCCATGCAGCATCCGTCATTAAGTAGTGGCCCTGTCACAGGATTCGCTCACTATTGGGGCATCTCGTCCTGCTCATTCATGCACACATGCTGTCTTCTCCCTCTCAGTGCAACTCAGGGTATTCTCTCTTTGTGACTTGGCTCTCTGGCCAGGTCATGATGCGCCTCCCCATTTGGGTTCTAAAGTCCCACTGAACAGCCATCCTAGGCAGTCTTCTGCGCTGCTCCCTGGTCTGTGCCACTACTCCAGTGGGTGTTAGGGGAACCTGGCCCGTCAGCTCCTCCAGGTTCCAGTCCAGAATGGTACAACTAGCAGCCAAGGTCTGCACAGTCTCAAACCTTGATACTGTTTCCCTCAGCCACTCCTACTTTACCTCTTTCAAGCTCTTTCTACACTCTCCTCCAGGTACTCCCTTTCCTCAAGGCCAGGACCCTAGGCCTTCTATTCTCCCCCTAGTTTCCATCTTTCCTCCTCTACAGCCTCCACACAGCAAACCTCTTTCTACTGCCAGCTTCATAGCTTTATCAGAGCCCTGCCTGTTCCTTCTCATTTGAGTGCTATTCCCAGTCAGGAGTTGCTTATCCAGCCTAATTCCCCTCAAGCGTGGCCTAGCAAATTAATTGCCCTCCTGTAAGCCTCATTAACCCTTTCAAGGCTGGTGGGGGTGAAACTCTCCCCCCCCCATCACAGTCTCTGACATTCCTAAAGCTGGGAAATGGAATGGGAGAGTAAAATTGTCTTAATTCTTCTGTAATATCCCTGCATCAAGCTCATATGCTCTGGTTCTAGCGCAGGGAGTAGAATTTGCCCTTAGCCACTAGAATTGCATATAATAAAAAAAGACACAATTTATTGGTTTTAAAATATGTTTGATATCTTGTACAGTTCCCTTTATCAGAAGATTCCTGAGCAACAGCATATCTTGCCTAAGGGATTATTTTATACCCACCGGCAGCACGCTGCAAAATGTAGTATAAGAGGCTCCGGAGATCCATCGGCTAATAATAAAATAGCTAACTTCAATCACTTGACTAGGAAAGTGGGTTTATTATCTTGCACAAATTGTTTTGCAATATTAAAAATATTCATTTTTAAATGTTCCTAGCCATGTAGGTTTTATACCCTGTCTCTTTTCTACAGGCTTCTTGACGATAATAAGTGCTAGAGTTTGATGCCAAAGCAGATAGGGACAGCCCAGCAACTTTGCTACCTAAAAGCAACAAAGAATCCTGTGGCACCTTATAGAATAACAGACATTTTGAAGCATGAGCTTTTGTGGGTGAATACCCACTTCATTGCATGGATGTCACATGCATCCGACAAAGTGGGTATTCACCCACGAAAGCTCATGCTCCAAAACATCTGTTAGTCTATAAGGTGCCACAGGATTCTTTGCTGCTTTTACAGATCCAGACTAACACGGCTACCCCTCTGATATTTGCTACCTAATAACATGACCCTACAGCAAATATTCAGCCTCAGCTATGGAGGCTGAGCAAGTTAAATCCAAGCACTTTTTGTTGCAAGCTTTAAGAAGTGGCTAACCAGATGACATGACCTGAACCATAGTTGTTATTATTTAATAAGTATATTCCTATATTATTTTTATCCTTTCGGTTTTGATACTTTTCACTGAATATTCATGTGTTCTATATGTCACCTCTGTATGTAATGCCTTTTGACAGTCTTTTAATTGTAAAAATTCAATCAATTATTGAAAAATTGCTTATGAAATCAGATAAACAGAGTTGAGATAGATCAACATAGAACTTCCACTGCTTAAAGATTCCCAATGACAGAAAAAGGATGGTTTATGACTATGAACAATTCTTACTAATACAACATTACAATAGAGGTTTTTGTGTCTGCTTAACATTCCGACATTAACAAACCATACCCATGACAGTATGAATGACCTTAAGCTTTGAAAAAATAATGGAATAAGATATGGTGGGTAGAATACCTATTTAAATTATTAAGTAATGAACCAGAGACAAATTGTTCCTGTCACTTCTGTGTCTGCCTACTGTGCCAAGTACACACAGAAAACAAGAAGGCATCAGTGTGAGCTGTATTTTTCAATCTAGAAGCTTTTAGGGAAATTACAGGGTTCTGCAGAATTTCAGTCTCATTAGCAGTGACTAGTGTTAAAGTAGAAAAGGAAAGATCCTTTGCACTTAGTTTCTTCACAGAAGCCACATCCTATGTTTACGCAGAATGCTGTCTCTAATTGAGGATAATTACTCTATAAATCTAACCCTCCAATTTCCTTTTTATGAGACAGTCAGATTTCACTCAAGTGTTATCATGCACAAAATAATGTTTGGGATGGGTCAAAATGTTGAGCGGATGTCACTTGTCTGATCCATGGATCCAAAACAAAGAATACTCATAGAATTCCTGTATGGTGCTCTTGACATCTCTGGCTGTAATTCTTTCAGCAATATTCATGAATTTTAAAAAATATTTTAACCTCTAGCACTCAGTTATAGGCATGCATGTACTTGCATAATTCAGAAAAGAAAGATGTCTTGGTTAAATATTTTAAAAGTGTTTTAAAAAGTCTGCTACTTTAGATCAAGATGTTTCAGAAGAGAATGTGATAACAAGATGAAGAAAATCTGCAAATGATGAGTACAGGAAAAATATTTTAGAAAGTGGAGAATTAATTTTTCTGGCTATCTATTACATGATTTACTAAGATTTTCTTTAATTCTACAGTTATTGAAAGTAACCTTGATTAATCTGGAAGACATGAACATTAAAAACAAGGAGGAGACTGTATGGTCTATCAAAAACCTCATTTACAGATGAGGGAAATAATCGATGGATATCTTCTCACATGAACACTAAAATCTACTTGGTAATTGTGCCTCATCATCCTGCCTTTTTTAGCAATATTATTCATTCTTTTTTGGGGCTGATCTTTATTCTTTATTTTTGTTGCTAGCTTCTAACCACTTCTTCATGAAAATTCTACCCCAATTTCCTTCCTGGATATATAATCCTCTCTTCAACAGTCTATGGTCTATTTTCAAATTCTTTACAAATTCAAATTCATTAAAAAAACTAATTTTCCCCTACTGTTACTCACACCTTCTTGTCAACTGTTTGAAATGGGCCAACCTCATTACCACTACAAAAGTGATTTTTTTCTCCCTTGGTATTCTACTGTTAATTGAACTGTCTCGTTAGACTGATTCCCCACTTCGTAAGGCAACTCCCATCTTTTCATGTACTATGTATACCTGCTATTGTCTTTTCCACTCCATGCACCTGATGAAGTGGGTTCTAGCCCACAAAAGCTTATGCCCAAATAAATTTGTTATTCTCTAAGGTGCCACAAGGACTCCTCATAGATTTCAGCAGCAGACCTCACAAATTTCTTCAAATGAACAAGTGCAGTTTTAACAAGCGACTTACCCATGCTTAGTACATCTGTGATTAGGAGCATGAATACCTGTAGATTTAAGGGCATTGCACATACTAAATTCAAATACCCATTTTTTTGTTAATCAAACACGCATAGACTCCTGAAGACCATTCTGCCAGCCAGAGTGACCACAGTTGATAGCATTGAACCAGGAATCATATAATGAAGTTCCCAGATCTGGCTTAATCCTACAAATCCATGAATCTCTGGGACAGCCCCACGGGCAGTGCCAAATAGAGTCAGGGCACACCCCTTCACATGTCAGTGGAGAATCTGAGAGAACAGTTTGCTGTGGTATCTTTGTCCTTTCTAGTGACATGGCCAAAGATTCCCCCTTTTAAGTTAATGAGAGTTTTGCCTGAGTGAGGCTTGCGATGTTCAAGGCTATAGATGTTTATCTTACTCATCAATTCCTAACATGGCGTATTTCCCAAGTATCTCATAATTTTAATCACCTGCTCCTGAATTCTATACTTCATGTAGCTCAGTGTGCAACCTGAATGCAGTCATCTGCAACTCATCACTGTTGAATAGAAGGGAAAAACTTAATTTCACATGTGATAACTGTGTTTACACAATGCAATTGTATAAGCAACATTGTTGCACTGAGAAATCATTTGCCATTTTCTCTGTGTTCCTTTGTGGTACTATTGTTGAGCAAATGGTATTCCGTTCCAGATGAGTGCTTTTGATTTTTGTCCTCAAATGGACTAATTTCTGAATTTAATTATATTTGTGCCAGACTTATCTTGCTGAACTTTTGCTCTGTCCTTTGCTAGCCATTCCACACTAACAAACTGGAGGATGGCTCTCACACAAAACCTCTGTGAACAGTACCTATCATTGGGTCCTGTCAGGAGAGTTACAGTTTTCATTTTAAAAGTAGATTTCTAGCTTTTTACATTAAAAAGATAGTAATTGAGACGATTCTTTGGGGAGCTCCCCAAACTTAGCTGACACATTTTACATAAACGACAAAACATAATCTTTCAAGCCTAGGCAAAAATTGGTTACATTTAGGGAGAGGCACCAATTTTATTTATTTTCACAGCCCACCCTAAATTGCTAAGGGTGGTTCTAGTTGTTAAAATTTCCAGCCCTTTCTAAATGGACTCATTATTGCTAGGACCATGGCAACAGCTATTTCAAAGGGAACTCCCTCCTTTTGTCTCTGACCAGCATTTCTAGATGTGCCTGAGGGAAATGTGCTTTCTACCATCCTGCCCCACCCATACCAGTTGCTCAGCAGTGGAAAAGGAGAAGCCAAAGGCCAAGCTGCTACTGCATTGAGTGTCTGTCTCTACAGCTCCCATCCAGAAGCTGAAGAGTTGGTTCTGGGAAGGAACCTGGGGCCCTGTTGCATCTTCAGCAGAGACCTACTGCCCACACTAGGAAGAGACCTCCAGCAGTCAGGTGAGACATGCCCCTGGACAGAACCAAGTAGTTCTATTCCCCCAGCTAGCCACCTAGTCCACTCCAAGGGGGGGGGGGCACTTGTCTCCTGATAAGCATCCCACAGCTAAAGACCACAGGGAAACTTGTCTGTCATCACCTTTACTGTGACAGAGTCACTGCCAGGTAAAGGAACCACTTAGAGGAGTCTCAGTAGGTGGTGGATATGGATATGATGGTTCAAGGAGTACTGCAACCAAGGGTGGAGGTTGGAAGACTGATGGATTTGGGAGAGAAGATAGAGTATAGAATTGTGAGGAAGATAAGCCAATATTCAGGTTGGACCTGGGAAAACTTTAATTGTCCGGTCTAAGGGGAATTTATTCTGATAGTAATGTAAAAGAAGCTCCTCATTTCTAGGAATTGGAATTTTTAAAATAAAATGGAGGGAAATTTCAAAACAAAAAGTATTTTTGAATAAAAAACAAAATGTTTCTTTTAAAAATGTCAAAGTAAAATATCAGATTTTTTTTTACACAAACTATTTGGCAAAACTGACATGGATTCACAAACATATAGATTCACATTAAGGCTTTTGATACAGTCTCACATGACTTTCTCAGAAACAAGCTAGGGAAATACAACCTTGATGGAGCTATTATAAGGTGGGTGCATAACTGGTTGGCAAACTGTTCCCAGAGAGTAGTTATTAGTGGTTCACAGTCAAGCAGAAAGGGCATATCAAGTGGGATCTTGCAGGGATCAATCCTGAGTCTGGTTCTCTTCCATATGTTCATCAGTGATTTAGATAATGGAATAGAGAGTACACTTATAAAGTTTAAGATGAAGAGTTACAAGTGCTTTAGAGGATAGGATTAAAATTCAAAATGATCTGGGCAAACTGGAGAAATGGTCTGAAGTAAATAAGATGAAATTCAATAAGGACAAATGCAAAGTACACCACTTAGGAAGGAACAATCAGTTGCACACATACAAAATGGGAAATGAATATTTAGGCATCTGGGGGTCATAGCGGATCACAAGCTAAATATGAGTCAACAATGTAACACTGATGCAAAAAAAAGCAAACATTATTCTGGATTGTATTAGCAGCAGTGTTGTAAGCAAGTGATGAGAAGTAATTCTTCCACTCTACTTCATGCTGATTAAGCCTCAACTGGAGTATTGTGTCCAGTTCTGGGCACCACATTTCAGGAAGGATGTGGACAAACTGAAGAAAGTCCAGAGAAGAGCAACAAAAATTATTAACAATCTAGAAAACATGACCTCTGAGGGAAGATTGAAAAGATTGGATTTGTTTAGCCTGGAGAAGAGAAGACTGAGGGGGGGACATGATAACAGTTTTCAAGTACATAAAAGGTTGTTACAGGGAGGAGGGAAAAAATTGTTCTCCTTAACCTCTGAGGATAGGACAAGAAGCAATGGGATTAAATTGCAGCAAGGGTGGTTTAGAATGGACATTAGGAAAAACTCTGTCAGGGTGGTTAAACACTGGAATAAATTGTCTAGGGATTGTCTCCATTATTGGAGATTTTTAAGAGCAGGTTAGACAAACACCTGTCAGGGATGGTCTAGATCAGTGATTCTCAACCAGGGATATACATACCCTTGGGGATATGCAGAGGTCTTCCAGGAGGCACATCAACACATCTAGATATTTGCCTAATTTTAAAGCAGGCTATGTAAAAAGCACTAGCAAAGTCAGTAAAAACTAAAATTTCATACAAACAATGACTTTTTATACTGCTCTATATATTAAACACTGAAATGTAAATACAATATTTATATTCCAGTTGATTTATTTTATAATTATATGGTCAAAATGAAAAAGTAAGCAATTTGTCAGTAATAGTGTGCTGTGACACTTTTTTTTTTATGTCTGACTTGGCAAGCAACTAGTTTTTAAGTGAGGTGGAACTTGAGGATACACAAGACAAATCAGACACCTGAAAGGGATACAGTAGTCTGGAAAAGTTGAGAGCCAGTGGTCTAGATAATACTTAGTCCTGCCATGTGTGCAGGGGACTGGACTAGATGACCTCTCGAGGTTCCTTCCATTCCTACAATTCTATGATAATCTAATATTGCCAAGTCTGCAATTTTCTCTGAAAAAAGGTTTCAGGCAAAAACTTTTGTCTAGCTCTACCTATGACTGCACTGAGGTTTAAGGAGGATGTATTTAAGTGGTGAGCTGCAAAGAGATCACAGAATTTCTTTAAAACAAGCCAAGGTGATTTCACCTATTGCATAGAGCTATCTCCCGTGGTAAAAGCCTAAAACCACAAGGGATGCTCATGTCCTTCACCAGCTATGTGGATACATTGTAATGGCTGGGGTCTTCAATTAAAGAAAAAACAGCTCCTCCTTGACTCTCTCAGTGTAGGGTAAACAAAAAGCAATTCCTTCCAGCGTTACCCCATGATTTGATGAGATTGGCTGCTGTATTAATTTGGCAATTTGATCATTTAAACCCATTGATCCAGTCTTAATTGTGACCTTGACTTGATTATTGTATGGTCCCATTCTTAATTAGATTAATAAAATTATAGTAGTTTAGATCAGTGATGTTTGTTTAATTTGATATTTGCCTGCTTATGCTTTTTAGGTAAATCCATAAAATATACAGAGCTGTTGTATTCTTCTAGTTTGCAAAAAGGGGCAAGTAACTTTAAGAGCAAAGATAATTTAGGCCAGGTATTTGAGAGCCACTTGGCTCAGTTTCCAAATTAATACCTATGCTTCTTGCATAATTAATGGATGGGGGGGGGCAGGAGGGAAGGCCGAGAGGGTGTGGAACTGACAGATTTTGCTTTAGAGGAGAGTATTTTTTCCAGGTAATGTTGTGTACACCTGTGACTGAGGCAGGAAATTTTTGAGTAAGCTCTTACTGGGGGTTCGGCACTGTCCCATTCCTGCAATTCACAGGCTTGACTCCTATCTTATCCCGGCGTTCCTCCACTTCATGTAATGTATGCTTTAATTTGTGCTGAACTCAATATAGCTACTCTTTGTTTACACCAGTACAAGGGGGAGGAGTATCTGATCCTCTTCCATTACTTCAGGTCCAAATATATACTAGCATTGTAGGCACCATTCCTTAAGGGGTTAAAGCTTCTCAGAGATTTAGAACAACAATGTTTTTTGACCTCAAATAACACATCTTTCCATTTAGATTGGTAGATAGATTGTTAATCTTTTATTGGTGTGAGACTGATATCCCCATAAATAGAACCCCTGGGCCTGATCTTTATTTCACTCACAGATTTTTGTCAGTGTAACTCCACTGCTTTTAGTGAAACTACTCCTGACTTAAGCCAGCACTTAACAGAGCAGGACCAGAAACTGCCTGCATTTACACCTGCACGCCACTCTGGCAGCAGCTCCTAGGTGTGGGGCTGGAGGGGTTTCTGCATGCCGCTGCCCGCAGGCACCACACCTGCAGCTTCCATTGGTGCTCAGGGCAAGGGCAGCTTACAGAGACACCTCCCCTCCACGGGCTGCAGGGATGTGCCGGACGCTTAACGGAAATGGAATGGGTGGGCAGGAAGTCGCCTTAGCCACGCTGCACTGCCGGTAGTGGCAGCGGGGAGAGACCCAGGCCCGAACTTTGATGGAGCCGGGCCCACATGCTCTCATATTGCTGGAGCACAGGCACCATGGGCCCATACAACTTGCCGCCCCTGCCTGCTGCACCCCCTGGCTTGAAGTGGTTTTCATCATATACAGGCTGTATGGTTTGGTTCAATGGCTCGCAGCAGCCCCACTGTACAAATTGTCCCAGCGCCTCTGCATCTTTGTTACGACCTCAGCCTGTGGTGGTTGTTGCTGGTGCTGTGGTGGAAAGGGGTAGCAGCTTGGCACCCTACCCACAGTCCATCCACCCCCACCCCCACCACTGCCCCCTCCACTGTTCCCAAACATCATCTGGGACTGCCTCCACCCCCTGGCTCAGCCACTCGCCTCAACCCTGCTTCCACCTGAGACTCCATCAGCAGCAGAAAGCAGAGACTTTTTGTTCACAAGTGCATATGGGTCCATGTGTGCCTCCTTCCTCCACCTGGACTTGCCCTTCCCCCTGCTGTGCTAGGCTGGTGACCCACACCTATGCGGCCACCCACCAGACCCTGCAGCAGTTTGCCCCTTTCTCCCTTGCTGCCCACCCCATCTTCCCTGCTACTGACTGCTTGTTTGTTTCTTCTGCCCCACCTTAGCATCCTTGCACAGGTTTGTTTATTTGCCTTTCCCACCCTGCCCCAGGCCTTTTCTAGTCCTGTTCCATTCCCTCCCTCCCCTTTGCTGCTCAGCTGCTGCCCTGCCTGGCCCCACTCGCTCCGTGCACTATGCCCCCAGTGCTTGTGAACCCCTCTTTTTTCTTTTGATCCCCCGTTCACTGCACCACCCATCATTGCTATTGTCTCCCCACTTTTTACTCAGTGCAGCCAGAGGAGCTGGTACCCTGTCCCCATGCCAATTATCATGCCCTTACCCCTCCTTGCCTTGTTTGGCTCCCACAGACCATATCCCATCGACTCCCTCCTCCTCCTGTACGCAGCCTAGCAGGGTGGAGTGGTCAGCTGCCCTCCCCTTCCACTTCCTTTCCCTTCCTTGCCCCAGCTTGGTGCTTGTTCCCATCCCCTCACCTGGATGGTGGAGGGGACTGAGGGAAGAGGCACTCCGGCTGACCTTGTTGCCCCCCTCCCAATTAATCCCCCCATCCACCTCTGTGACTACCACTATGACCACCACTGCGGGGTCCATCGCCCCCAACAGGGCAGTGGCAGGCATGGGCATGAACTCCACAGCTGCCACAACTCCAGCATCCATCACCCTTGAGGGAGCCCTTCAGCCAGCAGAAAGGGCTAGAGGAAAAAGAAGGGCAAGAGCCTTACCCAGAAGGCAAAGCCTTCTCTGGCAAGGACTGCCCCTCTTGCTGCAGCCCCACCATTGGCCGCAGCTCCCTCCCCCGCCACCATTCCATCCACCAGCACCCATTTCTCTGCCCCCAGATTATACACCCAGGTAGCCACAACCCCTCCGCTTAATGACTCTGCCATATTCCCCTGCTGCCTCCTCTACTGCAAGCCCTGGTGGCCGAGGCCCCTTCCCAACCCTTGTGTCCCCCAGCTCATATTCCAGAAGGTGAGGGCAGCCTTACTACCTGCCTCTCAGACCTTCGCCAAGAGGGTCCTGTGGGAGGATGCTCCACACCCACCCCTAACCGCTGACCCTCCGCATCTTGTCATTGGGACCCCTGCCCTGTGATGCCCTGTAATGTTTGTCGGTTTGTTTCTGAGCCCTGCCTAGGAAACAGTTGTAAATACTCATGCTCCAAACCTTCCATTCCTCACTCTCATGTCCCTCCCTGACACCAAATGGCAGGAAGTTCTACCATCTGTGGAGGGCGAGGAGCCCCAGTGGGCCAGTTTGTA
The DNA here is from genome assembly GCF_007399415.2 of Gopherus evgoodei. Taxonomy (NCBI): domain Eukaryota; kingdom Metazoa; phylum Chordata; order Testudines; family Testudinidae; genus Gopherus; species Gopherus evgoodei. The sequence goes on from NC_044323.1 coordinate 49,560,248, forward strand.
TTCCAACCTGGTCCTGCAGCCTGCTAGGGATATCAATTAGCTGCTTCTTCACGGAGCAGTGAATTGAGCATGGGCGTGTACATGGCACAGTTCACTCCCCTGCATGATACTTGCCCCTTTTGTGATGTGAGGAAAACCCTGGCGCACATTTACATCGAGCACGCTAGGCTGCAAAACCTTATCCTTAGGTTCTGGCTGCACTTTTCCCCACACCTCCTGATCTATGCACACCCAATCCATGTTCCCACAAAGTCACAAGACCTCCTCATCAACCTCCTCCTGGCGCTGGCTAAGATGGCCGTCCACCATACCAACAGAAGGTTGCTGGATGGGGCGGTGCTCTGCGATTCTGGGGGACTATTTTTGCTCTTTCCTTAGATCAAATATCTAGGCAAAGTTCCTCAGGGTGGCTTCTGCTGGCTCCCTGGATGCCTTCGAGAAGCAGTGGGTGCTGTCCAGGGTTCTCTGCTTGGTGCTGCCCTCTGACTCACTGCTTTTGATGCTGTAACCCTCATTCTCATAGTTATTTTATCATTTGTTGTCCCCTGACCTTCCCTGAGCCCTGAGTTCAGTGGGTCCTCCCCTTAGGCTGGGAGAGGGGCCTTCAGAGGCAAGAAAAGTAATCCAAGGCCCCACTGCTTCCTTCAGTTCTCCAAGGAGCAGGGCTGTCCAATCAATACTCACGCAATTCTGTCAATCAATCGTGCTACCTACACAAACCCTCAACCCTCAGTAACATTGGCCTGGGCCCCCTCTCACCTTCAGAACCTCCCTTTTCTCTATTTCATCACCCCAATAAACCCACAGGCCAGTTTAGGGAAAAGAGCAACAACAAGTGAGAGGGATTCATTCCATGTCTGAGACTGGCTTCATGTCCAAACTATCTGGCACTTGATAATGAGGACATTGATTAGAAGTATCATCTCATCCAGTACCAGATTTGAGAAACAGAGGGCACAGCCCTGAAGAGAACCACAAGCCCATGCAGGCACACCATAACCTGAGGACCCTTGTGCAAAAGCTGAGGAGTACACACACCATGGGCATCAGAGGCTCGGAGAACCCACAATAACTGAAGTCAATGAGACCTGCAGGTAGTCAGCACTCCTGAAAATCAGGCCCTCACAGCTCAGATCCAGTTCAGTCTGAGAGCTGATTGACCACAAGGGAATCCTACTGTCCCTAACATAGAACCTAACTTGCTCTCCTGGGTTGAGATAGATATACTGTCTCTAAACACTTGCAGTGTACATTTTTGAATTCCTGTCTAGAATGTTAATTTTAATATCTGACAGACTAGACAGTTTAACTCTTTGTACACTGCAGACACCAAATTAGCTCCATCTATTTAAAGCTGTGATTTGCATTATTCTTTGATAATATTTTTTTCTTATTCATTCTTTGATACAGATTATTTGCCTTGAATTACAGGTGCTGTTCATCATTGTTTGAAATGTTCCACTATGTTGGGTTATAAAAGCATTGCAATGTGATCCAGTAATTGATTGGCAGTCCATGGCAATCAGCTTGATAGAAACTGATATTCAATATTCAGCCACTGATGTATTCGTATCTTTAGCGATACTATTATTAGTTTTATACATGTTATTTAAATGTAGATTTAAGTTGCAGTTAGAGATATAAGTCAATCATTTCCCATTTTAAAGGGAGCACAGGTTCGAGGATATTAGTCTGATGAAGAGTAATGGCATTTGAGCAAATGCCCTACCTAATTTGTGACCATCATTTGATAGGAAAATGCCCCATTAATTTGACCAATTAAAACTCATCATGATATATTTTATTTTCTTATGGTTGTTTTTAAACAAATATTACTTTGAATTGTACCATGACGCTGTAGTTAGTTAAGCAACTGTACTTAATTTTGTAGCTCTTTTAAAAATAAATATTTTGGAGGGGCTTGTGTTTGAAGGTGTGGCTTTAACTAGAATAGTACAAAGAAGAAGAGATGAAAAAGGATTATTTTAAACAGTCATATCTATTCAAATAGAGACAGCCTGCTAATGAAGATCATGTTGTTTTCTTTTATCTTGCCATTTTAAGGAGGAAATAGTGGGGGAAAGTCTGGATCTTCTACAGCTAATCCAATAGTTTGTCTTGCCTTGTTTCCAGTCCTAACACTTTTCCTGAGGTACCATTCCCATGCTTGAATTTCACTGTCAGCAGCCTGAGAGAGATACTTTCTCAAACACAATAAGAACATTTTTTCCTCAACTTTGCAGCACATGAGAGATTCTTGAGCCATGACTGTGATTATGATGATGTATTAAGGAAAGTTTTGTGGTATTTTCACTATGGTGTCCTGGTCTCCTTCACCTTCTCATTTTTTCTTGTCCTTTGAATGATATAAATAAAAATAAAAAATGGTATGTCATGCCTACTGCAGGCAAATTATTGACAAATATAAGCTGTAGTGATACAGTTAGAATTGGGCAACTGATTTTCTTGGTTTAATGGCAATTTTAAAGTCTCAGGTCAAATGAAATATTTTGTTTTGACTTCAAGCATTTTTAATGATTTTGAATATTTTAAATAATTAAAGGAAATATAAAAACAAAAAGTCAATTTGAACCAAGAAAATAAAAATGTTTCGTTTAGAAAATGTCAAAATGAAATGTTTCAATTATTTTGAAATTTGTTTTTCTCAATGAACAATTTGGTGTAACCGATATGATGCCTAAAAACAACATTTTGGTGCCATCTAATCTGTATATTTTGCCAAAAAAAAACTTTGGTTGAAAAATTTCACCTAGCTAATAAGAGACAGTTCGGCCTGGTCTACACTGTGGAATATCCCCCAAAATTCTAATCAGTTCTAAAACCAGATAAACCAAACTTTAAACTAGTTAAAAATGAAGGATAAACCAGACTCTCATGGTCTGCACTGTCTTATAAACCTGCTGAAAAGAGCATTAAAACCAGCTCAGGCCATTAACTAATTAACTATTGTCATTGCAATTTCAAAAGAAGCTATTGGTTTCTCTAACCATGGGAGGAATATATATACGATTATTTGACATGGCTCCCTTCAGAAATTATATCGAGGTCATAAGAGTCACTGAGAAGTGTGGTATGTGTGCAGTATGTGTGTGTGCCCATTTTGTGCACACACACTGAATTTGGTTTGGCTTTAGCAAGAGTTCTGCCACAGTTCTGAATCTGAAAAGTTAAGAAGTCTGCACGTAAGGCAGTTAAACAGCTCTTTGTGTGGCTTTGTCTGGAAATATCCCCTTAAGCGCTCTCATTACTGGCATTCTGGAAATGGTTATAAGGACTTTAAATAACTGACATTATCATTTATACTAATGGTTCCATCAGTGACTAATGGTTTTGTTTTGATGCTCTTACAAATATTTCATACTGGTAACACATGAATAGTGGTTAATAATGCTATGCCTTCTCTGTACTTGTTTTCTGATCTATGCATTGTTTCTATGGACATAGTTCTATTTTTGCTAAAAAAACATACCTATGGAATACCACCCGCTGTTTCAGGTCCCTCTGTTATTTACAGGTTGTGTCACCAATAGAAAAATGACTTAATAAACACCAGGCTAGCTTCCATTGCTATGCAGACAAAACACATATCTATGGCTCAAACTTTTCATTATCGTAGCCATCTGCACTTGAGTCCTGTCTATCAAAAATGAAAATAGGGATGGGTACAACTTTTCTTTTTTTCCCCTCATCAGTTAAACGCTGATAAAACCAGGTGATGCTGTTTGCCCCTCTCATTTGCAAGGTTGCCAAAATTAACTATGTGAACAGCCTATCGAAGTGCAGAAGCCTGTTACAATGACATGGCACATTTTTATGTCATGCGTTATCTGAGCATCTCAGAATACTTTACACAATATTCCTGTGAGATGGGTAAGTGTTAGAGATGTGCAGGAACCAGAAATTCTGTCTTGTGGGAAATTCCATGATTTTGAAATTTTTTTCATTCCAAATTGGAACAAAAATATAAAATTTTGAAATTTCCTATTAAATGATTTTTTTCAAAATACTTCATTTCAGGTCAATCAAAATGTTTCATTTTGAACTGCATGTAAGAACAGCCATATTGGATCAGACCAAAGGTCCATCTAGCCCAGTATCCTATTTTCCAACAGTGGCCAATGCCAGGTGCTTCAGTGGGAATGAACAGAACAGGTAATCATCGAGTGATCCATCCCCTGCCTCCTATTCCCAGAATCTGGCAAACAGAGGCTAAGGACACCATCCCTGCCAATCCTGGCTAATAGCCACTGATGGACCTATCCTCCATGAATTTATCTAGTTCTTTTTTGAACCCTGTTATGGTCTTGGCCTTCACAACATCCTCTGGCAAAGCATTCCACACTTTGACTGTGTGTTGTGTGAAGAAATACTTCCTTTTGTTTGTTTTAAACCTGCTGCCTATTAATTTCGTTGGATGACCTCTAGTTCTTGTGTTATGAGAAGGAGTAAATACCAGTCATGATTTTAAAACCTCTACCATATCCCCCCTTTTCACCTCTTTTCCGAGCTGAAAAGTCCCAGTTTTATTCATTTCTCCGCATATGGAAACTGTTCCAAAACCCTAATCATATTTTTTGCCCTTTTCTGTACCTTTTCCAATTCCAACATATCTTTTTTTGAGATGGGGCCACCCACATCTGCATGCAGTATTCAATATGTGGGTGTATCATGGATTTATATAGAGGCAATATGATATGTTCTATCTTGTTTTCTATCCCTTTCCTAATGATTTCCAACATTCTCTTAGTTTTTTTAACTACCACTACACATTGAGTGGATTTTTCAGAGAACTATCCACGACTCCAAGTTCTCTTCCTTGAGTGGTAACAGCTAATTTAGACCCCATCATTTTATATATATAGTTGGGATTATGTTTTCCAATGTATATTACTTTGTATTTATCAACAATGAATTATATTTGCCATTTTGTTGCCTAGTCACCCAGTTTTGTGAGGTCCTTCTGTAACTCTTTGCAGTCTGCTTTGGATTTAATTATCTTGAGTAGTTTCGTATCATCTGCAAATTTTTCCACCTCACTGTTTACCCGTTTTTCCAGATCATTTATGCATATGTTAAACAGCACCAGTCCCTGTACAGACCCTCTAGGGGACACCACTATATATCTGTCTCCATTCTGAAAACTGACCAATTATTCCTATTATTTGTTTCCTATCTTTTAACCAGTTACTGTTCCATAAGAGGACCTTCCCTCTTATCCTATGATAACTTACTTTGCATAAGAGCCTTTGGTGAGGGACCTTGTCAAAGGCTTTCTGAAAATCTAAGTACACTGGATCCCCCCTGTCCACATGCTTGTTGACCCCCTCAAAGAATTCTAGTAGATTAGTGAGTCATGATTTTCCTTTACAAAAGCCATGTTGGCTCTTCCCCAACAAATCATGTTCATCTATGTGTCTGATAAATTATAGTATTTTTATAGCCATATTGGTCCCAAGAGGACCAGAAAAAGGGCTCTGTGTAGCTTGAAAACTTGTCTTTCACCACAAAAGTTGATCCAATAAAAGATATGTCACCCACCTTGTCTCTCTAATATAATTTTGATTTTGATTTATTTTACATTATATAAAAACAAAGTAATTTCAAAATGAAATAAATGTTCTCCCTTGAAATGTTGAAACAGAATGATGGCTTTTTTTCAAAAAAATTTCTAAATTTAATCTTGTTGAAATGAACACATTTCTGTCACAAAAATGTTGATCCGCTCTAGTGAGTATTATTACCCTACTTTACAGATAAGGAAGTTGAGACACAAATGGCCTGATTTTCAAAGGTGCTGCTGAGTGATCATTTACACCAGTAAAGGATCTCACACAAGGTTTCTAAATGGGACTAAACAATATTGTCATTCATGAGCTACACTCTTACAGCTCATGTCATCAGCTGATTATTGAATTGTGGCCTTTCTATTCAATCTAAGACCATATTTTGTTTTCTCAATATGGAACTAAAAGATCAAATCAATTAAATAAAGTATTGTACATTATCTAGAGGTAAGCAACACCATCAGGAAAGAAATATTGATATAGTGCCACATACACGTTAGTGACTAAAACAACTAATGAAATTATTATAGCCATGTATGTGTAAAGGGAAGACAAAGTGGGAGATGTAGCTACAAGAACCCTATGGACATACATATTAAAACTTAAAATAACTAATGCATTCTTGGTTATGAGAGACCAGTGGGATGTCTGATAAACGATGTTTACAAAATATTGTCAACTAAATATTAATTTTTAAAGTGAAGAGATTAAATATGGAAAATGTTAATGTTACCCTATTTGTTTTAAGCCCTAGTTCTGTAACATACTTCATTGAGACAAACCCCTATATTTGCACAGAGTCCCAATGACATTAATTGACAGTGGCCTATTCACAGCTTACTTCAGCATTATGGCCTTAGGGAGATACAAGATTATCCATAATACTAGCATCTACAGCTCTGCAAATAATAAATTTTTTGGTCCAAAAAGTAAAAAAAAAATATCCAGTCAGACAAAAACAAAAACATTAACATTTTTGGGTGAATTGGAAAATAAAAAAATGTTCATTTCAGGTGAAACAAAACATTTTGTTTCAACAAAATAAAAAATATTTCATTTTGATTTCAAGCATTTTAAAACATCTTTGATTTTTTTTTTAATAAAATGAAAGGAAATGGAAATGCAAAGTCACTTCAAATGAAAAATGTTGATGCAAGCTGTTTTGATTTTTTTCCGTACTTGGGAGGAGGGATTCTAAACACTCAATCTAGTAAAACTGCCATAAATTCTCAAAACATTTTGGTGTTGCTGAATCTGCCTTTTTGCCTAGAAAACTTTGGATGAAACTTTTTTCCCAACTCTACTAGCACCTCTGTCTTCTCACTAACAAACCCCAAACCTTACACTAGGAACATATTGGTGTTTGGCATCAACAAGCCACAAGTGAATGCTTTATGCTGTGTTTTGTTTTTTAACCACTAGCTTGTAAGTGCCAAGGCAATGCAGTGACAGTCTCACTTTCTTCGCAACACTTTGCACTTCCATAGTGCCTTACGCTGAAGATCTCAGAACACTTTTCATTTTCCAGACTGAAATTAATCAAGTCTCACAACACCCCAGCTGTTCCCTCATTACAAATTGATAAATTATAACTCAGCACTTTAAATGATCCTATTTGTGAAAAAGTAAAAGCATCTCAGCACACTGGAGCAGAAGGTTATTTTAAACAAAACTTCACCTCATGAAGTATTTACCAGGAAGAAAACATGCCTTTCAGCAGACCTATAAATCTGTTCTCTATTACGTTCCCACACAGTAAGAAACTCTTTTTTGCAGCCTTTGTTCCCTCTTAGGCCTAAGAGAACAAAGTACTTCAGCATTGGAGATCCCCAGCAGATGTTTAACAAGTTCAATTAGACTATAAAAGGTGCTTGAGCCTGGAGCACAGTGTTAATTACGAGCAGAGATCATTCTGGCAGGCCCTACCATTACATAACTGCAGAAGGTTTCTAGCAAAGAACAAAATGATCTGTGTACAGGAAGGAAAGGAGGCAGCAGACAAATGATTCTTCATCTGATAGGTTCAGATTTTATTAAAAATCATGATGAGCAGCTTTCCTCTGGCAGATTGTTGTTAACCTTAAGTTGTCTGCTTTGATACTACACTTTTCTAGCACAATAATATTTTCCTACCTGTTCTCGCTGTAATTAAGTGAGGATGGACAAGGTGAGTTAGAAACATTGCACTACACTGCTTGTGTGTTGGAAGTAATTTCTAAATTACCTTTCTCTTATGTTTATTATATTGTTCTCATGTGTATTATTTTTCTGAGTTACACAATGGATTTCAAATAGCAGAGTAGAAAATGGTACATTATCAATGTCTGATGGGGCTCGGAATCTTTCTTTATGGCATACCTGCCTGTGTGGTTGGAATGAAAAAAAAGAAATAAACAAAAAACCCTGTAATTGCCAATAGCAATAAATACATTAAATCACAGTGACCTCGTGTCAGACTGGTTGTAATGACACAGAAACATGGCTTTCAGAAGCATGTGTTGCTGCTTACCTGGGAATGTGATTTACCACCCAATTCTGCAGTCCTCATGTGCCCAAAACTCCCATTTGTCATTTGAGGCACTTGTACATACCCAGGGTTTGAGGTGGACGTGTGCAGCCTGCACAGGGGCCCACGCTGCTTCAGTTTAACTGTTATTTTTGGCCACACTAGCTAGATTAAAGCTAATGTGGGTATACCTACACGAGCTGCAGTCATACCTCTAATTGCAGTGTAGATATACCTTTTAAAGCTCTGCAGTATAGGGCATGGTTTTCACCTGTAGACATTGTAAGTTGTCTAGAAACCCCCACAAGCTTAGAGTTTACAATGCCTGTTGGCAGCATCTGATGAGTGGAGGAGAAATAGCAGACAGCTTGAAGCTTATGTAGTTTGCAATATGGCAATCTGCATTTACAAGTCCTGCAAACTCTGTAGTAGTAAGCACAGGATTAGAGATTCCAAAAAGATAAATGTAACTCTATGCCAGAGTTTTCACTGGAGACAGAAGCAGTGACCTTTTGGTCGGTAAGTCTTCTTCCCTTCTCATGAATTGCCCCTAGAAGAAAGAAAAACTACAGAACCCACCATCTCCTCCCTACCCCCCCATGGAACAGAAAATATAGTCCCAGTAGGTCAATACTAAAGCCTGATTCTTGTATTTGGTGCGCAGAGACAACTGTGATTGATGTATTGCAAACAGAGATGCAGACAGACTTCATGAAATCTTTAGCAAGATCCCTTTAGAGTTATGATCGGACCACAGAATTTTAAAAATGGAAAATCCTTAAATGTCTCTAATCTCAAACTCCCCACCTTTCCAGAATTATCCTCCGATTTAAGACTAAACATGCAAACTTTCTGGCCAAATAGAGCTGTTTTTTAAAGGAATTTTAGAGTAGGTAATCATCAAACTTGTGCTTCCTGGCGTCTCTCTCTTTTTACCCCTCTGTCACCCAGGCTCTTTTTACTCTGCTCTAATGTTGTGATTGTTTCTCAATGTTCACGCTAGGCTAGCCTCATTTACCAGGCCACTCACTTACTCTTCATTACTCTTCTGTCAAAGAATCTCTTGGGATCTTTGTTTGAAGCTGGTGCACAACTAGGTGACCGTCTTATCTTTATGTAACTGGGGGATATGCTTGCTTTCAAGGTCAGGCATTATTAGGCATATTTTAATACCACCACCTTGATTTAACAGCATCATTATTATATTATATCATATTTATATTTTATGTTAGAATTGGAAAAGGGACAGAGAAGGGCAACAAAAAAGATTAAGGGTATGGAACAGCTTCCATATGAGGAGAAATTAAAAAGACTGGGACTTTTCAGCTTGGAAAAGAGACAACTATAGGGGATATAACAGAGGACTATAAAATTGTGACTGGTGTTGAGAAAGTGAATAAGGAAGTGTTATTTACTCCTTCTCATAACACAAGAGCCAGGGGTTACCCAATGAAATCAGTAGGCCACAGGTTTAAAACATCCAGCAAACAGTCAACCTGTGGATCTCGTTACCAGGGGACGTTGTGAAGGCCAAGACCATAACTGGGTTTAAAAAAAAAGAACTAGATAGGCTATTAGCCAAGATTTCCAGGGTAAAGTCCCCTTCTCTGAGTGCCCCTAGCCTCTGTTTGCCAGAATCTGGGAGTAGACAACCAGAGAGAGCTCACTCAGTGATTGTCTCTTTTGTTCATTCCCTCTGAAGCAGCTGGCATTGGACATTGTCAGAAGCCAGGATACTGGGCTAGATGGAGTATTGGTCTGATCCACTTTGGCCATTCTTATTTCTTATTAACTTCTCAAAAGAACAATCTCAATTCCCTAACTTTGAGGTTTAATCAAACATGTTTTATGGCTTAAAATACTTACAAAATAATAATTGTCCTTTTTCGGGGGCAAAAATGTAATTGCTATAAAGTCTCCCAAGTTAGATCCTTTACTGGGGAAAAATATCTTTTAAAATAACTTGAGGGCATGATGCAGTCAGTGTCCTTCTCAAATTCACATAAAACTGGAGAAAATACTGATGAAGCTATGTTTACACTTATGGTATTAAATAATTTAATAGACTGTTATACTCTAGCATTTGTTCACAGGGGAGCTTTTAGCAGCAAAATCTTTAATGCTAAAGAGTTAATGAAAGTATACCCTGTATACTGCATGTGTGGTATTGTGCAAGTAGAACAAACAACATAGTCCCATTCTTATCTGTTTAAGTACATGCTTTTATTTAGTGCAATGAAAATAGAATATGGACTTTGGGACTTTCAAGTTCACAGGACAATTGTAGTAACAAGCATCTACTGTTATTTGTGCTATTGTCCATTGTAGCTATTTGCTTTATTTAGAAGTTGATGTGCTGTATGTGGCCATTAGTATGAACCACACTTACACTTACAGCTAGTTGGGAATTTTCTGATGAAACACATCAATTCATCACAATCAAATCATTTTGTGGGAATGTACCCATTTCAATGAAACTTTTAGCAGGAAATGTATCTCAGGTCCAGGATGGAATTTCCAGTCAAAGCAAAAGAGGGCAAATTCTTTTCTCCCCAGTAGCCAGTGGTTAGTGCATTCACATGAGATGTTGGAGAATCAGGTTCAAGTCCCTGATTTAGAGCACCAGACTGCAGAGACAGTCTCTTGTTTGCTCTTTGGCTCAATGAATAGTTATACAAAGTGGGAAATGAGAGACAGAGAGTGACTCTGCACCTGATGGTTAGGGTATTCCTGTAAGATGTAGGAATCTCTGGTTCAAGCCCATGAACCAGTAAACATTTAAATTTTACACAATGTGGAACAGCTCAAATAGGAGAGAAATCCATTCCAGAATAGCCAATAGTCTGGTGGTTAGGTCTGGGACCTGGGAGACCCAGATTCAAGTCTGAATCAGGCAGTGTGGGGACTTGAACCTCCCTATCTGAAGTGAGTGACCCAACCAGCTGACTGTCTTGGGGGCAGGAACCTTTGCACCTTAAAAAACTTCACAAGGTCTGAGTTTCATCTTAATGAAATAGTTTGTGGTTGAACTTGAACATGGATGAAATTCTGGGCCTACTGAAGTAAATGGAAGTTTTGTCATTGACGTTATCGGGGCTAGAATTTCACTGTGTATCTTTTATAAAGACATCCAATCTTTAAAGACCTGATGTGATGCAGCGTCCACCACATCCCAGGGTAAGCTGTTCCAGTCATTAGTTACCATCACTGTTAGAAATGTGAACCGTATTTCCCATTTGAATTTTTCTACCTTTAACTTCTAGCCATGGGATCTTGTTATGTCTTTGTCTACTAGATTAAAGAGACATCTAGTACCCAATATCTTTTCCCTGGGTAGTTACTTATAGACTCATCAAGTTGCCTCTTAATTTTCTCTTTAATTAGCAAAACAGATTGAGCTTCATTAGTCTCTCATTTTAAGAAATGAGTAGACAGCATGATGATTTCAAAAATCACTTTTGATTAAATTAAAAGCAATGCCTTTACTGTCTGTCTGCGAAAGGAAAGTATTCCTAGGAAGTTATACTGGCAAGTGTAACTTCACAATATAGATTGTAACATAAAACAGAGTTTTTCAATAGTTATTTCTGCATCAAAATATCCCTGGAAATGATATAGTGATCCGCTGGAAGTGCTTAAGGATATTAACTTTAGAGACAGTCCAAGTGCTGTACGTTATTTACGTAATTTTACAACAATGAAAATAAAATAAAACCAAAACTATAAGAAAATGGGGAAGGATGATATTCATTGGGGTGTTTGGGTTTTTTGTCCTCCATTTCCTCCAGGAATGTAGCCTTCCTGCTATGAAAGTTCTGAGTCCATTATAGATAATGTAGTCCACCACTCTGTGCTTGTGGGCTAGTCCAAAACGAACACTCAGCATTGAGAGATTCATCTGCTATGAGAAACTAGATCAGCTCTTCCTACTCCACACGCACCTTCCACACTCTGCTTAAGACAGGTTTCAGAGCAGTAGTCGTATTAGTCTGTATCCACAAAAAGAATAGGAGTACTAGTGGCACCTTAGAGACTAATAAATTTATTGTAGCATAAGCTTTCATGGGCTACAGCTCACTTCATTGAATGCATGAGATGAAGTGAGCTGTAGCCCACAAAAGCTTATGCTACAATAAATTTGTTAGTCTCTAAGGTGCCACAAGTACTCCTATTCTTTTTACTTAAGACAAAACACCACCATTGTCCTGGTGCAGCACAGAATTCTGCAGTGTGGACATCCTTCCAATTAGCTTTGGGGAGGGGAAGAGGGAGACAGTGTTTTTTTGGTATATGTGAACAGTTTCTACCACAATGGGGTCCTGATCTCAATTGTATCGGTAGTTTCAACTATAATACAAATACATAATAAGAATGACTGTTTAAATGTCTAAATGTTTCTCTCAGAAATAAGGACCACACACCAACAGCAAAATATTTACTGAAGAGAATTGCTGAAACTTGATGTTAGCTAATTGTCCACGGTGTTCTCAGGTTCCCTTTTTGTGGATGCATTTGAATAATTTCCTCAAACTTCCAAAAGCTCAGTCATTAAATTTTTGCTTTACTGTCATATTCAGCCACGCATAATCTTCCTTATACTCATTTCCATCCTAGTGCTGAGCAACACTATTATTCAGCACTTTTTTCTTCTCTTCTTTTTCCAGTGGAAGCAGGGAAAAAAAGTAGGAGATAACAGCAGGCATCAAACACCACTTTTCCACAGCACAGGGCAGGTTTCTCTAAACTAATGATGTTTCTATCTCAAACCCACTAACATTGTTACCTTTATTATTTTCAATAGTAATAAAATACTAAAATATCCCATTGAAAATACACTGATGGACCATAATTACAACATCTAGTTTTATCAATAGAGCTAGAAGACCACTCACATTTTTCAAAATAGGAGCAGGATAAACTCCTTATAAACTCCAAAGGCTATGGCTAGTATCATTTGCAGTGTTTATTTTGTGAAAATGGTAAATCACCAACCAGGTAAAAATAGAACACACCTTGAAACCCCAACAAAAATATTATACCATAAATAAGTTCCTCTCTGCAGGACATAAGCAACTAAACAAGGGAAAATGTTCCTAGCAAATATCTTCTCTCTAGAAAGAGACATCACAAGAGAAACTGCCTCCAGGGACTGTCTCGCTAGGCAAAACCCCTACTAGCATAAATAAAATGATTCTAGAGGATACCACTATATCTCCACTAAGCAAAAACAACTTAAGAAGCCCCTCTCTGGGCATATAAAAACCCTGTATCTGGCTGAACACCAAGGCAAGGCTCTTATAAACACAGATGAAGCCCAGATGACCTATAGGTGAATGAAAGCTCTTATTATTCCACCCCAGTTATGTCCAACAAGGTATTTATAAATCTGGGGCTACAATCACTTTTATTTTAGGCTCATAAAGTAAATAATCTGCTGTGGTGGGGGATGACACACTCACAACCACGTGGCTGTTTGTAATATTTGTTTGTTAGTAAGATGTCCACTCTAACGAAAGCTCCATAACAGTTAATCCTTGGTTCTAGGTAAGGCGTTTTCTGTAACTTTCATCATTCATGCTAAAATATTTTAGGTTTGGTCATTTTCTGAAGGTGACTATTATTTATTTATTTATTTATTTGGGGGGACATTTGAACAAAACCTGTTCAAGTCTTTCAGAAAGTGTATGCTTATTCTTGTTGTAATTTGTTTGTTAACAATGGGAGTAGATTGTTATGATCCTTTGGAAAGCCCATATTCAGCATGTGCACTATGTTTTGCGTAAGCTATTGCTCAACTCATAAAGTGCAAGAGTGGAGTAGAGAGGCAGGAAATAAATAGATTAACTACAGTCCTATTAAAAACCAGCTTTGAAGAAAAGTCTTAAGATGCTTTCTAAAAATGGAGCGTGATTAACTGAAATGGCATCTCTGTTTAGTGCGGCTATTACATAGAGTACCCGGTATATCAGCCACAGTGGAGGCATATTGGTCCCCAAGTGCTGAGTCTTTTGAAGTCTTGCTTCAAATTACTTAAACAATTCTGTTTTTCAGTTGCTGGTATAGTGTGAACAGAAGTCATTTTTAGTGTGTTTCATCATCTAACCCTTTTAAGCACTCTACTGTATATGACAAAGGCCAGGCTGTTTAAGAGCATTTCTGGTGTGTTATTTTTAGGGTTTTGATGAAGGAATCCAAAGCCATTATATGAGATGTATGATTCTTTACTGAAGTAAACACCCAATCTAACTAGGAGAGAGAGCTCCTAGAAACAAAACTAAAACTTCTCTGGATAAATGCATCCACTGATCAGAGTTGCTAAGGAGAGAGTGCGAAAGCTAAGTGACAGGCTAGCTCTTAAAGAGAAATGATCCTCACAGTTTCCATCACTTTCAAAGCAGCATTATGATGCCAACAAAATATGGCCGGAAAACCAGAAAATGGTTTTTGAAGGACATACTCAGAGTTACTTAAGTCCATTTGCCATAGTGAGTTTCCTTCTACTCTGTCCTCTGGACCTGGGCTGTAATGCCAATATTCCCAATTCAGTTTATTCTTTAAGAGAAGCAGCTGAATTTAATTTATACATTCAGACTAATTTCAGAGGCCTTATTTTGCTCTCCTACAGGTGAAGTACATGGGTGACTCCACTCAAGTCAGTGGAGTTACACCAGTGAAAAATTGGTAAATTAGAATGGACCTTGTTCCCTCATTTTATAAAGATTGGTAAATTCAGCTCTTGTAATATCAACAGCCACTAGCACTAGTGTAGTTAATGAGGGATCATTGACTTAAAATCTAGTCACTTTCCCAAGATCACACAACGTCAGGGAACACAGACAATGTCTCCTGAGTCCTACTGTAGAAACCTTCATTCATTTCCCCAGTATTTTCTCCATTTATCTTTCCTGGTGGTTTTGAAAGACTGAAAATAACACCCTTTCTTGGAACCCAAACAATATATTCCCCAGTGATCTCTGTGGATTCTAGGACAGATGTTTGCCCCCATTATTTGAAAACCACCTCTGCAATGATTTGTTCCTAGGTGCTATTTCCGGGGATACCACAATATCTATTATGCTGGCAATTTACAGCTGCCAATGACAAGAAAAATGTTCTGTCTAAAGAGGAAAAGAAACACATTTTTGCCTCATTTCAGTAATATAACTCTTATAATAATAAGTAAGCAAAATCGTCAGCTACAGCACTGAAGTGAGAAAAGAATACACTCGTCAGACCTCACATTTACTGAAACAGCTTTCCATAAAATAATAATAACAAAAAGCTTTTAAAAAGCACTCTGAAAAAAGTCGCAGCAATCCTATAAATGAATAGATTTTCCTTCTCTGTGGAAAGGTGTAGAATGAGGGCTCTATTAAGCCAATGTTTACTGGGTGCATACTATTTCTGGGATAGTGTGCATCTCGCAGAATGTGGCAATTATCTGAAGAGAGCATGAAGGTTATGCATATCCTGTAAAGGGGGCATGGACACTGTTGTGTGAAATGGAGAGTCCACAGTGAAGAACTTAATCATATTTTCTTAGAAACAGTGAGAGAAAGCCAAGAAATCAGGTTCATAAGCATTAATCCAGTGGCCTTAGGATCTTATCCTGAAAGACTTCTACTAATTTGAATGAGTTTTGGATCAGGCACTGTCATTGAGACCCTACCTGAGCACCGACAGACAAAGAGTTAATTCCTAGCTGCAGTCTCCTAGGATGCTACCACACTAGATACAATTAACTGAACCAGCAGGACTTCAGTCATGTAAATAACAAACAATGGTTTAGTGTGTCCACACTAGCCAGCATGTTTTGGGCACAAACTGGCCCATGTCCATAGTCAGCACTTACATTGAGAAAGGAAGTTGCACTGCCTTCTGGATACCTATTCCACAGCTCGCAGAAGCAGTGGCTTGTGGTAGCTTTGGAAAAGTCTTCTGGGAGCCCAAGAGAATTGTGGGAGAAGCAGTGACAATTCCCATAACTTATTTGGGAAACTCTGCTATTTCCACAAAATGTTCTTAAAAGGGAGGCTAGGCTGAACAGCTATAGTTTGCTGTTTGCTCAGAGAGTCAAATTCCTGCTGGAGGTCCTGAAAATGAATTACCAAGCATCTCAAGACACCCAGTAGTGATATAGTGTGTTCTGGTAATCTATCCAGAGAGCAAGAGACTGAGTCCAGTAGTCCATGGAATTCATGTTGCAACTCAAGGAGAGATGCTACATCTTCCAAAATCCTGGCCCAACCATCTCCTGGAAGCCCTTGGGTCCCTGTGTGTATGTCTAGACAAAAAACTGTGTGTATGTCTGAGAAGAAAAAGGTTGAAGTTAGACATGCGTAAGCTACAACACATTAGCTGACCTCAGCCACTTTCCCTACTCTGGACATACCCAGAGCCACCACAGAATGAGCCCCTGCCATAATTCACAACCTGACTCTTATATGGAGACTCTGGTTCCTGAGAGATCTTCAACCTATTGCTGCTTTGTGCACCTTCTCTTCAACTCCACTACTGCAGTCCTTTTCCTGCAGCAATGAACCAGATACAAGATCTCTAATATTTGTTCACCTAAGACTGAGATTTCTGCAACAGTGCACTAAGTAGTCCTAGCTAACATTTATGTGCATTTCACTGGCTCCTTGCATTGCTCCCATTAGTGTAAGCGGGTACCAGGTGTTTCCTGGGGGATAAATACCCACACACCAGGTGTGAAGAAAATTTCCTCACATAGAAGCACTGCACATTTTCAGTCTGCTCCCAGATTTAGCTGGTAGATCCATTGTCCTGTTGAAACTGTAAAGGCTGTGCCCTAGAACAAAGCACACTTGCCCAGAGACAAGTGGGTTGTCCTGTGAAGGACACACTACATATATGACAGGCAAATACAAAGCCAGTGTTTGAATGGTGAAGTTGTAGCTATTCCATGATCTTTTTCTCCACTTTGGGGTTAAAATACTTTCCAAATTCTTATTTTCATAAAATGTGGGAAGAGAAAAGTCTTGAGAGGCTAGTCCAGGATGAGCTCTTGCATGTCCCGTGTAATCAAATACTACTGTGTAGATTAAGATTGTGATCCCCACTGGCTGCAAATGGCTATAGCTCCATTGACTTCAGTGGAAGTATGTTGATTTACACCAGCTGAGGATCTGGCCCTCATAGTCTAGGTATGAAAGATTCATGGAATCTAGAGAGGGCTAGCTACTTTAAATTAGTTCTTTTTCTTCTTTATAACGTGATGTTTGCAAGTATGTATCTGTCACTTCCGCACCCTACATTCCTGTCCACAAAATGGAGAAGACAGAGAAAGAGACCAACGATACCATTAATGATTTTGTACACAACATTAGTGTACAAGTTACAATTATTTGGACTTGAGGACTGTGGGTGGAATAAAGAAAGCACAAGGAGCCGACAAGTATACTCTGTAAAACCTACTATAATCAGTTATACTAGAGTTTATTCATGAAATGGCACTCTAGAGCTCCCCAGCTATACATTATCTCTTTTATATTTTCTTCTGTGTATTGGTGGATGGATAAACCCTGTTCATTAATTTGTGAGGCTACATAAAGGAAGGATGTTCTCTAGTTTATTTTCCTACTTTAATCCCATATGATTACAAAAGTCTTTATCTTTCATTTAAGGAATAAGGCATAAAAGAAGAAAGTATAATGAAGGGATAAAATTGGGAGAAAAGTACCAGTCTCCACCCTATTTCTCCTTAAGAAAAGAAATGAAGAGGTAGCTAGAGCTTTTGAAAATGTTTTTACTACTATCATTTGAAGGGGGTCTCTTTCTTCTATAATTAGTACTTTCTTTGGGCTCATTTGTGAACCCATCTGCACACAAAGGAAGGGGAATAAGAGGGCATAAGGAACCCCTTAATTCCATAGGCAGCAGGCTACTTTCTGCAAGAATGAGGAGAGCAGCTGCCACTGGGTTGCTTCTCCCCTTCTGTGACTCTAAGGACTCTCTTGGAACTGCAAGCTATAATCTGAAGAGCAGCATGGGGTAGGAGTTGTGAAGGGCAGGCCTGGTTTCAGGGTAAGACACTCTGTAGCAAAACATGCAATAAAAGATATTCTGGAAAGAGATAGCTTAAAGCGAGGTGAGGTGAGCTGCTGTATGGAGCAGCCTGTTTTCTCTCTGTGTGTTTTTGGGTTCTTGGGTGTCATTGTTCTGAATTCTAAAAAATAAAGTCATGCTATGTTGCAACCCTCCAGCAAAAGTGTCTGTGGTTTTTATATAATTCCTCTGCATGTATGCTGTAAACTTTGCACCCTCCTACACAGGTGGATGGGCAAGGGCAAGGGCAAGGAGTGGGTGGAGATATGGAGATGTGATTCTGAGAGTCACAGTCAGGTTTCTGCCCTGATCTTGGGACACTAGAGCTGCATGTTACCCCTTATGCAGGCTGTTGTGCAAGGTACCAATCCAGCCCATAGATTTTGAGTAATAATTTTCAATTGCTAAATATGGAGGGATATTATCCTTTATTTTTTATCATCATATGTTATTCCTAGGGTTCATTAGTTGCAGATCATTGATGGAGTGATCTGGGATTGTTTTATGGATGGAATTCTAGGCTAAATAGATCCCAATCCCTACTTCTTTTTTTCCTATTGCCTTTTCTGCACATACTTGTATTTTAAAAATGAACCCAAATAGAGTACAGGATGTTCTGGGATTTTACTTTACATAACTTTATGATGGAATCAGAGAGCAAATTTCTGCCTTCCTTTGCCAAACTTTCTAGGATAACATAGAGTCTTAGGATGTGCTGCGTAATATTGTTCTGTAATGACACAATATATTTTCTTCAGATACAAACCAACTCAGCAGGTGATCAGAAGGAGAGGGGGAACTGGTGTTTGTGAGTCAAGCAACCAAGGTCCCCAGCAAAGAGGTAGGAGATCATGACTGGCTCAGAGAAGGATTCTTGCTCATTTAGGGTCTGATCCAAAGCCCACTGAAATAAATTGAAAGACTCCCATTAACTGTAATGATCTTTGGAGTAGGCTCTTGGAAATACCAGAAAAGAGTTGCAATAGGGATCTCCTTCTCAGTCACCAGTCGTCCCAGCTACTGGTCAAGTGGAGTGAAGGATTTAGGGCCACTGCCATTTTTGCTTTAATTTTACTGTTCTTCCTAAGCAGGAAAAAAACTCCATACTAAAGTCTACAAAGCCACGACTTTGTCCTTCCTCAAATCCCACCCCCTTAAAACTCCTCTCTGCCATGATATCTACAGAACACTACCAGCTAACACTAGCAAAACAGCTAGTGATCTGAGACCTCTGATTATTGTCTGATAATGTACATGTCTTCTCATTACCTCGTCCACTCCCATCCGTCCGTTACATCTGGTCATAACTTAGAGTCAGACTGTAAGCTCTTTGGGCCAGTGACTGTTCTTTGTTTTGTTTTGAACTCCATATTTGTATAACACCTAGCATAATGGAGCCTTGGGCCGTCCTAAGCCATTTGGGTGCCCTACACAGCCTCCCCCCGCCCCCGGCCTCCCCACCCAGGGTCTGGGAGGCAGGATCTGTGAGGGCCATTTTTGGGGGTCCCACAGGCCCAGAGTGGCCCGGGGGATTAGTGGGGGGCCAGGAGCAGCCCGCTCCACTTCCCTCGCCCCGGCCACAGCCAAGTCACTCTAGGGAGGAAAAATAGATTAAAATCTTGATCAGGATTTCTGGAAACCACCAATCAGTTTGGGGGAATAGGAGATTTTATTGTTTAATGTGATTGTACCTCAAAGAAAAGCTGGCTTCAAATGTGTATTATGATTAATAAGTTTGGTAGCCTCAGTGTGTCTCTGTATCTATTTCATCTAATTTATAGTTACAGAACAATAATCATTATCTGTAAATGCCAAATATAACATGGAAAATAAAAGATTATTTGAAATGGAATGGAAATTTTCTCTATTTTTGCCATCCTTGGC
Source organism: Gopherus evgoodei (assembly GCF_007399415.2). NCBI lineage: Eukaryota > Metazoa > Chordata > Testudines > Testudinidae > Gopherus > Gopherus evgoodei. The sequence continues at coordinate 49,580,291 of NC_044323.1, forward strand.
TTTCTTCTTTATCTACAATATGTATTGAAGAAGAGAGAACAGTGGGGTTTGCATAGGGGCCCTAAAATCCTCACATCAGGGGCCATTCTGATCTCTCCAGCATGATATTCCACTCTGGCTTTCATTTCCAGCCATAGGTTTTTGTTATGCTTTTCTCTACTAGATTAAGAGCCTCTGAGTACTCAGTTTTTTCACCACATGAAGGTTCTTACACAAGTCTCCTCTTCTTTTTGATAAGCTAAATGGATTGAGCTCTTTAAGTCCCTCACTGCAAGGCACGTTCAACTCTCAAATCATTGTTGTGCCTCTTTTCTGCACCATCTCAAATTTGTTAACATCCTTTAAATATATGTACACCAGAATGGTATGCAGTATTCTGTATCGGTCTCACAGATTGTTCTGTATGACTTCCCTGTCCTAATCGTTATTTACCATACCACTAATCTTTGTGTCATCCACTAATTGTATCAGCAGAGATTTTATATTTACTCCCAGATCACTGATAAAAATATTTAACAGTGTCAGATCTAGTTCTGAGCCCTGCACAACCCCACTAGAAATATATCCATTTGATGATGGATATATTTCTAGTGGGGTTGTGCAGGGCTCAGAACTAGGTGATGATGATGATTCCCCATTGACAACTAGTTTTTGTGCTCTGTTAGCCAGTTCTTTATCCATTTAACATGTGCTATATTGATATTGTATAGTGCTACTTTTTTTTTTTAAGGAGAATATCAAGGTGTAGGTATTAAGTCAAATGCCTTACAAAAGTCTGTTTATCACTAGACATCAGATTTAATACTTCACTGAGTTGAATGAGCAGTTCACATCTATGAAAGCTATAGTTCCAGGCTCTCTGCAAACTCAGGTAGACAATTCATAACAGACAGACACATTTTTAATGAAAGCTGAGATTCTGACTGACAAGATAGTTGTTTCAGATGCATTCCAGTATGGTATACACATGACTACTGGCTTCTTCCAAGTCCTGAATTGTGTAGAAAAGGCCTATATATCTAGAAACTAATTTATTTCCTTGTAATCTTAACTACAGAATCCTTCAATAACCTGATTCCACTGGCTTGGATCAAAGACAAACCATGTATGCAGATTTCATCTCACATGTCTCACAAAATGCCACTGTCTCACTAGAATGTGATACTAGAGAAAATATTCCTCCTCTCTGTAAATTAGAAGAGGTTTAATTTTGCTCTTCTTTGATTTGTTTGCTTTCACTTCAGCAATAATAATATCTAGCTCTTACACTGTGCTTTTCATCCTGTAGAGGTGCGGACTCACCCATGCAGCGCCTCCTGCTGGTGACTCCTGGAAATTAGCTCTTTTTCCAGCCAGGAGCACCCTCTGCAGGTCGGTGATCCGCCTATCCTCTTGGCCCCCCATGTCCCTCCTTGGACCCTGGTGCCCTGTTACCTGGGGTGCTGCCCCCTGGCAGTAATCCCTCAGTCTTAGGGTCTCCCCTCCCCAGGGAACCCCCACCCACTATCCCCACCTTGTCTCAGTATATAGCTACTGCCAGTCATCATCAAGACCCTTCTCCCTGGGGAGGGCTGCAGTGTACACCCCATTCATCACTGGCAAAGAGGGGTTTGGACCTGCTGCCTTTGCCTACCCTTGGCTACCCCTCTATAGCCCCAGTACCTGTCCTGGCCTTTATCAAGGCTGAAGCCTGGATCTTTCCAGGCTGGAGCTCCCTAGCTCCTCTGCCTTTCCCCAGCCCTGCTCCACTCTAGGTACCTTGTCTCTAGCATCTAAGCAACCAGGCCCTTCTCCCTCTACAGGTAGAGGGAGACTGCTCCTGGCTTCCGTGGCCTTTTTATACAGACCAGCTGTGGCCTGATTAGGGTGTGGCCCAGCTGCAGCTGCTTTCCCAATCAGCCCAGCTTTTAGAGCTGCAGCTTTCAAGCCCTTCTTGCCACAGCCTTCTCCTGGGCTATTTTAAGCCCCAAAGGACAGGAGTGGGTAACCACCCCACTACACATCCATAGAGGCCCACCGGGGATATTAGTTGGTGGCTCCTTCATGGGGCCATGAGCACGGGCATGTATTTGGTGTGGTTTACCCTTATCCCAGACACCTGCCCCTTCTGCGGCGTGAGGAAGACCCTGGCGCACGTTTACTTACAGTGCGCCAGGTTGCAGCCCCTATACCGGCTCCTCACCAATATCCTGTTACGTTTCTGGCTGCACTTTTCTCCTCACCTCCTTCTCTACACACTCCCTATCCATGACCCCACAAAGTCGTGGGACCTCCTGGTCAACCTCCTTCTTGCCCTGGCTAAAATGGCCATCTATGCAACCAGGGAGAAGAGGTTGGCCAAGGGAGACTCCGGTGACTATGGGGCTTGTTTCCAATCCCTAGTCCGTTCACGTATCCGGGTGGAGTTCCTCTGGGCAGCATCCACTGGATCCCTTGACGCCTTCCAGGAGCAGTGGGCGCTGTCCGGGGTTCTCTGCTCGGTGTCCCTGTCAGGCTCCCTTTTTATGACCCTTTGACCGCACGCCTGTCCCTGTTCTTTTATTAGTTGTCCCCCGAAATCAGTGGGTTTCTGAGGTCCTGTAGATCATCCCCTTAGGCTGGGGGCAGGATCTGTTAGCAATGGGCGGGCTTCCACTCACCCAGTTCCCAGAAACCCAATAGGTACACATCCATAGAAGCCCACTGGGGATATCAGTTGGCGGCTCCTTCATGGGGCCATGAGCACGGGCATGTATTTGGCGTGGTTTACCCCTGTCCCAGACACCTGCCCCTTCTGCAGCGAGAGGGAGACCCTGGCGCACATTTACTTAGAGTGTGCCAAGTTGCAGCCCCTATACCGGCTCCTGACGAATATACTGTTGCGTTTCTGGCTGCACATTTCCCCTCACCTCCTTCTCTATGCACTCCCTATCTGTGGCCCCCAAAGTCACGGGACCTCCTGGTCAACTTCCTCCTAGCCCTGGCTAAACTGGCCATCTACAAAACTAGGGAGAGGAGGTTGACCAGTCGAGACTCCTGTGACTGTGGGGCTTGTTTCCAATCCTGTCTGTTCACGTATCCGGGCAGAGTTCCTCTGGGCGGCATCCACTGGCTCCCTTGACACCTTCGAGGAGCAGTGGGCACTGTCCAGGGTTCTCTGCTCGGTGTCCCAGTCAGGCTCCCTTCTTTTGACCCTCTGACTGCACTCCTGTCCCTGTCCTTTTATTAGTTGTCCCCCGAACTCAGTTGGGTTTTGAGGTCCTGTAGATCCTCCCCTTAGGTTGGGGGGATCCTTTAGCAGTGCGCAGGCTTCCACTCTCCCACTTCCTGGAACCCAAAAGGTACACATCCATAGATCTCAAAGCACTTTACAAACCAAGGTGAGTAATCATTATCCTCAGTTTACAGTGTTATGACTAAGAAAAGTTTGGGTTTGTGGTATGGAGAACTGCCTCAGAGCAGTCTGCTCACACAGCTCAATTGCTTCCACAGTTCATATTTTGCCACTTCCAAAACCAAAATCCAATATTTTTCTATGTGTGACACTATTTTAAGCATAGTTAGAAAATGAGGGAATGAGGATCGTCTTCATTTCCCCCTGTGCATGGATTGATTATATAGCCAACAGCTAGAAATAAAGTGGTACTTGGAAGGAACACTGCCAACAAATTATTCAGATCTGTAAGGAAGTGAATAAGTTACAACTGCCCAGCAGCCATGTTAACAGATACATTATCTTTTTTCCACTGCTATCTTTTTTCTGTGTCTACACATATCTCACATTTGCCTCGCTCTGCCCTTCAAGTATTATATGCACATTTGTGGTGCATAAACAAAAGGTGCTTAGCTATTTATGGAGAAGACTATTTTGGAAAATAATAGAAAAGAGATCATTGCATTAGGATTGCTTAATTTCCACAAATGTGTTGTTGCAAGGCAATGATTTTTTTACTCCCCAGGTACAGGTCTCCAACACAAGTGCTATCATATCTCCATTGTCCTTGAGTTCCCATAGAATGACAGAAGGTGAGGTGGAGCCCAAGCACAGAATATCAATCTCAGCAGCCTACAATTTAATTTACGCTGCTTCACTAGAAGAGCAGAGACAAAGCAGAGATTTCCATTCATTTTATTCAAAGCAGTAATATTCGTTTTATTGTGAGCAAGAAAATATGACCATGGCATTGGCGTAGCTGAGTTTTCTCTCAAGCGAGTTTCAAGAAGGCAAAACATACCAGATCATTAGTTGAAAAGTAAATAGGGGAAATTAAGCCAACCACTGAAAGTTAGAGAGAGACAAGTGAAGCATTAATTGAGAGACAAGTAAGAGAAAAGCAATTAGGATATCATTTGGAAGTAAACAGGAGATGAGACAGAGGATAAATTATCCATCAGGCAAATCTCTACATTTCATTAGGTGCTCCATTACTAATTATTATGAGCCAAGTTTTTTCTCATATCATCTGCAATGTGCTTACAGCAGTTAAAAGCAATATGATGACTCAAAAGCACTGAAAGGTTGGTCAGTTTTCATCTGACCACAAGAGATAGTGACATGCCATAGCAGTTACATACTGCTGTGCTTTTATAGATGGTAGCAAACATATAAACAGACAAACCCCCTGTCCTGTAAACACTTATGTAAACACTTAACTTTACTCGTGTGACCAGTCCCTTTGCAGAACAGAGGCCTAAGTTTGCAATATATTTACATGTCATTCTAGATTGGTAGGGTCAGCTGAAAAAAAGAATTACTCAACTTTATCACTGTTAGTGAAATCCTCCTGCCCCAGAGAAGCTAGACAAATTTGTACTGTGAATAAGGTACAAATTTTTAAGAGTGAGGGTAATTAACCATTGGAACGTATCAAGAAGGATGGGTGGATTCTCCATCACTGGAAATTTTTAAATCCAGATTGAATGTTTTTTAAAAGATATGCTCTAGTTCAAAAATGAATTAAGTCAAAGAAGTCCTATGGCCTGTGTTACGCAGATGGTCAGACTAGATGATCACAGTGGGTCCCTTCTGGCCTTAGAATTTATGAATTTAGGATTAGGAGTTTTTCCACTGACTTCCCTGGAGCCAGGATTTCAACCATTGACCTTCTATGCAGCAGAAGCCCAAAAGAAACATAGCATACATACTTTTAAGACGATATGAGCAAACTTTATGATTTTTTCAACTGAATCTGGCTTTGAGAATACCAGGCATATATTAACCACTATCTTAGTTGTTGCCCATTCAAGAAGATGTTATGCTGCTTATGAAAAACCTTATTTTAATGAAACTCATTCCTCTGATGCTTGTTAGATGTAGTATTTAACTTTAAAACAAAGACATTTCTTACAGGCATATCATGAGAAGTACTGGATATCTGACATTCTTAGGGTATGTCTACACTACGAAATTAGGTTGATTTTATAGAAGTCAATTTTTAGAAATCGATTTTATACAGTTGATTGCGTATGTCCCCACTAAGCGCATTAAGTCAGTGGACTGCATCCTCACTACCATGGCTAGCATCGACTTACGGAGCGGTGCACTGTGGGTAGCTATCTCACAGTTCCTGCAGTCTCTGCTGCCCATTGGACTTCTGAGTTAAGCTCACAATACCTAATGAGGCAAAAACATTGTCGCAGGTGCTTTTGGGCACATGTCATCAGTCGCCGCTCCCTCCATGGAAGCAATGGCAGACAATCATTTCACGCCTTTTTTCCTGAGTTACCCGTGCAGATGCCATACCACACCAAGCATGGAGCCCGTTCAGCTCACCATCACCGCTGCTGTTGTGGGCAAGTCTGATGTGAGGGCTGCTGTGATCCAAGTAGCCAAGTAGCCAATGCAATCATTGACGTTCTGTTATCTGTTATCAGTGATTCAGTCCTGCCTGGAATATCATGCGAGCTGGAGGCTTCTGCCTTAGGCTGCTCTCCCAGCCAGCAGCTCCGCACGGTCACATCTACCCCAGGCTATCCGTTGCTCCCATGGCTCATGAAGCCTGGACAGTAGTAAGGAGCAGTTCAACTATAGGCTGAGCAAGTGCAGAGTGGTGGTAGAATGAGCCTTTGGATATTTAAAAGTTCACTGGTGCTGTTTGCTGACTAAGTCAGACCTCAGTGCAACCAACATTCCCATTGTTATTGCTGCTTGCTATGTGCTCCATAATATCTGTGAGAGTAAGGGGGAGATGTTTATGGTGAGGTGGAGGTTGAGGCAAATCGCCTGGTGTCGGATTTTGAGCAGCAAGACACCAGGGCGATTAGAAGAGCACAGCAAGGCACGCTGCACATCAGAGAGGCTTTGAAAACAGTTTCATGACTGGCCAGGCTTCAGTGTGACAGTTGTGTGTGTTTCTCCTTGATGCAAAGCCCCCTTTGGTGATTTAGTTCCCTGAAAGTCAACCACCTTTCCCCTTCGAAATAAAGTAAATATTGTTTTGAAACCATGCAGCGGGGGTCAGTGGGATGCAGCGGGAGTCTGTGCTCTTGTTGGCTTTCCTGCAGCTCCAACAGTTGCTTCATCATGTCCGTTTGCTCCCCCAATAGCCTCAGCATCACATCCTGCCTCTGCTCTTTGTGCTCACTTAATTGTTTCCTGGCCTCTGCCACTGAATGCTTCCATGCATTAAGCTGTGCCCTATCAGTGCGGGAGGACTGCATGAGCTAAGAAAACATGTAATCTCAAATTCATTGTTTTCACCTTCTAATCTGTGATAACCTCAGGGACGAAGATGATAGTGGGAGAGTAGAAACATTCTACACTCTACGATGCTGGGGAGACTGCATGGTTACCTGTGCTGCTGAGTTCGCCATGCTGACCAAACAGGAAATGAAATTCAAAAGTTCCCAGGGCTTTTCATATGTACCTGGGTAGTGCATTGGAATTCAAAGTGCTGTCCAAAGCGGTCACAATGGAGCACTCTGGGATAGCTCCTGGAGGTCAATAATGTCAATTTGCGTCCGCAGTACTCCAAATTCGACCCAGCAAGGTCAATTTTAGAACTACTCCCCTTGCTAGGGAGAATTACAGTTGATTTTAAGAGATCTTTAGGTCGACGGAACAGGGTTGCTTGTGTAGCCACACATTCATTATAAAATCAATCTAATGCTGCTAAATTTGACTTAACCCTGTAGTATAGACCAGGGCTTAGATCTTAGACTGAACTTAACAAAAACGGATGGGCAGAATTATCTAACTATCTTCTGCCTCTTGGCAGTCAGCTCAGCACTGAGCAGTTATGTCCCAAAATATTAAGCACTACCAGATCTTCACTCATACTCTTAGTTTCATTGACATGTATAGCTGCAATTGGTCCCCTGGGAAAACTATACTTACAATAACCCTGTGAGTAAAAAAAACTGTTGTTAGGTCACCCCCATCTTCTCCCACTCTTGTTTCTATGTTTTTCTTCCACAGTGCTCCCAAGGCCTGGACTATCTTCCTGAGCCCCATTCTACAAGCCACCTCTCTCTCCATTTACACTAAAGATCCCTACTAAAGATCCATTGCTTTTGCAATACCCGTGAGAAGAATAAACAAAACAAAATAAAAAACTGAGCCTGCTCTTCAGGCCTGTTAACAGCACAAGGAGGGGTTAAAGGCAGTGGGAAATTCTCCCAGTGGAAAATTAGTATACAGTCTTGATTTATGGGCAAGCAATTGAGACTGATCCATATGTACCAATGGTATGCACATAGGTAGAGAGTGGGGAGAGGGTTGTTCTGGGGTATGGCCAGATCATATAGCATTCTGGTCAGTAAAATGGAGCCTATTAAACCACTCTAGCCAGCATAACATAGACTCACCCATAGTACAGGAACTGCATTTTTCCTCCTAGTGCCTATATCACTCCTTTCACCTTCTATTCATTTCCTGTCTCAATCCCTAACATCCCAAATTAAGTACCAGAACAACCTAGCCCCTAATATCTAAAATGACCAACTACTATTGTTAGCAGGACCCCGCTATCAATATAATATTAATCAGTGTTCCAGAAATTCTCTTCTTATATTAGATGATTCCTAGGGGTTCAGTTACACTAGCAGCTTGAAATTTTAAGGTTGCAAACTCACAGATTCAGATTGTCTACCATCAGCTAAGTTTTGCATGTGCAAAATCATTGGCACCAGGAAGTGGCTGAAAAACGTAGATTTCAATAAGTTAGTGCACAAAAGTGTAAACAAACAGAATTGGAGGATATTTCTTAGAAGCTGGTCCAAAAGGCATAGGCATCATTATTATTTCTCTAGGGGATTGCACCAAATGTAGGAGAATAAGACAAATATCATTGTAAAGACTTTGTGTATCCTATTAATAGTCTAAAAGAGCTTACTTACACATGGTTGTGTGCTCCTTTCAAACAGGACTGATAGAAAATTGCAGAAATACAAAACTATGTTGAGTAGCAGTCTCAGGAGGCACAGAACTAAATTGGTATTTTTTTTCCAAACAATGCGAAGAGAAAATTACTATCTCCTTACAACTGGAAAAAAAATTGAAATATTAAAGCTTAAGAATAAGACACACTGCTTTTACAGTAATGGATGCTGCACTAAAGCATAACTCTGCTTTTCTGCTGCATTTATTTTATGTTTCTGATTTCTTTGTTTTAAAGTAATCAGAATTATTTTGTATTATATATTATGTTGTATTTTCAGACTTCACTAAATCTTTTAATGGACTAAAATGTGGATGACGAAGATGCTTATGCCAATTTCCCCAGTTTTTCATAGTCTGCAAACTATCTTGTAATGGTTTGGCTGTTCCATTTTCTAAATAAATGAGATTTTCAGTGATCATGGGTTGACAGCTCCAGAAACATAAGCCCTGTGTTTATGTGCAGAAGAGGGAGAACTCAGGCATCAACCCTGGGTGTATTTTGGAGGTTGTGAAAATTAAATGTAGCCTCATTGCCCATTTCCTCCATTGGTTCTGTGCTGCTACTAAACATTTTGCTTATTAGCGCCAGATAATTGTTGTGATGGTGTTTGTTTTAAATCATCTATTTCTACAGTGACACGACAGTGATATAGACAAATAAAAGGAAGGGTCCTGTCCTGAGGAGCTTACCACCTTAGGGCCTGATCCAACACCCACTGAACTCACTGAGAGCCCTTGCATTGTCTTAGTTAGCCCTGAATCAGACCCTGAGACCCAGCACAGCTAGGGATAACAAAGGTAGGGAGGATAGTATGGAAAGAATGAGGCTGACAGTATCATGACTCTTATTGCTGCAAGGAACCATCAGAGCAGCTAATGTAACAGAACCAAAAAGAGACACCAAAACAGAATGTATGTACTTACCAGATTAAAAATAGCCTAAGAACACCACTAACAGATAATAACAACCATTCTGGAATAGTGGCACCCTTGTCCAGCAACACTGAGCTCTGTATCCTCTATCTTTATGAGTGTGATACTGTTGCAAAAAAGGCAAACATGATTCTGGGATGCATTAACAGGTGTGTTGTAAACAAGACATGAGAAGTCATTCTTCCGCTTTACTCTGCGCTGGTTAGGCCTCAACTGGAGTATTGTGTCCAGTTCTGGGCACCGCATTTCAAGAAAGATGTGGAGAAATTGGAGAGGGTCCAGAGAAGAGCAACAAGAATGATTAAAGGTCTTGAGAACATGACCTATGAAGGAAGGCTGAAGGAATTGGGTTTGTTTAGTTTGGAAAAGAGAAGACTGAGAGGGGACCTGATAGCAGTTTTCAGGTATCTAAAAGGGTGTCATCAGGAGGAGGGAGAAAACTTGTTCACCTTAGCCTCCAATGATAGAACAAGAAGCAATGGGCTTAAACTGCAGCAAGGGAGATTTAGGTTGGACATTAGGAAAAAGTTCCTAACTGTCAGGGTAGTTAAACACTGGAATAGATTGCCTAGGGAAGTTGTGGAATCTCCATCGCTGGAGATATTTAAGAGTAGGTTAGATAAATGTCTATCAGGGATGGTCTAGACAGTATTTGGTCCTGCCATGAGGGCAGGGGACTGGACTCGATGACCTCTCGAGGTCCCTTCCAGTCCTAGAGTCTATGAGTCTATGAGTCTATGAGCTAGGGCGTCATACATGACCCATGATGGACATTTGTGAATAGTGAGGCCCAAACAGTACATAGATACTGTTTGTAATCCACCATCAACTATGATGTCCAAGCAGAGATAAAGAACTACTAGATTGTATAGTTTGTCTCTGTGTTGGAAAATCATTTTAGCTTAACTCAGAACCATTGTAGTTTAGAGCCTGGTCACTGATGCCATGCTGCCATTTGCAAAGCCACATCTTTGGTGAGATTGGGGAAGGACTTGGTCAATATAAATACCTCATTGTGATTTACTGTTGGTGCTTGACGTGGCCTACTGTGTATCTCCAGCAAAGAGGCTTATGTCAGAGATAGAGGCTACTGGAAACCTCTTTGCCAGAGGTATCAAAAGATTTAACAAGATTTTGAGGAGAGGTCTTTATTTAAGAATTTATTTAAAAATGTCTTCCGTTTGCTTCTTTGAGACATATAAAGAACTGTGAAGGCTTTTTCCACAAAAAGGGGGGTGAGCATGGGGTTTCTATTTGTATTTTACCATAGAAATATCAAGAATGTCAAGTATAGACTTCCATAGCTTTGGTAGGGAACCTCTGTGGTGGGAAGCAGGGGCCTCAGCATGTGTGTACAGTGAGATCCAATTCATTAACTGAAGATGAAGGAGGGTTGAATCTTTCTCCAGAATGTTAGACAAAGAATTTTAAACAGTCTTACTAAACCTACCTTCCCTCCCAATTGCTTAATTTTCATTCTCTTGATGTCATCATCTCTCTATTTTGCTGGTCTTCACAGCAATCTCCAGGGAAGATAAGACCTGAATTTCTAATATATATTCAAAATAACAACAATATATATAATCGGGTCTTTATATATTTTAAAGAAATTAAAAAGTATGAAATAATCTTTTTCACTTTGCAAGTACCTTTACAATTCATTTTGCCAGGGGCACACTTCTGAAATAATTCTATGGCAAACAAGTGTTACACATACAAATGATTTACACACACCACTGCTGATGCTTCACTACTTTTCTGTATGATTAGTAGGGCGCTAAAATTACTTTTATATTAGCTAAAACCAAAGTGAGAAAGCAAACATCACAGGTAATATACAAGTACCACAGAGAGGAGGGAAAGCAGTCATTCAATCCTGACAGGAGAGAAAATTCCAGGAAGGAGACTAGGTCCACATACGACAGCCTCAGAGAAGATGACAACATAGTTGCTGAAGTCAAGCCCAAAATGATTAGCAAGAAAAGAGCCCCTGCAATAGTTCTCGTGGCAGATACATCATGCTGATGTGCCAGATACTTGGCAGGGGTGTTTTGAGTCTGAGCCTGCTGCTCCAGCAGTAGAAGAAGACCTCAAGAGTCAGGTTAGAATCTATGTTGATCAAGCCAATTCCAAGATTTCTAGAACTCATACATGATGTTTAGAAGGGGGCGGGTGAGGTAAATGTTGTGTTGCAAATGTTGTTTCAATCTGTTCCTTTAGACAGAAACGAGTGAAAATCAGGCTCAGTGTAATTAGGAATAATCTATTTATAGAGATATAGACCTTATTTTTGCAAGACCAACAGTCTGGATATCACTTGCATTAACTATAAAGCCTGAGAACTATTTTCTCATATGTGTATTTGTAATAAACTGTGGTACTTACATTGAATGGCAATTGTATCATTTGATTTAGAATCTATACATGTAATATAACACTTATATATGTATTAAATATTAAGTAACTGAAAGAATACCTTTTCATACATTGATTTAAACTAGGGAAGTCCAATCTGCATTATTTACTGTATAATCCACTGTTAAACAGTGAAGTTGTTGATGAACCTGAGATAGAAACTATATAGACCTTTTCCAAAGCCCACCGAAATTAATGGAAAGTCTTCCACTGACTTCAATGGGCATTGGATCAGGCTCTATTTCCATTATTTTGCAAAATGTCAGCAATAGGAACCTTTAAATTATAAATAAAACCTATTATCTTAGTGCTTGAAAATGCAATACATTCTTATTACAAAAGCTAACGCTATAATAGTGAAAGCTATTACAGATAATAATAATATATGTATTTCTTTATTTAAAAAAACCTGATTTCTTCCTTAAAGGACCTATTATATGTTAATGTCATCACACTCATATATCATTGAGAACTTATGCAAGTGACCCATATTATGTATATAACTATAAATATTACTGAAGTCTTAGGAAAAGACTTTGGTTTTGAGTTGTGTTATTTAGATGTACAGCTATAAATTTTTATGGCATGTTGAAGCAATCTATTTGGATGTGATTTGTGAATTAGGTGTATGACTATAAATATAAATGAAATGTTAAGAAAAATCCATTTGGTAGTGGATTGAGTTCTTTTATGAACAGCTATATATTTCTAACTGTGACATTTTTATGAGAGTTTTAAGTGACCGTCTCTAGTACTGATATTACAAAACAGGCCTTTTATTTTGGTAAATGTGTCTATCCAATAACCAAATAGTTGTGTGAATGCACTTACTTATGATTCAGTTTGTGAACAGTGTTTACTTATTTCGCTGTATGAATATGGCTTTATTTTCAAAAAGTTTTCTCTATTTCAGAATCAGTGCTGTATTTCAGGATTTTGGGAGAGCATAAATCCTCTAAATCTTTGACAATCAAAAGTGTAAGTTTTGTAATATGTTATACGTAGTGTAGGTGACAACAACATCTATAGCTACGGTTGCCCGAGACTTCCCATTATAAGACCCTTCCCATTATAAGCAAATTTCAACTGTCTGCGCTGAAATTTTCCATGGCAGGTGGAATTTTTTTTAAAGTTTCAGCAAAAATGGTTCAGCCATTTCCAGAATGAGGTTAGAGAAATATGTTGCTTTGCCCATGATAGCCATTCCATTGAGAAGCTCTAGCATCTCCATACTTTGAAACAAGGACTTGAAATTTTGCAGGGGGTGGATCACCCTCATCAGAGTGATGTGCCTTTTATCCTTCCTATGAAAAAAGTCCAAACTTGGCCAAGTTAAGAATCTTTGCAAAATGTCAGTTCACATATGTTCAGGAGAGACTTGTTAGAATTTAGCAGTTAAAGTCTCTGAAGATTCCATATGTTCTGGGCATACTCCAGCCCCAGGACACAGAGGTTGAGCTGGACTTTCCCTGCAATTGTTTTTCCTGGCTGCTGCAGTCTGCTTTGGCGCCAGGCACCAACAATGATCACAGGGAGACAATCTCTGCTGTGACCTCAATGTTCCCCCTGCTGGTGCCCAGGAAGAATGAGAGAAATAGCCTGATTCAAATGCAGAGTGGACAAGAGCTGTATTTTTAAGAATCCTTACTGAGGTTGCAGGAAGTAACCATCCCCATGTGTAGAAAGAATAGTAAATATGGCAGGCAACCAGCTTGGCTTAACAGTGAAATCCTTGCTGATCTTAAACACAAAGAAGAAGTTTACAAGAAGTGGAAGACTGGACAAATGATCAGGGAGGAGCAATAAAAATATTGCTCAGGCATACAGGAGTGAAATCAGGAAGGTCAAATCACACTTGGAGTTGCAGCTAGCAAGAGAAGTTAAGAGTAACGAGAAGGGTTTCTTCAGGTATGTTAGCAACAAGAAGAAAGCCAAGGAAAGTGTGGGCCCCTTACTGAATGAGGGATGCAACCTAGTGACAGAGGATGTGGAAAAAGCTAATGTACTCAGTGCTTTTTTTGCCTCTGTCTTCATGAACAAGGTCAGCTCCCAGACTTCTGCACTGGGCAACACAGCATGAGGAGGAGGTGACCAGCCCTCTGTGGAGAACAAAGTGGTTTGGGACTATTTAGAAAAGCTGGATGAGCACAAATCCATGGCGCCGGATGCACTGCATCCGAGGGTGCTAAAGGAGTTGGCAGATGTGATAGCAGAGCCATTGGCCATTATCTTTGAAAACTCATGGCAATCGGGGGAGGTCCTGGATGATGGGAAAAAGGCTAATGTAGTGCCCATCTTTAAGGGAAGAAGGAGGATCTGGGGAACTACAGGTCAGTCAGCCTAACCTCAGTCCCTGGAAAAATCCTGGAGCAGGTCCTCAATTAATCAATTCTGAAGCACTTAGAGGAGAGGAAAGTGATTGGGAACAGTCAGCATGGATTCACCAAGGGCAAATCATGCCTGACTAACCTAATTGCCTTCTGTGAGGAGATAAATGGCTCTGTGGATGAGGGGAAAGCAGTGGACGTGTTATTCCTTGACTTTAGCAAAGCTTTTAATATGGTCTCCCAGAGTATTCTTGCCAGCAAGTTAAAGAAGTATGGGCTGGATGAATGGACTATAAGGTGGACAGAAAGCGGGCTAGATCGTTGGGCTCAATGGGTAGTGATTAATGGCTCCATGTCTAGTTGGAAGCCAGTATCAAGCGGAGTGCCCCAAGGGTCGGTCCTGGGGCTGGTTTTGTTCAATATCTTCATTAATGATCTGTATAATGGGATGGATTGCACCCTCATCAAGTTCGTGGATGACATTAAGCTGGGGGGAGAAGTAAATACGCTGGAAGGTCGAGATAAGGTCCAGAGTGACCTAGACAAATTGGAGGATTGAGCTAAAAGAAATCTGATGAGGTTCAACAAGGACAAGTGCAGAGTCCTGCACTTAGGATGGAAGAATCCCATGCACTGCTACAGGCTGGGGACCGACGAGCTAAGCAGAAGTTTTGCAGAAAAGGATCTGGGGATTATAGTGAATGAGAAGCTGGATATGAGTCAACAGTGTGCCCTTGTTGCCAAGAAGGCTAATAGTATATTGGGCTGCATTAGTAGGAGCATTGCCAGCAGATGAGAGAAGTGATTATTCCCCTCTATTTGGCACTGGTGAGGCCACATCTGGAGTATTCTGTCCAGTTTTGGGTCCCCCACTACGGAAAGAATGTGGACAAATTGGAGAGAGTCCAGTTGACAGCAATGAAAATTATTAGAAGGCTGGGGCACATGACTTATGAGGAAAGGCTGAAGAACTGAGCTTTTTAGTCTGCAGAAGAGAGGAGGATTTGATAGCAGCCTTCAACAACCTGAAGGGGGGTCCCAAAGTGGATGGAGCTAGGCTGTTCTGAGTGGGGTGGAGATTATAGAACAAGGAGAAATGGTCCCAAGTTGCAGTGGGGGCGATCTAGGTTGGATATTAAGAAAAAACTATTTTAGTAGGAAGGTGGTGAAGCACTGGAATGGGTTACCTAAGGAGGTGGTAAAAACTCCATCCTTAGAGGTTTTTAAGGCCTGGCTTGACAAAGCCCAGGCTGGGATGATTTAGTTGGGGTTGGTCCTGATTTGAGCAGAGGATTGGACTAGATAACCTCCTGAAGTCTCTTCCAACCCTAATCTTCTATGATTCTAAGGGAGATTTAGGTTAGATATTAGGAAAATCTTTCTAATTAAAAGGGTAATTAAATTCTGGAAAAGGCTTCCAAGGGAGGTTATGGAATCCCTATCATGGGAGGTTTTCAAGAACAGGTTGGACAAACACCTGCCAGGGATGATTTAGGTTTAGTTGATCCTTCCTCAGCGTAGGGGGCTGAAGTTGATGAGATTTCAAGGTCCCTCCAAGCCCTATATTTCTGTGATTCTGTGGTTCTATAACATAATAATGACTAACATAATTGTTGCTATATTATTACCATTAATCATTAGTTTATGTGACTCTTTTCTATAATGTTAGAATTATGCACATGAGAGGAATAAGATACCAAGGTGGAATTTTCCCCTCCATTTTTATAGTCCTTTGCCAATGAGAGAGAGAGAGAGGTTTTTGCTGTTACTGACAAGCATAATAACTCATGGAAAGTGCACTTTCTATTAGTATTAGGAAATTCTTTATCTTAGTGTCTCTAGGTTAATTTACGTAAAGTGAAACCTGGCCTAGATAATTTTTGCATCATTTATCTCAATGAACCACATGAATCTGAATAATAAATAATGAATATGCTTATACATAAGCATATCTCCTTTTCCACAGGCAAAAATAAGAATTTTCTGTGAAAAAGACCCATCCCCAAACATACCTGTGATCAGAAACCTGTTTGCACAAATGTTTGACCTAATATTCACAAACACTGTCTTGGGCAGGATACTAAAGACTTAATTCTCTAAACATATAATATAGAGCTAGTTGCTTGCTCCCTCACCAGCAGGACAGCTGCTTTACACAGAGGAAATACATAGACTAGGATGATATTCAGTGATCCTGTTTAAACAGCCAGGTTTCAGCTTTCTGATATTTTATCACATTATGAATTAAAGAAAAAGTCCATAGAAAATGCACCAGTTCCTTCTGCTGGTTTTTCTTCCTCTTGCTTCTTGATGCACAAAGACATACTCAGTTACCATTTGTTAGGCTGGTCTGGCAACACCATAATAACAGAACAAAAAAATGCCTTGAAAAATCCAGAACTTACTAATAAGCAGAAGCTGCAACCCCACATACAGCGGCAGGGACAAATCTTAACACTCAGTGCACAGTAAAGAGGCAACACACGGGGACAGTCCGCTGGGTCCAGAGCAAAACAATCATTCATTTCTTCACTTCTGCATGGTGACTGTAAAGCCCTTGCCGGCCACCGCTGCACCCTCACGGTGGTAGTTGCCCCATTGCCACATCTCACAGCACGCAGGGAAAAATGTCCAGTGGGCTAATATTCTCAGTGATCCACCAGCTCTGGCCCCTGCTTCTCCACAGACTGAAACATAGGAAGTCCCAAATGTGCCAGGTTTCCTGGCATGTTGCACAGCTTCAGATCAACCAGCCGGGACTTCACCCATCCTGCCCCCTGCCCACCAATGGTATTGTTGTGATGAAAGATGCTAATGGCTGCCTGCAGATGAGTCTTGGAATCAAAGACAATCACAGTCCTTGCTAAAAGCAGTGGCTGTGCCATGTACTCTTGTAGACAGAGTAATCAAGCCCCATTAGGTAGTAAAAATAAAAAAAACAGCAGATGTTATGATGACTGCGTAAGGCCTATATAACTTTTGCATCATTTATCTGGATGAACCACATGAATCTGAATAGCAAATAATGAATATTCTTATTCACAAGCAAATCCCCTCTACCATGTGGGCTGGAGCTAGTATGTCAGTTGCAGGCTGTGTGTGTTGGAGGTGGAAAGCCAGGTGAACAAGTTGTGAGTGTAACTATGAGAGGAAGCAGAGGTCCGAGCTCCTTGGGCACAGAGCTCGCTGGAGTGCTATACTTGGGTATTTTCCGAGCAGGGAAACTGCCTGTTGTTTATTTTTATTGTGTTCAAGGAAACAGACCTTGTGTACTTCCTTGTATATCAATAAGAATACACCAACAACGTACTGATATCTTCTCTTCACAGAAACAATCCCATAGGGCTGCAAATATTGGCTAACTGCTTGGGCCAAAGGGGTAGCAGTTCTGTATTGGCCTATCCTTCTATGGTTTGCCACTCTTACAGGATGTAAAGACAGGATTACCATGACGGGTGTGGTCTGAGTATCCGAAGAGAGTATTTGCTCGATATTGAGTGTGTGCAAATGGCTAATGCTTGAGACCCTGGTCAGCAAATTCCCATGTATTTCTATTAGGGATGTCAAGCAATTAAAAAAATTAACCACAATTAATCATGCGATCAAAAACATTAATCGCAATTGCATTGTTAAACAATAACAGAATACCATTTATTTAAATACTTTTTGGATATTTTCTACATTTTCAAATATATTGATTTCAATTACAGCACAGAATACAAAGTGTACAGTGCTCATTTTATATTTATTTTTTAATACAAGCATTTGCACTGTAAAAAAACTAAAGAAATAGTATTTTTCAATTCAACTAATACAAGTACTGTAGTGCAATCTCTTTATCATGAAAGCTGAACTAAAAATATAGAATTATGTACAGAAAATAACTGCATTCAAAAATAAAACAATGTAAAACTTTTGAGTCTGCAAGTCCACTCAGTCTTACTTCTTATTCAGCCAATCACTCAGACAAACAAATTTTGTTACATTTGCAGGAGATAATACTGCCCATTTCTTGCTTACAATGTCACCTGAAAATGAGAACAGGCATTCTCATGGCACTACTGTAGCTGGCATCATAAGATATTTACGTTGCAGATGCGCTAAAGAGTGATATGTCTCTTCATGCTTCAACTGCCATTTCAGTGGACATACGTCCATGCTGATGATGGGTTCTGATCAATAGCAATCCAAAGCAGTGTGGACCGACGCATGTTCATTTTCATTATCTGCGTCAGATGCCACCAGCAGAAGGCTGATTTTCGCTTTTGGTGGTTCAGGTTCTGTAGTTTCCTCATCGAAGTGTTGCTCTTTTAAAACTTTTGAAAGCATGTGCCACATCTCCTCCCCCTCAGATTTTGGAAGGCACTTCAGATTCTTAAACCTTGAGTCGAGTGCTGTAGCTATCTTTACAAATCTCACATTGGTACCTGCTTTGTGTTTTGTCAAATCTGCAGTGAAAGTGTTCTTAAAATGAACAACATGTGTTGGATGATCATCTGAGACTGCTATAATATGAAATACACGGCAGAATGTGAGTAGAACAGAGTGGGAGACATAAAATTTTCCCTCAAGGAGTTCAATCACAAATGTAATTAATGTATTCTTCTTTTAACAAGCATCATCAGCATGGGAGCATGTCTTCTGGAATGGTGGCCAAAGCATGAAGGGGCATACGAATGTTTAGCATATCTGACACGTAAGTACCTTGCATTGTTGGCTACAGAGGTGCCATGCAAATGCCTGTTCTCACTTTCTGTTGACATTGTAAATTAGAATAGGGTAGCATTATCTCCTGAAATGTAAACAAACTTGTTTGTCTTAACGATTGGCTGAATAAGAAGGATTGAGTGGATTTGTAGGCTCTGAAGTTTTACACTGTTTTGTTTTTGAATGCAGTTATGTAACAAAACACAGAGATTGCACTACAGTACTTATATGAGGTGAACTGAAAAATATTTCTTTAGTTTATCTTTCACAGTGCAAATATTTGTAATCAAGAATAATATGCACTTTGATTTCAATTACAACACAATTAGAATACTATATATAAAAAATAGAAAAACATCCAAAATATGTAATAAATTTCAATTGGTATTCTATTGTTTAACAGTGCAATTAATCGCAATTAATTTGTTTAATCGCAGTTAATTTGTTTTGAGTTAATTGCATGAGTTAACTGTGATTAATTGACAGCCCTAATTTCTATGGCTCCTTTGTCTAATCAAAGATGGTACTGTAACTGACTAAGGTCTGGTCCATACTTAAAATTTAAGGTGACATAGCTACATTGGTCAGGGTTGTGAAAAATCCTCACCCCCAAATGCCATAGCTTTGCTAAACTACCCGTTCATGAAGATATGGCTAGGACAAAGAAAGAATGCTTCCATTTATTATTGCCTGGGGAGGTGATGTTCCTACACCACTGGAAAAACCCTTCCATTAGTGTAGGCTGCATCTACACTGCAGGGTTATGCCAGCACAGCTAAGGTGCCATAGCAATGCCAGTATAAAATCTCTGTAGTGTAGACATACCCTGAGCATCCCTACCGAAGCAAAATTTGGGAACAAAAGGCCAACTCTTCAGACTGCAACATAAAACAAGTCAGTGACTGACAAATAGGTAACTGTGTTGCGTGTGGATGCATGCAAACCTTATTTAAACAATTTCAAAAGATTGCAAGCACTACTGTGAACAGTGTTTTGTGTTTTATATAACTAGAGTTAGTGTACAATACACAGAATTCAGGAAGTCTTATATACTAATCTCTTGCTATGACAGCCGAATTCAAGGTCGCCATGTTCCATGATGCATTGTCCTCCAAGGGGTAAAACCACTGTACAAAATCTGGATAGAATCAAATGAAAAATTGCATCAGACTAGGGATATTACATGGTTCCAAAGATCTAGAAAGAGTTTTATGTTCCCAGTAAGAGGATTGTAAGCAGAGTCAGGATAAGCCCTACCCTGACATCTGGTGGAAAGAATGTCAGAGAGTGTATTTGCATAGGCATGCCCACCCTATCCCAGACTCCCAAGCTGTGGGATTGCTTGGTGACAAATTGCTCACCCTCAGTTGGGTGGTACTGGCTAGACATGGGACATGGGTTCCAAAACCCAGAGAAGGGAGAGAGGTTGGGAACAGGTATTTGTACCTGGTGGTGCAGTCGCCTTGTGGAGCTAGAGGCACCAGTTGCACCCCCTCCTCTCTCCACTGTGGAATGTCAGAGTTAATTTTTTTTATTCTCTCAAGAATCTAAATACAGGTTACTGAGCTGAATGCCCTTTGGGCTAATGGTGCACTAGCACTGGGGCTCCCCCACTAAGAGCTGAGATCACTAAGAGTTGAAATCACAAAAAAGCTGAAATGACAGAGCTGAGAGCACTGAGCATTGTGCTAACTAGTGGGGGAGCCTGAAGATATGCTGTGGAACAGAGCAGCTGGTGGAGTGGAGCAGTTGCGGGGACGGCTGGAGCGGATCACGGGACAGCTGGTGGCAGCAGAGCGGAGTAGCTGTGGGACGGGTGGAGCGGCCCACAGAGTGAGCAGAGCCGAGCAGTTTTGCAGAGCAGCTCATGGAGCAGAGCAGCTGGTGGAGCGGAGCAGTTCCTGAGGATGGCTGGAGGAGCAGAGTGGAGCAGCTGGTAAAGTGGAGCAGTTCGTGGAGAAGGCGGAAGCAGAACCCACGGAGAGGCAGGGCAGTTGGCCCTGGACCACGTAAGGTGCCCCTTTCTACCCAGGCTGGCGGGGGGGGACCTCTACAGATAGACTCTCGAACTCTGGGGTGGCAGTGACCAGAGACTTTTGGGTTGTTGGACTTTGGGGTGATTGGACTTAAAACCCTAAGGGGAAAAAGGACAGTGCCAAACGTACTTGGAGGTGGGTTTTTGTTTATGCTTTGTGTTATAACCCTGTTAGTGGTATTTCTCCAATGGGATGCCGCATTGATTCCTTCCTTTATTAAAAAGATTTTGCTACACTCAGACTCCGTGCTTGCGAGAGGGGAAGTATTGCCTCCTAGAGGCGCCCAGGGGGGTGTGGTATGTGAGTGTCCCAGGTCACTGGGTGGGGGCTCGAGCCGGTTATGCATTGTGTTACTGAAACGGAACCCCTGGATACTGAACCCGGCCCTTGTTGCTGCCAACTAGAAGGGCAGAAGGGTTACATTTTTGGGGGCTCGTCCGGGATCCCTGGGTCAGTACCCCTCGCAAGCACTTGTTGAGTGTTCCACTGTATTGGGAAATAATTATGTTTATATTTTGAGGAAACTACTGTTTGTATAATGGCTAATATGTCGGGTTTGTTGGGCCCCAGTCCTGCAGCCTCTAGCTCAGGGGCGGCAGACTCAGCCTATGATTGGGCAAAAGCACTGGGGCATATATTGGAAAAGATTGTGTTGGCCTATGCTACGTCAAACTCTTGTCGTAAGTTAAGGTTATTTGATGGGGAAGAGGAGTTTGAACTCTGGTCGGAGCATACTATTGAAATGCTGCGGGAATGGGCCGTACCCGATGTAGAAAAGCGACGATGTCTAATAGAGAGCCTTAGTGGCCCAGCATTAGATGTAATTCGCACCCTGAAGCTCACTGACCCTGAGGTCAGTGTGAAGGACTGCCTAGAGGCCCTTGATAATACCTTTGGGAGCGTAGAGGGCCCTGAGGACAGTTACTGTAAATTCATTAATTCCCGACAGCAAAGGGGTGAGAAAATTTCAGCCTATATACAGAGGCTGGAGAGACTGCTTCAGAGAGCTGTTATGAGTGGAGCAGTGACTGCTGAGCAGATGGATCAGACCAGACTGGCTCAAGTTGTAAGAGGGACTCAGTATTGGAACCCAATCCTACTTCATCTCCGACTAAGAGAACGGCAGGAACATCCCCCAAGTTACTCCCAGCTGATAAAGGAGGTCAGGGAAGAAGAAGAAAGGCAGGCAGCCAGCGAGTGTTGGGAAGCCCAAACATTGGAACGAGCCAGTACGACGCCACCGCCAATGGCCAGCGTACTGATGGTGAGCACCACAGAGGAACTTGCCCAACAAATGCAGGTCCTGACAGAACGGATAGCTGAGCTGCAAAGCATCATTGACCAAGCTAAGACTTCCAGGAATAAGGAGCCTCAGACTGTGATGATAGAGAAGTCAGTATCTAGAGTCACCGTCCCACCTCGCCGAATGGAGAAAGGACACTTCTTTTGCTACCGGTGTGGTCAGGATGGGCACAGTGCTGCTAACTGCCATAAGGAAGAGAACCCCTCCTTAGTGTATGAAAAGCTGAGGATCAGTTGGGAGAGATCCAGTAGCTGCCAGAAGGTCCGGGGACGGAGACCACCTAGGCCTAGAGGATTTGAAGATTCCCCCAGAAGAGACCAACCAGCTGGGATCCCTGCAGGACTGATAGGGCCTCGAGCAGAGGTCATGGTGAGGATTGAAGGGGCGGAGTGTAAAGCCGTGCTTGACACTGGATCTCAAGTGACTATTATATTTCAGTCATTCTACCAACAGATGCTTAGGCACCTGCCCATACAGCCACTGACTGGCATTGGTCTGTGTGGCCTCAGCATGGATGAATACCCTTATCAGGGCTATGTCATAGTACACCTGGAATTCCCAGAAGAGATTGCTGGGGTAAGACAGGAGGTGGACACTGCAGCTTTAATATGCCCTGACCCCAAAGGAGCCTCTGATGTGTCTGTGCTAATAGGGACCAACTCCAGCCTCTTTAGGATACTGGCCGATTACTGCAGACAGCGAGCAGGAGACCAATATCTGAATACCTTGGTGATACACACACACTGTGCCGAGGCTTACAGAAAAATTGAGGACATGAGAAAAGTGATGCCTGATTTGCCAGTCGGAGCACTGAGGTATGCGGGCCCGGTCCCTTTAGTGGTGCCTGCCATGTCAGAAAAGGAGGTGATTGTCAGGAGTACCTGCCTAAAAGGCAGTAAGGGAACATTAGCTGTGGTAGAGCAGCCAACCAAGGGAGGGCTCCCAGAAGGAGTGCTGGTTCTCAGCGGAGTCATAACCCTACCTGCTGAAGCCCAGGAGGAGGTGACGATACTGGTTGCTAATGAAACACGCCGTGATGTGTTTGTAAAACCAGGGCAGAAGATTGCAGACATTTTTGAGCCTGAAAGCGTTGTGAGACCCCAGTGTGAAGCTGAAGTTCCAATGATAGATCCTGCGAAGTTTGACTTCGGGGACTCACCGCTGTCTGAGGAGTGGAAGGATCGCCTGAGGAAGAAACTTTGCGAGAGATCCAAAGTGTTCTCACTACATGAGTGGGACGTGGGATGTGCAAAGGGAGTGGAACACCATATCAGGCTACAAGATCCCCGACCCTTCAGGGAGAGGTCTAGAAGGATTGCCCTCTCTGAGATGGAAGACGTGCGCCATCATCTTCAAGAGCTGATCGCGAATGGTATCATCACAGAGTCACGAAGCCCCTATGCCTCACCCATTGTGGTCGTTCGTAAGAAGAGTGGAAAAATCCGGATGTGTATTGACTACCGCACCCTAAACAGGCGCACTACAGTTGATCAGTACACCATGCCTCGAGTACAAGATGCCTTGGACTGTTTGCTGGGTAGTCAGTGGTTCTCTGTGTTGGATCTTCGGAGTGGATACTACCAGATCCCTCTAGGTGAAGAAGATAAGGAGAAGACAGCCTTCATCTGCCCATTAGGGTTTTATCAGTTCGAACGCATGCCCCAAGGGATTTCTGGAGCACCTGCCACATTTCAACGTCTTATGGAAAAAGTCGTGGGAGACATGAATTTACTGCAGGTGTTAGTTTACTTGGATGACCTGATTGTGTTTGGAAGAACCCTGGAGGAACATGAAGAAAGACTTCTTAAAGTGCTCGACAGGTTGGAGGCATACGGTTTGAAGCTTTCAATTGATAAATGCCAGTTCTGCCAAACCTCAGTGAAGTATGTAGGTCACATCGTGTCCCAAGAGGGTGTGAGTACTGACCCCGATAAAATAGAAGCACTCACTACCTGGCCACGTCCCATTAACTTCAGAGAACTCAAGACGTTTCTTGGATTTAGTGGTTACTACCGCAGATTTGTGAAGAACTATGCTACGATTGTAAAACCTCTGAATGATCTTACCAGGGGATACCAGTCCAACAAGAACAAATCTAAGACCCAGAATAAGCGGAGGCCTCCAAAGCCGCCTTTGCAGAGACACTATGGCCCCTTCGAACCATTTGGGCCGCGGTGGGATGAAAGATGTGAGAGAGCTTTTCGGGAAATCATTACTCGCTTAACTCATGCTCCCGTCCTAGTCTTTGCTGACCCAAGCAAACCGTTTATCCTGCATACTGATGCCAGTTTGGAGGGTCTGGGAGCAGTACTATATCAGGAAGTGGAAGGCAAACGCAAACCGGTAGCCTTTGCCAGCCGAGGACTGTCTGACTGTGAAACTCGCTACCCCATCCACAAGCTGGAGTTCTTGGCCTTGAAATGGGCCATCACTGAGAAATTCCGAGACTACTTGTACGGTGCTCAGTTCCAGGTGTGGACAGACAACAACCCACTGACCTATGTGTTAACAAGTGCTAAATTGGATGCTACAGGCCAGAGATGGGTGGCCGCCTTGGCTAGCTATGAGTTCAGCATTCAATACCGATCAGGGAGGAGCAATGTAGATGCAGATGCCTTGTCCAGACGTCCGCAGGCACCTGATGTCGCTGTGATACCCACGGATGGCGTGAGAGCTATTTGCAGCGTGAGTCGCCGAGAGCCGGAGTCCCCTGAGAGCCTTCATGGATGTGTTGCTGAAGCTTTGGGCCTACCCCCTGAAGGCGTGCCTTCTGCTTCAGTGAACTATATTGCTTTGGACCAATCTCCTTTGCCCATGCTCAATACGGCTGACTGGCAAGAGGCCCAACTACAAGATGCTGACATTCGTGATACACTACTTGCCAAAAGAGAGGGGCGAGGCCCAGCTGAGGTTGTCCCACCTACCCCAGAGGGCAAACTACTATTGAGAGAATGGACCAAACTAAAACTGATTCAGGGAGTGCTACACCGCACGACCACAGACCCTCTACAAAAGCAACGGAATCAACTAGTGCTGCCAAAAGATTACAGAGCCCTGGCCATGAGGGCCCTGCATGATGACTTTGGACATTTAGGGATGGAGAGGACCCTGGAACTTATCCGCAGTAGATTCTATTGGCCACGGATGGCTGAAGATGTTCGCCGGAAATGTGAGACCTGCGCGCGATGTGTGCAAAGGAAAACTCTGCCCACGAGGGCTGCATATCTGAAGAACATCACCAGCAACAAACCTCTGGAGCTGGTTTGCATTGATTTCTTGTCTTTAGAAGTGGACAAGAGGAATATTGGGAACATCCTAGTAGTGACCGACCATTACACGCGATATGCGCAGGCATATCCCACACGTGATCAGAAGGCCACTACCGTCGCTCGAGTACTATGGGAAAAATATTTCTCAGTTTATGGATTCCCAGCCCGGATACACTCGGATCAGGGACGAGACTTTGAGAGTCACCTTCTGAAGGAGGTGCTGAGGATAGCAGGAATTAAAAAGTCAAGGACAACGCCTTATCACCCACAGGGTGACCCTCAGCCAGAGAGGTTCAACCGAACCCTTTTAGATATGTTAGGGACTTTGCGGCCAGAGCAGAAGGCAACCTGGAGCCAACATGTCGCATTTCTAGTGCACGCCTACAACGCCACAAAGAACGATGCTACGGGAGTCACCCCATATCTCTTAATGTTTGGGCGAGAACCAAGATTACCCATAGACCTGTGCTTTGGTGTATCCGAGGATGGAGATAGCTATGAAACTCACCAGCAATATCTATCCCGTCTACGAGAAAAACTGCGGGATGCTTATCACTTAGCTACATCTGCAGCTCAGAAGAATGCAGGCCGCAACAAACATCGATATGATGCTAGGGTACGTCTGCAAGAGCTCCAGCCAGGGGACAGAGTCCTGCTGCGAAATTTGGGTATTGCTGGCAAACACAAGATAGCTGACAGATGGAAGGCAATACCTTACTTAGTGATGGAAAAGCTAGGAGACCTGCCGGTCTACAAGATAAAACCTGAAGAGGGTCCAGGGCAGACCAAAACCGTGCATAGAAACCTTTTGCTCCCTGTGGGAGAATTGGTAGGCAGCCCTTATGAGATGGGCCACAACAGGGCAACTGGGCAGAACGAAGGTGCTGTACCAAAGCCGCCTTCCAATGTGGGCAGCCGGCCTCCTGCAGCTAACCTACCCCTACTCGGCACATCTGACAGTGAGTCTGAGGAGGAAGACACAACCATGGTGTATCCTGGGATGAAGACAAGATTTCAGTCTCGATCCGCTGAACCAGAAGAGAGCACATCCTCTTCCACCCTAAACCCTATGGCAGAAGTATTTAGGCCCATTCCTGACATCCCTGAGCCACTGGTGGGACCCCCTTGTAATGACTTACACAGGCTATTGGACAATGGTGACATACAGATGGAGGATGTCCAGAGCACCTGCGACCCTCCACTGTTAGAACTAGAAATGCAGGAGCCTATGCCAGTATCTGAGGGGAACTCACAGGAAACCTTCCCATCTGGCACTCAAGAGGATGTCCCCCCTACCATAGCAACAGAGATTCTTAATAGGCGAGACAGGGTAATAAGACCAGTGAAACGGTTAACTTACGATGCACCTGGGGTGATTAGTGAGGAGCCTATACATTTAGCACACAGGTTTGTGAAAGCTAAAGTGGGCTATCTAATGCCTTTTGGAGGGGACCAATAAGTTGGTATAGTAGGGAATGTGATTTGTCGGGACGACAAATTCTTGGCTGGGGGGAGGATGTAAGCAGAGTCAGGATAAGCCCTACCCTGACATCTGGTGGAAAGAATGTCAGAGAGTGTATTTGCATAGGCATGCCCACCCTATCCCAGACTCCCAAGCTGTGGGATTGCTTGGTGACAAATTGCTCACCCTCAGTTGGGTGGTACTGGCTAGACATGGGACATGGGTTCCAAAACCCAGAGAATGGAGAGAGGTTGGGAACAGGTATTTGTACCTGGTGGTGCAGTCTCCTTGTGGAGCTAGAAGCACCAGTTGCACCTCCTCCTCTCTCCACTGTGGAATGTCAGAGTTAATTTTTTTTATTCTCTCAAGAATCTAAATACAGGTTACTGAGCTGAATGCCCTTTGGGCTAATGGTGCACTAGCACTGGGGCTCCCCCACTAAGAGCTGAGATCACTAAGAGTTGAAATCACAAAAAAGCTGAAATGACAGAGCTGAGAGCACTGAGCATTGTGCTAACTAGTGGGGGAGCCTGAAGATATGCTGTGGAACAGAGCAGCTGGTGGAGTGGAGCAGTTGCGGGGACGGCTGGAGCGGATCACGGGACAGCTGGTGGCAGCAGAGCGGAGTAGCTGTGGGACGGGTGGAGCGGCCCACAGAGTGAGCAGAGCTGAGCAGTTTTGCAGAGCAGCTCATGGAGCAGAGCAGCTGGTGGAGCGGAGCAGTTCCTGAGGATGGCTGGAGGAGCAGAGTGGAGCAGCTGGTAAAGTGGAGCAGTTCGTGGAGAAGGCGGAAGCAGAACCCACGGAGAGGCAGGGCAGTTGGCCCCGGACCACGTAAGGTGCCCCTTTCTACCCAGGCTGGCGGGGGGGGACCTCTACAGATAGACTCTCGAACTCTGGGGTGGCAGTGACCAGAGACTTTTGGGTTGTTGGACTTTGGGGTGATTGGACTTAAAACCCTAAGGGGAAAAAGGACAGTGCCAAACGTACTTGGAGGTGGGTTTTTGTTTATGCTTTGTGTTATAACCCTGTTAGTGGTATTTCTCCAATGGGATGCCGCATTGATTCCTTCCTTTATTAAAAAGATTTTGCTACACTCAGACTCCGTGCTTGCGAGAGGGGAAGTATTGCCTCCTAGAGGCGCCCAGGGGGGTGTGGTATGTGAGTGTCCCAGGTCACTGGGTGGGGGCTCGAGCCGGTTATGCATTGTGTTACTGAAACGGAACCCCTGGATACTGAACCCGGCCCTTGTTGCTGCCAACTAGAAGGGCAGAAGGGTTACAGGATCTATTCTCTTATGAACAGATTGGGGCATTAGTCACATAAATCTTTCATTCATTCATGGGATACTAGAGCTTCCTGAGTGAAACATGTTTTTTTTTAATTTTATGTATCGAAGAAATGTCTTTTAACCAACTTACGAAGAAAATTAAGCTTCTGAATTTTTACTTTTTTCTGTTGTGTCTTTAGTGATTTAACTGATTGGAAGTTCTGAACTAATTTAAATAGCACACTAATTATAAAATTAAGTGCCATGCATATTATATTTATTTTAAAATTTCAATGCTGCTCCAAAATTAGCATTGTAAAGGAAACTCATCAGCAACATATAAAGATGTACAGAATAACTTAAGACAAAGAGAATGATTATTTTGGGGAAAGAAAGACCCTTCCGACCCCAAATCTAAGTAATTATAAAACAAAGCTGACAATCACCTTTAACAAAGACAAACTTATTCCATTGTATGTCAATATATCGTATATAATGATAAGACATGGTTGGGAATCTTCTGACAAAAGAGAATGCCAATTAATAGAAGCTGAAGTGTTTCATGGAAACATCTCAGGTTCAATGAATTTTTGTCACATTTTAGGTAGGATTCTGACAGTACCCTGTCTGCCAGGTTTCCCTGCCTGGTTTACTAGCAGGCTGTTAGGAGGTCTAGACTTCCAGGGTCCAGAGCTCCAAGGCAGCACCACCATATAGACTCTATAGAGCAACCGTAAAACTGATACTATCATGTCAATTTCAGTCAGCAATTGCTGGTTTCCTACAGAACATATTTCCTTTAGGCAACACAATGTGGCAGGGTTTCTGAAATAAAACTTTTTCAGAATTTCTGGTGTGCAGGAAATTTTTGTGGGGGGCAGGGATGATTTCATTTTGGATCGGAACAATCACAAATGTTGATATATAGAAATTTCCTGCAAACTGGAAATCTTGAGTTTCGGCCAGTGCTAATGGTGTGAGACATGCTGCGTACATTTTCATTTCCAGACACATTTTAATAGCTTTGATCTGACAAAATTATTCCATACTGCTTTTATGTGCTTTTTTGTTATGCAAATACTCACTACACTTTTTAAAACTATAAATTTCCACTCCTTTCTTATTATTCCAGTGACAGTAAACTAGTCTTTGAAGCACTATTCCCTACCACCAGGGATGTTGTCCATTGTTCTTGTTTCAATCGCTATCACAGTCTGCTGAGCTCCTGATCATGTCTGTGAAATGTTCACATTCAGGTTGCTTTGAAACATTTCTTTCAGAGAGCGTTTTTCCTCTTTAACCTTCATCTTTTTCAGCAATATGTTGAACAATTTCAGTTAGCTGGGATATGACTCTGACAAGGGCATCTTGTGGTAAATTGTACATGACTTATCATTGAGGAAAGAAGCTGCATCATACCCCTCTGCTGAAATGTGCAACTTTGAAACTCAGTTTCAGATACTGAACTGGGTTATTATTTCTTTTCAGAGATGGAATGTTTCAGCCAGATAATAAACTTTAGCCAACTTGTTTATAGTAGGAAATATTATACGTTGATGGTTCTCCATGTAAAGCGACACACAATTAGGATAAGATGGTATGCTGTTTAAAACTTAAAGAGCTCTCTTATCTGTGAATCAGTTACCGACCCTCAGTTCAAATGAAAACTTTTTCAATTAGAATATTCACTGCCTTGAGCAGATACTGTATGAATGAATGATTGAATGAATGAATGATGACATTTCAGCAATGTGTTAGCTGTCAGGATGAGTCAAAGATATATCCACAGAGTAGTCTGGCATATTTTTAAGCATGAGACACTTGTTGAGCTGAAGAAAAAATACCCTCATTATTTAAATAACTTTTCCATCATTTTAATAATATCTCAGCAGTTTTGGGATTCTGCTCAAATGCATACAAACCTTTTTAGCACAAATACCACAAACTATATACCAGATAAAGTCAATATGCAAGGGATACTATTTTCACATAAAAACTAGATCAGCTGAAAAAGTAATATAAAGTGTGAATATAAATGTTTACTGCAAATTATTCCTCTCTACCTAATGATAAATGCAGTGCATGGAAGCAGGAGGTTTGGAAACTTACAGAACCTCCAGCTTCCTACTCACTCTGCTTTTCTGGTTTAGATACAATACTGACTTCCTCTCTCTCTCTCTCCAGAAATCTCCACTGAAAATATGATGTTTTACATGTTCTAACTATAAATAGGCTGGACACCACACTGATCAATTCAAACAGAAATTCTTAGTTACACAGTTAGGATGCACACATTTCTTTCTAAAAATCAAGATGCACTTATAAACCAAAATCATCTTTTTCCAGTCTTTTTATATGACATAGGTAAAGGCATTATTCAGTGTGAAATATGAGTAATACAAGACAATTGCTAAATATGAGCCTGATCCTGCAGGCAAAATTCCCATCAATGTCCTATATCATCTGTGTTTGGGGTTAGTCCAGCTAGAAAACAGAATCATTTGAATTCTCCTTATATGCTCAAAAAAACAAAAATAGTTCCGACTGAGTGGTTGCACACAAAATATCACTACTATGAAGAGGAACATGGAAATGTAGAGGTATCTTTGGTATATCTGATAATAATGCTTCTCTGTGGAACCAGGAAAATGCTCTGAACGTTAATAAAGAGAGCAGCCCTTCTTTGAAAGGAGGAGGTAATCATATATTTGCTTTTCTATTGTCTTGTTGCCAGATCTTAAAAATGTTAATTGACTCCCTGAATTATTATTTGTAAGTAAAACTGCAGGGTTTTTTTCCCTAGTGGATAAGGGCTACTGTGAAGTTATGCCTTGTGACATTTTTTCAAAAAGGAGAAAAACCTGATGGGAGTCTGACAGGTCAAATTTGAGCGGGTTGTCATGGCTGCAGTGAGAGAACAGAAGCTTTTTGTTCTTTCCTACTTGTACCTGAGCTGAACTGAGGGAGAGGTATGATGCAGAAAAAGAAACTGCTTCCTCTTTAAAACGTTAGTTGTCTTACTTGGATACTTACCACAAGCTCAATCAAATATAGAGGGTAAAGAGTCAATAAATTGCTCTGTAATTTGGGTTTGGCTGATTACCAGTTGTTCAATGAAGTTTGGGCCCAGTCCCGTGAATGCTCTGCGACTGGAACTGCCACCGAAGTCAAGTTCTGCAATTAGTGCAGTCATTAGACCCTGCACTTTTTCTGTGTGGACTTCTGTGCAGAGATGGAACCCCCCCTGAAGTTAGTGGGGCTGAAGATGGTGTCCAGAACAGCTTGCAAGATTGGGAACTCAGGACCAGATTCTGTGGCCCTTACCCTTACCTTCTGCACCCTAGCACTTAATGCCGTGACTATGTGAGACAGCACTTAAGCACATACTTAACTTCAAGCTTCAATTAGACTTAAAGCATGTGCTTAAGTGCTGTCTGGCATGGAGATGTTTTCCTAAATCATTGTCTCACTTCATAAGCTGTCCAACTGAAATCACTTCTGCCCATAAAAAAGCAGCAGCAAAGAGGAACAAGATTTCTATAAGGTAGAAATAATGATGGTAACTGGTAAGGTTTCAATCTAGCCCTTAGCTAATTAATCAATTGAAAGAGTAAAGTGAGGAAGATATTAATGCAGTGTGATTTTTTTTTTTATCTGTGGCCATAACTCTGCTCTTGGATATACATGCAGAATTTGTAATATGTTATTAAAAGTAATTGTACCAACTCATAGACTGTCAGAAACAAGGCTTTCCTGTTACACATTAGTGTTAGAAGGACAGTGCACAAGCATCAGACGTAATAAGCACATACCTTCATATCTTAAACTCAATATTATTACCTAGGGAAAAGTATTAAAGGGAGAAGTAACTATCTATGTTTAATGAAATACTCCAGAACATTGGGAAAACAGAATATATAATGTTTTCTGAGGTAATAGACCTAAGATCTTTGAGTAATAATTCCCTCTTTGATGTGGCCCAATATATTTCACACACTTCTCTTCATTTGCTTCTTTTGATGGGAGTTACTCAAATCATGAAAAATCATAATGTTGCATTGTAGTATTTTTATAAATTATCCATCAGGACAGTAACAAGGACAGATGTGAACATGAAGTATCTTATTTCAATTTGAGAGAAGAAATGTCTATAATTCCAATTCAGCTGTGTAGTATTTAACATTCTCCATTACAATAGGTATACTGGGTGTGTGTGTATGTGCATATATACATATTAAATTAACTAAATTAATAATTGCATTTAGATATGAAGTGATACATTGTTGAGCTTCATATTGACATTGCAACAAAGCAGGCAGTTAAAATCATGCATGTAGCTCCATGCAGGATTTGATGCTTGGCATTACAGCATAAAGCCACTGTTAGAGAGCTACCGTTTCTCCTTGTGTTAGTTTAAAGAGAACTGTACAACACTTAGTACAAAGGAGTACTTTGAATCCCTGATTGGGGCCCCTCTAGACACTTCCATAATAATCACCAAGAGATTATATAAAATGAATTTCCTAAAATGAGAATGACCTGATAGACGTTAGCATCTAAAGAATTGGGCAAATAATGTATTTATCTTACTTTATGTGGTAATCTGCCAAGCATCTAGGCCAACGTTTTCAGTACATCATCCGATAATAAGAAAAAGCTACACTTTGTGAATTTTACCAAAGGTATTCTAGAGCTTATGGTAATATTGTCACTAGATTTGTGTAATTTGTGTGCACAATTACATGTGTAATTGTACATGTTGATGTCCAGTCAGACTTTTAAGCTGGCCTCTTACACACACAGTTAGCACAACTGCATGCACAATCATAAAAACTTGGCACATAATTTCTATCTGAATAAACAGTACTGTTAGTCTTGGGAAATCATCTATCCAGATCCATCTCAAGAGTGCTCTGTGGGAGTCAATAGGATAAACAAACAAATGTTTAAATATGCGAGTTGAACTTGGGCTGGCAGGGAGTTAGAACTGGGGTAGAAACATAGCATTTTGTGGACATTCCTTAATGACCAAGAAGAAGTATAATTAAGCTTGTTGCTGAATTAAAAATTGAATGTGTTTGCTGCATATGTATTAACTGGAGAGTGATGCAAAATTAAATTAGACTCAACACTTGATACTTATTCATCCAAACCAAACTGCAAGAAGAAATGTATCACAGAGACATATACCTTTCTGATATGTGACCCAGTCTCTGAACTGGAAGAAGAAAGACAGCTTTGAGTTGGGATCAAACAACCATCTGCTAATATGAGTTTTTAAAGTATCCAAAACTACACTTTCTAGCGTAAGGTAAGTGCCAGCGTAGTGATGCTTCCTGTAATATTTTCCTAGAAGTGTTTATTTTTGTACCTTCTTATTTTGCTATTTTGTTCTTTATTTTTTCCTGCCTAATTTTTTAGCTGGGGCAGTCACGCCAGATAGGTGCAATGAACTTCAGGTGAAGCAAAACCAAGAGGGATAATAGCTTGAGTACAGGTTTCTAGGAAAGAGTGTTTATCTAGGCACGTATAGGGCCATAGTATCTGAGCAACTCACATTTATTAATGGATTTTATCCTTGTTCTTTAGGTAGGGATCTATGACACAGGGTAGAATAAGAGACTTGCCCAAGGTCACACAGAAAGTCTGTGGCTGAGCAAGGAACTGAGCTCAGCTCCCCTAAGTCCAAATCCAAGTCCAGTGCCTTATTCACTAGACCAGTGGTTCTCAACCTGCAGGCCGTCTGCAGCCCAATAAGCACATAGCTGCAACCCATGTGGCATCCTCAGGGCCATACAGGTACTATATATATTGTGTGGATGTGGCACACATAAAGAGTTGTATATGCGGCCCACAATAGTAAAAAGGTTGAGGACCACTGCACTAGACAATCCTTCCTTCCAGAAAACTGCACTCTTCCAGGGCTGCCCAGAGAATTCAGGGGGCCTGGGGTCTTCGGCAGTGGGTCCCAGGACAGAAGTACCCCCGCCGCCAAATTGCCACCGAAGACCAGCCCCAGGATCTGCCGCCCAAGTGCCGGAAGGACCCCTCGCCATGGGTCTTCGGGGCACTTCGGCGGTGGGTCCTGGAGCGGAAGGACTCCCTGCCACTGAATTGCCAACGACGACCCGGAGCGGAAGAAGCTCCGGGGGCCCAGGCCCACTCCAGGGGCCCCAAAAAACTCCCATGGGGGCCCCTGCGGGGCCCGGGGCCTGGGGCAAATTGCCCCTCTTGCCCCCGCTCTGGGTGACCCTACAGTCTTCTGTTCCCAGTAGTGGTACAGAAGAGCTATGGAGGGCTAGTTTGTGAATGAACAGAGTGAATACCCTGAAAAGCACAAGGACTGCCAGTATTAAAGACACTGCTATGACTGAAATTTCTGTCACTCACAAGTGAAGGAAATTCCAAAAGTTAAGTCAGCTCCCAGATTGACCTGACAACATGATACATCCCCCTAATACACTGACCCTAGTGAAGAGCAGAATGTAAATCCGCAAATGAAATCACTGTGACTGACATGCTGTAAATGCAAGGAAAGGAATGGCAAAGAAAACAAACAACTCTTCAGGGTGACAGTATTCAAGGTGATGGGTAGTTTCTAGATTCATAGATTTTAAGACCAGAATGGACCATTACACCATCTGCTCTTACCTTCTGTAAAACACAGTCCATCGAATCTCACCCAGTTGCACCAGCACTGGTCCTACTAACTGGTGTTGGACCAAAGCATATCAAATAACCAAAGGCCTGGAAAAAGCCTCACTACAAAATAAAGAGATTGCAGCATGATCCCTGAGTGTTATGTAATGTGGTGGTTTCTCATACAGAGGAGCTTTTTCTGGTTCCCAGGTATAGACCATTTCCTGTGTTGTTCAGTGTACACCCTCTTTACTGGCAGTCATGTGCTGCAGAACTCAGAGTTGATTTATCTGCTAGAGTCTTCTATTAGTTCTCCAAAGAGAAATCAAAACAGTGACAAATGAAATAATCCTTCCCTGAAGACTGCTAGCCTCTGGTTTCCTGAATAGATAATTCTAACAATGTTTTATCATGATGGTACTTTGAATAGATGTGTGTGTATCTCAACATTGCTAACACCATCTTTTCATTGTTGTAATCAGTCATTGACTATAACAGAGAGATTTACATTGCATGTTTGGACTGAAGGACTATAATTTTCCCATGTTTCAGTTTGATGTCTTTATCAGATCTTTATACTATAACAAAATGAAGATTCAATAGGACACACAGTATTTGCTTCTACAGCCCAAGTATATCTACAGACCTCAGACCTTACAACTGCAATGTTATTACCTAAGGAAACATAATTTTAGTTAATTCAAATTTATTCGTTATTTTTCTCTCTCTCCAAACCCTGAACAACCTCTCTGCCATTAATCTCTCTATGCAATGCTTTATTCTGCCACGTCATAGACATATTTGTGTTTCCCCTTTCCTAATGAATGGAGCTTTACAGCTGTTTGGAACAACTGTATGGAGAGAACAGACAATGTGCCAAGAAATTAAGACACACAATTCAGTTGAGGTTACCTATAAGGTAGACACATTTAGAGGCCAAGACACAACTCTAAACTGTGATTAATGATTGCATTTTCCTTTGGGCTGAACCTTAGTCTCTTCCTCTTTCCTCTCTTCTGGACCTATGCTCGGTAAGCACTTACAGTGCCAGCAGCACTCCTGAACATTAGCATCCTACTGCCAGCAGGATTTGGAGTGTGGACATAGGAAGTGCTGCCAGAACCTGCTTGCATTACTCACTCCTTCCTAGTCTATGTAACAACCCTATGGGATTCCCTCCCACTCCCCAAATCCTTCAAAAACATTGCAGATCCTTTCATCAAAGACATGAAAAAGAATTCTAGAAGAAACAAATGCAAAGTTTTAAACATAAATCTCACCATATCCAGGGCTCTATATCAAATAGTGGGAGAGTGGAGGCAGAGGGATGGATTCTAAGATTTCCTTGGGCATCATGGTGGCCCCCTAAGAATTACTGAGAGTCAGTTCCTCCTCCTCCTTCTGCTGATGAAATGTAGATCCCTAGCCCTTTGAAGAATCTACATCAGAGCTGCGACAAGCTTTCAAAGTTGCTTGGAAGTCACCATGGACACAGCTGGCAACTTACACATGGTAAATAAGCACCCCAACTTTCACAATAAGCCAAAAAATCAAACTAATCCTATTTTAAAACAAGGCCAAAACAAGCCAACCTCTAAGAACCCCAACACTGTATGTGACTAGATTCAGCATGCAGTCTGGGACTGTGGTGGGCCTGCTTTGCACCCTGACTCTCTCCCACCCCTTTGCCCCTGCTTGCTGGGAGCCAATCAAAAAAAAAGAAGTGTAAGCAAAGTCAGGATGAGCTGTACCCTGACATCTGGTGGTGAATCATGGGGAGTGTGGAAAGAATTTCAGGGAGTGTGGAAAGGAATTTCAGGTATTTGCATTGGCACACCCATCCCATCTAGCATAGCCCATGGCAGCCTGGGATGGTTATTTTGACAGCTCTGTCAATTTCTTTGTTACTGGGGCAGGAGGAAGAAAGTGTTGTCACCCTGATTATGTGAATGAGGAACTATGAGACTGCTTTATGACAGAGATGACTCAACCTCAATTAAGTAGTACTTGCTAGACAAGGGACATGGGTTCCAAAACCCAGTGAATTGAGAGAGATTGGGGACTAGTGTGTGTACCTGATGGTATGGGCTTCCTTTTGAGGGCCTGGAACACCAATTGCACATCCTCCTCTCTCCACTGTTAAAGAATAGAGCTAATTTTGATTCCATTAGGAGTCCATCTAGAGGTGGCTGACCTGAATTCACATCGGGCCAATGGTGCACCAGCACTGGGGCTCCCCTACTACAAGCTGAAATCACTAAGAGCTGAAATCACTAAAAGAGCTGAGCTGAGATCATTGAGTGCTGTGTTAACTAGTGAGAGAGCCTGAAGATCTATCGCTAAGCAGCTGGCAGAGTGGAGCAGTTTGCAGCATTTTGGAGCAGCCCATGGAACAGTGAGTGGAGTGGAGCAGTTTGTGGGGATGGCTGGCGTGGCTCATGGGTTGGCTAGAGGAGTGGCACAGCTGGTGTATTGGAGCTGGTCATGGTGAAGGCTGCAGCAGACCTCCATGGAGAGGCGGAGCAGTTGGCTCTGGCCCACGTAAGTTGCCCCTTAACACCCTGTGTGGGTCCCCCCTCATTTCCACCCAGGCTGGGGGGGTAAAACTCTGCAGATAAACTTTTGAACTCTGGGGTGGCACTGACCAGAGACTTTCGGGTTGTTGGACTTTGGGGTGATTGGACTTAAGACCCTAAGGGGGAAAGGACATTGCCAAACATACTTGGAGGTGGGTTTTTGCTTATGGTTTGTGTTATAATCCTGTTTGTGGTGTTTCTCCAATGTGATGCCGCATTGTTTCCCTCCTTTATTAAAAGGATTTTGCTACACTCAGACTCCGTGCTTGCGAGAGGGGAAGTATTGCCTCCTAGAGGCACCCGGGGGAGGTGGTATGTAAGTGTCCCAGGTCACTGGGTGGGGGCTCGAGCCGGTTATGCATTGTGTTATTGAAACGGAACCCCTGGATACTGAACCCAGCCCTTGTTGCTGCCAACTCAGAAGGGCAGAAGGGTTACAGAAGCAACAAGCTACAACAAGCTACAAGCCAAAAACTAGCCAACAAGCAATTCATAAGCCAATTAAGTCAAAAACAAGCCCAATTTCTGTGTTTTTTTCCACGGATTTGGCATGTCTGACCATGAAGTGAGTGGGAAGGAATCACAGCAATGCAACAAAACAAAATAAACAAAACATCCTTGTAAACAATGTGATGAAAATCCTCACCCATTAGCAACTATATCTCTTAGTCACCTTTCTTGATAGGACACACTTTCCAGTATGACTAGCTTCTCCATTTACTTAGTTATTGTCACAAATGTCATTATATCCCGTCCTCACTGACCCATTTTACACATTCTTTCTTGTTCCTTCCAGCCCAATTACTTAGTACATGATTTTTACCTGACCCACTTAGAACTTGTATGCAGTATAGTTGTAGCTGTGTCAATCCCTGGATATTAGAGAGAGAAGTGGGTGAGGCAGCATCTTTTACTGGAGCAATTTCTATCTCTCTCACCAACAGAAGTTGGTCCAATAAAAGATATTACCTCCCCTACCTTGACTCTGTGCTTAGAACTAGTCAGTAATGTGATTATTGTACTCAAGATGTTTTAAATATTTTAAATATATTGTCAGATTCAGAAATGGTGCAATAGGTAGCCACACCATACAGAGATGTTTTACTGTGATTACCAGAGTTGCTTGAGATCTTGCAATTTTCTCCCTTTTTCTATTTTTTTCTGCTTCGTCCAAGTCTTTCTCCTTCTCACCTGTCTCACTTACATTCTCTCTCCTCCCGGTTCTTTTCATCACCTACTTTTTATTACACATACAAATGCTAAGTTCATTGCTTGCAGTAGAAATTCCAACCCACTTTTATGCACTGTGAAAAAATACTTCATGCTGGGGTCAAAGATTTAGAAGAAAGGCTGGCGAAGAATTGTGAAGAGGAATGAATGAGAGGCAGAGAACTCATAAACAACATATACAAGATCATAAAAGACTTCTGGGACTTGTGAAGAGATGATGAACTTCACAACAATACACTATTCAAGATGTGCTGAGAGGGAGAGGGAAAGAGACTAAAGCAAAACAAAGCAGAAAATGCATATGGATTAAAAAACAAGGTTAGTATCCTCCTTTGCCCAGCCACCAATAAAACTGGTGGCATTAATTTTCTATATTAAGATCAGAATTCAATTAAACTTCTGCTGAGACTACAGTTCTCTCTCCTGCAAAATTCAGACTATGTGGCCCTCCCCCTACTGATTTTTGTTTTTTCTTTTTTTAGAACATAAGGACAGCCATACTGGGTCAGACCAATGGTCCATCTAGCCCAGTATCCTGTCTTCTGACAGCGGTCAGTGCCAGATGCTTCAGAGGGAATGAACAGAAAAGGGCAAACATTGAATGATCCATCCCCTGTCATCCAGCCCCAGCATCTGGCAATCAGAGTATGAGGTTGCCTCCCTCACTATCTTAGCTAATAAACATTGATGGACCTGTCCTCCATGAACTTATCTAATTCTTTTATGAAGCCAGTTACATTTTTGGCCTTCACAATATCCTCTGGCAACAACGTCTATGGGCTGACTGTCCATTGTGTGAAGAAATACTTCCTTTTGCTTGCTTTAAACCTGCTTCCTATTAATTTCATTGGGTGACTCTTGGATCTTGTGTTATGTAAAGGGATGAATAAATCTTTCTTTTTCACTTTCTCCACACCATTCATGATTTTATAGACCTCTATCATATCCTCCATTAGTCAACTCGTTTCTAAGATGAACAGTCCCAGTCTTTTTAATCTCTCCTCATATGGAAGCTATTCTGTACCCCTAATCATTTTTGTTGCCCTTCTCTTTCCCTTTTCCAATTCTAATATACCTTTTTTCAGCAGTGGGGACCAGAACTGCACACAGTATTAAAGGTGTGGGTGTAACATGAATTTATATAGTCGCATTATGAGATATACTGTCTTAATATCTATCTTTTCCTAGTGGTTATGAGATATACTGTCTTAATATCTATCTTTTCCTAGTGGAGTACCCAGTGGCCCCATAATTGGTAGGCCCCAAGAAGAGAAAGGACAATCTTGTAGTTAGGCATTGGACTTGGAATTGGGACATCTTAGTTCTATCCCTGATCCTGCCATAAATATCTGTGTGACTTCAGGCAGCAAGCATTCATCAGTGATAATGAATTAGCATAGAAATTTTGATAGATGATCACTCAGGTCAAACTTTTCAAACTTGGATGTCTATGTCAGGACAAGGGATCTATTTTATAGTCAACTCACAGAGATGTAATAAAACTTGAGCAGTTCTGGAGGGGTCTGTGGGGTAATATATTTACTTTGACAGGAGAGAAGATTTGGTAGGCCTGCACAAAAAATCATCTTTTGTCCTCTACCGTTGATGAAGTGGTCTTATCCATAACTTTGTCCTTACAGGTCACCATAGTTTTCAGATGACCTAAAACAAAGAAGCAAGAAACAAAATGACTAGAGAGCTAGACTCTGAAGTCTCAGCCTGAATCAAATCAACTGAGTCATAAACATTTTTTTGTAATCTTATGTCATGACAATGCAGGAGGCAAACAGATTCTTTGCATCACACCATCTGTAAAGTGAGTATCAGTCAGCAGATTTTGTTAATCTAAGGTGTTTTTGCTCAGTGGCTGGTATGACACCCTCCACTATGAGGAAATTTCATGTTACTATTTCTCCAGTTAAGTTTAGGTCAGTGGTGCTCGCAAAAGTACTACAGATTTTGAGAATACTTTGTACTACAAACTGTGCCATAGCCCTTAGTTCTTTCTGGATGTTGAAGGCTAGTGAGGAAAAACAGGAATCATTGTTTACAGAGATTGCTAGCATGTCCCTTAAATATCGCAGGGTGCTTATCTGTGTATAGATCTACATATGCCACAGAGGCTTTTGTAGATGATCAGCTTCTGAGGATGGATAAAAATCAGGTGTCCATGCTTATATTGTTAGATCTAGCAGCCATCTTGCATGCAGTTGGTCATACAATGTTGTTAACTTACCACAGACCCTAGAGGGAATAGCTACAGTTGGTCTTAGGTGACTTTGTTCCTATCTCTCAAAGATCTCAGTCTAGTTTGGGGTAATTGTTCTTCAGCCCCAAGGACTCTCTCAGAGACTTCTGCAGGATTCTCACTTTTGTTCGGTATGTCCATTGGGCCACTAGAGTAGCAGGGAGGTGCTGAGATGCAGTAAATATTTTCAGTATGCTGATGAGACCTAGCTCTATAGCTCCATTTCATCTGACCCCACCAGCACATCATATGCCTTACACAATATTGATAAAAATTGGGCCCCAAATGAGGATAAACTGGCTGAAACTCAATCCAGATCAGATGAAAATGATGTTGGTAGGATTGGGGAAGCAACTGGAAAATATTACAAGGACTATATCTCCATGTGTAATTGGGGAAGTGTGCTCACCATGTGTGGCTCATGCTGAGAATCTGGGGGTACTGTTGAATCTCCAACTGCTGTTAGATGACCATATAAATGGCAAGATTGGCTTTTTCTGTCTGAATCTGGCCAGGACATTGAAAACATTTCTTTGGGATGCAGCCCTTGCTACTTTGAGATTCTTGCCTCCCTGTGAGGCTTGCACAACT
Organism: Gopherus evgoodei; assembly: GCF_007399415.2. Classification (NCBI taxonomy): domain Eukaryota; kingdom Metazoa; phylum Chordata; order Testudines; family Testudinidae; genus Gopherus; species Gopherus evgoodei. The sequence continues at coordinate 49,621,656 of NC_044323.1, forward strand.
GAATTTATGGCACTTGCCTTTACAGGCAGAAAATACAGCTATTCCCTGACTCCCCCACCCTCTGCATAAGCATAATTAGATGACATCACACTAGCGTATATTCTTTATACACACATTCATATTCAGATACATGTGTATTCTAGAACTATAAATCCTCATTACAAGAATAATTTAAAATCTGATACATTTGCATTATAGAATTTAAAAACTAGGATTGCACAGTAGTTCAGCAACCTGGCCACGCTAAATTATAAAATCTGTCTGCTATGTGAGTTCTGCTAATTTATTCCATGTCTCATAAGTGTAATGCAAATTGGATACTTCACCAATAAATAATTTTAAGATGTCAAAATCAATCACCATGGTACCATGACCCCTGATCTGTAATCAATCTCATTCTACATTCTCTTTAGGCATATGTGAGTGAGAAATTTAAGGAGAAATCAGTCACATCTCCTTTTACTTATGAATAAACTGAGACCCCCTCCTGACTACAATATTTCAAATGATCTTGCAAAGCTGAAAATCAGAAGTGAAGTCTGTGGATGTGTGGATGTTTATGTGTACACAGAGAGGTGAATTAAGATTTATTGGGGCCCTGGGCACAGAGAACATTTGGGGCCCCCACACCACGGCAGCCATGCCCACCCACTTTTCAACATAGGCATAATAGCCTCAGGCAGGAACACAGTGGCAGTAGCAGAGGCTGCACTTTGCGGCGGAGGGAGCTCCTAAGGTGATTAGCTCTCACACTGCAAAGCGCAGCCCTTGCTAGCGGTGCCAGCCTCTTCCTGATGGGGGGCTGAGGTGGGCCTTAGCCCCTCCCTCATCATGGGGCTGTGCCCCCTGGTCCTCCTCTTCACCCCAAAGCCTTGCCCCCTGGCCAGGCCAGAAGCTAGATCCAGGCTGTGGTAAGAGCCACTCATGGAGCCCGGGCCACTGTGGGGAGCCATTGTGGGGAGCCCCGGATCCCCCGGATCCTGCACCTGTCCTGAGTGATGCACCCCAGGGAGTGGGGACACTGGCCAAGGGCTGCTCTTGAGTCCCCTGACTCCCCACTGGGGCAGGTTGAGAGTCTGGCTCCCCACAGTGGCCTGGCTCCCTGGGCGGCTCTTACCATGGCCCTTCCAGCCTGGCCAGGGGACGGAGCCTCAGGGGAAGAAGAAGAGCAGGGGATGAGACCACAGTTCCTGCACTGGTGTCCCCCACCCCATTTCTCTCATTCTACTTTCTCTTTAGGCATATATGTGCCTAAAGGTTCCCGCACGGAATTAGCCAGGGACCCTGGACATAGGCTTACTGGGCCCAGGCATTAATCCACCACTGTATACACACACATTATTAGTCTGTATTAGCTGGTATTGATAATAGGTGGTATTAGTTGGACTGGCAAAGTCCTTTGATGATGGCATACCAGCTGTGCTGTCACATCACTATACTACTGGATTTTTGTTACAAACCAACACATCAGCACGGAATTCAAATAAACATTTCTCAAGTATCCTCACAGGGAAATTATCATTTTAGAGCTATCTGAAAAACAACACTCTGTGTAGTTTTTCAGACACAATTGCTGCACAGTTTTCCATTTGAGCTGGGATTCATGCCATGACAGGTTTCTTAAATCCAACTCCTAAATATGAGACTAGAAGAATGTCTGATTAATAAAACTGACGTCTTCTTCCCTTATTATAATTTGCATGAGAAATACTGAACATTTGGAAGACCTTTGATCCCATTATCTCTGGAATTGTGAGGTAAAATTTCTGTCTCTGTTGTTTGAAATTATAGGGCCTAATATTGTAATCTCTCATGCTCATTTGCAAACAAATTGATAGTATGATGTAAAACTTACTAATATCTTATAATTCTTTTTTATGGTCATGTAAGATGTTACAACTGCATGTGCCCAGTGGTTAGGGACCAAATCCTGCAGTCCCTTTAATTGCTATTGGCCAGTGTTGCAGGTATCTCAAGTATTAAAAAGAACCTGGTGATGGAATTGTGCTAAAAAATTATAACTTTTTTCAAGAGAAGAAAACTTTTGAAAGGCTGATTTTAAGTCCTAATTAAGACACCAATAATTCACATGATTATCTTGGCCTCAGAGTAATAATTACAATGCTTCAGCACTTTTGAGACCTAGATTTCTCAGTGTTTGACAAAGGTAGGTAGGTCATTTCCCCTTTCACAAACGGGCAAACTGAAGAGCCAATGGGAAAAAAATTACATTGACTACAATGGGAGCAGTACGGAGCCCCAACATGACTCGTTTGAGATAATACCACGAGTTACTGATAGAACAGAGTCATGTGTCCCCCGACTCCTATTATTTTGCTCTATGCACTGAATTGCACTTCTGTCCCCACTATTTTATGCCCTTTCTCTCTCATGGTAAAGATGAGCACTTTTGCTAGAGGCCCCACTTTTGCCAATTAGCCCTGAAATGGGCTTCTCACTTTCTGAAAAGTCCATAGTGCAATTTTTGTGTGTAAGGGTCAAAGGGCAGGAAAACATCGAGCAATCAGCTCATTGTATGACTGGGAAGAAAAAGGTGAGCTTGCCCTTTTAGTCGATGTTCACTCTCATCCAGAATACTAGATAAGACAGCAATAAAATTCTTGAAGTCATTGATACCTATAAAAAAGAGAAAGGGCTGGACTAAATCCATTTTAATTTTGTGTCAAGTATCAGAGGGGTAGCCGTGTTAGTCTGGATCTGTAAAAGCAGCAAAGAATCCTGTGGCACCTTATAGATTAACAGACGTTTTGGAGCCTGAGCTTTCGTGGGTGAATACCCACTTCATCGGATGAAGTGGGTATTCACCCATGAAAGCTCATGCTCCAAAACATCTGTTAGTCTATAAAGTGCCACAGGATTCTTTGCTGCTTTTAATTTTGTGGTCTCTCTCTTTCTCTCTTTTTAAAAGACAATCTTTCTTGTCTAGAAAATCATAGGGCACACTGTGATTGTTGTGGCCATTTTAATGACAATTTAATATTGTTGGAAAACTAGGATTTGATAATGTCAGTTCATCATGGCTAAAATACTGAAGCTTGAGTGCGTAGAATTGTCTTCAGTGGGCGTTGTGGATAGTCAACACCTCTGCAAATCAGTATCATTACTGTGGTGCCTACGTATGGATCTAGCTGGTGTTACATTTTAGGTGCTTAAGTTTGTACGTTTTGGCCCATATGTCCACAGATGCCCACTGAAGACTGACATGAGATAATCACATGCCACGGAAGACTGACATGGGATAACCAAAGCACAGCAAAACCAATAAGGGCTGGATCTTCAAAGCTCATGTGAAAAATGGGACATTGCACAAAAGCACAGCAAGGAAAAGAGATGGCTGAATTCCCCAATGTTGCTCAACAATGCCATTTCCACCAATGTGTCTGTAGATGCAACGAGTATGAAAGGGACTCATGTTGGGACAGATCTTTATGGAAGAAAAGGAGTCAGGAGAGTGATTATCGCTTTATGCATGCATCTGACAAAGTGGGTATTCACCCATGAAAGCTCATGCTCCAATATGTCTGTGAGTCTATAACGTGCCACAGGACTCTTTGCTGCTATGACTTTATGGTTAACCTTTTCTTTTCCAGTCTAACCTGTAACCAACGGCATCTTTCACCTAGCAACTGGATGGCAGTGCTGCAGGATTAACCAACTAAATGTCAATTGGCCATTTGGGGAGGGAGGCTTAACATTGTGTTGGAAGGGCCATTTCAGTAACAGCATTCTGAAACAATAGGAATAATGGAGTCAGAAAACAAATGGCCATTTCCTGGAAAATGTCTTCCTTTCTAAAAATGTTTATAGTTACTGCCAAGCCTTGAATTAAGTGGTTTATCTACACAGTATTTCTGCACATTCTGACAATACAGGTGCTGGTGTACAGCTAAGGTTAAATGAACATCATCATGCATATAAGTAACCTAAAATAAGACAGACCAGCTATGTGAACTGCAAGGGAAGCTAAATGGTTATCTGAGTTGACTGTCATGTCATCACGCAAAACTGTCATACGGAAAAGGATAAAGGTCCAAATTCTCTGCTGGAATAGATTGGCACCACTCCAGTAAAGTCATTTGTACCATCAGAGAGTTTGACCTCAAATCTTTATCATTCTTTATCATTCTATCAATCTGCCTTACATTAGAAGATTTGGTAGTGGGATATATCGATGTCTAGACATAAATGTTCTGGAGTTTAATGTAATTATGTCTCAGAACTCATTTCTGTTTACATGCTAAACTGCCGTGAGCAGGACAAGACCATCTAAAGAAATAATATTACAGGAAGAATATATAGTTTAAATATAAAGGTAAGATAATGCATTTCCATAACATGCACAAAAACAAGCAATGTTTCAATTAGAAGAGAGAGAGAGAGAGAGAGAGGGAGAGAGAGGGAGAGAGAGAGGGAGAGAGAGAGAGAGAGAGAGAGAGAGATGGTAAGAGCTGCAGTGAAAGCTCCCAGCAAAAGCTATTTTTTTTCTGTAGGATTTATGTTTCTCATCAGTGCAATTTTATTGTTGGTATGATCATCTCTTACCATAAATCACACCCAACACGGCAAAGTGTAAATTACTGTAAAAAACCACATCTTTTATAACACCAGAGAAACAGAAAAGAGGGAGAGGGAGAATCTGGAAAATAAAGAACTGTAGCCCAAAGAAGCTTCTGTTGTTCTGCTTTCACCTGCCAGCAAATCTTTCAGTGCGTACCCTACATCTGACATCCTTTTCAGAGGTTAAATGCAATCTATTATCAGATCTGCATCCATTCAAGAAAGAGAAACAAAAAACAGAGCAACATTTTTTTTTCAAGAGATGTGTTATACAAAAATGCATCTGGTGTAGTAAAGATGTAAAAGGACCTGATCCAAATATCATTGGAGTCAATGGAAAAGTTCCCATTGATTTCAGAGGGCTTTTGGATCCGGTCCTTAATTCAAACTAAACCTTCATAATTTCCATTCTGAGTCTTTTTTTTTCCAAAGTATCAAAAGAAAGAGATCTTGCAACTGTATTGAGCGTTTGAGGACAATGCAATAACCCCTGATAAATTAATGCGGATTGAGCTATCCAAGCTAACAAGCCAGGATTCATTCCTTCGAATTTGCATTAGGTGATCAATACTGACAGAATGTTCTACGGAGGAGTCCCACTGTTGTGTAATAGCGTCCTAATTAATTGTAGCTTTCATTAAGGAATGCCGGGGCATGAGCGTTATTTTCAAGTGTTCAAAGTGATTCTTCGGTTCTCTTGTAGCAATATTTGGGGGTCTCTTCAGATCATCTTCAGTGCACCTGCCCTGACGTCTGAAATATTATTATGAAGTTGCTTTGAGTGCCTGGAATGCGTCACTTGCCCTGCTTTGACTAATCTTTGGTGTCAGGGGACAGTGGATCAAAATCCCTCTCGGGGCGGATGGCACGAGTTGGGGTTGGAGATGGGCTCCTTCTGCGCAGACTTCCCTAACATTGCGTCATTTGCAGCCCAAAAGGAATATTCTGTAGTTTGTGGTGGACACGGACACCCAAGGGGTCACCTCCAAGGAAAGGCTCCTTCCGAGGGGAAGAGGAAGGAAGGGATACTCAGGGTAACTGACTACTGATCGCAAAGTATAGCAGGAGAGTCTGTCACGTGTTTCACATAACTACAAGGAAGTAATTAGATTTAGGCAAATAAAGCTCCCGTGGCCCTCCCCATCTCCAGGTATATAAACCGGAGAGCGCTCGGGCGTGTATTCAGACACACTGCGGGAGAACAGCGGAGAGCGTCGCACTTTCCTATTGCAGTAAGTGCGCTCAGCCCCCAGGACTTGCCAGCCGCTGTAGCTTATTTCTTTGTTGTTAGGACCTAGGTGGTGCCACCGTCTGCCCATTGCTTTGCTAGTTAGATCTTGTCTATGCTGAGATGCGCGAGTCCTCTTGGGACGGATGCTGAGGGGGAGAGGAGTTGTATGCAGTACTCATGCCTTTCTTTTCTTTGTTACAGTAGACAGCAACTTCAAGCTGGGCTCGGGACACTTGTCCGCCACCCACCCACCGCACTAGGGGTACTGCCTAGCAGGAGAAACGAATATGAAAATACTCGTCGCTTTTGCAGCCTTTTTCCTAATTTCAGCGCAAGTATTTGCAGAAGAAATCGGAGCCAATGATGATCTGAATTACTGGTCTGACTGGTCCGATAATGACCAACTCAAGGTGAGCTAGAGAGCCTGGAGATGCCCCCCTTATGCACGTAAGTAGAGGGGCAGCTTTTATAAGTAAATGCATGAGCTCTGGGCGCCCGTCAGGTGAGAGAATCCTAAGCTTTGTCTTGAAATTTGTTACATTTCCTAACTTATATACTATACAACCTATTTCCATTTAAGAGCGGTGACTGCTGCCAATGATTTACTAGGTAACTGCCAGCATTTAGCCCTTTAATAGGTGGGGCAAGTGCTTTAAACGGTTACTTTCCTTGGGTGGCTCCCAAATCCGCTTCTGTTCCAGATAACAGCGTGTACACTTCACACCAAGTTTAACAGAGGTTCCACCTCTCCCACAGTGCGGGAGTCGTTGCTTTAACGAAGAACAAGTGAAGGGAGTAACCGCGGAGAAAGATGTTACGCAGTAAAACAGGTCGCTCCCAGCGAAGTTTGCTTGTGGCTAGGAAGAGGCAGCGGGTGGATGGGGAGATCCGAGCAGGGAGTGAGCGGCGCGATGCAGCCGCAGTGAGAAGGGGATGAGGAGCGTGTGCTGGGAGAACTTTACTCCCAGGTCTTTCCGAATCGGGTGGAGCTCTTGGGGGTGGGCTTGGCGGCGAGCCGTGAGACACCTCTGGGCGATGCCGCTGTAACATGCTCTTGCCTATACGCGCAATAACATAACGGATCCGCTTTAGCCCACCCGCTTTCCCGGGATGTCGGAGCGGATTCGTTTGGGGTCGGTTTGCTTAACGATAACCCGGCCAGTAGCGAACTCGGGCAACTCGTGCGTCCTGCCCGCTCCCTGCCAGCAGCCGGCTCCACCGCCAGCCCCACAGCCCAGCGAGCCCGGGCGGGCGAAAGGAGAGTGAAAATGCCCACCGCCCTGCGCCGTGTCTCTTTCCTCTAGGGCGTGGCCGTGGGTGCGCCGCAGTTAGTGCCGCTAGATTTTCCCCCCGCTCTCCGTGTGTCTCTTGGCCCGTCTCTGTTCCTCTGCAGAGACATGTTGCTGGACAGCTGCCGGGAGTCAGGGGCTTACTGCAAAGCATATGGCCTGCAGACAGTCCATACACCAGGCACGTGGCTGGCGGGTGGTGGTTCCTCTGGGAAGGATCAGCTCGGCATAAGGTGGCCAACCCTGATCGGACCTGCACGCACAAGAGTTTTCCTCCAGGCTAGACATTAGAATGCAAACGGATCGAAATTCCCTCTTTGGAAAGAAAGCAGCAGCTCCAGCTCGATGGCTGCTTCCCGGTTCACATTATCCTGACCCTACTACAAGCAGTCAGTGCAGAGTCTACAGACAGGCATGCCCGGTGCAGCAGGGACAGGCAGCCAGAAGTTTGTAATGGGGCAGGCTGCTGGGGCGTAGTTTAATTTGTTGGCTGCTATTCCGGGGAGACTCGGGGTTGTTTTTTTTTCCTTCCCGGATCTCCAGGGCTGTGCTGAGTAAAATGCTGACACTCTCTGCATTTCAGGAGGAGCTGCCCTTACCCCTGGAACACTTCCTGCAGAGAATTGCCAGGAGACCCAGACCACAGCAGTTCTACGGGTTAATGGGCAAACGAGATGCTGGTGAGATTGCATTCTGTTTCTGTGCCCGAGGAATTATTTACACACATCAGAACCTAGGGGTCCTTTAGCTTCCTGCCTTTTAAACTAATTCACAGTTCACAATTCTCTCTTTGCTAATGAGCAGGCACTATAGGCATTTCGGTTCATGTAGTGTCTTTGAACTAGGGTGACCGCATGTTCTGATTTTATAGGGACTGTCCTGGTAAGTTGGGGCTTTTTCTTATATTGGCACCTATTACTCCCCACCCCGTCCCGATTTTTCACACTTTCTAGCTGTCACCCTACTTTGAACTGGACCGCGCCCTGTTTATGACAACTCATTTTGAAGAAGAGGTAATGAGGATAAAATGAGAATTTCACACTCATGACAGAAAAAATATTGAACTAGATTTACACTTACCTATGACAAATATACACAAAAATGTAAATCTGACTCTAAATGCTTTAAGAGAAAGCAAACACAAAGATGTGGCAACCTACTTCATTTTGCTCTTCAGGGTACAATCAGAATGAATTATTTTATGTCTGGATTATTTTTAGGATGATCTCAAAGATGCATCATTGTAGACCTCTTTTCAGCATAACTATCTGTGCCTTTATACAATTTTATAATTTGTTTTTTAAATAAATTAAATTCACTCCAGCTACTGAAAGTGTTTTCTGATTAATAGAAAATTAATCCATAATTTGGAAAAACAGTGGACATATGATTTGGTCTTTATAGTAAACAATTCTTAAGTGTGCACACATTTTTTTAAACACAATTAAGAAAATAAATACCTTGTGGGCTGGTATGTATGCCTTTAATTAAATTAGTGTCATGATTTCTAGTTCAAAAGGTTTACTAGATTAAGAATGGGAAAATACCTATTTTGAGTCTTAAATGAAAGTTAACTAATTGTGTCTTGATTTATAGAAATTATATTTTATGGATTAATATAATATATAGCTCAATGATTGATATGGCAGTAAATTATTGCACTAATTCTCCAAGCCTGGGAATATACAGGTTACAAGATTGTTTCTGTTCATTCATAGACCTCACATAGAGATCACTTTTATATTTCATCACTATTAAAACTACTTTTTTTTCCCCTTCCTCTAGGATATGGCCAAATCTCTCATAAAAGTAAGTTGGAAAGCATTTTTTTTCTAAACCATTATCTAAACAAGCACAAAATGAGAAACTGAATTGTTCTAATTTTGAGGTTTCTAGTGTGTCACTGTAGCCTAGAATGTTAATGTTTCTTACTAAAGACTGAAAGCAAGAGTGGAGGAGAAATAGTTCTAGCTCTGGGTTTACCAGATAATATAGCTAGAGATAAGCTCAATCATGGTTACCTACTCTGTGAGAGCCTCAAAGAGGGGCTGTTCAGTCAGTATGGGATTACTCCCAAAGTCAAGATATGTGAATTTAGGTGGCAGAAGCAAGCAAACCAGAACTTCAAATCCCTGGCTTGATTCCAGATCCAAAGTTTACACTTGAGATATATCAATGTTCTAAGTTAAGTTGTATCTAACTGATGAATGAGTTGTTGTCACATAAGCAAGTGCACCTGCCAACATGAATCAGTGTGGGCTCCTTTATTCCTGTATGTCGCCCAGGAGAAACTGTATCTTTCATACTGAGATCTGGGGTTTTTTCCCCCCTCTGGAACTGTCAGAAGATACTAAAATGAAATCCAAAAGCATGGCTTTTAATAAAGATTGATGATGATATTACATTTTGTGAGATCTTAGCTATCCAAGAAGGTAAAGCATGCCAGAGTTCTGTGCTAACAGCTAGACTTTATCACTGGGATTACTTGTCTGAACGACAATTTTAAAAAGTCTCATCCACAGATCAAGCCAAATAACCAGTAGGTACATCTGGTTAAGGCAAAATTATAGCCTTCAAATGTCTCCTCTCTGAAGATCTAAGAGATTGACCTCTGAGAGGTTTTATGGTAATTTATCCTGTATTATGAACACCAATCAAGGAAAACTCTTTCCAAAGTGGAATTTGCACACTTTGTTCACATCAGAATAGTAAAATAGAAGTAGATATTTTCAAAATGTTTCTCTTATTTGAAATCAGGCTAGCTACCGCTACATATGAAGCATACATTTTGGGCTAAATCCTGCAACTCTAACAAGCCTTAGTCAGTGCTTCCAGGGTCACAAATGCAATAAGGACTGCAAAATGTGGCTTCACGAGAAGTTAAAAATCCTATATAGGCCAGGTTGTGGAGCCCTAACACATACTGGTAGGTAATCAGCATTTACTTCTGTGTAGTCTTTTGACTAACCAGCATGACTAAGGACTCCATAATTTGGCCTATAGAGTCCTTTGTTCCATATGACAGCAGGGAACATTTATGTGAAATAATTCATGGAACAGATCAATCTAACAGACCCAAGATATAGGAAGGGGAAGTCTGTCGAGCTATAGGGCCTGATCGTGCTTCTATTGAAGTCACTGGAAGTTCTAGCACTGACAACAATGAGGTCAAAATTGGCATCAATTATCTGGTCACTGTCTGTTTAGCCACAATGGAAAGGCACCTACTAGCCTGACCAGGCTCTGAATCAGACCCTGTGAGATAGGTGAGGGTGATGTGCATTCTCCATTTATACTAACATTTCAAGTGCTATCAACTTTAGTAAGCAGGAAGAATATTTATGGAGTCTACATCTTCCTTGTATTTCTCATGAAAACAAATTACCTCAGAAAAACTGCATATTGAAAATGTATTAAAACACCCACAAATATATTTTTTCAGGGCATAAAACAGACTCCTTTGTTGGACTTATGGGCAAAAGATCTTTAAATTCTGGTATGTATAAGCAACGGCTAAGACTAAAACTACCTCTTAATTCTACTATTACCTTTTCATTCTCTCCAATAAACTGAAGAAACAGTCTTGACATGAGGCAATTCATAAAGGATAGATGAATTCTTATGAGCGGGGAAAAAACGTTGCTTAATAGAAATATTTTAATCTGAAGGTCATTTCAGTGCTTATGAAAATGCAGGAGGATGGGCGATAGCCTGAGCTAGGCACAGTGCAGCAGGTGCCATATAAATTTCCCTAAGAAATTCTGCTTATGCCCCTCAATCCTGACCTGTAGCATCCGTGTTATTCCAGTTCTCTGCTGCTTCTGAGCAGAGACAGAAAACGACACTAAATTCTGGGGTGTGTTTAAGTGACATGAGAAAATGTTCAAGGAAAAAAGTATCAAATTAATTTTAAGTGGTGGATTTGATCCTAAATCACCTCGGGTAGAAGGTGCACTACCTCCTGCACCAACTGACTTTTGGAGGTTTAAAGGGACACTGTTTTTTTTGGTTTGTTTTTAATCTTGTAAACTACTGACTGAGTTTACAGTCCTCCCATCAAAAGTGGCCCCATCTTTTGTCACAAGCTGTAAAGGTTTTGTTTGTTAAACATCCACAACTTTTGTGAACTTTTAATTTTACATTCAAACAGTGACTCAATAAACAAAGTTAAGCAGCACTTTTAACTACTAAAGTATTGCAGACAAGTGCTCACCACAACTTTCCCTCCCCTTTCCCCATATTATCTGCATTTTCCCCTAATCTTGCCCGTCTTTGTTGTGAATATTGCATATGGATATCTCCAGTCTTCCATTAGCTGTAGCTTGTTTTATCCACAAAGCATTAATTTAGCAATCCAGAAAAGAATTTTTTGAAGTGATCTAATGCCTGCTTAAAGCTGCTGAAATAATTCTCACTGTTTTGTTAAATGGATTATAAAAGTTAAATGGTTTCAACATTTTGATATTACACTTGTGCACATTGTAAACTATTTTCTGTAATTACAGTTGTCAGTGATTTTTATTTTTAACTAGACTGTAGTTAAAGAAGTAATATAGGTCTCTATATCCTAAATAGTTTTTGCAAATTTCCCTGAATCAGGAGCAATCCAGTATAGCTCTTCTCCCTGTGAGGGTAATAGTGATTAAATGTACATATACTTGTAAATATACATTTGCTATGATAGCAGCAAATGGCATCAAGTGATAAATCTGGTTCTGTTTATTTTGGGATTAAATTTACCTTATTTTAAGTATGAAAATCTGAGATGCAATGAGTGTAAAATGCTCTTTAATTACTTTCAAATTTGCTGGTATAGTTAGAATACAACCCTGTGGTTAGCTAACTATAACCAGGATGAATAATAAAGTTGTAGATAGTCAAGCTTTCTAATAGTAACGTACCACTCTGATAGGTAAACCAGTTTCTTAGAATTTAGCATTCATACTCCTCTGCCTAGTTGGGAGGCAAGGGTGGAATAGTATAGGTTTGAGTCCACTCCTATTAAAAAGTATGCAATAACCACACCTGCAACATTGTTTGCCCCTATACAGACTGGGAAAAGGTTCCTCAAAGCTTTTCCTCATTTAAGAGTAAAGTTACATGTTGGAAATCTCCTCTCGATGCCTAATACAATTTATCTAGAAAATTACTAAGTTCTGGCATCAGGAGAGGCTTTGTTTGGAAGCTATGCTAACATCCCTTCTGGTGGATGGAAATTGAAATTAGAGGTCCCATGGTACCATAATCCTTGTGATTTGCCCAACATTTCCTGTCTCAGTAAAGCAGATTCCAGTATGTAATGCCTTGATCTGCAACAAGTTCATGCAGGCAGAGCCATGCACCCACTCAGAGCCTCATTGCCATCAATGGCCTGCAAATAGCCATAATAACTAAATAACCATAAATGCAGGGGTAATTTATACTGATAAGAGGTACAGGAATTCAGGTCCTGGGGGCATGGCAGCACCCCCTGTCTTGAAGTGCTTTCCATCATGTACAGAGTTACGGTTTTGTTCAATGGTTTTCAGCAGCCCACTATCAAAAATGTTCCCCTGCCACTGCAGAACATGATTTGTGTATAGTCCAGAATACTTGTTCAGTGAATTCCGTAGTAATACCTTACTTTCTGCTAAAGAGAGTAAGATATTATCAAAACTTATGCAGAATCTATTGTTTTAGTGTTAAACAGTTTTCAGGGTGTGTCTGATTAATCTTTAATTTGGGCCTTTGCTTGCTTTTTCTTCAACTCTATAGAGCAGAGTCACAATCCAAGCCTTGCAAGATCTGCAGCACTGAATCCCTCAAAATTAGCAGGGCATTCGCATCTAATAATTATGCATCTTCATGATTTACTGAGCATGGCCAGGATAGTCTCAATGTCAGGGGGGAGAGGAGGGAAGGGAAGGTCTCCCTCATGATCCATACCATAGCCTTCTGGCTTAGAGGCAGATATGATTATAATTAAAAAGAAAAAAGCACTGAATCCACTAAAACAGACTTTTGGAATATGCAGAGGGTTTGGTTCGGCGGCTGCTTGAATTCCTCTAGAACGGTGCTTCTCAACCTTATTTGATCAGGCCCCCCTTATTTGTGTCTGCAGCTGTTTACTCGCGCGCGCGCGCACACACACACACACACACACACACACAGAAGTACACATACTGCCTTTAGAGCGGTATCACTTTTCACAGCAGACTTCGTGCCCCATTGTCACTTACTTCTGAGCTGCTGCTGCCACCCCAGGGCTGACAGCTGGAGCCTCACCATCTCCAGGTGAGGGAGGGAGGCGGGGGTAGAAACTGCCTCCCTGTGAGGGATTGCTGGGAAGGAAGGAGAGCCCAAGCAACAGGTCTCTGGCTGTCCCTTTTAGTCCCACCTCTCATGTGTGCATGGCCCTTCTGCACAAGCTCCAGCCACCCATGGCTGACAGCCAAAGCTCTTAAAACACACACACCCCTCGTGCCTCCTTTGGGAGGCCCACTCCATAGTGTGAGAACTGCTGCTCTAGAACAGAGGCAGACTGCACAGCTAAGACCTCCCACCTTCTGTGGCGCACTATGTGAAAAAACTGATGCCATTGGCAAGACAGGAAAGGAATCCTAAAAGACCCTATTGGTTTGTGCCTTCTTTAAAAAAAAATAAAAAAAAACTAGTATGAGAGATGCAAAAGGCTAGACCAGGACTCTCCACACACGCAACTCTACTCTTATGACCTCCTCTTCCACCATCTGCCTTCACAGCAGCATCCAACTCTCCCACTGCAAACAGTTTGTTAATAAATATGAGGGAAGAGTGGGTTGGGGCAGGCAGTGGGTGGGAGGTCTCTCTGAGGAGAAATAACATTGTTCCTTCAGCTGGCCTTCCAGAGAGTATCAGGGAGAGGTGTACCTGGGGGAATTTAATGTTTTCCACCTGTCCCCTTGAGAAGGTCCTCCTTTCAGAGGAATCCTGGGGACAGCTGTGATCAGTGGAATTCCTGGTAGCAAGGCGACATTAGAACCATCCGGCAAGAAAGCCATGGTGGCCATAAAGAGCTAGCGCAGAGGTTTGACGCCTCCATGCAAATGCATATGACCTATTACAGATCCCAGGAGATCTGCAGTGGGTTGTGGGTGGGTCTCATAGCTCACCCCTAATCTGGAAGTGACCTGTGGTCTCTCACTGGGATTGAGACTACTGGGGAACTAGCATACACACACAGCTTCCAGGAGCAAACTGCATTGAGAAAACAAAGCATATAGGCCCAATCTTGAAAGGAGCGGAAAGCCCTCAACTTTTATTGAAGTCATTGGGAGTTGAATACTGACAGTCTCTTAGGCTCAGGCCTTTAATATATTGCTCAGAATTGAATGATGCAACACAATGAAATATGGTGATACATAAAACTTGCTATGTTTTATATGACTCCTGGTGCTTATTATATTTATACAACACTTTACACTTATTTTTTCAGGGTCCTCTGAAAAGAACACAGCACAGAATTATGAACGAAGGCGTAAATAAGACATTCCTATGTATTTATTAAACTTGATTTGTTTAAATGGCCAATGCAGTGTAATATAAACTATCCACTGTAAGGAATAATTATTTATTTAATAATTGTTGGGTTTTTTTGAGTTGTAAATTCAATAAAATGATTATTTTTCATAGTGTGGCAGCGATACATGTTGTATAAGTGTGTTGTAGGTCTAAAACGAAGACTCCCCATGGAACCGAAGTCAGTGACATTTCACAATAAAGCACATTATTTGAAATGACCTATAAAGATATGTTCACCAAATAACAAAAAAAGGAAATAAAATTTTGTTAATTTAAAGCAATCATATCAGCTTCACTACCGGTGCAGAACAGAACTGACGTACAGTCTAGTGCCTCAATTTCTTTTCATGGTTTAAAATGTACTGTAATTTTCGTATCAAAAATATATTTGTATCATTGCAGCATGTTTTATGTTTTGTGACTGTGTGTATATATATATATATATATCTATTTAAACAAAAGAGATTTGAATGTGAATCCAAGGTCTTCAGTTCATAGTCTGAAATTTTATGATAGTAACATTTTAAATAAAAAATACTTTTGGGATTTTGCAACATACCTTCCGTGGGTAGAGTGATGGAATTATTTCAAACCCAGAATCATCTGAAATAAGATGCAAACTGAAGAAAAGATATTGGGCTGTAGGAGCAGAAGAAAGCCAGTTATAATTACAGTACTTCATTTTTCAAAATATAAGCTTTCTAATACGGGGGGAGGGAGAGGGGTTAAAACTTTGGGGATACTTTCTAATTCTGTTTTTAGTGGTAGGGCCAGCCAGCTGCCTCTGAGTTAATATATTATGGGCTCAATCATACTAGGTGCTGAGACCCTTCAATTTCTATTGAAGTAAAGCTCAGTACTGTGTAGGATTTGGCCCTATGACCAAACTCCCCTGGATTCTGCAACTATGGGGCCACAGAATTGTTCCGAGGACCTAACCAAATCAAAAACAGTAAAATTGTGAATTATACAGAGGAAAAATGGCTCTTTGGCTCTCTCAAGTGTTCCTCTTCTACACAGCACTCACCTTCCTCTCCACAAAAGCAAATGCTGAAAAGCCACTCACATCAGGGAAAACAATACATAGCATTTAATTAGTGTTTTACATGTTCAAAGTATTGTACAGCCAATAGCTAATGCCACCTTAGAGATGGTCAGTAATTTTCTAACTAAAGGTTTTTGTGTTGGAATCTTATTGAAATTGAAACATTGCACAGAAATGTGTCAATTTTGACAAAATTTGAGTTTGAAAACAAATTGAAATGAAGCATTTTTGATTTTTTACTTTGAAAAGAAACTTCACCTTCTGAAATACTTCGTTCTTTTCTATTAAAATGGAAGAAAAATGTTAAGTCAAAATCCAAATGAAACATTTCAATTCTGTTGATACAATGTTTCTATTGATCTGAACCAAACTCTTTTTTTTTAAGTTTCATTTATTAGGAAATTTTTAAAAATTGACATTTTGTTCTGATGTTGAATGAAGACAAATTTGGAAATAGTGGAATTTAGGATAGATGGAAATGCCATTTCCTGATGACCCCTGTCACTAGACAGGTGGGTAAGTAATATTTGCCCCATTTTACACATAGCAATTTGCCCCAGGCTCCACAGTGAGTCAGTGGCAGGAGTAGGAGATCCTGATTCCCAAACCTGTGCATATTTCTCTAGCCCATAACCTGGAATCTGGTGTCTTGATATTCCATTCAAACATAGCGTTGTTGTAACAAACACTGTCTCCTGGAGTTTTGTTTACTCAAGCAGGTATATACAATGATCATTTTGCTTCTCCACCACCACCATCATCTAACTTATTCATTAGTAGTAGTAAGTGAAACAATGAGACTATAGATTATTTGAAGCTTAATCTAAAGGAGAAAGGAGTTTTAAGTTTAAACCACATACTACCTGCTAGCCTAAACTGCCTGTTGTCTTCACTCACCTTTACTGGGCAGCTTTCCATGTTGCTTTTAAACATAATTTGATTTTGGACAGAACTACTTATTGCTGCTGCCACGCTGTATGATGTCAGCTAGTGAGCACAACTAGAGATCTGTGCCTGTATTGCAACGTGCCTTGCTTTATAATTAATTTCCTGCTTTCTGCAAGACTCATTGCAATATACCCAAAGCTGCTCAACTGTTTTGGTGGTGACGGGCTGTCATTGCCCAGGCAGAACTGGATAGTCAATAAAGCTTCAGCAAAGGCATTACCCAATAAAATGGAAACAACCTAAGGAAACTAAAGAAAGAACTGTACAGGAAAGCAGCACCAAAAGAAGTTACTAAGTAAGAGTCAAAGTCATTTCCATTTTATCTTCTCATTCAACTTTGTGCAGTAAAATAATAAGAATTAGGAAGTTCACCCTTGTAAAGACAAGCTGAGATTGGAACAAGAACAGAAACTGAGTCATCATAGCACGTACAACTCATAATTTCAAAATATTTGGAGTATTGAAGTCAAACTCATAGGATTAGAGTGTCCCTTTCCTAGCAAGGATAGATGTGGGGAATGCAAGAATCTCTTCTCATCTTGAGCACCCTACACAAGGATCAAGAACAATCAGTCCCTGTAATTGGGGAACTGCAGGGACTGGTCCTCCTTTGCACTCCTCAGGGAAAAATCACTCTAAGGGGTCATAGCCACAGAAAGATACACGGTGCACATTCTCCATGCACACTGGGGAATTGGGAGCGGGAGTCGCTCTCTTGAGCAGGAGTGGCTCTGCAGAGCCCCCCATCCAAGACTGTGGCTAACTGCCACACTTGAGCCTTTTCTGTTTACCTGTTGAGTTTGTGTTTAATATCAGGTCTAATAAAAGGAGGAAAACACGGAAACACCTGAGAGCTGAGGCAATTTTAAAATTTTTAATTACAAGAGTGATTTAAAAAAAAAACAAACGCTTGTTATTCAGAATACACATTGAATGGCTCAATCTGAGCTGTTGAGGGCTATTGTACATTTGTGTAAATCCCAAACATCCTTAAAGACCAAATTTTGTCTTGATGGGCTTTAATAGTTCCCTTAACAGCCATATTGGCCATTGAGTTAATGAGCATTAGCAAACATTTTAAGCTGAGCATTACTGACAATAGGTCATAGCAGCTCCTTCATAATTGTATTTCTCTGTTATGTATGTGCAGATATTAGAAATGCATTCTTTGGATAAAGCTATCCATTTGGTTATTAATGACTCACTCAAACTCTTATTCAAAATAGGTGCTACTGGAGTAGAGATTGCTAGGGTAGGATCTTGCTGCTGTCTACAGCAGCACTGATGTCCTTGAACCAGTCTACTTCTTCTAACACTATTGAGCAAACCTCTTCAAACTTTTTTCAGAATATTTTTTAAAAGAGTGAACTGATGTGTTTGCCCAGAGAATCTTACAAAACTATTCATTATGACATTCAATAAATATTATTATTTATGCATAACAAATTTGGCTAATGTATCTCTATTTGATAAGAAGATTAAAGGAGTACAGGCTCAGAATTTTTTTTTAACCAAATACTAGTTACAGGTTCAAAATCAAGAATCCCGAGAGGGACATGGAGCAGAGAACTCTGGACAGTGCCCACTACTCCTCGAAGGCATCCAGGGAGCCAGTGGACATGGCCAGAGGAACTGTGCCCTGAAATGTGACTGTAGAAGAGATTGGAAATAGGCCCCGTAACCACAGAGCACTCCCCATCCAGCTTCCTCCTCCTCCTGATATGCTGGAAGGCCCCCTGGGCCATTGCCAGGAAGAAGTTGACAAGGATGCTTCATGACTTTGTAGGGTCACTGATGAGGAGTGCATAAATGAGGAGGTGAGGGGAAAAATGCAGTCAGAACTGGAGAATGAGTTTTGGAGGAGCCAGAAGAGGGGCTGCAACCTCATGCACTCAATATTAAATGTGTACCATGGTCTCCCTCTCCCAGCAGAAGGAGCAGGTGTCAGGAGAGATCTTGTACCACGCCAGGTACATGCTGATGCTCACAGCCCCATTCTCTTAGAGTGGCAGCTGAGTGAGTAGCCCTGGTTTGGCTGCAGGTTTGCCTCACAAGACCTTAGGAACATAATTTTCAGTGAATATATATATTTTCTTACACAATATCTGACTGTACATTATGCAGTGATTATGTTGACCAGTGTGACATGGGCATTCATTAGAGACCTTACATGACATTCTTGGGGTGAACCCATGGGATCCCTCTACCTCTGTCTAACCCTGTACCCTCTACAAATTGTCATCCAAAGGTCCTTGGGTCACTGTACCATACATCTACGTACAACAAGATAGTTCCTGCCTTTGTTACCTAGTGGTCAGGGCTTATGCCGTTCGACTGCAGAGGGTATTTTGGTAGGGAAGCCCAGGCCTGGGCCCACCCACTCCACCAGGCTCCAACCCAGGGCCCTGTGACGGCCACAAACACAATCCTCTAGGTTAAATAAAAGCAGAAAAAATAAAAACATAGCTATCAGACATTCTTTATAAATCATAAAGCTCTGAAAAAAGGGCATAATCCTAATGAAAATAAAATTCTGTGCAAGTTGCCTTTAAGTCTTATTTCTTTTTACCTCAGAAATATCTGCAATGCTAAGACTGATTTTTCCTGGTTTTGTTGGACCTGTTGTCAGTCTCAGATTTAGAGCATGTTCATTGTGGGCTCTAATATCTGAAGGGTTGAATTTTTAACGAAAATAGCCATTATCTAAAATGTTATTTAGCAATTAAAGTTTAGTGATGAGAGGTGAACAATTCAGGGAAGGGTTGATGAGCTGCTGTGGGCTCAATATGTCCTGCTGCCCTTGCCCTGCAAGAGCCATCATGCTTCAAGGGGATGTTCAAAAGGAGAGAGCCAGTTCAATTGAGGGAAGGTTGGAAAGGTGAGTTGATTTATTGTGTGACTTCCCTGAAGGGCAGGCAAGCTGATTTAGAGGGAGGGAGGGAGGGAAGGAAGGTGGGATGGACAGACCCAGACCCAGACCCAGACCCAACCCCAACCAGAGACTATTAGATGCTAGAGCCTCCCTGAAGGAATGTAGGCCTGGTGTGGGCCTGTTACATTCGCTTTGCTGCCTGGGAGTGTGTTCCTTTTTTGACCTGAGGTATTGTGTTTACTGTTCTACTTGAGACTTACAAGTTATTTGAATGGGACTACTGCAGTCGATTGTGCTAGGTCCTGAAAAGGAATGACTACCCTCAATAAACCTCTGTTGGATTGCTCCCTACTGGAGTCCATGCATTGATTTCTTTCCTGAACCCTGAAGTAACATAGTCACATAAATAAGATTTAAGGGGACCAGATTTTGCTTTGGTGCCCAGTGATTCCCATTTAGATGCCTGAATAAGTGACCATTGGGAACTCATGGGTACATATCACTTTTGAAAAGCTGGTAGCTTCATTTAGGTACCTTAATGGGAGCTAACCTCTTTTACCAAAAATCATCTCCAACCATAGGTGCTGAGAGTTTCTGAAAATCTGGCCCCTGGAAAAAGTCTGACTAAAAAGCCCTTCCCTTCTCAATTGCTTAACTTTCATACTCTGATATAACAGTTTCCCCTTTTTGCAAGTCACTATTTAGTCTTCCAGCTTAGACAAGACCTGAAATTCTAATGTGAAAAAACAAGCAGAACAAAAATTTTAAAAAATATCCCATCGTGCCCTCTTTGGATACCACAGAGAAACAAGAAAAGATCATAAGCCCCATTTTTTTCCTTTGTAGGCCACCTTTAATATTTTGACCACTTCAGAGAACTGTAGGACTGGAAGGGACTTCAAGGTCATCTAGACCAGTCTTCTGCACTCAAGGCAGGACCATATAATAATTAGACCATCGCTGACAAGGGTTTGTCTAACCCAGGGGTAGGCAACCTATAGCATGGGTGCCGAAGGCGGCACGTGAGCTGATTTTCAGTGGCACTCACACTGCCTGGGTCCTAGCCACCGGTCTAGGGGGCTCTGCATTTTAATTTAATTTTAAATGAAGCTTCTTAAACATTTTAAAAAATCTTATTTACTTTACATACAACAATAGTTTAGTTATATATTATAGACTTATAGAAAGACCTTCTAAAAACATTAAAATGTATTACTGGCACGCGAAACCTTAAATCAGAGTGAATAAATGAAGACTCGGCACACCACTTCTGAAAGGTTGCCGACACCTGGTCTAACATGTTCTTAAAAACCTCCAAAGACAGAAATTCCCTAGGCAATTTGTTCCAGTGCTTAACTACTCTGACAGTTAGGAAGTTTTTCCCACTGTCCAACCTAAGCCTCCTTTGCTGCAATTTAAACCCATTGCTTCTTGTCCTAGCTTCAGAAGTTAAGGAGAATAATTTTTCACCCTCCTTCTTGTAAGAACCTTTTATGTACCTGAAAACTGTTATCATGTCCCCCCCTCAGTCGTCTCTTCTCCAGATTAAAGCCCATTTTTTTTTCAATCTTTCCTCATAGGCCATGTTTTCTAGACCTTTAAGCTATGGACTTTCTCCAATTTGTCCACATCCTTCCTGAAATGTGGCGCCCAGAACTGGACACAATACATCAGCTGAGGTCTTATCAGTGTGGAGTACAGCAGAAGAATTATTTCTTGTGTCTTGTTTACAGCCTTCTGCTAATACATCCCATAATGTTTGCTTTTTTTTTTTTTGGCAAGTGTTACACTGTTGACCCATATTTAGCTTTCAGAGTAGCAGCCGTGTTAGTCTGTATCCACAAAAAGAACAGGAGTACTTGTGGCACCTTAGAGACTAACAAATTTATTTCAGCATAAGTTTTTGTGGGCTACAGCCCACTTCTTTAGATGCATGGAATGGAACATATATTGAGGAGATATATATACACATATAGAGAGCATGTAAAGGTGAGAGTTGTCTTACCAACTCTGAGAGGCCAATTAAGTAAGGGAAAAAAACTTTTGAAGAAGTGATAATCAAGATAGCCCAGTACAGACAGTTTGATAAGAATTGTAGAATACTTACAAGGGGAGATAGAGTCAATGTTTGTAATGGCTCAGCCATTCCCAGTCCCTATTTAGCTTGTGATCTGTTATAATCCCCAGATCCCTTTTTGCAGTACTCTTTCCTAGGCAGTCATTTCCCACTTCGCACATGTGCAACTGATTGTTCCTTTCCAAGTGCAGTACTTTGCATTTTGTACTTATTGAATTTCATCCTATTTACTTCAGACCATTTCTCCAGTTTGTCCAGATCATTTTGAATTTTAATCCTATCCTCTAAAGCACTTGCAACCCCTCCCAGCTTGGTATTGCCTGCAAACTTTATAAGTGTACTCTCTATGCCATTATCTAAATCATTGATGAAGATATTGAAGAGAACTAGACTCAGGACTGATCCCTGAAGGACCCCACTCCATATGCCCTTCCAGCTAACAACTCTCTGGGAACACTTTTCCAACCAATTATGCACCCACCTTATAGTAGCTCAATGTAGGCTATATTTCATGTTTGCTACCCGTTAAGTGCCATACTTTTGATTTAAAGTGTCTATTCTTCAGTAGAAAAGTTCATTTTATTATCACTTTGTGTATCTGGACCCAAGGCACAAAACTGCTTCAGCTAGACAGAAGGCAATTTATTCTGATGAAAACGGAGAGGGAAGACTTTTAAGCTTTATACAGATGGTTCTTCATTTGCAATAGCAGGATGAGTTTGGGCTGCAGCACCTTTTATCTCAAACTCTCAGTTATTGGCAGAGCAGTTGGAAAGATAACTTTATTTGGTAAATGGAGTTATCTTAAAACATAAAAATACCAAGTTTCTGGTATTCTCTCAAAAGACATTAAACTACCCTTTGGCTAACATTGTGGAAGCCTCTGTACTGGATCTCTGCAAACCAAATCTGGTCATTTCAAATTACAAAATAGGTAGAAAAGCTTTGAGTGGTGCTTGCTTTCTTTAGAAAGAGGATAGAATAGCTGCAAAGTATAGTGAAGAAATGGCTCTTATTTGTTTACCTCCTTCCAGTCCGCTGCCAAGCAAAACAAATTTGTTATATTATTTTTCTATTCCTAAGGGTTCCAAGTACTTACCTAAGGAATTCTTTGGACACTGACAATCAGCACTGATGCAATATTGCCAATTTTCACTATATCTGATTTTTTCTTAAAGCCCCAGCTCCCAGAGTCATGTGATTATGTAAGACTCTCTGCTTTTATTTTTTAAGTATACTTCTAATCTAAATTATTATGAAGAAAATCTTGAAAATATGAACCCTAAAGGCTCAAAAACCAAGAGACACTCCCCCAAAAATAGAGCATTTTTAAAATCTCATATTTAAATCAGTCTCATGATTTTTAACACCTGACTCATGCTTGGGATTGGCAACACTGTTAAATGTCTATTCTCATTAGAGGTCCATCACAGAAATTCAGGGCATAAATAAGTCCTGTGACCCACAGAAAGAATCACTTTCTTTTAACAATGAACTTAATTAAAATAAAGAAACAGTATTATCCCTAAAAGTTCTACCCCTCTGCTTCAGTGCAGCATATCTGCCTTGAACTTTCCACAGCCTTCCCTCATGCCTGGCCCTCTGTGTGTTAGAATGTAGCATAAAGCAACAAGGTTTGTTTTTCTCTAGATGATTAGCTCATAGAATCATAGAACTGGAAGGGACCTCAAGAGGCCATCTAGTCCAGTCCCCTGCACTCAAGGCAGGACTAAGTGTTATCTAGACCATCCCTGACAGGTATTTGTCCAACCTGCTCTTAAAAATCCACAATGATGGAGATTCCACAACCTCCCTACGCAATTTATTACAGTGCTTAACCACTCTGACAGTTAGGAAGTTTTTCCTAATGTCCAACCTAAACTGCTCTTGCTGCAATTTAAGCCTATTGCTTCTAGTCCTATCCTCAGAGGTTAAGAAGAACAATTTTTCACCCTCTTCCTTGTAACAGCCATTCATGTACTTGAAAATTTATCATGTTCATGTCCCCTCTCAGTCTTCTCTTCTCCAGACTAAACAAATCCAGTTTTTTCAATCTTCCCTCATAGGTCATGTTTTCTAAACCTTTAATCATTTTTCTTGCTCTTCTCTGGACTTTCTCCAATTTGTCCACATCTTTCCTGAAATGTGGCATCCAGAACTGGACACAATACTCCAGCTGAGGCCTAATCAGCGCAGAGTAGAGTGGAAGAATTAATTCTCATGTCTTGCTTACAATACTCCTGCTTACGCATCCCAGAATGATATTTGCTTATTTTGCAACAGCATTACATTGTTGGCTCATATTTAACTCGTGATCCACTATGACCTCGAGATCCCTTTCTGCAATACTCCTTCCTAGGCAGTCATTTCCCATTTTGTATGTGTGTAACTGATTGTTCCTTCCTAAGTGGAGTACTTTGCATTTGTTCTTATTGAATTTCATCCTATTTACTTCAGACCATTTCTCCAGGTTGTCCAGATCATTTTGAATTTTAATCCTATCCTCCAAAGAACTTGCAACCCCTCTCAGCTTAGTATCGTCTACAGACTTTATAAGTGTACTCTCTATGAGATTATCTAAATAATTTATGAAGATATTGAAGAGAACCAGACTCAGGACTGATCCCTGAAGAACCCCACTCCATATGGGCTATCTGCTTGACTGTGAACCACTGATAACTACTCTCTGGGACCAGTTTTTCAACCAATTATGCACCCACCTTATAGTAGCTCAGTCTAGGTTGTATTTCTCTAGTTTGTTTATGAGAAGGTCTTCTAGTTGTGTCTTCTCAAACATAATGGACTAGTACAATTTTATTATGCATTGTCATTCTACATTTTCCCATTGTCCATGCTGCTTCTTCGGTAGTTGTGACAGTTCAGGACAAGTCCAGACACTTGCTATTGGTTGTAGACCCAGGTACATGCAGGAAATAATTAGATTTTCATTGTATGTCCGGAAGGAGGGTTTGGTCTTTATAAATCACTCTTGTACTGCTTTATCTTGTCTAAATTGTGCCTCAAAGTGAGTATGATTTTTCCATCATGGAGATTTGTGCTAGTACATGTAACATGATATAGCACACTGTAAATGTTATGATTTCATATCTATTTGGATTAGTACAATAAGTAGTAGAACTGGTAGAAAAAAATGGGATAGTTTTTTGGGGGAAAACTGACTCTTCTTTCCACTGAAATTTGAAATTTCGGAGATCTGAGGCATCTAGATATTCAGAGCTGCCTTGCCATAAGCTGCTGAAGAATCTTAACCAAAAATGGAAGAATATTTAAAGAACGCTAGTTGGCCAGAACTTCAGCGTTGAGATGTTTTCTTGAACAGAGGCTGTGTGAGCACTTTCTTTGGAAAGCAGCAGCCTGCCCTCTGCAAGGGGTGCATTGACAATACCCACTAGTAATAGTCCCCAGCTCTTGTCAACTGGACTTCACCAGCCAAGAAGAGCACAACACATTCAAAGCACGTCATAATTCAGAGATCAAAATAGCAGTGTTTTACAGGACTGTATTTTACAACACTGTATCCTGTAAAGACATCTCAGAGGATCATTCATGTCACCTTTAATCCAGTTGAAACAGCTTTCAACCTTTGTCGAATTTAAGGAAATTTCCTGCACTTTTCTAAGGCTTAATATTTCATCAAAGCCCAGCCATGCTGGTAGTCATATAGATGCTCTATATATTGTCCCAGCAGGACTTCATAGAAGGGAAGGAAAGAGATAAAACAAAGGAGGCCACTGGAAAGGTCTGTAACCTTGTTAATGTATGTGGTGCGGAAACCCTAATGTTCGAATTAAAACACCTTTGTTTCTGATCCACATGGTTTTATACTCCCTCCAGGGAGCCTCCTGCACTGTTGTTATTGTTTTGTTTTCCAATTTTGGTTTCATTCTATCTAGGCCTGGAAGAATCCAATAAAAAAAAGCATTTCTAAGACTATGGCTATGTCTACATTTAGGCCAGAGTACAGGCACTACATGTGTAGCTACACACCTCAGTGAAAGGCAGGCTGCATCCACACCTGTCATTGTGGTGTGTAGCTATATGGGGCAATGAAAGGCTTCAGCCATGGGGAGGCAGTGGGGAAAGGCTCCTCCAGCAGGACATTACACTGCTAAAAATAGCAAGTGTAGACATGGGAAGCACTGCTTGGGCACGTACAGAGCCCAGGTAGGGCATATGCCCTAGGAGTCCAGGTGTGTATGACAGTCTACTCACCTAAGCCATGCTTCAGTGCTATTTATACCTGTGCTAGGGAGCATGCAGTGTCTGTACTCTACACACAACCATAAGGGTAGACATACCTTATGAGTAGCAACAGGACTTTAATAAAAGGGCACTCTTTGTATAGCACGTCTCCTGAATTTTCTGAGTGTTCTAAGCCCTCCATTTCTGTCTGTTAAAATAATTTATCACAACAGAGAATTAATCTTGAGCATGGTTAGTTACTGTGGATCCCTTTATTCCCTCTTCTGGAGTCCGAAGCATAAAAGCTTATAGCCCACCATATTACCTAAGTGTTGTATTGTACACATGGCCACCTACCTGGGTTAATATATAGTATAATTGGCAATAGTGATCACTGTCCTCTGCAATATTTCTATCCTGTGGGTTTGGGAATTGCCTACTGCAAAATCTGACATCACACCTGGTGAGCCTTTTATTGAACCTTGGTAGCTGCAGAGAACCTTTTTTGCTCTTGGAAAATGAGCTTGTGACACTCAGAGCCTCGCAGAAATAAATCCTTATTTAAAACATTTCTTGAAGGATGCTCTGTTTTTAAAATATTTAACTTTCACAAAAAAAGAGTTCTCATTTGTTTTGAAGTGTACTATACAGCCGCTTCATCACTCTGGATGTTTTTTAAGCTCTTGATTTCTCATCTTCCATATGTTGTAGCTCTCTTAGTTCAGAGCTCAGTCCTCCTGTTAACGTCAATAACATGATTTCATTTTTTATATATATATGAAGAAACAGGTTTGCCAACGGCTGCTTTTTAAAAGTTTTGTACCATGCTGACACTAGACCTTCTGCTGTGCAAATTGGCATCTAAAGAAGCAGCATCTCCATTAGCTACTGACAGAAAGCATTGTCTCCAACTGTGCTGATTCACATAGCTAGGCACCTGCAAAATGATGATGGCAGTAGAAAACTTAAATGACAAGATTTTCAAAGCATTGCACCTTATCTCTGTGTGTGTAAAACAGAGAAATGGTGTGTGCAAGTGTACACAACAGCTGGAATGCATGGAAATAAATGTGCATAACATTTTTCAAATCAAGGGCAAGTATACACATGACATATCTATGCAATGTGTTCTTCACTGTTAAAAATGGGAGAGGAGAGTAAATGGTGCTACATATATTGCTGTTCAAGAGTATTTTTAACTTACAAAAGTTACATGTGCATTTTCCATTCCCACTACAGAACTTTAGACACATCCAACTCTTGACAGAAAAAAGTTAGAGTTCATAAAAGTGTTTACATTTATAGATTCCAAGGTCAGAAGGGACCACTAGGATCATCTAGAGTTTCTAGACTGACCTCCAGTGCTGCAGGAATGTCTCTAATCACTCATTTTAGATGCTAAAATGTCTCTGGAAGAAGCAGCATTCAAACAAGGATCAAGAAGAATTATGCTACAGGGGGCAAATTGAGTCATAAGAATTCATGGGAAATATCTTTTTGGACCTCACAAAGGAACAATTGTAATTTTTTTTTAACTATTTAGTGTTTCTGAAAGGGAATTTGAAAAATCAAACACATACAATCCCTGTTTCAGCTAGAATGGTAAAAATTACATTGGGATAAATTTCAGTAATAGGCTATGTGAATAAAACATTAACACTGAAATGATTTTCTACAGGGAACTAGTATTTGTGTTCCAATTCTTTCAAGATGAAGCAGTACACCATTATTATTTTTTTAATATGACAAAATAATTCTCTGACTGACCAGCTGCTCAGCCTTGAGCCTATCAAATTCGAGATGCAAAAATCATGCCAAGTTATTGAAATAATTACATTTCTTAACAAGGAAAAGGAGCTGTGATATCACGTCATTCTGTAAAGGTTTGAGCAAGATTCCTATAATCTTACCAGCCACTCTCCTCAAGTGTTACTTAGGGCATGAAGGTAGACAAACTGAAAGAAGGCCAAAAATGTATAGATCATTGTCACGGAATGTGGGGGAGTCAGGGCCCTGCACCCCTCTTCCTGAGATTCACCGTGACTCTCAGCCAGCCAGTAAAATGGAAGGTTTATTGGACAATGGGAATGCAGTCTAAAAAGGAGCTTGTAGGTACAACCAGGACCCCTCAGTCAAGTCCTTCTTGGAGGCAGGGAGCTTAGATCACAGCCTTGGGGTTCTCTGTGTTCCACCACCCAGCACAAAACTGAAACTAAAAACTCCTCCAGCAGCTCTCTACCCTATCCCCCCTGCTCCTCCTCTCCTTTGTCCCGTCTCCGGCCAGAAGGTGTCACTTCTGCCAACCGCCCTCCTGGCTCAGGATACAGCTCAGGTATCTTCATTCAAGGGAAGTCCTCCATCCCCAATGTAACTCCCTGCAACATTTCCAGGTCAAATCCACCCCGCTCCCTGTTGCATCACAATCATCATAAGCATTTACATTGCTTTTATATTGTATATAACCCTTCTGCCAGGTGGAGCAAACAGCAACAAGGGCCAGGCTCAGAATCTAGGGGTTCCTTTTCAACAATACAACACAAAAATGACTTGAGTCCCCACCCAGTGACCTGGGACAATTACACACCAACCCTGCATACCTCTGAGAGGCAATACTTCCCCACTCGCAAGCACAGAGTCTGACTGTAGCAAAAACTTTTAATAAAAGAAGGGAAGCAACTCAGCATTAATTTAGGAAAACACCGCAACTAGGATTCATAAACACAAACCATGAGCAAAAGACGCAATCCCAAGTAAGTTGGACAGTGTCCTTTTCCTCTCAGGGTCTTAAGTCTAGCAACCCAAAAGTCCCTTTAACGTGCCCATCCTCTCTCTGTACCACACTCACAGTTGCTGTCCTTGGCCAGTGCAACCCCTGAGTTCACAGGTTCATCCACAGAGTTCACCTCCCACCCTGTGCAGAAGGCAGACGGGGGGGTTAAGGGGCACCTTACATGCTGCACAGCTTGGGCACTCGCTCATCGTCCCAACAGCCAATTGCCACACCTCTGCAGGGCTCTGCTCTGGCCCTCTCCAACAGCTTCTCTTCTACCTGCTCACCAAGATGTCTTCAAGGGCCCCTCCACACACACACAGGTAACACAGCTCTCAGCAATTTCAGCTATTAGCAGGGGAACCTCACTGCTGGTGCACACTGGGCAGTCTCTTGCTATAGAGACACTATCACAAAGTTAGTCTAATACTTAGACCTAAGTATCAGTGATTTCAGCTCTGCATCATGTAACAAAACTCTCAGTTGGGCCTAAATTAGCCCTTATATTATACCACAGAGAGAGGAAGGGTCATATGGTATCTAGGACCCTTAAACAGGGCCCACACCACCAAGTACAAGTGCCTATCTCCACTCTCTCAGCTCATTTGGCTTTGCAACCCATGTCCCCTGTCTAGCGAGTGCTGTTCAGTTGAGGGTGAGTCCCTCCATTGGGGTATGCCAGGTACAGTTCTGCTGCCCTCGGTTCACACAACAAGGATAACACCCCTTTATTACTCCTGCCCAAACAACAAGGAGACTGGGGATTGAACACCAGCCACAAGTGATCATTTGGGCAAGCAATTCCATCACACTGAGCACCTAGGCAGGGTTGGTGTGTCCATGAAAATGATATCAGCTTCTGAAGTCTTTTTCCACAACTCACGACTAGATGTCAGGAGAGAGCTCATCCAGACTCTGCTTACATGTACATATCACATTACTTTATATATTGAGTGTGATTTACCTTGCATAGAGACCTAACACAATGCATGAAGAGTGTAAAACACTCGAATGACTTTA
The DNA here is from genome assembly GCF_007399415.2 of Gopherus evgoodei. Classification (NCBI taxonomy): domain Eukaryota; kingdom Metazoa; phylum Chordata; order Testudines; family Testudinidae; genus Gopherus; species Gopherus evgoodei. The sequence goes on from NC_044323.1 coordinate 49,651,228, forward strand.
CTGTTCAACGCTCATTATGACTTCCATTTAAGGAGAATGTGGTGACTGACAAAATACATTGCTAAAACAACACACTAAACTCAAGAAGAACTAAGCATGTAGTATGGGCCTAATCCAAAGCACAATGAAGTCAATGGCAGTCCTTCAGCAAATTTCAGTGAACTTTGGATCAGGTCTTACATGCAGACATACAAGTTTGGTCAAATACATATAGGCACATGAACAACCTGTCTCTTACTGTACAACAGGAAGTCTTGTTCTCCTTCTAAACCTGTTTCGCTCCTTTTAGCTGTGCTTCCCACAATAACCACTCACCCCTGATCTCTGAGACAACCCTTTGATCTTGGTCATGCTACAGAATGATCATTAAAAATTAAACTAGAGAAGACCTTAGACCTTCCAAGATGTGGGTCAAACTTAATTGTTTAATCACTTTGCTTTTATGCCACAACCGTTTCCTCCCACCCTCCTGCATTTATAGATTAGCCATTCGGGGTACTATATTCTAGAAGTTGCTGATCACCCTCAGATCCAATTGAGCTCAATGAGATTTGAGAGAGTTCCTCCATCTTGAAGGAGGAGTTTAGCACCCAGCAGGATTGAGTCCCTAGACCCTGATTCTGCAAACATATATGCACATGAATAACATTAGTCATGTGGATAATCTCAGTGAGTTCAATGAGTATATATATTTGCAGGATGTATAAGTGGGATTCAAAAAGGTACTTAGGCACTTACGCACTGAAATCAACAGAAGAGAATTGGGAAAGAGAAAAGTGTCAGGAGCGAGGCTGATTTTATTTTTTAGTAAATGAGAGGGTGTGTTGGGACTTAACCCCATCATCTGCAAGGCAAGGGAGAAAAACCCAACTGGTCATGTTTCTCACCTTCAGGATGATTGCCACCTAGCCAGAGGAGGTGGAGCTAGGCCTTATAACTAGGTGGTGGGGGGACTGACTGCAGAGGAGACAGTGTTCTCTGGTGAAGAGAAGCCCTGGGCTAGGTTTTATCCAGATAGGAAACAATGGAGGAAGAACATTACAGGAGTAGACTAGCTCCTGAAGTGGAGCTAACAAGGGAACTGTTCTGAAGCCTGGAGGGTTGTGGGTGGAATGGCTGTTACTTTGCAGATTTGTTTGGACTTGTATTCACCTTGTTTGAGCTACCCTGGAAGGGGTTTCAACTTTGATGTGACATGGCCAGAGGGCCAAGCCACAGGACACCCAGAGGGAGAGTCAGGAGAAGGTGCACGCTGAGAGAGGCCACTAGGAGTCCAAGGGAAAGCTGAGTAGGAGTGTACCAGAGACAAGGACCCCTAAAACACTATTGTCAGGCTGTCTGGCATGGCTCACAAACCTGGGTGCCTACCTCAGAGCAGACTGTAAGAACCAGGGCACAAACTCCAAATTGGTTGTATGTTGTATGGTTAGATTTCACCAACCCAGTAACTCATGTGAACTCCTAAAGCAGTATAACAGTCCTATCATGGAGTCACAGACAGACCTCTTGGGCATTCCAGTCTATCTTGCCACTCAGGCAAGCCTGCATATATGATAGATGGTCCCTGACACAAACACACAAATCACAACAATATTCAGATTATTCCAAGTCCCGAAGGACTGGTCACTTACCCTTGGTCATTTGCCCCCCAGATTTCAAACCAAAGACTACACTTGTAGCCAATCCCCAAATAAACTAAAAGATTTATTAAGTAGGAAAAAGAAATCAGAATTATTTACAAGGTTAAAGTAGGTAAACATACACACACACACACACACACACACACACACACACACAAGATACAGCCTTAGGCTTCAAAAGGTAATAGTAGCTGCTCTAATATGCAAGTTATATATGTCCCTTAGGGCTAACCCAGGCCAAGTGGCTTGGGGATCCCTTGCTTATGCTTAGAAATATTGCCCTCTCCAAATTCCAAGTGGCATAGTGATAATTTCTCTTTAACAGAGATTTTTATTCCCTTCCCCAATGATTCAAGCTGTAATGGGCCAACAGCTTGGGCATATACCCTCTTCAGGAATGTGGGGGAAGCAATCAACAAAGTCTTTTGTCCACTGATGTTCCACCATGGCCTGTATGGTGTCTATAGACCTTCTGTCTTTGGGAGGAGATAACACCTCTTGTGGTAAAGTAGTATTTTGCACTTGGTAATGCTTCTCCTTTGACTCTGGGGGTTTCCAGTCTAAGGCTATGTCTACACTGCAGCCTGTCAGCAAAACTTATGTCATGCAGGGGTTTGAATAAGTTACACCAACATAAGTATGTGTCTGCACAGCACTATGTCAGCAGGAGAACATCTCCTGCCAATATAGCTTATGCCACTGACAGAGCTCTCTCCCGTCAACATAGAGTATCTTCACCAGACACACTTCAGCACTGTATGTGTAGACATATCTTTAGGCCAGGTCTACATGAAGAAAGTAGCTTGAGATAACTATGTCGCTCAGGGCTGTGAAAAATCCACACCCCTAAGCGACACAGTTAAACTGACCTAACCGCCAGTATAGGCAGCACGGTGTCAAAGAGAGGGCGTCTCCCATCAACATAGCTACTGCCTCATAGGGAGGTGGAGTACCTATGCCAATGGGAGAACCCCTCCTATCAGCAAAGGCAGCATCTTCACTGAAGTGCTACAGCTGTGTAGCTGCTCTGGTGCTGCTGCAGCATTAAATGAAGACCTGCCCTTAGCAAACATTTTTATAGTTACAGAGCAGACACTTAAGGAATACCTTATAACATGGGATATAGACACTAGAAGATTAATAATGCAGCATCCTACAAGCATGTCATAAAGTCTGAACACTAAACACGTTCTTATAACTCTAGCACCTACTTTAACAATACTACCACACAGGTGAGTCAGAGTGGTTCCCGGCTATGCATTTGTCAATGTTCAGGGAGGCCTGGGAGATTTGGGATGAGCTGGCACCTGGTCTGCTGGCATCACAGGTGTGCCCAGAGATGAGGAGGCACCCATGAGGTGAGGATGTGACCCTACGGTGGGCTTATAAAGATGGCATAGAAAAGACAAAGTGAAAAAGACGGCAGAGCTCTGAATTTCTTTAAAACCTGATGCTGGAGAGAGAAGCACAAATGAAATGAGAGAGAATGGGTGGTGAACTAAAGAGAAGACACTTCAGCCCAGATCCTTAAAGATATTTAGGTGCCTAACACCAATGAAACCAACAAGTTAAGCTTCTAACTACATTGAGGATCTAAGCCTTCCTCTCTGCAACTCTTATTTCTCCCATTCCTGCTCACATTCTCTTCCTTTTGTTTTGTCTTTTCCTCTATGGCCAACATGAAAGTGATGGTTACCTTCTGCCTTCGTACTTTGGTTTAAGAGCAGTGGCTTCCCTTCCAGCAAGGGAAGAGAGAGTTGATGATGGCTTCCCTGTTTTTCAAGAAGGAGAATAGAAATATCCCCTCCCTCCTCTGCTGAAAGTTTCACACAGCTCTACAGCTCTTGAAGCCTTTGGCCTAAATCATGCCTACAGAGCACAGTACGGACAGTAAAAGCTGAAAGGTTCAACACAGCATTTCCTACTCATTCTTCCCAGCAGAGTAAGCAGTGGGCATCAAAAATTCATGGTAGACATAGCTGGAGTTTGGAGTGAGGGTTTGCTTAGTTACTTAACTCTCAGCATCTCTCAAAGCTAAGCATCTGGAGAGGAGGGTAAAAAAGCAATGAGACTCTTTAGTGTCCCAATCTTGTAAGCATTTGTGTGCATGCTTAACTTTACTATTTGAATAGCCTTATTGAAACAGGACTGTTCATGGTGTGTGTTTGCAAGATCAGGGCCCAGCCCTCCCCCCATACCTGCTGATCATCACTAATGACCCATGCTCTCATGAGAACCTCTCCTTCGTTAGCTCAAATCCCACCCTCAGGAGGGCTTCACATCATGGAGGGACTTTAGGCAAAATATTGCTGGCAGTAATGAGGGATAATACAACAGAAAGTGGATTTTCACTGGGCATGTCCTGTAGGAAATGCAGAGCCATAGATCAGCCTCCATGAATTTCAGAGTAGTGGGAGTTTTCTGTGCTTTCACTTTGGGCCTGTATTTGCCAAGATTCATTCTCTCTTGTCAGATTCCCGTGGAATGATTAAGCCCTGAGTTTAGAAAACAAGCAATGCTGCAAGCTTACTCAAGGCACATGTTCAGGCCATGGTACTTCCAAATTCCCCAAACAAAATAGTTATTACTGACTTCGCCAGACTTAACAAGTGCTGTGACATGTAACTAAGCCACTCAAAGCATAGAGCATCTAGCAACCTCAGAGGTTTTCATCTTCAATTTGTCTCCAGTGTGGAACCGTTGAGACTTTTGATCCCTGAAAAAAACATGTCAGCATTTCCTAATCTTGTGCCTTGCCATCTATTTTTAACAGATGCTGCACTTTCAGCACATATCTCCTAATATATATGAACTTTGCAAAATCTTTTCCATTATTCATCCAGTTAGTTAAACATTATGTCATTGTTTGTATGTATGTAGATACAAAGAAATAAGGAAGTTTGCTTATTTGAAATTGCACTTTGTTTTCAATTATATAATTCTCCACTTTGGGATAAAATACTATGTATTTAAATAGAACTGAATGTATTAATATTTCCCTAGTCATTATCATCCAGACTTTTAAAACAAATGCTGGATTTAACAAGCATTTAGAATTTAAACCTATCTCATTAAACAATGATGATGGAGAATAATTAAGAAGTAAAAATTTCCATCTGTCTCTTCAATGCACTTTTATAGCACTTATCACCATGGTATCTAAGGACTGATTCTATTTAATAGTTTTATTTAAATATAAATGCATTTGGGGTGAAATTCACCTGCCTCGGCAAAAATCAAGCAATCGAGTTTTGTGCATGGATATTAACTGGTAGAATTCTTCCTCTCTGACCAGAGGCAGAATCCCCACTGCTGGGGAGTGGACAGCTGAAAATGCTATCTAGGTACTTATATAGCCTTCATCCCTGTAATATCTGAACACCTCATAGTCAATGAGTTTATGCTCACAACATCCTTGTGAGCAAGGGAAGCATTGTCCCTGTTTTGCAGGGGGGACATGGAATAGATTAACTGATTTCCCCATAGTCACATATGAAGCTTGTTCTTGAGGAAGGAATTGAATTCAGGTTTCCCAAGACACAAGCCAGTTCCCAATCCACTAGATCATCCTCCCCTCCCTAATCACAGGCTTTACTACATTCTTAAGTTGTATTAACTTTGTGTGGGAATTCTGCTGGGGGCAGGGAGGAAGGATGTGTATCTCCCCCTAAACCTATCCTTGACTTACCTACTCCTTGCCCCTTCCTAGTTCCAGAACTCCAGCCCCATACTCTCTGAGGGCCGCAAGCTGGATATGGGAGAGAGCCACTGCCATCGTTGCGTCTTACTCTCTTGTTCCACACAGAGGGAGCAAACATGGATGCCCTTATCTGCACTTGGACTGGGGAGACATTGGTGGTGATATAATAGGCCAGGAGAAGCTAAACCTCCCCCAGTAGGATGCAGCACACTTCCCTTTGGAGGTGTGCTGCTGGACAGCTGCCTGTGAAACACTACTGCTGAAAGGGATCTGAGCCGTGGTCCCTGGCCATTTTCTGCCCCAAGGTCCTGCTCCTGCATCCTGCTCTTACGCTGTGGCCCCATCCATGCTGCTCCTCTTCCCGCCCCCAGCCTGCCTCTTCCCCTGAGCCCCCTCCCACCGACTGCAATTGTCCACCCCCTCTGCTCCTGCCCCCCCTCCCCGCTGCTCACACTCCACCCCTGAGAGGCAGAGAGGTGAAAGTGGCAGGGGGGTACCTCAGGGGAGGTGGCAGAGATCCATGGGTGGGGGGTCCTCTCGGGGGGCTGAGACCAGGGCCTGGTGCAGAATGGGGATGGTGATGGATGGGGCCTTGTAGTGTGGAGGCTGAGGGGGATGGGCCTCAGGGTGGAACAGGGGGTGGGGGCCATGGTCCAGGCATTGGTGGGCCCCCCTCACTTCTAGGGAGTTCCAGCGCTCAGCCCCAGCCTCCCCAAATGCAGAAGTCATGTGCTGCCCATGTGTGAGACACAACTAGGCCCATTTATTTGGTTAATCAATTATATTATTTTTGCAAATTTCCAGAAACTCAAGTTTGCTGAAACTATTTTGATTTTTTTTTTAAGAATATAAGTCAATAGAAACATGCCAGTTTGGGTGCTTTCACTGCTCCCCAAAATATGGAATAAAATATATTTTGTAAAATTATTTTATGAACTTAAATAGTTCAGAATGTTTACACCAACCTTAAAGTCATTAAGAAAAATGGTAAATATATCGTGCAATATATCAATTATAGAATGTTGGCTGCTGCACAGCAAATTTTTGTACAACATATTTGTGTGCGTGTGTGTACAAATATATAATGATGATCCACGTGGCTGAGCACTATGGTAATATAAAGAATTTTGAGGCTGCACTGACTACAGGATTGAGTTGTTACACCTTAGATCAACTGATCTACTTAATAATAGAATTAATGAGATCAAGCCTTTTCCCACTGAAGTAAATAGGAGTTTTGCTATGGATTTCAATAGGAGTAGGACTGGACCCAATGTAAATAAATTACAGTGATGGATAATACTCTCTCCTGGTTGGAACTGACTGTATATGCTATGAGAATATCAAACTCAATACAGGGGTAACTGGGATAAAATTTAATAGCCAGTGTTGTACAGGAGATCAGACTAGATGATCTAATTGTTCCTTCTGCTCCTAAACTCTATGAATCCATAAGATTATTCTCAAAGTATGAGACACTGATCCTCTGAGAACAATGACATTATGTTTCTTATACAGGTAATTGCTGTGGATGGACAGTGGTTCTTTTGTCCGGAAAATGCTTATGGGGTGCATTTGCTCAATTTTATCCTTATTGGATCCTTACTCGTTTAGAGCCATTTGAGGTTCTGAACTGTTTGGCATCCCCTGGCTTGCAGAATTAGACCCTGTGAGAGCAGAAATTCTGTTTTCTTCAGGCAATCAAAGACTATCTTGTTATTAAAATAGTCACTAAAAACCCATGCAGTTATTTTGTAAATAAGCAGAGTGGTTAAATTTTAGGTTCCACTGTTGCAGTCTGAGCCACATCACACAGCCTTGTGCCATTAGGATGCCCCAACTATTTTACTGGGATTCTGCATAGACAGCCCTTGGGATATAATTTGCCTATTTAAGACATTATAATGAATTGTAGTGCTCCTGGAAGGTGCCCCTTTGTCAGCCCAGGAGATGGATGTCCTCTGTTTACCCACAGCCACAATACAAGCTTTCCCAACCCTTTTTTAACAGGAGAGAGTAGTTGCATCTTTAAGCCCATTCTTTCCTAGGCCTGTCCTCAGAGATTGCTAGAAAGAGCTCCAATTAGTGTCAATTGTGATGACCGGTCTATGCGTATTTTTTTTTAAACGTATCATCAGTCAAGTGTCATTCATGTGGTAATTTGCATCTCTTTGGTATATGACATTTAAATATTTAATTTTTTTTAAACTCCCTTTCTATTTTTTCCAAAAATAAGGATCATTTTAATAAAATGTATTTTGCATTAATGTTATTTCCAAAAACTTATGAATGGCTCCAAAGACAAATTCCCAGGTATGCTAGATAAATAATACAGTGCATGTTCTATTAATACTGATAAATACATATTCCCAAAATGGTGTAGAATGGCATTATTCCAGACTATACTGTGCCCTCAGCAGGAAAGTGTCGTCTCCCCAGGATGCGGGCTGGAGCATCTTTCAAGACATTTTTGGAGGGAAGCATGAGGTAGACTGCAGTGATTTTTAAAGAACTACAGCTATGTTTACCTCAGTACCATTTTGGAGCCAAGTGTGAAGTGAATTCTGGTGTTTGCAAATGGATTGGCTGTGCTATTCAGTGGATCCAACCATAGATAAATAGGATGGACATAAAAATATGTTTCCAAGGCCAACTTACAATAGGTGAGAATCTGAACCCTAGATTGGTATGGCTGTCAAAATGAGTACAGAAAAGACAAAATGGTTAAAGATGTCATTATTATATAACCGATATATCAGAATGGCTCTGGGGTTCATAGATTCCTGACAAAATATCAGTTACAAAGAATATACTATACTGCAGTTGTCAATGGACTTCTGCATGCATAACTGCAGAATTGTACCCTTAACAGAAAGAAGAAACCATTTCAGTATTGTGAACTCACTGTGAATATTGTGTTTTAAAACATACAAGAAAAAATGTCTTTTCTTTTGAAAGGTCTCAGGGCATTTTAAAAGATAAAGGTTTCTAACTGCCTCTTTGATTCACACCTGTAACACCCACTTCTAGTAACTGTGGTCATAAGAGGAGAACAATAGCCCAAAACCTTTGCTGAAAAAATATTAATTTATAACAATCTGGAAGAAGACAGGAATTCAAAGTTAAAAATAACATTTATTTTATCCCATTGTGTATTATCTTCCTCAACAGTTTAGAGCCAGAACAGAGTATCACATATAACTGTAAATTTTCTGGCATTCAGTATAAACCTATTTAGATTATTTTCCTAATTTCCTAATTTAATTAACTAATTAATTTAACAAGCCTTTTCTGTTTTATTTTTTTAATCTAATCTTGCAAATGACACTAGTCTAATGCCTATTATGTTCCTTTCACCAAAGCCAGTGCAATAATCTTAAGAACGACTGTACTTGAGAGAACATGAAAAAAAACAGAAAAAAAAATCGCATTCCTTCCATGCCAATCATGTTCCTTTTAAACAGACAAATTATTAGCTACTGCCATCTGCAGGCCACTTACAAAAATCATTTGATTGCATACTTATATTTTTCAAAAGAAATCAACAAAATACAAACTCAAATATTAACATATCACAGAAGCAGTGCACTAAACACCTACTGAAAACATTTGACAACACTCTGTTTCCCTTAGTTACATTTTATCAATTTAAATAGTTATGTTAAAAGCACATGGTACAGTACACAGAGCAGCAATGTACAAAAATACAGGACTCATCAGCTCTGATTTCTTAGCACAGTTCCAACCTTGGTAGTGCTGAAGCTGTTCCCACTAGGCCCCTTAATACATAATAAATAAGGGTGTGGTAAGCAATTGATGTTTCTAAGCCACCTGAGAGCAGCAGCAAAAAAGATATGAACCTAAAGACCCAAGTGAAATAAAAATGAGTTGCAGTAGTTTATAAATTCCCCTAATGGAAAAGTCTCGAGGCTACTAAATGAAAGGGGGCGCAGAATGTGCAGGTCCAGCCTTTGGGGCAGATAATCAGGGAAGTTGCACTGGGCACCAATTTAAAAACCAACTGTGGCATGCCCACATTAACTTTTGGGGGGAAAGAAGGCACCACAACACTTGGCAGGTTGGGGGGGGTGCACCCTCGGTGGCAAGTCCTAACAAGATCAGAGCCCCTCCTGTGGTAGGCGTTGAACAAATATGTTCTAATGGACAATCTGTCCCGTAGATCATGCAATCTAACTAGACAAGATGGGTCAGGGCTGGGAGAAAGGGTGTATTTATCTCCATTTTAAAGAGGTGGACCTGAGGAACAGGGAGTGAATTCAGATCTCCAAAGTCCCAGTCCCAGTCCAGTTTCTTGTCCATAAGACATCCTTCCTCTCAATTATAGGAAAGGACTTTCTGCTCTGAGCCTTTGACTAGAAATGTGAGTGATGCTTAAGCTACAAACCCTTTGTTACCTCCCCATAAAAGAGGAAGATTTGTTTTCTCTCTCCATTCTCTGGCACTTTATGCATATTCTCTAAACAGTGTAAAAGTACATGGATCTTAAATGAAACTAAAAATTTGCTAGAAGAACATAATAAATCAAAAATAAAAACTTTAAACTTCTGGAGAGCCATAACTGGGCAATAACTAATCTACATGCATCATAACCTTATAATTGCATAACAAGAAAACAGGAAATGAAAATGCTGCAGTCTCTCAGCATCTGTTTCAGTAGCCCATGCATCTCCCATAGTCTCTCTGTCAAATGTAAATCTATCCGGCATGTCGGAGACCCATCCCTATAGATCCTCCCCTCTGTGTGTCATTTCCAGATCTCCAAAGTCAAAGATGAAATTTTGATCATTATCTCACTAGCCAGGAAAACATCCACAACACTAGCATTGCCACAATAAAATATTCATAGCTGTACATAAGATTTTAGTCTATTTGGTATGGCCCAACCCAGTCTAGAATGAAATTATAATATACATCGAGTAGCTGATTTTCTGAGCAAACAATTTTGATTCTTGGGTGGGTGAGGTAATATTTTTTATTGGACCAACTTCTGTTGGTGAGAGGGATGAGCTTTTCAGTTTACACTGAGTTCTTCTTCAGGACTGGGAAATGTAATCAGAGTGTCACAGCTAAATACAAGGTGGAACAGATTGTTGAGCATAACTAGTTAACACATATTTCAAGGGACCATTCAAGGTTAACTGGCCCTTTAACACCTCTCCAGTCATAGGGAGGGGAAAAAGGGGAGGAGGACGGGGAAGGCAGCTGTGCAGATTGTTAGTGAGTTATAGATTGTTGTAATATAAAAATCCAGTGTCACTATTCAGTCTATGATTTTTGGTATCTAGTAAAGTTATGAATTTATGTGCCATGGCTCATCTACTGAAAGTGCTGTGCAGATTTCCTTTGAGGATGAGGACTAATAGGGCAGATAGAGAGTGGTCACTTTGTGAAAAGTCTTAATTGAAGGTGACAGGGTGTTTTTGCCTTTTACCATTTTCCTATGTGAGTTCATTCTGGAGCGTAGAGATTGGTGTGACATTACACCCCATATTCTTCATCGAAATATGGTTATGATATGAATATGGTATAACTAAGATATAGTTTATGCAAGATGGGCCTTCTAAGATATCATTGGAAAGGTTATGATTTACTGAGTGTGTTTATCCAATTGATACGCATGAATCATTTTTGTATCTGAAGCTGGGAATATTGACCAAGTCTCTGTATTTCAAATGGGCTACCCTGGATGAGGACAAACAATGTTAGTGGCTTATTGAAGAAATGCACACAAGCATAAAGGGCTGGCTTTAGGCTGATTCACCCAATTCCCCTGAATCAGGCCTTGTGTCTAAGAGTGCCCCGCACCCAAGCCCCAGTACTGTGTACCGGCAAGAGCCAGTGCACCGCACTGGGGTGGCCTAGCTTCCCCAGGGGGCAATTTAAAGGGCCTGGGGCTCCCAGCAGGGGCTGGAGCCCCAGGCCCTTTAAATTGCCATCAGAGCACGAGTGCTGGAGCCCTGGGGAAGGGCTGCGGGGCTCTGGGGGCTATTTAAAAAGTTCAGGGCTCCCATTTCTTCTATCGCCCCGGCCCTTTAAATAGCCGCAGGACCCCCGCCACTTCCTCAGAGCTCCTGCAGCTATTTAAAGGGATGGGGCAGTAGAAGCAGGGGAGCCCCAAGCCCTTTAAATAGCCCCCAGAGCCCTAGGGTAGCGGGGGCTCCAGCTGCCTTTGCAGTCCCTGTCCTTTAAATAGCCGCAGGAGCCCTGCCACTTCCCCAGGGCTCCCACGACTATTTAAAGGCCCGGGGCGGTAGAAGCAGGGGACCCCTGGGCCCTTTAAATAGCCCCCAAGCCCCGGGCTGCTGCTGCGACCCCAGTGGGGGAGGGAGGAAGAGGGGGCACTTACTGTACAGAGTGGGCTGTACCCCCTGTACCGGCACCCGCTGCCCGCAGCCAGCTCCTGCTGCACCCCCTGCCCGCACCAGCCCTGCAACCTCTGCCCTGCCCACAGCCAGCCTGTCTCCAGCCAGCCCCGCACCCACCTTTTTTTTTCCATGGTTTTTTTTTTTTTGGTCATCCCTGCCGGGGCCCTGCCAAAACTGTTCCAATTGGGCCCCACACTTCCTAAAGCTGGCCCTGCAAGCATAAGGATTACCCCAGGAACTGTGCAATAGAAACCTCTCAGAGATAGCTCTGCACAATGGGAACTGCTTGACCCAGGTCATATAACTCTTTACAATGGGAACTGTTTGACTCAAGTCACAGCAAAAAAGCTTTCCAGCAAGTGTGGGGAAGATATAAAAGAGGGACAATGACAACATGAAGTGTCCTCACTTTCCTTAAAACAACACACCTGAAAATACCCAAAGAACAAAGACTGAACTGTGAGAAGTGATGGTCCCAGGCTAACTTCTTTAGCCTGTGTAAGAAAACCTGGGAAAGCCAAGGCAACTTGTGCCTTAAGAATCTGCCAGCCTGTTTATCACTCAGGGTGAGAATTTATTAATTTGTATCCTACCTATCTAGTGTGTTAAGCTCAGTCTGCAACTTTTGTTTATTTACTAAGATAATCTGTTTTGTTCTGTTTGCTATCCCTTGAACCACTTAAAATCCACCTTTTGTAGTTAATAAACTTATTTCTTGTTTATAATATAACCCAGGGTTATGCAATTCATAATTGGGGGGGTGGGGAAGAGGCTGTGCATACCTTCCTCCGCACTGAGGGAGAAGGCAGATTTCATAATATACCTTTGGGTCTGTACTCCAAGGGAGCTGGACATCTGAGCGCTGAGGCAAGTGCCTTAAGCTGAGCCTTCCCAGAACTGATCTCAGTGTCTGTTTTGTTCCACAGTTGGGTATGGCCCTGCCAGTGTGTTTGCAGAAGGAGGCTTAATAGTCTAGCTCAGCAAAACAGGTTAAAAGGGTGCCCAGGCTAGCATAACAGGTGGGCTCAGAGGTATCCCAATACATTAGGTGGCATCCTAAGGGGCCCAACCCATCACAATTGGTTTCACCCACATGGTTGCTATTAGGACATTTAGTGTACTGGATGAGGTACGCCTCATGTTGTAATAGGCATGTGTAGGACTCATGGGATCTTGAAAGGTGTGTTGTAGGGGGTATTGATCATTGTAGCAGTCAAGATATGTCTTCTGGTTTTGCATCTGTTGTTTTGGCAGGGTCTGGTGCTGCTTTGAGTTGGTGTGTCCTGGTCTGTGCAGAGCTTGCTTCTGATGATGAGCATGGAGAGGCTGGAGGGGTGTCTGAAGGCCAGAAGAAGGGATTCAGGAAAGATTTCTCTCAGGATGAGGTGCCTATTGAGTATGGGTTTCAATTGTTTGATGATAGCCCATATGGGTTCTTATGTGCACTGGTAGATGACAGCTTGGAGTGTACGGTCAGAGGGGGTTTTATTTCTGTATTGAAGCAGGCTGTCTTGAACTATTTGGGTGGCAGGTTCCATGATGTGATCTACTTCTTTGGTGGAGTGTTCTTGTATGGTGAAGGTGGTTATGAATGTATTAAGGTATCCGATATTTTCTTCTTGGAGCCTATTCTATGGTATCTGAGTGCCTGGTTGAAGACAGCAGATTCCTTTGTGCGTTTGAGGTGATTACTGGAGCTATAAAGCAGTGCCATAACTAGGGCAGGCTGAGCAGGGCAGCTGACCAGGGTGCAAAACCAGCAGGTGCAGAAAAACGGCAGGGGGAGGGGCGTGGAATCAGGCCCAGTGATCACCCCACACACACATAGGTTCGGGCCCAGCAGTGTCAGCTGGAGCAGAGGGTGCTCAGCTCCCCCTAGTATCAAGCTCCTCAGTATAAACTGGAGCCCAGGGTGCTCGTTGCTCCCCCTCCCTGCAGGATCTGGGCTCAGTGACCCTGGTGGGAGCAGGCTCTCCCCCAAGTGCTAGCAAATTGGCAGTGGTAGCAGGCGGGCAGAGCACTGAGTACAACCAGCTCTCCACCCTGGGGGGTGAGGGGGAAGAGGCCCACAGGGAGGTGCTGACTGACAGGCTGGAGCTGTGTCCCAGGCCCACACCAGCTGCCCTACCACCATGACAAGGAGTGAAACACTACCCCCCACCTCCTGTGGCTACCCCTGCCACAGGCACCTCATCCAGCACTCACACACACACCCCTCCGGCATCCCCCCAATATACCCTTCAGCACCCCACAACTTTACCCTGCCCAACCCTCCCTCCCTCCAGCAGTGTCCTCTATTTGAATATGGTAACCCTAGCCAAGTTGCTCCATTCTCCTAGCCTTAGTTTCCAGAGCTGATGTGAGCAAGTCTGCGCTGCCAGCAGCAACCACCTGCCCCCAGCACCTGGGCTGGATGCCAGGCTCAGGCTGTGTGACTGCAAGCTTGGCAGCCATGGAGCTGGGGCAGGGCAGCCAAGGGGAGCAAAGGGCCATTCCACTCCGTGCACAAGGAGTGTGGTGTGACCCTGCTACAATGGCAGGTCCCCAGGCAGCGAGTGGGTTGTGATCAAGCTTCTGAGAGGCAGGTGCCCCAGGGCAATGAGTACTGTAGGGAGCATCTCTGGCTCCAGGGGGCACTGCCAGCCTGTGCTGGGCTCCTTCACAGCAGAGGCAAGAGCATGTCAGGGGGGCAGCTTGGAGTTGTGTTGCCTGGAGAACACCTGGCCACACAGCGATGGCCTGGCTCTGGGAGCAAGGCAGGGAGGACTGCCAGCCAGCCAGCCAATGGCCTGGCTCCCACAGCATGGAGATCAAGGGGCCCAAGAAGGCCAAGCAGAAGAGGTGTTTTGTTTTGTTTTTAAACTTGGAAGTGTCAGTTAAGCATGCATATCCTTACATAGCCCAGTCAGGTTAAGGTTCTTTTCCATAGAAATGGTCCTCTCTCCCAAAAGGTGGTCTCTATGTGTGTGCCCTTGCTTAAGGAAGACAAGCCAGTTTCCTCTCTTTGCTGTGAATTTTAAAGAGACCCTATTTCAAATAATTTATATTTGTATAGAATTTTAGTTTGTATCACATCAATTCTTGACAAATGTGGCCCAGAAGGTCTGTCAGCCTCTTTGTCGGGTTCCCCATATTCACGGCTGGCTTGCTGGCATTCTGCAGCATCCCTGGACAGCCAGTCCTAGGGATGTTTGAACTGTGCAGACAGAGATGGTGCCCTTCGTTCCGATGGACTTGGCTCCTGGAACTATGATAAAAAAAACAACAACTGACAAAGTGGTGGGACTCTCATTAAAGGTAGGAGGGAGAATTGAAGAGACTGGCACCCTTAAGTTACTTTTACATTCCCTCTAACACTGGCTCTGCCACTATGTTACTTTTCCCCCAGAAGAATATAGCGCTCACCTCTGACAGGAAGCCCCACAGCAGCAAATCAGCAACTTGTTATTACAGTGACAAACACATCAGAGTGATGATAGACAACTTCTCTTTACCCTAGAGCTTCTTCTCAGACAAATGCTGCCCCCTCAGGGTCAACAGTAACAGGGAAAACTTAAGAGTACCATAAAATTCAGTGAACAGCGCATCTTTCCTTTGCATCCCAGTACATAGTCAAGATGCTTATCACCACCACAGTCTGTCACACCTGTTTAACATGGGGTAAAACTGTTGCAGAACCCATCGTGGGTGGGTCCTACAGAAACTTCACTTCTAGGCATATGGAAAATGGTAGGCACCAGGAGGCTTAAACTGCCAATTTCAGTTAAAAACCTTTATTAAAAAGCAAAGTGATGCTAAACCATACTATGAATCTGTTACAACATAAAAGTTTCAGGACCCTTGTTGTGCAGATGCCTATACTCCAGTGGTCCAAGGTAACAAAAGACCATATCAGAGTAAAGCTCAATACATGCACTTATGAAATTACCAAAGGTTAGAAACAGACTGGTACAAACTGAATTCCTTAATTTTTTTTTAGGCAGTGCTAAGAGGTCTTCAAGGCTCTTGGTAAAATCACAGGTTGGCATAACAATGACCTGAATGAACCTAGAACTGAGAGAAAACATTTGTAGTTGAAGTCACCAAACTGTGCTCCCTTTGATTAACAATCATGAGATGAAGTGTTCATCCTGTACCTATTGAGTTTCTGGGTACTGGGCGGGTGGAAGCCCGCCCACTGCTAACGGATCCTCCCCCCAGCCTAAGGGGAGGGTCTACAGGACCTCAACTGATTTCGGGGGACAACTAATAAAAGAACAGGGACAGGAGTGCAGTCAGAGGGTCATAAGAAGGGAGCCTGACAGGGACACCGAGCAGAGAACCCCGGACAGCGCCCACTTCTCCTCAAAGGCGTCAAGGGAGCCAGTGGATGCTGCCCAGAGGAACTCAGCCCGGATGCATGAACGGACTAAGGATCAGAAACAAGCCCCACAATCACAGGAGTCTCCATTGGCCAACCTCCTCTCCCTGGTTGCGTAGATGGCCATATTAGCCAGGGCAAGGAGGAGGTTGACCAGGAGGTCCCGTGACTTTGTGGGGCCACGGATAAGGAGTGCATAGAGAAGGAGGTGAGGTGAAAAGTGCAGCCAGAAATGCAACAATATATTGGTGAGGAGCCGGTATAGGGGCTGCAACCTGGTGCACTCTAAGTAAACGTGCGCCAGGGTCTCCCTCGCGCCGCAGAAGGGGCAGGTGTCTGGGACAGGGGTAAACCGCGCCAAGTACATGCCCGTGCTCACGGCCCCAAGGAGGAACTGCCAACTGATATCTCTGGTGGGCCTTGGGACCAGGGTAGAGTATAGACTGGCCCATCGGGGCTCCTCACCCTCCAGAGGTGGAAGGAGGTCCAGCCACTTGGTGTCGGGGCAGGACACGAGGGTGAGGAAGTGAAGGATGTGGAGCATGAGCGTGTAGAGATGTGTCCTTGGCGCGGTTTGGAAGCGGACCAGCTGCACATCATGCAGCCAGCTTGCGGAGAAGGGGTGGGGGGGCTGGTTGGGTCCACGGGGCAGGAGCCCGATGAAAAGGTCCGGAGGTCCCGGGGTGGAGGGTGGACGGGGTGTGCCCTCTCACAGGACCCGGTCCAGGTAGGCCCGAGCAGCGGGTGGCAAAGTGGCCTCCACCTCCTGGAGTACACACCAGGGAGTACAAGGTCTGGAGAGCCCAATATGCCAAGCAAGCATCAGGGGATGCAGCCAGTCTCCCCAGTCATAGTCCAGGAGGTCTCTGACCCTGGTAGCTTCTGCCAGGACAAAACTCTGGCACACTGCGGGGGACTCCACCACCTGCACACGGAGCTGGGGATTGTGTAGCAGGGGCTCTGCAAGGAAATTTGCCCCCTCGGGCCGCCACGGACCTGATTGCAGAGAACAGCTTCCAGGTCCGGAGAAGGTCCTGGTAGAAGACTGGCAGCCCGGAGAGGTCTCGCGGAAGACCCCTCGGTTCGAGATAAAGGAGCTTCCGGTCGTATCGGAGCCCTCGGAAGTGGCGCAGGAAGGGGTTCGTCAGTACTCCCCATGTCGGACTACCTGCACCATAAAGAAGCCTCTACAGGGCCTGAAGGCAGAAGACGTGGACCTGAGTGTGCAGGCACTTCAGGCTCTGCCCTTCCTCCTCCAAGGGCAGGTGGAGGTGTTAATCCTGTATCTATTCGCCCGCCCACTGCTAAAGGATCCCTCCCCAGCCTAACAGGAGGACCCACAGGGCCACAGAACCCACTGAGTTCCGGGGCCAACTAATAAAAGAACAGGGACAGGAGTGAGGTCAAAGGGTCAGAAGGAGGGAACCTAACGGGGACACCGAGCAGAGAACCCCGGACAGCGCCCACTGCTCCTCGAAGGCGTCAAGGGAGCCAGTGGACGCCGCCCAGAGGAACTCTGCCCGGATGCATGATCGGACCATGGAGCGGAAGCAAGCCCCACAGTCACCGGAGTCTCCATCGGCCAACCTCCCCTCCCTGGTCGCGTGGATGGCCTTTTTCGCCAGGGCGAGGAGGAGGTTGACCAGGAGGTCCCGGGACTTCGTGGGGCCACGGATAGGGAGTGCATACAAAAGGAGGTGAGGGGAAAAGTGTAACCAAAAACGTAAGAGGATGGCTGTGAGGAGCCGGTGTAGGGGCTGCAACCTGGCACACTCTAAATACACGTGCGCCAGGGTCTCCCTCACGCCGCAGAAGGGGCAGGTGTCTGGGACAGGGGTAAACCGCGCCAAGTACACGCCCGTGCTCACGGCCCCATGGAGGAGCCGCCAACTGATATCCCCAGTAGGCCTTGGGACCAGGGTGGAGTAGAGGCTGGCCCACCGGGGCTCCTCACCCTCCAAAGGTGGCAGGAGGTCCCGTCACTTCGTATCAGGGCAGGACACGAGGGTGAGGAAGTGAAGGGTGTGGAGCACGAGCGTGTAGAGCTGTTTCCTCGGCGCGGTTTGGAAACGGACCGGCTGCAGGTCGTGCAGCCGGCTTGCGGAGAAGGGACGGGGGGGCTGGTCGGGCCTACGGGGCAGAGGCCCAATGAAAAGGTCCGGAGGGCTTGGGGTGGAGGGTGGGCAGGGCGTGCCCTCCCGCAGGACCCGGTCGAGATAGGCCCGAGCAGCGGGCGGCAAAGCGGCCTCCACCTCCTGGAGTACGCGCCGGGGAGTGCAAGGTCTGGAGAGCCCCATGCGGTGAGCGAGCGTCAGGGGATCCAGCCAGCCTCCCTGGTCGTAGTCCAGGAGGTCTCCGACCCTGGTGGCTCCCGCCAGGACCAGCCTCTGGCGCACCGCGGGGGACTCCGCCACCTGCACATGAAGCTGGGGATTGTGTAGCAGGGGCTCCGAGAGGAGGTCGGCCGCCTCGGTGGCCGCCACGGACCTGGTCGCTGAGAACAGCTTCCAGGTCCGGAGGAGGTCCTGGTAGAAGACCGGCAGCCCGGAGAGGTCTCGCGGAAGACCCCTCGGGTCGAGATAAAGGAGCTGCCGGTCGTATCGGAGCCCTCTGAAGCGGCGCAGGAAGGTGTGCGCCAGGGCTCTCCACGCTGGACGACCCGCACCATAAAGGAGCCTCTGCAGTGCCTGGAGGCGGAAGACGTGGACCTGAGCGCGCAGGCACTTCAGGCCCTGCCCTCCCTCCTCCAGGGGCAGGTGGAGTACCCCTGCAGGGACCCAGTGCAGTCCTGGCCAAAAGAACTCCAGAACCACCTTCCGGAGGTCGGCCAGGAGACCCGGGGCCGGGACCAGGGTGTTGAGCCGGTACCAGAGCATGGACAGGACCAGTTGGTTGAGCACCAGTGCCCTCCCTCGAAGGGAAAGGCACCGGAGGAGTCCTGTCCATTTCCGGAGCCGCTCCGCCACCCTGCCCTGCAAACTGTGCCAGTTCTCCGGCGGAGACAGATGCGTGGTGGAAAGGTAAACGCCGAGATAGAGCAGCGGACCCACGCTCCACTAGATGCCTGAAGCGCAGGTGGGATGTTAATCCTGTAACAGGGTGGTTACCCACTCCTGCCCTAAGGGGTTTAAAAGTAGCCCTGCAGAGGGCTGCAGCTCCAAAAGCCTGGGCTTATTGGGGGAAAATAGGCTCAGCTGTGGCCATCCACCAATCAGCCCCAGCTAGCCCCTGTAAGAGGCAGTGAGCCAGAAGCCCAGTCAGTCTCCCTCTGCCTGTAGAGAGAAAAGTGCCTGACTGCAGGGAAGCTGGAGACAGAGTACCCAAGTGGAGCAGGGCTGGGGAAAGGTTGGGGAGCTCCAGCCTGGAAAGCCCTAGGCTGTGGCCTAGCAGAAGGCCAAGGGGTACTAGGGGTTGCAGACGGCAGCCCAGGGGTAGGCAAAGGCAGCAGGTCCAAACCCTCATTGCCAGTGATGAGTAGACTGATTGTGCAGTGTGTCCCCGGGCGTGGTGCTAGATGATGACTGGCAGTAGCCTTATACTGAGGCAAGGTGGGAATAGTGGGTGGGGGTTCCCTGGGGAGAGGAGACCTTAAGACTGAGGGGTTACTGCCAGGGGGCAGCACCCCAGGTAAAAGGGGCACTGGGGGCCAGAGGACAGGTGGATCACTGGCCTGCAGAGGGCGCTCCAGAGTTGGAAGAGCTAATTCCCAGAACATACCAGCAGGAGGTGCTGCAGAGGTGAGTCCGTACACTGTTCTCATAGCTGAAGTTGCATATCTTAGGTCGATTCCCCCCCCACACACACACACACAGTGTAGACCAGGCCTTAGAGTCTGGCTTAGCCAGACAAGAAAACAGCATGACCAGCAAAGCATCTAAAAGCAACGTCTTAAGCAGCCTGATATTGCCAATGCCAGCTCAAGTGGGTGATTAGACTGAGTACAGGACCTACATTTCTCCAGCAGCAAAGGCCACAAGTGAGGATCAGCACCACAAACTCCATTTTCGCTATTCTTTTCTCCCCTTTTGTCTTAAACTTCAGTCCTGTTTTGGTTTTTGTTTTAGCAATAACTCCAAACCATCTATCCTCAACTGTTCTCCCCCCCATCCCCACAATACTGATACTATTTTTAATACCCTTTAAGATTACCAGCTAGGGGATCCCCCTATTAAAAAAACAAACAGCCCAACTGTACAGTGAAAGAGAAGGAAAACTGTTACAATGAAAGCTTCTCAGTCCTTTACATTTCAATTCTAAGTGTTTTTCTTCCTTCCTTCTGTGTCTTTAATAAAATATTTAAGAGATGGCAATGTTGGCTGTTAAATCAGTACTGATGTACTTCCATTGTGACATTAAACTCTCATGCCATCTGCTGGGTCCAAAACACCATTTTATCAACAACACCCCCTTTCTCCCAACTAGACAAAGAAATGGAGAGTGGCTGGCAACCCTTAAATTGAGAATCCATGTTCTAATATAACTGCTATTTGACAAAAAATATTTTTCACCATAGCATCTATCAGAACTCTTAGATGTTGTGAATCTGCAGAATGTTCCCTGAGAAAAGCGCACTTTGTTTCTGAAACTAAGCTAATAGGTCCCTTATGAAGTCTCACAACACAATCTTACAAAACCATATAATGTTGATTAGACAGGTGTATGTGTGTCAGTCAAAACACAGCCACGTACATAAAGCCACTAGACAGTTGTTCATGAACTCCAGGGTGCCACTGTGGTATTTCAGTACAGATTCCTGAAGAGAAATTGAGCACTGAAAAAACAAGCAAACACTCAGACATTTTACAAAGAACCCTAGTGCTTCATTTTAAGCCTCCATTTTTCTCTGATATTCTATTCAATATCAGCAGTTTTTAGTTAAAAAAAATCAAATCTGTCTTAGCACTTTTCTAAATTTAGTATGCAATTTGGAGTTTGTCAGCTAATCTATAAACAGTATAGTTATTGATCACTATTATATAAAGCCCATTTTTAAAAACATCCCATTCAATTTACTAGTGGAATAGTGAGCTGTGTAGAAATGCATTTGCTATGCTACAAGGGTATGTAAAAAACCTCTCATTGTTTAGGAAGAACTAGATTCTCTTTCAGACAAGGAATCCAATCCTGAAGTCTTTACTCAGGTAAAATGCCCATTGAATTCTAGGGAGTAGGATTCTGTGATTTGTCTCCAAGAGGTCCAGTGCATAAAGCAAGGAGACCCTTCTGGATTCTGGGGTGCTGCTCTGGCACTCAAAACAGATCCCAGCCCATCCTAGGCTGCCTGTGGGCTCTATGGGTCTGTGCACTACGGACCTACCCCCAACCCACCACTACACCAGGTCTTGGGAAAGGGGCGGAATAGGGCTGCTTACTGGTGAATTCGTTGACCAGTTGTGGCTCCTGTACTGCCATTATATGCTGCTAGAATAGCATGAGAGAGCTGAGTAGGAGCCAGAACCTATACCAATGTATGTGTTGTGCCTAAGAAAGGAGTTCAGAGTGAATCCAGCAATATCTCAGAGGTTCCACTTACTTGCGCGTTCCCTGGTAAGTGACACTTTTTATTCTCACTCCTAAATTTCCCCAAATGTTGTGCAGGTGTGTAGCGACTTGACTCACATTAGAATCAATAAGAATCATGAAGTTAAAACCCCATACAGCTTTCAAAAATCAGGCCTTTGAGGTAGAAACAAAAAGGATATAACTGGCCAATTTTATTCCATGTTTCAAATTCTTATATCAAACCCATTACCACTATATGTATAGACAGGCCAGATCTACAAAGATATTTCAAATATGCTAATGCAGGATAAAAGTCCCACAGCATGGCCATGGCTGGCCTTGGTTTGCTGGCAGGGACTACAGGGCTAAAAATTGCTGTGTGGACATTCTGGCTCAGGTTCCAGCCCGAGCTCTGGGATGTTCCACCCTTGTACGGTCCCAGAGCTCGAGCTCCAGCCTGAATGTCTAGACAGCTATTTTTCAGTCCTGGAGCCTGAGTCAGTGGACCCAGGCCAGCTGCAGGTTTTTTATCCCTATGTAGACATACTCACCACTGCCTAATGAGAATGTAGTGGGATTTTCAGAAGTGCCTAAGCAGATTAGATACCTATCTCCCATTGACTTTAGTTAGGCACCTAACTTGCTTAGGCACTTATGTAAATTCTACTAGGTGTCTCTCTGTACCTGTAGGAATTTGCAAATCTCTGTAGATCTTGCCCAATGTCTACAGTAACTACATGAACGCTACAGTTTTTAAACACAAGAGCCTAGACACAATGTCCAGTCCATAAACGCTAATTTTATACCCCTAAGGTGAAATTCGGGTGAACACATATCATATGAGCCATTCAAGTCTTCCAAGGAGGCTTTATGTTAAAAATACATGTATGTTTGTAACTGAAGTCAGCCAGTCTGATTGAGTATGAACAAGGGGCAGAGCTGCTAAGCAAGACGGTGCCCTTTTCACAGAACAGTTTTTCAGACCAGAGTTGTAGTTTAAGTGAGGCAGAGGTCCTTGTGCAAGCCCTCTGCAGTGGGGTGAATTTCACACTATTATACTGGCTAAAAAGTGCTTTTTCCATCTTAAATACCACTGTCCAAATTCATTTTGAATATTCTTTAGACTATTGGGTGCATGACCAGCTTTAGCGCAGATAGAGCAATTTGGTAACAAGTAATTTCTGTTTCAAAATTACTGGAATGCTTATTCTTTGGTAGCTGATTTGTAATGTTTCAAGGTACGAGCAGAAGGATCTGTAGCTTCAATCCATCTTGGCATCCAGTAATGGGAAAGCCAGTCAGCTCGCCCAGGGTAGTGCTTCTCAAAGATCTGGCGGTAGTAGTAACCTTCTTTAGTCTTAGGAGGATTAAAAGGAAATTTCTCTGCTGCCTTTTCCAGCAGAAGGTCATCAACCTATGGGCAAGAATGAAATAATAATTAAGCTGTGAAGTTGCTTTATAAATTATTCACCAGACCATTAGCTGCAGTCGAAATACCATCATCTCAGTGTAGTAAGATTTACCATTAACTCCACCGTTCCTTAAATTCCAGAAAGAGATTAAAAGCTTTCTAAAAAGTGAAATTCTGCCCTAGGATGTGCACACAGCTCCCACTGAGCTCAAGGTGAGCCTGATCTGCACAACTTTATTGAGATTTAGTTTCATAAATGGCCCTATTAGTGCAATATTGTTTCTGGTGCCACAGTAGGTGTCAACTTTTTTAAAGCTAAAATTCTTTTCTAGTAAACTTACAAAAGTATCTCCCCAGTTCCTTCCTGCCTTTCTCTCTCTATTGAATGATTCTGAGCAAGCTCAGGCTATGCAGTTATCTTCTTCTTGATAGGTTCTCTCCTCTGCCTGCATTCAATGGACCCCAATTCACTCCAATCAGCACAACCCAGTCTTCCAGTGGCAGAAAGTAGCCCAGGAGTGGGAGTGCAGAGGTCAAATCTCCTGGAGCCTCCATTTCATGAAAGGCAGCTTTCCCTGTAATACCGGGGTATAAACTGCACTGGCACCAGCAAAGGTGAATCTCACCCACAGGCTGGGGTAAAGTGGGCATTACGTTTTACCACTAGTGATCATTTACACACAATTCCCTGTGCTAAGCAAGTGTAGCTGCAGTTACACTGCCTGGCTTGATAAGAAGAGATTTCAGCTCCAAAAAGGGCCTAGCTATGCTACAACCAAGTGTGGCTACCAAAAATTGACACTGCACTAACTCTGCAACTGGGAACAGCAGGTAGAGGTGCTATAAATGTATAAACTACAGCAGCTGCCCTAAGCTGAAGGATTTCCCACAGTATCACAGCTGCAGCATTCATTTCTCACATGAAACTCAGAATCCAGCAAGTTTCTCCGTAAACTAAAACACACACATATATTTGCAATCCAGCTATTTCCTTCACTTAAGCATATCAACTGCCTTTCACAGTCCCTTTCATGAGATTTTATCGTTTCTTTCCATCGAAAATTTCACCTAACACTACAACAGTTTTCACACCCTGAAGTACTTCCATTTCTTAAAAGCAATCTTACTCCTGTAATATTCTTGAACAGATGGCAATTCAAGAACTTCAAAACTCAAATATTTATTTACTGAACTATGTGCAAATTCCACCTTTCATTGACTGATGCAATTTCTAATATACCAGTAATGGCTTTAAAACATAGCATGAAAGCCTATGATACTTTAGATAACAAGCAGTAATTTTAATATAAATAGGTGTACCTGGAGATCAACATGATCTTGGAGAATTGAAAACCAAGACTTCTTGAGAGATGTTATACCATCACTGAACGCTTCTTTGGGTCTCCAGAGTATTTCTTTGGGAAGCAAGTTGGAATCCTGAAATGATTCTCTCAAGAGATGTTTTTCAATTCCATCCTATGGATAGGACGCATAACAGTACTGTGAATGTTAGGAACCTAAGTGTAACAAACCCTACAAGACAATTTTTAAGGCTAGATTTTTAAAACACATCTTCCCCTTTAGAAGCCCATTCAATAAAAAGATCAGGCCATTGGCACCAATCCAGCAAAGCAATCAAGCATGTGAACAGTACCATTACATTCTATACGATTACTCCTGCTTAATGCTCTGCTAGATCACAACCTTAAATCTCCAACATGCCTTTTGGGTGCTGTGTAGGTCTAAATACCTTTGGAATTCTGAGTTCTGCTGGCAGGGATAGGTAATAAGAAGTAAACCTGTGATCCAAAAATGGGACTCTCAGTTCAAGACTAAAAAACAAAACAAAAAAAAATTAAATTAGAAAAAACATACTACATCAACCCCAAGACACATTAGTTTAGAATTCAAGAACTGTTAACATCCACTTATTTTGAACAGCAGAAGGAATACAAGGCTTAGTACTTTAATATATGAATATTTCACTTATGCTAAAAATTTAATTTCCAATTAATCAATCTGGACAATCCAGTAAACCATCTGCACAGTATTTTATCAACCAAAAAAGTCCAAGAATTTTGTCAGTGTATGCTGCCATCTATTGGAAAGTTTGATATCATACAAAAATGTAAGAATTCCTACAGTAGGTTCCACAAAGACCTCCATAAAACAATGCATTTTGCATATAAACACTGAAAAAAAATCCTGTAATCCTAAAAGATCTGTCAAAAAACGGCAAGTTGCTTGTGAGGAGATGCATTAGTTTCACCCAAAAGCATATCTGAGTTTGGCTTTCAAACACGATAGCAATAAAGATGAACCTGCGGAAACCATAAAGACATTTCATAATGATTCTGCAATGCTCTCATGCAGAATTTCCATTAACTTCAGCAAGAGTTCCATGTGCAGAAGCACTGAGCCCCTACTGCTTATATTCGGGCCCAATATGTTGTGGAGCCAGATAACTAGTATCATTTCTAAGACTTCATATTTGAGGTGACAAATGAGTTGATAAGAATTTTGCCTTTGGAAGAGAGGAACTGCATCAATCACTCCTGTACTTGCAGCAGGGCATGTTAGTTTAAAGCATGTAACGTAATGGGCCAGGACTTCAGCCAGTGCAAGTCAGTGTAGCTACACTTAAAGTCAGCTGGGGAAGTGGTCCAGTGTAACTTGGTGCATTCCAAACCTGAGTTTATTATTCTTAGTTTTTCTCCTTACAAAAAAAAACAAAACACCTACTGCAGGTAATGTACAGTATGCCCTTGAAGAATGACTACGGTTCAGTAATATTTGAGTGCAGAGGCTTGCACTTCCTATCCTTGTATATCGAGTAAGAGGTTAGGGCTTTTCAGTTTGAGCCAAAGATTGTTCAGTGTGCATAAATGAGAATCTGCTGCTATATATTTTCTGCAGGTGATAGGCATCTTTGACTGTTTATACTTCTTTGCCCCCAACCCCTCATACTGACTGTTACCCCTATTTCTCACATCACATCTACATTTAACTATAAGTTATCAGAGCAGGGACCTTGTCTTTCCAATTATTCTATAAAGCATTTCACAAGCTTTTGTATAACAGGAAAAGGCAACTGCAGCTCTTCAAGCAAAAGGCAATTCAAAGTGTGAAAATAAACAAACCTGAGTAAGCAGCCAGTCATCGGCGCAACATGCAGTCTCCCCATTATTAAGATGGAGAAACCGAGGCACAAGGAGGTTTACTTGCTCATGGTTACACAAATCTGTGGCAGAGCAAGAACAGAGCCCAGATCTCCTGACTGCCCAAGTCTCGTGTTTAAGTCACAAGACCCTCCTTCCCTTCATATCTATCCAGCTTTTTTATTAATACTCTATTTCCGTTTTTTTTCCCTTCCAGTTTCCATTCCTTAATGTTCAGATGCATCCCTGTTGTTTATGCCAGAGGTCCAAAATGTATATAAACATATTGCCTAATTTCTTTAGTTATTTTTAAAACTTTCTGATTTTAATCTTGGTCACAAAGGCCATTCCCCCCCCCCCAAATATTAACATTTCTAAATATAGTAAATATTTTGTACTGCTCACAACAAAGATCATTCCTTCCAGACAAAGGCCTTTCCTGCATCAATTGCCAAAATAGCAACCTGCTGCATTTGATATGATCAGTTATGCACAATGCTATGAATGCTCCACGTGGATTCCTTCAGGATACAAATCCAATTTAATCTTGGTATGTAACTTTATACTGTTCTCCAGCCTTCTATCGGAGACTTTTAACGAGCATATTTTTCTGTTTGTTTTTTCTTACATGAAACCACAAAAAAGGATATTGCTTTCCTGCTCACACGAGTTTTTATGGCCAGATCCTGGTCCCACCAATAAACAGCTAACACACTTGTCCCTTAAAAGATACTGAATTATAGATGAAGGCAATTGAAGGTAGTATTTCCCTCTACATGTTACGAAATGCACCATTGTTCAGACGTTTGTTATTTCACAGAGGACAGCAAGATCTTTAAGATTCTAGTCTACTTAGATTCTTAAACTGCACGTATAACTGTGGTGTGTGGGAGCCTAAACAGGCCTTACCCATGAGCTGCAGTAGTTCTGTCTGCACGAAGTACATCAAACATGTAGAGTTCTCTCAGAAGCCGCTCACTGTCTTCCATAGCTTCTTCAGGAGATGGAGCCTGTAACATACATGCATACGTAGTGGACACATATATATTGCACGGCTGTATTGCTACTTTTAGAATTTTCTGTAGCATATATGGATTTCCAGTGATTTCTTTGCACGGAAGGAGAAGTTGTACTCTGCAGAGTATTCCATAATACAACGATACGCTACACACTTTTAGGGCATGAATGTTGAAGCAACCGGTACACAAATTTACACTGCAGGCCAACTTATTTCACAATCTGCAAACATTTGAGGAGAATACATACAATTGGATGATTAGGACTCCTTTCCCCAACCTTCCTCACTTTTGTAGAAGCATGCAACATGCATGCTCATACTCATGAACTTACTCTGATACTGTACAAATAGCATGTGCCCCATGTATTTCCCAAAAGCTACAACACATTCTATGGGGATTTGAACAAAACTGCCCCAGTATCTTCTTTCTATTCAAATGTCTCAGGAATCCAAGAAGGCCATAAGTGATCTCGGAACAGAGCCATAAGGACTCAAATAATGAACCTCCTCAATAAAACTTGTTTTGGAAGCAGTTACATGGAGATGCTGATTTTTTTTTTTTAAGATTGTTTACGATTGTACATCTGTTACTATGATTGTTCTCACCACAAGCCAAGAGGATGCAAGTGATATTTGTTGCACAAAAAGTAGAAAATGTTTATGCCAGATTCTCACCTAATGTAAATCAGCATAGCTCCTTTGACTTCACACTTGGCAGTCTCAATACAGAGGCTAAGAACTGCAGGGAAAGATGACTGAACTGTTTGTTTACCCTTAGAAGTGGTCTCCGCAAGTCAGTGTTGGCGCACACATTAGCAGGACAGTATGGGGAAAACCTGCACTACGACAGGACTGTCCCGATTCCAAAAATAAACGGGAATTAATGAGAAGATCCTCAGATGGTGGAAAGTGTCAGAGCTTCATTGAACTCAGTGAGCTATGACAATTTACACCGCTGAAGATCAGTCCTTCAGTCTCTAGCTGGCACCTTAACCAGCTCTAAATTTGCTTTTAAAAATGTAGAAAAAAATGTTTGAATTTAAAATTATTACAAAAATGCATAACGATCTCCAAAAGGAAGATTCTATAACAGGAGGAAAAAGGAAATGTCTGGACCCTGGACACAGCTGGTGATGTGCTCTTAAAACTGTATTATTTGACGCCGGGGTTCTATAAAGCGAAAACCGCATATTGTGAAACACTCATTGAGTTGAATGGCGGGCAGAATCACCTACACTACAGATGCAGTTTTTATATTGTTATTTTTCTTTTTTTTTCCGTTTTTGCTGACTGTGCAAAGCTGAATTCATACATGTTAAATGTGCCTAAGATGCGACTTGCCTGTACTCATGTGCACAGGGGGCTTTGAATACTTATTTATCTACTTTAATACATTATTTACTTGTAAATAGATATAAAGTACCAGCACCAGAAAGAATTAATGTATTCCAAGGACTCTTTTCTGATTATTGTGGCCCAATATGGGCATGCACAAACAAGAACCCTTTTTCCTTTGTGAACAAAATGTTGTTCTTACCTTATGGAAATAGATATAGCCTTGTGTAAGCTCATCCGAGCCTTCCCCTGAGAAAATGACCACACTGTCTGTTTTCTTGCGTATGTGTTTGGAAACCAGATACATACCTAAAACAATAAAATCAGATTTACAAAGTTATTGTAAATTCAGTTATAACTGAACAAAATTCTGATTTCAGAAGTACAGCCCACACAGTTATTTTGATTTAGTGTTTCAGTGCTTCTCTTACATACTAGAAATGAGGGGGAAACAATTGAAATCCACAACAGCAGCAACTCTTTCTGCCTTTCAATGCCATTAAAATATCACTAACTCATATCATTTTAGGTATATTTTCTGTATCTAAATTGTTCTTATGGTGCATGCTTTCCTATAACTAGTCCTTCAAACTCAAACAATTGAAGGGAAAAAATATATCTATAAGTGGCCTTGATTCAGGAAAGCTAAGTCCCAGTGAAGTCAGTTGGACTTAAGTACACGCTTAAAGTTAAGCACATGCTTGAGAGCTATCCTGAATAGGGATGTTTTCCTGAATTAAGGCTTATGTTTGTAAGAATAAAAATAACCAATCAAATATTTATTACTGCTGTAAGTTTATCTTAACAGTTATACTGTATAGTCCATTTCATTTCCAAAGCACTGTACTAATAAATTCTCTCTATTCTCTTCATATACATACAATGAATTCAGCCTTCTCCCCATTGAACCTTTCCACATGATTTAGTAATAGAATAATTTTGGTTTTATTTATTTTTTTGTTTTGTTTTTTTTAAGACCGAGTTCATTAACAGGTGTTTATTTCAAGGAGTTCTACTACACTATCATACTAAAATCACATTTGAATACAAACAAAATGTGAAAAAAATTGGAAAAATTATTTGTTTCCATATTTGTTATGGCAAAGTAGTACGTATATTCTGAATTCACAAAACTGTGCCTGCCTTTCTGGAAGACAGGCTTTAGCCAAACATGAAGTTTTTGGTTCAGAACAGGAGTAAATGGATGAGATTCTACGGCTTGTGTTTTACGGGAGGTCAGACTAGATCTAATATTTCCTTCTGGCCTTAAAATCTGAATCTCTGTCTTTCATTTAAGGATCTCAAAGCCTCAATAAACCTCAAAGGAATGTAAATGTTGTTATACATGTCTTACCAGTAAGACAAATAACTTGCCATGGCCCCACACGGAGGATTTGTCTACAAAAACATTTAGTTCACCACAAACTGTAGTCTAATTCTAGCCCGCACTAGCCTACCACAAAATAAGTGTCTGCGCGGACCCTGCTGCCATGCATTAACAGTTCCCTAGTGACTGCTGATTTACTCCTGTTTCAAAGAAGAATAGATCAAAGACCACTAGGAACTGTTAGTGCGCGGCAGCAGGATCCACACAATTAGTTCACGGCAGGCTAGTATTAAGTAGATTTACACTCCAGCTTGCCATGAAATAAGTGTTTGTGCAGAAAAGCCCTGAGACAATGACGAAGTTGGAAATAGAAATCAGGGTTCCTGGCTCCCAGATCCTCTCTGATGTTGGACAGTATACAAGGATAATACTTTTTGTGTAAAACAATACTTAATAAAGAGTATATTAAAAAAAGAAACTTACCAACTGAAGCTCTAACTGTTGTAATATCATATGTTTCCAAGCTAAAAATAACCTCTTCTAATGCCTGAATTCCTTCTTCAGAATTAAATATTACTTCATGATGTTCACTGCCAATATAAGCAGCAACCTGTTTATAACAGATTACATTACTAACTTGCCTTTTAACCCAAAGTGCTTTGTAAACATCCACAACACATCACTAAAATGCCAGAGCTCTTCTGCAACAAAAATTACATAACTGATTAAAACAGGAAGAAAATAAAATGGATATCCACTATAAACTGCAGTGGAAAATATTTCCCAAATTACAATTTATTCTAACCCCAATGTTTACACAAAGTACAGTGGGCTCTGTAATGGCTGTGACGTGTTTTTTTAAAGTACGACATGGCCTAAAACACAGCACAGTGCCCCCCAAAAGATTTGTCTAAACTACAAGTTCATTGGCAAGTAACACATTCACAGATTCTAGACGAGACACTTCCAGTGATTCTTCCAAGATCTAAAAGTTTAGTGGTTTAGCCTTGGACTCAGCCACAAATGGGGGCAGAATTGAGGAATCTTTGAAAGCATGGCCCTTGCAGCAGAGACCTGCATGAGACTATTTTTTAAATCCTGCTCCCATAGCTTCCTGCAATATCCACTTCCACCTGCTCACACTTTTTTCTTGCATTTTTATCCTCCTCCCACCCGCAAAAACATTAGATCCTGCAAGAAAGACAGATTCCCCCATGCTACCAAAAAAAGAGTTAATATTTTTATATATTATAAAAACAATGTTACCATTAAAAAAATGAAACAAATCATGCTTAAACCATTTAGTGATGTCCCACAAATTTCCGCAGTCTTTTTTTTTTTGGCCCATCCAATAATGCCTGCAACAAAAGCACATTTTACCCACTCCTGGAATTATGGCAGAACTCCCTGGATCTGTCTCTTGTAGTAATAACTCAGTGACAGTTTTGGTCACAAAAAGATTTTTAAAATACATAAGAACAAAAATAAAAACAACCTATTTCTGTAATTTAATTAAGATTTAATTAAGCAGCAAAACCAGTGCTGTGCAAACTTGGTTTTACCAAAAAATCTGATTCCATCCAAAAGAGGATTTAGACTACATCCAGGACGCATTGTGACCTTATACAGGTAATGTAAAAGCAGTATTCTCTATTCAGCTTGAGCACACTAACTGTAATGGAAGACAAAAATATTACTATACCTTTCTGGCAGCCAATAAATCAGGACTGTCTTCCATTCCAATGGCAAAGGTTTGCAAAGGGTAATTGATGCTTGCTTCTTTCATCAGTTTCAGGAGCATCGCAGCAACCAAACTGGAATCCAAGCCCCCTATCCGCAAAACAATTTATTTCGTTATGTTTTTAAGGTACAAGCACCTGTACAATGGAAACATGATTTACATAGGTCTTGCTTTTTAAATTGTGTGTGAATCCAAGACACGATGTACAAAGTAGGGTGGAACAGAGCTCTAGAAAGAAAGAGACAGCACTGTACAATTTCAGTGGAACAGCTGTAGTAGCAATTACTAGTTTATGTGCTGTCTAGGAACTGCAACTAATTTTTTCTTAACACACAAATAGATCTTCGATCGTGGTATAATTCCAAATAAATACCTACTCTCTGCCCATCCTGCCAAGATTGGACTGATTTCCCACCCACCCCCAAATATAAAACTGTTCTCATCTCCTTCATGACTATGCTTCCACCTACTGCTAATAATTGTTCTCCCTAAGATTCCACTTGCTCCCTCAGCTTTGACAGTTCTGGCCTGCTCACAGTCCCCAACTCTCTCTTCTGCTTGCAGCTACCATTCCAGTGATCTGGCACACCCGCCCTCAACTTCACTATCCTTCTAACCATTTTAAAAGCACAATGTACAACTCTTCATGCCTATCTCACTTAATGCCACATCCCTTGGTAAAATATACTGTTGAAACTGAATGCACAGGGCAATAGTTGTATAAATAACACACAATTAGTGTGTACCTAGATTGTATTTATGGAGATTTGACTATGCTGCTGTAACTTGAGAAAAGACGGTTACTCACCTTTGTAACTGTTGTTCTTCGAGATGTGTTGCTCATATCCATTCCAATTAGGTGTGCGCGTGCCGCATGCACATTCGTTGGAAGACTTTTTACCCTAGCAACACTCGGTGGGTCGGCTGGGCGCCCTCTGGAGTGGCACCGCTATGGCACCAGATATATACCCCTGCTGACCCAACTGTCCCTCAGTTCCTTCTTGCCGGCTACTCCGACAGTGGGGAAGGAAGGCGGGTGTGGAATGGATATGAGCAACACATCTCAAAGAACAAGTTACAAAGGTGAGTAACCGTCTTTTCTTCAAGTGCTTGCTCATATCCATTCCAGTTAGGTGATTCCCAAGCCTTACCTAGGCGGTGGGGTCGGAGTGAGATGTTGCAGAATGCAAAACTGCTGAGCCAAAGGCTGCATCATCTCTGGACTGTTGAACCAGAGCATAATGTGAAGCGAAGGTGTGGACCGAAGACTAGGTAGCTGCATGACATATCTCCTGGGTAGATACACGAGCCAGGAAGGTGGTAGACGAAGCCTGAGCCCTGGTAGAATGCGCCGTGAGGTGGCTTGAGGGAACATGAGCCAAGTCATAACAAGTACGGATGCACGCCGTCACCCAAGATGAAATTCTCTGGGATGAGATAGGGAGACCCTTCATTCTGTCCGCCACTGCAATGAAGAGCTGGGGCGTTTTACGAAATGGTTTTGTCCGCTCGACATAAAATGCGAGCGCTCTACGGATGTCCAGGGAGTGCAATTGTTGCTCCCGTTGTGATGAGTGGGGCTTTGGGAAGAAGACCAGAAGATGTCCTGGTTAACATGAAAGGCCAAAACCACCTTAGGGAGGAATGTCGGGTGTGGTCACAACTGCACCTTGTCCTTGTGAAACACAGTATACGGTGGGTTCACCGTGAGAGCACGAAGCTCGGAAACTCGTCTGGCCGATGTAATGGCCACGAGAAAAGCTGTCTTCCAGGACAGGTATAGCAACGAGCATGTTGCCAACGGCTCAAATGAGGCAGACATAAGTCTGGTTAGAACCAGATTGAGGTCCCATGTTGGGGCAGGGCGGCGTACTTGGGGGTATAGGCGTTCCAGGCCCTTGAGAAATCTAGTAACTATAGGGTGCGAGAACACGGAGCGGCCACTCTCCCCTGGATGGAAGGTAGAGATGGTCGCCAAGTGCACCCTCAGTGAAGATACGCCAGGCCCTACTGCTTAAGAGACCAGAGGTAGTCCAAGATGGTAGGGATCGAGACCTCAGTGGGAGTAACATTCTGCGTTCCGCACCAATCAGGAGAAACGCTTCCACTTGGCCAGATACATTGACCGAGTGGAAGGCTTCCTGCTACCCAGGAGTACTTGTTGTACTGAGGCAGAGCAACGCAACTCTGACTGGTTTAGCCACGCAGCAGCCACATCGCGAGGTGAAGGGCCTGCAGGTCTGGGTGGCGAAGACTGCTGTGGTCCTGAGTTATGAGGTCTGGGTGGAGTGGCAGAGTAATTGGGTTGGCTATCGACAGACTGAGCAGCGTGGTGTACCAGTCTTGCCTGGGCCACGCTGGAGCGATCATGATCAGGTGCGCTCTGTCCCTGCAGAGTTTTAGCAGGACCTTGTGAACCAGCGGGAATGGTGGGAAGGCACAGAGCAGCCGGTTCTTCCATGGCATTAGGAATGCGTCCGAGATCGATCCCAGTGAAAGACCCTGGAAGGAGCAGAACATCTGGCATTTCCTGTTCGCGCGGGAAGCGAACAGGTCTATGTGGGGGAAATCCCCACTTCTGGAAAACCGAATGAATAACATCCGGGCATATCGACCACTTGTGGCAAAGGAAGGACCTGCTCAGTTGATTCGCCAGAGTGTTCCAAACCCCTGGGAGAAAGGACGCTACCAGGTCTATCGAGTGGGCTATGCAAAAGTCCTAGAGTCGGATGGTCTCTTGACAAAATGGGGGGGAAGATCGAGTCCCTCCCTGTTTGTTTATGTAATACATGGCCGTTGTGTTGTCTGTAAACACTGAGACACAACGGCCTTGTAAATGTTGCTGGAAAGCCTGGCGGACTGCTTTCAGCTCTCGGACATTTATGTGTAGCGCCAGTTCCTGAGATGACCAGAGGCCTTGAGTACGAAGGCGTCCGAGGTGAGCACTCCAGCCGAGAGATGACGCGTCTGTCGTCAGGGACATTGAAGGTTGGGGTGCATGGAACGGCAGCCCTGCACACACCAGTCTAGGGAGCCTAGAGTGCTCGGGGGAATGGTGACTATCGTGTCTATTGGGTCCCTGCCCGGGCGGTATACCGAGTTGAGCCAAGTTTGGAGAGGACGGAGGCGGAGTCTGGCATATTTGGTCACGAACGTGCAGGCACTCATGTGACCTAGGAGACCGAGACAAGTGCGAGCCGAGGTCGTCGGGAAATTCTGTAGACTTCGGATGATTGTTGCCATTGCCTGAAACTGTGGCTGTGGTAAGTAGGCCTTGGCTAGATTGGAGTCCAAGGTAGCTCCTATGAAGTCTATCCTCTGCGTGGGAACCAGAATGGATTTCTCCATATTGATCATCAGTCCTAGACGTGTGAATAGGTCCCTGACGATGCCCACAT
Source organism: Gopherus evgoodei (assembly GCF_007399415.2). Classification (NCBI taxonomy): domain Eukaryota; kingdom Metazoa; phylum Chordata; order Testudines; family Testudinidae; genus Gopherus; species Gopherus evgoodei. The sequence continues at coordinate 49,686,204 of NC_044323.1, forward strand.
GCTGGGTGACTTGTGTCTCGGAGGTTCCTTGGATTAGCCAATCGTCCAGATACGGAAAAACGTGTATCCGACGTCGGCGGAGATATGTGGTGACTACGGCCATACACTTTGTAAAAACCCTTGGGGCCGCAGAAAGGCCAAAGAGCAGGACCGTAAACTGGAAGTGCTGACCGTCGGCTACGAAGCGAAGGTACCTCCTGTGCGGAGGAAAAATGGCGATGTGAAAGTACGCGTCCTTCATATCGAGGGTGGCATACCAGGATCCAAGGATGGGATAATGGTCCCCAGGGATACCATGTGGAACTTCAACTTTATCATAAACTGGTTGAGTCCTCGCAGGTCTAGGATAGGTCTGAGACCTCCCTTTGACTTGGGGATTAGGAAATAACGGGAGTAAAACCCTTTGCCCTTTCGTCATTTGGTACCTCCTCTATCGCTCCCATGGCGAGGAGCATCCGCACCTCTTGCAAGAGGAATTGCTCGTGACAGGGGTCCCTGAAGAGGGACGGGACTGAAACAAATTGGAGGTGGTATCCATATTCCACCGTGTGTAGGACCCACAGATCTGAGATTAACTGGGACCACATCGCGAGGAAGTAGGAGAGACGGCTGGAGAAGGGAGGAAAAGGATCCTGGCCTGTAACTGGTACGCCATCCTCGGGTGTACTTTCAAAAGTTGGACTTCGGTCCCGCTGGTGGTTTCGAGGGACCTTGGTTTTGGCCCCCTTGGGGTCCTGACTGGCATCTACGCCCACCTCGTCTGCACCACCTGCCAAAGTCTTGTCTTTGTCTAGGCGCAGAGTATGGGCGGTGAGGCTGGGGACGGAAAGGCCTGCGTTGGGTCACCGGTGTATGCCTGCCTAGAGAATGCATTATGACCCTATTGTCCTTCAGGCTTTGCAGTCTAGGGTCAGTCTTTTCCGAGAAAAGACCTTTACCATCAAATGGCAAGTCCTGGATGGTATACTGTAGCACTGGTGGGAGGTTGGAAACCTGCAGCCATGAGATGCATCTCATGGCAACACCCGAGGCCAGAGTCCTGGCTGCTGAGTCGGCTGCATCTAGGCCTGGAGGGAAGTTCTGGCCACCTTTTTCCCTTCCTCCAAGAAGGCAGAGAACTCTTGGCGGGAGTCTTGAGGGAGTAGCTCCGTAAACCTACCCACCTCCGCCCAAGTGTTGTAATCATAGCGGCTGAGCAGGGCTTGTTGATTTGCCACCCGGAGCTGTAGGGCGTCTGCCGAGTACACTTGGCGGCCGAGCAGGTCCATTCGCCTAGCCTCTTTCGACTTTGGGGCTAGCGCCTGTTGGCCATGGCGCTCCCTCTCATTAACGGACTGAACAACTAGTGAGCAGGGAGGAGGATGGACATACAAATACTCATACCCCCTAGAGGGTACCATGTATTTACGCTCAACTACCCTGGCCGCAGGAGGGATAGAGGCTGGAGACTGCCATATAGTGTCAGCATTGGCTTGGATGGTCCGTATAAATGGTAGGGCCACTCTGGTGGGGGTGTCCACCGACAGAATGCTCACTATTGGGTCCTCTACCTCTGGGACCTGGAGGTTCATATTGAGTGCTACCCTCCTGAGGAGGTCCTAAATGGGCTCTCAGGTCGATTGGAGGAGGGCCTGAGGAAGATGTTCCTGCCACCGCCTCATCTGGAGAAGAGGAAATGCCGGGGACGAGCGGGTCCTGTGTGGCCTCTTGCTCTTGGGCAACCTCCTGCTCCAGTGGGACCGGGGAGACCGGTGGGTGGACTGGTGCTTCCTCCGTACTAGCCGGAGGGGGACGGCTAGCTGTTGCCTCTGGCACTTGGTGCTCTGATGGGGCAGAGCGAGATGGAACTACTGGAGCACCTTGGGCCTGGTGGTACGCCCAAGGTGTCCAGAAGGACCACTGATGTGGGCCTTGGTCCTGGGTCTGGGCCTCTTGAAAGACTCCAGTGGGCACATCAGAATTGCAGTCCTGAGCATAAGAGCTGTCCGCGTGGGATGACGCTGAAGTGTGTCTGGATGGCCATGGATGAGCAGAGAAGCCCTGGGCAGAGTTTCTGTCTCTAGCAGACTTTGCTCTGCTCGGCACCGGAGACCGATACCGGGAGGCATACTGGTACCGGGAACGAGATCGGGACCTGTGACCGGAGTGGTGCTGGGAGGTTGACTGAGATCTCGAGGCTCGACGTCGGGAGTGGCTACGGGAGTCACGGTGCCTGGAGCGGTGCCAGGAGTTGGAACGGTGCCGAGAGTAGCGGGCTGGCGAATGGGATACCAACCGGTGCCGCGAGTGCGACCGGTACCGAGGAGGAGAACAGTGCCAGGACTGCGAGCGGCGTCGGGAGCAGGAGCGCTGTCGGGACCTAGAACGTCTGCGGGACCGTGATCGTGAACGGTGCTGGTCTGACAGAAGGTGGTCTTATCAAGGCCAGCTTGCCTATAGACTCTATTACCCGCATCGGTGGTGCCGGGGGTAGAGGCAGCATCAACTCTGTCATGGCAATCAGATCCCTCACCATTGAGAACGTCTCCAACGTGGATGGGATAGTAAGCTCTACCGTGGCTCGCGCCGGGGAGCTAACAAGCGCCAGACTCGATGGGACCAGAATCGACGGTGCCGACATTGTCGGTGCCGCGGCGGGTGTCGGCGCCGGGCGATCCAACTTAGATGAGCTCTCTGGCTGCGGTGCAGGCAGCACCGAAGCAGCAGGAGTCTTAGTCTCTCTCGACCTCGGAGAGAGAGAGCGGCGTGGAGCCGACTTCGGTGCCAGCGACGGCCGGTGCCGAGAAGGCGCTTCTGCCCGCCGATTGACCAGCACTCAGTGCCGAAGGCGGAGGGGTGAGAGCCGCCTCCATGAGGAGCTGTTTAAATCTGAAGTCCTGCTCCTTTTTTGTTCGTGGCTTGAAAGCCTTGCAAATGTGACACTTAGCTGTCAGGTGCAATTCCCCGAGGCACTTCAGACAGGAGTCGTGTGGAGCTCTTGTCGGCATCGGCTTGCAACAGGCCGAGCATGGTTTGAAACCCGGTGAACCGGGCATGGGCCCCGGCACCGGGTACGGGGCTAATCCCCTCTTAACTATATTACACTAACTATGCTATAAACAGAAACTAAGTATAACTATATAAAAAAGTTTACAACTATCTACACAATAATGAACGAGAGAACTAAGAGTAGCTAGGGAAGTGGAGGTCAGCTAAGCCATGCTCCACTGTTCCAACGACCGACAGGGGCGGTAAGACGGAACTGAGGGGTGGCTGGGTCGACAGGGGTATATATCTGGTGCCACAATGGCGCCACTCCAGGGGGCGCCCAGCCGACCCACCGAGTGTTGCTAGGGTAAAAAGTCTTCCAACGAACGTGCACGCAGCGCACACATACGTAATTGGAATCGATATGAGCAATCACTCGAAGAAGAATTTTATATTTTGAAACAGTTTGGGCTCGAGTTTTTTTTGTTTGTTTGTTTTTTTGGGGGGTGCGGGGGGGGAGAAAGAGATGGACACTGTCCCATCCCCAGCACCATAATACATAAAAGCTGGGAAGGGTATGTAAATGAAAGGAGTTAGCAGCACTTGTCAAACTAATAATGGCTTCTATTGAGCCCTGCCTCATTCCAATACAATAAGATACATATTGAACATGTGTCATTATGCCATGCATACACACATGCACAACCTACCTTAACTCTGTCAGTAAGAACTCTTTAAAAAAAAACCAAAACTGTAGTGAACCAAATGTCAGACCCAAGACTAGACAGCAGGTACCTGGATTCTACAGTAAATGCCTAACCACTAGAGAACACTGCCTCCCAGCCAAGACACTGAACTTCCTTCCGGATTTTAGATTACCCCCTTTGAAAAACTTAGTATTAGTTCTGGCCCAGATACCCCGAAGTCAGTACTCACAGGATATGCCTTCTCCCTCTCTGCCACCACAAATATACACGAGGGGAGGTGAAAGGCAGAAAAGAAACCATTTCCACACCAAATTTTCCAACTTCCCCTCTTTTCTGGAGTATACAGAAACCTCTCTATAGATTTACCTTGTAATAGTACAGTTATGTCTCATTTTTATAAGATATTTACCCTTACTAAAAACCCCTATAATGTTTTGAGTACACTAGATTAGCACTGATTAAAGTGTTGGTTTTGTATCTTCTTAGTGAAAGCTGGCCAGGCACTCTGCAATCCAACATCCCAGCTCAGGTTCCATTAGGTATAATAATACAGTAAGAGGCTCAATAAAGACCATAACAATTTTCAAAAATTCCTTCAAATTTCTGTTAAAATTTTTGGTAGAAAAAGTACATTAAAAGTCCTGTTATTTTAGATGCATCACAGACAGACCAGAGTAAGTAAGCACTTTATTTATTTATTTGGTGGGGGAGGGGAGAGGGAGTGTAGGAGCAGGATTTTATAATTGTACTATGAGAATTAACATATGATTTATTTTACCCTGTCAGACACCCTTTTTGAATAGCAGAAAGGAATGACAGACCAGAACAACTAATTATGGTCACTCTTTTGTTTTACGATAAGTTACAATGTCTACTATGGTTTCCTATATGTATTACAAATTAGGCACTCTAGTTAAATATATATTTCTTTGTTTTGAGGTTTTAGTAAGTAAGAAACAGGATCTAGTACTGTATCTATGTTAAGGAGATTAGAAGAAATGTTCAAGGCCTGAAGCCCCAATGTGAAGTGTTTTAGTTATAAGATTTAGCAAGGCTTGATTTACAATGTATTCCACTGAATATAAAATGCTGTCTTATACATTGCTGTCTTATACCTTTGAAGGTTTCTGTAAGAGATTGTTTGTGTGAATGGGGAATAAATGCATCAGGAAAAGATAAGGTATGAAAGCCATCACAAATGTCCAGATCGTCAAGAAAAAGTGAGAGACCTGGAAAGACCAGGAGACAATCAGAAAACATCCATTGTATCCAATGCTAAACATGTTAGCAGAATTGACGACCTCAGAGGTGAGGCAGGAACCCCCAAAGGCAAGACAACAAATAGAAGATAATGATGGGAAGCACGGCAATAACCATCAAATGATAACAGCAGAAAACCCCAAGATTAACACCATTTAAGGACTAATGATTACAGGATGACATTGCAAAATGCATCAACTCAAATGGGAATTTACAACTATAAAGCTGAGGTGTTTTCCATGGAACTCTGGGTTTAGTCCTGCAAAGCCTCGGAGCATCGGATCCCGTCCCACAAGAGCCCAGCTCCTCACTCATGCTCAATTTAAACTGACTCGAGATACAACAGACTGGTAACTATAAACATCAAGTGGTGGGGGAGAGGGGGAGAGGGAGAGGGAGAGGGAGTAGCATATGCTAAATGTTGTATTTTCAATAAATGTGGCGTATTTGCCTTCTCCTGAAATGATCCTATGTGCTTTGTATGAGCATAACAAGAGAAGAGAGCAGGGAAGAAAAGTATAATCATTCTAAGTTGTGCTGTTTACCTGACAAAAGAGAGCCGATTCTTCGGTGACTCATTAAACGTTTTTTAACAGCATTTTCAAACAGCAGCCGAATGTTGTTTTTCACCGTTTCGAGATCCAAACCTGCCACAACAGGAAACAAGCAAACAGCTTTGTTTCAGGGGTTTCTATTAAGGCTTTGCTGAACTAAACTAAATAAGAATACAACATTCTTTGCTATCAAATAAATTTCAGACAAGGATGCAGGAGCTCCAATGTATTCGCAGGCAGTCACACACAAAGAGAGCTCCCAAGCATCACACTCGTACAGTATAAGGTTTCTTTTCAGCTCTTTGTCAAATAATTCTACCACTTACGCCACACAATACATGTTACATATTCATGAAAAATTAAGCAATGAATTATTCTGATTAATTTAAAACAAGGTTATAAAAATCAGTTCTTTGCTGTGTTACCTGCAGGCAGATTTTCCACTGTATCATAAGCAGCATGCAGAGGTTCATCTTTACAGCTATGGAATTTTACCAGTTCCACTGACACAACTTTGCCAGATGGTTTTAAATCCAAAACTTCATAATGTCCCGGAAGAAAAGGCTCCACTTTAGGACAAGTGGACATGGAGTGCTTTAAGTTGACAAGACCTGCAGACATGAAAACATATGGAGAAGAAATTTTCAGGTGTTTGAGTATTTACCATGTCCCTCATCATAGTTCCTGAGCTGCTTATAATTAGAACCAAAATATTTTTCTCCAGATTATCTGTTATAGTCTAATTCTGTCCTGGCTGGTACAAGGATGAGAAAAAAAATATGCTGCCTGAGACCTCCTCTGGTGCAGGAGTCCTGCCAACAACAGATTGGGTTGAGACATGTTTTAGAGTTGCAACAAAGTGAACTGCAAACACAGATAGGGTGTGCCCTGTAACTAGCACTTGCTGCTAACAGCAGCATGCAGAGCATGATACCCCCATCTAGCTATGATCAAGCCACCAAAACAACAGACAACAACCTCACTGGGGTCATGGTTCAGAGGCTACCGTATTATCTCTTCACTCTATGGAGAAACCCTACCTACCTTGTTGCCTGTGTGGGGAAAGAGGCTCTTGACACTCACTTTGTCCCCTAATGCACCAAAGGGTCTAGTCCTGTGCTTACTGAAGTCAGTGTCAAAACTCCCATTGACTTGCATGGCACAGGATCAGGTCTCAGTGCCGCAGGGCAAACTTTACTGTAACTCAGCTTCTAACTGCTAAGTAGTATTTTACTACTGGGATGTTTTAGGGAAAATATGGCATAATTGAAGACAGTGACAGGGTCAAGTGCAGTACATTTACTGCCTGTGTGAGCTTGAAAGAGAGAAATTAACAAATTTACATATAAAACCTAAAAGAGGTTAACAAAAATCAGTAAGTGGCCAAAGTCTCTACAGAGTTGATATTAAAATAAGTAATATTTATATCAATTTAGTAATTCCATAATTACTAAATTATAGACTCAGAACCTGAACATGTTGTTTCTAATAAAGGCCTCAGGATCAGACTTGCATTAAAATTGCTAAGGGCCATATTTTACTTTAATTCTACATGTCAAACTTCTGGTGAAATCACAGGGACTATTTTGCAAAAACTGAACAGGGAATGTCCCACATGGTTATTTGGATATAGCCAGCTGAATTTCAAAACATCAAGTTATCTCAGCAGTGATACGGAAGGGAACTGAGAGCTGAATCCAGGAGCCCTTATTGGAGAAAAAGATATCATAGGCAGTTAAGCACAAATAAAAAAAGACTATAGGAATGAGTCTCTGAGATTGCATCATTACAATGATCGAGCTAATTTGGGTGCCAACAACTAAACACACATATAGCAGTTCAAGGGTAAATGTGAGGAGACAAGAGATTTATTTGTATCTTGTTCAAATAAACTCCCTTCCTATTCCAGTTTGATAGTGTTTATACATATTAATGTCTATGGTTCCAGCATTTCATTGTTTTTCTAAAAATAAAGAACAGGTAGAAGTAGGGTAACCACACATCCCAATGTTATCAGGACCTTCCTGATATTAGGGCCTTTGTCTTATATAGAAAGTGTGGCCAAAACTGTAGCACGTGAGCCGCATGTGGCTCTTTTACAGTTGAAGTGCAGCTCCCAGAGCCCCCAACATACCCCCCTCTCATTTTCCGCCCATAAGACTGGGCAGGTGGGAGCTTGGGGCTTTTATCCTGTGGCAGGGTGGTGGGACTAGGGGCTTCTGCCCTGCAAGGGGGGAGAAGGGGTGTAGGGGCTTTAGCCCAGTGGGGGTGGGGGCAAATTGGTGCAGAAGCCCTGCACCACAGCAGGCACCGCCCTGCAGGTCACGTTGTGCATGTCTTGTGGCTCTCTAACCTCTTGTATACGGCTCGGAGGCTCAGTAAGTTTGGCCTCTCTTGTTATATAGGCAACTATACCCCTCTCCACCTCTCCCCTCTTACACTCAAGAAAAAAAAAGCATCTCAATTTTTCACACTTGCTATCTGGTCACCCTAGGTGAAAGTATCAGGTCTAATTGAGACTGACTTCAGCTGACTCCTGTATAACTGATCAGAATCAAGACCTCAAATATTATCTGAAATTAGATAAAGATACCTGGCAGTCATAACTATGTAAAAGTAGATAAACTGATTTTTAGCTATGTTAAAAGGTCATTTATTCAACTCTAAAAAGTCTTCCTATTTTATAAAATGTCTATCTTGAGTTCTATTTACATTTAAAAAACAAAAAAACAAATGGGAACCACACGATTTTATTTGGTACTGACCAGATTCAATTGCCAATAATTTTGTTGTTCATTTTTATATATCCTTAACAATCATTAAGAGAATGAAATCTGTGTTCCTCCAAGATTTTTTATATTTTGACTCAACAGCGGTGATGATGAAGCTGATTACTGAACGTTATTGATTTTACCTTTTGCCTCAGAGCAGACACCCAAGAATCCATCTTCAGTCAGCACCTTAAACAATGGTCTGACTCCATATGTATCTCTTCCCAGAAACACTTTCCTGTTTGCAGTGTCCAATAGGATGAACGCAAACACACCATCTAGCATGGAGGCTGTTTGTTCTATTCCTCCTCTGTTGTAAAGATGAAGGATTACCTCGCCATCTACTAAAGTTTGATATTCAAATCCAAACTGCTTTTGCAGCTAAAGAAAATAATTAGAAAGAAAAAGAGATTAGCATTCACAGACACTGACTGCATTCATTTTTACCTAAAATAAAAAGGAACATTTACTTATTTGCAATTAAAAAAAGAATATAGATTACTTTGTGAATAAGAGTTTGAAAACTTTATAGATGTTTTCATATAAGCAAAGGTAAGGATACACTTGTGTTTCAGATCTGATCTATTCTATTCTATTTGCAGCTCTGCCGCTAACTTCCTCTGCAACTCACATCAGGGACAAATTTTCAAAGGTAGCTTAAAATTGTGTGCACTTCAGTTGCTGGGTGTAAAATTTGAGACACCCTGTGTCTGATTTTGAGAGACATTGAGCTCACTTAATCTAAAATTAAATCTCTTAATGGGAACAATAATACTTATCTACCTTACAGGGGTGTGGGTTGCTTAATTCATTAATAATTTTAAAGCCATTTGGAAATTAACCATATTTGCTTCAATTATATAATACAATCGTAATACAGGAATAATACTTTGACTGAGAATTTCATTTTGCCAATTTTAATTCCTTCAGTTAAACAAACCAATGTTTGTTCGGTGAAATTTAAGATTCTTCCATAAGCAAAAAAAGCAGTTTCAGATGCCAGAAGTTTTAGCAGCTATGACTCATGAGTATGCTTCATGCCCTTGTTGTGCTACTTTTTTAAATTATTTCAGCCATCTACTGGATGGTAGAAAATCATCTAAAAATATTCTTTTTTACAGTTGCTGTCTTACAGGTTACTATCACTATATTTTTGATAATTTAATAATACTTTTAAAATCATGAGGTGAAATCCTGGCCTCACTGAAGTCAAAGGGAATTTTGTCATTGGTCACCATGGAGCTAACCTATGGTTCTTTAACAAATAAGCTCCAAAAACATACTTGCCATCTGGAAATCACTCTCTTTACTCAAATTGTTTTTAAAACTACATCAGTGCATACATCAGTTTATAACTCCCACTGATGGCAATGCAAGTTTTGCCTGATTAAAAACTGCGGACTCATGTTCAAAGTCTGTTTTAGAAAGCAGTAAGTGCTACTGAAAACGACCGTAACATACTGCAGAACACAGCAAGTATTGCAGAATGATGATACAAGGGACTCAGCATTGCTTTGCTCTGCAGTATGTTGGATGATTCTCAGTAGCTTACAGCAAAAAAATCAGACATTGAAAAAGCCACACTCTGCAGCACTTAGTTCGTCAAACTGCCAGTGACATCAGTGGGAGCTTGACTGAGTTAGCAAAAGGCCCAACTCTGTAATGCTAACAATCACAGCTGCTACTTACCCATACGTTCCATATTTAACATGCTGGTGCCACTGACTATATATAGGCCTGAATTCAGGAAGGTACTTATGAACGTGCATAACTTTAAGGATACGGACAGAACGACAATAAATTAGGGCCGTGGTGCCTGGTTTTCAAAAGGTATTTAGGTACCTAAAGATGTAGATAGGCACTCTTGAGAATCCCATTAGATGCCTAAGTTGAGTACCCAATTCCCAAACATTTCAATGAGATTCAGGACTGGTCTACACTAGGAACTTACATCAGCAAAGCTACATCCTCACCGCTGAGAGACGCAGCTATGCAGACGTAAACCCTGGGTTATGTCAAAAGAAGAATTCTTCCGTCAACCTAGTTACCACTTCTAAGGGAGATGGATTGACTACAGGGATAGGAGAACCCCTCCCGTTGCTACAGTGCACATCTACACTGAAGCAGTACAGCTGCGTCGCTTTAAGTGTAGACATACCCTTCAACACCTAACCTGTTTAGGTGGTTTTGAAAATTCCACTAGATCCCTATCCGCATTTTTAGGTGCCTAAATACTTTTGAAAATCTGGCCCATCGTGAACACTGTATTGATCTATATTAAGAATATTTAAGACATGTCCTACCTCATCTGATATGAGATTAAACAGAAACATAAATAATCCTCTACTGTCCTAGTTGTAGAGCTCCCCCAAAATAATCTGCAGAATACCAAATTTAAGAGGACTTTTTGTGGGGGGAGGTGGAGGTAGGGTGACCAGACAGCAAGTGTGAAAAATCAGGACAGGGAGTGGGGGGGGGGGGGGGGGGTGTAATAGGAGCCTATATAAGAAAAAGCTCAAAAAATCAGGACCGTCCCTATAAAACTGGGACACCTGGTCACCCTAGGTGGAGGGGGGGACAGGGGATTTTACATTTTTTTTTTCTAACTCCCAAATTCTTTATTAGTAAGCACTGACTATGTGCTTACCCCTTGGAAGCTTAAAATTGGAGTAGATTTCTTTACTAAGTTATTTTTCTTCTTTCCATTTATACATAATCACTATTTATTATAAATATTTGAAGCACTATTGTATTCTGAGTCTCTCTCATGTACTTATGAATTGACTCCAGATTTTCACCCAAACAGTTTGTTTTTGAAGTTGCATCATTTGATTTGCTCTGACATTCTAGTCCACAGTGTTTTAGAGAAGTTCCAAATCTTCACCAGCACTGAGTTACTACAGATCACAGTTTTTTGTTTTTTTTTTACCTGTCTGAAATTGTAGATTTCTCCATTGTAACACAGCCATAAATATGGAAACTTCTTCACCCGAATAGGCTGCATGCCATATAATTGATCAACAATCGCCAGACGATGGAAACCAAAACAACAGTTGGTGAAGCCATTGACGTTTTCAAAACGAAATGCATCAGGACCTCGGTGAGCTATTTTCATGGCACTTAGACACTGGACAGAAAGGCATTCATCACTTCCAAAAAGGGCCCAGATACCACACATTTTGAAATCTCTTGCAGGCTGTGTCACAGCTACTTAAAATGAAGAACCTGTTAACAGAAAGATATGTCATCATACAATGTGTTTTAGCTACAGCAGATACCTATTAGGGGAAGCATATTTTAATTTACTGAATATGAATAATTGAACACTGTCTTATGAAGAAAGTAACTTTTTTAGGCCTTGTTGACAGAAGGCTGATTAAAAACAAAACCCAGAAAGAAAACTTCAGGATACCTTGCACAGCCCAAGAAACTAAGTTTAAGCTCAGTTTTAGATTCAGTAAATATGTTTGTGGCTTATTTTAGACGTTTCTTGCTTATAGAACACAAATTCATATTCCAAGTACAGTATCATAGGTTGATCAGATATGGTCAAGAAGTAGGAATTACTTTTGGTCCTAACTTGGCAGACATACCTGACTTTCTGAGTCTGATAAGCAAGAGCTTTAGTTACTCTAAGTTTAGATAATTTGACTGAAGACTCTTAAAAGATCTTGCTGGCAAATGCAAATACACCTCTACCTCAATATAACGCTGTCCTCGGGAGCCAAAAAAAAATCTTACTGCATTGTAGATGAAACCGCGTTATATCGAACTTGCTTTGATCCACCAGAGTGCACAGTCCCGCCCACTCCGGAGCACTGCTTTACCGCATTATATCCAAATTCATGTTATATCGGGTCGCTTTATATCGAGGTAGACGTGTATCTAGTGAATCTAACTTATGAAATGAACCACTCAAGTCAAAACATTCCAAATGTCAAGGTGTATCTGGCAAACAGACATTTTCCACATATGCAATATTTTTATTCCTGTTTTCCTTGTTAATGGTTATTATTAAATCACATGTATATTGAACAGCTAGAATCCATGTGCTGTTTATGTAAAAACCTGATATAGACTGGGTTAGTTCTTTTTACAGGCATGAAGTCTAGATTTTGGCCAAGAAGCCAGAGACCTAGTAAACAGTGAACAATACTAGCTAAGAAAGACAGAGCAAACAAAAGACAACTTTGCTTTTTGCTAAAATAAGCTTGGTCAGCAAAAAGCCAGGAGGGGAGCCATAATTGGTGTCTTTATCTGAAGCTGCAAACAGACCAAAGGAATGAAAGAGGCCTATTATGCCTGTGTCCATTCTTTCTGTAGAAGGAGATGTTCTCCCCACATATCAACCTTGAGTTTATGGAAAAGGTTCAAGCATGTCAGTATGAGATATAACATCCTCCCTATTACTTCCCACCGATACCAGTGCTCGCCTTTAAAAGCACAAATGAGCAACTGAAAAACAATTTCTACTACCATGTACTTTTCAAATGTCTTTTTGTTTTAACCCCTAGGTATGTACCTGTTGGACAATCAAAATGGCTACTTCATTCCTATGAACCCCAAAATCAGAATTCAACATATATTTTATTTTATACATTGTTTGAAGTACTAACTTGAAACCATGGGCGGAGACATTATGTAATCTTTGACTACTGGCTACTGTGCTTATTTTGTCTTGCTGCTAGACCTATCCAGAGGTTTGGGACTACCTACCCCATCACTTTCCTCCACCCATGGAAAATCCATATAATCTACTGTAATCAACTGATTGGCAGTGTCTCTGAGACTAATAAGCAAGGTGATACTCCACCAGCATTGTGCATAACAAACCCACCTGCTTGATTCTACACCATGTCCATTTTGTGTTCCATCATATATAATGCACAAACAGTTCAAGCAACTCTTTTAACTTAAAAACCATTCTTCAGTCCATTGAGTAGGGTGGGAGGAGTGTTTGGGATTTCTTTAATTTTTTAAACAATTACCAAGCCTATGGCCTGTCTCACTCAGGAGTGTGAAAAAACACCCCCGTGCGCTGCATGTTTCAGCGCCGTAAAGTGGCAGTATAGACAGTGCACCAGCGCTGGTAGCTACTTCCCTCGTGGGGGTGGGTTTTTTACAGCACTGGGAGAGAGCCGCAGCAGTGCTTTAACGTTGCCAGTGATGACATACCCTATTTTAAAAGAGATAAACTGAAAAACAGAAGAACGTGTTTTTCCTCTTATTTACTTTGTGTATTTGACCGTACTTTCTGCATAGTCAATTCAGCTGTTTCACTATTTTGTATTTCCTCTATTGTTTGTGTGGGTCTTCCACATAGCAACGGCGGGGCGGGGAATTGTGAACAGAAAACAGAAATGGAGTTGCCAAGGCACAAAAATTGGCAGGCAGACACAGAGGTAGATGTAAGTACTTCAAAACTACTTTCACTTTATTTTTAATTGACTAGATTTCAAATTGGCAGTCTCTCTTTAACACTGCAGGACAACTTTTTTCAAATGTTTTGACCATGCAGTGAATTTATGCGGGGGGTAGGAGGTAACCCCATTTCATTCACCAAAATTTCATCTAAAACCTCTCCTCTCCCCAGTAGTTTCAACGGTGATACACAGCCCAAGTAACACGTACTGCTTTCTTCATATCCTCTGCTTGATGCAATTCTGGTGTCTTCCTCTGATGCAATTCTTAGAGGAGTACAGCTTTGCACAGCAATGAGTCAGGCCATGTCTACATCTAAAATTTTGCAGCGCTGGTTGTTACAGCTGTATTAGTACAGCTGTATAGGGCCAGCGCTGCAGAGTGGCCACACTTACAGCAACCAGTGCTGCAAGTGGTGTTAGATGTGGCCACACTGCAGCGCTGTTGGGCAGCTTCAAGGGGGGTTCCGGGAACACGAGAGCAAACCGGGAAAGGAGACCAGCTTCGCCGCGGTTTGCTCTCGCGTTCCCGGAGCCACCCAGCAAACCGCAGGGAAGGAGACCTGCTTGCTCGGGGCTCCGGGAACTAGAGAGCAAACCGGGAAAGGAGACCCGCTTCGCCGCGGTTTGCTCTCGCGTTCCCGGAGCCACCCAGCAAACCGCAGGGAAGGAGACCTGCTTGCTCGGGGCTCCGGGAACTAGAGAGCAAACCGGGAAAGGAGACCCGCTTCACCGCGGTTTGCTCTCGCGTTCCCGGAGCCACCCTGCAAACCGCAGGGAAGGAGACCTGCTTGCTCGGGGCTCCGGGAACTGGAGAGCAAACCGGGAAAGGAGACCCGCTTCGCCGCGGTTTGCTCTCGCGTTCCCGGAGCCACCCAGCAAACCGCAGGGAAGGAGACCTGCTTGCTCGGGGTTCCGGGAACGAGAGAGCAAATCAGGGAAGGAGACCAGCTTCGCCGCGGTTTGCTCTCGCGTTCCCGGAGCCACCCAGCAAACCGCAGGGAAGGAGACCAGCTTGATTACCAGAGGCTTCCTCCTTCCACGGAGGTCAAGAAAAGCGCTGGTAAGTGTTTACATTGGATTACCAGTGCTGGATCACCAGCGCTGGATCCTCTACACCCGAGACAAAACGGGAGTATGGCCAGCGCTGCAAACAGGGAGTTGCAGCGCTGGTGATGCCCTGCAGATGTGTACACCTTCAAAGTTGCAGCGCTGTAACTCCCTCACCAGCGCTGCAACTTTCTGATGTAGACAAGCCCTCAGTAAGCCTCTCCTCTTAAGGACTGCATAGCCCACATGAAGCCCCAGTGGCTGAGGTTCCATGTGGGCTGAGGGAACTGCCCACACAAATCAGTTTACAGGATCAGGACTTTAGTAGGGACCAGTGTCTTCCCCTGTGTACTCATCGCCTAGCAAAATGGGGCCATCAACCTTCCGGTCTTCTAGGCACTAATGCAACACACGCAGTAAGGCCCCATTCCTCCAGTCACGTGCCATGAGCAATCCCTAAGCAGGCGGGTAAGAGTTTGGAGGATCGGGGCCTACCGGAGAAGCTGGCAAAAGATAGACATTAACATGCTTAACGGAAGTGACCAATGCCACCATCAGAAACGGCTTTTATGCTCAGCTGCCCCTGGGCGTGCGCCATTCCCCGCAGCCGGAGGGCGCGCTCCGGGAGGGAACCCAAGCCGGCAGGCGGGGAGCAGGGCACACCTCGGCCAGGCACAAACCAGGGAGGAGCTCCCCGGGGACAGCCAGCGGCTGCCGCGCACAGCAAACCGCCGCCGCCGCCCTCCCTGCCCCGTTACCTCTGCTCCGCCTCCAGCGCCGGGCAAGCGCCAGTAACCCCCAGCCAGATGCTGCTAGGGAGGCTCCTGCTCCCTCCGGAGGGTCAGGATGCTGCTAACCAGACAGACAGACGGAGGCGACAGCCTTCCCCGCCCCTCCTGGCCTGCAAGCAGCGCCGGTGAAACCTGGCTCCTCCTCCCGGTGTCTTCCTGCTGCTGAAACACAGAGCGAGGTTTCATCATGCTGCCCGCTCCAGTCTCGCCACCAGGCAGGGAGGGGCGCTGCGCTCTGCTCTGCTCTGCTGAGCACCTGGTGGTTCCCTGCCGCCAGCCATTTCCTGAGCCTCCCCGTAAAGCGGGCAGGGGAGGGGAGCCTGGCAGGCTGTTCACAGGGAACGTTTCTCCGGAAAGAAAACAAACTCGCTCACAGGCACATAGACAAAACACGTGTTCTGTGCCGGATTAAATACAAATATTAAAACAGTAGTGTCAAAAAAATGTCCTTGCTAGGATGAAATACAATGAGCATAGCACACTAATGGTGTATCCAGTTGTGAGGAAAGCAGGGAGGCTATAACTATTCCAGCCAGAGACATATGGTATTATATAGTGAGCAAAGCCATTTATCATTATACACGAGTAGATACAATTAAAGTTGATCAGAAAGCACAGTTATACCATTATCCCACAAAAACTATTTCCAAAGGTCCTAATCCCCACACAATCCATTGTCTACAGCCAAGCACTGAGGTACAACCGCATCTGGTCCAACCCCTCAGACAGAGACCAACACCTACAAAATCTCCACCAAGCATTCTCAAAACTACACTACCCGCATGAGGAAATAAGGAAACAGATCAACAGAGCCAGATGTGTATCCAGAAGCCTCCTACTGCAAAACAAACCCAAGAAAGAAACTAACAGGACTCCACTGACCATCGCATACAGTCCCCAGCTAAAACCCCTCCAATGCATCATCAGGGATCTACAACCCATCCTGGACAATGTTCCCACACTTTCACAGGCCTTGGGTGGCAAGCCAGTCCTCGCCCACAGACAACCTGCCAACCTGAAGCATATTCTCACCAGTAACTGCACACTACACCATAGTAACTCTAACTCAGGAACCAATCCATCCAACAAAGCTTGATGCCAACTCTGCCCACATATCTACACCAGCGACACCATCACAGGACCTAACCAGATCAGCCACACCATCACCGGTTCGTTCACCTGCATGTCCACCAATGTAATATACGCCATCATATGCCAGCAATGCCCCTCTGCTATGTACATCGGCCAAACTGGACAGTCCCTACGGAAAAGGATAAATGGACACAAATCAGATATTAGGAATGGCAATATACAAAAACCTGTAGGAGAACACTTCAATCTCCCTGGACACACAATAGCAGATTTAAAGGTAGCCATCCTGTAGCAAAAAAACTTCAAGACTAGACTTCAAAGAGAAATTGCTGAGCTCCAGTTCATCTGCAAATTTGACACCATCAGCTCAGGATTAAACAAAGACTGCGAATGGCTAGCCAACTACAAAAGCAGTTTCTCCTCCCTTGGTTTTCACACCTCAACTGCTAGAACAGGGCCTCATCCTCCCTGATTGAACTAACCTCGTTATCTCTAGCCTGATTCTTGCTTGCATAGATATACCTGCCCCTGGAAATTTCTACTACATGCATCCGACGAAGTGAGTATTCACCCACGAAAGCTCATGCTCCAATACGTCTGTTAGTCTACAAGGTGCCACAGGACTCTTTGCTGCTTTCCCCATCATTTATTATTATAGGCACCCCAGTGCAAAGTGGTAGTAGACAGGGCCGGCTCTAGGTTTTTTGCCACCCCAAGCAAAAAAAATTTTGGCTGCCCCCCACCCCAGCCCTGGGCTCCCCCCCCCATCTGCTGCACCAGCTCTGGGCTCTCCCGCACCACCTCCACGCCCTGTTGCCCCAGCCCTGGGGTCTCCCTCCCCACTGCACCGTCCTGCCACTCCAGCCCTGGGTCACTAGTAACTCGCTCCCAGGGCGAGTCATTCAGCAGGAATTTTGGATGTGCACAGAACACAGACAGGATTGGTTCCCATATGGTTACAGAACTGCAGTGAAGTGGAACAATTTTCAGCTTGCGTGATTGGAGGCTACCTGGATGTATATTATAAGACTGTCCTACATAAATGAAGAAAAGTTGAGGTGCCTTTATTATTCTTTTGTTCCACTCTTTGTTTCTGTGGGGAATTTTCCAATGTAATATCACTGTCTTCCTTTGAAACAAATAAAACTTAAAAAAACAAAAAAGGCAATGGCTCTTGAAAATAGTAATTCCAGTCCTAATAACCACTGGAAGCATTTATTGCTCAATTTTATCCTACTTTTTCTACAGCAAGTTACAGTGGATCGGTATCTTTAATTTGGGAGAAATGAAGTAATAGCTGTCCAAACTGAGCTTGAGCACTCCTGAATTTTGAGGGTGTTCAAATCTGGAAGACAGGTGCTAGATTCCCTTTCTGAATATTAGCTAAATCTGGCAAGGAAAAGTCAATTTCTGTTTCCATGGCCCAGAAGTGGACAACCTCCTACATGCCTGGTACTGCATCTAAAGCTGCCCAGGTCCTCTAGTAGAGCTTCCCCTCCCTTACTTTTCATTTTAAACTATAGTGGGATCCACGTAACTCCCTTGCTAGGCTTCAGATAGAGAAGTGTACTGTCCACGTAGTCCACCCAATTCTTTTTTGGGGGGCTGCAAGGTGAGGTCACACCAGTATCCCTAATCCAGTCTGGGGATGTCTTCTGAAGGGGATATCTGGGCCATACTCCTTGGGCATACTTGTTCCCCCGTTCACAGTGCCACCCTGTTCTAGCAGTGAGCTCTCCATTCACAGCAAGCAGCAACATGAGGTCTCAGCTACCTCACTCTTCCGGGTTCCCTTTCCTGTTGATCACTGCCAAGTGAATGCTGGGAAATATAGTTCTTTCCCTGCTCCAGGGCTGGCTCTATAGGCAGGGAGCTAACCAAGGAACTACAGCTCCCAGGACCCCCTGTTGGTTCTCAGCTCCCATGCTGGATCCCTGCTGCCCCTGCAAATGTGCCGCCCCAAGCACCTGCTTGTTTTGCTGGTGCCTAGAGACAGCCCTGGTAGTAGATGTGAGAGCCTTCCAAGGCGGCTGCCAGTTATAAGAAAAATTACTGACAGTCTGGGTATATTCTTAGTGCAACTTGTTTATATTACACTATAGACACCAGTCTTTGAACACAGTTAGTCAAAACCAGCATGCATGCAGTCCCCATTTTCAAGGATCTCAGCCCAAATACCAGTGTCTAATTCCCAGCAACACTGCCTCAAGCATTAACTCCAGATAGAGAGGCCTAAGGCACAAACCAAACTTCCTTGGGGTTTGCCACAGCTCCTCCCAAAACTGACAACACAGCATTTCTTCCAAGAATAAATGTTTACTCAGAAGTGCCGAAAAGGAACTTGAAAGAATATATAATAGCACCATCTGATGATTACCTACCATAACATTATTATTGTTTATTTCTGATAGCAGCCATGATGCGCTAGGTGATGTCTAAAGAGAAAGGTGGTAGGGTTGCCAGGTGTCTGGTTTTCAACCAGAACATCTGATTGAAAAGGGACCCTGGAAGCTCTGTTAAAAGTCCGGTAGGTGGCGCAATGGGTCTGACCAACTCCCTGCCCAGCATTGCTTGGCACCCAGGAACCAGCGATATGTCCCTCCGACTCCTAGGCAGCAGGGCGGTCACTGGGACTCCGTGCTTTGCGCCTGCCCCAAGCACCGGCTCTGCAGCTCTCAATGGCGGGGAACTATGGCCAATGGGAGCTGTGGGGGTGGCCCCTGCAGGCAGGGGCAGTGCAGGGAGCCTTCTAGCCACTTCTCCATCTAGGAGCCGGAGAGACATGCTGGCTGCTTTCTGGGAGCTGCCTGAGGTCAGCGCTGCCCAGAACCCACACCCTGAACCCCATCCCACCCCCCAACCCTCTGCCCCAGCCCAAAGCCCCAGCCCAGAGCCCCAGCCCACACTCCGAACCCCTTGGTCCCAGCCTTCACCCCAAATCCCTCATCCCTAGCCCAGATCCCACACCCCCAGCCAGAGCCCTCACTCCCTCCTGCATCCCCCACCCCCTGCCCCAGCATAGAGCCCCCTCCCATACCCTGAATCCCTCATTTCTGGTCCCATCCTAGAGCCCTCACTCCCAGTCCAAAGCCCGTAGCCCCTTCCACACTCCAACCCCTTGCCTCAGCCCAGAACCCCCTTCTCCGCTATGAACCCCTAGGCCCCATCCTGGAGCCTCCTCCTGCATCTCAAACCCCCAATCCCCAAGCCCGCACCCCTAGTCGGAGCCCTTACTCTAACCCACACCCCGACACCCTGCCCCAACCTGGAGCCCCCACCCACATTCTGAACCCCTCGGTTCTAGCCCGGAGCCCCCTCATGCACCCCAAAACTCTCATCCCCAGCCCCACCCCAGAGCCCACACCTCAAGCACTCACCCTCACCTTCTCCCGCATCCCAACCCCCATCCCAGCCCGGTGAAAATGAGAGTGTGAGCGAGCATGGGGGAGATCAACCCATGGAGGCAGGGGGGTTGAGTGAATAGGGGTGAGGCCTCAGAGAAGGGGCGGAGAGGTGCCAGGGCAAGGATGTTCGGATTTCTGCAATTAGAAAGTTGACAACCCTAAAAGGCAGCAAAATCCCTGCCTGGAGAAGTCTTAAAATTTAAAGGAAGTTTTTGTTTTACAGCATGATGGCAGTAATCAAATAATTAGGATGAAGATGGTATCTGATGGGGCAAGAGGGTTGCTGGGTCACATAGCTTGAGAGCTCCACAGTGGGAGGTTATGCGTTAACCACAAGGGCCAGAAAGACTTTGGGGTCTATCAGTTTTCATGAAACATTTATAAGGAAGAGGAAATCGGCTACTAGGCATTATGTGGAATGACTGGACTAAGGGAGAGGTTTGTGTCTGACCAAAGTAACACCGCTGACCTAACTGCAAGCCTACTCTGGATTGCGACTATTTGTTTTAGTTTGGGTATTTAGGTTGTACTTTATACTGTTCTGAGGGGAAAAAAGCTGTGTTTGCTTGCTATTAGCCTTGCTTTATTTTGTTTGGGGAAAGGGAGAGCTTCCAAAGTGTATGCCTGTAGGAAGGCTACTGTGCTGTATTTTAGTTTCAAAGAGGAAAACATTTGGAGAAAGAAACCTGGAGAACTATCTGAACTTTAAGGTTGTAGACTGGGACTTCAGCCAGCAGAGTAGGCTGGAGTCCTCCTCTCTCCTAGAGCCACTCCACTACGGTTTCAATGGGAATATTTATATAAATATATTTCATGAGGGTATGATAAGTTTTCTTCGATGTCTTTCCTTTGCTTAAAAGAAATCTAACAGAAATCTCTTCAACTGGGGGAAATGGTTGATACCCAGAAAAATAAAATGTTATAGTCACAAGGATAGACTTCTGCCTTTGGTGTAAATGGTGGCAATGTCTGCCATCTAGAACTGCTATAATATTTGCCTATTTAATCATTTCCCTTCTTTGGAACCTGGTGGTAGCATTCAATGTTCAATTTTAAGTTCTGTGACAGTTAGAGGTCATGATACTTAAAACATTGGCTGCATATGTGAACACTGGTGGGACTGAACTAAAGCCAGTAATAGTGGGACAAAACCTGCCTAGCCTGAAGTGTGTCAAAGAGAAAACACTAGTTAACAGATACATGATAAGACTACCCCTCTTGCAACTGTCTCCCCCCCTTTTGTTTATTCCCCAAATTTCTATAATGTAAACAAGAGCTATCTCAGAGCTTAGATGTGCAGGTGATACAGTGTGTGTTGCATGCCTGGTCGAAGCATATCATCTGGCTCTAGTGTGGACAAGGGCCTAGAATAAAGAGAAATGAGAGAGTGTAAACTCTAACAGAATAATGGTAGCCTCTAATTAAGAGTTTATCTTTATGGAAAAGTCCTACAGAAGTTAATAAAAAAAGACTCTTCTGTATGACTTTTCGTTTATTTTATTTTAACCACTGTATAGGATGTAGTAGTCTATTTTCCAGTCCATATCTGAAGTCTATTTTTCTATTAGATAATTAAAAAAACCTGAAGAATTCTCATATTCTACAAATCTTTAGAGTAACTTCTGTAGAAAAATATTGGTTTCATGCCTATTTAATTCCATAGTACTCTTTCAAAAGGGTAGAAAAGATTTGCAGACCATCTGGACTAGCATTTAGAATAATTATTTCACTTAATAGGGGAGAATTAACTTCAAAATAAAATTTTCAGTTCACTCCTCCATTGCAGCTGGATGCACCTATCCCTTTGATGTTCCACTCATTTGTATGGATATACTGTTAAAAACAAACTCTCACAGCTGGAGAGACAATTGTATAAGGCTGTGACTGCTGAATCAGGCCACAAATGTATAACAAAGAGCCAAAGACTTACAGACAAAGCCAAATGCAGAAACGGAATAATGGACACAACTCCAATAAAGCTACTTTGGCACATAGGTCCTGCTTCTGTTGCCACTGATGGCAAATTTCACAACCACTTCAGTGGTACAGGATAGGACTTCTAAAGTGCAAGGGATGCAGTTACTATTTACCATCACAAGGTAGAGCTACTGCCTCAGAATCAGAAGTTAGTTCAGGACAGATTTTTTGGTGGCCTCAGAGTGTGGCCACCAACTCTTGCTGGTGGCTGCTCTCACATTTTTTCCTAAAATACTTGAGTAACTTTAGGAAAAACAAATAAATATGCAAATATACACATCCAAATCATTGTAATTTATTTATTGCTAGCTAATAAGTCTATTGTTAAAAGTGATATTAACAAACATACAAATATCACTTTTCACAGCATAATTACACCGCCCTGGCAAACCTGGAGACAAATTAAGCCAGGACTGAGTAAATAAGTCAGGGAAGACAGCAGGAGCCATTGGGGTGGGGAAGCCAGGGGAGACAGCCCCATAACTGGGGATGGAGGATGAAGCTGCATGGCCACAGCCTAGAACCTGCCACTGTGCAGCCAGAGCCCAGGGCTAGAGCCTGAAGACCAATGGCCAGACACTGCTGCCCCGCCACCCCAGGGGTGGAGCCCAAAACCTGAGCCCCACTGCCCCTGGGAAGGTGGGGAACTCACCAGCTGCCCATTCCTACAGTGCTGTGCCCCAGCTGTCTCCAGAGGGGGCAGGGCCATACCTCTGCTTGCAGCCCCAGCAGCCAACACCAAGGCAGTGCATCCAGGAGCAACAGGGAGGGGGAGGGGCTGCTGCTTCTCTCTCTCCTCCCCCACCCCTCCATCACAGCCCAGAGGCTGTGGCTGCAAGAAAAGCCACTGGTGGCCAAATGCGGGCATGGTGGCCGCATTTGAGAAATGCTGAATTAGTTCATAGACAAACTAGTGACTAATGTACATGTAAATGTACCAGAAACTGTAGGGGGAAAACCTGTTGTGAAAGCTTCTGAGCTGATGTCATTAGGCATACAAATGGTAACACTTTGCAGTGCAGAGAATAACTAAACTTCACTAACATGTAAATTAGACTGTTTCCTTTAAGTGAGGTTTCGTTAACAGTCAAAATCTAATGTTCTTACAGAAATATCTATTGGTGATATTTCAGAATATGAATCATGCATAAGGTTCCGTGTTTGTCATGGAGGTCACGGAAGTCATGGATTCCGTGACTTTCTGGGACCTCCATGACTTCTGCAGCAGCCAGTGAACCTGGCCCAAGGGCCACCTGAGCAGTTCGCGCAGTCCCTGGGCCAGGCGCATAGGCTGCTGCTGGGGCAGTCTCAGGCCCCCCGCCCCACAGCAGCTGGAGTTTAGGGTGGGGTGGGGTGGGGGGAAGCTCAGGGCTGGGGTTGAGGGGGCCTGAGACTTACCAGTGCTTACCTGGGAGGGGTCCCCGGAAGAGTGACAGGAACTTCCTTCCCTCAGCTCCTAGCTTTATGTGCTACCTCCACCTGCAGGCACAGGGCCCGCAGTTCCCATTGGCCATGGTTCCCAGCCAATGGGAGCTGCAGAAACAGGCCTTGGAGAGGAGCAGAGGCAGCACATGGAGCTAGGATCTCTGCTTCCCAGGAGCCAGGTAGAGAGCCTGCCCCAGCCCCACCAGCACCTGCGGCAGCCCCCAGACCATGACTATCCCTCACCCCCAGCACCCATGGCGTCTTCCCGGGCCACACTCCCCCAGCACCTGTGGCAGCCCCCAGGCTGCCCTCCCAAGTCCCCCGAGTCCCGCCAAAGTTTTAGTCGGGGTGTATAGTAAAAGTCATGGACAGGTCACGGGCCGTGAATTTTTGTTTACTGCCTGTGAGCTATCCATGACTTTTATTAAAAATACCCATGAGTAAAATATAACCTTAATCAAGAATACTGCAGGTAATGTCAATCATACTTAAAGTCATAAAAGTCAAATTAGGTAGTCTTGAACTCTTCAGAAGGGTGTCTTAGGCCCAGATTTACAAAGGTACTTAGACACCTGACTCCCAGTTTTAGACTCTACTGCGATCCACAAACCGCCCACCAAACCCAGGGCTGGCCTTACCATGAGGCAAACTGAGACGGCTGCCTCAGGTGCCAGACTGTGGAGAGGCGCCCCTAGGGCCGAGAGTGTAGAAAATTGTGTCTGCTGCTGGTGCATATGTATTCTCTCTGCTCTAGATGCACAGAGATGGTGGAGTGCTGTGCTGGAGGAAGGAGAGCACAAGAGACATAATAGGCAGGCAGGAGAAAAGGTGAAAGAGAATAACAGAAAGTAACAGGAGCTGCAGGGAGAGAGAGGAGGAGGAGCCTCTTATGTACCTCTCTAGCACCCCCAGGAGCCTGGACTGATTAACACCAGCTTCTCAGGGAGCTTCCTGTTTCCTGCTACTTCCCTGAACCCACTTGAGGAGAACAGGCAGTCAAGTGAAGTAGTAGGAGCCAGTTAGGCCCTTAAGACACTGATATCTTCCCTCACTCAGGCCCTGCTACCAGCCAGCTTATTTGTCCCCTTCAACTGAGTGTTGAGAGCCACTATAGCTGGCACAGAACAACAGTCATGAATGAAAGATGAAAACGCCCCTCTGGGGCAGCATTCAGAAAAAGAAAGAAAACAAAGGAAGCTTTTCAATCTAAGCAGGAAGGAGCTCTCCTGAGATACATAACACAAATGTTCACAGCCCCAGTGAGGATGTGAGTGGTGGGGAGATGCCTGATCTTCCAGTTAGTCAGAGTGCAGGTGACCTGGCAGCTACTGCAGCATCCATATCTCCATCTCAAATGGATGTAACCATGCACATTCCTGAAGAAAAGTGTAGATCAGAGAAGAGTGTGGTGGAGGTGCAAGAAACAGCTTCTGCTGAGGGTATGTCTACACTACGAAATTAGGTCGATTTTATAGAAGTCAATTTTTAGAAATTGATTTTATAGAGTCAATTGTGTATGTCCCCACTAAGCGCATTAACTCGGTGGAGTATGTCCTCACTACAGTGGCTAGCATCGACTCACAGAGTGGTGCAGTATGGGAAGCTACCTCACAGTTCCCGCAGTCTCCACTGCCCATTGGAATTCTGGGTTAAGCTCCCAGTGCCTGATGGGGCAAAAACATTGTCACAGGTGGTTTTGGGTACATGTCATCAGTTTGCCTTTCCTCCTTCCATCACTCCCTCCCTCTATGAAAGCAAATTTTTTCCTGGGTTACCCAAGCAGAGGCCATAGCACGGCAAACATGGAGCCCTCTCAGCTCACCGCTGCTGTTGCAAGCATTGTAAATACCTCATGCATTATACTGCAGTATGTACAGAACCTGGCTAAGAGATGGCAGCACGAGGACAATTGTGAGGAGGACATGGACACAGACATTCCTGAAAGCACGGGATGTGGCAATTGGGACATCATGGCAGCAGCGGGGCTGTTTGATACAGTGGAACGCTGATTCTGGGCCTGGAAAACAAGCACAGGGTTGCAGGTATGGGATGATTCCCAGTGGCTACTAAACTTTCGCATGCATGCACTTTCCTGGAACTCTGTGAGTTGTTTTCCCCTGCCCTGAAGCGCAGGAATACCAAGATGAGAGCTGCCCTGACAGTTGAGAAGCGAGTGGCGATAGCCCTGTGGAAACTTGCAACACCTGACTGCTACCAGTCAGTCAGGAATCAATTTGGAGTCGGCAAATCTACTGTGGAGACTGCTGTGATTCAAGTTGCCAATGCCATCACTGACGTTCTGCTATCAAGGGTAGTGACTCTGGGAAATGTGCAGGTCATAGTGGATGGCTTTGCTGCAATGGGTTTCCCTAACTGTGGTGGGGTGATAGGCGGAACGCATATCCCTATCTTGGCACCAGACCACCTTGCCAACCAGTACATAAACCTCAAGGGGTACTTCTCAATGGTGCTGCAAGCACTGGTGGATCACAAGGGACATTTCACCAGCATCAACATGGGATGGCCGGGAAAGGTGCATGACGCTCCCATCTTTAGGAACTCCAGGCTCTTTGAGCAGCTGCAAGAAGGGACTTCCTTCCCAGACCAGAAAATTACTGTTGGGGATGTTGATATGCCAGTAGTTATCCTTGGGGACCCAGCCTACCCCTTGCCCCCATGGCTCATGAAGCCATACACAGGCACCCTGGACAGCAGTAAGGAACAGTTCAACTATAGGCTGAGCAAGTGCAGAATGGTGGTAGAATGTGCCTTTGCACGTTTAAAAGCTCGCTGACATAGTTTGCTGACTAGGTTAGACCTCAGCGCAACCAATATTCCCATTGTTATTACTGCTTGCTGTGTTCTCCATAATATCTGTGAGAGTAAGGGGGAGACATTTATGGTGGGGTGGGAGGTTGAGGCAAATTGCCTGGCTGTCAATTTTGAGCAGCCAGACACTAGGGTGATTAGAAGAGCACAGGTAAGCACAATACACATAAGAGAGACTTTGAAAACCAGTTTCATGACTGAGCATGTCCGTTTGCTCCTCCATTAGCCTCAGCATTGCCTCCTGCCTCTTCTCATCACACTCACTTAATGCTTTCCTGGACTCTGCCTCCATGCATTCAGCTGCTTCCTATCAGTGCGGGAGGACTACATGAGCTTGGAAAACATGTCATCGCAAGTGTGTTTTTTTCACCTTCTAATCTGCAATAATCTCAGGGACAGAGATGATAGGGGGAGCATATAAATATTTGCACCAGTGGGGGGTGTACTATTGGGTGTCTGGGAAGTGGGCGGGCAAAGCCCGCCCACTGCTAAAGGATCCCCCCCCGCAGCCTAAGGGGAGGACCCACAGGACCACAGATCCCACTGATTAAGGGGGACAACTAATAAAAGAACAGGGACAGGAGTGCAGTCAAAGGGTCATAAGAAGGGAACCTGACGGGGACACTGAGCAGAGAACCCCGGACAGCGCCCACTGCTCCTCGAAGGCGTCAAGGGAGCCAGTGGACACCACCCAAAGGAACTCCGCCCATGGATCGGAAACAAGCCCCACAGTCACCAGAGCCTCCATTGGCCAACCTCCTCTCCCTGGTCGTGTAGATGGCCTTTTTAGCCAGGGCGAGGAGGAGGCTGACCAGGAGGTCCTGGGACTTCGTGAGGCCACGGATAGGGAGTGAGCAGAGAAGGAGGTGAGGGGAAAAGTGCAGCCAGAAACGCAACAGAAGATTAGTGAGGAGCTGGTATAGGGGCTGCAACCTGGCGCACTCTAAGTAGACGTGCGCCAGGGTCTCCCTCACGCTGCAGAAGGAGCAGGTGTCTGGGACAGGGGTAAACCGCCAGTGCTAGTTACCCTGTATCATAACCTAGTCTCAGATTTGGACCTTAGCGTCCAAAATATGGGGGTTAGCATGAAAACCTCCAAGCTTAGTTACCAGCTTGGACCTGGTAAAGCTGCCACCACCCAAAAAATTAGTGTTTTGGGGCACTCTGGTCCCCCCAAACCTTCCCTGGGGACCCCAAGACCCAAATCCCTTGAGTCTCACAACAAAGGGAAATAAACCTTTTCCCTTCCCCCCTCCAGGTGTTCCTGGAGAGATACACAGAAACAAGCTCTGTGAATCTAAACAGAGGGATTCCACCCTCCCCGTTTCCAGCCTTGGAAAACAGAAGTACCGAGAGCTAATCTCTCTTCCCCCCTCACCCAGAGGGAATGCAAAGTCAGGCTAGTAAATCTAACACACACAGATTTCCCCCTGACTTCTTCCTCCCACCAATTCCCTGGTGAGCACAGACTCAATTCCCTGGAGTTCCCCACTAAAGAAAAACTCCAACAGATCTTAAAAAGAAAGCTTTATGTAAAAAGAAAGAAAAATACATAAAAAATGGTCTCTCTGTATTAAGGTGACAAATACAGGGTCAATTGCTTAAAAGAAATATGAATAAACAGCCTTATTAAAAAAGAATACAATTCAAAACACTCCAGGAACTACACACATGTAAAATACAAAAAAACATATAACTCACTATCTGATCTTTTGTACTTACAACTGGGAAACAGAAGATTAGAAAGCAAGAGACAGAAAAATCCTTCCCATAGCCGAGAGGGACAGATTCAAGACAAAGAACTCAGACACAAACTTCCCTCCACCCAGACCTGAAAAAGTCTGGTTTCCTGATTGGTCCTCTGGTCAGGTGCTTCAGGTTACCTCTTTCCAGGTGTAAGAGACATTAACCCTTAGCTATCTGTTTATGACACCCTGCTTCTGCCCTGAAGTGGGGAAAGGTTGTGACTGGGGGCTGCTAAGCTGGGCCATGCCCCAATCAGGCCACAGTTGACCTGTATAAAGAGGCTGGAAGCCACGAGCTCAGGACAGTCTCCTTCTGCCTGTAGGGAGAGAAGGGCCTGGCTGCAGAAAGCTAGAGACTGAGTACCTGAGTGGAGCAGGGCTGGGGAAAGGCAGAGGAGCTGGGGAGCTCCAGCCTGGAAAGCCCCAGGCTGTGGCCTAGCATAAGGCCAACAGGTACTGGGGGTTGCAGAGGGCAGCCCAGGGGTAGGACAAGGCAGCAAGTTCAAACCCATCCTTGCCAGTGATGAGTAAGCTGATACTGCAGTCTGCCCCAGGGCATGGGGACTAGATGATGACTGGCAGTAGCCTTATACTGAGGTGAGGTGGGACTAGTGGGTGGGGGTTCCCCAGGGAGGGGAGACCCTAAGACTGAGGTGTTACTGCCAGGGGGAAGCACCCCAGGTAAAAGGGCATCAGGTCTGGGAGGGACACAGGGGCCAGAGGACAGGTGGATCACCAGCCTGTAGAGGGTGCTCTGGAGCCAGAACAAGCTAATTCCCAGAAATCACCAGCAGGAGGTACCGCAGAGGTGAGTCCACTTGTCTACAGGGGGATAAAAAGGGAGAGTAAAATTTGATACATTTCTGAGAACAAAAGAGAGGCTTTTTCACAGAGAATCAAACAATTCACAGCAGACAGCACATGTGCTTTAGGTACAAGGTTGCATTTTGCCTTTTATATTGAGCACCTGCTGGTATGGTGACACATCACACATGTCTGGGCAACAGAATTCGGTTTCCAGGTAACCAAAGGATATGTGGGTTTGTCTTCTAACGCTTTCATAACATGTGAGAATGTTTTCGAACTGCAGCATCCTCCTTTCCCATAGCAAGCAATGCCAGCACACACCTCCCCCAACCCCTCTGGCATGGCTATTTGGGCTGATGCCTTCACCCCTCTCCCTGCCGTGTGACTATTTTCAGGGATGATCCCGTTTAGCCAAGCGCAAACAGCCCAGCGTGAACAGGGTCCTTTTACTGTTCCATTACAAAAATCCCCCTATTTCAAACAGGTGACCATGAATGATATCACTCTCCTGAGGCTAACAGAGAAAGATATAGACTGAATGTTGCTTGAATGCAGCCAAAACCCAGGACTATTCACTGCCATGCTTTGTGCTGCAATGATTCCAGACTACTTGCTACTGGCTTGGTGTCGTAAAGGTCCTACCATGGAGTACGAAATAAGGAAGCTCTCCCCAGAAACCTTCTGCAAAGGCTTTCAGAGTACCTCCAGGAGAGCTTCATGGAGATGTGTCTGGGGATGGAGCGGGAATCCTCCAGTGACATTAACAGACTTTTCCAGTAGCTGTACTGGCCACAAATGCATCACAAGTTTTCAGGGCAAACCAAACATTAAACACTATTGCTTTTAAACCTTGTACTGTAATTACAAATGTGCACGCACCAGAGGCGCCTTCTCTGCCTTCAGGGTCTGGGATCCCACCTTGGGGAGAACAAGGGGAGGATGTCTCTGGCCTGGCTGGAGCTGCTCTGGCAGGCTGGGCAGTGCAGCTGCAGCCTGCTCCAGCAGACCAGACTAGATGGCAAGGTCGCAGCATGTTCCAGCGGGCTGGGCAGGGCAGCACGGCCGCAATGTGCTCCAGCGGGCCGGGTAGCGTGGCCACAGCCTGCTTCAGGGGGCGGAGCTGTAGCTGCTTCGGAGGCTCAGGGGAGAGCAGAGTGGCCAGAAGCGGAGAGACTCTGGCCCTGCCTCTTTCCTTCTGGCTCTGCTGGCTGTGTTATCTCCTTGCTCCCTCTGTTGGGAGGAGGGGCTGTGTCTCATCTCTCCGTCTCTATACCTGTTTATAAGCTGACCCCCGTTTCTGGTGCTTCCCTTTTTTACTAAAAAAATTTGGCTTATGAATGAGTATATACGGTAAATAGCAAACAAAAGGCTAATTACTTCAAAAGTTCTTACTTAGTCCCTATTTTATCCAGCTCTGTTTGCTTATCCCAGATAATTACATATATATTGCTAGTGCAATATATCAAAGAAATATTTATTCTAGTACACATTATATCTATCATTGTTTTGGCGCACACTAGGTATTTATTCAATACTCCACAATGGCTTGATTAAAATAATTAATCTGTCATGAAAGGATTTACTGCAGCATGAATAGTAATTTAGAAATTGCATGATGTTTACCCACAGACAATGCTTCTTGGTTTGCAGATCAGTGACCTGTAGGTATTGTGACATGGCATTCCAGTTTGATGAGAACCTTTAGCTGGCAGACTTCTTTGTACAAAAAAGCTAATTGACAAGTTTCAGCCTGCAGAAAACTTTTTTATGGATAAATTGAAGACAGGATCAGAGAGGAACCCTGTTACAGGAGGAATAAATGGGCACAGGCAATCAAAAATTTTAACATGACCCTGTCAGTGTGGAATATTAAACAGTTAAAAAAGGTTGAGGTTTTAAGCACAGATACCTCTGCCTGCTTAGTCTCAGGGCAACAACCACCAATAATTTTTTTTAAAAGTCGTTAAAGATACAGGAAAAATAAAAACAGCTAAAACACTTGTAATTTTCACAATATCCCTTATTCTATTTCCCTTTAACTATATGGAGGTTTCATAGGAACAATCCCCACTGCCCAGCTG
Source organism: Gopherus evgoodei (assembly GCF_007399415.2). Taxonomy (NCBI): domain Eukaryota; kingdom Metazoa; phylum Chordata; order Testudines; family Testudinidae; genus Gopherus; species Gopherus evgoodei. Next base: position 49,717,084 of record NC_044323.1, read on the forward strand.
TCAGTCTTTTAAATGGTATTAGGGATGGTAATAACTGTCTTTATTTGTGAGGGAAGAGGAAAAAAATTAGTTGAGATGGGGGGTGTTTGTTGAAGTCAGATCCCATTACGTGGTAGACAAAACAAGACAAATACATACAAAAGGGGAGAGAAAAGAAGAAATGGTTACTTATGGTAACTGTGGGTCTTTGAGATGATGCAGACATGTATTTTACTTAGGTGTGCGCGTGCCCAGTGCTGGAAACTTGTGACTAGCAGTACCCATAGAGGGACAGCGTTCACACCTTGTGACTGTTGCCCCTCCCCTGGCTACATGAGGTGGCGGCTCCCCAACCTCCTCCCCCACACACAGATTCTTGCACCAAAAGACCATGAGAGGAGATTCCGATGCAGAAGGGACAGAGGGTGGATTGTGGAATCCATATCTTCATCACATCTCAAAGAACTAGAGTTACAGTAAGTAACCTTTTCTTCTTTGAATAGATGCAGTTATGTATTCTAATTAGGTGACTCACAAGCAGTACCTCATCCAGGAGTGGGGCGGGGGTGTCTCAGTCTACCAAAGGAGGGATCCCAAGACCACCCTTCAGAGGCCTGTGTCTGCCCTGAAAGATGAGGTAATAGCATAATGATCTGTAAATGCATGTATGGATGACCATGTGGCCATGCTACAAATGTGGGAATCTGACCAAGAGAGCCAATGGGAAGGGTAGAACTTTTTAAAATGTGGAAAGAAACTTTCCTTTTTTCTGTTTTCTATGGGCTGAAGGGACAGAGCAGCCATGCTATAAGCAGCTTAAGGCAGGTATGGTTATAAGTCATTAGATCATGCTTAGAACTACTTATCTAAACTCCAATAAGGGTATGGCTACACTTACATTTGTGCAGCGCTGGGAGTTACAACTGTGTTCGTACAGCTGTGTAGGGCCAGCGCTGCAGTGTGGCCACACTGACAGCTACCAGCACTGCAGTGTGGCCACATTTGAAGCATTTGCAGCACTGTTGGGAGTGGTGCATTGTGGGCAGCTATCCCACAGAGCACCTTGTCCCATTTTGGCGCTGTGGGTTGTGGGAAGGGGACGGAAGGGTACGGGTCTTTCCACTTCCTCTTCCAACGCCCCGTGGTGCTTTGCTACATATTCCAAGCAGTTTGGCACCATTGTGAGTCTGCAGCGTGATTTCTGTTACAAATGGAGCCCGAGCTGCTGAGGACCTTGCTGATGAATATTGCCAGCACATCACGTATGGCAGTGGAGCTATTCCTTCAGCTCCAAAGTGACAGTGAGGAGTCAGACAATGATATTGATTCGCCTGACGTGCAAGACACTAAATTGCTTGTGGCAGTAACAGAAATGCTCAGCAACGTGGAATGCAGCCTCTGGGCTCGGGAAATGAGCACTGAGTGGTGGGATCACATCGTCCTGCAAGCATGGGATGACGAGCAGTGGCTGCAGAACTTTCGGATGAGAAAAGCCACTTTCATGGGACTGTGTGCTGAGCTCACCTCTACCCTGTGGCGCAGGGACACGAGATTGAGAGCTGCCCTGCCTGTGGAGAAGCGGGTGGCTATTGCAATCTGGAAGCTGGCAACTCCAGACAGCTACCGATTGGTGGCGAACCAGTTTGGAGTGGGAAGTCGACCGTTGGAATAGTGTTGATGCAAGTTTGCACGGCCATTAATCACACCCTGCTAAGAAGAACCGTGACTCTGGGGAACGTGCAGGACATTGTGGATGGCTTTGCACAAATGGGTTTCCCTAACTGTGGAGGGGCAATAGATGGGATGCATATTCCTATTCTAGCACCACCCCACCTGACATCCAAGTACATTAATCACAAGGGGTATTTCTCTGTGGTTCTCCAAGCGCTTGTGGATCACCGTGGGCGTTTCACTGACATTTACTCAGGATGGCCTAGAAAGGTGCATGATGCACGCATCTTTCAGAACAGTGCCCTGTTCAGGAAGCTGCTGGCCGGGACTTTTTTCCCAGACCGCAGGATCACAGTAGGGGATGTCGAAATGCCCACTGTGATCCTTGGAGACCCCGCTTACCCCTTAATGCCATGGCTCATGAAACTGTATACAGGGAAGCTTGACAGGAGCAAGGACCAGTTCAACTACAGGCTGAGCTAGTGCAGAATGACTGTGGAGTGTGCTTTTGGCCATTTAAAGGGTCGTTGGAGGTTTCTCTACGGGAAGCTAGATTTGGGGGAGAGCAGCATCTCCGCTATTATATCCGCTTGCTGTACCCTCCATAATATTTGTGAAGGGAAGGGTGAAACGTTCAGTGAGGAATGGACCTCCGAGATTGGACGCCTAGAGGCTGAATTTGCACAGCCAGAGAGCAGGGCTACTAGAGAGGCTCAGCAAAGGGCTTCAAGGATTAGGGATGCCTTAAGGGAGCAATTTGAGGCTGAAAGCCAACAGTAATGTTTGGTGCCTTTGCTGTGCCCATTTTTCCCTTGGGGTACAGTATTTCTCACTATCTGCAATACAAAAGTGTTTTAAAAGCCAAAAAATCATTTATTCAAAATACAGTACATAAAAGGGCAGGGTGGTGGACTGTACATACAGAGGTTTGAATATGTCCTGCTTGGATTGCTGTTCAATGCCTGCTGCACTTCAGGATTAATGTGCTGCATCATGATGGGGGTTGAGCGCATAGGGTAAGAGTTGTAGTTCTCAGGGCTGGTAGGTGAATGTACAGGTGTTGGGGGCAGCTGGTGGTGGTAAGATCCAGGCTGCTGGAGAAAGGTGTTTTGTGCAAACACTGGGGAACAAGGGAGAGAGCTTTGGGAGGGGTGGGGGTTACCACGGTACTGATCTGCCTGCATGGCTATGAGAGACTGCATACAGTCTGTTTGGCGAGCCAGGAGGCTTATCAGCTGCTTTGTGCTTTTCTTGATAGCCAATTCCTTTCTCCTGCTTTATGTTTGTCTCCACTCATGCATTTTTTCTCTCCAGTCCTGCAGCCTCTTACTGTCTCTGGCATACTGATTCATAACTGCTTTGATCAAATCTTCTTTTGATTTTCTAGGATTTTTCCTCAAGTTCTGTAGTCTTCACGCAGGCGGTGATAGGGCTGGAGTATTCAAGGACACTTAAAATAACAGAAATAGAAACATATAATACAGAGGCTACATTGTTTATTATCACAGTGAAGGAGTTTGTAGACTATTTGTAGCATCATTTACACATACCAAACATAGCACAGAGAGGCCACGGCAGCGAAGGCATGGCGAGCAATGGGGTGAGTGTTTCTGCCGCGACTTCACCTGGGAAGGGGAACTGCCTGAGGGCTCACTGGGGTTTCTGTGCATTGGGGAAAGCAGAGAGCAGCTACTTGGGGACCTGCACTGAACACTATCCCTACATTTTCAACAGGATTTTCTACTGCCAGAGGTATCACTGTTGCGTGTTACCTGGGAAGAGAGGGAAGGTCTTCTACAGCAATGTGGATTCCGCCCTGGTCCCTATGCAGCTTGCCTGTGTGCAGCAATGGTCCCCCACCCCTCACGGCACAGTGGCATGGACGAGTTAGCCTGACCGGGACAAGGACCACGGTGGCTCTCCCTATAAACTTGCGCAAGCACATTTGCAGCCAGAGCGTGGGCACTTTTCAAGAGATTACCGAGGCCGATTACAGAGACGTGATAGACCAAATCAATGGGCTATTCCACATTTAGGCAGGCAGCCATAACCCCCACCCTCCTCTCCCAAAACATTTCCATCCTAAAAATAAAATGTGCTTACCAGGAACACCCTCCTCTGCTTCTTCTTCACCAACAAGTTCCAGCTGCTGCGACTGGCTAGCCTCCTCTTGGCTTGAGAAGAGCTCCTGGTTGCATGCCTCCCGGGACTCCGGGATGTCTCCCTCCACCCCAGTAGCCTCACTCTTGGCTTCCTCTACACCCTCCCCCACTTCTCCCTGCTCTGAACTCTCCTCAGATTGGCAGTGGGGTCACACCCAAGTATGACATCTAGCTCCTTGTAAAAACAGCAGGTTGTGGGGGCAGCTCCTGAGTGGCGGTTTCCCTCACAGGCTTTGCAATAGGCACTGCGCAGCTCCTTTACTTTTACCCTGCACTGCAACACGTCCCATTCATGGCCCCTTAGCAGCAAGGACTTTGATATCTGCCCATAGGTATCAATTTCTACAGCTGGAGTGCAGCTTTGATTGCACAGCTTCCTCACCCCAAACACTGATGAGGTCCTGCAGCTCAGAAGTGTTCCATGCTGGGGCTCGTTTGGGGCATGGAGGCATGGTCACTGATTGATTGATTGCACTCCACACCTGGCTGAGCAAACAGGAAGGGGATTTTTTTAAATTCCCTGGGGCATTTAAAGGGCAGGTCACCTGAGCCCAGGGCAGTGGAGTGTGAAATGATGAGCAGAGTGGCTGAAAAGGTATGCTAGGATACCTCCTAATACCTTGGAGGCCAATAAAAGTGCTTTTAGTGTCCACACTTGATGACCAGTGCTGCATCACCAGCGCTGGAATTGCTACACCCCAGGCAGATCAGGTGTACAGCCAGCGCTGCAACCAGGGAGTTGCAGCGCTGGCCGTGCTTTGCAAGTGTGGACACAGAGTGAGTTGCAGTGCTGTAACCCCATCACCAGCATTGCAACTCTCCAGTGTAGCCATGCCCTAAGTAAATCAGAATGTTTAGCTAGAGCTTTCAGGGTTTTGTTTATTTTTTAAGGCTTGTGGATCTTCTCTGTGCTAACCCCTGATGCATTTGTTTGCTTGTAACCTTTAAGCTGAACCCCCAAGAAAGCTGTTTTGGGTGCTTAATTTTTGTAATTGTTCCTTTTAAGATCTAGCAAAAAGCCCGAGTTCCAGATATATTTTTTCCCTTTTTGTTCAGTAGCAGGATTCATAAACCTAAAACTGTGAGCAGGGCACCCACCCCAGAGTGCATTGGGCAGAGTCTTCTGCCCCATGTTCTTGAATTCTACAACCAAAAGTTCATTTTCTGTGCCCCTCTCTGCTCCCTCACCATACCCCACTCACAGTGGTTGTCCTTGCCAGTGAAGGTCCAGGTTTCAGAAGCTCATCTGTGAGCTCACCTCCCACCCAGGGAAGAAGACACCTGGCTTGCTCCACCATCTGAGCACTTGATCTGGCTGGCTGCCCTGCCAGCCACTGCTCCTCACTGCCTGGCCACCCTGCCAGCCACTGCTTCTTGCTGCCCCCTGACTGCTTACCACTTTTGCTGGTTGCTCCCACCAGCCACCCATCAGTCTCCTCCTGCTGCCACCTGCCTCTCTGCTGTGACCTCTGTAGGTCAGTCTCTTAGTGATTTTTAGCTCTCAGCAGGCTGGGCAGAAACACTGCCCCATCACAACTGATTTCAGCTCTCATTGAGTACTTAACATAACAAAAAGGCTCCTAATAAAGCCTATTTAGCTCTATCTTTGAACAGTGGGGAGTGTGACAAAGTTCCTCCTCTACCTTGGTGGATCCTGTGCTTACTGGCAAAATTTTCTGACCTCACAGACTTACCCTGTGGGTCAGGAAACAGCCTAGAGACCTTCCCCTCTGGTACAAGACACAGTCCAGGTCAATTCCTCTAGTGTTTGATCAGGAGTGGAGGGGGGGCGGGAGGAGGAACCAGGTCCCACCCTCTACTCCAGGTTCCAGCCCAGGGCCCTGTGGACTGCAGCTGTCTAGAGTGCCTCCTGGTACAGTTGTGAGACAGCTACAACTCCCTGGGCTACTTCCCCATGGCCTCCTCCCAACACTTTCTTTGTCCTCACCACCGGACCTTTCTCCTGATGTCTGATAACACTCATACTTCTCAGTCCTCCAGCAGTATGCCTACTCACACTCAGCTTCTTGCACACCTCTTGCTCCCAGTTCCTCACATACATTTCCTCTTCTCTAGCCTGACTGGAGTGAGCCCTTTTATAACATCAGAGGGGCCTTAATTAGAGTCAGGTGCTTAACTGCCTCACCTGACTCTTAGCAGGTTAATTGGAGTCAGGTGTTCTCATTAGCCTGGAGCAGCCCTTGCTCTGGGCACTCAGGGAACAGAAGACTGCTTATCCGGTGGCCGGTATCTCTCCCTTTGACTACTCTGCTGTTCATAACTGGTCTGGGTCCATCATAGGAGAAACAGGCTAAACCAGACCAGGAACCCTTAGGGAGAGGCCACACCTCCTTGCTGGGACAACTGTCCCCACCACTCTTACTTTCACAAGGGTCTGGCATTCGAGCCCCTGGCTTAACTAGGTCCTTTCAGCTGAGGGTGACCCCCTCATTTGGGACAAGGTAAGCACAGTTCTTCTCATTTATTCATACAGTAATGACAACAATATTGATAACTGCATTTCACTACTCCTACATTCAGTACTAAAGTGATTTGTAACCCAACACCAGCCAAAGTTGATTACTTTGAGCAACACAGCTCTATCTGATGAGCCGAGTAGATGTGTTCATATGAATACAGGTTGCTCCTGAAGTCTCTCCACCTCCCAGCTAGTTGTCTGGGGAACGTTCATTCAGACCCAGGTTACACATGCTCTGGGACTGGTTTTTAGAAAGAGAGTCACTTTATGTCCTCACTCAGAGCCTGTGTCCCACCAGTGCCCTTGCTGGATTCAGAGGCCAGCAGGGCACCATCTTGGCTGACCAGGTCATCCTGCACCATGGTGGACTCCATGCTGGGGATTGCCCAGCGTCCAGTCAAACTCCTTATAAAATGGGCATGCAGTCAGTAAATTGCCCAAGGTGTGGTTCTGATCCCTCATCTTCTGCTACTTGCTTGTCAGTCTTTAAATCCACTCACTGCTCACCAGTCCAAAAAGCTAAAAATCTGGTATCTTTGCAAATTATCTGCTGGTAAATATGGTCATTCCTAGTACTTTTGCTAAAGTCCACAGTTCTGCTGGCCTTGCTACAGAGATTCACCAAAATCTGGCTGTGCTCCCATAAGCATGAAGCAGCGTGCTTTGCAAAAGGCTTGTTCTGTTTGGTCTCCATTACAAACACAGAAGGCTCTTTAACGGTGTGTTTGCAGCTCAGTGGTCAGAAGACAATGGAAAGGTTAATACTGACTCACTGAGCTGCTGGTGTATGCCAAGGGAAGTGGATTCCATTTTCAATTGAGTCGACTGGAAGTTGATGGGATAGAGAGGACAAAGGAAGTGGACCCATGTGATTGTGGAATACTTTTGACTGACTCCCAGGACACATGTCAAACAGGGACGTATCTATACTGCAAGAAAATAGGGCTCAAACCTTGGGTCATGGCTTGACATGGGAGCAGACCCTTCAGCCCCACAGGGTCCTAGGAACCCAGTCTGAGAGATTTGTGTGTAGATGGAAGGGCGGTGGGTTGGGCTCAAGCCTGAGGATGAGCCTTGACTGACATTGCAATGTAGGCGTTGCACTCTGTGTAAAGAACAGTTTTACCACACTCTGGTAACTTTTAAACCTTCTGTAACTTCCAAACTTTTTGGAATGAAAACAAGCATAAGAAATTTCAGTCCAAAGATTTGTCCCTAAAAAGGAATAAATTACCAGAAAACACAGGCATAAAAGTGCTAAACTGTAGAATTGTTAGTGCGAGACTTTAACAGAAGTGGTGTTAGAGCTTTAACTAGAGTAGTTCAAACAGTATTTCAATGAGTCATTGAGCACAGCCACCCTCTTTTTTTTTTTTGTGAGCTGTTAAAATAATGGCAATTCATCTGTGTGAACTTGAACCTCTGAGCTCCAGTTACTGTTTGAACACTTGCATCACTCCATCTGCTGTATATTTTTTGTTGTTCTTGACTGTGACAAATCTTTGTCCAGTCTCTGCCCAATTCACATGCTGTGCTAAACTAATCCCATCCTCTCAGTTCCCTCGTGGGCCTCAAACAGTTTCTCTTGCAAGAACAGTTGGCTTATACTTTAATGCAGTTATTGTCTCTCTTCGGGAGCAAATAAGCAGCCAAGGCTCTGTTTGAATCGGAGTTCAAAGCAGAACATACTGATCAAACAATTGTTTGAGTATATCTGTAAATATGTGACAAGATGTACTCAGCCTTTGTTGCTTCCTGCTGGGGCCCTGCAGCCATCCTATACTGCATCTCAAGAAGCATCCAGCTGAGAAGAAAAGAATAGCAAAGGTGGGTCCTCCAAACTTGCCAAAAAGGGAATCTCTGGAGCAGTCATTTTGGAAACCAGAGATCTGATCCTTCCAGAGCTAGAAGATCTACTAACAGCTTATCAGGGCCCTGCTAGCCCAGATAAATGGAGGGTGCTCCTCTTTGGCCAAAGGCACCTGAAGGCTAGTTGGAGTTTTCTGGCTGGGTTTTACATTGGTGGGTTTGCTGGGAGAAAGGACCTAAAAACCTTAATCCTGAATTAAGAGTGAGGCTAAAGCGGCCAGGTAGAAAGGGGCCCAGGGAAGCAGCAGCAATGAATTGAATCAAGCAGTATGTAGTGTTGTGGAAATGATCACCACCCTGTTGAGTTGATCAGACAGCCTGAGGCTCCTTTATTGATTAATCAGAGAATACATGCATATGCACGGAGAGACGACAGGTCCCCTAGCAAGGGGCAAGTCGCTCTGCCTTACAGCAGTGATACCTGTGCTTATAAAGCTGAAAACCACAAATTATCGTATGAGCTTATACATCCGATGATACCTTATTTGGCTAATACAATGACATCTTCTAAACATCTGCTAAAAACAATTGCTATTAATATATCATTTATGAGCTAATTGCAAGTCTGCTCTCTTTCTACTTCCCTATAGAAAGTTTTGTAAGTGTTAGGTCATTGACACCTGGTGTTTTTCTCCTACTTGCAGTTAAGCTATTACACGTTGCTTGAGCCTTTTTGAGGAACTTGTACCCAAAAATACCTATTGGTGTACCTTTGGTCAAATGATCATGAGTTATATTTTACACTCATGCAAGCAACTTAACTATAATAAACCAAAAGCTGTTATAACTTAACAGATTTTCTGGTTCCCCTTTATCCAATTCTAGTTCCTCTTTTTGGGGCCCTAACCACATCTTTTTGCCTCAGCGTGCCCTTTGTACAGAAAAACAAGTTTAGCAGGAGTTAAAACTCTTGCTTCTAGCTAAGGGCCTACTCTTACTTTATTCTCAGAAAAAAGCCTGGGGCCTTGGGTAAGGTGGGGTTGGGAGGGGGGGTTCCCTATCAGTAGCTATTGTTTATAGGTCCCCAGGCTGGAACCCAGATTAGTGGGTGGGCCTGGATTTCCCAACCAGCCACTGGTAAATTGGCATAAATCCCAAGAAGGGGCTGTAGCTTATTTGGGAGCTTGAACACTGGGCTGAATTTAAAGGGCTCAGGGCCAGTGCTGTACACACTAGCAAGGGCAGATAGGTTTTTTAATTGGGCTCTTTAATTACCATGAAAGGGGTTCATTTGAAGTTGATGACTTGGCTGGAGGGGGTAAGCCAATGAAGACCCACCAAGATCAGCTGACAGCCTACAGGAGACACCAGGGGCAATAGAAGGACTGCAATATCACACCCAGCCACAAGAAGGCACTCAAGGTGAGTGCCCTTTCACAGTATTAAACAAGAAAATGATGCAAAAGTGATGTGTATAATAAAAATAAGAAGGGTTACATGCTGGCTCAGATTTTCTGATCTGGCCAGACTGCTTGTTGCAAGACTGAAAATGGTAAGCTGTAAATGGCTTTTAAGTCAGTTTCACATTTTTATAATCTAACAGTGGGAGGGAAAGGGGGTAGGTTTGATTTCCAATGTAAGTTAGAGCAGCTTCCAGGCTACTCTAACTGATCCCTGGCTGGAGTGGGGCCCAGCATCAGGTCTTTGACTTTCATCTACACCTGTATAAATCCACAGTAATGCCAATCAAGTGACCACTATAAATGAGAGAAGTACTTGGCTCAGAGTGGTTAATATATACTCATAACTATAGCTGGGCAATGACTGAAAAAGAAATGATTTGCTAATACTTTTTAGAATACAAGCCATGTGTTTGTTCTGTGGTATTATTTGCCCCTTCTATTTGCTATTTTCTATACATTTTTATTCTCCTGAGAACACTTTCACTTTCTTGAGAATTCGCACCCATAAGGGCTATGATGGTGTCATTCAGAATTTTATGATCTGACACTTGATATAAAAAATTAACTGAATGTGACTGTAAATAAGTAGTTAGCCTGGAGTTCAAACCCCAGGAAGAAATAATTAGTCATGTCCCAGTAGGAAGACTTGAAATAAATACACATATATACACACTCAGCTGTGAAAGAAGAGTCTTGAGAAACTCTTGAGAAATCCCTGTCATATGACATTCATGGAGTCTGAAGGGAACAACCCTCTTTTGCCAGAAGAAAGGTCCCTGTGTTGCAAATAGTTAAGAACGAAAGAGGAAGTAAAACTTGGAAGGTGTGGCACAGAAGCCTCTTAAAATAACATTTATTTTAATTCAGATTATGAAATACTCTGTATTAATGTTTAAAATAATTCCAAGTAGAATTCTTTTGAAAAACACTTCCCCAACTCTTCTCCTGTGGAGTGAGTCTGCCACATTGCAAGTAAGGTAGCATAGATCTCCTAATGTCAGATACTTTAGCAACTTCTAGATATGCCAGAACAATAGCTGTTGGGGTGAGTTACTTTGATTGATGGGACTTTGGCCTGAGTAAGGAGAGTAGGATAAGGCCCTATATCTTTTTAAAAAAAAAATAGTTCTTTGAATGGCAACTATATCACCATAAGTATATAGATAAAATTTAAAACTGCACAAGACTAAACAAAGAAAATAAAACAAGAAGTCATACATATTCAGCATGAATTTAGGATTGACATTGACTTTATTATACTGATATATAATCCATATTTAGCTAAAGGTAAAGTGAGGTTCTCAGTTCATGAATGCAAGTGACATGGAGAATAGTAAGAAAAATAATACTAAAGAATTTAATATAAAAGTTGGTGTCCAAAGTTGGTTCCTACTTTAAAGTCCAATATCTAGATGTATGAAAATATCCTGACAATTAGACATACTGATTATATTTTGCTTGTTTGAAAAAAATTGTTCTATGTAGAGTATTTATGGATCAGTGCTATGCACTTATATGTAGACTATTCTATTTGGATCCTTCAACTTCAGTTGAATATTTTGTTCTCACAGCTAAATCTTGGGACTCCTATTCAGGGGTGAAAGTGACTTACCGGTACTGCTGGAGTCCTGAGGGGGCGTGGCCTCAACCAAAAGAGGCAAGGCCTCAAGATTTAAAGGCCCTGGGGCAACAGCTGTGGCTGGGAGGACCAGAGCCTTTAAATCAACCCAGGGCTCCCAGCTGAAGAGGTGGCTGGGAGCACCCAGGGCTCACGGGCAAATTAAAGGGCCTGGGGCTCTGGCCACCGTGGAGCTTCAGGCCCTCTAAATCCCCACCGCAGCTCCAGCTGGGATTTAAAGGGCTCCAATCTCTTGCTGTGCAGTGGAACTGTTCCATTCTATTTTCAAGATAAGGGAGAAGGTGGATAGGGTGGGGCAGATGGTGGATATCTGTGGCTACAGGGGTAGGGGCTGGATTTGCCCCTAAAAATACCTAGCTCTTATATGGTGCTTTTCATCTGTAGATAGGGTTGCTTTGAAGTCTCCAGGAATTAAAATTAATCTTTCATTAAAGATTATTTCATGTGATGAAACCTCTAGGAATACGTCCAACCTAAATTGGCAACTATACCTGTAGATCACAAAGCACTTTTACAAAAGAGGAAAGTATTATTTTACAAATGGAAAAACTGAGGCATGTGACTCAATTACTATTCTGGCCTGTATTATTTCTGATAGTAAAACAGGAAAACTATCCTAGATTGAAGAACCAGAATTAGGCGTGGTGTTACTACGCACACATAGGCTTACCTGTGGATTAACACTACCCATATCTGCTAAAAGGATCAGTGCATAAGCCTGCTCACAATCAGTCCACACAAACAGATCTCTCTAGGCAAACAGAACATGTGTTGTAAATTACGGTGTCTTCATTGTGTTCAAAATTATCACTTGCTGTATTAACCCAAAGAACATTTGTGCCATACCACTGGTCAGTGGCCTTTTTATGTGCATAATACACTAAAGGAAGTGACTACAAAGGAGTTACTCTCTGATAGATATCCTTTACTGCTGACTCATATTAATAGTTCTTTATTTGCCATGAGGGCAAACAGGATCTCGAGAAGAAAAGTCACTTTAAAATTGCACAAGTGGTTAGGAAAACAAGGAAAGTTATCCATACTGATTAATAGTATTTGCGATTATAAACAATTATTTCCTTGTCAGCTAAAGTGCATGACCTTCCTATCTTTCAAAAGTACTTTTAGCTAAGAGTGTTACTTCATGCAGTTCTTAAATACATCTTAACGTGGAATAATGGTTTTGTCTCCAGCATAGATGCTTATTGTAACCGAATACACCCTGATATTCCCCTACACACTGTTGTAGTAATCCTTGTACAAAGTATGCCTTGTAAAGTATCATTTGAAAACCCTAGTTTGTTGGCCAGTATTGTCTTGGTAAAATGTGTGGAAAGCACACACAGGCTTACCTGTGGATTAACACTACCCATATCTGCTAGATTTCCCTGTGTGATGTTATATGTTCCAAACCCCACAGTCCTACCCAAGCAGAAGTCAGGTCTGTCCTAGACAGAGGAAGGAATGTGTGCTTGCCTTAATTTGCATTTAAGCAGTAATCAGGATAATCAAGCAGGAAGGGAAAACAAATGAAGTTCAAACAGGTGAGAAAACCAGCAGAGAACATCCTTCCATTTAGACTCTGTCTCCTGGGTCTCAGCTGGAAATCCCTTTCAAGGTAGGGACTGAAACTATAAAAAGGAGGGACAAACACCCAAGGCTGATATATACTATCTGCATGTGTTTAAAATAAGTACCTACATCATAAACCCAATACAGAGTGGTAGTTTGTTTAAATCAACATTTTGGGCTCTGTTGTTGCTGATCCCAGTACCTTTTTTAAGGGCAGCTGACAATATCTTTCCAGGGCAAGAGGAGTACATCCACTACTACACCCCTTAGGAAAGTGTAGAAAAAGTACCATTCTACCACCACAAACCACCTCTGGTAGTTGGTGTACCTGGGGTGGGGCTCTGCCCTGCCACCTGTGGGAGATAACAGGTGTTCCTGTGCTCACTGCAATTGTGGTTGGCCTATATACAAGCCACATGTGGAAAGGGAAGGCTTCCTGTATTCTCCCCATTCTTTGCACACCTACACAAGAGCCAGACTCTATCTGGTCTTATACTTTTAAACTAAAATTACAAAGGGTTTAATTTTTCTCTCATTTATCTTCTAGCCTGCTGCCTTCCTTTGGTGCCATCTTTCCTCTTCTTGTCTTGCTTTCCCTCTGCTCCACTTCTCTTTGGTTTTAGTCATTGTGGGACAAATGTTCAAAGGCATTCAGGTGCCTAAAGGGAGGTGCTTTTGCAATTCCACTAGATGCCTATGTGCATCTTTAGGCACCTGAATGCCTTTGAAAATATGCCCTTACGTATTTATCTTGTTTCCTTCCTGCTTCCTCAAGTCACTTTGGGTTTGCCTACACTTAAAATGCTACAGCAGCACAACTGCACCACTGCAGCACTTCAGTGTAGATGCCACCTACGCTCACAGAAGAGAAGGATTCTCCCATCAGCATAGGTAATCCATCTCCCCGAGAGGTGGTAGCTAGGTCTCTGGAAGAATTCTTCTGTCCACCTAGCACTTTCTACTCAAGACTTACCATATGTTGGCTTACCTAGGCCACTCAAGCATGTGGAGTTTCAACATCCCTGGGCTATGTAGTTATGCTGACCTAATTTTCCAGTGTAGACCAGGCCCACATATCTAATCTCCATACCTTTCATTGCTTTCTCCTCCCACTTTCCTTTATTTCCCCCTTAATCCATTTCCTTTCCCACCATCTTTCTTATTCTTTTTCACTGCCCTTTTAGCTTTAAATAGCTGTGATTAATATTACAAACAGCTATGTCCTGTGGTCCTTGTTTCTGATAGTATAAGGATACAATATCACTAACCTCTGCTAAAATGAGATGACCCAGAATATGTAATTTCTCTTCCTACTTTAGGTAAGAAGCTCCTTTAGCTTTCTGAGGGAAGTTGGGGTAGTGGAGGGCCTGAGTTTAATTCCCACTGATGTTGCATGGATAGAACATAACTATTTTATCTGTCGTGTGGCTCCCTTCACATTGTTATGCAAGAAAAGCACCACATTGCTGATCTCAGCCTTTAGTTTTCTCATTGGTAATAACACTTTCTAGATGGACACTTCTGTAGTTTCAGCCACCACAATCAGTAATTGTTTCAAAAAGGGTAGCTTTCATGGAGCCTGAAACTGAGCCAACCAGGAACCTTCACTAAGTACCAGTCTCAGAAACCCTGTAGTTTGGGGGGGGGGGGAGGAGGGAATACTGTAACAATCTGAAATTCTCCTTCCAACCACGTACTAAACTATCCAGATATTTGATTACTTGGCTATAGTTATGCTTTTTTGGCTATCAAGGGCATTCTTATAAGTAGTGTTGATCATACCAGGGAAAAGCAGCAGATGCGTTTAAAAACCAAGTAGAACTTAGAGATATTTTCTCAAAACAAGGAAACACAATATACCATTTTTATATAATATTTCCTACTAATGCTCTCCCAAAACACTTTAACTCTGTTACTGTTTTATCTTTATAGAGCTGAGCAAGTCATTCATATTTGTTTATTTTTGTCTTTTTATCTATTTGCAAATTATCCATGGACAGATCATTGAATTCTCATTTAGGTGTGATTCAAAAATACTTGTATTTCTTTTGTGAAAATTCCTCAACAGAATAATTTAATTTCTAATTGCAAATATTTTAACTGAATATACTTAGACCATTCATTGTAACTTATTAGTCATAAGTCATAACTCACTCATAACTCAATTTATGTATCTTATATAATTGAGTAACTTTGAATTGTGTATGTTGGTTTGTAATAATCACAGTTCATGTTGTTGATGAGTTACATAAAGAACAGTAAATTATGAATTTAACATTTGAATGGACACTCAAAATGCCTTTTCAGAGAAAATTGGAGAACTGGGGCTAACAAACTTTTGTTTTGAGAATATTTATGGTAGTAAAGTTGAAAAGGGATGGAATTGATGAGGTGGAGAGAGGACAGGTGCTATAAGGAAGTCAGTGGAAGGAGAAGCAATTAGAGCTTTCTTTCATCCATCCTTTTAGTGGCCTGGAGAGTGGACAGGCAGAATCTTAGTATCTACCACCAAGGGAGCATAGGGATTCCTTCCTGCTTATTCCCCCACAATGATGCACAAAGAGGGGATGGGATGGGAAGGAAGAGGAGCCATAGCTACACACCAGAGAGTGCATCAGACCAGTTGTGTACGAGGGACTACAAGGGCTGTAGCAGGGGGACCCAGGCCCTCCCTACTCCATGGAGTCCCAGCCCAGCACCCTGTCCATGGCAAGTATATCCACCACATGCTCAGCAAGTGTGCTTCCGAAACATGCTGAGTCTATCCCCAGTTCCACAACTGGAGAAATGTCTAGTTCTCCTGGGCTACTTCCTACCCTTCCTTCTGAGTCTGGCTGTCTCATGGCGTCCACTGTCTCCCTTCCAGTGGTGGTGGAAGGTGGCTGGGGCTCAGCTGGCACCTCGGCTCAGCTGGCTTCAACGTCTTGGAGCTCCAGCAGTCTCTCTGCAGGGGCCTACAACAAATATCTGCTCCCTTCTTTCACTGAAGTCTGTCTTAGTCACTTGAGCCAAATTAAGTGTGTCCCCAAAAGGGAGCTAATGATTTAGTTACTGCAATGCACTTTTTGTGTGTAGACAAACCATTAGGCACAACTCTTCTCTGGGCTATTCCTGAGGTAGGGGCTCTGCTGTCCCTTTGGTTCTCAGCTCCTCACCTAGAGTATGGCAGAGGACTGGACGCGGGGTGAGGCTCTCCTCACCAGAGGAGAGAAGCCCTGGGTGGCTGTCTCCGCCCCCCAGCTCCTGGCTGGGAGCATGGAGGCAAGAAGACCAGGGGGCAGTTGGGCTCCCAGGGGATAGCTGCAAGGAGCTCAAAGAACCAGTTGATTGCATCCATTAACATAGGGGTCGGCAACCTTTGGTATGTGGCCCACCAGGATAATCTGCTGGCGGGCCATGAAATGTTTTGTTTACATTGACCATCTGCAGGCACAGCCCCCCGCAGCTCCCAGTGGCCGCGGTTTGCCATTCCCAGCCAATGGGAGCTGCGGGAAGTGGCGTGGGCCGCAGGGACATGCTGGCTGCCACCTCCTGCAGCTCCCATTGGCCAGGAATGGCAAACCGCAGCCACTGGGAGCTGTGGGGGGCTGTGCCTATGGATGGTCAAGGTAAACAAAACATTTTGTGGCCCACCAGGGATTACCATGATGGGCCACGTACCAAAGGTTGCTGACTCCTGAATTAGCACCTTCCAGCATAAAAGAATCCCCATCTCAGTTTTAAATGGTTGACATCCTCAATCATTCATCTTCAAAGAAGGGAGATGGGGGAGCACACAGAGCTGCTGGCATTGAGAGAATGGGACACAATGGAATGGGGAGGATGGCTTCTCTTCTCCCCCCCCCCCAGCATATGGTGGGGAGGAAAGCAGAGAATGAGGTAGGATACAGAGCCTCTGCTGTGGGGGAGACTAGGGGACAAGGGCACAGCAGGATGGACATGAGCAGCATACAGAGCCTCTGGCATGGAGAACAGGGGAGGACGGGGGACACCCAAAGCCCCTGGCATGGTGGGAAGTGGGGCATAGGGACTGAGGGGTGTGAACAGAACTGCTGACATGAGGGCGGAGGCAACTGGATACACACTGGGGGAAAAGGGACTGATCCCCTGGCATGAAGGAAGGGGTTTGGAAAGTTGCAGGGAGTCCCTTCAACAGAGGTTAATTGGGGTGTGTGTGTGGTATACAAGGAGCATGTTCGGGGAAACAGATGAATGTGATGAACCCATTAGGCCTTGTCTACACAACAGTCGGGCATCTGAATAATCCACACCCCTAAGCAACATAAATTACAGTGACCTAAGCTCTGGCATGGATGCTATATCAGCAGGAGAGCTTCTGCCAGTATAGCTACTGCCTCTCATGAAGATGGAGTTATTTTGCTAACAGGAGAGCTCTCTCCCATCTGCATAGAGCATCTTCATCACATGTAGTGCTTCTAGTGTAGTCTAGCCCTTAGTTCGTACAAGGTACTCAATCTACAGAAGCAAAAATTGTGTGACTCTCTACATCAGTGGTCCCCAACCTTTTCGTCTGGTGGGTGCCAGACGAAGGACCGTGGCAGCGGTGGAGCACCTGCCAAAATGCCACCGAATTTCTGCGGCATTTTGGCAGTGATGCCTCTCACTGACGTCACTGGTCGGTGGCAACCGGCATCATCGAGAGGCATCGCTGCCAAAATGCTGCAGAAATTCGGAGGCACTGCCTCTCGATGACACCGCATGCTGCTGACAAGTGATGTCATCGAGAGGCGTTGCCGCCGAAATGCCGCAGAACTTCGGCAGCATTTCAGCGGACGCTCCACTGCCGGCCAGGGCGTGGGCGCATTTAGATGCCCCCATGGGTGCCACGGTGCCCGTGGGCACTGTGTTGGGGACCCCTGCTCTACGTGTTAACAATCAGTCTTTGTTTGCAAATTCATTCAGCAGTCTAGGGTCTTCATAAAAATAAAATCTCAATTCCACCAAGCTGCGCTAGCAAAATCACATAACCTATCTGCTCTATTTGTAAGAGCTCTATCCTTTGATCACATTATCATCTGAAATGTACATAATGTATAGCTATATTATCTGCTCATTCAGCTTTTCAAAACCAAGGAGTTAAATAGATACGCGGAGTTAACACAACCAGATAAAGAATGAAAGATTGTCTGAAAATACCAAATATGGCAATACTCTCTGAAGGTGCAGTTACATACCAATTGTATCCCACAGTGGCACAGTGTTAGTTTTTGAAGTGCAAGAGCTTTAGACTAATATATTGAAATGAACAGAATGAATGAGTGGAGACTGCTTAGCCCCCAATCATCTAGCGGTGACCCCACCTGTAGTGTAGGCAGACAGTGCAGCTAGTTAGAAAGAGAAGGCAACAGCAAAGTACAACAGGCCGTAGAAATTTCTAGAGGATTTCAATTCCAAATATGGTTGCAGGGTGGAGAGGAGGAGATATTTAAAGGTTTTACTTCAAAATGTGTTTTACACTCTGAAAGCATTTAAATGACAAAAGAAATGTGATTTTCCCAGTTCCCCTACCTCCACCCTCCCAAATTCCTTCTGCCTTAAACTCAGGGGTGAAAGTAACTTAAAGGACTTACTGGTACACTGGACTCCTGCGCATGGGTGTGGCCTCAACTAGAAGAGGGGTGGTCTCAACAGGAAGAGGCAAGGCCTTTCAAGATTTAAAGGCCCTGGGGCTCCAGCTGTGGCTGGGAGCTCCAGGGCCTTTAAATCACCTTAGAGCTACCAGCCACAGAGGTGGCTGGGAGCCCCAGGGTGCAGGGGCAAATTAAAGGGCCCAGGTTGCCATAGAGCTCTTGGCCCTTTAAATCACCAAAGGAGCCCAGTTGCTGCTACCGCGCCAAGGCTCAGGCAGGAATTTAAAGGGCCTGGGGATCCCCCCAGCAGCTGGAGCCCTGGGTCCTTTAAACCACTGCTAGAGAAGCTTGTCCAGTCCAGCACCACATACCGGCTTACTTTCACCTCTGCCTAAACTGTGCCAAGAGTTTTCACCTTTACAGCCCAAAGCTGTTTACAAAGCTGGCCCTTCCTCATTATTCCCATTTTACTCATGGGGAATTGGAGGCACATAGCCTTGGCCACAGCTGTGGCCCAGCTGAGAGTCCCACTCTGGCTCTAGTCCTCGGGACCGTGCCACCAGTTGCCTGAATCAACTCCAGCTGAAGCCACGCTGACGGAGGCTAAGATGCTGGGTGGTGGCCAGGCGGTCAGCAAGGCCAATAGCACCATTAATCCTCTGCTAGTGCTAGGCCACGGAAGCTACATGGGGCTGGAGGGAAGGATGCCACCCAGATCTGAACCAAGCCCTGGGCTCTCTGCTCCAACCCCGGGAACCGGCCAGGTTGAGGCACGTGCTGTAGCTCCAGGCCCCCAGTCAGAGCAGCTACGTGACAGGCGAGCAAGACAGGGCGGTCTCGCCCCCTCCCCTCTGCCCGTCTGTCTCCGCGCGGCCTCCTGCCCGCCGCTACTGCTCTCGCTCACTTCCCACCGCGGGCTCTTGCCGCTCGCTGGCTCAGCAGCGCGAGGAAAGGGCCTGCCGCGGAGGCCGGTCCCTGCAGCTCCCCGCGCGGCCCCCAGCCTCTCGCTGCCCAATGAGCGCGACCAGCCTGGAGCCGCCCCTCCAGCCGCGCGGCGGTGACGTGAGGAGCGGCGAGGCCCCGGCGCGCTGCGGGCCTCCTCAGTGGCGCTGAGGCGGCGCGATGGTGCCGGGGCCTGAGGGCAGCGGCTCCGCGGACTGCTTCCCCGCCCCGCCTTCCCGCTAATGGGCGCCTGAGAGCCGGGACCCGCCTGGGTGCGCAGGGCCGAGCCGGTAAGAGGGGAGCCGTCCCCGGGTCGGTATCGGCCTAGCCGGGGCGGGGCGGTCGGTCTGTCGGGGCAGAGCCCGGGGAGGCCCCCGTCAGCGGCGGCGGCGGGGGCTCAGACCGTGTCTGTAACCCAGGCACCGGCAGGCACAGACCCCTGCCCTGGTAGCCAGCAGGTGCCTGGCTCGCCCCTCTCCGGCGAGCGAGAGGCGGTTTCCCGTCTTCGCTTCTCAGCGCCTGTGCGAGGAGGGCGGGCGAAGTGAATCCCCCTGGAGCCGGCAGAGTCTCTCTCACTCCTGGCTGGGAGTCCCAGCCCTTAGTGTTGGTCAGGTTCAGTGAAACAGTATTAGCATTTATTGGGAGGTGAATTAATTGCCAAGAGAAGGGTGCCAGATTTTTGGCTGGTGGAAGAGAGGTTTCTGCTAAGATTTTTCTTCTAAAAAAATGGGATTATGTTATCAGTGGCCATAGGCTTTTTATTTCCATAGTTTAAGGTTTTGAAAGCAGTTTTAAAATAAATGTCTCAAAATTACTTGCTTCTGATTCTTTGTATTTATACCAGCTATGAATGTATTTTTGTTCAGATACCAGGACGTAGAAAGAAAATTTATCAGACTATTTTTAGGTAAACTTTTCTTCATTATCAGCTAAAACTCATTGATTCACACTAATGAGACCCATTGCAGATGAACAAATTGTGTGAGTTAATGAGTAGGGCCATACCAGATTCATGGTCCATTTTGGTCAGTTTCACAGTCACAGGATTTTCAAAATAATAAATTTCATGATTTCAGCTATTTAAACCTGTAATTTAATGGTGATGTAATTGTGGGGATCCTGACCCAAAAAGGACTTGTGAGGTGGTTACAAGCTTATTGTAGGGGGGTTGCAGTAATGTTACCCTTACTTCTGTGCTGCTGCTGGCAGCAACACTTCCTTCAGAGTTAGGCAGCTGGAGAGGGGCAGATGCTGGCCAGGAGCCCAGCTCTGAAGGCAGCGCTGCCGCCAGCAGCAGCACAGAAGAAAGGATGGCATGATATGGTATTGCCACCCTTGCTTCTGCCTGTAGAGCTGCACCCTCAGGCCATGTCTACATCTAAAATTTTGCAGCGCTGGTTGTTACAGCTGTATTAGTACAGCTGTATAGGGCCAGCGCTGCAGAGTGGCCACACTTACAGCAACCAGCGCTGCAAGTGGTGTTAGATGTGGCCACACTGCAGCGCTGTTGGGCGGCTTCAAGGGGGGTTCCGGGACGAGAGAGCAAACCGGGAAAGGAAACCAGCTTCGCCGCGGTTTGCTCTCTCGGTCCCGGAGCCAGCCAGCAAACCGCAGGGAAGGAGACCTGCTTGCTCGGGGTTCCGGGACCGAGAGAGCAAACCGGGAACGCCGCGGTTTGCTCTCTCGGTCCCGGAGCCAGCCAGCAAACCGCAGGGAAGGAGACCTGCTTGCTCGGGGTTCCGGGACCGAGAGAGCAAACCGGGAACGCCGCGGTCTGCTCTCTCGGTCCCGGAGCCACCCAGCAAACCGCAGGGAAGGAGACCTGCTTGCTCGGGGTTCCGGGACCGAGAGAGCAAACCGCGGCGAAGCTGGTTTCCTTTCCCGGTTTGCTCTCTCGGTCCCGGAACCCCGAGCAAGCAGGTCTCCTTCCCTGCGGTTTGCTGGGTGGCTCCGGGACCGAGAGAGCAAACCGCGGCGTTCCCGGTTTGCTCTCTCGGTCCCGGAACCCCGAGCAAGCAGGTCTCCTTCCCTGCGGTTTGCTGGGTGGCTCCGGGAACGCGAGAGCAAACCGCGGCGAAGCTGGTCTCCTTTCCCGGTTTGCTCTCTCGGTCCCGGAACCCCGAGCAAGCAGGTCTCCTTCCCTGCGGTTTGCAGGGTGGCTCCGGGACCGAGAGAGCAAACCGGGAAAGGAAACCAGCTTGATTACCAGAGGCTTCCTCCTTCCACGGAGGTCAAGAAAAGCGCTGGTAACTGTCTACATTGGATTACCAGCGCTGGATCACCAGCGCTGGATCCTCTACACCCGAGACAAAACGGGAGTACGGCCAGCGCTGCAAACAGGGAGTTGCAGCGCTGGTGGTGCCCTGCAGATGTGTACACCTTCAAAGTTGCAGCGCTGTAACTCCCTCACCAGCGCTGCAACTTTCTGATGTAGACAAGCCCTCAGTCAGCAGCCACCACACTCCAGCCACCCAGTTCCTAAGGCAGTAGTGCAGAAGTAAGGGTGGCATGGTGTGGTAGTACCATCCTTACTTCCGCACTCTGCTGGCGGAGCGCTGCCTTCAGAGCTGGGCTATTAGCCCACAGCTACCACTCTCCGGCTGCCCAGTTCTGAAGGCAGTGCAGAAGTATGGGAAGCAATACTGCAACCTCTCCTAAAATAATCTTGTGACACCCCCCCACTCACAACTCCCTTTTGGGTCAGGGCCTCTAATTTGAGAAACACTGGTCTCCCCCTTGAAATCTGTATAGTATAGGGGGAAAGCACACAAAAGACCAGATTTCTCAGTCCATGATGAGTTTTTCATAGCGGTGAATTTGATAGGACCCTATTACTGATTGAACACACATGGTGGAATTGTTTGTTTTGATGTGTATACTTCTACATATACAGTACTGTAGTTTCTTAAAATAATGAGATTTTTGTTAATACAACACCTGACTACATTTTATCAAATGTTTACTTTAAAATGAGATCATTCTGTTTGTCATTGCTTTGGTGTTAGCAACATGGCAGTATTGATCAATTTCATTCTGAAGTATGCAACTCTTAAGGAGTATTTATCTTAGGTTGTTGTTGGGTTGTTGTTTTTTAAACTAATTCTACCTCATGTAGTGTAGCCCTAGAGAGAACCTAGTTGTGTATGTAATGTGTTTCCATTTAATTAAATGGACAGTCTTTTAACTGTTGCTAGTAACACTTTAATTTTATTTTTTTATAAATGTAAGTAAAAATAAAATATATCTATGCATTTATAAAATATCTAGGCTCTAGGTACCTATGCCTTAATTAAAAATACACAAAATAATACAAAGGAAATAGCCACAAGCATAAATGACAATTTTAAAAATCCAGATTACTTGTGACTTTTTATATTCTTCATTTAGTTCTTATATTTCTTTCAGTTCAGAGAAAGGAAGTCAGTTAATTATCTTCTACTTTGCTTACAGGCCTCAATCATGTTTTGCATGGGCAGAGTCCAAAACCTTCACAGAGTTCTACTGAAGGGTATGGCTGTATAGAACAGGTTGCAGGGCGGCAGCCATGCTGTGTATCACCATAGTGCTGCGTTTGGGTTTCAAACAAGGCAGGAGAATGCCTCTGTTTTTAAAAATATTTTTCCACAATTTGAATAAATTCTGTACATTTTTATGGATTGGGGGTTTTATAAAAGTTTGTCTTTACACAACTTAAATTTTGGACCAAATTTAAGGTGACAGTCTTCCTTTAAACTGTGACACTTTTAAAACACTAAGGAGGCAGTCAGTCCCATTGACTTGCATACGACTGCCCGCATGAGTAAAGTTATGTATGTATAAGCATTTGCAGGAATGTTCCTAAAGTTGTAATGAGGTACAGAATTGAATATGGCCTTAGGCCACTGTAGTTTATCAACCCTTTAATTCTTATCTGGTTTAAAGAGGAACAAGAAGTAAGGTAGCACTAGTGAGTGCAAACTGGAGACTTCTGCTGCTCCACAGATTCTGCACTTGGCTTGGCTTGGCTCTACTTCGTAATGGCTATCTGAATACATCATTTTGCAGAGAAGTAATTAAATAAAGAATATGGATGTGAGGGCTGGTTATTAAATATCTGAGAGCTGATCTTTCTTTTCTTTATATAATTTGATCTGCTCTGGTTAGATACTGTAATGTAATGCAAAAAAAGTGTTTAAAAAAACACTTCTTCCTTTTGTTTTTCTGACAAGTAAAAACATTTTTTCACTCACTTCAAATCTTAGTATTACATAAAAATAAATTCCAAAACATAGCCTATATATATGCATAAACTGTCTCATATACGTCAATTTTTCTAAGACTGTTTAGTGTTGTCACAATCAATATACAACAAACTATTTAAATGGTTGGGAGGATATTTTAAATTGTATATCAAGTCGGGGGGCTCCAATGCTGAATTTTTCAAAAATGCTGTCCCAATACTTGCCCCCCCTCCCAAAAAAAATACTTTTCCTCTTCTGGAATGCTTCCAAAGTGAACACTAGTGGTTTCCAGACATGATTGATATTTTTCAGGAACACACATAATGGAAACATTAAGAAACAGAAAATGTATTTTATGACATTTTTCTTTTAAGGCACTTACTGATGCCCAAACATAGAGCTGTTAATATTCAACTTAAATATTTGACTGTAACTTAATACTAAAATAGCTTAAAATTACAAAAAATCATTCTGAAATGATATTATGCTCCAGCAAGTAAAATTAATGATGATTGTTAAAACAGAACACATAAATTGCATGGTAAAGAGGCAACTAATATTAGGTGTGAAAGAGATGAAGTGTGTGTGAAAGAGGTGAAGTCCAGCAGTTGTTCCATATGAATATAAACTTTTTTTTTTAAGTCCCAAGTGTTGGAGGCCACACTTTATCCTGGCATTCTCATTGTCTGTCTTGCCAGTTTTGAGGCTCTCGTAGCAGATGGTGGCCATCCAGAGAGAAGCACTATAGCAGGGGTCGGCAACCTTTCAGAAGTGGTGTGCCGAGTCTTCATTTATTCACTCTAATTTAAGTTTTGCGTGCCAGTAATACATTTTAACGTTTTTAGAAGATCTCTTTCTATGTCTATAATATATAATTAAAGTATTGTTGTATGTAAGTAAACATTTTTAAAATGTTTAAGAAGCTTCATTTAAAATTAAATTAAAATGCAAAGCCCCCTGGATCAGTGGCCAGGACCTGGGCAGTGTGAGTGCCACTGAAAATCAGCTCGCGTGCCGCCTTCGGCACGCGTGCCATAGGTTGCCTACCCCTGCACTATAGCAAATATTTTAATACAATGAACAGTTGCAGTGTTACAGTTTTTGTGTAAATCCTGTAAATTTGATTATTAGAGGGCATTTAGCTCAGCTCCTCTTGCCTTCTATGTTGAGATTAATAACAGATCAGATTATAATAGTAGCACTATAAATCAAGTTATTGTCTTTTCACAGCTTTAGGTCACAGATGGTACTGTAATGTGGCTTGTACCACCCTGATATTTAAAGTGGAGATATGATAGTAAAAATAGTTCCCAGTACAGTACTCCATCTTGATCCAAGTGAAGGTTGCCTTAATCACTGTAAAGCATCATATGTTGGGACCTATAATCTCGACATCATACTTTTCCATATTACAGATGAGAGCAGCTGCAGTCAGCTCTATGATACACAAATTTGGTGCAGCTGTCAAACTTCTGCAGAATAATCAGTGTGGCCCTCAGTTGGGGAACTCCTGCTATAGTTTGTGCATAAAGGCTCCACAATCACTTGATTTTAAAATATAGTAATATGTTGCAATTTTGAGTAATTTCAGCACAGTTTAGTGTGTGTATATATAGGAATTTTAATCATTTAAAATGCTTGTTTCATGATCTGAAGCAATAAATAAGTATTAAAGCTGTAATGGTGGAGGCACAGAATATTTTCTAGGGATTAATGACTGCTGTGGTGAGTTGGAGTTAATGTTCCAGATAATCATTAACAGTTAGGAAATCCCCAACTCACAGGTCCTCATTGCAATTATAAACTTAATGGAATGCCTTTTTTTTTCTATTTCATCTCAAGTTGTACACTGCTAATCCATTTTTGTTTTCAGTTTCAATTCTTTCCCAGCAGTTAATTACCAATACAGTCTTGAAGTTTGTGATACTTCAAGTAGCTGTCTAATTAGTTTGGCAGGAACCCAGTAGAAAACAAAAATATAAAACATTCTTTTTCTATCATTCCACATACTTTAAGTGGCATAAATTGCTGTTTCTGGAAGCTGGGAAATAGTGCCATCCCATATGACTAATAATTTATAGTTTCGCATTCACAGAAGAAATATTTTATTAGCTTTTTCTAATATATCTTTGATGTTAATTTCTCTGAATTCTAACATTAATTTCTTCACGTAGCTCTTTTATTAGGAAAATGGCAGGCTTTTGTGTACAGTTCGTTCTTACAAAAATTTTAGCTCTGGTGTAGAATATGATGTTTAGTGACATTTTTATTTTTTTAGAACTGTTTTCCCATCTAGTAGACCAAGGTACAAGGAGTTGAAGTTGCTTGTACAAGATCATAGTAAATGGCACACATAGACCCCTGTCCTTCCAAGAGTTGCACACATGCCTAACTTTACACACATGAGTAAACCCAGTGATGTCAATGGGACTACTCTGACTGTAAGCTCTCTGGGTCAGGCAGGGTCTTTGTGTGCTGTACAAACAGAGCAAATCGCAGTGGGGTCATGGTCCATAACTAGACCCCCAGGCACTAGTAATGCAAATAATAACAATAATAGTTGTGTGACAGTTTTTGCAGGATCAGGTCAGGACTTGACTTCAGGAACCATTCTGCATTCTGCTTCTCTAATCGATAGTGTACAAAGAGTAATTATAGCCCTTCTATTGTCTGCAATACATTTGGTCTCCAGAACAATCATTTTAAATGCCGCTTTACTGTAATGTAAAAAATGTGACATAGAACCACCCTTGCTGGGGAATTGCTTGATGCCATGTATTTGCTGTACAGAGTTCTACATTTGCTTGGAAGTGAGTTGCTCATCATTACAGATTGGGCTGAGACTATAACACATTTAAAATTTTCCTTAGGTTGAAGTGAAGTCAAATCTAAGGTTAACTTCTTTAAAAAACTAGGGGGTTCCATACATTGTTGTTCTGTACACTACATTGCACGCAACAGGGGCTTCTTGCATTCCTCCATACCCCATCACAAGCTCTCTGTATGCCGCCTTTCTATCTTGCCTGTTTCAGGTATTCCCTGCAATCCCTTCCTCATGCTAGTCGCTCTGTGTCCCCTATTCCCCCTCCATTGTGTGTGTTTGAGTTTTTTAATACCTAGAACTCGCATTTGGGAGAAAAAATCTTATCTAAAGATTAGACTGTGAATTAAGGGCTGTTAAGATTGACTTGCACATTTGGATCCTCCAAGAAATTCTCAAGCATCTAGCAAAATCAGAAAACCATATATTTCTAAGAAATGGGGTGTGGGTGGGTGGGGGCTTCAAGTCTGGAGGAAGGGAGTAATGAAATCTTTCAGAGTGCCTTTACAGATCTCAAAAAGCAGAAAAATACTCAAACAATATTTTACACTGAAATTCTACGCTTACATGTATGTACAAGGGCTTCTACTCTAGAACATATTGAGGTTTAATCTTCCATTGATTGTATCTAAATCCCATGAACTAATTTTCATGGGAATTGCTGCATGTGGTGATACAACTGTTTGTGAATAAAAATCATCTCTGTTGCTTGCTTTTAGGATTTCTAAAACCCAATGGGTTTTTTAGACTTTAAAAGCTCTTTTCATCAAGAAATTGATATTCAAGTTAATCCTGCAAAGAATTAAGCACACTAGCTGAATTTCAGCAGAAGCTTTAAGGTGTTGGTTTTGTCTTATAAAAACTCATTTTGAGGTTCACTGGCTATTTGAGAGATTGCTTCTCTCCCTATGCATACTGTCTCAGGGTATGTCTACATCTACAATTTTGCAGCGCTGGTTGTTACAGCTGTATTAGTACAGCTGTATAGGGCCAGCGCTGCAGAGTGGTCACACTTACAGCAACCAGCGCTGCAAGTGGTGTTAGATGTGGCCACACTGCAGCGCTGTTGAGCGGCTTCAAGGGGGGTTAGGGGAACGCGAGAGCAAACCGCGGGGAAGCAGGTCTCCTTCCCCGCGGTTTGTTCTTGCGTTCCCCGAACCCCCGTGCAAGCAGGTCTCCTTCCCCGCGGTGTGCTGTCGCGTTCCCCGAACCCCCCTGCAAGCAGGTCTCCTTCCCAGCGCTTTGCTCCGGTGTTCCCCGAATCCCCCTGCAAGCAGGTCTCCTTCCCAGCGGTTTGCTCCGGTGTTTTTTGAACCCTCGTGCAAGCAGATCTCCTTCCCCACGGTTTGCTCTCGCGTTCCCCGAACCCCCCCTGCAAACCGCGGGGAAGGAGACCTGCTTGATTACCAGAGAGGCTTCCTCTGGTATGCTGGGATACCTGTTTATTCCATGGAGGTCAAGAAAAACGCTGGTGAGTGTTTACACCTGATGACCAGCGCTGGATCACCAGCGCTGGATCCTGTACACCCGAGTTTCAACGGGTGTACGGCCAGCGCTGCAAACAGGGAGTTGCAGCGCTGGTGATGCCCTGCAGATGTGTACACCTCCTAAGTTGCAGCGCTATAACTCCCTCACCAGCGCTGCAACTTTGTGGTGTAGACAAGGCCTCAGGGTTTGGCTACACTTGCAGCTGTACAGTGCTGGGAGTTACAGCTGTTGTCGTACAGCTGTGTAGGGAAAGCGCTGCAGTGTGGCCACACTGACAGCTACCAGTGCTGCAGTGTTGCCACATTTGCAGCGGTGTTGGAAATGGTGCATTATGGGCAGGTATCCCAACGTTCAAGTGACTGCAACATGCTTTTCAATGGGGGGCGTGGAGTGTGACAGGGAGCATGGGGGAGAGAGAGAGAGTGGATTTTTGGAGCGGACACTGTGTCAGCTCCCTGCCTTGCAAGTTCCGACCCCTTCTCCCTCCCCCCCCCCACCCATTCACTAAATGCAAATAGCTGCCTTTGTTTTTTTCCTCACAGACCAGATAAGCAGCTGCTCCAAAACGGACCCCTCCCCCAGGCCACTTCTCTCCTCAAGCAAACACTAGCTGTGGACATTCATCCCCCTGCCTGCCTCTGCTCAAGCAAACATTAGCTGTGTTTGTTTTTTAGATAAGCAGCTCCAGGAGCCCCGAGTTCACAACAAAACAAAGAGAGGCATCACAACAAAACAAAGGGTGTTATCTTTACTTAAAAGCATTATGGGAAGGTTCTGGAGGTCAGTTACAGCGTAGTAAGATTAATCACTGTTTACACTGGCACCCCAGCGCTGCAAGAGCAGCGGTGTTCTCTTTATTCCTCTCCTCGAAGTGGAGTACAACCAGCGCTGTAGCCAGGGAGATACAGTGCTGTATGTGCCTTGCTAGTGTGGACGGGGAGTAAGTTACAGCGCTGTAAAGCCACCACCAGCGCTGTAACTCTCAAGTGTAGCCACGCCCTCAGATGCCCAAGCTGACAACCCTCTATTTAAAATATGAGGAAGCAGAAAGCAGGGTTTTCTGAGGGTGATTTCCTTGACTTTAGAATTGACTTTTAATTGTCCCATCAGAGCCTGGATTTGGTGACTTTCAGGACATCCCACATCTATCTGTTTCTCAGAGGGGCTGAGGGGGAACAAGACATTGATAGAAAAATGCAGAAATAAGATCTAGTTCATTCTGGGATTGAGTGTATTTTTAAATTTTTTTTTCCTATCTATTTGATGACTTGTTATTATTATTATTACTGTTTGTGTCCTTAACTCTTGTAATATGCATACTTGTTAGGAGCAGTTGGGGAAAAATGTAAATAAAAGGGGATGCGTGTCTCTACACAAACTACTTTTTTGTCTTTCAAGTGTCCTCTTCTATGTTTATATGGTATATAAAATGCTTCCTCTTCTGTATTCCTTTATATACAAAAGAATAAATACTGGTTCTAATCTTGCTGCTCTTAGTCACCCAAGACTCCAGTTCGAGTAATGGAAGTTCTGTATGAATGAGAGTTCTAGAATCAGGCTCTGAGTTTGTCACTTGACTTCTTTTTCACACTCCCCTATATGTCCCTTACTTAGCTTAGAAAAACTTAATGTTTCTTTCTTTCTTGACAGCACATTGCCTTCAGGAAATGGCCTCTTCTAAATCTTTGCTGAATCTTCTAACCTTCACATTTGGATCAACAATAGGATTTTTCACATGTTACATGCTATTTAGCATAGTGTTGGAAAAACAGGTTGAGATCCAACCTGATGTTCTTCACAATGACCCCCATGGTGAACACTCAGAAGAAACTGGAAGTGATCAGCTGGAAGGACAAATGAACTTCAATGCTGATGCTCGGCAGCATCAAGGTATTTTTATGTTTTGTACAATGTAAAAGGAGAGGGAATATTGTTCCAATTTGACATTTTTCTTTCTTCATTGCTAGGTATTTATATACTAGTTTTTCTTATTGCATGTCCACACACACAATATAAAAGAGAATAGATTTTCCCTCCTAAGGCATTGAATGATTGTTTTTTCTTTACTAACTTGCATTTTCTAATAAGAGTGATTTTTCAGAGAGCACAATACTTGCCAACTGTTGCATCCAGACTTGGAAATGGAGGTAGCGGTTTAAAGGTTAGCTCCGGGAGCTTCGTAAGTGGTAAACTACAACAAATATTTTTTTCTGCTCATTTGACACAATCGCAGTACTTCATGGGCAGCTAGATTGCTTTTTAGTTTTACTTAAGCTAATTTAGGATCATCTATAATTTGTGATTAAACTTTTCAAATAAAAGTGAAACTTTAAAAGTAGCCCACTATTCTTTAAACCTGATCAGTCAAGCGGTTTACATTTTGGGAGGGGAAAAATGCTATAGACATTGGTTGTCTGAAGCATGGAACATTTATAACATCATTATATAATACTTGACTCTTGAATGAAAAGTTCTGTGTAAGTTCAGAGTCCTTCACAAACATTAACTAAACCCCCTCAACCCTATGAGGCAGATAAATACCTATTTTTCAGGTATTAAAACCGATGCATAGAAAAGTTAAATGACTTGCTCAAGGTTATACAGATCTGTGACAAAAAAGAAAATAGCACTAAAGATTTCTAGCTTTCAGCCCTTTGCTCTCCCCACTAGATCTTCAAGAGGAGGTTGTTCCCTCCCTCTTCCCCCACCCCCCCAGTTTCATTTTAACACTGGCAACTTATATAATGGAGTGAGGCTGGTGGTCTGAGTTTCATGGGGGAATTAAATGACGTAATCTCATAACCAAAAAATACATACCAGCCAATTGGTGGTGAAAAGGATAATCAGCAATCCAAAGCCATATTCATTCAGAAACAAATTAATTCTGCTGTATTTTAATTTTGTTGTTCTCAGGCACTCAAAACGAATAACCATATTTATTTGCAATTTCATTTTTTTTCCTTACAATGGATATATTTTGTCGGACTGATTAACTGTAATATTTAGGGTCCAAATCTTGTCTGCAACAGGACTACTTAGGTGAGTAAGCTACTTACTTATGTTAGGGTTTGCAGAGCTAGGCTACTAATGAGTAACTTAAAACTAAATATATTTAAACTGCAAAACACGTACAAACCTGTTTGTTCTCTGAAATGTGCACACTATTATAGTAAATTTATTGTAAGGAAAATTGGTCTGATCTTGTATAAAGATAAACAGACATTTTAGGTCCCCATCCTGCAATCTGATCTGGACCTGAATAGAATCTCATTGACTTAAATGTAGTTTTTTGAAGACAGTGAGGACATTGTGGGCATGTCCGCACTACAAAATTATGTCAGCCTAAGTTATATCAGCATACAGCTGCTGCAGTAATTAAATTGATTTTGCATGTTCACATTAAGCTCCTTGTGTCAGTGTTGCGTGTCCTCAACAGGAGATCTTGTACCAATTGTACTGTTAGCGTGAGTCATTGTGGGCTGGCCTCTGAAAGCTAGTAGCAGTTGATGAAAGCAATGCTGTGTCTACCCTGACACTGCATTGACCTAATTACATTGATTTTATGCCTCTTGTGAAGGTAGAGTTATTAAGTCAGCACAGAGGGGCAGTTATGTCAGTGGGAGCACAATTTTAGTGTAGACACTTATATTTAGGTCAACATAAGCTGGCTTGAGTTGAACTAATTGTAGTGTAGGCCATGCCTAGGTGGGCACACGGGTGCATCTACTTGGGTCCAGTTGCAGAATTGGTGCATGAGTTTTTAAAACTTTACACCTATTTAAACCTTAAATAGATGTAGACTTTTCTTTGATTAGGTTGTCAGTGTATCTGGAAATGAAAAGTATTTCAGATACAGCAATGACGATTTTTATCACAGTATTGCAGAACTTATTTCTTGTCTCCTTTCCGCAAATAAAGATTTAATTTGGTTTCTGGTGACAAGTTGCCTTTTCTGACTTACTTGCTGCTTTTAACTTGAAAACCAGTTTCAGTAGTTGGTGACATTTGTTTTAAAATAAGTTTTTCTAATTAACAACATTTTAGGTATTAAAACTAAACATTTAAAAAATCTAATTTGCTCTTCACCATTAATATTTTTGTACTTAGCATGGACTGTTTTAAAAAAAATTGACTGACTGGCTTCAAATTTTTATATTTAGTCTATTTTTAAAAAAGTTTTCATTAGCTTTGTAAGTCTACCAAAGAATTCTTTTAAATAAAATTGAATTGAATTTTTTAAAATTCATGTAAGGTTTTGTAAAACCGTGTTTGGTTTTTTGGTGAGAAGATCTTAATTAATAGTATCGTTTTTACTTCTCTTATAAAACTAAGTAGGAATAAGTATTTGAAAATAATTAAGATGTTTTCATTCCTGAATTTAACTTTGGTCTTGCTGACCGAATTAAATACGAAGACAAATGTTGGTCACCAAATTTCAGGTAACGTAAAATGAGCTGTACATGGCTTGTCTTGTATTAAATATGATAGAAAAAAGTTGTCCAAAACAGAAGCCTCATCTGATGTGCATCTATACTGGACTTCTTCCCATTCATCTCTCTGCACTTTATTAATGACTAACTAAATTTATTTTTTCTTAAGCATTGCTGAATCTTTTATATGGTATTTTTCCATGTGTGTTATTCCTTAGCAAACACACTAACATATCATGGAATTTCTCTTCCCTCCCCACCCCCTTTTAGATGAGAACAAAAATATTGCAGAAGGACTGTATCAGAAGGTGAAAATACTTTGTTGGGTGATGACTGGGCCTCAGAACCTAGAGAAAAAAGCCAAACATGTTAAAGCGACTTGGGCCCAGCGTTGCAATAAAATACTATTTATGAGCTCTGAGGAGAATAAAGACTTTCCAACTGTGGGACTAGAAACCAAAGAAGGCAGGGACCAGCTGTACTGGAAAACTATCAAAGCCTTCCAGTATGTACATGATCATTATTTTGACGAGGCTGATTGGTTTATGAAAGCAGATGACGACACATATGTTATACTGGACAACTTGAGATGGCTTCTTTCAAAATACAATCCTGAACAACCAATATACTTTGGAAGAAGGTTTAAGCCTTATGTAAAACAGGGCTACATGAGTGGAGGAGCAGGATATGTACTGAGCAAAGAAGCTCTAAGGAGATTTGTTAATGCATTTAAAACCAACAAATGTTCTCATAGCTCTTCTATTGAAGACCTAGCACTCGGAAAATGCATGGAGAATATTAACGTAGAAGCTGGAGATTCAAGGGACACAAGTGGTAAAGAAACTTTTCATCCCTTTGTGCCAGAACATCACTTAATCAGAGGATATCTAGCTAGAACATTTTGGTACTGGAATTATAATTATTATCCTCCGATAGAGGTAAGGGTTTTTTTAGAAAGGCTGTGTTCATTAGATAACTTCAGTAATGTACTTCATATTTTTATATATACAGTAATTATAGGCTATTTGTCCATTATTAAAATGTTCTGGGAAAATAAAATGATTTTGCTGTGGGTATCTGAAACAGATTTAAGGATGGAATCATTATATATTCCATTTATAAATTAAAACTTAAAAGCAAGTGCCTAATGTACCATGAGAATAAGTTAATCTGAAATTTATTTTTATTGTTCTAATGTTGTGAAAGATGGACTGGATGCTCCAGTAGGTCTCTTCTATCTAACTCTTGTGCTGTATGAAGAACTGGTTTATCATAGGATGTTGGCTGCTTCTTGTTTCCTGTTGCTAAATCACATTAAAAGGCAGCTAAAATACATATTGTTCCTAATGTTACCTTTCCATGTCAACAATTACTGTAGTTGGAACTGGGTTATTATGCAGTCATGAATGGGAGGGAATATGTGGTCCATGAGAAAATTTAAGGTGTGGTCCATGCTAGTTTGAGAATCTCTACAAAGAATTTCCTTTTGTCATTTTAGAGGATACTACTTACCTGTCAAAGTTGAGGGGAACATGAGAAGTTTGCAGTGAGTGCAAGTGGTGGAATTTTAACTTTTTAGCACCTCTTTTTAAATTGTAATAACTGATTTTTTTTTTTGTTAAAATCAAATTCTACCAATTTAAAACTGAATGTGAGGTCCTTATTGTCGATCTGATTTACAGAGAAATGGAGACCCATATCTCTCATTCTAGTCAATGAGAGCTGTAGTTCTTGAAAGTAATGAGAGCTGAAGGTACTCATATCTTAGAAAATCTGGTTTGTGTATAATTTCTGCAAGAGCCTTATTAACAACCTAAAGGTAAGGAACATAGGACTGAAAAGGACCTCCTGTCACTGTGTCCAGCGCCATGCTATCACAGGCAACCCATCATATAATCCTGTTCATAAACTTATCAAGTTCCATCTTAAAACTAGTTAGATTTGTAAATCTAACAGCAGTGGTACGTTTATCTGTAGATGGAGTGGGAATTACACTAACACTGGGTGCTTTTGAAACTGTTTCTTTTGAAGTCAATTGTGACACTCCCATTTCATTTGGTAGCAGAATTAGGCCAAAACTGAATACTTTTGAAATCCCACCTCTCTCGTAACACCACCAAACCATTCTTGTTGTGTTCAGATGTAGCATGGTTGTGATAATAAAGTGATAAAATGTGCCATTTAGTAAATGGAAGAAATCTTCTGTCCCATTTTTAAGAGGCTATCTTGATAGCACATTTAGAGTATTATAATAGGACAGTAACATACAGATGATAAAGATGAGATGCAAAAAATGACACTGGAACTTGCATTGTCCTGTCTTATTCCCAGAAGCAAATATTTCAAAAAGAGGTGGTGGATATGTTGTTCAAAGCTCAGTACAGTACTGTAGCCTCAGCTGATTTAGTCCCCATCCTTGATTAAGAAGGACCCGTGGAATTGTTTAAACACAGTTGCCCCCTAAACTGGTTTTGAACATGTCTAGCTGCTGTATATAGGTCCAAACTGTGTGTCTAAGAATTGTGTTTAAAAAGCAATATTCAGAAGACATACTTGCAACGAGTCTCAATAGTGAAATATATAAAATATGTACATATAATTACATTTAGGTTAATGGAATGGTCTCACAGTGGAAATTGTGGAAGCAAGTTGCTTGCCATGTAAAAGTTAACTTTTTTAATGTGAGTGTTTATTCCGGTTTTGGTCATCTTTAGCTTTTCTGTATCTGCATATTTTTATTCAAATCTCAAGTAACTATAGTATTGAGGGTGAGGGAAATATCTTTATAGACATAATTCAGGGGTTTTCAACCTTTTTTTTTTTTTTTTTTCTTTTGTGAATCTCTCTAAAAATTTTCAGTGGAGGTGTGGACACCTTTGCAAATCTTAGATATAGTCTGTGGACCCTCAGGAGTCAAAAACCTCTGTTGTAAGTTAATATCCTTTTTTTCTCTTGATAAATCTGGAAGAGAATTTCATGCATGAAACTGCAATTAAAGGAGCATCCACTGATATCTACCAAAATAGTTCTACAGCCTTTGTCAGTCCTCCTGCTGAGTGTCTCATCTGGGTGTAGAAACTAGATCTGTTACCTTCAGCTTTGTGATTGCTCATGTATTCATTTCTAATGAGTAATGCTATGATTTAATCATGGGTATTTTTAGTAAAAGTCCACGGACAGGTCATGGGCCGTGATTTTTTGTTTATAGCCCGCTACCTGTCCGTGACTTTTACTAAAAATACTCATGATTCAATCTTGGGGGTGAGTGTGGGGAGCCACGTGGGCCTGTGGCAGCGCCGCTGCCAGGAGCCACCAACTGTGGCTGCTCCCGCCGCCCTTGGGAACGCCTGAGCAGCGGTCCCTGGGGCAAGCTGCCAGGGGCTGTCAAAGCAGCAGTCAGTGCAGCTGACCCTGGGCTTCTCCATCAGCAGCCAGTGTGGCTGCCTGAGCAACTTTCTGGAGCTGGGCCTCGGGCCAGCTGCTTGGGCAGACCGGGGGTCAGCCACACTGGCTACAGCAGAAGTCACAGAAGTGCAGGAAGTCACGGAATCCATGACTTCCTCCACCTCCATGGCAGACATGGAACCCTACTAATGAGCAGAGCTGCTAAGTTGTAAAACTTGTTTTTTTATAGATGAGAAGTGCAAGTATTTTCAAAAGCCTTGTTTCATGTAACATGTAATCTATGTAATGCATTAGATTTGGTTTGTATATCGGAGATATGGCCAGCAGCCATACCACATCAAGTTGTTACCTCATATCTTACTAGCTAAATGGGGATGGGTTTGGATAAACTTCCAAGGAACATGTAGATGCTGTAGGAAGTGGTGCTGGTGATTTAATAAGTAGCACTCTTGCTGCTTTAGCAGCATTGAGCCAGTAAACATAGCATGTTATCTGAAGGCACTTTGGAGGTGCTATTTTAGAATTATATATAAAACCTGGGTCCTGACTATCAATATTTTAGCAATAAAACAGTGAAACTCCTAATAGTATTTTTTTAAAGAACTGATTAGCGTTTGTAATTAAAGGTGTGGTGTAATCTGTTGGAATGACCATGTGATTGGTTCTGAGGTTTAATATTAGCCTTGCCACTGATTCTCACTAGATCTTGGGCAAATTTCTTTGTTTTTCTGCCTCCATTTCTCCATTTTGTAGAATTGGGGGCAATACTATCCACATCTCCTGAGGGGGAGCAGGACTAATTAGTTGTGTGTTTATACAGCATCTTAAACTACTGTATAAGGGGAGACTTCTCACAGACACAACGGGGAGTGAGACATCTAACTCCCTCCTGTGTTATTGAAAATCTCTCCCTAAATCACTAAGTGCTAAATTTTATTACGCTTGAACCTCTGGTTAAAAACTAGTCTTGGTAATTTTATTTTGTTTGCTTTAAATGCTCCCTCAATTATTGTTAAAGGACCCAGTCTTTCATGCACTTTGCACATTGCCCTATCAAAATCAGTTGGAGTTCTGCTGGTGAATGATTTGTAGAACTGGCCTAAGCTATTAGTGTTTCAGTTGCAAGTGAGTGAAAGCTGCCTGAAAAATGCTTTGATTGAAAGGTGTCAATAAATTCTATACTTTTATTTCTGTAAATCTCTATATGGAGTGAATATTTTG
The DNA here is from genome assembly GCF_007399415.2 of Gopherus evgoodei. NCBI lineage: Eukaryota > Metazoa > Chordata > Testudines > Testudinidae > Gopherus > Gopherus evgoodei. The sequence continues at coordinate 49,753,976 of NC_044323.1, forward strand.
ACATGTTCTTCATATTCCCTCTTACGTTTTACATGCTGCAGTTTACTTTCTGCTTGAACTGGTTTTCTATTGTTTGAAGAATACCTGTTTCTTTCAAACTCTAGAACTCTGACATTTAACCATATTGGGAGGCAGACTTTGTTTCTACTTCCTTTCATTTGGCCTCTGTAACCATTACAGTATGCTCACATACTCAGCTCCCATGCTGAGTTTAAGGACAGTCATTTCCTCACATTAGGGCCTCATTAACTAGCTTTGATTCATTTTTTAAAATTTCTGTCATGTTTTTCGTATCACTTTGTTTTGTGTGCACAGTCTTCCCAGTGAGAGTTTGACTAGTTTGAATTAAGGCTGGTCAAAATGTAGGATGTAATTTGTAGAAACGACAACCCACTTCTTTTCTTCAAAATTTTGAAAATGTAATTGAAGTTGCAAATTTTGGGGGGAAAAAAGTGAGCAGCTTTAGTTTAAACAGTGTGGTGGAAAAATGAGAGATTTAAGAAATGTGAAGGGTTATCCATTGTTGCTCACTATTTGCGTCCAAGCAGAAAACTATCAGAGTACCTTGCTAGCACCAGGTGTTTAAACAAAGTCCTTTAGCTGTTTTGGCTGTTTCTGGCAAAGAGGGAGACTTGCAGCTGAATTAGAAACATGGGAAACCAAGCTGAAGGTGTCCTGGAGAATAGATGAGAAAAACTGAAGGTAAGGAAACGTGGATGGGGAGAAACGTGGGTGAAGATTCTGGGAAGCAGAGTCCACATAGATCAGTTACTGCACCACATGTTAGTGAGTTTTAGAAATTACACCCTGGTTTGCTGTCATGTACACCAGACATGTTTTTCATCATGTTGTCACAGAAACTATCTAAAGCACATCAAGCATTCATGAAAGATGTTAATTTCCATTTGGAGATGATGATCAAGCAAAATAGTGTTACCAAGGTATGAATACTCTATTCCTGCCAAATTTAGGCTTTGAAATGTGTGAATTATTGATAAAGTGAAGCCAAGTATGTATTATTTACACTTTAGAGAGAATTATTTTTAACTTTTTAAGCACATTTTGAAATGTCCGCTGAGTCTGTTTTTTTTTCTTTCACCCCGCCCCATATTTAGGGTCCTGAATGCTGCTCTGATCTGGCAATTTCATTCCACTATGTTGATTCCACAACTATGTATCAGTTGGAATACTTGATTTATCATCTCCGACCATATGGTTACCTATATAGGTACAATCCTGACTCACTCAAGAATCTAGAAGAGCAAATCAAAAGCAAAGCAGTGGATAATGATGCAGAAAGCTCCTGAAACTGAATCAAACTTCTCAATAATAAGATGTGGAACAGTGCACTGAAAGAAGTATCATGGAGTGAAAAGCAGCTACATCTAGCTCATACCGGACTCTGGAATTGCTAGTACTGTAGTAATTCTTTTGAATTTTAAAAGTTCTGTGTTGAGGGTCTTCCTGTTTGACTGCAAACTACAGGTTTCATTGTGCAGTTCTTATTCGTGGGGATAGTGTGACTTTTCCCATGTTAAGACTGCAGAATCAGGCCCTAAAGCTTTTGTGAGATCTGTGAAATCTGTTGAGGTGGCTTTGTTACAAATTCTTCATGTTTATATTATTGTATTAAAACAAATGGACGGTGGTGAGGTTCAAATACGATTATACAGTATTTTCTAGTCCATGATTTTTCTTTTTGCCCTAGTTTCCATTATTTTGGGTAAGTACTAGTGTTGGAAATCTTGGGCTATATCGGTCCATCACTTTGAGATGGTGATGTTTACTGGAGAAATTTGACATGAAGTAACTTGGTAGAAAAGAGAGAGAAATAAGTCTTCAAAACCACTCCTGCCTTGAAAACAGACTTTAAACTATTTGGTGTAATTAGTAATATTCTGCCTATTTAATGTTGAAATGTTGGTTTACTTCCGAATGAAATGAATTTGTTACTCTTGGCCTCATCATAAACTTCCCCCAAGATATTATTATCTGTTCCACGAAACCACCACCCAGTTGGCTTGTTCTATTTGGTGAAAAGCCCAGGAATAGCAAGGCTATACATCTTGAAGTATGTTGAAGATGTGTGGAAACTTGCATACCTGCCCACTCTATGCCACTTGGTGTGTACTCCTTGCTTGAATGGGCACAAAATTCATCCAAAAGCTTTTTAATGTACATATGATAGAAATAAACCCCTTAAAAGTGCAATTTCCTCCCTTTGTATTCATTCTGTAAGCCAAAAAAATGTTTGTGTGAGAACACTACAGTCATACAATAAATACTTGTTGTAGACAGCCAGGCGTTTATGCACTAGCATACAGTAATTTCCAGATTCATCTAGTGTTACTATTACTTTATTTCTATTTAATTTACACATGGCTTTACTGTAGGGTTTTTGGGGGGGGAGGAGGAGGGTTCTTTGTTTATGGAATTGATCTGACACGCAAAAAAGTACTACACCTCTACTCTGATATAATGTGACCCCATATAACACACATTCGGATATAACACGGTAAAGCAGTGCTCCGGGGGGGCGGGGCTGCACACTCCAGCGGATCAAAGCAAGTTCGATATGATGTGGTTTCACCTATAACGTGGTAAGATTTTTTTTGTTCCCGAGGACAGCGTTATATCAGGGTAGAGGTGTATTTTAAATCACAGTGTAGGTTCTCTTATGATTTTTTTTGAATGTTCCCTACAAATTCAGTTTTATTTGGCTCCTATATGTAATTCCACCTCTCTCTGAGGGTTTTTTCTGGCTTATAGTGTGGCTTTTTTCTCTGCCTTCAGTTTAAGATTTTCATGTATCATTTTAAATGCTCTTTTTATTGTCTGTCTTGTGAATGTGTTGTACAGTTATTCAGGTAAACCAACCTGAATGCAAGGACCCTTTCAGAAAGTGCATTTATTTCATCCACTGTGTGGCTATGGGGAGTAGCTCTATGCCTAATTAGCTAAAAAGGATCCACTTATTATCTGTGAGACTGACACAGATTATCAGTATATTAAAATGCAATCAGAGGTTACACCAACTATAGATTTTTGCTCTTATGATCACTACAGCATATGCATCATTAGTCCAGTTTTATGTTCTGCCTAGCTTGACACATTGGCTGTCTTTGGTCCTCAGTTTTACAAAAGCCTCTTTATCGCTTTTTTGCTGGTTTTCATCTTCATCATATTGGTGAGTTTGGCCAAAATCTTAATTCCCTTAGCCAGTGTTTTGATGAGGTCATATTTCTGGTTGTAAATGGCTTTACTAAAATGGTTACCACTGTTCTCCTGAGGATGTTGCTAGAAGATTTTAGGAGACTCTGGATTAGTATGTCTGACTTTGAGAGACACTAAACATTATTTGCCAACAAACATCATGACTGACATCTATTTTCTTCTGTTCTGTCTTGTGACATGATACCAGTAACTACAGTATCTCATGAATGTGAAGTAAACATAGCCACGTTTGCTACTTCTCAGTGTCTGAACATGGGATGTATTTATATTCTCTAGTACCACTGATGTTACCATATAGTGACTGTTTAGTTATGAAATATTTAGATTTAAATATGAAATAATGAGTATTTTTCACTAACAGGATTGCCTCACACACAGGCTGGAAGGGCTAGGAGCTTTAATGTGTGCTGTGAATTGACCTGTAGAACTCTTTAAAGTTTGAACCTGTTTCGATGATTGAAAAGCTTTGCTTTTAATGAGAGATTATGCTGATGCTGGTCCAGAGGAGAATATTTATCATTTGTGTTTCAGCTGAAATGTAGAAGATGATTAAGCTTAGCAAGATATTTCCATGTGAGAGTCACTCATTAGACTAACATTAGGTCAGATATGAGATACAGCCAATAAGATTGCTAAATCAATAAATTAAAGCACTGACAGCTATAGTGATTAATATATTGCTCAGCTTCTTGGCTAAAGCATTTTCATAACAGCTGATGGCATTTAATCTAAATTTAACAAGTTGATGGTTTTGGTTTAAAATACTGTATACTGAGCCAATGTAAAAGACCTACTGAATGGCAAATCTGTAATCCCTCACCCTCCTTCAGCGTTACCCATTGTCCTGTAACAAAAAAGGAATTTCTCAGCTTGTGGTATAGGCAGCCAGTGTTGTAGTGAATTGAGTAGGCTGTGTCTGAGAAATGCAAATACCCTTCCCCACTAAAGTGTTAGCAAAGATACTTCAGAAAGCATTTAGTACAGGGGTGGGCAAACTACATCCCAGGAGCCACATCCAGCCCTTCAGGCATTTTAATCCAGCCTTCAAGCTCCTGTTGGGGAGCAGGGTCCAGGGCTTGCCCCACTCCGCGCATGCCATGTCTCTGCATGGCTCCCGGAAGCGGCAGCATGTCCCCTCTCTGACTCCTATGCATAGGGGCAGCCAAGGGGCTCCACATGCTGCCCTTGGCTCAGGGGCCACCCCTGCAGCTCCCATTGGCCGGGAACCGCAGCCATTAGGTGCTGCAGGGGCGGTGCCTGTGGACGGGGCAGCGTGCAGAGCTGCCTGACCATGCCTCCATGTAGGAGCTCGGGTGGGGGGGAGGGAAACATGCTGCTACTTCCGGGAGCTGCTTGTGGTAAGCACTGCCCAAAGACTGCACCACTGACCCCTTCCTGCACCCCAGCCTCCTGCTGTAGCCCTGATCCCCCTCCTGCCCTCTGAGCCCCTTAGTCCCAACCCAGAGCACCCTCCTGTACCCCAAACCCCTTATCCCCAGAGCCTGCACCCACAGCTGGAGGCCTCACTACCCCCCTCCCCGTACCCCAACCCATACCCCAGTCCAGAGCCCCCTCCCACACCCTGAACTCCTCATTTCTGGCCCTACCCCAGAGCCCTCACCCTCTCACGCAACCCAACCCCCAATTTCATGAGCATTCATGGCCTGCCATACACTTTTCATACCCAGATGTGTCCCTCGGCCCTAAATGTTTGCCCACCATTGATTTAGTATCTGGCTAAGGTGGCTTCTGTCTCTACCCTCTACCACATATTCCCAGAAAGGAGAACAGGAGGTTTTGCCTTTCAGTATCACTGATTAAGAAGTATTGACTTGACTTCTAAATTTTTCTAAAACTGTGTTGTGTTTTTTCTGTCAAACTCCAGTATCATTATGGAAACAAAATGAATTGTACGTAGGGATTATTAACTTGGTTTTTACTTTGGTAGCCGTTTTACCAGATATCTTTCCAAACTTGGCTACCCAATAAACTTTTATGATTGCGTTTATCAGAGGGGCTTTCAACATTGCAGCCTCCATGTATAGTGTTCTACAGTGTCATGTCATCACTTTAAGAGCAAGCATATAGTAAAATAAGTACTTCTGCCACCCAGGCAAGCTACTACAAGGAATCCTTTCTTAATAGATGAATTGCTTTTCTTAGAATATGCCTTTGAAGTGCAGGGGCACAGGATGCCTTATGCCACAGTGCTTGTTACTCTTCATTTTTAATTTTAAAAAAGTTTGACAGACTTTTGTAGCCACAATGTAGTGATTTGAAACAATTCAATCATGTAATTCTAGTCTAAATTTCTTGAAGAAAATTATCTGGCAGTAAATTTTCTACAATCCCTGGGGTTTATACTGAGTGTCAGACATATGGGTTTTGTTCTTTCAATAGGCTTCTCAATATTTTAGTTGCTTTGTTTTTCAGAACATTCATTAGACATGATTAGTTTCCAGAGGCATAACAATATTATCAAATTATCCGAAGCTCTTACTTGTGGGCTGGTACTGAATGTTACATTTTCAGAGGAGTGACTCAATTGAACTTTAATCTGTTCACTGTTTGTTGTTCGTTCAGTATAGCAATTTGCACTGTATTTTTCTGCATGAATGGGTGCACTCCCTCCTGATACCTTGTCTGTCCTTCTGCTCAACTTTTCTTTCGCCTTTGATTCTTCCCCCCCCACCCCACCATCTTTCTGAGAATGCTTCTCCCGGTCCATCCAACAAAGCAGTGTTTAATCTTTTCATGTGTTGCTACTAGCCCTGTTATGCTTTCATAAGTGAAAGAAAGTTTTAGTGACTGCATTTTAAGACTACTCCCAAAACAGCCAGGAGCCACCCTTTTACTTTACATACTCTGGAGAAAGAGGAGGCATCTTGATAACTTAACTTTCCATTGATATTAATGATTTGGGCGCGCATACACCATGATGAGAATAGTCATCTTAGTATAGGACTAGGAAATTAACCTTTTCAGTTTTTACTGTGGCAAGAAAAAATTTGTGTGAACCCCAGCAGATGTAGCAGCTCTTCATCTTACAGTGTGTTGTGTTTAAAATACTCTGCTAAATGAACTGCAGCTGTTTGTATGAAAAATAGTTGAAGGAAGACATGTTGCTGCTGAGCAGTCTATTCCATTAAAATCAGTGAATGGTCTGGAATTTGAGACAAGAAAATAGTTTCAGTTGTGGTAGATAGTGGTTGGTGACTTACATGTTTTTAAGTGATCACCATAAACAACAGTTTATTTTTAAATAATGTCTTTGAAGTGCCTTTGACCATTTTTTAGTTATGAATTTAGGGTGATGATTGCCCAAATAAAATAATTGATCATGTGTATAAAGCTTGTCTCTGTGTTCCTTTACTCATTCATACAGATGAGCTTGATAGAGGCACAACTCTGCTTACCTAGGCATTTTCTTACATTTTTTTCAGCTCAATGGATAAGGTGTGGGGAAGTGGTTAAGGCATTGGCCTGGGAGGTAAGCAACTCAGGTTCAAGTCCCTTCTCTGTCTGATTTAAAGCAGAATTTTCTGGGGGATAGCTCAGTGGTTTGAGCCTTGGTCTGCTAAATCCAGGGTTGAGTGTTCCCTCCTTGAGGGGGCCATTTTAGGGATCTGAGGCAAAAATCTGTCTAGGGATTGGTCCTGCTTTGAGCAGGGGGTTGGACTAGATCACCTTCTGAGATCCCTTCCAACTCTGATATTAAAAAAACAACACATTTTGAAAAATGAAAGTCATCTCATTTTGCACTTGTTTCCTATCTTTTGTTTGTGCTACATGCATATACAGGTTGATATTTTCTTTACAAAATAGCAAACTACCTGGGAAACTGCTTTGTTTTGTATGTTTCAGAGTGTGAAGTTAGGCCCCAGTGTTATAACTGGATCCACACAGGCAGACCTTTGTTCCTGCAGAGTCCTATTAATTTCAGTGTGATGTAAGTGCAAGCATCTGTTTTCCATGATTCAGGTTATCGGATCCAGGTCTAATGCTTGTATATAATTACCTCAAATTAAACTAGAACTGTTAGAAAGTAACCCTTTTTGGTGAAATGTCTCACCTTTTTGTTTCCATATGCTTTTTAACTCTTTCAATGACTTTGGTATTTATGCAACAATACAATAAAGTCATACTTTCCATTTCAAAAGCTTTGCATTTTTTCATCTGAGAAAATGATCAGTTTAAAGTGACCACTTTTTACTTAGAGCTTCTTAAGATTCAGCTCACAGCCCACAGATCTCCAGTTTTTTCACTACACTGAGTATCACTGTGACAGAGTGCTAGGCGAGAACAGCTGAGCCAGCACGCTGGTCAGCAGTTCCAATCAAACAATGCAAAATGGAGCTGGTTAAACAGCTGTGTCTAATTTGTGGGTGGAGCAGAGCTGGAAGCAGGGCTGGCTCTAGGGTTTTTGCGGCCCCAAGCAGCAAAAAAAAAAAGCCGCGATCGCGATCTGCGGGAGCTCTGCCACTTCAGTCTTTAGAGGCAGGTCCTTCACTCCGAGAGGGAGTGAGGGACCCGTTCCCGAAGAGCCGGACATGCCGCCCCTTCCCCATGGCCGCCTCAAGCACCTGCTTGCTAGTCTAGTGCCTGGAGCCGGCCCTGGCTGGAAGGCTAATTAAGTCGTTAGGCAGAGGAAGGAAGTAAAAGGAGGGAAATCAAATAGCAGGGAAAGGAGAGAGATGGCTCTTCCCTGCTTCTTGCAGGAGCTGAGTGCTCCCTAGGACTGTTGGAGCAAAACTGTATATAGTATGAAGGTGGTGGGAAGCCACTGTGAATAAACTACACAAGGTGTTTGACCAGCACAAGGGTCTCTGAGCAGTTTGTGGACCAGAGCAGAGTCAGGAGCCAGAAGGCCCTGTCACAGTCATGACCATTTTGGAAAAATGAAATGTAAACATCTCAATTTTGAAAGGCCTCACATTTCTTTGCACACTTTGTAAAACAGATTATACTTTAATCCTTTTAAAATGCATCTTATTGCTCAGAACCACTTGTGACCATATGCAAGTAAAAGCCCAAATTCTGCAAATATACGTAACTTTGCTCAGTGAGTAGCACCATTGTGGAATTGTGATGCATGATTACTTTGCAACTTCATGAAACTGACAATGTATGCAAAAACCATGTGCCAAAACGTTTGCCAAATTGGGGCTTGTAGTGGACTGTTTCCTCCTAGCACTGTGACAAAATACAGTGCAGTTTCAAATTAGAAAGACTCAGCACACAGTTTACTGTGAGAAATACAAGCGCAATGTCTTTTATATTTTCCCCATTTGGTTAAACAGGAGTAGAGCTGGGCCTGGTGGCATACTTTCCATTCTTGGTTAGACAGAGTGTAACCTCATTCCACAGCATAATTTTAGACTGAAATAAAAATATTTTGGTGTAGTCTCTGTTTGCATTTTCTTTAAAGTGATCTAAAGCCACAAAAATGTATTTGAGCTTAATTTCAGATGTTTGTGTGCTTTAAAATTGCTATGTAACTTTCCAGTTTCAGACTTTAACTAATATTTATTATTTTCCATTTGAAATGTTTGTACTCCTAGCCAAATATGATCTGACTTTAAAATTATGCGGCACTTCTTGAATGTAATTCTTCTGTCTCTCGCTCTGAAATGGGCATTGTACTCAAGAAATCCAAACTACAATTCCTCTTCCTTGGCTTCAAACTATTTAATGGATAATCTTATTTTATCAAACATTGTATAATACATAGGTAGATATCTTCTCTTTCAACCTGTCATTAACAGCTTCATATAATGCAAATCTAGCACTGAGAGAAGTGTACTCTATTTTCTTCTTTACCATAGATAATGTTAAGACAAATTCCTGAGTATAGTACTATAGTAATTGCTTCACTGCCTTTTGTACTATATGAGAGCACCTGCTACAACTGGTATAGCTTGGGTTCACTAGCTATTTCCTTATTCATTATTGTTACACGTTTACATCCCAGTAATAAATATATAATAGAAAGTATAACCATCAACTTTAACTATGCTAATATGATGGAAGACTTCAGTCAAGGAGCAAAGACATCCCAATGGACTCAAAGAAAAAGCTTCTGTTTCCAGAGACTTAGATAGGAGCTATTCTTTTATGTGCTTCTGTAATTTTTTATCCTTATCTTAAGGACCAGCTTCAGTAAAGTGCAGCATGAGATCAAAAAGTTAAGGGTGCTCAGCCCCTTGCACAATCAAACTTTTGTTTGAGATTACAAGTCTAGGGTGAAACTCCTTAATCCTCACAAACATAGTTTTAGTATGGCTAACATACAGAACCTTTTAAAATAAAAGTTACATTGCACGTACTACACAAAGCTTAATAGATGCTTTAAAAATACATTTTGTATGATTTCATTTCCTAATGTTGTTTTAACTGCAAAATCTTCACCATGGGCTGATTACAGAAAGATCTATATTACCCAAGGAAATTCCTGAAGCTCCATTCTTTGAGTTACAAAGAAAATTCAAACATACTTAATGAATGCTAAGTTTCTCACACACAAACTGGAAAAAAAGCTTTAATGCAAACATTTGTTGCAAAGTACTCGGTGTTCTTTCTTCCCTTTGCTGGTATTCAGTTTCCTTGAAGGTCTCCCAGAAGCTCTAGTGCACTCGGGTACCAGAATGATGGCAGGGCAAAGCGGAACAGAAATGGAACTAAATTTGCACCATATGAAATGTGATAAAACTAGTGTTTGCTGGTGCACATTTTTAATACTCTACAAGTAAAGAAAGGTTGGCTGGTATCAGTAGAGGGGTCCCACGTTAAAATAGTTTGGGTGCCTTGATAGAAAGGGCAGCTTTAACTGCATTTCTTGGTTTTCGAATATGGGGCCTTGGACAAAAGCAAACCAAACCCTCTCTCAACATGAGGTAGTCAGCAAAATGTGGCAGGAACACAAACTCTCAATCTGATGTCTTTGTACATTAGTATTCAGATTTGAGTTGGGTATGGCAAACTGAATTTGAGCCTCTCTCTTCCTTTCCTTTTGCCCTCCTTTCCATAGTATCTAGTTTGGTGGCTAGCCAAGCCCAGAAGTAATTTTTTTCCTGCCCTCTTTTCATGCTTGAAGATTTTTTTCAAACTTCACTGATTAAGCCTTAATGTAGCATGAGTTAGTAGGTGGTATTGACCCTGAACAATTGACCCAGCCTTATGTTGGTGGGACACTAAGCTGCTGGAATGTGGAGTCTTGGGATGCTAGAAAACCATAATCTTGACCACTTGTTTATTAAAGATTTTTTGCAAGTGTGACATGTCTCCTGAACATATTCCCACTAAGTAACTGTGTTGTACCTAATTAATTGCTCCTGTAGACTCTTCTAAATACAGTTCCTCTTATCCTATCCAAAAATGTGTTGTGGTAGTGTGTGATGTCACATTGGCAGTAGTCAATCTTCACATCAGAGTTGGCTGCACGTGACTTCCAGACAGGTCTGTATTATATATCAGATCAGTAAAGTTTATAAAACACTTCAGGATCAGCCTGAAGGGGGACTACAGAAATGTAAGATACAATTGTGTTCTATTATTTGGTGCGGAACTACTCCAGTTTGGCAAAGTGCGCAGTTGGACTCCCTCTAAGCCCTGGAAAATGGTTGTATTCAGGGTTTTCCGGCTGTGTTCTGCTGTAAGCTTCATTTGAGGCAAGAGTGAATGCTTTTTGTAGTAAAATCCTTCCAGGAGGTATGTTCAATTTTCAGCTGTGCACCAGGTGTTGCTAAAGAAAATATCTAAATTCACTCTTGTTTTTATGCGAAGAGCTGAACAGTCCTGTGGCAGTAAAGCTGAATGACACTGGTATTACAAACTTAGTGAGGTGATGTATGACTTTAGATGGCTGAGATTTACATTTAGGTAATAACAGCAGCATAAAAGAAGCCTTGTTTGAGACCTATCATGAGTCCTGAGTGATCAACTGGTGAGCAGTCAACAGCTTATATAAGAGGCATCATAAATGTCACACCTATCCTGTGAAAGTAACCAGTAGGTTGCAAATGAACACTTCACGTCTGCATATTTGGGTATTCTTAGCCCAGCAACAGATAATTGTAACCCGGTGTTAAATAGAATCTGCTGGACACTTCAATGTGGTTATTGCTTCACACATTACAGGCAAGCTGTGTTTATTTTGTCTTTTTCGAGAATCCACTTTATTTAACAAGTGCTTTTCACATTGTGAACTTGACATGCACAGCTTGTGTCTTTACTTTAGCTACCACCCTAAGTTTTAACTCTGCAAATATGTATTTCTGTGCATGTGCTTTGACATGATCGGGGTCTTAATTCTAGTAAGCCCAAGCAGCAGTTCATATGAATTCATTCAGGTTAGGTTCAGTGGGGTTATTCCAGACTCCTCACTGTGAAAAGGCTGCATTTGTTTGTCTATATCCCAGGACTCCAACAACTTATGCATTGGGTTTTGTTTTTTTTTCCTCTTTATCCATAGGATAAAGTCCTGACCCCAGTGAAGTCAATGGGAGTTTTGCCATTGATGTCTGTGGTACCAGGACTTTATCCCTAGTGTATCTGCATTGCAGTGTAACCTGCTGCATGTAGTATGAAAGAGCAAAAGTGGGGTGGTGTTTTTCTTTACTAGTGAAGTTTAAATGTTTAGGCAAACCATTTGACCATAAATGGTGTTTTGACCAGAACAAAATTTGTCAAAGAAAACTTTCATTTTGGTGGCATTTTTTGGGGTGGAGGGAGGGTTGTTGGAAAATATTCTGAAATATTTCATGTCTCATCCATTTCAGATTGTCACACTGACAGTACTTTGCAGGAAACTGTTTTTTGCTTTAAACTCCCTCTACTCTAGTTCTTTTTATGAACATTTAAAATCTTTCCAAAAGTCTTCAAACTGCTGTTCCTCTTTTCATTTAAGTGTTTATATAAGTGATCTGTTAAGTTTATCCCTACTGTATGTGAAAGGGCATTGCACAGCCCATTTCATGTGAGGAAGTGGAGATGCAAAGCTTTAGCAGATGTCACCCATAAGAAAATATTTGCCTATTTTGTGTTTTAGAAAGTAAAAAACCAGGGCTGTTGCTTAAAATAGTCCATATGGGTTTTTTTGCACAAATCTCTAGAGAAAGACACTGGACTCCATGTGCAGTGACTGAAGCATTACTAAAATCTATTCCATCTGATCTATAACCAAACTGATTGCCTTTGCCTTTCAGTGGTCTGCAAAGTTCCATTTAATAAAGGACATTTCATAACCCTTGTCTATATTTTTGTTGGGAGGGTGTTTTCTTTTAATTTGCACCGTTTTGTACTCCTTTTGGGGAAGGAGGCTTGTAAAACAATGGTTGGTTTTGTCTTGAATGATGATTGAATGTGGATGGATCAACATTATGCTAACGGTCCCCTGCTAAGTCTGTCTGTTTATTTTAAAAGCTAATAAAGTCTTAGTTTCCACAAGAGTTCACCGAAATCCTTCACCATCACCTGTTTATAATGGCTAGGAGAACAGCAGACCTTTCAGTAGCCTTTAGAAATGGGCTTCATTGTATTTTGCACCCAGCAAGTGTGGATATTTTGTACTCTTATGAAAGAAACACAGGGCTGCTACTTTGAACAGCTTAATGAGGCTCTACATCTTTGTCTCCTGCATTTAAATACAATTTAAAGCTCAAAGTTTCCCCTCTTCTCAAGTTTGACTTCTACACCTTAATCAGGTGCTGACCAAGGCCCTCATTTCTCCCCCAGCACTTGCTGCTGCTTGATATGCATTTTAATCATACAGGCCAAAATTTTCAAGAGTAGCAATGATTCGTGGGTGCCCAACCTGATTCTGAAAATCGGGCCCCGTTAAGGTATGGCAAGACAGACACCAAATGTCACTCATCTTGAAAAGTATTAGTCACAGCACATACAGCTAGCAATTTTTTTCCCCAATGGAAGAAACACATTTTGCTAATAAATTAAGCAAACATCTGGTGTAAACTGGGTAATACATGCTTCTTCGAGGTTCTTATGGGTTGTATAAGTTACTTTATCTTCCACTAACAATTCTCATCCGGTGATATGTTGACACGAGTGCCTATACTGCCACTATCTTATTTCAAAGAAACGAGTGCCAGACTAGTTTATATTGGTATTGCTTTCTTAATTTTAGTCAAGTACCCCTCAGAATTAGCTTTTATACAGTACCTTCATGTAGTGCTAAGCTAAAAGGTGAAGGCAGCATAACTGGATTTAAAATGTCTGTACATCATTCAGTACTTTGTCCTTTTAATTGGCCATGTTAACTTTTTCACTCTGCTCTCATATATAATCTCATAATCTTTTCATTTCACTCTTTTATAAAGGGGCCATGAATGTATTGAATCTAACATTCTAAAGCAGTTGAATCCTGTAGATCATTGCTGTATCATAAAAATGAATTAACAGAACTTAGTTGCTTTAGACCCCTATAGTAACTATGATTCACTTGGAGAAAATAGTCAGTATCCCCAGAATTGAAATTCCCAAGGGATGATAAATTGTTACTTGGTAATTTTTCAGTTGCTACTTCAAGTGCTCTAACAGTATAAATTTAAAGCATCACTTATTCCTGTTGGTTTGTTTTTTTAAATGAGGATATGTTAATATTTTGCAATGTTTTCATTCTGATTTGGAATAAAAAATAGTTTTAAAGTTTCCAGTGAAAATATTTGTGGATTTTTCACGCTGACAGTTAAACAGATCTAATGTAGACCAGGCTGAATGGATTGAATGAATCTAGCTACCAAACAGAGCTGCCATCACAGGAGCATACTCTTAGGGCTGGTCTACACTAGAAAATTAGATTGACTCAGCTATGTCACTGAGGGAGTGTGAAAAATCCACACCCCTGAGTAATGTCTTTAAGATGACCTAAGTCCCCATGTGACCAGCAGTATAACTAGGGTAACCAGATGTCCTGATTTTTGGGTCTTGTTCTTATTTAGGCTCCTATTATCACCCCCACCCCCATCCTGATTTTTCACATTTGCTCTCTGGTCACCCTTGGTATAACCATTTAATTGCTAATGTTATTAGGTGAACAAGTAACCCAAAGAAAATACCCAATGTAAATCAGGGAGCTCTAAATAGCTTTAAAATACCCTAAACATTAGCTACACCCAGTTCTGTTTCCCATGCCAGTTTGTATCATATTATGAAACATCCCACCTTGCTACAGAGGATCTTATATCAAATATCTATGTAACTCATCTAACAGATTTATAGAGCCATAACATTTTGTTTTCAGCTTTAACTATTTGTAAGACAGGAATGGAAAATTTCCTCCTTTAGTGTTACTTCCGATGTGCTGCAGAGGTCATCTCACCTTAAAATTCTGACACAGGACTAGAAATAGGTGTGATGTGACATTTAAAGCAGGGCAAAAATATAGCAGCCATATTCTCTGGGCATCTTGAAATGCTGCACATTCTGCAAGAAGCGTTATGAATTCCCCAGAATGTTGCAGGATGGGAGGAATGTTAAGATTCAAAACACAGTACAAATAATCTAACATTAAACTGCTTTACATAATGCAGGCTTTCCAGCATTTTTAGTTATAAATGGGTGACTGCCATATCTAAAGCTTGTCAGCTGGAGAATCTTGTCATTTCTAATGGCCAATAATTATATTGGGATAGACCCCAATATTGATGGAAAATAAATAAATTTTATTATGTTAGGACACATCACCACTACATTTTTGCCTTATATTTTAAAAGTAAGAAAGATTTTTATACTGATCATGCTTGAAGGATAACATGCTTAGTCTTGTATCAGAGGGGTAGCCGTGTTAGTTTGGATCTGTAAAAGCATCAAAGAATCCTGTGGCACCTTATAGACTAACAGACGTTTTGGAGCATGAGCTTTCGTGGGTGAATACCCACTTCTTCAGATGCATGTGGTGGAAATATCCAGGGGCAGGTATATATATGCTAGCAAGCAAGCTAGAGATAACGAGGTCAGTTCAATCAGGGAGGATGAGGCCCTGTTCTAGCAGCTGAGGTGTGAAAACCAAGAGAGGAGAAACTGGTTCTGTAGTTGGCAAGCCATTCACAGTCTTTGTTCAATCCTGAGCTGATGGTGTCAAATTTGCAGATGAACTGAAGCTCAGCAGTTTCTCTTTGAAGTCTGGTCCTGAAGTTTTTTTGCTGCAGGATGGCCACCTTAAGGTCTGCTATAGTGTGGCCAGGGAGGTTGAAGTGCCCTCCTGCAGGTTTTTGTATATTGCCATTCCTAATGTCTGATTTGTGTCCATTTATCCTTTTCCGTAGAGACTGTCCAGTTTGGCCGATGTACATAGCAGAGGGGCATTGCTGGCATATGATGGCGTATATTACATTGGTGGATGTGCAGGTGAATGAACCAGTGATGGTGTGGCTGATCTGGTTAGGTCCTGTGATGGTGTCGCTGGTGTAGATATGTGGGCAGAGTTGGCATCGAGGTTTGTTGCATGGATTGGTTCCTGAGCTAGAGTTATTATGGTGCGGTGTGCAGTTACTGGTGAGAATATGTTTCAGGTTGGCAGGTTGTCTGTGGGCAAGGACTGGCCTGCCACCCAAGGCCTGTGAAAGTGTGGGATCATTGTCCAGGATGGGTTGTAGATCCTTGATAATGCGTTGGAGAGGTTTTAGCTGGGGGCTCTATGTGATGGCCAGTGGAGTCCTGTTGGTTTCTTTCTTGGGTTTGTCTTGCAGTAGGAGGCTTCTGGGTACACGTCTGGCTCTGTTGATCTGTTTCCTTATTTCCTCGTGCGGGTACTGTAGTTTTGAGAATGCTTGGTGGAGATTTTGTAGGTGTTGGTCTCTGTCTGAGGGGTTAGAGCAGATGCGGTTGTACCTCAGTGCTTGGCTGTAGACAATGGATCGTGTGATGTGTCCGGGATGGAAGCTGGAAGCATGAAGATAGGCATAGCGGTCGGTAGGTTTTCGATATAGGGTGGTGTTTATGTGACCATCACTTATTTGCACCGTGGTGTCAAGAAAGTGGACCTCCCGTGTAGATTGGTCCAGGCTGAGGTTGATGGTTGGGTGGAAGCTGTTGAAATCATGGTGGATAGAATAACCCTGGTCGGGGCTCTAGGGGTATGTTGATTTCTTCTGGTGTTAGTGTAGGGAGTGTCCTGAGTAGATGCTGTAGTTTCTTAGTGTATTCCTCAGTGGGATCTGGGGGAAGTGGCCTGTAGAATTTGGTATTGGAGAGTTGTCTGGCGGCCTCCTTTTGGTAGTCAGACCTGTTCAAGATGACAACGGCACCTCCTTTATCAGCCTCTTTGATGATAATGTCAGGGTGGTTTCTGAGGCTGTGGATGGCATGGCGTTCTGCACGACTTAGGTTGTGAGGCAAGCGATGTTGTTGTTCCACGATTTCTGCCTGTGCACGCCGGCGGAAGCATTCAATGTATAGGTCCAGACTGTCATTTTGACCCTCAGGAGGAGTCCATGTGGAGTTCTTCTTCTTGTGCTGTTGGTGGGAGGGCACCTGTGTATCAGTGCACTGTTCAGTGTTGTCCTGGAAGTATTCTTATTCTAGTGAAGTCCGTTTGTATAGAAGTTTGGTTATTAATGAGAGTCTCCAGGTTGGAGAGCTCTTTTTTGATGAGCCCCGACCAGGGTTATTCTATCTACTACCCAAGATCCAGAAACCCGGAAATCCTGGACGCCCCATCATCTCGGGCATTGGCACTCTCACTGAAGGACTGTCTGGATATATGGACTCTCTATTCAGACCCTATGCCGCCAGCACTCCCAGCTATCTCCGTGACACCACTGATTTCCTGAGGAAACTACAATGCATTGGTCACCTCCCAGAAAACACCATCCTAGCCATCATGGATGTAGAGGCTCTCTACACAAACATCCCACACACAGATGGAATACAAGCTGTCAGGAACACTATCCCTGATGATGCCACAGCACAACTGGCTGCTGAGCTCTGTGCCTTTATACTTACACACAACTATTTCAAATTTGATGACAATATATATCTCCAGATCAGTGGCACTGCTATGGGCACCCGCATGGCCCCACAATATGCCAATATCTTTATGGCCGACCTGGAACAACGCTTCCTCAGCTCTCGTCCACTCACTCCCCTTCTCTACCTACGCTACATTGATGACATCTTCATCATCTGGACCCATGGGAAGGAGACTCTGGAAAAATTCCACCATCATTTCAATAGCTTCCACCCCACCATCAACCTCAGCCTGGACCAATCTACACGGGAGGTCCACTTTCTTGACACCACGGTGCAAATAAGTGATGGTCACATTAACACCACCCTATATTGAAAACCTACCAACCGCTATGCCTACCTTCATGCCTCCAGCTTCCATCCCAGACACATCACACGATCCATTGTCTACAGCCAAGCACTGAGGTACAACCGCATCTGCTCTAACCCCTCAGACAGAGACCAACACCTACAAAATCTCCACCAAGCATTCTCAAAACTACAATACCCGCACGAGGAAATAAGGAAACAGATCAACAGAGCCAGACGTGTACCCAGAAGCCTCCTACTGCAAGACAAACCCAAGAAAGAAACCAACAGGACTCCACTGGCCATCACATAGAGCCCCCAGCTAAAACCTCTCCAACGCATTATCAAGGATCTACAACCCATCCTGGACAATGATCCCACACTTTCACAGGCCTTGGGTGGCAGGCCAGTCCTTGCCCACAGACAACCTGCCAACCTGAAACATATTCTCACCAGTAACTGCACACCGCACCATAATAACTCTAGCTCAGGAACCAATCCATGCAACAAACCTCGATGCCAACTCTGCCCACATATCTACACCAGCGACACCATCACAGGACCTAACCAGATCAGCCACACCATCACTGGTTCATTCACCTGCACATCCACCAATGTAATATACGCCATCATATGCCAGCAATGCCCCTCTGCTATGTACATCGGCCAAACTGGACAGTCTCTACGGAAAAGGATAAATGGACACAAATCAGACATTAGGAATGGCAATATACAAAACCTGTAGGAGAGCACTTCAACCTCCCTGGCCACACTATAGCAGATCTTAAGGTGGCCATCCTGCAGCAAAAAAACTTCAGGACCAGACTTCAAAGAGAAACTGCTGAGCTTCAGTTCATCTGCAAATTTGACACCATCAGCTCAGGATTGAACAAAGACTGTGAATGGCTTGCCAACTACAGAACCAGTTTCTCCTCTCTTGGTTTTCACACCTCAGCTGCTAGAACAGGGCCTCATCCTCCCTGATTGAACTGACCTCGTTATCTCTAGCTTGCTTGCTAGCATATATATACCTGCCCCTGGATATTTCCACCACATGCATCTGAAGAAGTGGGTATTCACCCACGAAAGCTCATGCTCCAAAACGTCTGTTAGTCTATAAGGTGCCACAGGATTCTTTGATGCTTAGTCTTGATTTTAATAGTCTGTATTCAGGATCAAAAGAAGTGTTGTGTAAGAGGTGTTAGAAGCCATATAGCAAAGCTATAACAACAGGTTTTTCCTTTTTCTCTAGACTATTTTTAGGATAAAGTTACTTGTGGCTGAACAACCCGAAACACCAGAGTGAGTAAATCAACTCTAATGGAAGTGCCCTATCATACAAGAACGTGAACAGCAAGTATTTCTTAATTATAGGTTTAAAGGCCACATTGCATATTCACTGCATAAAGGTGGGTGTCAGGAAAGTAAACAAACCGGACTCCCAAAACTAATGCATGTCACATAGTGACGTGGCCTTTAAAAGGATGGGGCCTCAGCCTCCCCTGTGCCAAGTGTAACTCCCTTCCCCAGCTGGGGGTACAAGATAGTAAGAGCTAGATCCACTATGGGACTGGAATGTTGCAATATCTAAAAACCTATGTACTTTGCTAAGGATTCTCACAGGAAGCTCATTGCATAAAGAAAACTTGCCAAAAGAGGTTACACAGATGTACCCAAAAGTCTATATATTCTAACATTTATAACTCTGGTTGGGAGCCATATTTTTAACATGAATGGAGACATACAGTATTGGCAGAGTTCTTGTAACAGTGTGGCACCCACTTCTTGCAAGTGCCCCTTTCTGGTCAGATGTGTCTGAGGTTTTTTAATAGTTCTAGCCCTAGTATCAGGCCATAACCACCAAAGCTTCATCCCTGGAGGCAATGGTTTTGGCCCTTTGGTCTACTCTGGCCCCAGACAGGCCACTGAGTAGTTTAGTTTCCCTTCTGGGGATTTCTCACTGTCTGATTGTAGGCCAGTTCCCCAGTGGCCTATGGGGTGGAGGTGGGAGAGCCAGGGTCACCCACTACTCCTGGTCCCAAGTCCAGGGACTCTAAGAATAGCAGTCTCTGCCACCATGTCCCTTTGACGACACTGCTTTCAATTACGTGGTCCACTTCCTCACAGCCCCAGCCTTTGCCAAAGCTTCACCCTTACCTCAGGGCTCATCTAAGTTCAGGACCAGCAGCCAGCCAGGGGCTCTTCCTTACTGCCAGCACTGAGCTGTCTGTGGTGCTTCAGTCCCCTTTGACCAGCCAGGAGCAGCAGATACACTCCTCTGGCTCCAGCAAGCAACTGACTATCTCTAGCTCCTGCAACTCCTTTTATATGCTCCTTAGGCTGCTCAGCGGACTCCTCTAGCAGCACTGAAGGGCCCCCCGCCACCGAAGACCCAGACCGCCACCAGGCCAGGGCTCACAGGGCCCCTGCGGGGCCTGGGGCAAATTGCCCCACTTGTCCCCCACTCCGGGTGGCCCTGGCTCCATATCTCTTTCTCCGGAGAACAACAGACACAGACAAAGGGAAGTTTTTTTTCCCCATTTTAAAAAGTTCTAGCTTCCCATTGGCTCTTTTGGTCAGGTGCCCACTCCTTTTCCTTTACCTGGGGAACTCTGTTAACCCTTTACAAGTAAAGCAAACAGAGAACAGCCACCAAGAGGGACTTTATATCTAACTGGCTGGCTGGGTGTTCATAAAAGGGAGCCCCCCCACACACACACACCACTTCATTTATCACTCGGGCTCTTCCTCCTCCTCTGCTGAAATCACTGTTAGCTAGTCAGCTAACTAATTAACCAACCATTCAGTTAAATATAGAGAGTTTTTTTAAAAAACTATTAAAGAAAAATACAAAACTGAGAATAACAAACTGTAAATGACTCTTTCCCCATCATCACATTCAAATAAGAGGAGAATTGGTAAATCATGCTGGTTGAGACAATTTAACTAAAACAGTTTGACTAAAATCAAATAACATTCAAAGTACAAAATTAAAAGACATTAGTTTTCCCTCCCAATATCCCCTTTCTATAATTAACACTGCCAGAGCTTCCCTGTTGAAGAGTTAATGCTTCAGAGTTAGGGAAAACAGCTGGCTTTCTGCCATTAGGACTCAGCTTCTCCCAACCCACACCTGGTCTTTTGCAAAGCAGCTGCCCTGGCTACTTGCCCTCATGGAGTCTGAGTCCAGCATATAAGAACCTATTGAGCTACCACACCCAATTCCAGAAACTTCTAAGTATGGAGAGCTATTTGTGAATCTGCCTAGCAACAAGGACCTGACCCAACTCATTCCTACCTCTTCCCCGCACCCAACTGCAGATCTCTTCAAGAGATATCTCCCTATTAGGCAGATGAGTTACAGAAGAAGCCTGGACTAATTATACCAGTTATCAACAATCATTTTATTTTGATGTTGTTAATATGTTTTACTGTTTGTTTGGTAAATGGAAGTTCTAGTGTTATGGGAAGGAGTAAACAATACTTTTTCTCCATGCCAGTCATGATTTCATAGACCTCTATCATATCCCCTGTCATAAACAGATAGCTAAGGGTTAATGTCTCTTTCACCTGGAAAGGAGTAACCTGAAACACCTGACCAGAGGACCAATCAGGAAACAAGATTTTTTCAAATCTGGGTGGAGGGAAGTTTTGGGTGTGAGTTCTTTGTCCTTTGTCTTGTGTCTGACCCTCTCGGCTATGAGAGTGATTGTTCTGTCTTCAGCTTTCTAATCTTCTGTTTCCAAGTTGTAAGTACAAAAATAGGAAGACCATAGGTTTATATTGTTTTCTTTTGTATTTGCATGTGTGTGGTTGCTGGAATGTTTTGAATTGTATTCTTTTTGGATAAGGCTGTTAATTCATTTTTTTCTTTTAAGCAAATGACCCTATATTTGTCACCTTAATACAGAGAGACCATTTTTATGTCCTTTTCTTTCTTTTTTATATAAAGCTTTCTTTTTAAGACCTGTTGGAGTTTTTTTCTTTAGTGGGAACTCCAGGGAATTGAGTCTGCAGCTCACCAGGGAATTGGTGGGAGGAAGAAGTCAGGGGGAAAATCTCTTTGTATTAGATTTACTAAGCCTGACTTTGCATACCCTGTGGGTGAGGGGGGGAAGTACTTGTGTTTTCCAGGACTGGAAACAGGGAGAGTGGAGTCCCTCTGTTTGTTTAGATTTACGGAGCTTGCTTCTGTATATCTCTGCAGGAACCCAGGGAGAGAACACCTGGAGGGGGGAAGGGAAATGGTTTATTCCCCTTTGTTGTGAGACTCAAGGAATCTGAGTCTGGGGGTCCCCCAGGGAAGGTTTTTGGGGAGACCACAGTGTGCCAGGCACTGGATAGATTCCTGGCTGGTGGCAGCTTTACCAGGTCCAAGCTAGTAACTAAGCTTGGAGGTTTTCATGCTAACACCCATATTTTGGATGCTAAGGTCCAAATCTGGGAAAAATGTTATGACATCCCCATCTTAGTCTCTTCTCCAATCTGAAAAGTCCCAGTACTATTAATCTCTCCTGATATGGAAGCTGTCCATATCCCTAATAATTTTTATTGCCCTTTTCTGTATGTTTTGCAATTCCAATATATCTTTTTTGAGATGAGGCAACCACATCTGCATGCAGTATTCAAGATGTGGGCATACCATGAATTTATATAAAGGCAACATGATATGTTCTGTCTTATTATCTATCCCTTCCCTAATGATTCCCAACATTCTGTTTGCTTTTCTGACTGCCACTGCACATTGAGTGGATATTTTCGGAGGATTATGCACAGTGACTCCAAGATCTCTTTCTTGAGTGGTAACAGCTAATTTAGACTCCATCATTTTATATGTATAGTTGGGATTATGCTTTCCAATGAGCATTACTTTGCATTTATCAACGTGGAATTTCATCTGCCATTTTGTTGCCGTCACCCAGTGTTGTGAGGTCCCTTTGTAACTCTTTGCAGTCTGCTTTAAACGTAACAATCATGAGTCGTTTTGTATTATCTGCAAATTTTGCCACCTCACCTTTTTCCAGATCATCTATGAATATGTTGAACAGTACTGGCCCCAGTACAGACCCCTGGCGGACACCACTATTTACCCCTCTCCATTCTGAAAACTGATCGTTTATGCCTACCCTTTGTTTCCTATCTTTTAACTAGGGCTGTTGATTAATTGCAGTCAACTCACCCAATTAACTCAAAAAAATTAACAGTGATAAAAAAATTAATCATGATTAATTACACTGTTAAACAATAGAATACCAATTGAAATGTATTAAATATTTTTGAATGTTTTCCTTCATTTTAAAATCTATTAATTTCTATTACAACACAGAATTCAAAGTGTACAGTGCTCACTTTATATTATTTTATTACAAATATTTTGCACAGTAAATATGATAAGACACAGTATTTTTCAAGTCAGTTCATACAAGTACTGTAATGCAATCTCTTTATCATAAAAGTGTAACTTACAAATGTAGATTTTTTTGTTACATAATTACACTAAAAAATAAAACAATGTAAAACTTTAGAGCCTACAAGTCCACTAAGTCCTACTTCTTGTTCAGCCAACTACTAAGACAAATAAAGTTTGTTTACATTGATGGGAGATACTGCTGCCTGCTTCTTATTTACGGTGTCACCTGAAAGTGAGAACAGGCATTTGTATGGCCCTTTTGTAGCCGGTGTTGCAAGGCATTTATGTGCCAGATATGCTAAACATTTGTATGCTCCTTCATGCTTCAGCCACCATTCCAGAGGACATGCTTCCAAGCTGATGATGCTCATTTAAAAACTAATGCATTAATTACATTTGTGACTGAACTCCTTATGGGAGCCTTGTTTGTCTCCTGCTCTGTTTTACCTGCATTCTGCCATATATTTCATATTATAGAAGTCTCTGATGATGACTCAGCACATGTTCATTTTAAGAACACTTTCACTGCAGATTTGTCAAAGCGTAAAGAAGGTACCAATGTGAGATTTCTAAAAATAGCTACAGCACTTGACACAAGGTTTAAGAATCTGAAGTGTCATACAAAACCTCAGAGGGACAAGGTATGGAGCATGCTTTCAGAACACTTAAAAGAGCAACCCTCCAATGTGGAAACTGCAGAACCCGAACCACCAAAAAAGTCAGATGCCGGTGGCATCTGACTCTGATGATGAACATGAATGTGCATTAGTCCGCTCTGCTTTTGATCATTATTAAGAGTAACCCATCATCATCATGGATGCATGTCCTCTGGAATGGTGGCTGAAGCATGAAAGGATAGAATCATAGAACTGGAAGGGACCTCGAGAGGTCATCTAGTCCAGGGCCCTGCAGTCAAGGCAGGACTAAGTATTATATGAACCTTTAGCACATATGTCACTTAAATATCTTGCGACGTCGGCTACAACAGTGCCATGCAAATGCTTGTTCTCACTTTTAGGTGACATTTTAAACAAGAAATGGGCAGCATTATCTCCTGCAAATTGTAACCAATTGTCTGAGCAATTGGCTGAAGTAGGTCTGAGTGGACATTTAGGCTCCAAAGTTTTATATTGTTTTATTTTTTGTACATAATTCTACATTTATAAGTCTACTTTTGTGATAAAGAGATTGCACTACAGTACTTGTATTAGGAGAAATGAAATATACTATTTCCTTTGGTTTTTTACAGTGCAAATATTTGTAATAAAAAATAAAGTGAGCACTGTACACTTCATATTCTGTTTTGTAATTGAAATCAATATATTTGAAAATGTAGAAAACATCCAAAAATATTTAAATAAATGGTATTTTATTTAATTTTTTTAATCACTTGACAGCCGTACTCTTAACCAGTTATTGATCCATGAGAGGACCTTCCCCAGGGCAGGTGCAACCATTTAGGCAACCTAGGCAGTCGCCTAGGGCACTGGCATTTGGGGGGCACCATTTTCTTTGGCAGCAACCGTGGCGGCCGGAGCTTTGGCCACCCTGGTCGCTGCCAGCATTTAGGCAGGGGGAGCTGGGGCAGGGGAGTGCAGGGAGGGCCACCTGCAGCAAGTAAGGGGGAGGCGGCACGCAGGGGAACTCCCCACCCCACCTCACCCCTGCCCCACCTCCTCCCCGCGGCTGACGTGGCTGCTTCACTTTTCCCGCTTCCCAGGCTTGTGGTGCCTCAGCTGATTGGTGCTGCAAGCCTGGGAGGCAGGAGAAGTGAAGCGGCCACGGCGTGCTCGGGGAGGAGGCGGGGCAGGGATGAGCTGCTTCACTTCTCCCACCTTCCAGGCACGTGGCGCCAATCAGCTTAGGCGCTGCATGCCTGGGAATCGGGAGAAGTGAAGCAGCCACGCCATGCTCGGGGTGCTCGTGCTTATGCACGGATCAGGAGTGAGCTAGGGCAGGGGGTGGTGTATGAGAGCAGAGGGTGGGGGGTGGGGAGCTGCTGCAAGGGAGGCATCTCAGGGCACAGGGGTGGAGCTGCTGTGGGGGGGGTGCCTCAGGGCAGGGGCACGAGGGGGGGAGGGTGCAAAGTGGAAGTTTCGCCTAGGGCGCGAAACATCCTTGCAATGGCCCTGACCTTCCCCCTTATTCCACCATGGCAGCTTACTTTGCTTAAGAGCCTTTGGTGAAGGACCTTGTCAAAGGCTTTCTGAAAATCTAAGTACACTATATCCACTGGATCCCCCTTGTGCACATGCTTGTTGAACCCCTCAAAGAATTCTGCTAGATTGTGGCATGATTTCCCCTTACAAAATCTATGCTGACTCTTCCCCAACAAATCATGTTCATCTAATAGTTTCAACCAGTTTGCCTGGTACTGAAGTTATGCTTCCCAGCCTGTAATTGCTGGGATCACCCCTGGAACTGTTTTTAAAAATTGGCATCACATTAGCTGTCCTCCAGTCACATGGTACAGAAGCTGATTTAAATGATAGGTTACATGCCACAGTGATTAGTTCTGCAATTTCACATTTTAGTTCCTTCAACTCTTGTGTGAATATCATCTGGTCCTGGTGATTTATTGCTTTTTAATTTATCTGTTTGTTCCACAACCTCCTCTAATAACACCTCAATCTGGGGCAGTTCCTCAGATTTGTCACCTAAAAAGAATGGCTCAGATTTGGGAATCTCCCTCACATTATCAGCCATGAAGACTGATGCAAATAATTCATTTAGTTTCTCCACAATGGCCTTATCTTCCTTGAGTGCTCTTTTAGCATCTCGATCATCCAATGGCCCCACTAGTTGTTTAGCAGGCTTCCTGTTTCTGATGTACATAAAACTTTTTTTGCTGTAACTTTTTAAGTCTTTCGCTAGTTGTTCAAATTCTTTTTTTAGTGGCTCCTATATGAGATGTATTTGGTTGGTTTCTGTTCCAGGTCTGTGATGGTTGGCACTCATAAGGAGTGTCACCTAGTGGTCAGGGAGTTAGGCCCTTCAAAACGCAGAGGAGGTAGGGAGCCCAGGCCCTGCCACTCCACCAGGGTCTGGCCCAGGTCCCTGTGAAGGCTACCAGAAATATAGCACTCAGAAGCGCCCTAAGGCTCTTTCCCTGGGCCATCCTGCTATTGTTCACAGTCTATCACAGGAGGCTGTGAAGGACGTCACTGCTTGGCACCTCCTCATGGCCAGGCATGGCATGGCTGTTCTGAGGGAAGCAGATGCCTCCTCCTGTGACTCGGCCCTTTGGCCAGGTCAGTTCCAAGTCTCTCCCCTTCTGGGCTAGCCATAAACAAAACAAAAGTAATTAACACAAGGGAAGTGAGTTAGTGTGCAAAAGGGGGAAATGCCTCCCTTTCCAGGTACAACGGAAGCAGATCCTCCCTTCCCTCATGGAGGGCCCTTCAGGCAGTTGTTCCTGGGATAGATCCTGGCTTCCCTCAGCCCTTTCCTGAGGATCTGCAAAGTAAGGGTCCTTTCTCTTCCCTGGCCTGTTCACAAGTGAGCTGTTCTGCTTCCTTTTAACTTCCCCTCCAGTCTGTGTTTCTCTTGCAGGTATGGAGGGGCAGGGCTGGCTGAGTCCAGAGCAGCTCCTTAACCCCTTGTTGCCCTGTAAGGGGTTTGTATACCCCACTACATTGGACAATATGAAATGCAGACACCATGGAGATTCAAACAGTCAGAGTTTGGAAAATCAGGTTTTACTTGTACTTTTAGAATGTGTTTGGAAGTGTAAAACACACCAATTCAAATTCTGCTTCATGTCATGAAATGACATTGGTCCACCTCCTAAACCTGCATGATTTAAAGTCTCTGTCCAAGAGCTGTTTCAGAGATGCTGTGGTTAAGAATAAGTTTCATTAGTAGAAAGTGGGAAAAACAAAATGTCACCTGGCCACCTTGTGCTTGGATCTAGTCAGTGTTATTTGTCCATGACTTTTATAAGCAAAAAATATTACACAGAAATTAGAAAAAGCAATCTATCTTAAGGTATGTGACAATAAAACCAGTTTAGTGCGTATTTATATATTTTATTTGGCAGTAAAACACCCTAGTTGATATTCATCATTCTGAAATTTTTCTGAATGATGATACTTAAAAGTTAGAATATGTATCAACAGCAGTAAAATGGTATCTGATTGCCTGTACTGCAAAAAAACTGGTCTTCAAAAAGTAGAATATAGTGTAAGATACAAATGATAAATAGTAGTGTTCTGTATTTGGCAACAAGATAGAATACGTATGTATATGATTCACTGTAGACCTAGTATTCATTTGTTTTCTGACAAATGTTAATGTTATAATAGATTTGCTCTAAAATTGTTGGCTAATTGACAATCATTTTTTAAAACTAAATTGTAAGAAGTACTTGACTTTTTTTTTCAGTATTTCTACAAAGACTTACTTGGAAAGGGACGGTAAGCGTCTTCCTCATTAGCAGAAAATATTTGTCTATTTCTCCAATTATACTTTGCTAGAGGTCTCTTCCAGTCTGAAATATACTCCATTATGAAAGATAAATGTGGACTTATATAACAATGTATGAAGTATTATCCACATTATATAATATGTAGGCAACATATTAGCATTTAGGTTTCAGTTTAATGGGAATCAGGATTTTAAAACATTTTTAATACATCAGAGCAGTAACTGTTCATTGGTTTTGTGATGTGAACACTGGTCGACTTGAAATTACCAAAATAAAACTTATTTTTAATAACATCCATAACATATGTGAAAGAGCCTGGGATAGCCTTTTTCATGTGAAGCAGACAAGATGCTGCCCACTTGGTGTTTTTCAGAATGTAAAATAAAAGGCTGTTTGCTTAAAGCATTGCTTTGTTTTCACACAAATCTCTAAAGCAATATCTGAACGGGCTGGGTTCCATGTGCATACGATTGTGGCAGTGACTGAAGCGTCCTTAATGTCTCTTCCACCTGATCTGTATCTGAATTGCTAGTCTTTGCCTTGCTCTGTAGAATTCCTGTCCAGTAGAGAGAGTTTCTTGTCCTTTGTCTTTATTCTTGCTATGAGAGACATTGTAAAAAAAATTTATAGTTGCCCCATCTGGTGGTACTTGAGGAGATTACATGTCAAATAAAGAGTTCTGTCTTGAATTATTAGAATGAATGTGTAATAGTTCCCTGCTAAGTGTGGTCATGTATCCTGTGGTGAGCCAGTAAAATCTTAGGTCCCACATATCATTTGCAGTGCATCTGTTGCTATAGCCAAAAGAACAGCAGATTTTCGGTGTTCTTGTTAATAAATTTCAGTATATTTTGAAATAAGTGAATAGGATTTACTTTTTTTTTTTAATTGTGAAAGAAAATAGTATTTGAGCTTTTAACAGCTTGATTTTGTTCTAAATCTTTGAACCCCTGGTATTTAAGCAAGCAACACCGTGAAGCTCAATGTTTCCCTGGTACGCTCCTCATTTTTTACTTTTATTCTAACCAGATACTAAATCCCTCATTTTTCAGGATGAAGTCATCATTAGCTATTATTAGTTCTATACATACAGGCCAATATTTTGAGAAGTGACTAGTGATTTGGGCTGCCTCCTTTTGGATATCCAACTTGAGACACGTTACCAGGGATGCGTTTTCAGAAATGGGTGAGCACCCTTTCTCTGAAAATTATGCCTTGTTTTAGCTGTCTCAGGTTGGGCACACAAAATCACTAGTCCTTTGGAAAAATCACATACTCCAGCATTTCTTTCAGTGATGTCCTTAAGAGTTAAGTAAGAGGAACTTAAAACTGTGTAAGCAGCTATTTTATCTTCCATCTAATCATAATGATCATAATGTAAAAAGATTGGCATGAGCACCTACGCAGGCATAAGTATTGTATTTCCAAACAAATAACAATGCTAGACTACTTTATACTAATGTAATCAGAAGCGCTTCCGTTTTAGTTTATATAGTGCCTTCAGGTAGGGTTGGGTCTGAAAGGAAAAAGTAGTATAATAGAAATAAAGATTTCTGTACATTTTTCAGTGCTTTTCCCTTTTAATTGCAACATAATTAATTTTATTTAATTGCAGTGTATATGGTTTTTTGTTTCATTCTATTATACAGGGGCCCTGAGAAATCAAAATATGTTGAATAGCCTAAAAGTTGAAGACTCTCATAGCTTTTACCATAACTATTTAATAAAAGGAATTGACAGGGCTTACCTTTCTAACTGACAAAATTATTCTAGTGTTAAATTCAAACCTGCTTCAACAGAAGAAAACACTAATTCAGTTATATCCATGATATTTAAATCCCCAAGGGATACTCATACATGGCAAATTTTCATTTCCTGCTTTAAGTGATGTAACAAGATAAACAATTTCAGGCACCACCAATTTCTGTTTAAAACTGTAGCACATTTTATTTTTCAAATAGATTGAAGCCTTTATTGTTAATTGCTGAGTATCAAAATGTTTGACATCTTAATCCTAAAATTGGAACGATGTGTGTATAGTATACAGTACTATATTAAAACAACAAAGTTGGAGGGAAAAGATATATTCCTTTGTATGCATCATAACTGTGATGATCTAGATAATATATGCTATACATGAGTGTATCTACACTCTAGTTATTGTGAATGTCATATTGTGACAAGCACTAAAAGGTACACTAGTAGTGTTCATATTGGCACACCATTCTGGATTCTTCTCCAGTGTTCATTCCTGTACACATACCAGAAACATTCAGCTTCACCAATCCCAACTGATAGTTTCTAGAAGGAAATAAAAGTTAATTTGATTATTATAGAGCTTTGAGGAATGCAATTGCTGCAGTTTAAAGTCACCTTTTTAAACAAAAGATCAAACGCAATATATTTTCTGTGATTTAGATAAGTAGAAACCTTCCTAGACTCTCAAGCAAAAATAAGGAAGTTGATTCTGATACCAGAGATAATGGTTCAGATGTTGCTGGGTTAGATTCTATATCACCTAATTAATATTATGTACCCACAGCCCTGGTTGTTTAACTGTAAACACTTTTGCCACTTACAGCAAAACCTTAATTTTTTAAAAAATGTGTTGGTCATAAAGGAGATACCTAAAACATCAATCTATATACAGGTAGCTATTATAGAGAGAGCTATAGCTATGAGACAATACAATATTTTTTCTTTGGAAGTTTCAGACTATAGGCTAGGATAACCAGGTGTTCCAATTTTATAAGGACAGTCCTGATTTTTGTGTCTTTTTCTTATATAGGCTCCTATTACCTTCCACCCCCGTCCCGATTTTTCACATTTGCTGTCTGGTCATCCTACTATAGGCAGTCCAATATTCCCACTTGTGCCCCCAAGTAAATTATGTAACATTACTGAGCCTCCATTTCCCATCAGTCTAATGGTGATAATAATGCTTACTGACCTGTTGTAAAGTGCTTTAAGATTTATGGATGAAAAATGCTACCTAAGGGCTAGGAATTATATCTCTTTGTCTGGGGAGGCACATGTTAAACAGTATCTGGGAAATCCATATGGCAATAAAACAACGTAATTAGTGTAGTACTTCTATAAATCAGGTTTTGCATCCCTTTAGACAGTTATAATTGGGAGACCACTTGAAGAATTGAATACCTCTGGTCCCTGCGTTCAATATGCTGCACAATTAATTTTCTTATCTTTTCAATTTAAAAGATGATTATAGATTTGTGAGGACAGCCTCCTGCATAAATGTGACTTACTTGTTCATCCATGAATACAGGTTTCCTGACATTCTTTTTCTGTATCAAACCTATTTCTGGTGCCATTACAACCTCCATACCAAAATCGGGCACAAGAATTGGCATCCTTGTCATAATACCACTTCATCAGATAATCTCGACAGTCTCCTGGTTTCATAGGCTCCAAGCATCTAGGATCTGAAAACACAAGTTAAGTTAGCTGGGGTTTTTCTTCATTATTGTGTTAAACTGAACTTTATAAAAGAACTTTCTTCAGTAAATAAAATCCATCTCCTGTTCCACCCACTTGATCTCTTGGGTTCATATACAGTCCTCAATCAAATTCCCATTGACATCAGTGGAAGGTATGTGAATGGATTGAAAGATATATGGACTAGTGGCTCAATTTTCAAATTTGGGTGCTTAAATCCCTATTTTGGAACCTAAATCAGTGTTGAGGTGCCAGAATTGGGTTCTTATTCTAGAAAATGTAATTGCCGAGCAATAGCAACCAGTAGGATAAAAATAATTAGTGGTTTGCAAATATTTAACTCCCAATTTATAGATGCTTTATTTTGTACCCGATATAATCTGGTGAATTTAGTGTCTAGCAAATATTAAGGTTTGTTAACGCCGCCTAGACTAAAAAATAGTGGAGGCAAGTCTCCTGAAATATTGTGAATGCCATTCATCCTTGACTAGAAATATCTGCTACATCTCCAGGCCCCAGGCTCGCTTGAGCAGAGTTTGCTCATTGTTCTCAGTTGTGTATCGAGCTATTAATTTTTTTCTCTTTCTAGGCTAAATGATTTGAACTCAAGTCCTCAAGCATGAAAACGACTTGTTCACTTAATCCACTTTGCCTCCTTATACTCTCTGCATTTGCCACCATAACAAATTTAAAATAGCTTGTATTCAAAGTGTTGTGAAAAGTAGTTAGCATTTTGGAGGAAAAGAATGAAATCCTTAAAAAACCCAGACAAACATCTACTGTAAAACAAAAACCAATGGTAACAAGACAAGAACAAGATCTTTGTTCTTTCCAAATTCTAGCAGCAACATTTGCTCCTTACCTTTTCTAGTTGCTATTACTTGAGGCTGCAAAACTGTTGAAGGCCATTTTACATCTGTGATTATACCGAATGGCAGAGGAATATCCGGACTAGGAGCTCTAGTTTCCAAGTCATCAGGTCTGCCAGCAAAAGAAGAGGTCACTGGTTGTCTGTGACTATCTGGAAGGTTCCATTGAAAAGGTGTGCTAGCAGTATAATCCAGTGAGGAAGACAACAGCTCTGTCTCTCTGTCAGTCTCTGGAGGGCTCAGCTGCAAAAGGATTCAAAGTTTTACATTAATGGTAAAATTCTACTTAGACTCGCATACCAAGAGAAAAATTGAGATGATATAGGAGGCTAATAGTATTTTCTCATGCACTATTTATCTGTACTGGTCAGCAAGTTCATGCCTCTCTAATGAATTGTAAACCTCCACATCTCTCTGTTGCTATTTTTACTAAATATGTTTTTAGAACTTCTTGGGTGCTGATGGACTGAGAAGGCAGTATAGTGCTTTCCACTTAATTCAGTCACAGGCTATGTCAAACCTAATTCTAGTCAATCAATGCCGCAGGAACCTTTTTGTTGGCAAAGTAAATAAAGTCAGGGATATGAGGGGCCAAAGGGCAAAATGAATCTGTGAAATGCGTTATAATTTCTAGTATGTAGTCCAAGGGATTATGTGACATTTTAGATCCTGAATCTAGGCAATGAGATGGATAGCACCCTATTTGCTGCATTATTTGCAGGGGGATATGCATGCATTCTGCCTCTTCAGAGATGCTTTTAGGAAGTAAGTAAGTAATCACTAAGAGACTGCTAGAGCAGAAGGCGATAAACATTTAAATTGTGCAGATCATATCTTAATACACAGATTGGCTTGTGGACATTTCTCCTTCCATTCACGGTCACATGAGATCATCTCATCTCCCTGCTGCTGATAGTCAGGATTTTGAACGGTTAACAGGATCATATTAAGAAGTAAATACAGATGATCAAATATCAGAATTTGAAAAGAAATCTACAATTGATAGTGAATTATTCATTAGGGATATAGAAATATGTAGATTTTTTTGGACAAAATAACCCCTCTTCCTAAAACCTGTAAAGCTCTGCAGATCATTAACCTGACACCCAAATTTTAAAAATGACTCCAAGGTTTAGAAACAATGGAATTACAGATCACAGAATGGAGAGGGGTTCTCTGAATTATCGGAACTCCAAATCTATAAATAATGCACTGCTTTTGATTTATGAAATTATGTACACACTCCTTTAAAAGCAATATTACAGACTTCAACATTTCAAACAGCAACTTAAAGCATGTCCTGTTACAGATTAATGTGAAATAAATAATATTTATAAATAAATAAATATTGGATACCGGTGAGCTGATTTGTCACTTTTTTATAACTGGACACTGTGTTCTGCATCCCCCTGTTTACAAGCAACCAGAATCTAGGGCCAGTCCAGGAAAAATCCTGCTCATTGTGACTCAATAGCTGTAACAGTGGGAAACGTTTAAGCTTGCGGACACAGTCCAAAGAAGCCTCTTCAGGCTGCAAACTTACATTTGTGTTTCAGCTCAATTTCATTTATTTTGATGGGAGATAGGAGCTGTAAAGATTTAGCTGTTGATATGATCATCCAAATTCACATTAATGAGAACCTGGTCATTTAGAGGTAAAAATAATTAACAATAAATCACATGTAGTATGTGATCCCATAAACAGCCAATTCACTAATGAGCTCAACATGATGCTTCCAACTATTTTGCCTACATAAGGCCAAATTCTGCCCTCAGTTTCACCCATGCAACATTAGGTGTAACTAGAGGCATGATTTGCCCAGAGACAAAAGCAAAAACAGCATATGTATGTTATTCCGCTATTCGTCTCAATCAGGGATCGGCAACCTTTGGCCCGTCAGGGAAATCTTTGAAGTGTTGACAAGCCCTCAGATTTGCTCATGACAGAGGAGTGGCCAGGCCAAATTTGCCACTCTAGACCACTGCCCATAAATCTGCTGCCCTAGGCAAGTGCCTAGATTGCCTGTAGGTAGAGCAGCCTCTGCTCCAAACCCATATTGTTTGTGACCCAGTGCACAAGGCTGGGCCTCAGAGTGAAGAGACCAGACCATTAAAAACTGTTGTTCAGTTTTAAAAAAATTATTAACTTTTAAAAAAAAAAACCAAGGCTGTCAATTAAAGGCTGTTAACTCATGCAGTTAACTCAAAAAAGTAATCGTGATTAAAAAAATTAATTGCGATTAATCGCAGTTTTAATCACATTGTTAAACAATAGAATACAAACTGAAATTTATTAAATATTTTGGATTTTTTTACACTTTCAAATATATTGATTTCAATTACAACACAATACAAAGTGTACAGCACTCACTTTATATTATTATTTTTATTACAAATATTTACACTGTAAAATGATAAACAAAAGAAACAGAATTTTTCAATTCACCTCTTACAAGTACTGTAGTACAATCTCTTTATTGTGAAAGTGGAACTTACAATTTTTTTGTTACATAACTGCACTCAGAAACAAAACAATGCAGAACTTTAGCGCCTACAAGTCCACTCAGTCCTACTTCTTATTTAACCAATTGCTAAGACAAACAAGTTTGTTTATAGTTACGTGAGATAATGGTGCCCTCTTCTTATTTAAAATCTCATCATAGAGTGAGAACAAGCATTCACATACGACTTTTGTAGCAGGCATTGAAGGTATTTATGTTCCAGATATGCTAAACATTTGTATGCTCATTCAGATTTTGGCCACTGTTCCAGAGAACATGCTTCCATGCAGATGACACTAGTTAAAAAAATGTGTTAATTAAATTTGTGACTGAACTCCTTGGGGGAGAATTATATGACTCCCACTCTGTTTTACCTGTATTCTGCCATATATTTCTTGTTTTGCAGTCTCAGATGATCACTCAGCACATGTTCATTTTAAGAACACTTTCACTGCAGATTTGACAAAACACAAAAAAGGTACCAATGTCAGATTTCTAAAGATAGCTACAGCACTTGACCCAAGGTTTAAGAATCTGAGGCGCCTTCCAAAATCTGGGAGGGATGAGGTATAGAGCAAGCTTTCAGAATTCTTAAAAGAGCAACACTCCAATGTAGAAACTATAGAACCCGAACCACCAAAAAAGAAAATCAACCTTTTGCTGTAGCATCAGACTCAGATTATGCAAATGAACAGGCATCAGTCTGCACCACTTTGGATTGTTATTGAGCAGGATCCAGGATCATCAGCATGGATGCATGTCCTCTGGAATGGTGGTTGAAGCATGAAGAGGCATATGAATCTTTAGTGCATATGGCATGTAAATATCTTGCAACATCAGCTACAACAGTGCCATGAGAACACCTGTTCTCACTTTCAGGTGACATTGTGAACAAGAAGTGGGCAGCATTATCTCCTGCAAATGTAAACAAACTTGTTTGTCTGAGCAATTGGCTGAACAAGAAATAGGACTGAATGGACTTGTAGGCTTTGAAGTTTTACACTGTTTTATTTTTGAACGCATTTATATTTTTGCACATAATTCTACATTTGTAAATTCAACTTTCATGACAAGGAGATCGCACTACAGTACTTGTATTAGGTGAATTGAAAAATACTATTTCTTTTGTTTTTTACAGTGCAACTATTTGCAATAAAAAATAAACAGAGTGAAAACTGTACACTTTGTATTCTGTTGTAATTGAAATCAATATATTTAAAAATTTAGAAAACATCCAAAATATTTAAAATAAATAGTATTCTATTGTTTAACAGTGTGATTAATCGCGCGATTAATTTTCTTAATTGCTTGACAGCCCAAAAAACCCCACACTTTTCTGCTATTGGGTAACATATTGTTGGTTTGAACAGATATTCCTTAGAATGGAAAATGTCACTAGAATTTGTAACATTTTAACTGTTAAAATAGTTTTACAAAAAACAACCCTGCACCCTCTCTAGGATGTCCATAATAGATGCAGAAAGAAAGGAAGAACCAGCAACGCTTGAAAATTGAGTGATCTGATATCATCTGAAAATATCCTATAGGATATTATAGAGACTAGGTGGGTAAGTAATATTGCCTAATGGACCAACCTCTGTTGGTGAGAGAGACAAGCTTTCGAGCCACACAGAGCTCTTCTTCAGGCCTGGGAAAGGTAATCCCAGCATCACAGCAAAATGCAAGGTAGAATAGGTTGTTTAGCATAACTAGTTGGCACATATTGTAAGGGACCATCAAGGTAGAGTAGCCCATTAACACCTCTGCAGTCATAGGGCAAAAAGACAGGGTTGATGGGTACAGATTATTGTAATAAACCTTAAATTAAGTGTTTAGTGCACTGGATGAGGTCCACCACATGTTGTTATAGGCATGTGTAGGACGCATAGATCTTGAAAGATGTGTTGTGGGGAGTGATGGTCCTTGTAGCAGTGGAGATATGTCTGCAGATTTTGCATCTGTTGCTCTGGCAGGCTCTGGTACCACTTTGAATTGATGTGTCCTGATCTGTGGGGAACTTGCTTCTGATGATGAGCTTGGAGAGGCTTGAAGGTTGTTTGAAGGCCTGAAGTGGAGGTTCAGGAAAGATCTCTTTCAGAACGGGGTCCCCATCAAGTATGGGTTGTTTGATACCGTGTATGGTTCCAATATGGGTTGGTAGGTGAAAACTAAGTGGGTGGGTCAGAGGGGGGTTTATTTCTGTCTTGAAGCATTTGGGTGGGCTGTTCCATGATTCAATCCACTTCTCAGTGGAGTGTCCTTGTTTGGAGAAGGTGGTTTTAAGTGTGTTAAGATGTTTATCCTGGAATTATTCCTCAGAGATTACAGAATCTAATTTTCAACATGTGGGATTTCATTCTAACTGCACAAAACTGTGCCTTCACAACATGTTTGCACAGGCAGTTACCATATTTTTCACATAAAAATGTCTTCTATTGCATAATTAGGCATGTAAACTGGGTGCATACTCACTTGCAGGGTTATAAATAGAGGCCAGGTTGAAGCCCTTTTAAAATGTTGCTTTCAGAGTGAATTTCTTATTCTGTACATTCATAGCATACATGTGCACTTTGCTACATATATTTTCTTTTCTAACATATTTCCTAATAGTACTTTTCCATGTAAGAAATTGTTCTAGTTGCATTCGCAAATAGGTGGTGATTTGTACAATTGTGAATGAAAGGAGAGGTACCCACAAAGCTCACTTTAAGATGTGTCCATACTGTGAAAAGTTTACAGATCTCCATTTGAGTCTAAAACTCCAACATCTACCTCTTTAAATAACAGCTATTTACCAAATAATTAGCAATAAGGTTCCAGATCTCACTTTAAATATCCTTTGTCCAGGTCTTGCTTCTGTCTATTGAAAGAATTCATGATTTGATCATGTTGCATCTTACAAGGATAATAAACAATGTAAGAAATTATGGTTTTATGTAAATACAGGCATAGTTCTTTTTAAATATCAGTAATAATTACCTTACTTACAAAATTGGTAGTTTCTTGTGTAGGAGGAGGGACATAAAGTTCTGGAGTTTGAGTTTTACCAAACTGATGGATATTACGTTCGTTGGGTGTTTCAAATCCAGGGTGAAGAGTTGAAGATGAACTGAAGACTCTAGTGATATATGAGCTGGAGTCATTCTCACAGATTTGTTGGAAGAGATTATTCTCAAGAGCTGAAAAGATTAACAGAAATCTGCATTTTACTCTGATTCTGACAGGAAATTCAGTGCATAAGTGAACAGTTGCCAGAGTTGCTCTAAAATGATCATTCACATGAACAAAGAAAAGTCTATAATCCAGTGCAGTGGTTCTCAACCTTTTCCACCCCTTGACTGCCTTCCCCCAGAAAACCCTTCGTATCTGTCTGGGATCCCTCTCCCATTTAGCAATATGGAAAGAGCAGCATGGTTATGACACCTGACACCTGTTCTTGACCCCAGTTTGAGAACCCTTGTTCTAGTGTCTGTACATCTGGTTGGCAGTCACCTGTTTGTCTTGAAAGCTGCTACATATAGTATATCCTAGATGTATTTACCTCTGAAACAGTGAATTAATTGAGACAGGGGAAATGTATTGAAAAATTAAGTCCTCTTAGAGAATGACTTGAAAAGTAGATCACAAAATTATCTGAAAAGAACTAATATAAAATGAGTATTCTCAAATCTATTTATTTTTGTTGCTTCATATATCAGTGATATCTCCAAATTAATGACTGAATGGAACTAATATATAGGGCTTCATTAGTATCTAAACAGCACAGGGACAAGTGACTAGAGAAAGTGGCTGAATCTGTTGTTAAGGTCCCAATCCTACTATGAACTCTTCATGGGCTGGCCCCTGAGCCCACATGGAGCCCTATTGAGTCACTGCTGGCCATAATCGCATCAGAGTATAAGAGTGATGTTACCACTTACTCAGTGAGGTTCCAGTTCTGCCAAGATGTCTGTGCAGGCAGACCTCATTACAGGTTCAGGGTCTAACTGAGTAGGTGGTATCATCTCTGGTCCTATACTCTGATGTAAATATTGCCAGTGGAGTTGGAAAAAAGATTTAGGCCCAGATCCACAAAGGTATTTAGGCTTTTAATTTCCCTTGAGATCAGTGGAAGTTAGTAGTCTACCTTGGTGGATCTAGGCCATAGTGTTTTAATTTGCCATAGAAAAATCTCAGTCTTATGAGTTTGTAACAGGGCCTGCAGGCACTTTAAGGCAGGATACAGGCCTAGCACAGTCCTTTAGTAATTTTAGTTTAGAAAAAAGGCTTTCTGCAGATTATAGCTCCTCTGGGACATGGCGACTACAAACCTGAAAGCCAGGCCTGCTGGGAGGTCCTTTTTCCCAGTGTGAAAGAGACAAGGGAGGGAACAATACTGTTGACGGTTTTCTCAGGTGAGAGAACCTGGAAAGGCTGTGCCAAGGGCAAAGGAAGACAGAAGGCAGAAGATTCTGGAAGTGAACTGCTGGCTAAGTAAGTGGTGTAGGGTTTTGGTTTTGTGGAACATTGATCTACTTTCTATGGGAGGAGGGGACTGTATAGTTTAGATGGCCTCTACCTCAGGAGAAGGCGAACCAATCTCCTTGGGGACAGGGTAGCTAGAGTAGTCATGAGGGGGTTAAACTAACAGAAAAAGGGAGGGTAAGAAAAGAAAAAATGAGCACTAGTTAGCACAAAATTGAGATGCTGAGAATAAAATCAGTCAAGGAACCAAAGGATATGAAGGGAAGAAAGTCTATAATTGCCTCTACACCAATGCTAGGAGCCTGGTTAACAAAGAAGAGGGAGAGGAATTGCTCCTTTATGGGCACAAATTTGATTTAGTTGGTATTACTGAATTTTGATGGGATTATTTGCATTAAAATCAATGGTTATAACTTGTTTAGAAAGGATCAAGTAGGCAATAGAAGGGAGAGTGGCACGCTTTGTCAAAAATGTTTCCAAGTCACCAATTAGTGCAGAAGAGAGTGATCTTGAATGCTTAGGAATCAATGCCTTAGCAGATAGCACACAAAACAGAGTGTTAGTTGGTATCTGCTACAGATCACCAAATCACGCTAGGGAACAGGATGACCATCTCCTTATGCACCTCTCTCTAGCGTATAGGGAAAAAAAACTGAGTGATTATGGGGGACTTCAATTTGAGTGACATATGCTGTCTCATGGTGCCAGTGCTAAAACATCCTTGGAATTTCCCAATATTATAGATGATGATTTCCTAACCCAAAAAGAGTTGTGTCCAAAACTATATTGGACCTATATTAGACTTCATCTTGACAGATAAAGAGGAACTGATCACAGAACTAAAGATTAATGGTAGTCTAAGTACAAGTGATCATGACTTGATCACATTTCTGATGTCCAGAGTAAAGTTCAGACCAGTGATATATTTACTTATGAGGACTTTAAAAGGGCCAATTTCACAATTATGAGCCAAATCAGATGGGAAGAAGAATTTAATCAGAAAAATGTGAATTTTTGGGATAATTGGGAATTGTTTAAGAACACTTTACAAGATGTCTCAAAAGCCACAATCTAGGAGGAAGGCCTTATTGATTAAAGAAAGACCTAGTTCAGAGAGGAAGTAAAGATGGCTATATATGAATGAATTAATATTGTGTATTAGCTGGGCACCAACATACCCACCAAAGATGGGATGGTGCAGCTCCCTAATGCTCTGCAGAAATCTGAGGGATCCAATACCACTTTTTAAAATTGGTGCCAGCGAGAAACTCTGCTGTATTGCCATGCCTTACTGCTGGGGCTCCTCAAAGCCCAGCAACTTGACGTCCTATGTGCTGGAAGTAGGAGAGATGGTTTTCTTCCCTGCAAGATGTCATGGAAAGTTGCACAGGAGCTGAGCAATGTAGTTGTACCTCCTACGGTCCAACAGAGCAGAGGAGAAGACCAACATGGGTTGCTGAGCTACAAGGACAATGACTTCTACCCTCCCTGTCACCTTCTACTTTCTCCCTCTCACCCTGACCCTGCTTGCCCCTGACCCCACATCCACTGCCTTCCTCGTCCCCCTTGCCCTGACCCCCCTACATCTTCTTCAGTTTTTTTCCTCATCCTAATGCCTTCGATAAGCTCAAATCTGGAGTACATGAACATGAAGTATGAAGTAAATATAGAGGAGTCACTTGTTTGCTGTGTTCTTTGGTGCAATAATTTACAATTTTGGGAGCAGTTAGATTCCTCTCCTGTTAGTTATATTAATAGGAAGAAGAGAAACTGAATGTTTGGTTGTAAACTAAAATGGGGAGGGACATGTGGTTCTGGAATTCCCACAACATGCAATGTCTTAGTCAGTGCACCAACCTACATTACCAGTACTCTGGTGTTTGGTTTGGCAAACTGAAACAATTACAAGTTAGGGGATAATATACAGGCATATCCTTGACATACCTAGTTAAGAAGTATTCCATTTGTGGAGTGCATGCTCTCTTTCTGTCTCCTTACCATGTAGTTACTACTGGTATGGGGAAAATAGGATCCCTGTTTTAAATAAATAATAGTAATACTTTAAATAATGGGTAGTGGTGGCTTTCTCAGCCTGAATAATGTGTCTCCTTGGCTGACCCCCTCCAGAATTTATTAATGGTTTAGTTTTGTCTATATAATGTTAAGTATTTGACAACTATTACCTTTTCATTGTGCTTGCCTATGCTTGGTATAAAGTTAAGTTGGTATATGTATGTTATGTTTTTGCTTTATCTTGTCTTTTTGTGCTTTTCTCCCCTCCCTGTTCCCTGAAAGTCTGGCAAGTCAAGCATCTGGCAGATAATCCAAAATCTGTGGAATACGTGTCTGAGACATTTCATCCATGGACTCCCACCACAGTGGATTTCTGTATGGGGAGGAGAATGTGACATACTAGAGCAAATTATACAAACATTCCATCCCCTTCATTTGTAAGGCTACAAAAATAATTCTTAACACAGCCAAATGGTCCTAAATCTTTTATTTCCTGGAATATAACGGGTCTCAATACTCTTGTTAAAGAAAAAAGTGTACTCATTATTAAAGAAAGCAAAGGCAAACGAAGTGCTTTTGCAGGAGATACACTTGACCACAGATGAGGCTGCTAAATTAGAACAAGACTTGATAGAAGAAACAATGTCTTGCTGCTTCTCATCCAAATCTAGAGGGACAGCCATTCTCTTCCATAAAGCACTGTCTGTAACAGTCTTGGAGTCAATTTCAGACAATCAGGGCAGAGTTTTAATCCTTAAAGTCACCACAAATGTATCTGAACTAATCACTGCTAATATGTATGGACCTAAGCTTGATGTTCCTGAAACTTTTCATAGGGTTTTATTAAATTACATGGTGAACCCCATATCCTTACTGTTATTGTTAGGAATTTAAATGAGGTGATTGATTGAACAAATCTCAGCCTCAGGGTCATATACCAACCAAAACTAGAATGGATCTGGAGTTACACATTGAAGATCTGGGACTACGTGATATCTGGCGACGTATGCATCTAATGGGTAAGGATTATTCATAGTTTCCTCTGGTACCTGAGTCCTATTCCTGTATAGATTTCTTTTTTATCTCCAGGGGACTTCATTAATTCTGTAATTTTCTCCTCCATTAATACAAGTGCTATCGCTGATCATGTCCCTATAACTCTTCAGATAGGAACAGACCTGAGAGAGAAATAGCCTTATAGCTAGACATTTAATTCTTCACTTTTATTAGAGCCGCATTTCAAAAATTTTATTGTAAAAGAAACTGGCTTATTCCTGGAGACAAATGAACCCTCAACATCTTCTAGCAGGCTATTTTGCTCAAGGGCAAGTAGAGATAAAATTGTAAGTTTTGCATCTGAGAAGAAGGGGGTACCTGGAGAAAAAAATGAAAGCTCTTGAGAAAAAAGTAAAAGAGCTCAATTTATCTTATGCCACAGCTCCATCTCCAGGATTTCTTTGATCCTCAATTAATTGTAGATTTAAACTCAGTAAGCTGTACTCAGCACATCTGAATTCACCCTATTTTGATTCCGGCAGGACTTCTGGGAATTGAGTGAAAAAGCAGGCAAATTGCTGGCATATTGCTTAAGACAGTGGTTTTCAAACTTTTCTGGAAAGCCAGTTGAAGAAAATTGTTGATGCCTGCAACCCAAAGGAGCTGGGGATGAGGGGTTTGAGGTGTGGGAAGGGCTATGGGCTAGGGCAGAGGATTGGGGTGTAGGTTGAGGGCTATGGGGTTGGACTGGGGATGAAGAGTTTGAGGTGCAGGAAGGGGCATTGGGTTTTAGGGGGTTCAGGGATGGGGCAAGGATTGGTGTGCTGCAGGAGGGGGGCAGGGCTCTGGGCTGGGACTGCAGGCTCTGGGGTGGGGCTGGGGATGGGATGTTTGGGGTGCAGGAGAGGGCTCAAGGTTTGGGGGGGCTTAGGGCTCAGGCATGGTATTGGGGTGAGGGCTTACTTGGGCGGCTCCCAATCAGCGCACAGCAGGGGTGCTAAGGCAAGCTTCCTGTGTGTCCTGGCACCATGACTACATTGTGCCCTGGAAGCAGGCAGCAGCAGGTCCAGCTCCTAGGCAGAAGTAAGCAAGCGGCTCCGCATGGCTCTTGCTCACAGGCAGTGCTCCCCCAGCTCCCATTGGCCAGTTCCCAGCCAATGGTAGTGCAGAGCTGGTGTTCAGGGCAGGGCAGTGCATGAAGCCCTGCGGCCACCTCCACCCTATCCCCCGCCTAGGAGCCGGACCTGCTGCCAGCAGCTTCCAGGGCGCAGCGCGGTGTCAGAACATGTAGGGACTAGTCTGCCTTAGCCAGGCAGCACCACTGATGGGACTTTTAACAGCCTGTTTGGCGGTGCTCACCAGAGCCAACGCAACTCAGTGCCTTACATTCCAGAACCCACATTTCGAAAACCACTGGCCTAAGACAAAAGACCTCTGCATGCAGAATCACGGCCATCCATGATACACATGGTAAACTATGTACCTCACCTGAAGATTAATGAAATATTCTTCAATTTTTCAAAAATATTACACTACTGCAAATTACTGCAGTCCAGCATAGAAACCTTGATGTGCCTGTAGCAGAGGATGAGTTAATTGAGAAGATTAAGAACATGAAAATGGGAAAGCCCCCAGGCCAGAGGGCTTCCCTGTCAAATAGACACTTCCTTGACGTCCTGTTTAACAAGATGCTTATCAATTTGATCTGAACACCCTGAGACTGCCAGAGTCCTTAGATCTTCTGGGAACTTCGGAAATGCTTCAGAAACATTTGCGGTTGGAGCAGCACACCGAGACCCCTGACCCTTCCACCCCTTTGCTGCAGGGACACGGAGCCAGGTGGGAGCCCCTGCCAACCCCGTCAACCCTCCCCCCACCAGCAACAGCAGGGGTCCTGGCTGCTCACTGCCTCCCCCCAGCACCAGCGGGGGTCCCAGGGCATGCTGCCCAACCCCTCCCACCAGCAGGGTCCCCTGGGCCACCTTCTCCAGTGCCCAGAGCACTCCAGACTGCCCTCCCAGCCCCCCACCCAAGTTTTAGTCACAGGCATTTTCAGTAAAAGCCATGGACAGGTCACGGGCCATGAATTTTTGTTTACTGCTCATAACCAGTCCATGACTTTTGCTGAAAATGCCCATGACTAAAATGTAGCCTTATCTCTAAGTACTTACATGGGGAAGAAATATTTGATAAATGAACTCTTCAGTCTATCAGGGAAAGGTATAATACAATCCAATGGCACAAATAGTTGTAATTTTTTAACAGTATAGGTAATTAATCATTGGAACAATTTACCCAGGGTCCTGGTGTACTCTCCATCACTGGTCATTTTTAAATCAAGAATAGATGTTTTTCTAAAAGAGATGTTCTAGGAATTATTTTGGGGAAGTTCTGTGGCCTGTGTTATACAGGAGGTCAGACTAGATGATCACAGTGGTCCCTCCTGGCCTTGAAACTGATAAATCTGTGGGGTGGAGAGACTGGAAGGAGTACTTTATGGTGGTGTCTATGGGGAGGAGAGGTTGGGAAGTGTCATAAGCTCTATGTGAAACTGTGAAAAGGAGGGAAGGATTGACAGACCTTGAGGGAGATTAGTGGCCCAGAGAAAGAGAGAGAGAGACAGACAGACAGACAGAATGACAAGGTGAGGAGAAATCCTCTTCGCTCTCCTGCACGAAGGACAGAAAACTTCACAGAGAATGGAACTTTGACCCAGCACTGAGGCATTCTGGGGAAAGATTGACAGAAGCCTTCAATGGAGGGCTGGTAGCCCACAGAACAAAAGAAGCT
Organism: Gopherus evgoodei; assembly: GCF_007399415.2. Taxonomy (NCBI): domain Eukaryota; kingdom Metazoa; phylum Chordata; order Testudines; family Testudinidae; genus Gopherus; species Gopherus evgoodei. Next base: position 49,798,406 of record NC_044323.1, read on the forward strand.
GGATAAAGAATGGCTGTGGGAACTCTCATTGTTTGTATTGGACTTTCATTTACCTTGGAAGGCATGAAGATTTGATTTGGCTAGAGGACTAAATTACACAGTGAGTGAGGGAAACAGAAGAATGAGTTGCATCTGAAGGTAAGAGGCAAGCTACTTTGCCACAGAACTATACTGACTTGCTTCAGTTGCTATGTCAAAGGCCTAATTCCATGCAGTGCACTGTTTTCATGGTTCCTGTTAAAGAGGTAGTTTCTCTTACCTGGGAGTGTGATAAAGTCATCTATCTGGTAGACATGTTCACTGTCAGGGTCCGTAGCAATGAGCTGCAATTCTTCCAGAAACTCCTGAATGTTAGGATCAGTCTTCTGAACCACCCCAATTACAAATATCTCGATGTTGATGGCATGCGCATTCCTCACTACAACATCCAGTCTTTGATCACGAGTATCAGCTTGTCCATCTGTTATTACAATAGCCACTTTTCTTACCCCTTGTCGTGCAACTTGAAATATCTCAATGGCTTTACTGATAGCTGCAGCTGTGTAAGTGCCTTCCCCTAGGTACTGCATATTATCAACAGCAAGTTTCACCTTATCTTTGCTCGTGTACTGCTGCAGAGTCGATACCAGCTCTACTTTGTGGCTGAAGTTGATAATGCCAATGCGAGCTGTATCTTTGTTGACTGTTACTTTGTCAATGAGTGTTTTCACAAAATCTTTGACAATTCTGAAGTTGTCTGGTCCAACGCTTTCTGAGCTGTCAATCACAAATACAAGTTCCAGTGGAGTTTCTTTACATTTGATGCCACAGCCTAAAATATTAACAATTTTTGACATTTTATGAGAAACGTCCTTTTGATTACACAATGAATGCAACTGAAAAAATATATATCAGATTCTCAGGCACCCAAGCCAAGATGACTTTTCTGAAAACAGAAAACTAAAGTAATCCACAGTTACTGAGATTTTTTTTTCATAGCAAATGGTAGGCCAGATACAGAATGGAGAGAAATGAGTAGAAGATTCTGACTTCCCAAGTTTTAAAGTATTTATCTATCTCTATATTTTTATAATGAAGGTGCTCTTTCTTTGTTTACATTTTGTTTATTTACCAACTACTAAACCTGCATCTACTAAATATTTATTAGAACATAAGAATGGCTATACTGGGTCAGATCAATAGTCCACTTAGTCCAGTAACCTGTCTTCTGATAGGGCTAGTGCCAAATGCTTTCAGAGGCAATGAACAGAACAGGGCAATTATCAAGTGACCCATCCTCTGTCATCCACTCCCAGCTTCTGGCAAACAGAGGTTTCGTGGTACTAAGAGCATGGATTTGTGTTCCTGACCATCTTGGCTAATAGCTATTGATAAACCTATCCTCCAAGAATTTCTCTATATCTTTTTTGAACCTAGTTATTCTGTTGGCCTTCACAACATCCCCTGACAATGATTTCCACAGGTTGACTGTGTGTTATGTGAAGAAGTACTCCCTTATGTTTATTTAAAACCTACTGCCTATTAATTTCATTGGGTGACTCCTGGTTCTTGTGTTATGTACAGGGCTAAATAACACTTTCCTATTCACTTTCTCTACAACATTCTTGGTTTTTATAGACCTCTATCATATCTCTTCTTAATCATCTCTTTTCTAAGATGAACAGTCCCAGTCTTTTTAATCTCTCTTCATATGGAAGATGTTCGATACCCCTAATCATTTTTGTGGCCCTGCTCTGTATCTTTTCCAATTCTAATATATATTTTTGAGATGGGGAAACCAGAACCGCATACAGTATTCAAGATGTGGGTGTACCTGGGATTTATATATTAGCATTATGATGTTTTCGGTCTTATCATCTATCCCTTTTCTAATAGTTCCTAACATTCTGTTAGCATTTTGTTTGCCACTGCACACTGAGCAGATGTTTTCAGAGAACTAAGCACTATTAGCTACATAGGAAACAAAGTATCCATAACTATATCAATTTAATAACTTTCAGTGGAGCTATTAATAATTTCAAAGTAAATTAATAAACAGAAATGTTCTTTATTGCATTTTGCTTTTATAATTTAAGCCCTGTCTCTCAAAGCATGCAATCTAGTAACTGAAATCCTAACATTTTTTCTGACAATTTAGTTAATAATTTCTGAAACCTTTAAAAAAAGACATGTAACTATGCAGTTTTTGTCCTCAGATTTCTCAGGTTTGAACAGTCTGTAAAGGCAATGTGCCCAACCTCTGCCTAGTCACCCCTTCTGCAGACAGTGTGTAGTACAGAGTTATGGAAAGACATCTCAGTGAGGTTATCCTTCCAGTAATTCTGTGTAGAGAGCAGGTTCTTGGCCACTTGTGGAACATTCTGCATGGCTTGCCGACAAACCCTGCAGATCCCAGAGATATGCAGAAGGCCTGGCCCCTAGTGTTCCCTCCTTCCTCTTCTCTTCTTCCCCTTCTTTCCCCCCCCCCCAACCACTTCTCTGGCAGTGTGGCTATGCTGTCAGGACTGCTTCAGCTGGTGTCTGTCCCTGGAACCCTTTTTACATTTGCTGAGATAGTGTCTAGGGATATATGATACAGTTTCTGGCTGGATTATACTTCCACTGTGAGCTCTGCTGGATTTCCTTTTGATTTGCAGAATTCCTTTAGCTATCCCATGTGATGTGCTTACTTTTCAGCTGAAAATCATAGGCTCCACACAACTTTGTTTATTTTCTGTAACATCTTATTTAAAGATGTTTTACTGCTGACACTGTACATGTGTTCCATTATGACAGAGATCCTTCCACACTAACATGTGGAGTAGCAGGCTTTACTTGTATCCTTTTAACCATGGTAGTTTTATTGTGTCATATTAAAACTTATTTCTTTTTTATAACATAGATCTTACCACATATTTCCATGATAAGTCTGATAATTTCTTCTTTCTGAAAGAGAGTATTCATTAATGTGTTACATTTATTCTAATCCTAGGGCATGTTTTTCTTTTGTTTGAGCTGCTACTGCATATCCAAAACCTGCTGTCCTGTTATTGCAGTTTTGCTGTTTTACAGAGCAAATTATATTGCACTTAGGGACACTTATAAAGTGGCTAGAACTCATAAATTTCACCAGCTGATAGGTGGCTGTATCATGCCATCAGCTTCTAAATAGTACTCCTAGCTGAAGTCAACGAGGAGTCAAGTGGCACCTTAAAGACTAACACATTTATTTGGGCATAAGCTTTCTTGGGTATGAAACCCCACTTCTTCAGATGAAGTCAGTTAGCTGTTCTTAAAAATCTACATAATATGTGGCCCAAAGTATTTACAATAAATTGTTCTTGATACTAATCCTAGGTCTCAAGAGTTGTAATCTGTTGTTCACATCTCGGGTATTAAACCCTTTAATGCACACCTTGCAAAGATGACGCAGTTTACTCTATGTGGTTATCTCAGAGACACATGGTCTACTATTTTATTATCCTAAAATAACTTGTTTGGATGTCTGAAACAAAACTATGTGGTCTAGACAATAGAAAGGTCATTACTACATGCCCCAATCATTCCCATATGCATTTATATTCACTCATATTGTGCATTCTCAGCTAATGGACAATGGCTGCTTCTGTCTATCACATGAAAGGGTTTTGAAACGTTCTATGTTTGGCCTGTGTAGATTCTTCAGGAAGTGGTATAGTTAGCAAAGTTCTTCCACCACTCCAGCCAGCAACTTCCACCACAACAACACTGCAGAACCTGTCTATGACACAAATTCCACCAATATGATGATCATCTCTAGTGGAATTTGTCTTCTTCCAAATGTATTGCTAATATACTGTCAGTGTGTCCCTGAATTCCAGATCAGCCCAATTTATAATAACTTAGTCAAACTCTGAAGCAGCAGGATCAGAATTTATTCAAATTAACAAAACATGCACAGTTTTTGCAAAGGGTAAATTCTAGACTGTCATAAATCAATTAATGTACATACTTACAGTAAGACCAGGTTCACCTTTTCTTCCCACAAACCCCTAAGAATTTGTAGAATGAGATCAATTAATAAATGCTAGTTTGTCTCATTTCCATTCTGTAAAATTAAATAATGTAAAAAAGGCATTTTACCGTTGGTCCAACAGGTCCCGGTTCTCCAATATCGCCTTTGTCACCTTTCTTTCCTGGATCGCCTTTCTCCCCATAATCTCCCTAACAGAATACAGCAGAGGAAAAAGTAGTGAAGTGCTAGAGACATGTAATTGGAACTGTGCTTCCCCAGTTTTTGTTTTCTTTGTACTAGCAAACGTCCTCCATACCAACCCATGGAAGAACTCTTCTGTGCATTTGAGACTACTGGTCGATGGGCAGTTTGTACGTGAGCCACTGCAGTAATTACTGCAGTGGCTGTATGTCAACCTAACATAGTTTTATAGTGTAGATGTGCCCTAAGTGTTTGCAGGATCAGGCCCTTAGGCTGCAAGCTCTCTTTAAGGTAGTGTTGGTCTTTTGTTTATCTGCATAGAACCAGGCACATCTAATAAGAAAAAAAAATCCTTTATTAACTCATAGGCTAGGATTTACCTTTGAGCCAGGGAGGCCATATCCTTCTGAACCCCTAGGTCCTGGTAAACCTGGAAGTCCTTGTTCTCCCTAAACACAATATGGAGAGTAAAAGTGATATTAAGTTATGGAAAAGATACATTCATGTATAACATTCTGTGTCATACAGAAAGCTGAAGTATTTGCATTATGCAATGTCACCAACAATTCAAAAGTGCTGCTCTTAAGTAGCAGTAATAACTAATGGGTTTGGATTTGGAGATTCTGTCCATACACTAAAGATCTCACAATACTTTTTGTAAAACAGGAGTTGGTGTATGGTGCACCAGTTGCCCTGCTATATGTATATACTTTTGTAAAATGCTTTGTGATGGTGGCACTGTATTCAATATAACTGCCACCAGGGAAACTGGACATTAAAAACAGTAATTGTTAATTACATGTGGACTTCCTGAATCTACAGAAAATCCATTACATTGACAGAAGTTCACGAACCTTTCTGTTCCTTTTAACACAGGAATGTCAATATTTTTTGACTGAGACAACATACCAAAGGCAGAACAGTCCCACAACTCAGCTAAGCAGCCTTAAAGCAGTCACAAGTGTTACATAACGGGAATGTACATTTACAAAGCCCAAAGGAATGATAAACAGATGTCTCTGTGGTGCAGCCCCACAGAAAGGAAGGAAGCTGTCTATCTTAAAGCACTTCTTCCACAGCCACAGGGAGTGCTACTGTAGTGTACAATACCTTCAAGGCCTAATGAAGATTCAGCTCTGTTAGGGTATATCAATACTGCGCTCTGAAGTATGACTGCAGCATAAGTAGATGTAACCACACTAGCATAGTTAAAATTAGCAGTGTGGCCACAGCAGCACAGTATTCAGCACGGGCTGCACAAACACCCTGAATAATTCATACCCCTGAGTGATGTAAGTGATACCAATCTACGCGCTGGTGTAGATAGCACTACATCAACGCTCTCCCACCAATGTCGCTACTGCCTCTCATGGAGGTGGAGTAATTAAGTCAACAGGAGAGCTCTTTCCCATTGTAGAGCATCTGGTAAAGACACTCTAGCCAGTGGTGCAGCTGCATTGGTGCAGCTGCGCCGTGGTAGCACTTCTAGTGTAGTCATACAAAGTGTTCTCTACCACCTTTCCCCAGTCTCTGGGTTGTAGCAGTCTTTTTTTTTTTTTTAAAGTGACAGGGAAAAATAAGTGCTGGGACAGCCTGAGACCATTCTAAGTTGTGATTCCCAGCTGAGATATGGAATTGCACTAGCATAAACCTGGAGTAATACTGTGGTGAAGTAGTGACCCCTGAAGTGCAATCTTAACCCCAGTGAAGTCAATGAGAATTCTCCCATTGACTGCAGTGGGACCAGGATTCCATACAAGGCCTCCGTTCCTGTTCTTTTGTAGATCAAACATTCTGGGGGGGGGGGGGAAGAGGGGAGGAAATCTGATCAGGTCTTTAGAGTAAACAGAAATATGATATTTTACATTTTTGTCATTTTTTAATAAAAAGGAATATTGATGTAATGTGGCCCAGTCAATGGCCACTCTTTATTAATGTTAATTACTGTAGACAGCAGTCACAGCTTTTAGTTTTACTGACAGCTAGCTAAGACATTAGATAGGTTTAGAATGATACTAAAATGTGGATGGAACATGTTATGAAATGAAAATCACATATATACATCTGACATTTTCCCATGAGAACATAAGCACAAGGCTTAAAGCAGATGCAGCAAAGTTATTTATGTTTCACTTTACCCCATTTCAAAATTTTGTTTGTGTGTGCTCTGCTAAAGTATTACTGGTTTGAAAATGGAAATGTCTGAGGAAGGCCACTGCTTCCGTAAAGTTCTCTTCCTGTAGCCTCAGACAAGGGAAGCAAAAGATAGCAGAGAAGGAAATAAGGACTTATGAAAATTATTAAAATGATAGTCGAGGGATTCACTTTCAGTACAAGTGTGTTAAACAGAAGGGTCAATTAAGAGAGGACATAAATGGCACTGGAAGTTACATGTTGGCAAAATGGAATAAGCCAGTGCAAAGTGATATGATGTACATAGTAAAAGGATAGAAGGGTGAGTCTGCAGCATGACTAATGGCAAGAGAATGACAGGTGTAAAATAAAACTGGCTATGTGAAATGTGGCTATTTCCATTCATATGTTGAAGCCATTGACATCACTTAAGCCCAATGTGAAGTGGGGTCCTGTGATGGTGCTGGCAAGGAAACCTGGAGTGAACCCTCGGTCATGCCAGCTCCAATCAGGAAAGCGGAATTGGAGCTGGCTGAGTAAGCCCAGGCCTAAGTGGCAAAAGGGGAACAGCTGCCGGCCTCCTTAGCCAGGGGCTACATAAAGGCTGGCAGGAAGCTGGGAGTGGGGGGAGGAAAGGGAGCAGCTGGGGAGCTAGAGGCTGCTCTCCCCTGCTGACCACAGAAGCCAGCAGTCCTGATGCTGTCTGTAGCTCAGGACCAGCTCTAGGCACCAGCAAAGCAAGAACATGCTTGGGGTGGCACAATTCCAGGGGCGGCATTCCAGCCTCTCTATTTTTGTTTTTGTTTTTTGTGCTTGGGCAGTTGTGCTCTCGGAGCTTGGGGCAGCAAATTTTTTGCTCGGGGTGGCAAAAAACCTAGAGCTGGCCCTGCTGTGGCTATAAGTTTGTGGGAACTTCTACTGTAAATAAAGAGCACAGGTGATTGCACCGAAGCAGAGTCACTGGCTGGCTTGTGGGTGAAGAAGTGGCAGATGACAGAGGGGCCCACCTGTGCCCTGTTACATATATATGTTTGTTCGGGAGCCTGAGCCAATGGAGGTGGTTGGTGATCTGGAGATGGAGGAGACCCTGCAATGGCTTCTAAAACAGCAGGAGCAGATGCAGAAGGCCCTGCAAAACTTCCAGCTGTCCCACCAGGCTGACAGACCGGCCTTGCTAATCTGGCAAGCAGAACAGCAGAAAAGCTTAGAGGACTTTATAAGAGAGCAGGCCAGCATTCAGCAGCAACTCCTGCAACAAATGGTGAGTCCTGCAGTAGGGGATGGCACCTGGCTGCCAGGCTTGGGACTCTGTAAAATGGGGTTGACAGATGACCTGGATGCATTACTCAGTATGTTTGAGCGGGTAGCCATGGGTGCCAGATGGGATAGGGCCACCTTGGCCCTATTGCTGTCCCTATCTGGTGGGAGAAGCGCAAGTGGCCTACATGGCCTTGAGTGAGGAACAGGCCAGGAATTATGAGATGGTGAGAGCGGCCATCCTAGACCAGGTGGGCCTGTCGGTGGAGAAGTACAGCCAAAAGTTCAGGTCAGCCTGATGGATGGGGGCTGTGTGGCCTCTGGCATTTGCTTAGAGACTGATGGATGGGGCCACCTGCTGGCTGAGGCCTGAGATGCAAACAGTGGGGGAGATAATGGATGCCCTCATCCTAGAACAATTGCTACAGAGTCTCCCTGATAATGAGTCTGGGTCAGCCAACATCAGCCAAGTACAGTTGATGCAGCAGCACCAAGGAGTACACAGAGGCAGACGTTCCCCAAAGGGAGGGCTGACCCAATAAAGACGAAGAGTTAGGGAAGAAGCTGAGTCACGGAGAGTGCTCTTCTATCATTCCATCTGCTAGGCTGCAACAGCGGTTATGGAGGGGTGGCAGTTCAGCTCTGTGTCCTACCGAGAGACTGAGCAGGTGAATTCAATCATAGAATCATAGGACTGGAAGGGACTTTGTGGTCATCTATTCCAGTCCCTTGCTGCACTCATGGCAGGACTAAGCATTATCTAGACCATTGCTGATAGGGGTTTGTCTAACCTGCTCTTAAAAATCTCCAGTGATGGATATTCCCTGTTTAGTACTGCATACAAAGTCCAAAGAGGCTTTATTCAAGAAATAGTGAATTTCATTCCTTATGAATGCTGAACATAAGGCCAAACACAATGCACAGTCAACCTTTGGAACTCCTTGCCAGAGGATGTTGTGAAGCCCAAGACTATAACAGTTCAAACAAGAACTAGATAAGTTCATGAAGGATAAGTCCAACACTGGCTATTAGCCAGGATGGTATCCCTAGCCTCTGTTTGCCAGACGCTGGGAATGAGCGACAGGAGATGGATCACTTGCTGATTACCTGTTCTGTTCATTCCCTCTGGAGCATCTGGTGTTGGTCACTGTCAGAAGACAGGATACTGGGCTAGATGGACCTTTGGTCTAACCCAGTATGGCCATTCTTATGTTCTTAAACCCTGCTCATGCAAGCAATGCCATTAACACTAATAGGTCTTCTCACATGTATAAGGCAAGCAGGATTTTCCTTTCAGTGAACATCAATACAGATCACGTTTTGTTAATTTAAAAATATTCAGTGATTACCAATTTGACCCACATGCTGTAATTCAACTAAAAATTGGTTATTTAGTCTTATCTAGAAAGCAAATTATGTTTCTTCAATAATGCTGTTTTTCAGGTCCCTGACCCTAACTTCCTGCTAGAGAATTGATCGATAAATGCACCTTTAAATAAAATCTAGACTCTGAACTTATTGTGGATTTGGGCAAGATACACAGTGGCTTCTGTAATAGGCAAACCCTGTCAATGCTGCTATCAGATTTGTGTAACTGATCTCTTCTCCTAATCTCCATTCTCTCTACAAGAACAGAGTTCCACATAAGTAATAACTTCTTAGGCTGAAATTTGCTATTGCCCAAACAAAAAATGGGCACTGTACTTCTGAAAAAGATCAGTGATTGGCACCACTGAGACAGATTTCAATGGATGGAGAAAACAGTTACTGGAGTATCAAGACAAGTGCCACAGTGCTAAGAAAGAAAGATTAAATACTTTAATAGTTTAAATGATTATGTAATTCACTAATCATCCTGACACAACTCACTGGACTCTCCAAAATTCTAGGGCCAGCTATGCATGTTCAGCCACATTATTATAGTAGTTGTCACAAATGCAAGGACAAATATCTTATTTCAATAGCCCACATTATTAAATGTGTTTTTCAGTGGATCATGGTCACCACCTTAAAAACCCTCAGTAGTAAAACTATTAATGCACGTCTCAAACATACTGCATGTTTTGAATTTATCTCATAATGGGATAGAGAAAACATTTAAAGTTGTGTACATACAAGACTACTCCTCTAGAGAATGTTTTGGCTACCTCAGATTCTTTCTCCTATAACTGAAAAAATGTGGATTTGCACAAATACTGTACATTCTGCAGATTATTTTTCCTGCATTTTAGATGCATTTCAACCACTGAAACATTTCCACTTGGTTTGGCTAATCTCCGTGCTACAGCTAAACCCACTGTAACCACAAGATTTAGTCAGATACATTCCACATGATATATTCTGTAACCATTACCAACTGGTTCTCAACCATTCTCAACACAGCTATGCGAGTGCACCTCATCACTAGGAGCTTAATCCTGCAAAATGCTGAACATGCTATTCTTGAAACAGCAAAGCATTTAAGCATACACTTAAGCGTGTACGTACTCCCATTGCTTTAGAAAATAAGATTGGCACTTGGGGTGTTCTCCATTAAGGCCCTGGCCATTAAGAACTTGCTTCCCTACCTTTCTTCATCACAGCCAGTTTGTTAACCCTCAAAGTGCACTACAAGGTTCACTTTGCTCCCTCACTCATAAGAGATGGCTGGGGCTTGGTACCGGGGGCGGGGAGAGTGACTGTGCCGGAGGCTGGTTAATTCTGTTATATTTATGTTGTCTCTGGGTTATTTGATTTAATCTGGGGGTAAATGACAGGCCTGTCAGTGTATTTTTAAAATATGCTAAAGAGTGCTCAGAGCAATGAATGGACACCCAGGCCTGCTGACAGAAATTCTGGGCCCCTGTCACTTCTGGAACTGCCTACACAGGCCCACAGGCACCCCCAGAGTGCAGGGCCTAGAGCAGTCTCACGCACGTAGGCACCCTGTGGCCCACCTGGGCAATTTAAAAGGGCCTGGCACTCCTGCCACTGCTGCTGCAGCAGCCAGGGGCCCCTGGGCCTTTTTAAATCACCCAGGCCCCTGGGCAATTGTCCCCTTTTCCCCCAATGTCCAGGGGCCTATGGACATCCTCTTATTATAGAGTAGTAAAAATCCAAATAAATAAATAGCATCTTGTAAAAGTGAGACTTACTTTTCATGGTTAAAAAGTATTAATTGGACAGCAGACATAATTCAGATTAATTTAGGTGACCAATCACACACCACAAATAACAAAAGGTGAATAGTTGAAGTAAATAATTCATAAACAACCCATCAACTTAGGGGTTAAATTCACAACTAATATTCACAGAAATTAATTCAACTGGCTATATTAAAACTGCCCTGTACACTGAATTTACGCGCAGCAAAAAAGAAACAAAGAATCTCTTCAAAAGACTATTTTAAATAGAGATCTCTTGGCTATACATCATGTAAAACTTGGTTACCTTGCTTCCTTGTATGCTATCCCCTTGAGGGCCAGGTGGACCTGGCAAACCCTTCTGTCCCACAGCTCCCTGTTAAGAATTGTGCAGCAAAAAGAGAAGAATTAGTATGAGGACTCTCAATTACTAACATTACTCTTAATCAACACACATTTACCACAAGCAAAGATAAGAGTAGAAGCATTTTAAAACTGTAAGGGCTTGTATACACTAGCATACTACATCGGCACTGTTCTCCTGTGGACTTCAGTACTCCACCTCCCCGAGTGGCGGAAGCTAAGTCTGTGGGCGAGTGTCTCCTTCTGACATAGGGCAGTGTAGACCCCAGGTCAGGTCGATGTAAGCTATGTCGCTCAAGGAGGTGATTTTTTCACACCCATGGGTGACATAACGTATATTGACTTCAGCAGCAGTGAAGACCAGGCCTAAGATTCTGACCCTGATTTTCCTCTGGTTGACACAGTTTACACTGAGGTAGTTCTTGAGTTCAGTAGTTACTCCTGTATACACCATGGTAAGCAAGGGAATAACTCATCCCAAAGTTTTAAAGAATGAATTATACCAATGAAGCCAAGCCTGATTTTCCACTGTACAAAGTGGGTGTAAAACATTCTGATGGGGTAGCATTGTACACTTGCTCTACACACATGTGCAACTGAATACACAAGGGACAAAGCAGTGGAGATATCAGATCCTCTGTAAACACAATGGATGGGCTGTTGTGCACATTAACCTGTTGTGTGTCATATCTCCAGATATGTCAAAAGTCACTATTGTGACACATCTGGCGGGGCCTGGTCATGCTGATTCAGAGTCACATTCTGCCTGGTTCTTACACAGTGGGGGAGAAAGATGTAAGGGCCAGGAAGAACTACAGCCCTTGTGTTTTAGGAAATACAAGGGCTGTTCTCTCCCTATTTCCCTTGGGTCTCTCAATACATAGAATATAGAATCAAATTGTCATAGTCCATCTTACTATTTTGTTGTTTCTCCAATACAGTAAATAGAGTATCTCCAATGTTGTGTGAAGTGCCAGTATTCTGCAGATACTATTTAGAAGTGCTGCATAACTCAGATGTCTTAAGAATCTTTATATGCAGCTGTTTAGCTCATGAATCTTCCAGCTGTTAGCGACCTCTGAAAAGTAGTTGCTGTGATTTGTGGCAAGAGATGTGCAAGGTTGTACACAGATTTATTTTTAGGTTGAGTTTGTATAAAATATAGCATGTTGGTGAAAAGACTGTTTTGAGACCTGGGTAGAATATCCTTCAATCAGGGCCACAAAATTCTTAAGATAAAATGATTTTCCTCTTTCCATTTAAAACAATTTTTAAATTCTGTTACTTCCTATTAAGTTTAGTGTAAGTAGTATATTTTCTGACACTAGTTTTTGCTGGCAATTTTTGTTCTCAATCCATATATTACTATTTTTAAATATAGTTTGCCGTGTTGTTGTAGCCATGTTGGTCCCAGGATATTAGAGAGAGAAAGTAGGTGAGGTAATATTTTTTATTCATTAATGTGGTGACTTGGGTTTAGATTTAATTGGGCAAGAATGCTGGTGTACATATATTTATACATATGTACTTTAAAAAGCCTCCTCAAAGGAAACTACTAAAAAGAAACAGCTCAGAAATAAACAGAAGCAAACACAGTCTGTGTTACTAAATTTAATTAGCGGTTTTATTGGTTTGATTATCTATTCAGTTTTAGGCCCCAATCTCACAAACACCTGCATGTGTGCTTAACTTTAATCATATGAGTAGTCCCACTGAACTCAATGGGATGCATCACATGCATAAATAGGTACATGATCAGGGCCTGTATCTTTTAGGCATGATTCTGATCTCAGTCATACCAGTGCAAATCCAGTAGTCAAAGAAGTTACACCAGTGTAGGTGAGGTCATGTCAAGTCTCAGGCATCCATAAAGATCACAAAGCTACAAAATGGACTGTGACAAACCTTTGGACCAGATATTCCTATTCCCCTAGGCCCAGAAGGTCCTGGCAGTCCCCTTGCTCCGAGCTCTCCCTGAAAAAGAGACATAAATCAGTTCTCATCTAGTAACTTACTCATGAACTGATATACTTGAGGTAATGACCATTCTTTCATTTAGAACTTTATTATTATATTGTATTTATTATACATTCCTGAAAAAAATCCAGGATGAGACAGTCAGTCAAGCTTATATGATACCTTAAAACGTACATAAATCTAAGTGTATGCTTAACAATTCTGTTTAAGATAAAAAAAACAAAATGGGAATAATTGTACATAAAAATTACCAGGGATTTGAGTCAGAACTATATATGCCAAAACACAGATCATATGACAGCTGTTCAACGTCTTAACTAAAATTTCTTGCTTTCAATTCAGTTCCTAACTGACAAAGGTCCACACCACCAAAACCACCATAACAACTGGTACTTATTTGCTGCTTTGTCTGTCACAAAGGAATGAATAGGCTTGAAGAAGGTTATACTAACTTTTTACCTCCTACTGGGGAACTCTGCGGAACAGACTTGAATCACACTGGTGGGTTGCTGTAGACATTTATACTGTCTGTGATATACCTATTCTGAAATTAAAGGACTCCAGTATCCAGGGCTGTCCAATCAACACCTTTTGTGAGAAATAAATCCATTTATCAACAGTTTTCATTCAGACAGAAGATTAAACCATCCATTTATTTTAACAGTATTGCTGAACTTGTTAAAGGTGAATTATCCATACCCTCATTTCTTTTCGCAAGAGGTTCTTTTACTGGTGGATATTGTACATGTTCTTCATTGGTCTGTTTCTAAATCGCAAAGATGCATTTGTCCTGAGAGCACGGATTATTAGCTTCACAGAAGAGAAGGAAAAGTAGGAGTTTGCAAGTTTTTGTTTTGTTTAGCATTTAGGAATTTTGAATCTTATTTTAGCTCTCTTTTCAGCATGAGACATCATTGTAAAAATGACAAAATAGCTATCAGATGAGCAGATCACCACTGGAAAATGTATGCTGGTTTGAAAAAAAATAGATTTTGTTCATATGGAGTGAATAACTGAAGCTGAAGTTATGAATCAATTTTAGTAAGAAATTTTCTTTTAGAACTTATAACCTGAATGCACTTCTTTGTTTCTGCATGCACAAGCAAGAGAACAAAAGACAGTGTGTTGCTAAGCTACTAATCATTCTATGTATTAACATCAGAGACTGGAAAAGCTACTGTACTTTTAGGGAAACTAAAAACCTGTGATAGTCCTATGGCTTTCACAGACAAAAACCAGTTAACAGGGTATAGGGTGACCAGATGTCCTGATTTTATAGGGACAGTCCTGATTTGGGGTTTTTTTTTCTTATACAGGCTTCTATTACCCTCCACCCCCTGTCTTGATTTTTCACACTTGCAGTCTGGTCATCCTAACAGGGTACCAGTTAGAACATTTCAGTCTACATGTACTTGCTTAAAAAAAAATGTTGACATGGCCTGTAGAGGGAGCACCTGCATTAGGATAACCAATGTTACACTGTTTCTCAGAGGAGGCTTGCAAATCCATGTATCAACATCAGTAGATGGGTGAAAGACGGTGTGACATCAAGTTGGCTAAAACAGGAGGAAAACAAATGTACAGTGTTTTCATTCTCTAGCTTTACTTCGTCTCCTTGGTGATTTTCCATAATTAAACTCCTCTCTCCAAAATTCAACAGCTGGTTCTATTTGAAATACCCCAGGTCCAATCTTTAGTAGGAAACTACTTCATTATGGATTGTCTTTCTGTAGCCATGACACTCCATTTCCTGTTTCCTGGTAGTGTTTTGTGCACCCCTAACAAGTGCCAGAGATACATATGTGCGTTTGTAAATGTTAAAATGTGCCTGAACCAAAAGCCCAAATCTGAAGGACTTTGGGATGTTTGAAATTTCAGTGCAAGTGATGTGATGGTCTTATTGGCCTGAGTTTGAGTTCAAGTTCATCACATCACCTGTGAGTGGCATAACTATAGGTAAGCTATGCATGTGTTCCCAAATGGGTACCACACAGTATTATAGGATAGACTGTCTGCCCGTACACACACCTCTCTGCCTCCCCCGTCGCCCCCCAAGCCTGTAGACCACAAAAATCCCTTAGCTGGCTGCAAGAAAATTCTTCTACTGCAGGCCACAGGCTGCCATGTTGAAGACCCCTCCCAAATCTTGGCAGAGGTGCCATGTGGGAGGCAAGATGGCGGTGACAGGGGAGTCCTTGTGATGTACAGTGCTATGGGGGATTCGGGGCTACTGTGAGCTGCAGAACATATGTAACTCCTGGGAAGCAATCAGGTGGATAGGGGATATATGACATAACTTTGAGCACACACACGATATAGTGCATTTTTTAATATGAATATGATTAGCTCTACAATGAACACTACCAATTTTCCACTGAAAAGCTTTAAACTCTCATTGCAAAGGGTGGGAAGGGTAAGGATGGGCTTTGTTTTCTTTAAATGATACAAACAAGGAAATGTACAGGTAAATATGATCCAACATATAGGCAGATACAATGATCACAATCCCTCCAGAGAAAAAGCATCATAGGTGAATGTAATATGCAACAGTATAGTTTACATTTGCTACTGAACAGTAGGTAAAAATCAGTTCTGTATCCCCTACAATTTCTTAATTCACAGCATACTCTCCAGGTGGTGTCAGAAGATCCTGTTTGTGTTCTCTTGCTTTTTTGCATTTTTCTGACAGAACCTCAATTTTCTTTAAGGGCCTGATCCAAGCTCATTGAAGACAGTGGAAAGACTCACTCGCTGGTTTTCACATTTAGAATTTGGAACAGATTTAGTACTCTATTTACTGTTAGATATGTCTTTAATTCATTTTTTCAGCTCCAGACAAATGATTATTTGACAAACAAGCAGATTAAGTTTTCAATGTATCTATCCCCCTCCTGTAATTAAAGAAAAAAATAAGCTGATTTTTTTAAATATACTTTGTAAAGGTGACAACTACCATCAGAACATATATGAAATTTCACTCCAGAATGATTCCCCACCATCATCTTCCTCCTGTAGGCTGAATAATGTAGCCCAGACACTCATGGCTGTAATACAGGGGTGGGCAAACTTTTTGACCTGAGGGCCACATCTGGCTATGGAAATTGTATGTGGGCCATGAATGCTCATGAAATTGGAGGTGTGGGAGAAAGTGAGGGCTCTGTCTGGGGGTGCAGCCTCTGGTATGGGGCCAGAAATGAGGTGTTCAGGGTGCAGGAGGGGGCTGCAGACTGGCCCAGGGGGTTGGGATGTGGGAGGAGGTGAGGGCTCCGGTTGGAGGTGCAGGTTCTCAGATAGGGATGAGGGGTTTAGGGTGTAGGAGGGTGCTCTGGTCTGGGACTGAGGGGTTCAGAGGATGGGAGGGGTATCAGGGCAGAGGCAGGGAGTTGGGGCACAGCAGCAGGTCAGGGGCACAGGCTCCAGGCAGCACTTACCTCAAGCAGCTCCCGGAAGCAGCGGCATGTCCCCTCTTCGGCTCCTATGTGGAGGCGTGGCCATGTGGCTCTGCGCGCTGCCCTGTCCACAGGCACCACTCCCCCACAGCTCCTATTGGCCATGGTCCCTGGCCAATGGGAGCTGCAGAGCCAGCACTTGGGGTGGGGACAGCGTGCAGAGTCACCTGGATGCCCCTATGCGTAGAAGCCAGAGGGGGGACATGCTGGTGTTTCCGGGAGCTGCTTGAAGTAAGCATTGCCCAGAGCCTGCTTCCAGGAGCTCCGCAGAATCATGGCACATGCGGACTGGGGCAAGCGCCCAACCCCGCTCCCCAGCGGGAGCTCCAGGGCCAGATTAAAAGGCCTTATGGGCTGGAAGCAGCCCGTGGGCCGTAGTTTTCCCACCCCTGCTGTAATACAGTGATGTGTATTCATTTCTCTCCCACCCCTTTTAAAAATAAACATCTTTCTTAGAAGCAATTTGAGTTGTAAAGCCATTCCTTACATTTGACAACTGCAGTGCATTTGTTTTCTATGTGAGCAGCAGGTAAGATTCCCTGGGTTGTGTAAAGGGATGATTGTGTGATATGTAATATGTTGTAAAACATCACTTAGCAACTTTACCTGTGTTTGGTATTTTAAAAACAATTTTCCAGTGGGGGGAGGAGGGTGTGTGGATTAAATGCTATTGCTGTGAAAATGAAATAAGCAGAGAGTGCACAGGAGGGGAAACATTCTGTCTCCTCTTTTCTGGATTTATTTCTGAGAATCAGGGGCCAAGGTCTGGATGATATTCTTCCTGCAACTGCTTCTGGCTTCATCATTCATACACTAGGGACTGTATTGGTGGTTTTTGCATTTCCTCTGTTATTTAGTGAGAGTGGTGATTTGCCTTTTTCTAATGTTGTGTTGTCTAGGATGTAAATTTCTTTAACCTTTGCTTCAGTTGGCAGAAGTGCATTTATATCCATTTGTGATTAAGTACCAGCTTCCCATGACCTTGTTGTCTATGCTATAGAAAATTTGGTGCTGTCTATACTGAATGCATTCCACATGTTTCAACTTTGTTTTCATGTGAATCAGATCTCTGTTATACAAAATTTCTGTTCTATAGTGTACACTTATATGAACCATCTTCGAAAGCAGGGAGAACAGAGCTGCAATTCAGATGTATGGAACATTCTTATATAATGGTACTTAGTGGAATTTCAGATTGACTAGCATGCAAATTTATGACTGAGTCTCTTTTGTTAAGCAAGTGTGCTTTTTTTAATTGTAGAGATGAGTGTACTGTTCATACTCATTTTTGTGTGTGTGGGTGTGAAGTGGGAGGTCCATTGTGCCAAAATTTTATTTCAAATCTGACAGTTTATAAAAATTGTTACCAAGTCTCCAGTTTCTGGGCTCATCTGGGGGGATTCTGGCATTTCAGATAGCTTTAGGTAGGTTACAGAGTAGGAAAAGACAAGAATTCCTACACCTGTACATACAGAGGAGAGAAAAAAGATCAGATCCTTTGGTCTTTCTTTCTTTCTTTCTTTCTTTCTTTCACTATCTGCTCTCCAGTCAAGTTTATTATAGATGCACTGCACCAAAGTTACAGATGTATTATCAGGATATTACCCCTTTGTGGTACAATGGTCCCACATTGCAACACTTACAGCCATTCTCTTTGGACAGAGTCAACATCTGATTAGGAAAAAAGCCTTAGTTTAATTAAATTTTTCATTTTGATTGGCTTAAGATATACATCCGCCTAGTTGGAGCATGAAACAAAAGCTATTTTTAAAAAATTAACAACGTAAATAAGTTAAATTTTAAGTAAAATATCCTTACTCTAAATTTTTAATTCAGGCCATATAGATAAAGATATTTTTGAATTTCTAGTTCTGAAAAACATAGCATCATGCTGTTGTAACCCACATACATCCTGAGTGTGGTGTTCTGTACCCGCTAGTAACACTGAGACCAGGCAGTAGAGGCTCATGCACTGAGCTCCATCCTGCCCACCCATGACCAGGGTTTGTCAGTGTTACACTGTGATATGTTAAGGACCAATAGTATTCCTGTGGAACTTGGTGAAAGTTTTGCTACTGACTTTGATGTGACCAGGATTTGGCCCTAAGTTAATTGCCTGAAATGCAAAGAGAGTTACTCCTTTAAGGGTCTTTGCTATACAGCTTGCTTGGACCAAGGCTCCTACATTCTGTATCCCATTGTATTGCTACTGAATTCCATTATAAATTTTGGCCACACTCAGATAGCATAGGTAGGTCCCTGAATTTCATAAGCAGCCTCTGTGGCTTCAGTGGAAGCCTGCCTGAAGAGATCTGATCTCAGATTCCAAGCTTTTGTCTGTAACCCTCTATAACTCATGGCTCTGAATGTATTGTAAGAGATCCCGGTCTTTTAATAATTTGAAAAGACAACCTTTATTGCAACTCATTTTTATCAGTGTAATTCTCAGAACCAAACTGCACAATTCTAATGTTTTATATAAAAACATGGAATAAGTCTACAAAAATATGAAGGTGTGTCTAATTTACATGATGATTCCAATCCCACCTGAAGTTTCCAATAAATGTTTAAGAATGTTGCTGATTTACTTGCCTTTGCCAAATTCTTTTGTCACTTAATTCACTGAGGCCTGTTTGTATTTAATAGCATTCTGTGGAGATTTCCAAATAATTAGCACTTGATTTGTTAAAATATGGATTATATCTTAATACTTAATTTTGACAGGTTTAAAGTTACACTTAAGCTTACTGTAGAACATTTTCCATTTATCACGCATTTTGATAAAGTGACATGACCTGGCATAAGTGACTACATGCAAAAATAGATATATCCTTCAGTGAACATTGCAGAATCTCTATGCATTAGGTGGAAATCTATGAATTAGTTCTAATTTCTGAGCTGTTCTAGACCCCAGTCCTGCAACCATTTACACATGTGTGATGCTGGCAGCTAGCAGGTGCAAGCTCATGCCAAAGCCCCAGGCCAATTCATTTCTGTGTTAGTATAGATCAATATGATTGTTAATGGTATAAGAATATATTTGGTGTTTAAATGTCATGACAACTAATTATGTTACATGAATTGTTTTCATTTATCTGTATGCTTTTATAATATAATGGCAAACATTTACATTGCATAGACCCAGTAACTAAATAACCCATCAAAAAAGAAAGAAACCTTGTGTAATGAAAATAAAGAATTTTAACAGGAAAGTACTGATTCATGCATATTTGAAGGCAAAGTGGTCACTGCGTGTGGTCACTGCGCTCTTCTCTCTCCGCCAATCAAAGAATGAACCCTTTTGGGTGGTGACCTTGTCAGCTTGTTTTCTGCAAGGAGAAGTTCTAAGTATGGATTCAGAGAAAGATCCTGCATCTCTGGGCTCTGTGGGCTCTAGCAGGGCAGAATAACTGAACTAGAAGACTGAGATCCCCAGAGTTATTCTGGGTAAGCCTGAGAGACTTTTGGGAAACTGGCAAATTACTGCATCTCTGCTACCATTTGGAATTATGTACAGGTGCATCACAGTCTGTATATTTTTACCTGCTTTAACCTCTTAATAGCTCTCATTCCTTTTTCTTAGCTGGTAAACCTATAGTTAGTTTATTATAGTACTGTCCACCAGTATTATCTCTGTAAGATCTACAATGCAACTCGACTCAAGTGGGTGAATGGTCTCTTGGGACAGGTAGTAACCAAGAATATTTGATTTTTTTGGTATAAGTTACCATTTATCACTAAATGTGGTTTGTTTGGGTGGCAAGATAGACTGGGGAGTCTAAGAGGACTGTATGGGACTTTTTAGTGTATTTATAGTAATAGTAATGTTATAGTAATCCAGGAGTTTACATTTGGTACTGGCTTGGTGGTATCTAATTACAGAACGTACCACCAACTTAGGGAGTCTTCCCTACTTTTGACAGTCTGGCCTGAGGTGGGCACTCACGTTCATGATCCACTCCAGTGTAACAGCATGTGCTTAACTTTCCTCATGTGAATAGTCCCAGTTGCTTAAATGGGACTCCTCACAAGAGGAAAGTTGCTTGCTGGACCTGATTTGATGCAGTGTAAATCGAATGATTACAAGACTCTTCACTATACATAAATGGAATAAATAATGGATGGCTGAGATAACAGTATCTTTTATTAGCTGTTACTTTATTAGTATGTTACTTTCTGGTATAATGAAATATTACATGACCACATAGTATCTTACTTTAACTAGTTACAATTAGACATTGTGCTTTTGATGCATTTTAACACTGATTTAGTTCAATATCTCATTGCTTTTCAAAATAATTAAAATAATCTCCTTAATGTCTGTGTCTGTCCAAAGAATTACATTTATCTTGCACTCACAATGGAATAAAGTTTACTATCAGGTGGTTTCTTTTTAAAAAAAATAAGTTTACTGTTAATGAAACATGCCAAGCTGACAGCATTGCAGGCTGTCATGCACAGAGAAGATACTACATACAAGCTTCCTACATACTGCAAATGTGCTTCAGTTCTGCCTGGAATGAGAAGGGATGGTTACATCTCCCCTTCAGTCCTTGGCCTTTAGGATGTGATTGCTAGTTGGAGTCAGTGGTGATTGAGTTCTTTATGAAAAAGTATCAAACTGTTTCCAGTTTATAATTTTTGTTTTCTACCCATCTGGGCCAGATTTTAATGTGTCACTTGCAGGTGAAAGACAATCCCCAGAATGTTGTTGTAGCTTGATAATATACTAATATATAGCAGCCATATATCATGAGATTCAAAGTTGTGAAAATGTAAAAGATTTGGGAAAACTTAGGATAAAAGACTGTCTTAAAAATACCAATTGGCTCCCTTTTCTCCTAGACAAACCTAGAAATGAAGGGAAACCATGTGCTCCCATTTCTCTGACTCCCAAGAAAAAGTAGTTAATATAGAATTAATGAGATATTAAAAAATGATAACACTGAAAATAAGTGGACTAGTGACGTATTAGGAAAGTACTCCAAAGACTCTTAGTGGCTGAGAGGCATTGCATCTGGGGGAGACTAAAAGTGACAAATGTGATTAGAAACGAGGAGTAGAAATGCTTCCACATTGTTTTCATAGTATGTGCAGTGTCACCTAAAGTATTTTAATCTTCTAGACAATCTGATAGCTGCACCACAGAGCTGCATTGCAATTGCTACATTTAAAAACAAATCTGGAGGAAAGAGAACAAAGAGAGACTGCTTTACAGTATACCACAGGGCAGTATTTAATGATTTGCACATTTCAAATAGAAAATAGAAGGCAGGAGGGAGAAAGTTGATGGGAATGGAAGGAAACAAAATAAATGTTGTTGTCCCCCAAAAGCACATGGTTTCCCAAAATATGGGAGTTTCATTCCTTCTCTTCAAATATTTGCATATTCCTGTCAGTACACTTATCATCAGTACAAGATATTTTGTGTATGGTATTTTCTAGAACAAGCAATGCATGTGAATCTCCGTAGACACATAGTCCCTAGGCAGCTCTCCGCTTGCATGAGATTCTGCAGCTCTCTCTGCATTCTAAATGCAAAGTCCAGCACTCAGATGAGACATTCTGTAGATTTGTGACAATTCTCTGTGGGGTTGTGGGTATATAAAACAAGGAAAGGCTTTCACTCTGCCAGAGATGTTACAATCAACACCTGACAGTGATACAAGGCATGAGAAAGGACTGCACCATTTCATCATATGTGGCATGCATCTCAGGTTTGCTGGACTCATATTTTGGAGATGTCTGCTATTTTAATAGTATACATTACTATAGCACTGGTACCTTTTGTCCAGGATCTCCTGTGCCTTTTGGGCCTCTTGGTCCTGGATAGCCTTGCAGCCCTGGAGGTCCCTAGCACAACACCAGAGAAATAGTGAGTAGTTTCCTAAACCGTGAGAAAGAAAGGAGTTTCATCCCTACCTTCAAATTTCCACGTTTTTGCTATTGGATATATTCGTCAGAAGCTGAACATTATTTACATATACTGAAGAATGATTTCCCCTAAATACCAAGAGGGACACTGAAGGAACGGACAGGTTGGTAGGAGACATAGTCACAAAATCCAAAGCAGGGCAAGGGCATGACTCTCAGTGTCAAAAGCATCTGAGAAATCCAGGAGGATGGGGTACAGGTCCTTAGATTTAGCCAAGATGATAGGGTTGCCCACCTTCCAGGATTGGCCTGGCATCTCCAGGAATTAAAGATTAATCTTTAATGAAAGATTATGTCATGTGACTAAATATCCAGGAATATGTCCAATCAAAACTGGCAACCCTACAAGCTGAGTTTGTTAGAGATGTTGGTGGCAGCAGTTTCAGTGGCATGAAGGGGATCCAGGATGGAGGTGAAGGAGAGGAACTTGAAGGAATGGTTATAGATGGTGTGTTCAATAATTCT
The DNA here is from genome assembly GCF_007399415.2 of Gopherus evgoodei. Classification (NCBI taxonomy): domain Eukaryota; kingdom Metazoa; phylum Chordata; order Testudines; family Testudinidae; genus Gopherus; species Gopherus evgoodei. Next base: position 49,821,280 of record NC_044323.1, read on the forward strand.
GAAGGTGACCAGGAGAAGGGAGATGGAGTGAGGTAACTGGAGATGTGAGGATAGGATGGGGGTCAAGAGTGGGTTTTTAGATATGGGAAGCTATAGTATCCTTGAACTGTGAGGGGAAAGACACTAGATGAGTATGAGAGGGGAAAGGTTGGGGAGGAGGGAGAGGGTGAGCAGGGGAAGTCATGAGGCAGGAGGGGGTGGAATCACTTGCTTTCTAGCAGAAGTAGTGTCACTAAAAAACCCAAACATCATGCCCAGTGGTAATTATTTGCAGGATTATGCCTGTATTTAGGAAAGGGAAGGGGTTGGTTGGTGGTTTTTTTAAATAAACAAGGAAACTGAGAAGTTAGAGGCCACCAAAATGTAAACAAAATGTTCCTGTTACTTCAAAGGAGAGAGAAACCTAACTGGTTCTAGACCCTTCAAAGCAGCAAACTCCCATAACTAATACCCACATAACTATTGTTATGCATGAAATTATTCATGTTACTTGGGACACCAAGTACAGTGTCTAATTGCCATTAAGAAATTGCACAGAACAACACATACTGGTGCACCTGGATAGCCATCTCCTTTTGGTCCAGGTAGCCCACGTGCTCCAGTTAGTCCTGGGTTACCCTGAATACAAATAAAAAATCAAGCATTGTATCAGCAACTGGACAGTAAATAACACTGACACACAAGATATACTGACGAACATCTATATGAAGAAACTATTTGGGACAATAGAGCATGGTGTTGCCAATTCTTGTGATATTATTGCAAGTCTCACATTACTTGTGTGTGTATGAGGCAGGGAGGTTGCTGTTATTTGATTTTTACAGCCTGTTCTGGAATTGAGAGATTCCAGGAGAACCTCAGGTTTCATTTTTTTTTAAAGTATGTTCCCAGGCACAGTGGTTGCAGAGAAGAGTTTGAAAATGTGAAGGAAGTGCACCCTAAAGGCTCAGAAACCAGGAGGCCAAAAAAAAAAAAATATTTAAAAAAACCTCATGATTGTCTTATTAATCTCATGACTATTTGGGGGTTGACTCATGATGTTCTAGCACTGGAGGCTCACAATACTGAGAACATGACACGTCAGCCTCAACTTGTCTTGGATTATGTGGTATGTCTGATTTTTTTTTTCAGGTAAATCAGCCTCCACGTTCAACAGTACTCCAGAGCCAGACTGGGCCCCCGGGAGGGGGGGGGGGGGCTAGTAGGGCAATTTGCCCCAGGTCCTGGGCCCCACAGGGGCCCCGAGAGCCCTGGCCCAACAGCAGTCCAGGTCTTTAGCAGCATTTCAGTGGTGGGGGGCCCTTCAGTGCTGCCGAAGACACAGAGCAAATGAATGGCCCCCTGCCACTGAAATGCCACCAAAGGCCCAGACCGCCAATGGGTGAGTACAAGCTCCCCGCTTTGCCCCAGGCCCCCGAATCCTCTGGGCGGCCCTGGAGCCAGACAGTGCTCTGTGGGGAAGAGAAAGAAAGAGAAATTCCTGCACAATCTCCTTTGATTCGGGGGAAAATGCACTGAATCAGGAGACCATGGGTTTTTAGCTCACATCTCCCACTGCTTATATTTCTGTGCATTTCAAAAGCCTTACTAATGAGCAATGCCACACTCTAGGAATAAAATTCTCTTCGTCCTTCCCCACTGCCATTTTGCAAGTAAATTTATTGAGTTTGCGCTAGATCACTTCTTGCAGAGCCGAAGAAAGAACCCAAGTTTCCTTCATTCAGCCACACTGCCTTTCAGAATAAATGGCAAATTCAATATACTTAGCCATGCTGTCTGTAACTACTAGACCACAAGCCCCATTCATGGACAGGCATGGATCGTGATCCTCCAATATTCTACTGCTATCTAGCAGTTGTGCAAACTACCTGCAATGCATAGGTGCTGGAACTAGGAGTGCTGGGGGTGTTGCACTGGCTTGACATGATTTCCATTATAGACAGAGTTTATAGTCTGGTTCAATGGCTCTCAGCACCCCTGCTGCAAAGTGTGTTAATTCCCCCTTTTATTGGCTGGGCCACATATAGCATAACAGTTAATCTTTAACCCAAGTGGTAAAAGTGTGTGCTGAGAATCTGAAGGTTCAAATCCTATTGCCAAGCCTTAGGCTAAGGTGAGTCCTTGCAAGAGTGAGTTTCTGTTTTTCCAACTTTCTGCCTAACCTGGCTTATTTAATTAACACATTTAGAAAAGATTCCTAAAAACAAGTTATAATTTTAAAATATTGTAAACTGTCAAACATAGCATGATAAGCAACAAAGCACAGCTGTTCCCCACTATGGTCACTTGTCATATTTCAATTTCTTCTGTCACACAACGGCACATTTTAAGGTTGAGAGGTATGATATGAAGAGTGGAAACTTTCTATAAATAAATAAAACTTTCACAAGTGGTGGAAGATTATGTAAATTGGGAAGAAGATCACTGACAGAAACAGATGAGCAGTATTGAAGATGAAATTCAAAATGAATCATGCTATATTAGATATGATTTATGGTAAAGGAGAGTCTTGCAATAGCCAAAGCTGTGGTATCACAAAGAGGTTATAGTGAAAGCGAAAGTTACAGCTAAAACGGAATTGAGTAAGTAGGGCTATATAGGAAGGAGTTTTGTAGTACTTTACACAGTGACAGGTCCGAGCTAGCCAGTGATAAAACAGAACAAGAGCTGGTAACCTGGGATAAAAGGGAGGATGGAAAAGGGGAGGATTCAGCTTTAGAAGTTCCTACTTAGATTGACATCTTTAAGTGAGGTGCACTGAAGTGAATGTACTCTTAGTAATACTTCTGTACATTACTAACTCTAAAACATTGTTCTTTCAGTATTTGGACTTACAGTCTGTAAACAGATACAGATAAAATCATCTGCATTTCTTGGATAGCTCTTTTGAAAGACCACATGTCCAGAACACCAAGGATATGCACGTAGTGGCTCTAAACTATCGCTGGGTTTTTAGAGACTTGGTGCAGTACAAAAATCACAACGTAATAGCCTGCACAAGACTGTGGAAAATACTTATCATGGTTCTCAGGTACAGAAGTCTAATAGTGGTTTTGATAACAACCCTAATTTATTATTTTAGTTCAACTACTATAAAGGAATAATGATGGAAGTCCAAACTTTCATTTTTCCTCAGAAAACGTATCTACTTAGCTCTTAATACTTGTACATAATAAAGGATGCACTAATACATGTAGTCAATCTATTAATTTTTTATTCTTTTTAAGAAAAGGGAAATTATGAATCATAAGTTCATTTCTCTATTTTTAGTTCAAATTCCAGTGCTGTAAAGAGCTGCCAAACATATGTTTCCATTTAACCTTAGCAGACCAGTACAAACATGTTAACATGTTCTCTTCTATAAGAGCTGGGGATTTTGCCAAACAGCTGCTTCCTGCTGTTAAAAAAGCAGTTCAATTATATTCCTGTGCTTCAGAATATTCAATTTATTCTATCCCAAATCTATCATAACTGCACCTAAACTAGAAGCAATACATGATCCAGGTCAATTAGCCTCCATGGCAGCTTCACCACCAAGTTCCATGAATCTTCTAGACCCTATAGCCATCCAGGATAACTGCCAAGTACCACTGCTTGTATCTGTGGAGTACCTAATTAAGTATTATGCACTTCTCCTTTCTATTTTTTAGTATTAATTTGTTTTATCATAGTGCTTGGGAGACCATGGACCAGGGATCCATTGCGTTAGGTGCTATACAAACACAGAACCAAAAGATGGGTTTACAATCTAAATATAAGACGAGATAATAGATGGGTATAGACAGATGGGTAGTACGAGGAAATGATGAGACAGTATTGGTCAGCGGGATAGGCAAAGGTCTAGCATAACAACTGCCTACACATTGTCAAGTTTATTGTAGCCATCAGAGCAAAGAAGAATTTTAGAGAAGGTATGTGAAGGTGAACAATGAAGTGACTTCAGAGACGTTTACAGGAATTTCTTCCCAAGCATGAGGGGAAGTGAGAGAGAAAGCACAAAGATGCTTGTCTGAAAATTTAACAAGCAGGCGATGGAGGCTGGCATCATAAGTTCATTGTGGGCAGGAATCTACCTTATTCCATTTATTCCCCAAATCAGTAATGCAGGGACAGCGTGGGCATTCATCTCCATTGCCTTGCACTCTATCTAGTCATTCATACCTGTGCAAAGTAAGTTAAAATATTACTACTGGTATGATTTGAGATTTCTGATTTAGAAGTATTTTATATCAACTTTGTTTTCATTTTGCTCAGGTGTAAATAATTAAACAAAATGCAAGATAGTGGAGAATCAGACCTTATTAATTGTGAGAGGAAAATAACATGACACCAATAGGCATATAGGGCCAGATGTTCAGCTGGTAGACTTATGTTGACTTAGACCTTGCAGAAAATCTGGCCCCTAGTATGTTTCAACTTCACTGCTCAGGGAAATGATGATGTTTGGAGCCTTTATCACTGTGGACCAATTTTTCAGAAGTGGTTTCTAAGTCTGTATTCCCAGAACTGTGTGTCCAAATTTTTGGAAATGGAATTTCAGATGCTCAAGATTTTGCATATTGAAAATTTAAATGTGTGTGTGTGTGAACTGGGTTGGAAGATTGTCAGTGGGAAAGCTGGCCCTCTACGAATGGTTCAAGGTCCAGCTCAGGCTACACTTCCAATTGACCCCAAGAGCAACGCATCCTGGGACATGTAGTAAGAGGCATCCTGGGAGCTATAGGCTGGACACCAGTGTGTGCTGGGAAAGGGGGGCACGGTTATGAAAGTGCTCCCTTTCTGCTATAAAGGAAAGATTAAGGAAGAGACTAGATTTATTGTGGGGGTCTCAATAAGAAGGGAACATGACCTGTTGAATATTTCTGTGCAAAAAAACTTAGCAGGAAGCATAGGTGCTGGAACAAGGGGTGTGGTGGGTGCTGCAGCACCCCTTGGCTTGAAGTGGTTTCCATTTTAGACAGGGTTTATAGTTTGGTTTAATGGCTCTCAACACCCCCACAATAAAAATTGTTCCAGCACCACTGGCAGGAAGGTTGAAAAAGCCTGGGAAGAGACCTAGAGGAACAGTCTTTGGGCTGGTGAAAGTTCTCTGAGGAGGGGCTAGTATTTGGGATGAGAAAACTAGAGGCTCGGGGAGAGCAGGAGCTACCTGTTGGTCTCCAGAAAAGGTTGGAAAAGTTGAGTGGTAAGGCTGCTTGTGAGCTCATGGGTGTAGAGAGTGAGCCCCTGCACAAAAGGGTGAAGATTTTGGAATTTTCTTTGCCCCAAAGGAGAAGGAGGTTTTTGGGACTGGGCCAGAGAGCTAAGCCATCATACCATGAAAAGGAAAGCTGAGACTCTCTCCACATGTATTACCACAAAGAGAAGATAAGCCACTACTATATCTAAATACTCAATGGAAGTGCGCCAATTATGCAAACCTGCTTGAGGACACAAATGCAGAGTCTTGGTTGAGACCGTTCTGAAATTGCCCATATGTCTCTTATACTTTACAGCTAAATAGCGTATAATTGAGTCTGAGAAAAACCTCATTTTGTAACATGGCTTAAAATTCAAACTAGTTACACTTAAAGAAATGTGAGGCCTTTCAATGGTTTTGTTTCTTCCCCTCACAGTGATCCCTTTGGGGCCTTATAGTCAGGAATTTGCAGAATTCCATCTTTTCACACCTATTCAATGTGTATATATGTCTTCTAGGACAAATTGAGACTTTTTGATCTAGCAACTCTCTGATCTAAATCTCATCTTGATCTAATTCAGCCACTGCTGTTTCTTTCTCTCCCAGTGCTATGCAGAGAAAATGAATGAATGTGAACTGTGCTAGATTCAACTCGCCTTAGACAAAAGTGGCATTGATACACAGTGTGATGGTGAATGTGCCATCTATTGGAAAGGTATGTCAGATATTTGTCAGATACTTGGATTTATAGTCATGTAATAATGTTTAACGCATTACCACTCCTGCAGTCTCAAATGTTTACAGTAACACATTTTACTTCAGTGCAATTATGCTGACTTACACCAGCTGGCCCATCTCAACCCCCCAGATGGAGGTTTCACCACAGGTCGATTTTTACATTGAAGGGATGATATCTTTTGGTCTGTAAATGACTGTCTTTTAATGATGTCTGAAGTCCAAAACCATAGCAATGGGCTCCAATGGATTTCTAATTTGTAAAAGTAGTGGTCATTAACATGGAATAAGTTGATATCTCTTAGTTAGGCAACAATCCTACAGATATTTATATACATGCTTCAAGTTAAGCACATATGTAAGTATCTGGAAGATTGTGATCTTAGATTTTTAGTTCTTTAGACTGGAGACTGTCTCATTTATATTTTTGTACAGCCCCCAGCACAATAGGGTCCCTGTTTGATTGAGGCTTCTGGAAACTACTGTAATTATAGGTTGTCCAAAACTTCCCATTAGAAGATTCTATTTTCAATTGTTTAGAGCTTGGCCATGCTCCAACCATTTGGGCAGAATTTTTTTCATGCTGAGTGTCTGTTGCAGGCTGAATTTTTGGGGGCAAATTTCAGCCAAAAAAGTTCAGCTGTGTCTGAGAACAAGCCTAGAGGAAAAGAGCTTGTTTTCCCCATGTTAAAAGATCCTAGCAGCGTCTTCTTTGAAAAGCTCTATCACCCCCAGGCTTTGGACCAGAGATTTGAATTCTGGAAGGTGGCCTCTGTGTCAAGGATATGCCTTTTCCTATCTCCAAAAAATCTGCCAAAATTTGGCCAAGTTACAAACCTTTGCAAACAGTGGATTTTCAGAAGACACTCCTTGGACTTTAATGCTAAAGTCTCTGAAGATTGTCTGGTCTGGAACTGCTCCTACCTTGGGCTGAGCCCACGCCTGCCTCCCTGGCTCTGCACAGCACAGCACAGCAGTCTTCCTCCCCTTTCTCCTTGTACAGCCATGATGGTCATCCACCAATCACAGAGGAGGAAGATTGATTGGCGGAGGGATTGTTCAGACCGTGGAGCTGTTTTCTGGTCCCTCGTATTACATCTCCAGCTAGAGTTCCTCTGGGCAGTGTCCACTGGTTCTTTGGACCCCTTTGAGGAGAAGTGGGCATGGTCTGAGGTTCTTTGCTTGGTGCCCCCCTCTGGATCACTTCTTTTGGCCCGATGGTCCTCACTCCCACTCCTGTTTTTTCATTTGTTATCGTCTGTATTAACATGCTGACTGGGCTCATAATTCCTCTTCATCTAAGAAGGTGCAGCCCTTTAGTTTTGGGTGGGCTAAGGCCTGCCTGCCCCAATACTTGCAATAGGTATTCCACATCTAACTTTGATCTTTTCCCAAAGGCATCTCTTGCACATTATATCTTACTCCATACTGCTAGGAGGCTATTACTGTTTGTTAAGCCTTCGCTAGGTGATCTTTCAATATATAGTGCTCCTCTTGCAAAACAATTCCCGAGAATACTTGGTATGAAATAATATACCACATATACCAAATTTCTGGTTTGTTTGTTTTTAACAGACTTTTAACACAACTTATATTACTGAGCGTCGCTAAAAATGTAATAACAACTCTTTTAATTTGTTATTTGGTGCTTTTTTCAGAACACCAGCTGCTGGAATCCAGAAATTGTATGAGAATCTGTTTTCATTTACAAGAAAATGTAAGTTTCTATCTATGATAGGGCTGAGAAGGGGTACACAGCCTGACAGAGTTAACGAGGGCCTGATGCCAATTAGATCATCCAGTATCACCTGAGAGAAGGATGGCCAGGGTTAACTGAGAAGGAAGTCCACCTGGGAGGGGCTGGGACAGCACTATAAAATCAGCAAGCTGAACACTGAAAGGGGCTGGGAGGCTATAGCTGGGGCTACAGTTGCTGAGTCTGGACTCAGCAGGCTGCTGACTGGCTGAGCCTTTGGCTAGGCAGAGTGATATGGAAGAGATAACAAATGAAACTGAAACCAGGCTGGACAATGAAAATAGGGAACAAAGAAAAAAAGAAAAGGGTAGATTTTTCTGGAACCAGAAGAAAGACTAGCAAATAGGAAGGCAGGAAAAGGAAATGGGCAAAATTATATAACAGTAAAACCCCTAGATAAGGGTTTAACGATAGGGGATATCAGCCCCCTGAAGACTGCAGAGTGGAGAAAAAAAGATTCTAGAGATGGCAGAGACTTGTTTTTTGTTTTTACATTCCACTAACCAGTAAGGAAGTTCCTTAAGATAAAGCTGCTATGTAAAATAAGCTGTAAACTACTCAGATTCCTCACAGAAATAAGAGTGGTAGCACAGGACGTGCTAGCTGAAATGTCAGAAGAGGAAATAAGGCATGTTTAGGTAAAACAATGGACAGAATGGTAACAGAGATTAGTAGCACATCTAGAAAGAAACAGGTTCATAGATGGAACATAAAGTGAGTTCTTGTTAGGGAAGGGACAGAAGTACAGAAAAGCATGATAAACCAAATAATTCATGATCAGAACCTTACTGGAGACAGGAAAAGGCTATAATGGAATGAAGGATACTGCATAAGGTGGCCTCCATGGGTGCTATAGGAAAAATGTATAGATGGGTAAGGGACTTCTTAAGCAACAGAACTATAGAACTATAGCATAAATGCAAAGTGATGCACATTGGAAAATATAATCCTAATTAAGACATCCAAAATATGGGATCTAATTTAGCTGTTACCACTCAAGAAAGAGACCTTGATGTCATCATGATAGTTCTCAGAAAATATCTGCTCAACGTGCAGCAGCAGTCAAAAAAGCAAACAATGTTAGAAACCATTAGGAAAGGGATAGATAATAAGCCAAAAGATATCATAATGCCACTATATAAATCCACGGTATGCACATACCTTGAATACTCCATACAGTTCTAGTTGCTCCATCTCAAAAAAGATATATTAGAATTGGGAAAAATACAGAGAAGGGCAACAAAATCATTAGAGGTATGGAACAACTTCCATATGAAGAGAGATTAAAAAGACTGGGTGTATTCATCTTAGAAAAGAGAAGACTGAAGAGGGATATGATAGAGGTCTATAAAATCATGTATGGGGTGGAGAAAGTGAACAGGGAAGTGTTTGTTTACTCCTTCACATAACACACAAAGCAGGGGGTCATGCGATGAAATTAATAAACAAAAGGAAGTATTTCTTCACAGAACACACAGTCAACCTGTGGAACTCGTTGGCAGGGGATGGGGTGAAGGCCAAAAGTATAAATGGGTTCAAAAAAGAATTAGATAAATTTATGGACGATAGATCCATCAATGGCTATTAGCCAAGCTAGTCAGGGACGCAACCCCATATTCCAACTATCCCTAAACCTTTGACTGTCAGAATCTGGGAATGAATGACAAGGAATGGATTACTCAATAATTGCCCTTTTCTATTCATTCCCTCTGAAGCATCTGGCACCGACCACTGATGGAACACAGGATAGTGGGCTAGATGGACCATTGGTCTGGCCCAGTATGGCCATTCTTATGTTCTTAAATCCAAATACAGAAAGCTTTTTCTAATATATATTCAATTGCAAATGGAACTCCAGAAGGGAGCATAATTAGCCTAACCTTTTATAACATCATGATAAATGACTTCCCTAATGGAGTAAGTCGAGATCACATTATTTGATGATCACTGTGCCAAATGGACTTAAAGCAGAAACCTTGAAAGTGCTGCCAAAAGAATCAATGATGCACTTCAGAGAAGTGTAGAATGAGGAAATGGGGAGTTTCAAATTATCTATAGGCAAAATTAAGGGAATGATCTTCACATCAAGGAAAATCCAAAAAGATGACCAACAGATAAATATAGTGGAAAACTTACAAATTCTTAGGTATTATATTTGATAACTAGCTCACTTGGATCGACCATACTGAAAATATTTAAGATAAGTGTAAAGGTAGAATTAACTTACTTAAAAGTATCTCCGAAATATTCTGGGGAGCAGATAAGCAAATGGTGGAAATGCTATACAGAGCACTAATAAGACCAATTATCGAGTATGGATGCTAAACCTTTGAATCAGCAGCAAATACAGAGAAAACTGGACTATACCCAAGCACAGGCATTGCAGCGCACATGTGGTGCCTTCACTACTAAGACTGTGTGTACTCCAAATAGGTATTTCACTAGCTACTATCTTTCTAAGAATGAAACTCCTAGAGTTAGCCTCTTGCGCCAAAGTAGTAGGTAATAGCAAAATGACAACAGAAGTGGATAAAGGATTGTAATGCAAATAAATTATTGAAAGAGACCAAAATCTATAGCTATGGGAAAATACTCAGTCACTGGTAAACCATTCCCCCTGAGCTAGACATAAAACTATATAATGAAATAAATTAAAGATGAAGACTGGTAAATATACAAGATTTAGCAAACCAATATATACGTGTAAGTGGGGACACTATTGCCAGATATATACAGATGGCTCAAAAGAGGAGGGAACAAGAAGAGAGGGAAAAGCTTTCTGCATGACCTCACTCAGACTCAAAAAAGCCGTAAAACTAACTTTGTATCTGTCTTCACAGCTGAGCTAACAGAGATTATGTTAGCACTAAACTGGGCTTTGTAAGTATGTGCTACCATGGCCATCCTGTCTGACTCCTTATCAGGGCTGCAGGCAATTTACAATGGTAAGTCTGACAGTGGAAATGATATTCTTGATGAAATATTAATGCTAACAACCAAACTGGTGCAACTGGATATAACCATAGTAATAGCTTTGATCCTGGGGCATACAGGGATAGCAGGAAATTAATTGATGAACAGGCAAAGTGCTAATAAACACAAACAAGTTGACCTAGGAATCCCCTGAAGCAAACTGGAATTTAAACACTTAATTAAAAATGAGCTAAGGCGGGAATGGCACAAACTATGGAGAAACTAAACAAAGGGGGGGGAGGATTTCAAGACGTAAACCCAACAGTTGAAAATGTTGATTTTAATTCAAGATCCTGAAAGGAAGAGCAAAAGGGCCCTATTTAGAATTCTAACAGGGCATTGTGGATTAAATAGTAATTTATTTCTAATTAATATGCACAAAGATGAATTATTTGTAACATGTAATGTTCAGGAAACGATAGATCATATCCTTTGGAATTGTATAGTCTGTATGTTTGTAAAGAAAACTAAGAGGCCTTACAGTAACAAAATTTTCCTTGCAGCATCTGTCAAGAATCTAAGGAAAACAGGGCCCATTGGAAAAAAAGTTATGTTGCGATTCTTTAAGAATATCAGGAAAAGTGCAAGTACATGGTAGTCATAGAATCAGGAAGCGTGTCTGCTGTGACACAAAGGGGACTGGAGGCGGAAGAAGAAGAAGGCTGCAGAGAGAAGGTCTGCAGTCACTCCCTAGAGGGAAAGGGAGTTAGCCAGAGACAAGGAGGAGATCCAGGTGGAGAGTAAGCTCTGGGGTCCTGCCCTGGACTGGGGAGTCTGACAAGAGGCTGAGAAGGGTGAAGTAGCCACTGTGAGCAGAGGAATCTCCTGTGGTAAACCAAGAGAGAGACAAGAAAATGGAGAGGTGGGTTAGGAAGGAACCAAGGGAAACAGCAACAAGATCTGAGACTAAGCAGACCTATACTGCTAGTTATATGGTCCCTGGACTGTAACCTGAGTATTGGTGGGCCTGAGTTCCCCTACCAACCACTGAGAAAGTGTCACTGACCTAGAGATGGAACATCAGACCATCTGAGGCAGCATCTGGACAGTTTGTTTGGTAGGACTTTGTTACCCCACAAGGGGTGGACTACTATATAGTGTCCTGGCCAGAGTCAGGGAAGGAGAGAGGGATTACAGTGCAAGCAACTGATGGCAGGGGGCCCTAAATGACATGAGAGCTAATTCCCAGACCTAGGCATAAGGAGGGCACTTGTGGTGAATGGACTTCTTTGCACTAGCCCTCATAAATACAGATAAAAGCTTGAAAATTTGAACCAAATGCCCCCTAAAGGCTCTGGGACAGAATATACCCCTGTATTCACACCCTACACACTATTGTTGTACTCTTTGTACAAAAAGTATGCCTTGTAAGGTATCATTTGAAAACTCAGAATTTGCTTGTCAGTATTATTCAGGTAAAATGTGTGGCAACATCGTATGCGAAGTTGTAAAGTTCCCCTATTTGATCTTATCAACACATGTTCCAAATACCACAGTCCTGCCCAAACAGAACTTGGCAAAGGGTCTGTCCTAAACAAAGGAATGTGTGCTTGCCTTAATTAGCATTTAAGCAGTAAATGGAGTCATCAAGTTGGAAGGGAAAACAAAGGAAGTTCAAACAGATGGGGAAAATAACAAAGTGCAATATCCTTTCACATAGTCTTTGGGTTTGTCTACACTTACAGCCCTAAAGCTATACCCTGTAGCACTAAGTGAAGATGCTATTTGTGCCAATGAGAGAGCTTAGGCATAGGTGCTCCATCTCCCTGAGAGGTGGTAGCTATGTCAATGAGAGAAGCCCTCCCATTGACATAACAGTGTCCGCACTGGGAGTTCAGTCAGTATAACTGGTACTTGGGTGTGGATTTTCCAGTACAGGACACTTCTGGGGGAAGATCTAGGACTGAGAGTGTGTTGGGGTCATCCTGCAGTATAACCCAGGCTGGTGAGAGCCAAGGTATAGCTGGCAGGCTGCAGTTACACACAGACACTTGGGGTGTGGCTTGCATGCTGGAAGGCTGCTTGTGAGAGGCCCACATGGAAGCTACTATAGCATGGCATTATAAGGCACCCAAGGTTGTAGGGCAGGACTGACATAGCCCCCCATTTGTCTGGATTGTACCCCTGGTATGTCTCAGGCTCCAAAACCAGTAGGCAAATAAAGAACCCAAACATTTTAATTTCTAAAAAAATACTCATGACTTTTTTTGATTGCTTGGGGTTGCAACTCTTGAACATAGGAAAGGTCAGTCCCTCTAACCCAGTACCCTGTCTTCCTACAGTAGCCAATGCCAGGTGTCCCAGAGGGAATGAACAGAACAGGTAATCATCAAGTGATCCATCCCCTGTTGTACATTCTGGCAAACAGAGGCTAGGGACATCCCTGCCCATCCTGGCTAACAGTCACAGCTATAACTGTTAGACATTTGTCACAAGCTCGAAGTGCAGACAAGCCTTAATGTGGGGTGGAGGGTGAAACTCACAGGAATGGAACAAAGACCTAGAGAGAGGACGAAAAGTAGAGAAACTTTGACCAGAAGAGGAATCTCTTGTAGAGATTTTGCAGAACCAGGTGTGTGAAAGAGTCATGTAATCTGTTTTGCATTTCTCAAACTGGTCAGAAGCTTATTAAATAGCTAGATTCAGTTTGGAATGATGGAGCTGAGGTATCAGCCAGTTTGGGTTTTTCAAAACCACTCAACCATATTTTTTTCTTTGAAATAGTTAATATTTCTCACATTTCTTTTCAACCAAACATTAAATAAAGAAACATGCTACATACCATTGGTCCCATTATTGAATCTCCAGGATTTCCATCACTTCCTGGTAGCCCAATTGCTCCTGGCTCCCCCTACACAAAAATTTGTATTATTTATTGTCTTCACTCTACATTTTGCAGAAAAGAACCAGCTTCACGTGTTCACTTATTTTGACACCAAAATGACAGTGACTGAAGGTCTACACAGTAAGCTACCAATATTTTAGGAAAAACTCTCTTTCTACCTCACTACTAATCTCCCTGGACATGCTATTTTGTGAAAAAAAAATGTAACTTCAAAAGTGCTAGTTGTCCCTTTGAGAACTAGTTCCAAACACTTCTTTTCATTAAAGAACAAGGGTTAAAATAGTGCTAATCAACGAATGGGCCACATTCACCTGTGTTTTATGCCTGCTACTGCCAGTGTAAATCAGGGCACAAGACCACTGCCAAAAAGCTGTTGTGTTGGTACAAAGTGAGCAAAACTTCTCTCCTGCCAGATGTCCTACAGGAGGGTCAGTATTGCCCAGAAAGTGGCCAGTGCTGGTCCTGAAAAGGAGTTGTGGCAAAGCAAGCCAGAAACTGAAATGATTCAGCTCACCTCTGTTGCAGACTTCCCACATGGGACTTCTGAGGAGCCCCAGAAAGAAACTTGAGTCTCAGTTGAATATTGCTTGCTGTAGTTGATGGACTTCTCCTCTGCACTCACTGATGGCTTGATAGGTAGTTGGTTTGCTGGGTGCTACCAGGCTTAGCTTTGAGCTTTTATCACATAATTAAGATAGCAGTACCTCCCTGTAGCACTGGGGCTTAACCTAGACCAACAGCTATATTTTCCCCCACCCCTTCTTTGGGATCTCTCAAAGATCTTAATTTTCAGCAGAAAGCCTGCAATTTAGCAACACCAACAGAATGCACCAGCAGGAGCTCAAGTAACATTCCTAAAGATTATTGTTATTACACAAAGCAATCACTGATCTGCTGCAACCAACTTCAAAACTATGGGGACACAGCATATTCCACAGAGTGCAAGATAGCTATCTAATTGTTCATTTCAAAAGTCCAGCTGAAGTTACTATAGCCAAGCCAGCAACAGGCAGGAGACTGTCTATTTGCCAAGAGACAGTAAGAGCTGTATTCATACCTTTTTGGTTCCAAATAACTGTCCAATGAATGCTATCAAAGCTGTTCAGTATCAGAGGGTTAGCCGTGTTAGTCTCTATCCACAAAAACAATGAGGAGTCCAATGGCACCTTAAAGACTAACAGATTTATTTGGGTATAAGCTTTTGTGGGTAAAAACCCTCACTTCTTCAGATGCATGACAGAAGATCCATGCATCTGAAGAAGTGAGTTTTTTTACCCATGAAAGCTTATGCCCAAATAAATCTGTTAGTCTTTAAGGTGCCACTGGACTCCTCATTGTTAAAGCTGTCCAGCTGTTTGATATCCTGCAGTTGCCAACAATGGCCAAACTGGGATGACCTCTTAGAGCCTGAGATGTTCCCAGAGTTGAATGATATGCAAACTCATTGTGTTAGAAACTGCTTCATCTGACTTCACTACTGCAGAAATGGCTGGGAGGCTTCCAGGGCAAAATTACTAATCATTGTGCTTGCCAAAGAATTCAGAGAAGCTGGACTTCCGTTCATCCCAATATATCAGGGAGAAATAATGAATGGCTTAGCAAGAAACTTCTGTAAGTGATAGAGGGACAATGAGAAAGAGATTTGTCCATTTCCTAGAAAGTTCTTCCTGAAAGAATAACTTGGTGTTTACAATTACATTAAGCCATTTGTTTTGTCAGATCACATCACTTAGAGGAGAACCTGATCCAAGTAAAATCAGTGGAATGACTTCAATAGGCTTAGCAGCTGGGCTACACTACTATGCAACTGAGATGAAAGGGAGTTTTGTCTGAGAGGAAAAGTTCAGTAAGAACCTCAGGATTTGACTCTGCCCATCAAAAAGCTTCACTGTTGCATAATCTAGCCTGCCCTCCTAGCAAAATATTTCACCTTTCCATGCTGGGAACAGTAACAGGAATTCTCTTCGCTCACTGTAAATATAGATGGCAGTGTCTGTTTCAAGTGAGGGAGGGAGGAAAGGACTTTAGAAGCCCATATCTTCATACCTATCACCTACAGCAAGGCCAGAATCCTGAGATTTGTACTACACCCCATTGACCCAGTCAAAGAATGGCAAATTAACAAGAGAGCAGGCACCACAACCACAATGGATACTATATATGTTGCTCAAGGATGGAAGACAATGGGATATAAATGGCCCCAAATTATAATATGAGTCATTTTTTTGGTTCCAGGGTGATATTAAATGGACTCAATACAAAATAATTATTCAGGGTTGGCCCCCTTCAGACCAGCCACTAGAATTTACCCCACCTCTGAATCCTCTACGCTCCCCCCAACCATGAGGGTAGCAAGAGAAGTGTAGGTACATGAAGAAGGTACATGAAGAAGAGAGTCTGAGAGAGCTATGCTTCTTCTTCCAGGATAATAGAGTCCACCAACCATCTTCTGGGTGTGTCACTCATGTTTGCCTTTGGGAGCTGCCCCTTTGAGCTTCTCATCTGAGCTGGCCACTGCCCCCAAATTGCAATGAATTGATGTGTAAACTTAACTTTTAGTTTCTGCCCTTACTCCCTAATAACCTATGACTAGGCCTCCAGGATGCTGCAAGGAAGGCACAAAAACTCAGACCACCTGACACCTGATGTTCTTGCCCCAGAGGAAAAATTCATTCCCGATCTCAGACTGACCATCGGACACACTCACAGCATCTTGGAAACACAGTTCAAACAATACCTCCATTATCAGGCAGGGCAGCACTGAAAGAAAAATGGCTGCTGCATGCTCTGAGGGTTTAATATACAGGAAGAGAGGAGTGAAGACAATCAACTCTCCTTTTTCCCTTGTCCCACAGCCTACCCAATGGTAGCAGAGAGAGGTGGAGAATCTCTTGCCCCTCTCTTTGGCCATGCACATCTCAGTGTGAGTTTTGGGGTAGGAAGGGGAAAGTCTATAAGGCCCCTGAGCAGCCAAGCCTATTCCTCCCTTCCACCCCTCCTCCCAGAATCTCAGAGGTTTCATCCCTGCTGGGCTAATCAAACATCCTCCTCCCCTGCTGAGCTGATGGGTGTCATTCTTTTACAAAAGGCTGAACATAAACCTTTTAGCTTTTTCAGTAGACATATGAAGTCTCAGCTTTTAAAGGGCCATTCTGACAACATTTACCTTCAATGAAATGACAAAACAGTTATTCTCCTCTATGAAATACGCCACAGTACAACAGAAGACAGGCATACATCTGTATTAAACTACTTGGGCTAGGTCCGCCTTTATTTCTACCATTGCAACTTTAGTTCCATTAACCTGAGTAGAGAGGTATAAGTGTTACTGAGTGATAAATGTTCAATATTTTGGCTCCAGCAGACAAATCTCAGATGATTTACCTTTGGTCCAGGTGGTCCACGAATGGATGGTCCAGGGTTACCAACTGAGCCTTTATTTCCAGGCTCACCCTACAATGAAACAATACAATATAAGTATAAAGTAAATACTTCCTGTATATGTACTAATTTATTTATTGTTCAACCCTCAGTATAAAATAGTCAAAATATTTCAGATCAAATGGGTAATATTTGATGAAAAAACATAAATCAATCCATTTTTCCTCAAATTTGCAAACCATAACAAACCTCTTGAGGAACACAGACTGAACTTCAAGTCTGAAATGAACACTGGTTGAACAACAAATCTGAAAAAAAATTAATGCTAACTCTTGTGGTGGTGGTTGTTTCTTTGCTCAGCTAATAGAGCTATTTTATTACACAAGTGTGTGATCTGAATGGCTTCAGTGTGCAGGGCACACACACATATATATCAAACTACATCAAAAGAATATTAAGGTTGCAAAATTATGCACCCTAACCTTGGGAAATGCCTGAATTAACAGTGCCTTTGCAACATTAATTTGGCCCCTTTATAATAGTGTTGAATTATATAATCACATACTATTTTTCCATAGAACGCCTGCCTTATTCAGTGCTCAGGATGAAAATATACTTTTCTGTTTTGCCAGTTTAACATAAAAATCTCAAAGCTTCAGAGTCATCCATAAATTCACATCATAAAAATTCCAGAGGTATTTGTATAGTGTAGAAAAAGGAGTATAGGAAAGAACAAACCTACTTTTGGTCCTGGAGACCCTTGTAATCCTTTAGCACCAGCATCCCCTTGGGATCCTTTTTCTCCTTGATCACCCTGACCCAAATATAATGATTTAGTTTATAAATCACTACAAAGATTTTACACTTGATAGTTTAAAAAAATCCTGAGTGCCTAAAGTTAGGGAGAAAGATTCACAATTATTTAGATGTCCAACTCTCATGTGTGCCTTTTGAATATATCCTTCTATGTTCCTAAAGCCATATTTAGGCACTAAAAAGTAGCCTGATTTCCAGCTCCCCACCCCAAGGGGCTGAACACATTTACATCCCACTGACTTCAGTGATAATTTTGAATTTTAATTTTAGTACTTGTATTTCATTCTGCCACAAACTCATGCTGAGCACTCTCAAGTTCTAGTGAGATCAAACATTTAAACTGGTGAAGCTATTACTTAAGGAAGACGATAACAAATTAAAATTATACCAGTCATTGAACTGTGTTTAAACACGAACATTTAACGTTGTTATGTTTCTCAAAGATGGATATTAATGATTCATACCTTTTGGCCAACCTCTCCTTTCCCAGGTGGTCCCTCTGGGCCTCTTAAGCCAGGCACTCCTTGTTCCCCCTAATGAAAATCATATCAGTTTATTAATTCTCACATTGATGTGTATGCTACAGAATCAAAGTCCTAATTAACAACATTCTGGAAACTGGCTTGGATCAATACACTTTGCCTGGGTTGAGCAAGGTCAAGCTCCCAACATACCAAAAAAATTTTGTTCTCTCAATTATATCCAGTGTAGCTGAAACAGTCCAGCTTGACAGTCTCAAAAAATAACCCAACCTTGAGATTTTTCAGCTTAGTTTAAATATCAAACAGTTTGGAGTTAGTATCCAAACTTTTAGGTCCCAAAAGTTGCAAGAGAGACTCTACAGGCAGCCCCTTGTTCCTATGCAGAATGCCATTGAAATCAGCAGGGCTCTATGCAGGCATAGATGACTGCCCACACAGAATCAGTTGCAGATCAGGGCCTGACTTGCTTTTGAGAATCATCCATTCACAATTGGACAAATATTGCAGAAGAGAATCTGAAAACATTCTAATAAAAGCTGCACATTCATTTTTATGCTACATGTGACCAATTCTGGTCAGAACTTTACCAAAAAGGAAATTTTAACCAAACAGAAGATACGAGAAAAGAGCTGGTCAGGAAACAGAAACAAATGTTAGCAATTGTTTTTATTTATTTCCACAAATACTCATAGGAATGAGTTTTTGCTTGCAAGAATTGTTGTAGAAAGATACTCTGTGCACACATAGTCAAAAGGGAAGTACCAGAAGCATTTGCACAGCTGTCTCAAAAACTCTTTGTGGGATAGATTCTGAGCTATGCAATTTGGAAGCAGAAACAATGTCATTTAGCAAATACTTGAAGCAATAAGTGTGGCAAATAGGTAATAATCTATAGAGTGAAAGGCATTCGGGAAAATTCTTCATCCAATTGTTTTGAATAAGAACAAATTAGTAAATAAACATGACTGTAAGTAATTCACAAACAGAAAAAGTATTAAATAGCTTAAATTGGTGCGTATAGTCTGCCAGCTCTTGAAAAATCCGCCTCTGATTAGAACTTTTGATTTAAAGTACAATTATAGGGCATGACTTTAAGTTGGGCCTCAATCTGGACCTCAATGAGCCAATTTTGTGTCTGCAAATAATTGTAACTACTTCTTTGTGTCCACAATACACTGCAGATGCAAATGCTAGTTAGACTAGTTACCTACTTGCATCTATAATGAATGTGATAGATGCCCAGCTACTAATATTTGTGCTTGCAAAGAACTGTGGAAACTATGATGAAGATGTAACTATTTGTGGATGCAGTTTTTCTGAAGACACAAAGGCCATCACTAAAATAAGCCCCCTAGCAACTTTTGCTTTCTACAGTTTTTTTACTAAACTCAATGATCTTCATTTTAGGGGGTGAGTGAATTTTCACTAACTTCAATTTTTTATGAATGTGAAATAATTTAACATTAAGTTGCAAAACCTCACCCCTGCTTTCCATCCACCAAGAAAAATTCCATACTTCAGTCTGGCACTAGTTGTGTCCTTTATAGCGACACTAAAAATAAGTTGTATGAAGTGAAAAGTGGACTTTTATTCTTGCTTTTGTAGATGTTTATTGACCCAGACTGAACTAAATCTTGCAAAGCAAGCTGGATACTGAAGGCCACACTAATTCCCCGGTGGCAGAAAATCTGAGGGGAAGAGGGGCTCAGTGACCCAAGATGTCTGTTACCCCACTCTGATGGAGTATGTATAGTGGGTGGAAGTGAGAAAACAGAAATTCAGAGCTGGCCAACACAATCCACAAAATGGACAGGAGCAGGTCTAGGGTTGCCACCTCTACTGTGCCAAAAAAATGAGAAATCCGAGATGATTCTAAAGCCATAAGATTGGACAGCTAGAATTGTGTACTGAGCATCTTGACAGAGCTCCTGGGACAACTACCACAAAAAAGGGATGATCCTGGGAAAATTTGGACAGGTGGCCACCCTCATGAGGTCAGCTAGAACAGCTGCAGTTTCAATGCCCAGTGCCCCTTTGCCAGTGGAGCTCTATGGAAACCTATCCAGATTTTAAACTGTCTTACCTCAGCAGAGCCACTAGGGAAGGGCAGGTACTGGTGTCAACCTTCCCCCAGGAGGAACGTCTCTCCATTGTGTAGCTGCCCTCCTGGGAGCAGAGGGATTAAATTTGCAATGAGGTCTGAATTTGATCATCCTATCTAGCCTGAAGCTTTCACATCCAGCAAACAGAAATACTGGCTTACCTTTTTCCCATTGTTTCCAGTCAGTCCTATCATTCCTGTTTTTCCTGGGATTCCTGGTGTTCCTGGATCTCCCTTAAAAGGTGATAAATATTTATTTCCCAAAAGCTTGGTAAACTCATGTACTTTATACACCGAGGGAGTTACATTTTGGTACAATACTGGTTAATGGGCAATATTTCTGTCCAAAAATAGACTCTTCCTAATTAATACTATACTGATTATCCCAATCAAGAAACCCAACTAATGCATTCAATTTGGAATACATATTTTAAATTTCTTTTTAAAAAACACTACACCTCTATCAAATTAAAGTATCTCCAGATGTAACATGGCTAGCATGTAGCATAAGGGCATGCTCCTGTGGTTATTTATAGTTACATTGCATAGCTAATGGCTCAGAGATCTCTTCAATCAGTTCCTTTAGTATTCTAGGATGCATTTTAAAGAGTCAAGGAGGTGAGGTAATATCTTTTATTGATCCAACTTCTGTTGGTAAGAGAGACCAGCTTTTGAGTTTACACAGAGCTCTTCTTCAGGGATTAGGCAGTGGGGGGAGAGGGTTCATGCCCCATTCTCCCTAGGCCTTTGAGTGCAGAAGGAGAGGGCCTGGGGAGGGGGCAATGCTTTCCCAGGACTCAGCATAGCAGGGAGGGGGACACACCTTGGCAGTTCTGTTCTGCTGCAAATGTAAACCACGCACCTTCTGGGTGTGGTGTTCTGTCCCATGTAGTGGCACTGAGACCACTTAGACAGAGAGAGATAAAATGAGTCTCTCTACAGCCTTAGCTAACAGCCATATGACCTTTAGCTCATATGGTAGATGCTCATGAATATAGCTTCAGAGATCCCAGGTTCAATCCTGACTACCAATGACCGGGGTCAGTTGGTGTTACACAAACACCCTGCCAAGAGCGGACATCTTGTCTTCACTTCCTTGAGTATAATTGCAGCCTTGCCTGCCCGGCTACCACCTATGGTCTAACTTTTGATAGTTCTGCTGGGGCAGAGCCTCACACTGCAGGGGCTGCAACTCTGCTCTGAGCAGAGGTGTAAGCGCGGAGTTTCTTCTCACATTCCCAACTGTCTCCCAGAAACCACTTCCTCTCCCACACAAACTGCATTCCTTGTCCCACAGCTATGGCTCTATTCCAGTAAACCCTGGGACAGGTAGTGCTGGCCTGGAGACTTTCCTCACTAGCCTTAAACAGACTGGGATAGAAAGACTGAGGACTAGACTTTAGGAGACATGGGGAAAGGTTGGGAGCACTCATGCAGTTAGTTGGGTGAGTAATACAAAAGTTACACAAGGTTTTGCTTCTTTGTTTACATACATGACTAATTTGCAAACGTCCTTGAAATGGGATTTGAGAAGGTCATAAAAGAGGAGATAGTGAAGGCATGGCAAGTCAGCCTAGGGATGGGTGTGTATCAGGAGCGATATAAAAGCTGCACAGGCAGCCCCTTCTATGAGAGCGCTGTTTGCTCCTCCCAGCTCATCACTCTCCTATATTATTCAGTCTTCATTAGCATGACCATTGCTCTCCCATTTGCTAGCATCATGCTGTCACTTAAACATGATTTATTTAGCAGGGTGAATAATGGTTGAAACTATTAATTTAAACAGTTGAAACACATTTCTCTATGGAGACTGTCTCTGAAGTACACGGACATAAGCAACTTCTTGCTAAAAATTACCAGATATTTTTGCAGAAAACTTGGCATGATTTAAAAAAAAAATAGGCTCACTTTCGGTCCGGGTACTCCAACTCCTGGTGGTCCTGGATCCCCCTTTTGTCCCAATTCACCTTCTTTTCCCTAGTAATGAAAAATTATTTGTGTTTAGAACAAGAACATCATTTTGACTTTCTAGTTTTATTTTGATGGTGAAACATTTTGTTTTGACTCAATTCATTTTGACTTTTATATTAATATATAAATATTTACACTGAAATGAAATATTTTGGCATAGTGAAACAAAAATGTCTCGATTGTTCCAGATTAATTTGGGGGGTGGGACTTTTATTCCACTGGAAATTTTGATATTTTGGCTTTTCATTCTGATTTGGTACAAAAACTAATTTTGAAATGGCAGAATTATCCCAAGGATCAGAAATTCCATTTTCTGACCAGCACTAGCCTTGAGCTTTTCATGGTCTTAATAGAGACCATATTTCTTGATCACCTGTTCACCTATGCCCAACTACACAGCATCTCTATGGCAACTACAGCAATTGCTTACATGCAAAAATAATGTCCAGAAAGTATTTAACAGGCTGCTTTCAATAAAATAAGCATTCTGTCCTCTTGTGGAAGAACTTAATCACAATGTCTACTTTTGCTTTTTATTTCATCTGTTCCTGCCAATTCACTTGCTCCTCTGCCCATCCTGCCTTGTTCCTTTGCCCCTGAACATTCCTCTCCTGGAGTACCAGTCCTGCTAGTGGCTCTGGTTATGAGGATGGCTCCTGTTTTGCCTATCTTTCTTTCACTTATGTAGCAGTTAGGGTGACCAGATGTCCCAATTTTATTGGGACAGTCTCAAGTTTTGAGTATTTTTCTTATATAGGCTCCTATTACCCCCACACCCTCTGTCCCAATGTTTCACATTTGCTGTCTGGTCACCCTAGTAGCAGTGTCACCTTGTAACTGTAGCTAGGCTGACTTTCTTTCTCCATGTTTTCTTCTAATGCTGCAGACCTCCAAACTCTTTTCCTATGATGAGGATGGAGGGCTGGAAAATCAGATGGAAAGAAGAATGAAAGCCATCATCATGTGACCAGCAAATTCTCTGCAAATCACCAGAGTTCACAATGGGAGAGCCATTAGTTTAGAATTTCTCAGTAGAGTATGACATTTACATACAGTGTCTATATGCCACCAGACCAACACACAACGAATCAAAATGAAAGAAATTTGACTCGAATCCTTGGCTGATGAAGAAAATCTGTATTTGTTTAAATAGTAAAGAACTGCTAGCTTGAAACAATGCAATGGTGTGGTCCAGCAATGGAGGCTGTTAAAATGGAGTGGCTTTCCTCTTCAGAATCTTTCAAATATATCAGTCAGAAATCTCTACATTTCTACTTCATATACTATTAAACACTGGTGACAAGTGCTGCCTTTCATGAGATACAATATCAGGTGGTGTTTCCACAGTAGAAAACTGTCGAGTACTTGAGAGCAAGCTCCAAACATTCTGTTGTAAGGACATATCCATGCATATTCCACCTGCACAGCACAGCGTCATGGGAGTTTTCCTACAAAGACCAAATATGGATTGTGGTCTATGAATGTACAGCTCTGATTTCTTTCCATTGTTCTCACTATGGAATACACTTTAAAAGCACTGGGCTGTCTGACTTTGATCAGGTATATTCCTTGTCCCTTGAGGGGGCCAATAATTTTTTTTAAAATTGTGATGTTCTTGAAAGTTACCTTTGGACCTTGCACACCCAGGCCTCGAGACCCTTTTGGCCCAGGTATACCTTTAGGACCTTGGATACCCTTAAGAAAAAAAGGAAGAAGTTATTGAAAACTACACTTCCATGGGTTCATTTTCTAGGTTAATAAAATGAATTTATTATCCTCCAAAGGAAAGAAACCTAACTGGCTGTGTGTTCTAGGGCCAAATCACAAGCTCCTTGCTCTATTTTCCCTCAGTCGCACACACATGGCTTCCACTGAATTACCCCAAATTCCGGGATTGCCCTGGGTAGTGGTGGGGAAAGCCAGGGAGAGGATTTTTGTCTCCTCATCCTAACTCCATGCAGTGGGAAATTATGCTCTGGCCTCTGAGAGGATAGGGCTACACTTTCACAAGGGACTCATTACTTTAGATGGATCAATTTTTGAGTGTCCATTGTGAGGCCTCTGTTAATTATCAGAATTTCAGAGGCGCTGAGCATTCACCCTATAAAAATCTTCCCTACTGCATCATCCCATGTGGAGATCTCAGAAAGTCTGCTGTGCAAATTATTGCATGGATTGGTCCAGATAATTCACTTTTCTATTGGCTTGATGTCAAGACAATTGAAATCAGAGTCTTTCCATTGATGTCAATGAACTTTGGATTGGGCCCTGTCCGGTATTTTTAAGGTACAACTCACAGTGGTGTTTTCTGGATCTAAATTTTGCTACATCTCCAAAGCTTAGGGTTGCACCTGACCCTTTTCCTACTGAAACCAGTGACACAGTCATTTACTTTAAACAAAGCTAACAGGGTTTTAGTTTGGGCTCCTGTCATGCAGTATATTATGCCAAAACTAGGCATTCAGTTGAATGTATTTCTTAACTAAACATAATGTCAGATTTACCTGGATTCCTTGACTGCCAATTCCAGGTTGTCCAATAGGCCCTTGTGATCCTTCAGGGCCCCGTTCACCCTGCACAGAGAAACCTTGCGACTTGTAAATCACAGTGATTTATATCATCATTTTTAGGTCTGAAATGTTTTCCTAACATTCTACCATACAGATTAACTTGCAAAACATCCAAAAGAAAAACCCATGAAGAGAAGTAATGGGCTACAGAATATTTGGGCTAGCTTTGCCATTATTTTTTCAAAGATCTGTTCTGGTTATGTTTTATTCAGTGTTAATAACAATGTATATAACACCACCAATCTTTGAAATATGAAAAGTCACTAAGAAAATGTGTCTGAATTATTCACAGAGATCAGCTTTAAGGAAAATAAAGCAAATGGAAATATCTCTCTTCCCCCAACTCAAATAACATAATTTAGTTAACAAAATTCTGTTCTAATAAAGAATGAGTAATTCGCTTAGTAATGCATACAGTGAGAAGTTTTCTGAAACTTGCATTCACCCAACCCACAAGGGAATTAGAATTAAAGCAGCAGACTGAAGTGTATACATTCTAGAAAGAAGATCTCTGCAGATCTCTGTGATGGTAGTTTGAGCATGCCTTGAGCAAGCTAGTAATTGCATGCCTTTCAACTATATTTTAAATTACCTGAAACTATTTTTTGCAGTTCCTATTACATGCATTTATTACTATTGAACCAAGTTTCCAATATAACACTCTGCCCTGAATGCCAGTAACTTGCAAACAAGAGAAACCTAGCTGATATGTGCACCTTACAATATTTTCAGTGCCATGCATGGGAAAGGTCAGACATAGGAACAGATTATTCCTGACTTTTTCTGGGAGGAAAGATGCAAGAAACTTTTCCCTGCACAAAGGCCAGGAACAATTGTAGTTCTTATCCTTGAGAAACACGTTGCCTTGAAGGGGAAGAGAGGAGGTGGGATATCCTAAAAGGTCATGTGGACTGCTGCACACTTTCCCTAAGTGGTGGTGGGCATGGGGAGAATTATGGCTCCCAGAGAGACAATCCTTCTCTCATCTCCCACTGAGGGTAGGGTGCTTCCACATTACCTTCTAATCAGAACTTCGGATAAATTCTTCAGTCTAGCATGTAAAAGCAGTTAATTCTGAGTGTTGAGATAGTATGTTATGTAGAGCACCATGACAACCTATGGCATGTGGTGGTAATGTAGCCACAATGTGATTTCAGTGTCTCTCACTGAGATCTCTCAGGAATTAAGAGAATTTATTGTCTGGCTTTTGGCTGAATTTATTTTGCTAGCAGATGGAGATGAATTCAGTGTCTGCAAGCTAATTAATACCATATACCAGATCTGAGGCCATTTTCCAAATAGAGAGCTTAAAGATAGGCTGTTCAATACACATTTGGATGCTAAAAAGTGGCTTTATTTTTGAAAGGATGAGTCCCATTGATTGCTGGTAATGACCTCATTTTCAGCACACATTTTGGAAAATCATGGATATGGTCCATTTACATTGCAACGGGGCAGTAAAGCATCTTGACCAGTCTCCTGGAGATTCCCAAGTGACACAGGGCTGGCAATGCAGACTTTGCATTCTAATTCCTTGCACAGAGGTTGGGGACATGGGCAAAACAAGGGGCTTTGCTCCAGCAATCCCTGGCTGACAGAAATGCCCCTTGCATGCTATGATGGAAAGGTGTCCTGAATAGCACCAGAAGCTGGCCAAGCCCCAGGATTTGGGAGCTTAAATGTGGGGTAGAGTCACCTTTGTCAACTTCTTTCCCCTCATTCCCAACTGCACAGAGCGCAGCCTGGCTGCAGCTGAGGACTGAGCCCTACGTGTCATCAATCAATAGACTTAACCAGGGGCATGGTCATAGTATTAGAACAGCATAGAATAGTTCAGTCCGTATCCAACTATAAGACATTTACATACTATTTCTAGATCGCATAAAGGATTAAATAATCATTACTTTAACTATAAATCATACAGATGTGATTTAAAAAAAAATCCTATTTACCACACCTTAGCACCTTTGACTGATTCTCCTGCTATTCCAATTGGACCTGCTGGGCCTTCTGAGCCTTTTTCACCCTGGAAATGTATAGTATTGATATAAGTTAACTGGCTTTAGGACTTCACACATTTAAATTTCTAACACAAATCAACAGAAAATCACAATAGACGATGTCTGCATGGAAAAAGTTTCTTCAAACAAGACATACTATCAAAAGAGTCATTTATCGCAATGGGAAGTAGCTTAGCTACAGTTCATAAACTGCACTTACTCCGTGAGAACTATTGTAACTTGAAAGGGCTTTAAAAGAACTCTCAGGTTTAGCTAGAGTAAGAAGGGGGAAAGCAATAACTGAAGGAAGACTAGAACAGGCTGGGTGTTTCATCTTTTAAACATTGCAAAATGTGCTTAACATAAGAACATAAGAATGATCGTACTGAGTCATACCAAAGGTCCATCCAGGGCCGGCTCCAGGCACCAGCCGAGCAAGCTCCTGCTTGGGGTGGCAGATTCTACGGGGTGGCATTCCACTCAATCCTAAGGCGGCATGGTTGCTTTTTTTTTTTTTTTGATGTTTGCTGATCTGGCCGCCCTGTAGGGGGCAGTGGCGCGGAGGAGGGGATCGCCCTGCTAAGAGCGGGCTGTGCACTCCATCTGCCCCAGCCGGTGTCAGGTCTGCAGCAAACCCGGCAGCTCGCATTCTTCCCTCCCTGCTGACTGGAGCGGTGCAGAGCCCACCCGGCAGATGGCGCAGTTGTTGGAGCCACGTGGCGAGCGCCCCGCTGAAGCCCTGGTCGCCCCCCTTCTCTCTCTCCCCCACTCCCCTCTGCTAGCCGGGGCATGTCTGCAGCGCAGGGAGTCCCCCTGCACCCTGGCTCCGGCTGCCCTGCAGGTTTTTTTGTTTGTTTGTTTGTTTTCCCTGCTTTGCTGCTCCAGCCGTGCTGCAGTTTTGTTTTGTTTTTTTGCTTTGCCGTTCTGGCTGCCCAGTTTCCTGTCAACCAGCAGTCGCTAACGCCAGGTGCCCCAGAGGGAGTGAACCTAACAGGTAATGATCAAGTGATCTCTCTCCTGCCACCCTCTGACAAACAGAGGTTAGGGACACCATTCCTTACCCATCGTGGCTAATAGCCATTATTGGACTTAACCTCCATGCATTTATCTAGTTCTCTGTTAAACCCTGTTATAGTCCTAGCCTTCATAACCTCCTCAGGCAAGGAGTTTCACAAGTTGACTGTGCACTGTGTGATGAAGAACTTCCTTTTATTTGCTTGATTGAACAGTTTGGTGTGGACTGTTGTAACACCAGTGCACACAATGTGACTGTCTGACATCTTTTCCTTTATAGGGAGGAAAATCCTCTTTGTTCAACAGTTAAGGCACCAGGGAATTGTGGAACCAATAAAATATCTCAGCATGAGACTGTTGTGCTCTTCTTGAACAAAACAGCAGAAAGAGGATTATGTGGGACTGGGATGTGAGATTTCAGTTCAAGTTCCGCCACCAATATTTGGGGTTTTGTTTTAGTTTCAGAAAACTATTTATTAATCAGCACAGTCATATCAGGGCCACCCAGAGGATTCAGGGGGCCTGGGGCAAAGCAATTTCGGGGGCCCCTTCCATAAAAAAAATTGCAATACTATATAATACTATATTCTCATGGGGGTCCCTGCAGGGCCTGGCGCAAATTGCCGCACTTGCTCCCCCCCCTCCACGGGTGGCCCTGGGAAAAATAAACCTGCATCTTGGCGCAAACCCAGTTTTGAGAAAACTTCTTTACAAGGTATCACTGATTCTCAGCATCAGCTAGTGCTAAAAGGCACTAAAGCTCATTAAAAGGGTTGGACATATATTTTCCGTCAAAACTTTTTCTGGATTGAAAACTAGGGGGTTTTAAAAAGCAGAAAAAAATCATGGATAATGTCTGCTTTCCTTCAAAATTTGTTGTGGTATTTTTTTAATTGAAAAGCTGAAATTAGTCTGCCAAAACCTGAATATGGTTTGGGGTTTCAGAAGTGTGTGGCCAAATATTTGCTGCTTGCTGTGTTTGATTGTTTAAAGAAACAATAAAAAAATTCTGCTTAAAAAAAATCCAAAACTTTTGAACCACCTCAGCTTGTGACCAAACGCCTGAGCCCATCTAGTCAGAGATTTTTCCAGGTTTCTGATACTCTGCTGGCTTCCTTGACTCATCTCTGTCTCCATAACTTTGGATTCATTTAGGTTAGAACATAAGAACAGCCATACTGGGTCAAACCAAAAGTCCATCCAGCCCAGTATCTTGTCTATCAACAATGGCCAATGCCAAGTGCTCCAGAGGGAGTGAACCTAACAGGTAATGATCAAATGATCTTTCTCCTGCCATCCACCTCCGCCCTCTGACAAACAGAGGCTAGGGATACCATTCGTTACCCATCCTGGCTAATAACCATTAATGGAGTTAACCTTCATGCATTTATCTGTTTCCTAGAGACTGGCTCCGTGGGGTCCCTCACAAACTGGAGACGGTTACTGTGGGTTTGTCTTTAGTATAGCTTATGTACATATTCCATGAACTGAGCATTTGAGCTTGTTCCAGAATCTGGGATGAGCCAATGTTATGAAAACTGAAATACTCAAAATAGCACATACCTGTGAATGGACACAGGGTGCTAAAATTAAATTAACCCAGGGGTTCTCAAACTGGGGGTCGGGACCCCTCAGGGGGGTCATGAGGTTATTACTGGGGGTCACGAGCTATCAGCCTCCACCTCAAACCCCGCTTTGCCTCCAGCATTTATAATAGTGTTAAATATATAAAAAAGTGTTTTTAATTATAAGGAGGGGGGGTCACACTCAGAGGTTTGCTATGTGAAAAGGGTCGCCAGTACAAAAGTTTGAGAACCACTGAATTAACCCCTCTGAAGCCTCAGGGAATGCAAGGGGGGGGGGTCTCCCTTGGTAGGGTTGGGAAGGATATTGCTCTTCTCATGTGATCCCTCCCCCAGTGGCTACTTTTAAATGAAGCTACGCTCCCCTGACATGAATCTTCCTATGGCACTGAAATTAAATATAGACAATAACTTGGCATTTGAGAAGCGAAAGGGATGGTAGCCCCAATGGAAAAGCTAACAGCTTGGCTCTTCTGCAAGCCTCAAACTGCTGAATGAGCTTTAGGGTAGGGAAGGCTGTGCCTCTGAAACAACCTGGCCCTGCCCCTTATCAGACCCCCACCCACTTCCTGCCCCCCGACTGCTAGCCCCCCCTTCGGAATACCCGATCCATCCTGCTCCTTGTCCCCTCACCCAGAGACCCCACCCCCCACCACCACCCTGGGACCCCACCCCTTCTCCCTGTCCCCTGACTGCCCCAACCCCTATCCACCCCACCACCACTGAGTCCTGACAGACCCCCGGAACGCCCACAATCCAACCCACCCATTCCCTGTCCCCTGACCCCCACCCCCAACCTCTGCCCCCTCCCTGTCCCCTGACTGTCCCAGGGACTCCCTGCCCCTTACCCAACCCCCCAGTCCCAGCACCTGACCCCCAGCTCCTCCCTCACCCAGAGCCTCAGCCTATCCAGGAGCGTCCCTCGACAGCTGCATCGTGGCTCCAGCGTGGCTCCTGAGCTCTGCCCCACCCAGAGCCTTATGGCAAGGGGGCGGGGCTGCGAGCTCCGGGCCGAGCAAAGGGAGCTGAACTCAGCCTGGAGCTCGCGGCCCCACCCCCTTACCACGTGGCTCTGAGTGGGGAGGAGCTCTGGGGCCCCGCCGGAGCCACAGCGCAGCTGTCCAGGGATGTTGCTGGGCGTTCTGAGGCTCCAGGAGAGGGGCAGAGACGGGGTCGGGTGGGGTTGGGGAAGGAGCCTCAGCCATTCTCGTGGGGGCCCCTGTGGAGCCTGGGGCCTGGGGCAAATTGCCCCACTTGCCCCCCACTCTGGGCGGCCCTGAGTCATATGTTTTATTTTAAGATATTGATGATATGCTATAAAGAGATACATGTCCATACAGACTCATTGTCACATTCTGGAGTGCTATTCAGACCAGTGAGAGGTTGTGTCACTGCTTATCCTGTAAACCTGAGTGCCTTAAAATGCTCTGCTGCTGTGAAGAAAGGTGCCATGGCGTCTGATGGAGAAGGTTCCATGCTAGTTTCTTCCCCACCGGTGCTTTCTACAATTCAAATTGATCTGTCCCTGCAGCTTGTCATTGTCAAGTGTCTGTGATTGTGCCTGGATGAAGACACCAGCCTTTCTGTTATCTGGAAAAAACTGCTTACCCATAGCCCAGATTTGTCTGGTTCAAATACATTTTAATAACATCAGATAGAAAGCATGCATAACTCCACATATAACATAAATACATGCATTTTACAATGCTATTAATAACCAGCACATTATTAGCTTGTATATGATATCTCACAAGGCATGTTTTGTACAAATATTATTGTGACAGTATGTAGAGTATGAATGCAGAGGTGCCTAGAGTCACAATCATATAATCCTTGTCAGCATTTCCCAAAGTGGCAAGAAGAATCAAACTGCCTTCTGAATGGTTCCCTCCAGTACTAAGCAGCTGTATGGGTTATATTTTACATAAAGAGCTTTCCAAAAGATACTTTTTAAACCTACCAGTGCTACCATGATAAGACTTCTTATTAACACAATCTTCAGCACTAAATGGGTCAGTAATTTATTACTGTATTTTGGCACGGGTGACATTTCTTTTGGTAGGACTCAATCTTTTTAAGAGAAAGTGAAATATTCAAGAAGCACCTAAAATGTCTTGGAGTCTATGCCCCACTGACTGGCTTTCAATATTGTGTTCCTAAATCACTCAGGCACTTTTTGAAAACCACAATGACCATATTTAAGAATTTTAGTGTAACATTTACCTTCTGGCCTGGAATGCCTTCTCCTGGGGGACCTCTTTCACCTTGTACACCCTCAGGACCACGAGGCCCCTGATGTTAAAAAAAAAAAAAGAGCAGCTTCAGATGGCATGTGCAATTAAATATTTCCTTATTGATGCTATTTCAGGTACACGAGTACCATCCCATCTGTCATGGAGCTGAGAACTGCAAGGGCTACAAGAAGTTCTGCAACAGTCTACTTGAAAAATTGGGTTTGTTTATTCTGGAGAAGAGAGGCCTGAGGGGGGACATAACAGTTTTCAAGTACATAAAAGGTTGTTATAAAGAGGAGGGCAATAAACTGTTCTTCATGGTACTGAAGGTAGTGTAGAACACAACAGGAAGGACAAGAAGTAATAGGCTTAGTATAGAGCAAGAGCAATTTAGATTAGATATTAGGAAAAACTTTCTAACTATAAGGGTAGTTAAGTTCTGGGATAGGCTTCTAGGGAGATTCTGGAATCCCCATCATTCGAGGTTTTTAAGAAAAGTTGGACAAACACCTGTCAGGAATGGTCTAGGTTTACTTGGTCCTGCCTCAGTGCAGAATGCTGGACTTTTTATGACATCTCAAGTTCTCATCCAGCTCTACATTTCTATGATTAAGAGACGTTTACAAAGATTTTCCACAATATTTTGTTTGTATTGTTGGTCATATTTCATAATTGCTACAGCAGTATTTTTAATTCCAATTTACTGAAAGAAAGAAAGTTTTCCCCAGAAGAACTACTCTGTGAGAAGGCAAAGGGGAAGAGAGTTATTATTCTTGAAAGTGTCCATGGCGTCATTAATCAAGTGATGTTATAGCATCATTTTTGAGGTCAGTACAGGAATTATCATCTCTGAGTAAGATACAGTGGTCACAATTATAGAGTTGGCATGTCAATAGTATCTGAGAGAGTTCAAAGTTATTTCCCATAATTAAAATGTGTGTGGTAACATCTACTGATCCATAATACCAAGCTATATTACTCTTCTGTTTGGCAATATCAAACTTCTCTGAATTGCTTTAACTAGTGCCTACCATCAGAGGCAACTGAAGTGTGCCTTATATGGTCTGTTTGTGTATTGCTATATGTGTACTATCATTAGGATTCTGGAAATGAAGAAAGATGGCAATCACTTATTCTGCTTTGTTTGGAAAAAATTCTCTACAAAACCCAAATGTGAGAGTGTGATGATTTAAATTAAGAATAATTTTTGATTGTATATGTAAAGTAAATTCAAAGTCCATATTCTTATATGAGTAAAACATACGACAAGCCAAGCTGAAGTGCATGGTTTCCAACAGAGTGCAAATAACTTATTACTGGAGAAATGGTGGAATGATAAAATGATAAAAAAGAAATGGCAAAGCATAGAAATTCAGAGGCTGCTCTTAAAAAGAATAGCCAATTTTGCCTTAGATAAACACTGAAGTAACTTTCTATTTGTAGCGTTCTTTTCTCTTCCCTAGAATTCATTTATCTAACCTACACTTATCTCCAGAGATGGAGATTCCACAACCTCCCTAGGCAATTTATTCCAGCGTTTAACCACCCTGACAGTTAGGAACTTTCTCCTAATGTCCAACCTAAACCTCCCTTGCTGTAGTTTAAGCCCATTGCTTCTTGTTCTATCCTTAGAAGCTAAGGTGAACAAGTTTTCTGCCACCACCTTATGACACCCTTTTAGATACCTTAAAACTGCTATCATATCCCCTCTCAGTCGTCTCTTTTCCAAACTAAACAAACCCAGTTCTTTCAGCCTTCCTTCATAGGTCATGTTCTCTAGACCTTTAATCATTCATGTTGCTCTTCTCTGGACCCTCTCCAATTTCTCCACATCATTCTTGAAATGCGGTGCCCAGAATTAGACACAATACTCCAGTTGAGGCCTAACCAGCGCAGAGAAGAGCAGAAGAATGGCTTCTTGTGTCTTGCTCACAACACACCTGTTAATGCATCCCAGAATCACGTTTGCTTTTTTTGCAACAACATCACGCTGTCAACTCATATTTAGCTTGTGGTCCACTATAACCTCTAGATCCCTTTCTGCCATACTCCTCCTTAGACAGTCTCTTCCCATTCTGTCTGTGTGAAATTGATTGTTCCTTCCTAAGTGGAGCACTTTGCATTTGTCTTTATTAAACTTCATCCTGTTTACCTCAGACCATTTCTCCAATTTGTCCAGATCACTTTGAATTATGACCCTATCCTCCAAAGCAGTTGCAATCCCTCTCAGTTTGGTATCATCTGCAAACTTAATAAGCATGCTTTCTTTGCCAATATCTAAGTTGTTGATGAAGATATTGAACAGAGCTGGTCCCAGAACAGACCCCTGAAGAACCCCATTTGTTATACCTTTCCAACAAGATTGGGAATCATTAATAACTACTCTCTGAGTATGGTTATCCAGCCAGTTATGCCTCCACCTTATAGTAGCCCCATCTAAGTTGTATTTGCCTAGTTTATTGATAAGAATATCATGTGAGACTGTATCAAATGCCTTACTAAAGTCTAGGTATACCACATCCACCACTTCTCTCTTATCCACAAGACTCGTTATCCTATCAAAGAAAGCTATCAGATTGGTTTGACATAATTTGTTCTTTACAAATCCATGCTGGCTATTCCCTCTCAGCTTTATAACACAGTATACATTTAAAACAGACAATTTAATACTGGTACACAGCGATGATGATTGTGAAACTTGGCTGAGGTGATGAAGTCAGAGGGTGGGATATTTCCCAGGAAATGCCTTACTGCTAAATGATGAACTAGCAATTGGCTGAGCCCTCAAGGGTTAACGTGCTGTTAATGTAGCCTCACACTCCACAAGGCAGCACGGAGGGAGGGGAGACAGCGTGGCAAACAGAGACAGAGACGCACACCATGTGTGTGAGAGAGAGATGCGCATTACTCCTTTAAGTACACTGACGCCACTCTAAGTAGCAGGATTGGAGGCCTTTTTAAGTAGATTAGCAAGCTGAGATGGCAGCTGCTGTCCGGAAGCTCCCTCTGTCCTGAGCCCTCTCGTGTGTCCCCCCTGCTCTATGGAAGATGGGGTAAGCGGGGTGCAGGAGCAGAGGGGAGGGGGACACCCTGACATTATCCCCCTCTCTCCCACACCCCCGCACAGCAAGCAGGAGGCTCTGGGGAGCAGGTCCAAGGGAGAGGACAGGAGCAGCACACAGCAGTGGGGGGAGGGACAGCTGAAGCCCTGCAATTGATAGCCTGCTGGTCAGCTGCTGCACAGGGAACTTAGGGGAATGGGGAGCTGGTAGGTGGGCTGCCGGTCCACCCTGGTTCCAAGCCACCAGCTAGGTGCAATGGGCTGCTCTTCCTTCAAGCAGTGGACAAAGCAGGCAGCTGCCAAATAATGTTATAAGGGAGCATTGCACAACTTTAAACGAGCATGTTCTCTAATTGATCAGCAACGTAACAACATTAACCAGGATGACTTTAAGTGAGGAGTTATTATACAAGTTTCTTCTCTTTTTCTTTATAACCAAAGAAATACAAGAACTAGTTTGAAACCAGGAACTGAGACCCCGAGACTGACAGTGGCACAGAAACATTTAAAGATATGTGGCATCTAAATAACCGTTCCAGACCAGCTGTGTTGATGTACTTAAGTTACACACAGGTACACAGGAATGACCCAACTTTTGATTCTTTAAAGATATATTTTTATCTCAGACCGTTCTAAAGTGTTTTTCTCCTTAACATCAACCAGAAGAAAAGCATAGATACAAATTCGCATCTAGAGTCTTATTGAAAACCAGGCCCTAAGAGGCTGTTGAGCTGGGATCAGGCAATCAAATTTTTCTTTGTTTCATATTCTTTAGAGATGGCACTTCCTCCTGGCTCAGCTCTGCTACATGCAGTTGTTATTGCAACAGTTACTAACACATCCACTCACTTTCATTGTCCCAGCAGCAGGTACAGAGTGGGCCAGTCAATATGACCACAATCTATCAAACAAGTTCACTTAGATATCTTGTATTGTTTTAAATTTCTAACATGTTATACAGAACTGTCCTGTCCACTTACAGTTAATCCTGGCTCACCAATTCCAGTAGGCCCTGGAGGCCCAATTCTTCCTTCCTGGCCTCTATCACCCTATTGGGAAGGAATTTCAGAGATGTTACTTATTGTTTTATTAGAGTGTGACTTTCAAAAGCACCCAAGTGACTGGGACTAAGTGACTTTTGAAAATGGGACTTAGCACTCTGGAGCCTAAGTTTCATTGAAAGTCAGGGGGACTTAGGTTCCCAACTCATTTGGGCACTTTTGAAAATTTTACTCATAGGTGAGGTATAATGCACCATATAATGTCCCCTGGTGGCACTGAAATGAAACCACTAGCATCTATTAATGAACAGTTAATATGAACTATAATTTAGGAGCATAAAAAAGTCATCTTCATTTATCTTAGGGCTAGACTGTAGCCGATCCTACATGCCAATGGAAACACAGTAAGGGGATAATAGGCACCTGCTTATACTCATGCACCAGTACATGGTACCATCACAGCCAGCACACAGGGAGTATCAGGCTCCACAGAGCCATTGCATCCCCCACTCTATATAAGGGTATGGCTACACTTACAGTTGTACAGCGCTGGGAGTTACAGCTGACTTCGTACAGCGCTGCAGTGTGGCCACATTTGCAGCACTGTTGGGAGTGGTGCATTGTGGACAGCTATCCCAGCATTCAAGTGGCTGCAACGTACTTTTCAAAACAGGGGGGTGGGGTGGAGTGTGACAGGGAGCGTGGGGGAGACAGAGAGAGTGGATTTTTGGAGCTGACACTGTTCTCAGCTCCCTGCCTTGCAAATTCTAAGGACTGGAAGATACACAGCACCTACCTTCAATCATTTTAAAAGTTCTGACCCCTTCCCCCACCCCTCTTTTATTCACTAAATGCAAATTATGCACTCCTAAATAGCCTTCAGACCACATAAGCAGCTGCTCAACATGGACTCTCCCCTCCCCCTCTGCCGTGTGACTTCTCTCTTCAAGCAAACAGCTGTGAACCTTCCAAAGCAATTCCCCTGCCTGCCTCTGCTTGCTGGCTGGAGCAAACAGCAGCTGTGTTTGTTTTTTAGATAAGCAGCTCAGGGGAGCTCAGAGTTCAGCCATTCTTCCGGTTTGCTGTGAGCAGGCATTCTGGGATACCCCCTAATACCCTGGAGGCCAATAACAGCACTTTTGGTGGCCACACTTGATGAGCAGCGCTGCATCACCAGCGCTGCAGTCATTACACCCCAAGCAGACCAGGTGTACAGCCAGCGCTGCAGCCAGGGAGTTGCAGCGCTGGATGTGCCTTGCAGGTGTGGACAGTTACTAAGTTGCAGCGCTGTAAACCCACAACCAGCACTGCAACTCTCCAGTATAGCCAAGCCCTAAGGCAGTAGAGAGTTGGCATAGCAGTCCAGTACATTGGGCAGCATATGCCACACTGGGTGTAAACCTGGTACAGTGTAGTTCCTCTACAGAGCATCATGGCGCTTGGGAGGGACACCATGACTCCCTAATCCACAATTTACCTCCTGGACTGCGGCAAAAGCAGCACGACAATGCTCTGCTCCTTCATCTGGGCAAATTACAAAATGATTATGTAGCCCTCAAGCTGCACACATTGAATGTATTCCAGCATCTCGCACTGTTCCACAGCACAGAAAACACCCATGAGTTCCACGGATGCAGGGAAAAGAGCAATAAAACCTTACAGGTATGTTGTTCTAGGCATTGGCCCTTTGTCTGTACAGTACAGAAGATACACGGCCTAGTAATTTTTGAAGAATTAGCACCAGAAGTAATCTTTGACTCAAACAAGATGCAGGAATGAATCTGTGCATGAGAGAAAATAGCAGGGAATCTCCATCTCCCAACTAAGAAATATGGGAGAAATCAGTCATTTATTCTCTAACAAGTTTTTGGTTCCCTTGTCTCTGGCCATATATAGTGTGTGTAAAAGCAGTCAAGGTATATTTATACACTTTACATAAATATGCATAATGGCACAGGATTGGAGGCAGACCATGTGTACTTCAGCCATGAAACTGATCTCGCCTCTACTGATTTCAGTAGTTACTTCTGATTTTCACTGCTGTTGGTGAGATTATAATCAGGCTTTGGGATGGCTGAAAGGCAACTCAGCTACCTCCATCCTATGCAAGTGTGTAAACTTCTGAAGTTATATACTCTTCCATTTCAAATAATAACAACTCACTTGTTATGGCAGTAAACTCAAGCTAACTTTCATTAAAATATACTACAAAGGATTCACATAGAGACTGCATCATGATAGGAAACGTATTGTATTACTGATGGCACCTTAGAGACTAACAAATTTATCTGAGCACAAGCTTTCATGGGCTACAGCCCACTTCATCAGATGCATAGAATGGAACAAATAGTAAGAAGATATGTATACATACAGAGAACATTAGTCTCTAAGGTGCTACAAGTACTCCTGTTCTTTTTGCGGATACAGATTAACACAGCTGCTACTCTGAAACCTGTATTATTGATGATTACCTTAGGTCCTTGAAGTCCAACACCAGGGAGTCCAATGGGACCATAAGAACCTCTAGGACCTGGCTCTCCCTAAAGAAACAAAAGAAGTTAAGAGACAACAAAGTGTTTATGATACTTTGATAATATTCCCCACAATATGTGTCCCTAGTGTCATTACAGATGGGAAAATACGTATTTACTTACAAGAACATTTCTGATCTAAGGAAATGAGTTCCAAAATTAATAGAAGTCATGGCTGAAGTCCCAGTCCCACTGAAGTCACTGGGAGTTTTGTCATTGACATCACTGGGGTCAGGATGTCACTGCATAAATCTAACCAATCTGAAAATAATGAGACCACAGGATTTCCTTTGCAAACATACACTCCAAATTGTGGTTGTTTTTTATGCTGGGTCCTTGGTCATTGGCCTTATTTGGTAACTTGATGTGTGTTGCTCAGTCCTTCGCTCTTTCTTTTGGGGATTAGGAAGTATTTATGCCTTAACTGTTGAGCTTAATATCTCCCCGCACTGCTGACTGTATATTATAGCTCCTCCATAAATCTTAGTCATTCTCTGATTCTCAAGTGTTCTTAGTGTGATTCTAAATCCAGTTAAGGTAGGTTTCACTAACAAAAATGAGATCTGTAGACAATTAGTTCTGATGTGTTATCTAACAAATACTTAAATCACTGACTTAAAACATCATTAGGATTTAATTTAAACCAAATAAACTCAACATTAAGACAAATATTTTGTTTGGCTGCCTTGGTGATAAACCCATTTATACACTAATAGAGTCTTAATCTACTCTAACATTACCTGATATTGCCAGGGTCTCTGAATATGAATGTACCTGATGTTTGATACAATACATACTGTGGTAACAAGGTGCATTGACCTCGGTGGCTGCAGCTGCCTACCCCAATAGTTAATTTGGGCCAGTGTGTTGAGATCAGGACAGCTTTTGGATTTCCTTTCTTTTTTGGTTTCTCAGACCCTTACCCTTGTTCAGTGGCATGTACTTAATTCTATCTAGTGGCCTTTTTTAAGAATACTAAAATTAAAAAAAGAACAATACCCCTTATTGTATTTTATTTAGCAATTTATTAAAACTAATAAGGTTTCTAAAATATTTTAAAGTAGTTCAAACAATATTTAAAATGCTTGTTGAATAAGGCTATGTCTACACTACACAGTTTTGCTGACATATGGCAGCTTATGCTGACCTAACTATGGAGGTGTACTCATTGCAATGCTCCTCCCACTGCTCTAACTTGCCTGCTATGCTGACATAGTAAAACCACCTCTGCGAGAGACGTAGAGCTTAGTACGACATAGTTAGAGTGACATAGTGTCATTCTAGACACTATATTGCTTACATCTCCCTAAGTGGACTCCAGGAGGCATCCCACAATGCCCACCATGACTGCACTCATCATCGTTTTGAACTCCGCTGCCCTGTAGCCAAGTACATAGGTGAATGCCCCTCCCCTGTTAAAGCCCCAGGAAGTTTTGAACTTGCTCTTCCTCTTTGCTCAGTTTGGAGAGCTCACATAGCAACTGCTCAGCTGAGCATGCTGGCTCCATGCAGCATACACGACCCTATCTGGAGCACATCAGAGGTGATGGATCTCCTTGGTCTGTGGGGAGATGAGGCTGGGCAGGCACCAGGGTCAGCTCCAGGGTTTTGGCCTCCCCAAGCACCTGCTTGCTGGGCTGGTGCCTGGAGCCGGCTCTGATACACACACACATAAACTAAGAGGAAAGCACCAATACAGTTCAGAAGAAGTAAATGCACTATACAATAAGATTAGCTGGTAATACGGTCCATGCACTGTCAATGTGAAATTACATAAAGAAGCAAAGACCTTTAACTTTTGCAAAGCTTAAATCAGGATCAGTAGAGACATGGCTATTTCGTCACATGTATGAATAGTTTCTTTCAGAACCGTTTTTTTTTCCTGCTGAAATAATCCAATATGGGCTTCCTTAATTGTGTTTTGCATGAAAGATGGACAAAAAAGAACAAGAAAAGCATTTGTTAGGAAAGGAAAAAAAATATCAGACCAAGATTCCAGTATAATTTATATAATAAATATTTTCCACATATAAAGCTGTTCCTTTGTGTCTTCAACTGGACTTGCTGTCTCAGGAACAAAACATGAATATATTCCAAATTGTACACCCAATTCTAATGGAACCTAAAAATGGTATTTCATTCTTTAGGCTACCCATAGTAAAATGGATAACTTGCAGGTGTTAACCTCAGCCCCTATATTTTGAAAGAGATGTTTGAGGATTTAACTGTACAACACTCATTGAAGATAACGGAAATGTTATGAGTAGAACAAATATATTGGCATACATTAATTTACTAATAATTTGTGAACAGGAAGAATGCCTACATTCCTCAGATACTTGGGCCAATGAATTCTAACTCACTCTGGTTACAACAACTCATTATTTGAACAATCTATCTTCAATATGTCAAAGGCCTTGGTATTCATTCAGGACCAAATCCTTGTCTAATGTTTTTAAATTCCATTTTTCAGTCCTCAGAACACAAAGCATCAAATAAATACTCAACTCTTGTTAAGAGATCTTTCACATCTGAATATTTCCTAACAGCAAAACAGAAACATATCTAACAACTTGAACAATATTCAAGCACAAAATATTTCAGCCTAAAAAGTAATTTTGTAGCAAACTGCCTGAACGAATTTAGAACCAGAGAGCCTTGTCCGTAATGCTAAGATTTACTACCCTGATGACACTACCCTACTGTACATTATTCTCATGCTGAGCACACCACTGTCAAGAAACGCATGACATCACAGTGACAAAACTGTAATCTAGCACTCTGCCAGAGCTTACCTTGCACACACTCCATATTCCACACAGACAGTCCTATATCTTACCTTATTTCCTTGAATACCTTTTGGACCTGGCTCGCCTGGAGGTCCACTGATCCCCTATACCAAGGTAAATACCATAGAATTAGTTTTCTTTGAAGATACGTTAGTTCCTTTGAATGTTGTCTTGAACACAATGCAGTAAAATATCTTTGGGGCTAGAGCTGTCTTTGTCATTTGTACAGTGGCTAGCACAACGCAGCCCTGGCCTCAAGGTGCTACCATAATACACATTAATAATAATAACCAGCTCTCGCAGAAAGAATATTTTACTTCTACGTATAATTTGCATGTATTTAATTTGGAGCTTCTTGTTCCTCTCTTTCTCCAGCTCCGGACTCTATGATACTTCATATTGCCCCCTATGCCTGGATTCCATTCCCCAGCAAGTTCATTAAACCACCACCTTCTCTCTCTCTATTCAGGTCTGTAACGAAAGCACTTCTGTGAGGCCAGCTATCTACTGTTGAGCTGTGCTTTATTTTGATTTTCTGAAAAACACTGCATTCTGCAAGATACTTTTAGAACTAGTTGTTACTGTGGCCACAGTTGTGTTCTCAGACACAAGGAAAACAATTCTCTGACCTCTGTGAGCAGTATGTAAGTACCCAGTCTGCAGCACTTACACAAAGGCGTGGGGTATGAGTGTGTTCATATCGCAAATGGGTGGTCAGGCTGCTGAGTGTAGATTGATGAGTGACTGTGAGAAACAGCAAAAAATATGGAACTGACTGTTATACATCCTATGCATTCAGCCCTTAAAACTCTCCTTGACACCTAAAGTAGATCTCTATCTCCATAGTCACCTACTGGGAGTCCCAGGGCCATTTGGCAGGTTGCACATAATGGGGTTGTACAGTGCGCTTCATTGCAGCTCCCAGCAGCAGAGCTGATCATCAGGTCTTTGTGTCTCTGTCTATATGTATGTCTACACAACAAAGAAAAACTTGTGACTGACCCGGGTCAGCTG
The DNA here is from genome assembly GCF_007399415.2 of Gopherus evgoodei. Classification (NCBI taxonomy): domain Eukaryota; kingdom Metazoa; phylum Chordata; order Testudines; family Testudinidae; genus Gopherus; species Gopherus evgoodei. The sequence goes on from NC_044323.1 coordinate 49,863,316, forward strand.
ATGGGCTTGTGGGGTTGTTTTATAGCTGTGTAGACTTACGGACTTGGTGTGTAGCCCAGGCTCTAAGACCGTGTCAGGTGAGAGGGTCCCAGAGGTTGGGCTCCAGCCCAAGTCTGGAAGTCTACACAGCAATGAAACAGCCCCACAGCGCAAGCCCCATGAGCCCAAGTCAGCTGGCACAGACCAGCTGCAGGTTTTTCTTTGCTGTTTAGACATATCCTATGAGGCCTCATGGAGTTTTACTGCTGGATGGGCAGAGATACTCATGAGCAATAAAAAGGTTTCAACCATGAAAACTGCTTTTTATTACAGTAGAAAGTTTGGGAAATACTAGAACATTTTATGCTGGTAAAAAGAAAAAGAACTGGCAAGAATCCAAAATGCTCAGTTTCCCTGATTTTGCACCCTCTGTGGCAGGCTTGGCAAAAATATCAATTTATTGTACCTCTCTCTTGCCTAATAAACCACACCAATTGCTCTACAAACCACACAACAACACACCAGTATTCCTAAATAATCACAAAATAATACAGTTCACAAATCATTTTAAAAAATCATACAGTTAAAATTCTAAAAGGCAAATTATCAAATCACACAACCTAGCAAAGAATCCGCCCATAGGAACAATCAGTATAGCTAATGTTCTCTGTGTCTCCTTTCTGACTGAGGTTGAGACTAGTTGATTTGTTCAGGTAAGGCTGGTGACAGTATGTATGTTTGTATGTATGTAAATGTATGCCTTTATTCTGTATTTCCTGGAGTTTGTCATTCTGAGTTGGTTAAAATTTGTCACTAACAACCTTAACTGGTTTTAATCAAATTGTTGTGTGCTTAAATAAAAACAAATTCTACTCTATTCTGTTACTAAATGAGGGACTTTACATTAAAAAAAAACAAAATATTTTTTTAAGCCTATGAGAACACAAACATTGAAAAGAATTCCTAACAGAAGTTTTGGAAATCGCATCACTTTTTTTGATGTATTTGTCTTGGTGAAAAATAGATTACTAAGAAGTGAGATGAAGAAATGTGTGTGCAGTAGAAAAGGTGCATCAGGCAGGATGGCAGGGAATCTAATACTGTAATTTTCTGTAAATGAGATCAATCACTATTCAGTTTATTGTTTGGCACGTTCCTTTTGGTCACTGAAGGTACTGTATTCCCATTAGTAATTATTTAGTTGCCATGGTTCATAGTTACAATAAATTGCTGAGCATATTGGATTAATCCTCTATTTAGCATAACATTGATCTGTTTTTATTTCCCAGCAATTTTTTGCATCAGAAGTCTTCTAAACAAGCTGAATATACACCATAATATACTATAATATAAATATAATATAATTCATTAATATAATGTACTATAATATTAACATTATCCAACATTAGTTTTGAAATAAGGGTATCACAGAACTAAAAACTACATTGACTACTATACATTGAAAGGAAAAAATATTCAGTTCATTATGACTTCACCTAAAACTGATAGGGTTGTTTTCCTACTAAATTGTTTCAAAGTTGTTTTTACAAGAATTCAGAAATGGCTCAATTTGCAACAGTTAGCAGCTGGGTATTTTACAAAGGATGCATAACTGAACACACATTGTATGGAGAGTTTAGTTTCTGTATGGAAATGATAACTATTTGATTTGTCTCATTTTATGATAAGTCTAATCTCTCTGATTCATGATGTTTCTGTCCAGAAATATTTGGGCTGGGTGCAGAAGTGGAATGGAAAAACTCTATGCACTTTCCACAGTACCAGCATATGGAGCCACTAGGGAGACATAAGTAACTTCCTGAGGTCCCTGCCATACTAAGCAAATCTCTCCAGATCCCTGTCCTTACTCTTTCTCTGTAGAGGGACTGTGGAAGTCACTGGAACCCAAGGTTACCAGTAACCCCGAGAGAGAGAGAGAGACAGAGAGAGGGGCAAAATATGGGCCTCATACAACAGATAATTAAAAATAAGTGAGCTTGGAACAGGGGGATTGGCAGCCATGAAGGAATTGTCCATCATCCCTTTTCAAGCAACAAGAAGCATCTTCTTCCCAATAGGATGGGACCTTACTTTGACTCATCACTCTTGCTACTGAAACTGTCATATTAGTGTTCAGGATCTATCAAAACTATGTGCTGCCTGCACTGCTATATGTGTCATAAACCTCTTATAGACAGAACTGGAGCAGCTAGAGACACACCATAGGCACTGTCCATGCCAAATTCTGAGCCTAAAGTGGTTTGACTTTGTGTGAAATGCCAAAATCTCTCAGAGATCTAGCCTTCCTCCAGTTGCTCATTACATTCAAAGCAGCACTGCATTCTCTTTGGCCATGTCACCTGGATGGACAAAAATACCCCAGCAAACCATGCTCTCAGACTCTCCATAGGCGTGCAAAAGCATGTGTGCCTTGACCCTTCATGGCGTCACCGTTGGGGCTGCCCCAGAGATTCATGGATTTTCAGGACTGAGCCAGATCTGGGAACTATACTCTACAATGTCTAGTATGATGCCATTAACTGTGGTCACTCTGGCTGATGCAATAGGTCCTCAGAAGACTATGCACATTTGACGATGATATTGGCATTTGAGCTCCTCAACCAATTCCATCTCTCCAGCTATCATTCATCTGGGCAGTATTAATCTTGCTAGGATATTGGGGAGTCTGCCATATATGGTCATGGAGGGGTGACGCCTTAGATTCTAGCTATGTGATTTGGCAGTTACATAGGTGCTATGTGGTCAGTCTAACAGGAGAAACATCTCCCACAATATGTGTAAAGCTCTACAGTTGAGGAGTCCAGCTGAGCCACACAGTTCTAGCTACACTCTTTGCCAGATACATAGCAGGCGCCAGGATTTGGTCCATAAAAATTTTTCTGAAATTCATAGAGTTACCATGATTTACTTTATTTGTCAAAATGTGAAACTTTGCAGAGTTTAGCAATAAAATGAATTGTGTGATAAATACAAAGCAACGTTACAGAGAACAGCATAAGTAGTGCTCTTTATTATTTAATAACTTTCAGCTCACTCACCTGAGGTCCCCGTGGTCCTTTTCGTCCAAGAGGACCTTCTAATCCCTGGGGGGGAAGGTAGCAATACACTTTATCAACTAACTGCATTTAGAACCACCTATTGCTAAAGCACAGTATTGAAAATGTAGCCCAAATTGTTTTGTTCCTTATAATATGCAAAAAGACCAGATTTGTTTATACCATGTCTCCACTCAAGAATTTCCTCTGGATTGCATTCCCTGCTCCACTATGGCTATGTCTACAATTAAAATGATACAGCAGCACAGCTGCAGCCCTGAAGCTGCGTTGCTGTAGTGCTTCAGTGTAGACAGTCACTTCAGCAATGGGAGAGTTTCTCCTGTCACTGTAGTTAACCTATCTCCCCAAGAGGTGGTAAAATTCTTCCATCAACCTCGCGCTGCCTACACTGGCGCTTAGGTCAGTATAGCTATGTTTACTCAGGGGTATGAATTTGCTGTTTTATTTTTAGTAATTCCGTTTTTACTTTGAATTGTCTCTTGATGTTTGATCAAACACATTTATTATAAGAGATATACAAGGGGGCTTAGGGGATGTTTACACGGCAATGTAAGCCCATAGTTTGAACTCAGGCTCAAACCTAACCCCCCTTCCATCTACACACAAATTACCCTAACTCAGGGTTCAGACCAAGGACCCAGGATTCAAATTCTATTGTTTTGCAGTGTAGATGCAGCTCGACTGGACAAGTGCTCTTGATGTCTGCCAATAGTATCCCACAATCCCACAAGCTAACTTTCTTTGTCCTCTAGACAGTCAAATCTTCCTACGCTGCCCCATGAACAAAGCGCTAGAGTGGCCACATTTTGGGAGAGCGATAGGAATCCTGGGGTACAGGTGGTTGTACTCAGACCCACATAATGCATTGTAGATGCTGGAGCCCCAGGGTTCAACAATTCCTAACCTGGGGTTACAAATGCATGTAGATCCTCAAGCCCTAGGTTAATGAGCTCAGGGTCTGTTAATTCGAGTTCTGCTAATCCTGGGTTTCTATTGAAGTGCATACGTACCCTCAGAAATCAATCCCTGTTGATAGATAAGAGTTAGTTGGTTGCTTAGCTGGTTGTCATCTGATACATGTCCTGAATCTCAATTTCTATTGATATATCCAATGGAAAATCTTTAACAAACCCAGCAATGATCATATTATCTCTGTGATACAGGGATTGAGTCTGATCTCACTGGAATAAATTTTACGCTGCCGTGACATCAACTGATTTTAACCTAGTTACTTCAAATTACGCAACAGAATCAGAATCAGACTTATAGTTTTCAATAATCATAAAAACCTTTATCTTCAAAAGTAAAAGTGCATTTATATATTATCTTATTAGCTCACATATTTATGCTCCATAAAAAAGTATTTGCTAGTTACAGCTACTGTCCAGTTCCAGTGTAGTTCAGAAATCTGTCTTTCTGCTGTACTAGTTTTTCACTATTTACCAGAATGCACACTTACAGTGTTTAACTACCATCTGTTACATCAGTTACAATTTGCTTCCCAAGTAAAAAAAAATTTTAGGCCAATCCAGATGTTCCCCTGTTTTTTCCCTCCTCATCCTCTCTTCATTTTTTATTTCTACATATACAGAAGTCAGTGGATCTAGCTGTCCTTTCCACAGCATGTGTCTTGTTTTGATCTTGTAATTGTCCTGATGAATAAAGCAGTGACATCTAAAGCATTCCATTCCATCAGCTATTTCCTCATCTTGAAATAGATTCAAAAGTTCAATACATTGTATGTATTCTGGCATGTGAGGGCCTGATCCTGCAGGGATTAACTACTGAGTATACAGCTTGCTACCATGAGTAGCCACAATGATTCGATGCACATTTGCAAAATTACATGAAGATATGGCAAAGCAACCACTAGAATGAAACAAATCATGATAGTAAGTGTGTGTAGAATTAAACCTACACTGAGAATATACATAAATAGTTAGAAACAGTTTCAATTTCAAATCAAGACAAGTTTTCTGCATTTTGAGCCATTGTCTATATTCTAGTCTGATTTACATTTAGGGAAACCCAACTTGCAGGCAGTGGGAAACATCAGATGCTCTGCTGAAGTCAGTGTAATTAATTAAATTAGAGAAAGAAAAATAAACCCTCCTCCTGGACAGCCAACAATACTACCTATTATACTGCAATGCCAATCACTGCAGCTTCTAAATTTGTTTCTGAATATTGGAATTGTTCTCTTGACACTCCTCTTATGTGTGTTCAGTGTCTGATAATTTTTCCAGAGGCACAGATTTTTATTTTTATTTTTAATTCTTGAGGGCTGGTTGGCAGATTATCTATTTTTTCAAATGTTCGGTGAGCTGGTAATTCTGCGGGTAACTATATAACTCTGGTCTGTTCAGTAACTTCTTAAAGATATCAAATTTTTTTTCATCATCATAGAAATTAAATAACAGAGGAACACTCTGCTTAGCTTTCTGTAGTCTTGGCATATGGTTTTTATGTCCGATCTCCTGGGCTGCTTTGTCCATGTTATTTCCAGCTTCTGAACAACTTCCTTTTATCTTAATACACATTTCACTTAATCTCCTACTACTTTGCACATTGCCCAAACTCGTATTCTTTTTTCATGTGAGATGTGCAACTACTCTATTTCTTTAATGTCATTATCTCTTCTGATTCACTTGTCCTTAAAGAGATTTCTGAACCCCTGCTATTTCACATGATCCTGGTAGGTCTTCTTTGTGACAAATCTTATTGCTTAAAAATATGTTCTAGCTGCCAACAGAAATGTTTCACAAACATCTGCTTTGTTAACTTACATCAAATCACTGCTCTATAGGCACTAAGAAACTTTCCAGTTTTGCCTCCAATAAGGTGCACATATTACAGAGACTAGTACCGAAGAAAAATTGTAAATATTTTGGTAATATGATGTCATTACAAAGCTAATTGATACCTCTTAAGAGTGACCACTATTCCTTTTATGTCAATTGATTTTAAATTGCTTATATAAAAGTCTAATCCATTTCAATCTAACCATAATGCATGTCTATATAGAAAGTGATAGGCTATGTTATCTTTCCCATGGGCCTGATCCAAAATCAATACAGTTAACAGGATGACTGCTATTGTCTTCAGTGGGGTTTGCTCAGCCCCTCTATGATTCTATGATTCTATGATCTGTAATTCCCTTTACAGGATATATTCAAAAATAGGGACAGAATACATATAGTGTGTGTATGCGTATAATTAGGGGCTGGGCATAAATTAGGTAAAGTGTGGCAGGAGTCCTTAATTTGTATGTTTGCTTCAGTGTTACAGAGTGTTACAAGAGGTAGGTGAGTCTTGAAAATCATCAAAATATGTGTTATGGGATTTATGGAGAGTGCCTTATAGATAGGGCTGGTAGAAGTTTCTATTATGGCTGCTGAACACGAGAAATTATTTTCAGTTCCTTATAATTTTGACAGACTCTAACTGTTTGGGCTGAAAAATTTCATGCTGGATATCTGCCTCAAGCAGTTCAGCTCTCTCTGAGTATGAGGCATGGGAAAAATATATTACTTAAATATATTACTATGTTAAAAAGCTTTGGTAACCTTTTCTTTGAAAAATTCTAGCACTCTCATGTTTTGGAGAACTGGGTCTTTCCAGGAAGAGAGACTGGGCCTAGGAGCTGGAATGAGATGGACAGTGAAACTGTATAAGGGAAAGAAAGCTGGGACTAGGAACTAGTGTGACTGGAGAATGTGGGTGAAGGGAAAAGAGAAAGAGAAATCAGACAAGGAGCCAGGAGTGGGGAACTGAACTGTGTGGACAAGAAGGCTGAGACTGGGATGAAACATCTGAGAGGTGAGGAGACTGGGAGTAAGTTGAGGAGCTGGGGTGGGGAACAGATGGGACTCTGACAGGGACAAGTTGGAGGGATGGGGTAGAAAGGGTCAAGCTTATGGGGAACATCTAGAAGGGTCCAGCACACTCTCTCCAGAGCCTGGAATGGAACCAAAGATTCCTAAGTCTCACCATTCCTTTGCCGACAGCAAATATCTTCAAATCCCACAGGCAAACTGTCTCATTCCTCTCGAGTGCTGGTCCACATAGCAGATGACAAGCTACTACCACCCTCACTTTATCATACTCCATTAGGTCAAGTGGCAGTGGTCTGTGAGGTTGATCTAAGGGTTCCAGCCCTGCTGGTGACCCATGTGGGTTCCAAAATGATGCCACATGATGGAATTTCTGGTTTTTTAGTTTGCTTTTTGAAAAAATAGGAAATTACACACAAAAATACTGTTTTAAAATAACATTATTAAGGTTTCAAAGTCTAAATGTCAAAAGTTAAGTAATTCCAGATCTAAGGGTGCCCGTGCAGCCCCAATTCAGCCCACCTCATGTGTATATGCATAATGATACAATCTTTAATCACATAATCCCCACCTGCCTCATTTAGTGCACAGGTTGATGGTACTTATATATGTGCTCCACAATTAACACCATGGACAACATTTTAATTAAAAAGTTGTACTTACTCTGTCCCCTTGTAACCCTGGTGTCCCACATTCTCCTCTTTCACCCTATAAAAATATTTTTTTATAGTTGAACAAGATTTTTTGATTAAATAAAATGCATTACATAAATTTTGGTATTTTCTGAAGACGTGTAAGCACTGTAATTATATCAAGTTCTGCAGAAGTTGAGTTCTACTCAGCATATCTAAATTTCTCTTCCAAAGACTATATATAACGTAACAAATCAAGATATACCACATCTACCACTTCCCCCCACCCAGGCCAGTGCTTCCATTTAGGTGACCTGGGCGGTCGCCTAGGGCGCCAGGATTTGAGGGGGGTGGCACTTTGCCACCTTTGGCAGCAATTCAGCAGCGGGGGGTCCTTCCACGCTCCTGGTCTTCGGCGGCAATTCTGCACTGGGTCCTTCACTCGCTCCGGGACCCACCGCTGAAGTGCCCTGAAGACCAGGAGTGCGGAAGGACTCCCCCACCGCAGAATTGCCACCGACCGGGAGCACGGGAGGGCGGCAGGCGGCTTCGGTGGACCTTCCGCAGACATGCCTGTGGAGGGTCCGCTGGTCCCGTGGCTCCGGTGGAGCATCCGCAGGCACACCTGCGGCAGGTCCATCAAAGCCGCGGGACCGGCGAGCGGCCGTGCTTGGGGTGGCGAAATGGCTAGAGCCAGCCCTGCACCTAGGGCGACAAAAACCCTGGTGTCGCTCCTGCCCCCACCCATCCATAAGTCTTGTTACCCTGTCAAAGGAAGCTAATAGGTTGGTTTGTCATAATTTTTTCTTGGCAAATCCTTGCTGACTTGCAACATAAGAGACAGGGGTGCATCTCAGGGGCCATGGGTCCCACTGACTCCTTGGCCTGTAACTGAACAGAAGCAAGGACCCACTGAAACCCTGAAAGAAGATGACACAGATGCTAGAAAACAAGGGACAGATGTGATAACCTTTTACTCCTGTGGACAACAGGGGCACTCATTTTAAGACTGCCCCTAGATGGAGTGTAAGTTCGGGCAGGTCTAGAGTGGCAAGAATAGGGCCCACAGGAAAAGTCCAGAAAAACTCACAATCCCCATTGAAGTAGAGGGACAACAGACTCTGGGGTATGACCAGACATTTATCAGAGAACAGGTAGCTGAGGTGACATGAAAACCCAAGAAGGGAAAAATCCCTATTAAATGTATCCATGGCAATGTTCTATTAGGTATCCCACTAGGACAACCAGAGGAAGGTACGTGTCTCTGCAGACCTACCTTATCCCGTAATGTTAGGCTGAGACTGGTCATATTTCCCTGAGCTCTTGCAGAAGCTTCCCTTAGCCCAGCAACTCGAGGAAGATAAATCAGAAGAGGTATTAGGCACCTGTTCCCCTTTAACAACCCTGACCTTCTCACCTGCCAACCCAAAGAAAGAAAATCTTGGAAGGAAAAACTGGTAGTGGGGAGAGAATGGAGGGAGGAGGCAAAGGTGGTCCCTTCCATGGCCATAATAGGGACCACAGATGCCAGAGCTGATGCCACTGATGATGATGACCCCAGAGAAGGACCATCCATGAGACCAAATATTCCACCACTGCTGCAAATGGATCCAGAGAAGTTAATTGGATTCTTGGAGTTTCAAGTGGAGCAAAGGAACAATAAGACCTTGAGCTGAGCCTTTGAGCAGGTATCCATGGTGGACAACAAAGATGTAGACCCTGTAAGGGCCAGCAGTATCCACACTTTGCCCTCAAAAAGAACTTATTATACCATGTAGACCAAGACATGTAGACACAAGAGATACGGATGCAGCTGTTAGTACCTCAGATACATCGCTGTGAGTTGCTGCACCTGGAACGTGCAACCTCATGTGCAGGGCATCTTGGGAAAGGCAAAACGCAGTCTAGGATCCTGGCCCGATACATGTGGCCAGTAGTCTTCAAGGAAGCTGAGAATTTCTGCACCTCCCATCCTGAATGTCAACTGACAGCACCCAAGGGAATCCTGAGAGCCCTTATAAGGCCTAATAGACCTTATAGGTCACCTAGAAAAGAGCACCTCAGGGCATCAGCACATACTTGTCATAGTGGACTATGCCACCATGTACCCTTAGGCCATACCACTATGTTCTACAGATGCTAAGACTATCACCAAGGAGCTGCTGAAGATCTTCACATGTCTCAGGTTTCCCAAAGAGGTCCTGACAGGCCAGAGGACAAATTTCACCTCCCAGCTGATGAAGGAAATATGGAAATTCTTAAGTCAAGGCCCTGTGGACATCCATGTACTACCCTCATATAGATGGTCTAACACAGATAGGTTCAACCAGACACCTAAGGGGAGCTCAAGACACCAGACACTGGCAACTACTCACAGTCTTACTCTTTACCATCAGAGAGGTGCCCCAAGCTTCCACAGAGTTTTCACCCTGCAAACTGATAAATGGACAACAACCAAGGGGCATATATTCAACCTGGTATGGGAAACCTGAGAGAGATAAACACTGAGAGCTGAAAACGTCAGAGAGTGGAGGCTATAAGGGTATATGCTAGAAAAACCTGAAGGAAGCACAGGGAAAACAACAACAGTATAGCAAAGTGACACAGATGCATGTCTTTCAACTCTCTGACTGAGTCCTGTTGCTTCTTCCAAGCTCAGAATCGAAGCAAATGGCCTAGTGGCAAGGCCCTTATGAGGTGATAAAGAAAGTGGAAACTGTGGAATACTTGATCAGACAACCAGGAAAAAAAAGGAACAACAAATCAACCACATAAATGTATTGAAGCCCTGGAAAGTCATGGAAAACTTTTTTATCACACCAAACCCTGAAAACTGGAACTAGGACCCAAGGTCAAGACTGCCTAAAAGGTTCGGTGAGCCTCAGGGAAAATATTAAATGATAAGCAAAGGGAACAGGCACTCCATCTGCTGTCTGTTTTCCCATGGGTATTCTCAGCCCTCCCTGGGAAGATGTTCCGAACACAACACTATATTAATACAGAAGCTGGTAAGGTAATACAAGAAGGGCTCTAACCAGTTGAGGGGGTTCACTGAGAAAGAGATCAGGACCATACTGGAACTCAAGGATGATAAAAGAGTTCCAGAATGACTGAAGCAATCCTGTTGTGCTGGTACCAAAGCCTGATGGCTTACTACATTTCTGCCTAGATTTCAGGAAGGTGAACACAATTTCTAAATTTGATGGCTATCCCATGCTCTGAGTGGATGCTCCTAGACCAACTGGGAGAAGCCCAATATATCATCACTTTAGATTTGACAAAGGGGTATTGGCAGATCCCCTTAACACCAGAGTGTCTGGAGAAGACAGCCTTTTCTACACTGCTAAGTCTATTCCATTTTAAGACCATGACCTTCAGGTAACACAGGGTAGTGGCCACCTTTCAACATTTGATGGACCAATTGCTCCAACAACACAGCCAATATGCAACAGCATACTTGGATGATGTAGTTATCTACAGCAAAGGTTGGGACTCGCATTTGGACATAGTAGCCACTGTCTTCTGATCACTGAGAGAAGCCAGATTAACAGCAAACCCTACTAGATGTGCAATAGGGAAGGAAGAAGCCTGGGATATAGATTCAGTGGAGGACACGACTGCCCCTTGGTAGACAAAGTTCATGTCTAACAGGCATACAAGACCCCCATGACCAAAAAGCAAGTGCATGCCTTCCTAGGCCTAGCTGTCTCGTACCACCGATTCATACCTCATTGTACAACCATAGCAGCTCTGCTAACAGATTTGATTGAGGATGCTGCCCCAAGATGGGGGTTGTGGACACCCACTTGTGAAAGGGCCTTTCAAGAAAAGACCACACTCTGCAGACACCTAGCACTGTTGTCATAAACAGATAGCTAAGGGTTAATGTCTCTTCCACCTGAAGCACCTGACCAGAGGACCAATCAGGAAACCGGATTTTTTCAACTCTGGGTGGAGGGAAGTTTGTGTCTGAGTCTTTGTTTTCTGTCTGCCTGCTTTCTCTGAGTTTTGGAGAAGTAGTTTCTACTTTCTAGTCTTCTGTTTCTAAGTGTAAGGACAAAGAGATCAGATAGTAAGTTATATGGTTTCTTTTCTTTGGTAGTTGCATGAATATAAGTGCTGGAGTGCTTTGATTTGTATTCTTTTTGAATAAGGCTGTTTATTCAATATTCTTTTAAGCAATTGACCCTGTATTTCATCACCTTAATACAGAGAGACCATTTGTATGTATTTTTCTTTCTTTTTATATAAAGCTTTCTTTTAAGACCTGTTGGAGTTTTTCTTTACTTCAGGGAAATTGAGTCTGTACTCACCAGGGAATTGGTGGGAGGAAGAAATCAGGGGAGATCTGTGTGTGTTGAATTTGCTAGCCTGATTTTGCATTTCCTCTGGGTGAAGAGGAAAGTGCTTTTTGTTTCCAGGACTGGGAACGGAGAGGGGGAGTCACTCTGTTTGGATTCACAGAGCTTGTGTCTGTGTATCTCTCCAGGAGCACCTGGAGGGGGAAGGGAAAAAGGATTATTTCCCTTTGTTGTGAGACTCAAGGGATTTGGGTCTTGGGGTCCCCAGGGAAGGTTTTTCAGGGGGACCAGAGTGCCCCAAAACACTCTAAGTTTTTGGGTGGTGGCAGCAAGTACCAGGTCCAAGCTGGTAGCTAAGCTTGGAGGTTTTCATGCTAACCCCCATATTTTGGACGCTAAGGTCCAAATCTGGGACTAAAGTTATGACAACTGTATAGCCAGAAGTTAGAAATGACCGCATCAGAGCTAGGGCTGGGGTGGTCCTTTCTGAAGATGTTAGTGGAGAAGAATGCCCAGTACTATATATCGGCTGGAAACTCTTCCCCTGGGAGAAAGCACACTCAGTGACAGAAAAAGAGTGCCTCGCTGCTAAATGGGCAATAGAGGGCCTATGGTACTACCTCCTAGGAAACAGGTTCTCGCTTGTTATGGACCATATGAGTCTGTGCTGCTAAAATGTGAGGAAGCACACAAACCCAAGGATCATGAGGTGCTACCTGCCACTACAGCCTTACACCTTTTGGATACACCACCTGGAGGGAAGGTTGCATTCTAATGCCGATTTTCTATTCACAGAAGGAGCATATTTCAGCCAAGACAGGGCCTCGGCCTTGCAGGGGAGGATCTGTAATAGGATTTACAAACCCCATACTGAGCAGAGGCAGAAGGGGGAGAGGAGTCTCTCCTACCTACAGGCAAGCAGCCTGACCACATCCCCATGCAGTTGCCTCAACTGCCAATCATGGAGGCAGGCACCTACAGCTGCAACCAGTGGGGAAACAAGGCCTGCTATAAAAGGAGAGAGCTCAAAGAAGTAAGGGAGGCAGAAATGCCTGGGACAGTGAAAAGGTAACACCAAGCTGCCTTCAGAAACACAGCCAAAAGGGACTGAAGCAGACCACTTGGCCTAATGAGAGGCCAGGAGCCAAGAACTGTCCTAACCAGGGGCTAACCAAAGAAAGCCAATCAAAGGGCTGTAGAGATGCCCCTGAAAGACCACATCAAGGACCAGTGATGGCCCCAATCCTCCAAACACACACATAATTAACTTTTCTGCCATTAATAGTCCTATGATTTCAGTGGGACTGCACATGGTAGTAACATTTATATCTGCATATGTGTTTGTAGGTTCAGGGCTTAAGACAGAATCTTCCGCTGAGCATCCCATGTGGATTTTCATCAAGTGACAATCTAGCCTTAGGTTCTCCACAAAGATCTTACCTTTTCTCCCTTGTTGCCGGGATCTCCCTATATATAAAAAAAAAAGATTAAAAAAATAAAGTGAAGATACAGCACATACTTAAATTACTAACAGGAAAAATATAGATAATCTTATCAAGTATAATGAAGTTTAAATATAGTTATAAGAAAGTCCATTTAAGTTGTCATCTTCTGTAAACTTCAAGAAATGGTGTTGTCCTGCTCCATACACACCCTCTCCCCTCCCCATAACAGTAGATAGACAAATATGTCCTTTACCAGAAAAAAA